>NC_082676.1:1246250-2492500 GCF_025265405.1 Mesoplodon densirostris
AGGAGAGGGCCTGGCACTGTCCTGGGCCCAGCGAACAGACCTGCAGAAGAGCAGGGGTGCCTGTCCTTTGCCCGCGAGGGGTCTCGGGCCACCCACTTAGTGTTCTGACGTGATGCCCGCGAGCAGAGCACATCTCAGACCAGTCAGCCTCAGGGCCACGCGCATCAGCGCGGGGGGCTCCCGGGCAGAGGGCAACTTACTCCAGCTGAACTCGGCCTCCGGGTCGGGCCTCGTGGACCAGAATCGACAGGAACCAAGTGCCCCCGAAGCCTTCAGGGCCGGGGCAGGATCCCGGAGTCCCGATCCCAACAGGCTGGGGTTCCAGCATGGAAACAAGGGTGTCAGGACAGACTGCACCCCCTTGTCCAGCCCGGCGCTGACCTGAGGGCCGCCTGCAATGCAGCCCACCAGCCCCGGTGAGGACCCACACCTCACACCTGGCCCTCCTGAGTGCCTCTGCTCTGGGACACTTGGTCCCAGGCTGGCAGACCATGTTTGACCCTGGCTCTTGGGTTGACCTGGGTCTTCTCATCACCCTAAGCCTGATCTCTGACCTCAGATCCGAGCGTGGCAGACTACTGGTTCAGTGACTGAGACCCTCAGGGTCAGCCAAAAGCACAGGTGCTGGCCACTGGGCGTCCCATTCCCCATGGGTGTCTTCCTTGGGGAGAACTGTGGGTAGCAGGGCTGCCACTCCCCACTCAGGGCCGTGCCGCAGACCTGCCACGAGTCTTCACATGCAATCTCGCTGTCCACACGGGGAGGGCCCGTCCCACGGGGCAGGGCGCAGGGACGTCGCACACCAATCACAGAGGAGGCCTGAGGGCCGGCAGAAACAAGTGTGGGGACGGAGGACCAAGCACGGCGTCGTGTCACGTGGTCGTCAGCGCCGGACTGTAAAAACGGGGTGGCCGGCACACAGCCGTCAAAGTCGAGTGGGCTTGGGCAACAGTGAGATCCAAACCACAGTGCAAGAAGGCTGGAAGAGGGGCTGCGAGGAAGGCCAGGGTGCCAGGGCACCGCTGCACGACCCCCCCGAGCTGATGACGGGCTTTAGGGTGACGGCAAGGCCAGGCAGGCGGTGCTTGGGTCGGGCGGACACAGGCCGGCACTGGTGCAGAGACGCACTGGGGGGCGGAGGGTAGGGGGCAGGTGGCGGCTCTCAAACACCAGGCAGTTTCTTCCAAAGGAGGAAAGAATGAGAGCGACCGGGAAGTGAAAGTTGCTTCAAGGAGACACAGGCCTCAGTCACGGTCACCGGGTAGCTGCGGGCGCCCGCTGGGGAGGGTGTTTATTACCGAGCGAGCGCGCTGGGGGTGGGGGCTGGGGGTGGCCGATCCCGCAGCAGCAGGGAGCCCTTCCTGCGACAGCACCCGGCCCAGGGCCCCAGGAGAGCGGGGACAGGGAGGCACACGCCCCTGGGGTCCCCGCGGAGGCTGTCTTCCCGCGCAGCCGTTGCTTCTTGGGTGAAAAGGAGCGAGGAGGCGGCGTGGCCGCTGCACCCTACCAGTCCTGGTTGTCCCAGCCGTCGTCCACGGGGGCCGGCGGTGCCCCCTCCTTGACGGCCCTGGCCCTGGCCCTGCCCTCCACCCCGCCCCCCCAGGCCTCCCCACCACCCATGTTGTCGCCGTCCCCGTTGCTGGACGCAGACGCGGGGCCCAAGCCCCACGCGTCCCAGCCGTCTGAGCTCCTCTTGTCGCCTGAGGGGTCTGCACATGTCCAGCTGTTGCTGCTCGGGGACCTGTGGGCCCTAGCAGGGTCGGTGCTCCCGAAGGCCTCCCAGAAGTCCCGGTCGGTGGTGCTGTGGGAGCTGTCCCCGCCGCTGTTCGGACAGCTCCGGCCCTCCGGGGCTCTGGGACAGAGAGCGGTCTCTGAGCGGCTCCCAGAACCAGAAGGTCCAGAAGGTCGCCGGCGTGGCCCTGAGCCGCCTGGTCTTCCCCAGGCTCCTCCCCAGAGAATGGGGATCAAGGCCGAGTCCAAGCCCCCAGCCAGAGCCCCACCCCCAACCAGGGCGCTCAGCCAGTGCCACTCAGGGTCCCAGAGCCGCTGTTCTCGCTCTAGGGCAGAGGAAACCCAGCCTCAGGGCGGCTCCGCCATGGAGCTGAGGCCGTGGAGCCTGTGGGAGGGACTCGGGCCTCCTGCCACCGGAGCTGCCTCTCCACCAGCCCCACCCAAACGCAGGACGCTTTGAAGGAAAACGTAAAGTGCTGGTTGCCTGCAACGATGAAGGGGAAAAAAAAACCCAGACCCTTCTCTGCACCATGGAGTCCCTCAGTCCCTCAAACCACAGTCACACCACTGAGCACAGCGGACAGCACGCAAAGGGGGAAGCACTGAGGCATTCCGTCCACGAGCATGGGAAACACGCCCAGGCCTCGGGCAGACGGACAGCACGTGCCACGGCCGGAGTGGCCGCTGCTCCGGGCCTGGCCCGAGACCATCCATGCCCGCACCAGATCCCCAGGGTCCCACCTGGGGTCAGAGAAGAAGGCTGACCAGTCTGGGCTCGCAGCAGAAAGGCCCGGGCGGGAGCCCTGAGTGCTCCAGAGTCCTGGGAGGTGGGTCAGAGCCCAGCCGCACCCCCTCTCCCTCAGCCTGTTCCAGAGGCAAGGCTGAGACTCTCTCCCTCCCCAGCCCTGGATGGGGGCAGCTCCCACGAGGTCGAAGGCAGGGCTTCAGAGCAAGAGGTCAGGGGGCCGACGTGCCTCTCTGCACCCCCAGGGCTCCAGGGGTTTCTGCACTGTGACCCTTGAGCCCCTGGGGGAGACACACCTGCCTCCCAGAGACCCCAGGGGAGAATGCCACGGAAGGGGGCCCACTTCGGGAAGGGGGGCCAGTATACCTGTCCAACGGGTCCTCCGCTCTCCCAGATAAAAAGGTGGTGACGTCCCTCCATCCCCTGCTACCAACTCCCTGGACCTGGAAGGAGACGTAGGCGCTCAGCCTGGGCTCTGATGCCAAGTGCAGAGTTGAGAGACTTGGGTGAAGTTTAGGAACACGGCGACACCACGGGGCTCGGGCGGTTCGTCCCGGGCAGGCTCTGCCAGGGACGGCAGGATGCCCGCTGTGTGGACGCAGAGGCTGTGGCCCCAGGAGCTCAGCGGAGAAACTCCTGGGTGGGAAGCAGGACAAATGCCAACCCGACCCCCGCCCCACCCCCAGCAGCGCTAAGGCAGAGAAGGCGGCCACCCCCAGCGCACTCACCAGGGGAGGTCGGCAGCAGCAAGACAAGGGCAGAAAGAAAAGAAGCAACAGGTTAGTGGCTGTGACGGGTGCCCGTCAAGCTGTTTCCATATTCCTCAGGCTGTCGGCACCGGAGCGTCTACCTGACCCTCCTCACGTCCTACAGGCCCCTTGGGCCAAGAAGCCATACGGGGCATGAAGCGCCCGGCCCTTCCTGCTCGCGGTTCCGGGCTCCTTGGAATATGGAGACGCTTTCAGCCGAGCCCGCCTGTCAGGCGGGGCTTCCCTACCTTGGCCGCCAACTCAGAGAACCCACTGGACACATCATCAAAAATCTTTCCCTCCTTCACCTGGTGGATCGAAACAGCATCGTCATAGCCGAGGCAGATGCCCCGCTGCCCATTACTGACAAAGGACAACGCCCACCGACACCTGTCAGGGGACCTGTCTCCGCGCCGCGTCGCCCCCTCCCCAGAAGTGAAGGCAAGGAGCAAGCCGACCACACCGCAGCCCGGGCCGGTCTCGCTCGGACCCTCCTCCGGTGGTCTCCCGAGCACAGGCTGGCACTGGCCGCAAACCGCACGCCCCCCACCCCCGGGAGCTTCTCTCGCCGCCTTGGCCTCCTCTGGGGTGAGGGGCTGGACACACAGACAGCCACGCGGGAGCAGAGTACAAGGCCAGGCCTTGCAGGGCTGGGGGACGAGAGCCACAGGCACGACGCACGCTTGGGGACACAGGGAGTGAGCACGGGGGTCTGAAGCCCCAACAGTGCCTCCCAGCACCAGGTGCCCCCCGAACGAGGCCCACGGGAGACGCACGCAGCCGAGTACCGGAGTCCCCGCGTTACCTTCTCCTGGGCAGGTTTGAGGACACTCTCGTTCAGACTGTGGCCCAGCTCTGATGCCTGTTGGAAGGACAGATGCGATGAGAAAAAGCCGCGTACGTGGCAGCACGTTCACCTCAGGACTGCGAGCCCCGCCCGCGGAGGGAAGGCTGCAGATGGCGAGCAGCCCACCAGCACCCGATGCTCCAGGCTGTCGCAGAGGCTGGAGACCGCTGCCCCTGCCTACGCGCCCTGGGAAGGGGCTCGGGACAGCAGCCAGCTCTTGGAAGTCCACCCCATCTGGTGGCCACCATCAGGCTCTCCCGGTCGGAGCCCACAGGATCCATCCCAGGAGAACAGCCCCTGGCATCCCCCCGACACAGATGGGTGGATCCCAAGCCCCACCTGCCCTCCAGGCACCCTGCGGGCGTTGGGACAGCAGGGGATGCAGCCGGGGAGCGAGCCCAGGCCAGCAGCTTGGGTGGGGTGCAGGCAGGACGGAGGGGAGGCAACCACGGAGCAGGGCCTTCGCCACTGGCACCGGACTCTCCAGCACCGCTACAGCAGCCGCCTCAGGTTCCGGATCCCGCGCCTCCTGCCTGAGACGTGGACGCCCGAGCACCGTGGACAGGCCACGTGGGAGCCCATCGGGCTGGGGAGCCGCTCTGAGCGTGAGGACAGGGAGCACCGACATGCAGGCCACAGCGTGGGCCCCTCGGAGCAGGACACGCGCCATACACACGGTGGGGGGTGGCATGCACGAGCATGGGTGCGGCCTTACCAGCTCTGGCTGCTGCTTGGAACCCCAGAACTTTACCCAGACAGCATGGGGAGACGGGGGGTGGGGGTGGGAGAGAGAGCGAGGCGGTGGGAGCGCTGTTCAGCAACAACCAGGACAGGGTCCCGTGGGCACCGCACGCTCACCAGACCCGGCGCCTCCCACCTGGGACCTTTCCAGCACGGTAGGAGCGAGCGATTAGGGAGTTGAGATAGGGGCTCAGAGAGATCAGCCCTCGGGGCGTGAGGGGGCCCGCGTGGCCCCAGAGGCTTCTTGGACGGCCTGGCACCACGCCGGGACCGCCGGGGCTGCCAGCCAAGGTGTGAGGAAAAGACGAACACCAGGGCCTGAGATGCCGCCCACGAGAAAGGAGGGCGCTAACCAGGGACAGAGGCACGCTGTTGCCACAGGATGCAGAGCCCGGTCCCCTGGGGGGCGCTGGGCCTCCCGTGTGCGGTTGACATGGCACAGAGCCTCCTTCCCCACGAGGCCAAGGGCACAGGGGCCTATGGCTGCCCCCCTACCAGGGACGGGGAAGGATCTAAGCCTCCTCCACCTGCTAACCCACAGGCGCCCAAAGTGACACATGGACACGTGAGCCTGGGAGGCAAATGCATGCACGGGCCTGTCAGCGCCCGAGTTGCCCGCAGAAGTGCCCTTCCCCTGAGCGCAGGGCACGAAGCAGGCGACCAGCCTAGAAACCCTGAGAGCACGAATGCAGAGGCTTCCTTTGTTACCTTTTGACTTGCCTGGGATCCAAACTTTGTCGCCTGAAAGGAAACACAGAGAAAGGGCTTTCTGGTCAGCCGCCTGACACCAGCCACGAGGGCTGCACATCCTTGGGGCCCAGACACCCGTGCGGGTCTCCTGACGGCCGCGAGGCACTGGTGCTCACCCCACAGCAGCTCTAAGGGGCCCTGCAAAGCTGCCCACCACACCCGCTTCCCCTGGAGGGAGGCCGTCAGGGGAGGGGCACCCAGGGTGAGGGAGCAGGGCTGATGCCGACCTCCCTGCTCTGGAACGCAGGGCGCACAGGCCACCCACAGGCCCACAGGTGGGGCAGGTCCCTCTCTAGCGAGCTCTCCCCGTCGCTGCTGAGTGCAGTCTGGTCACACCTCTCACCTCTGCCCAGCACCCCGGCCGCTCTCATAATAAGTAAAGAGGGAAAGGCCTGGATCCCCACCGCAGCCCCGCAAAGCCCCAGAAAGAATCAGCAGAGGCCACGTGGCAAAGCGCTGGTGCCCCAACGCCAGGCTCCTCCGCGGGCTCTGGCCCTCAGAAACTCCTGTCCTGGCCTCTCCAGGGCCTGTGTGCTCTGCGTCAGCCTGCCAGTCAGCCTCCCATCCCTGCTCCGGGCGTTCCTGTCCCCACCACGACAGGGTCTCCTCGCCAGGCCCGTATCCTCGCGCACGCCTCTGTCCTGTCCCCTCCTGCCTGGCCTCCACCCAGTCACTGCCAGGAGCCGCGCACGTGCCCACGACCCAGCTGCCTGTTCTGACAAAACCCTCAAATCCTGCCTCGCCTCGAGCCCAGGAGCAGGAGGGCAAGAGGAAACTCGGGCTGTCTATACCCTGGAGACCCAGCAGCAGCAACTCCAGGCTTCGCTTGTGCCGGGGGAGGGGAGGCAGGGAAACCTGGGTCACCCTGACCCCCTGCCGGCACCCGCCTTCTGGAGCCAGCCCAGCCCCTGCAGGCAGCTCCGCTCTGCCCGGTACACCACCAGCTGTCACAGCAAAGAACGTCCGTGGGGCCTGGAGGATTCGCCAGGGCGAGAGGCCGCTCACCGAAACCCACTCAGGGCACATGGACACGTGGCCTGAGCCCCGTCAGGACCCCCTGGTCTCCCAGAGCCACCTGGCCTGCGCGGCCGCATGACGGGACAGGCTACTTACACCCTCCTTAGCTGCTGAGGCAAACCTGCTTGCTCCAGTGGCGAAACTGCTCCAGCCCTGAAAGGAAGTGACACAGAAGCCACACGGTGGCTCCACATGTGGCCACCAAGGGGGTGCTCCTCAGACACGCGCCGGCCGCCTCGCACCCACGTTCTGTGGGAAGGACGCAGCCAGGGCCCCAGAAGCAGCTCCTGGCCCGGATCCCTGGAGACACGCCTTCCCCCGAAGCGCCCCGCCGCCCCTCCAGACACGGGGCGCTGGGGGCACTGAAAGCTGTCCTCCTTCCTCTGAGTCCAAGGTTGTTTCCCCTAAGCCTCCAAGATAGATGAAAGCAATTTGGAAATAGAAATTCTTCATTTAAACCCCAACTCGGCCTGCTCCACCTGAAGGAGCCGCGGAGGGACCCTCGCGAGGAACTGAGAAGACAAGTGCGTGGGCCTCTTCCCCAGGGCGGGGCGGGGCCACACGGAGACACACACACTACAGCCTGGGAGGCGCTTCTGGAAAACAGGCTCCCGCACCGGGGGCCAGGCCGACAGCCCCCTTCTTCCCTGGGGCAGCCCTGGTCCAGAACCCACACGCTTGGGAGGCTCTGCCAGGAGCGGGCGGCCAGGAGGGCTCCGCTCAGAGGAAACGAGCCTTGCTAAATCTGAGGGATGTGTTTTGTAGCCAAAGTAAACAAACGACAAAACACACGTGGGATTAAACACCGTAAGCAGCGCTTTAAGAAGAGGACGTCAGTGAAGGAAAGGGAGGGGGGCCTCTGTGAGACGGGCCAGCGCACGATCCCAGGACAGCCAGGCTCGGGGAGGCCCCTGGGGAGCGGGGAACGGCCAGGACAGGCGTCCTCACCGAGTACAGGGACGACATGGCGCTGTTGAGGAAGTCGTCTTCCCTCTTCGGAGGCGGTACCGTGTTCCCAAACCCCACGTAGCGGTTCTCCTGGGCCCTGGCGGGGACACAAGCAACAGCCCTGCTGCTCCCGACAGCTGGGGGTGCAGAGGTGCCCAGACCCGGGACGGGCACCCCGGAGGACGTGCGGCTCCCACACCCCAGTGTGGGGTCAGGCTCTCCTCTGTTCGTGGGATGAGGCCCTCCTGCTGCACCTGCCAGAGGACCTGGCGCGACCCAAAGCGACAGCCGGTCACTGCAGGGAGTGGGACAGGCTCGACCACAGGTCAGGCAGGTTCCAGGAAGGAAACACGTCCTTTCTGCTCGCAAGCATTCTTAGCAGTGGTTTTCTCTCCACTCAAGCCCCCAACCTGAACCTGGGCTGCCAGGCAGCACCCCAGGAGGCCTGCCGATTCTGCACCCCCTGCACATGCGGGCAGCAGCCTCCCCCAACCCTCGCAGGGGCCAAACTCCCGGGGGCCAGGTCTGCCTGGGCCTCCCCCAGCTTCCCCGAGCCCTCCGGAGGCCTTACCCTTGATAGGAGCCAAGGTCATCATTCAGCCAGTCTTCGAAAGCCTTGTCCGCGGAGGTGGTGGAGTTCCGCAGCTGGCCAGAGGCTCTGCAATGGAGGGTCAGAGGTCAGAGAGGCCGACGGGGGTGGGCACACGCCCACAGGACCACGGGGGTCTCTGGGAGGTGCCGTCACGCCCACCTGCTCACACCTGGCTCCTCCAAAGCTTGGAGCAGAGGGTGGCTCAGGCTTAGACACAGCGGCTGAAGCCGGCAAGAAGCAGGGGGAGGCGCTGCAGCCTGGGTGGGGGCACAGCAGCTCTACGCCTGCCCGTGCCTGCAGGGAGGCCACAGGGGTCGAGGCCGAAGCAAGCGCTCGGCAGGGATCTGGAGCCCTTCCGACAGGCATCTGGAGCCCTTCCGACAGGCATCTCGCCACACAAGGGGGAGGAGGAGGGGAGGGCTGCTGGGCACCCCTGGCGTCAACAGGGAGCTCTCTCTGAGACCGGTCACCCCGGAACACCAGCCTCCAACCCACGAGAGGACACAGGATGCCCGCCAGGGGGATGGGTCACCCTGGGGACGTGGGCAGCCCTCAGGCAGGACAGGAGACGTAAACAGCAGCAAGACTGGGTCCTACAGAGATGCCATGTGCTGTGGGCACAGATCTGAGGAACGGGGAACGGTGCTTCTACTTCAGATGTACCTTTACTGGTTGAATTTCTACTAAAAGTTTGAATTGTAACTTAAAAAGTTGTTTTTCCCACTGACTTTCAGAAACGGCTCACAACTGGAGCTGTTACCACAACAGCACAGGGACCCTGAGCCACAGTTAAGGTCAGAGCCGGGCAAACCCGGCCCAGAGCCCGGCCCGTAGGCCAGACAAGTAGCTACCGGTGGACAGAGGATGGCAGTGTCTTGGGCTGAGGTGGGGTCCAGTTCTGGGCGGGCGATGACTCCAGAGACCATTCTCTGCCTTCGGCCAGAGCGGCCACCTGCAGAGGGAGCCAGGGTGTCAGGCAGCGTGGATGCCGCCTGCCCCGCACACAGCCCCTCGGGCTCAGCTGCCACGGGCCGGGGCTCTGCGGGCGCCGACATCGAGACTGGCTCTCATGACGGGCAGAGTGAGCGAGCTCTCGGTCGGCGTGGCGCCCAGGCTCCCTCTGCAGCACTCCCCAGGGGCTGCGAGGAGGGCCCATCCCTCAGCCCTCCTAGTCACAGGCCACCTGCTTCCCCTTGGGTGGGGCGAGCTGGGGCCACGCGTCCTGTCTGTGTGTGGACTGCACGTGGCCTCCGTGTCGTGTCAGAACCCACAGGAGATCTCAGCTCCTGGAACCACTACAGCGGCCGATGGACGGAGCAGCCTGCACACGGCCAGGCGGCCTGTCCTCACCTTGTCCCTGAAGAGGGCGGCGGCCTTGCTGTTGTACTTCTCCTGCAGGGACCAGCAGGGGTCATAGTCCTCTTGACACTCCAGGAACTCCCGGAATTTAGCGTTCCCGCCCGCCTTCATCTTCTCCAGCTCCGCGTCCTTCCACTTGTCCATAGTGACGGAACGGACAAAGCTACACACCAGAGGGCCGACCTCGCCACCAGTACCAGCATCCAAGAGCCCACCCCAAACAGGCTGGAATTAGACACGTGCACCTCCTGTGCCGGAGCGCCGGAGCGCCGGAGCGGGTAGGAGCCGGCCTGTGGGTGGCCCGCACCTTCCCGTCACCCGCCAGGCGGCAGGCCAGGAGCAGAGGGCACTGACCTGAGGTGCACCCCGAGCCCGCGGTGCTTCCCCGAGCACTCCAGGCAGATCCAGATGCCGTAGGTCACGCTCACCCACTGAGGGTTGAAGGCGCCGCACTCAAAACACACCTGCGAAGAGCGCCCAGGCGACTCAGCCGGGGCGGGGCAGGGCCCCCAGAGCGGGCAGAGGGAGGCTGGCTGGGAGGCCAACGGTGACAGGGAGGGAGGACTCTGAGAGGACCCGGAACCTAAGCCGAGGGTCAAGGAAAAGCGGACACTTACGTTGTTTTCATCTTGCACCCGAACTTCCTTAAGAACTTTCCTGGTTCTCGGGCTGGCCATGGCACTGTGAAAGAGAAAAACAAACTTTTCAACTTCCAAATTGGTCACTTCACAAGAAGATCAACCTTTGGTGCAAACACACTACAAAGTATGACTTCAAGAAATTCCGTGAAGCTGCTTGGAAGCTGCAGGGGAACAGGGCTACTGACTGCAGGAACCTGCTCTCCACGTGCTAAGAAAAGCCGAGATCAGTCTGGACGCTCCCGGGCCAACCACAACGTGATTATTAGGGGCAATGCGCAATTACTGGAGGCCGCTCATCATGTACTATCAAGACCACATGATTTATAAAAACATCCGTCTTCTGGTGAAGTTCACAGCAAGGGGTGGTCTTCACAAAACGTGCTCAGACTGGCTGTTAAATCTCATTTCCCCTTTTCAGGGCGACACACCAGACTTGAGCTGACAGTATCCGAAGACAGGGAGCCCCACGTGCTCGGCCCCCGCAGCCCCTCTACCTTACTACCAGTGCAAGGAGGCTACTGGCCTGGGGCGGAAGCAGTGGCCCCGATTGACACAGGAAGAGGCTGGCCTCCCTGGGACCATCTGAAGGATGGAGGTGACAGACAGCATGGCCACAGCAGGGCAAGGACAGGGGCCTATGGACCAGCAGACCTCCCACCGCGCCTCAGGGGGACACTGCCGGGGAACAGCAGCCACACAGCCTGAGCTGAAGAGAAAACCCATTTACTTCTTTATAGATCTCCTAGCTTCCGCAAAGTTCAAGTTCAAGTTCAAGTGGTGGCCCGGTAAGTTTCAGGCGGGGCATGGGGAGGGAGCTCAGCGTGGTGTCGGCAGTAAAGTAACCCCATGGATGCCCAGCCTGAGTCTCAGGCTGGCCCTTCCCTCGTGACCAGGACCTGCAGGCTGTCCCTCCAGCTCCCCCGGCAGCATGCGTCCTCTCAGGACACACAGGCCGCTTAAGGGACAGAGCCACACACGTGGGCTGCTGGGGTGTCTCCAGCCTCTGACCCTGCACACGCCACTGTCTGTGAGGGACGGCTCCAACCAGCTTCCCTGCCAATGCTTTAGCGTGAAAATCCCAGGGGCAGCAGTCACCCTCGGTTACTCCCCAAGGGGACCCTGCCTCTCCCCACACCCAGGCCTCCTGAATCCTGAGCCCCAGAATGCCTAACGCCCACAACGCCCACTTCTGAGCCAGCTGAGGTTAGGAGACAAATGTCTGCTTTCTGTAACTGAGGGAAACAAAGCCAAGGGCTCGCCGGAGGCGCCTTTCTGCTCTGTATTTCTCTGTGCTGTGCATGATGGTCTCGAAGGCAAACACCTGAACCCACAATCCTGCCCAGCACCCAGCACCCAGCCCGACCCATCCAGGTGGGACTCTGTCCTCGCGCTGAGCTCCAGTCACCCACAGAGCGAAGGCAGAAATGGGTGGCCCCTGGGAGCTCTTTCCAGAGAACTGTGCCTGCCCAGAGGATCCCATTCTGGCCAACAGGACCCAGGCAAACAAAAGTCAGAACTGGGGTGAGCCTGCCCTGAATTTCTAACTGCGTAAAAGAAGGCAGAGAGAGTGTCTGCAAGAGTACTGCAAGGAAAATACGTGAAAAGTAAATGACTTGGCTCGGATTGAAAAGGAACTTTTTTTGGACGTGAGAATTCTGTACTTCTGTGAAATGCTAACTTTAATACATAAAAAACAAATACTTCCTAACTTTCAAAACTATAGTTTGTCTTGAAAAATAATCCAAGAACTTCTGCATTAATGCTTGAAACCAAACATAGCTCTCTGCAAGTGAACATGGCCTCAGTAAACGGTGAACCAAATAACACTTCTCAGTTTACGGAAGAAGCCACTTGTCAGACGGCAGAACGCTGTTCCTTAAGTTGGGACTTCCTGAATGCCTGAGATGAAAAGGGATGACTTAGGGACACCGCTTGGGGCTGTTATACAGGCGACAGGCAGAAATCCTGCTCATCTTTCTCAGAAACCACCTGAGGCCCCCGAAGCACCGACACCAAAGAACAACCGTTTCTCACCTTAAAACACCATTACTACTGAACTTCTGCAGGGTATGGTCCCAGGAAGGGATGCCAAAGCCAACTTAAAACGCTAATTATCCCCTGGGCCATTATCACAGCCCCACAGAGGATGGCGGAACCGTTAGGCCTACACTGAATGACACAATTAACTCTCACATGGGTGGTCAGCGATGAAGCTGTTTAACAGGGCAGACGAGAAGCACAGTTCTTCTACCTAAACGCACGGACACTGACAGAGAATTCCAAAGTCCCTTCTTAGTTTCCTCTCCCTCCCCCAAGACGATCACCCACGGCCACCAAGGGCGAGGCTTCCATTTCCGATTAGACCGGCCTCTACAACACCGAGGGGGAGGACCCTTCCCTCTTAGGAGTGGAAGCCCCTTCAGAACTCAGACCCGGCCTGACGGGACCCTGTGTCCAAACCAGCTCCTGGTTCCGAAGGAAGGGACGGGGCAGGGCCGGCTCGCCCCACGGAGGGGGTGTTGGTGGGCAGCGGCCCGTGACAGCCTCAGAGGAAAGAAGGCTGGGGGCCGGGAGCGAGCTGCGGGGGGGGGGGGGGGTCCAGGCGGGGGCGGCCAGAGGAGGGGGGACGGCCGGGGGCCCGTGGACTAGCCCCGGGGTGGCCGGGGGAGGGCGGGGTGGGCGCTTCCAGGTCCTGCGGACAGCGGCCTCGGGGCGGGTGTGGGTCTGGGCGGAGGCGGCCGCCGGGAGGGGCCGTGAACCAGCCCGAGGGGAGCCGGGGCCTCGGGGCCTCGGCCGCGCGCTTACCGGGCAGAGGGCTCGATCCTGCGCGCCGGGTCGGGCCGGGTAAGGCCGGGGTCGGCCGCGCCGCGAACCACACCGAGGACGAGCGCCGACCACCCACCCCACCGCCACCCGCTTCCGGCTACGTCGCGCCTCGCAACGCCTCACGGGAAGCCGGGGACGGGCCGGCGGGGGCGGGCCTTCCTCCCCGCCTGCTTGGCCGGAAGCGCTGCCTCACCCCGTAGCTATGGGGACGCGTCCTCCTCCGGGCTGCTGTGTCAGAGCTGCTAGTCCAGCGGGGACCGCGGTAGCCTGGGGACTGGCAGCCGTGCTCACCAGCGCTGCGCCGTCAGGATCAGACGGGAAACTGATGGCCTGCTCAAACTAGAACGATTCATGGGCGTTTACTCACAAGGGGGCTGGTTAGGAGGGTATGCGCGGGTTTAGGGCACCGCAGGAATTCTGCGGGAACCCAGGGCTGGAGCAGCAGAGCTGTGACGTCAGCAGACTCCAAGGAAAAGGGGGAAGGAGGGGTTCCCGGACTCGGGAAGGGCAGTGTTCTCAGGGCCGCTCCCCAAGAGGAGCTGTCATCTTTTCTTGAGGGCATGACCAGCCCAAGGTGACCTAGTAGAAGAAGCCACAGGAACAAATACCGGCCTCTCTGGCCTCTCACCCTCTGGTCTCCCGATTTTGCCACCCACTGGCCGGGCCCACCGGTGCAGTCTGAGGTGGAGAAGGGTAGGGGGTGGGCACGGAGGACAGCTGGAGACGTTGCAAGCAGGCTGCAAAGCAATGTGAATAGTAGAATCCCAAATATGGGAAATATGACTGTAGAAAGAAAACTGTCCAGAGTGATGATCTCTGGGGAGTATAACTGCAAGTGATTTTTGGTTTTGTTTTTACTCTGTGCTCTTATGTGTATTCCACATATTCTTCATTCGTCTATGTAACTTTTGGAGGGATCAAGTATGAACATTTTTACTGAGATATAATTTCATTCAATAATTTACGTTCAATGAGTTTTGAGAAATGCATACTCCAATGTAACCTCCACCATGATCAATTATAGAACATTTCCATCACAGGCAACCACTGTTCTTACTTTTATTCCCATTTCTTAGTTTACCTGTTCTAGAACTTCATATAAATAGAATCATGCAATAAATACTCTTTTGAATGGCTTCTTTCACTTAGCATAATGTTTTCGAGGTTCATCCATGTTGTAGCATGTCAGCACTTCATTCCTTTTTATTGCTGAATACTATTCTGTTAAACGAATATAACTCTTTGTTTATCCATTTACATATTGGACAGTGGAGTCATTTCTGAGTCTTGGGTATTGTGAATAAAGCTGCCCCGAAATTCACATGGGTATATTTTAACATTTCTTTTGCATAATTACCTAGAAGTTAAGTTGCTGGGTGATCGGGGAGGTGTATGTTGAACTTCATAAGAAATTGTGAAGCAGTCTTCCAAAATGGCTGTACCATCTCACACCCCACCAGCCGTGTGAGAGCTCCAGTGTCGGGCGTGTACGCTGGGTTATCTCATTTGCATTTCCCTCCATTGCTGGTTGAAAGCTGCCCTGGAGGATTATCTTAGCTTCCTGGCCCTTCCAGCCCACCCTGTGCCCAGCTTAGCATGAGCACCTCATGCAGCTAGGGGAAGCCCTCAGGAAGGAGCCAGTAGGGCTTGCAGTGAGAAGCCACTGGCATCACAGAAACAAGAGGACTGAGGTGATGTGCACGGGGCACCCACAGGGTCTACACAAGGACAATGTGAGACAGTGTAGATTTCGGCACGAGACCCTGGGGCTGGGACTGTGTGGGTTCCACAAGTTCAGAGAGCAAGAGCCACGTGCTGGATTCCTTACGTGGGCTCCCTGGAGGAAGCGGGCTATGAAGGATGTTGAAAGGGAGGAGAGGAAAAGGGAAGGCGGTCCCTGAAAGGGCACAGTGGAAGCCAACATTTGGTGCTGGCTAGTGCAAACAACAAGCAGAGGCTGAACTTTCAGTTTTCTGATCATAAAGCTAAAAGGTCAACCCCTACTCCACCCCGGCTCTGGAGGCCTGGGGCTACGCTCGTCCCCAGAGCCAAGAGCAGGGAGGTGGCCACTGCAAGGACAGGGCAAGCCTGCCTCCTCATAGCATCCGTGGTGCCCCTGCCTCTCTCTGCCATCTCAAGGCTGGCTCAGTGACCAAGTAACAGAGGATCAATCTGGGCATTGAAGTGGTGAATGGAGCAGAACATGCAGCTGCAAACAGGAAATTTTTTATTACCCCATCTGAAATATTTAGATAATTTGTTTTTCTTCTAGAACTGCCGCAGTACATTAATTTCCAGTTAGAGTAACGTGCTCATCTTTGTGGTTTCCTCCCCAGGGCTGCTGAAGCTCTCGATATGATATGAATAAAACTGAAGGGAATACGAGGGCAGCAATATGAAAACCTTAGGGTAAATGGCTACACAAGGCTGGGGCTGGCCTGGGCCACACAAGTTCACCTGTGAAGTCACCGTGGGACCCGGGACACATCACTGCTGCCTCCTGGACTCAATTTCCCCGTCTGTGAAAGGAGGACCCCAGTTCCCCTTCCAGGACAGGGGCCCACGCTTCCTGCCTGCTTGCCAGAAGTCAGGCCCTGGGCTTGATAAGGAAGATCTTGTGTAAACTGCACAGCCGTGCAGCTCTTTCTGATGTGAACCTGTTGTTCAGGTGAAGAAACAGAGGCGCAGAACAAGTAAGCAATTTGCCCCAGGTCGAAAAGGCAGTAAGTGGAGGAGCCGAGGTTGGTACCCAGCCTGTGTAACATCTTCCTCAGAGTAGAAGGAGGGCATGTGGGGCGAGCGTCCACTGGGGGCGCAGTTGTGTCCTCTGATCTGACCCAGCACCAGTCTCAGAGGTCAGTTTCATTCCAAACATGTGCAAGTGACAGAGAAATTGGGTTGGGCCATGAGCACTGGTCAACCGTGACCCTGTCAGGGTCTCACAGCCGGGTCCCAGGGGTCCAGCCAGCTGCCATCAGGGGTGGCAGAGCCTAAGGAAACAGCTGAGGCTACACAGGACTGGTGAGGACCATGTGTGTACATGTGTGTAAGTGTACACATCTGTGAACATGTTTGGGTTTGCACGTGTGTGCAGTGTGCATGTGATTGGTGTGTGTGGGTATACATGTGTGCATGGTATTGCATGTGTGGTCTGTGCCTTAAGGCTCGTTAGGCTCAAGGTCATTGTAGTGAGTCCCCCACGCACACAGAGACAACAGGTGTGGCGTTGGGGTGTGCCCCAGAAGAGGTGCCGCCCACAGGGCTTCCCAGAGAAGCAGGGACTGCCATACCCGCTTTGCACAGCAGCAGAGGCTGCAGCTTGGAGTCGGAGAGACCGCCCTGGCCCCGGCCAGTGTCAGCAGCACACAGATGCGGGCCCAGGCTACTCAGACCCCAGGGGCACCCCAGCAGCGCGCGTCCGGAGCTCCTGCGCGCGGGGAGAAATGAAGCCAGGGCTGTGTCCGCCTCGCCCCCAGGAGCACTGGTCCGCCCTGCACCCTGGGCATGGCCCACAGGTCTGTGTTCCTGAAACCAGTGTGGGCTGAGGAGGGGCCATGTGGGGCCCCGTGAAGACAAGGCTCCTTCCCTGCCTGGGAGGGTGGCTCTCAGGAAGTCTCGCTGCCTGTATTTAAAGATCAGCCATTCTGTGGGCCTCCAGGAGCCTGGGGCATGGCAGGACCTTGGGGGCATCTTGAAATGACTATCTAATCCCATTGACTGGCCAGTGCTCCAGGGCCGCCTGGAGAGGTGGTCGCTGGCCATGGATGTCGCCAGAGCCCTCGGTCTCTCTCTGGACTCTTAACTCCTCTTGAAATCTCTCCCATATTGGGCTCAGCTCGGGGGCAGGGGTGTTTCTCCCAGTGTTTAAGGGGATATGCCTATGCCACCCAGCCCCCACTGGGCTCCAGGGAGCAGTTAGACCCACCTTGAGGCTGACAGGGCCTCAGGTACATGGAAACAGCCCCAGTTTCCCAGAGGGAGGGCTCAAGGTCAGGATCATTCGCTCTGTTCCAGCGATGCGGATGGAGCCGACTGTTTGCTGGGCGCTGGTAGGAAGAGGACCAGACGGACCCAGGTGGCACTGGAGCATCTGTGATGAAGGGTAGGGCTGACCTTCTGAAGGGAGCAGTGCTGCAGGGCCCAGCATGGGCTCAGGTGCTGCTGAGGCAGACTTTTGAGCCAGATCCGAGGGAGGAATTGAGTCCCTCCTGGGTGCCAGCCCTCACGACAGGCCCTTGGAAGCCCACAGAAATAAAGGGACACGAAATCCTTAGTTCCTATCACCAACCTTCTGTTTTTCATTCCCCAATAGCGTGTGCCTTTCCTGATGCAGGAAATCAAAGAGATGGAGGGGCCCCTGCCGGTCAGCGTTGGTCCCGATGCCGGGCTCTGGCGCACAGAGGGTGCCGCGATGCCCCCCGGGTCCCCTCCCTCAGGTGCACCCCCCTCAGGTGTGGGCCTGTACGGTGCACTCAGAAATGCTCACATGGTGTAGACTCTCAAAGTGGACGTGCTGGGTAAGCTCTGGTGGATTCGGCCAGGTCGTTCCCAGAGACTTTGTACCAAACGCCCTGCTGCGAGTGTGCCCGTTCCTCACGGCCCCTCGTGGCCGTCACTGGCAGCTCGTCTGCGCCACGAATACACGTGTTGTCACGGCTGCTATGGTTTTCATTGCCTTAACGGTGGTGGAGCCGAGCGCACGCACGTTGGCCGGTGGACATCCCCCCGTGTCTGTGCCCTGTCCGTTTCTGTCCTCCGGTCATCCCCTTCCATGGCCAGGGGCTCCCTGAAGTGGCTCCGTCCTGCAGCTGATAGAAGGGCATGGGGCTGGCTCAGGCTGAGGCGGTCACACTCCTGGCCTCTGACTCGGCCCCACACGGAGAAAGGCCTGGTTAGCCTCAGCCCCATCGGACCCCTGTTGCTGCCTCTAAATGATGCACAGGAAGAACGGGGCCCCAGCATGAAGGAAATGGAAGGAATGTCAGAACGTGGTCCTGCTAATCCACGAGGTTGTGCGTCACTACGGAGCCCAACTCCTCCTGAACCAGAGCTGTCGTTCCTCCTAAAACACCCAGGAACGTGCAGCTGTGCTGAACGACACTTGGTCACACAGGCTAACGAGTCACGGCCAGGAATGTATTGAGACAGGGCCAGCTTCTCAGACTGCAGGCCTGAGGGCTCAGATCCAGGGGCTATGACAGGAAGACCCCCACACCCCCTGCCTTAGCCCCTCCCATGCCTATCCAGATTCTAGTTGTTAGAGACAGAAAACCCAACCCCACATGGCTTAAACAGCAAAAGGATGTTATTGGCTCATGTGGTGAAAAGTCCAGTGGTAAGTTAGCGTTCAGGTGAGGCTTGATCCAGCAGCTCAACACTATCACTGAGGAGGAGGTTTCTCTCTGTATCTTTGCTCTGCTGTTCCATTTTCATCCGAAGGTCCCAAAATGCAGCTCCTAAGGCTGTAAGCTCCCTGTTCACATCCCAGCTAAAAGCCCAAGATTCACTAGCTTGGGTCATGTGTCCACTTCTAAACCAATAACAGGCCAAGGGGATGGAATGTGCTGATCTGTGGCATCTAAGCCCCGAGCTCCAGCCCTGGAGCCCCAGAGGGGAGGCAGGTTCCCAGGACTGCAAGGACCCCAAACAGAAGTCTGAAGGTCAGGTGAGCTCTCCTTGTGGCCGAGGTTGAGGTGGGCATTTTGTGGCTGCCCTCTGTGTCCCTGGGGCCCAGCAGGAGCCCAGCCAGCGTGGTACGAACACTGGGGATGCCTGGGTGGGGCGCTGCCTGTCTCCTCTTCTCTTCGGGGGAGCTGCTGCTATAAGGAGGGAGGGAATGAGTGTAGGTGGACAGGCGGATGGTCTCTCCAGAGAGGCAGGAACTTGGCCTGGAGGCAGGAGGGAAGAGGGGTTTCAGGTGGACACAGGACCTGGCGCCACGGGGAGGCTGAGAAGGGCCAGCCAGGGGGTGGGCGGCAACTGGGAACAGCCACTGACACACTGATCCCAAGGCCAACACAACGGTGGGGGGGGAGGGGGAGGGGGGAGGGGGGGGGACCGGGCGGTTGGAAATTAGGCCTTAAAGGACCACAAACGCAGCCAGTCACGTTTTGGGCTGAGAGCGCTCCCGGTCAGTCAGCCAGGAGGCCTGAGAGCCTGTGGCCCCGGGGGAACCACAGCATCCCTCATCCTGCATTCTTACCTCCCAGGCACCTGCCAGCTGCGAAATCACAGGGCAAGGGGAGCCACCGAGCTGCGATCCTGCCCCCGGCTCCCTCTGCTGCCCCCCCAAAGCCCCTGCCCCTGCGCTGCGTCTCTGGACTTACTCAGACCTGGACCCGATCTCGCCTTGAGCTGCGGGCGCCAGGTCTCTGGACCTGGCGGAGCCTCAGCCTCTGTGAAGCTGTGGAGCGGGATCATCATCGCTCCTCCCCCACGGTGGTCCCGTGACATCAAGGGAGATGAAAGGAGGTGCGGCTTCTGGGCCCGGGAGGGGCCCTGGGCTCCTGGTCACTTCACACCCCACCCCCACCTGCGCGAAGCCAGAAGCAGAGCCTTCAGGAGTGACGGAGGGGGTGTCGGCAGGGCTGGAAGAGTCTGTCACCTGCCGTCCCCTTTGCTCCCAAAGCCCAGGAGTCCTTCCTGGGGACTCGGTAAACGTGGCTTGATGTGGGCGGTCCTCTGCCACTCGGGGATCGTACCCCATGCCAGCCCTCCATCGAGAGAGAGACAGAGACAGAGACAGAGGGAGAGCGAGAACCCAGAGCCAGGCGGCGGTGGGGGGGCAGCCGCTGACCTCAGCAGGGGACACACACAGGCCTGCAGACCAGCTTCCCTTCTCCTTTGTTTCCAGTCTGCTTAATGAGCCAAATGTTTAAGCAACTCCCCCGATACCCTGCTTTCCTCTTTAATCCCTGAACCTCTGAGAGTGATGCCGGGGTCCCAGTGAGAGCTGCGGACACGTCCTCTGGTCTCTCCAGGTCTCAGGAGGCCCGGGCCGACGCGCCGGTGGACGGGCCAGAGACGATACCTGGGCCGCGTCTGGGTCACGGCAGCGAGCCGTCTCCTCCCGCCCAGCGCTTCCAGCTCTCAAAGGCCCGCAGGAGGGCTCCTGGATTTAAAGCCTCGTCTGTACCCCAGCCTGACGACGGGCACCCTCGCAGGGCCTGTGGTCCGTCTGGGAGAACCAGTGGGGTGTCTGCACGCGGGGCCTCCACCTGGGCCGAGGGAGTTTGCTCCCGCGTCAGGCGCCCCAGGGAGCCTGAGGCCGCTCCGCCCTTTGCAGGCTGCCCAGCTCTGTTGCTCTTTCAAAGGAAGGACAGGATCAACAGTGCCTCCCGCTGGTCTGCCTCCTGTCTGGTCCGGATTAAGGCGTCAGGCCCCCCACCCCATGCAGTTCTGGGGCTCAGCCACTATCTTTCTGGGAGTGTTTGTTGATAGTTAGAAATTTCTCCCAAATTCATCTGAACAGAGATGGCAAGAGGTTTTTTTTTTTTTTACAACTTTATTGGAGTATAATTGCTTCACAATGATGTGTTAGTTTCTGCTTTATAACAAAGTGAATCAGTTATACATATACATATGTTCCCATATCTCTTCCCTCTTGCGTCTCCCTCCCTCCCACCCTCCCTATCCCTCCCCTCTAGGTAGTCACACAGCTGGTCTCCCTGTGCTATGAGGCTGCTTCCCACTAGCTATCTATTTTACGTTTGGTAGTGTGTATATGTCCATGCCGCCGTCTCACTTTGTCACAGCTTACCCTTCCCCCTCCCCGTGTCCTCAAGTCCATTCTCTAGTAGGCAAGAGGTTTTGACAGAGCTGAAATTCCTCTAGCCTCTCTGTGAGCTGACCCCACACAAGCCCCGAAGCCGGCTGTTGTTTCTGCCACAGGGATGGCTGACCTCTGCAGGGTGGATGGGGGTGGCAGAGGGGTGCAGGGGGCCCCCCAAAACCTCAATCTGGCCTCTCCAAGTGTAGTGCTGAATGGTGGCCTCCGGAGGATACGTCCCTACTGCCTGGAACCTGTGAACAGGACCTTGTTTGGGAAAAGGGTCTTGGCAGGGATTGAGTTAAGGATCTCGCATGAGATTCTCCTGGATTACCTGGGTGAGGCCGCAATGTGTCCTTACAAGAGACAGAAGAGGAGGGACAGACAGAGGAAAAGGCCGTGTGAAGATGGAGGCAGAGACCCAGGGACGCCTGGGCCACGAGAGCTGGGCTCAAGGATGGGTCCCGCCCTGGAGCCTCCAGAGGGAACGTGACCCTGCCGACACCTTGAGTTTGGACTTCCGGCCTTCAGAACTGGGAGAGAATACATTTCTGCTGTTTCAAGCTCCACCCCCACCCCCCACCCCAGACCCGCCCAGTTTGTAGTAAACTTACAGCTGCCACAGCAAATTGCCTGGGGCCTTCTCTGGGCGAGATTGCTCTTCCCCTAGGAAGACTCAGTCCCACGCTCAGAGCGCCCAGCTTTCACCCTCTGGAAACCAGGGGCACCTCCCCCGACCGTGCCACCTCAGCCTGCAGACCCCAGGGGCAGGCTTTCTTCCAGATTCGCTGTCTGCGCTCAGCTGTGGGCAGTGTGGACGTTCCCGGCCTCACCTTGGTGACCCGGCAGCGTTGCCCAGGTGTCAGGCTGCCGTCTGTCCCCCAGCTCTTCGGATGGCCTGCTGGGGGCCTGGAGATAGCCCACCTCTGTTCTCTGCTCATGACTCACATAGCACTGCAGTCTCCTGCTGCCCCGATCTGGCTCAGGCAAGGGGGCCTCTGATCACTGAGTTCCATCTGGGGGTCTATGTAAAATGCAGAATTGGCAACATTCAGCCTCCAAGAACCGTAAGCCTCTACCAGGAGGAATATGAAGTGCAGTGTTCTGTAAAATCTCACAGTCCAGAGGGGACCTAGGGAGAGTCATAGGCTTGTCATCTGTAAAACGGGTGGCTCTGCGCCCGGGGGTCCCTCCTGGCCACACAGCGTGCATGCCCCAGATGTATGGACGCCATTGACCCTGTGCAGAGCCCCACACATCAGGTCAGTGTCCGAGTGGCTCTGGTTGACCCCTAACCCCTCCGCCAGGACCCGTCCTTCCGGAATGGGTGATGCCCAGGAGGCCTCCAGGAAGTGCCAGCAGGGGAGGCTAGCCCCGTTCCACCCCCACCTGGCGTCAGCTTTGAAGAGGAGTGGCTGGCCTGCGACGACTTATTTCACCCGGCATAATGTTTTCAACGTTCATTCTCTGCACAGCAGGTATAAGTAACTAGATATCTTGTTATATAGCTGGATCAGTAACTAGATACCTTGTTACATAGCTGGATACACTCCATTGTATGGCTGGAGCACATTTTAAAATGTATCCATCCATTCAGGGATGCTTGGGTTGTTTCCACTCTGGGTCCTTATAAACAATGCCGCTGAAACACTTGTGTGGACATTTTGGTTTCTTTGGGGTAAATATCTAGCAGTAGAATTGCTGGGTCCCATGGTAACTTCATATTTAACCTCTGAGGACCTGCCAGACTGTTTTCCACGGCGGCTGCACCGTTTTACACCCCTACCAGCAAGGTGTGCAGGTTCTGGTTTCTCTGAGTCTTGGCCAGCACTTGCTGTGTCTGTCTGCGGATTCCAGCCATCCTGGTGGGTGTGAAGTGGTCTCTCGTGGTTCTGAATGGCTTTTCTCTTTTCAGGTGCTTGTCTGACTTCTGTCTGCAGACAGCGCGGTGACAGCCATTGCCCATGCATCCTGGCACAGGTGAGCAAATTCATGCGGGGGAACCAAAATCACGTAGGGGAAAACTCCGGGTAGTTTGTGAACTCACATGAGTGGGGTCAGGAATTGAGGTTGCCATGGGAAATTGGTCTCAGGTTCCTCCTCTGGGAAGGGGGCTGGTGCCAATGGGGTGGCCAGAGCTCCAAGGACCCAATGTCCGGCAACCTCGCTGCAAGTGCCCTTGCCTGGAGGTGCTGCTTAGTCACGAGGCGCTCTGTCACCACCGTCACCACGGGGCTGAGACCCTCTGGTTCTGGACCGCTGGAGCCAAGACCCGCGGCCCAAGGCTGAAGTGCCACGTGCTGGGCTGCCCCTCGCTGGCCACTCTGTTTGGGTCCTGCTCCCCCCGGGGTCTGACCAGGGCCACAGCCTGCATCCCAGCACGAGGCTCACTTGACCATGGGTCACCCTGATATAGAACCCAGCGACTGCCTATGACCAGTGGGGTAAAGCCCAAGCCAGCCTGTGCCCACATCTCTGGCCCCCACCTTACCTGCCTCGCTCCCACCATCGGCCCTACATCTTGCTCAGTCACACCTCCACACCTCTGCGCATGGAGGTCTTCAACTAGTCCTCCCTCCACCAAGCACAGGTCCCGTGCCCCAAGGCCGCCTACACCCCAGGGTCTCCCAGGGACCCTCCCCCTCAGGCCTGACCCTGGCCTGGCCTGCAGGGCCCCCCCCCGGCCCCTCCCCAGTGCCTGGGCAGGTGAGTTCCTGGTAGGCTAGCCTGCCCCTCCTCCTCCTCTTGAGTCCTCACCCCCGAAGGGGTACCTCTGAGCTCCTGACCTAGTCCAGGATGCCTCAGGGATGGAGTGCGCCCGGGGCCCCATTAGGAAGGAGGTTGGGTGCGTGGGTCACACGAGAGCCCCGGGGCAAGCGCAGAAGGTGCGGGTGCGGGGGTCGGGGTAGGATATCCTGGGGGTTATCCTGGACTCTATGGGGCAGGTCTGCAGCAGCTCCGGGTCTGTCCTGGGGCCACCGCGCAGCCCCTCCAGCTCCGCACCGCCTGACAAGCTGCGCCATCGCCCCTTTAAGAAGGGTCCCGCGCCCCCTCCCCAGCTGGCACAAGCCCCCAGAGGCTGCGAGTCGGGCTAGAGAGGGAGAGAGACGCTGCGCAGCTGTTATTCGGAGGGGCGGGGCGGGGCTGGGCTGGGGGACACCGGGCTGCCTGCCGAGCAGGGCGGGACAGAGGACTGGCTGGGGCTGCGGGGTGGGAACTGGCCGGCCGCGATCTCGAGTCTGTGGGGCGGGGGCGGGGCTGCAGCGGCCGGGGGCGGCGGGGCAGGGACTTCGGGGACCTGGGATTGCGGGGCCGGGCAGGGCGGAGCCCGGCAATGTGGGGGAGGGACGCTGCAGAGTGGGGCGGGGCCGGGGGCGGGGGCTGGGGGCGGGAATGGGGGGAAGTGAAGGGCGGGGGCTGCGGGCCCAGGCACCGGGCGTCCCGCGCGCTGGTGGCCCCTGGTCCAGACTTGCAGAGGCGGCGCCCGCGGGCCGGGCCGGAACCATGGGCTGCTGCTCCGGCCGCTGCACGCTCATCTTCCTCTGCACTTTCCAGCTGGTGAGCGGCGACCCCTCCTCGGGCCCGGCAGTCCCAGCGCATTGGGGGATCCGGACGCCATCCCCACACTCAGCCCGCTGGGTCCGCGACAGCCCCTGGGGGCTCCCGACTGGGCATGGCTCGGACCCGCACGCTTCTGCGGCCGAAGTTCCCCGCCGTCCGGGTGGGGTGGGAAGCCAGCGTCCTATGTGCGACCCCGACGGCCCCTCCGTGCGCCCCAGCGCGCCCCGCCGTGTGTGCGCGCGCGGAGTCCGGGCTGGGGGCGCGGGGCGGGGCGGCCGCGGGGTCCGGAGCGACGCGGCAGGTACTGGGGAGCCGCTGGAAGTGCCTGTCGCGGAACAAAACCCTCCCCGCGGGAGCGCCGGGCCCCGCGATCTCCAAGTCCCTTGCGCGCGGCGGGGAAGGGGCGCCGCTGCGCGCGGTGTCCACACGTGTCGGAAGGTATGTGTGGCCCCGGGTGCGCGCGCAAGGAGCGTTGCGAGGGTGTGTGTGTGTGTGTGTGTGTGTGTGCTCCCTTTCCGAAGCCAGCACTAGGCAATGAGTGAGCGACGAAGTCCAGTTTCTGAGACCTGACAGCCCCTGGCGGCCAGGGTGCTTGTGAATTTGGGAGTGTGTGTCTGTCTGCATGTCTGCCGGTGTGTCTGTGTAAGGGTGTGTGAGCCCTGCTGTGCCCACCCCTGACGCCCCCAAGCTGGAGGAGGAGGCCCCTCCCCTTTGCCCTGGCCTGGCGAGTCCGGGAGCGGAGAAGGGGGTTGAGTCCGTGTGCAGGGCTGTGCTTCCCTGTCTTTTGTGTCCGGACCAGGATGCAGAGCTGGGCCCTCTGGATGCAGAGCTTTGTTGGAGGTCTTGGGCATCCCTCTGCCAAGTTTCAGTTATGCCTTTGGAGCTTCAGGAGCTCCTGCTGCCTAGGGGCTGGGGGCTAAACAAAGGTGGAGGCCCCTGGGCTGGGGAGGAGATGCTGGTGAGCCCCTGGGTCCCTGGTCTTAAAAGGGAAATGCTGCTTTGTCCAAGATCCCTGGGTGTGCTCCTAACTCAGCTGGCAGAGTGCTTTCTCTGGAGCTAGAGGGCCACGGAGGAGGAGGGGGCTTGCTTCAAAGAGGCTGTGAGTAGGAAGTCCTCCTGCACCCACGGCCGTGCATGGATGCGGGTCCTGTCCTCTGCCTGGGGGCAGGGCTTCTGTCCAGGCTGGCAGGGGGCAGAGGTACACAGGCCCGGCTGGAGGAAGGAAGGAGCTGCTGGAGCTTCCCTGTGGAGCAGGCTCAGTGCTGTGGAAGTGAGGGGCAGGGGTGGTGGGCAGTGAGGAGGGAGGTGGGCGGTCTGGGGGTTTTTGCTGGACAGATAAGGCTGAGAGAGAGCCCGGGCCTGCAGAGGGCATGAGGGCCCAGGGGCTGTTGCACCGGCAATAGGGAGCTATCCCGGGCCTTGGAGCAGCGGTGTCACTCACTGTCTTTTGGTGGACGGTACACAGATGGTCCCGCCACAGGCCTCTGGAGATCTGGCTGCAGCTGTGGGGGAAGGGCTATCTAGGCTTAAGGCAGCAGGGTTTCCCTGGATGGGGGCTTCCTGCAGACTCTTTAGTCTCAGCCAGGCGAGCCCTAGGGCCGGGACGGAGCTGTGTCCCCATGCGGCCAGTGGCCACAGCTAAGGGCAGCAGACAGCTGCTAAAGGCCTTCTGTCCCGGCCGTGCACCTGCCCCTCCTCTGCCGGGTGCAGGGGGCAGCGGAGTAGGAAGAGGTTTGACGCCGCCCACTGCTCTAGTCACTATGGGGGGCGGGGCGGGGGAGCCGAGGGGGAAGCCGTGTGGGGAGTTCTCTGCTTTCTTTTCTCTTTTTGACAAGCGTGAGAGTTTTCTTGTCCCAGCTATGGGACAAAGGCCCGAACATCTCAGAGCCTTCTCCCTGGGGAATAGCGTGACCTTTGTCCGCTCTGAACCAGCTGCAGCACCCTGAGGCCCTTTCCCAGGCTGGGCCCCGGCTCTGACGGGAGCCAGGGCCCAGCGAGGGGTTCGGGACCGGTGAGCAGGCCACTGGGGCACTGCAGAGAGCTGAGCCTTCCGGTACCTTGGCTTAGAAACGAAAAAGACACCCCCACCAGCCCCACCCATGCCAGCCACCCTGCCAGCTGCAGGGTCTCTCTGGCAAGCAGACCCTGGGGGCCACCCCTCAGACTTAGAGAGACGTCAGCAGGGATGCACAGCCAGGCTGGCCCTGAGTCAGGGCCTCACAGGACAGTGCCGGCGGCCGGTGATGGGTCGGGGTGGGGTAGGAAGGGGATCTGGGGCACCCTCACTCCGCCTCCCCGCCCCGTGCATGGCACCCCGGGCGAGTTCAAGCAGGGCAGGCGTCCCTGCCCGTTGGTCAGGGGCTTCTGGGCACCAAGGGGAGGCCTGGGGCTAAGATTGAAATTTCATTCTGTGTCTAGAACAGCTGCTGTTGGCCAGCTCTGCCCCGAGGGCTGTGTGCATACACGTGTGTGCTCGTGTGTGCGTATGAGTGTGCACGTGTGTGCACGTGTGTGCTCGTGTGTGCGTGTGGATGTACGTCTCTTCTTCCCTGCCCCACGGAGCTTCCCACCACAGTGTAGGCCATTCACGCAGGGCCCCTCCCCTTCCTTTTGCACCACCTCGGACCTTGGCCCACCCACCCTCCCTGCCCTCATCTGCGGCCAAGGGTCCCCGTGGCTGTCCTCCGTGGAGACTGCCAGCGTGGGGTCGAGTCCACCAGCTCACGGCTGCCCAGTCAGGCGGGGCCGGGCTCTCGTGAAGCAGCAGAGGCAGGCCCTCTGCCCTCAGATGCCCGTCTCCTTGCCCCAAGTCTAATCGAGGAGCTTCAACGTGCAGGCCTCCTCTGGGCACCGGGGACCATGCCGAGATGGGGCAGCTGAGCCCTGATGGGCGAGGAGGCTCGTTCGGGGCTAGGCAGTGGCCTAGCCCAGGCGACATCTGTAGACAGACGGACAGACAGACCGTCCTGCTGCTCCGGGTCAGCGCTGCTGACATTGACACGGAGTGGACTGAGTCGCAGGCGTGTGAGAACGCGAGGTGGGAAATGCGTGTGGTGGGGCTCCCGCAGACAGCTGCACGCGGAGGACCCAGGTGAGGCAGGACTGTGGCTCCGGGAGTCGAGAGATGCAGGGTCTCGGGGACGCGGCAGTGAGGGTCTGTTGGCGGGGGAGGGGCGGATGGCAGGGCCCGAGTCCATGCGGGGAGCTCAGACTTTGTCTAAAGGGCACCGGCATCCCTGAAGTGGGGTGTCCCCAAAGGCCGGGGGGGGGCTGCTGGCGCCCCCCCCGCCGGGGAACAGGCTTCCCTGGACACTGTCCAGCGGACTGGGGAGGGGGCTTAATGACCGCTCGTGCTCGTGCCCTGACGCTGGCCCAGTTCACGGCCAAGGCCTCCACTCTGTGCCGTGACTCTGTACCTACTGTGTGCTTCCTCCTGTCGGGGAAGAGCATTCTGGCGCCTCTCCCTGGGGGTCCTGTCTGGCCACCCTGCTGCGGGACGCCATCCAGCTGGAAATTGCCTGATGTGATGCCCCGTTGTGGGTCTGCTCCCGCCTCCCCACTCCCCACTCCAGCTGTCTTCTAGGGCAGACCCCAGCCCCCCGCAGGACATGCTTGGAATGCCGCCTCCCCGAGACCTCTTGGAAATTGCTATTACCTGGTCCGGGCCAACCACAGTGGCTGGACAGTGCCCGGGACGCACCACAGCAGCTGTTTCCTGGGGGCTGGCGGGGGTCCCGTGAAGGCTCCAGGACACAGGCCTGGAGCAGCGGAGAGGCGGGTGGTCGGGGGAGGGCTGAGCACCCTGGCTGCAGTAGGGGCTTCTGTGGCCAGCAGGCCTGGTGACCACAGGGCCAGTCCACAAAGGCTCACCTGGCTGGGCTCTGTTCTTCAGTGCCAGGGGCCACGTGGGAGGGAGGCTGCCCCTCGCTGCCCCGGCCCGCCCACTCCCCTCTGTCCCAGTCCTGCTGCTACTGGCCTCAGCCCATCCAGTCCTGAGGAGGGGCATGCGGTGACCTCGCCCGCCCGGCTGTGAGAAGTCTGGCTTCTCCAGTGCCCGCCTGAGGCTGCCTGCTGGGAGGGGCTCCCCTCCCTCCTCCACCCTACAGAGTCCTCCCCACCCTAGGGCTCAGTGGATGGCCCCCGACCCCACCTGCTCTGGGTCCAGATGGCTCTCTCGCCTCTGCAGCCCTCCCAGTGGCAATGAGTGCTGGACACACAGTGGGCCCACGGGGACCTTGTGGAGCGCAGCCACGGGCCGTGCTGATTTCTGTCCTTTCTCTGCCACCGTCCTTCCGGGATGTGTTGGTCCTCTCTGCCCTTGCTCGCCGCAGCTTCCTTGCCGTGAACACAGCTGGGACAGCATCTGGGGAGCAGTGGCTTCAGTCGTACCTTCTGGTGATGAGCTCGGCCCCACAAACACGATGAGTGAATGAATGTGTGAGGGGATGAATGAATGAATGAGGGAATGCTTTCTGAAGTCACACCGAGCTCAGACCTGGTCCATCTCCCCCTGCGCATAAAACGTCAGGTTTCTTAGGCATATCTGATCCTCTGGCGTTGGTCCTCTGTCGGCCGAGCCTGCAGGGTTGGCGTCCACAGAGCGGGGGGGCGGTGGGAACATCCTGGAAGGAGAGGCCCCAAAGCGGTGAGGGAGCCCCGCCGACGGGGAGGTGCTGATCTGGGGGCCCAAGGAGCCCAGGGTCCCGCTCGACCTTCCTGCCCCACGTTTGCCGTTTGGCCCTGCAGCCCCCGAAGTTAGAGCAGCCCCCGTGTTCCCGTTCTGCAGGTGAGGAAGCCGAGGGCGGGGGCTTGTTCCAGGAGGGACACCCCAGTGGTGATGCTTCCAGGCCCGTCGACTTGTTTGGAGATTTTTGTTGAATAGCCGAGACCACAGTGGGCGCTGGATGATGGTGACGAGGCAGGAGCGGGACCTGGGGCTCCCAGGGGTCCGCCGCCCCTCACACGCCTGCCCTGCTCCTAGGTCACCGCCCTGGAGCGGCAGGTGTTCGACTTCCTGGGCTACCAGTGGGCACCCATCCTGGCCACCTTCACCCACATCGTTGTGGTCATCCTGGGGCTCTTCGGCACCATCCAGTACCGGCCTCGCTACATCGTGGTGGTGAGTCCGCTCTGCTCTGGCCCTTCTCCTGTGGGCAGGGGCGCCGGGATGACCGGCATGGAGGGCTTCAGTGACAGTATTTTCCTGGAAGCCATCAGAAAACCTGGAAAGGCCCGGATTTCAGCCACACAGACCCCCAGGCTCAGACCTTCCCACAGCCTGGACATCTGAGTTCTGACCTGGAAATTGTGGCTTCAGCGTTGCTTCTGGGAAACTGAGCTGCGGAGCACCTGCCAGGGGCCCCAGGCGGAACTGGAACCCAGCATGTCTCAGCACCCCCGCCCTGCCCGTGGTCCCATGCCCCCGACCGTCCTGCCTCTGGAGAAGCTCAGACGATGTGCAGAAAGTTTTGCTCTGAGCAGAGTAGCATTGTCGCTCAGTACAGATCAAAATAATTGGTCTGGATCAGGGTTTGCAGCCAACCCTCTTGGAAAGGCCGCACAGCCTCGTGGAAGGTACTCAGCCCTGTCATGGCCCAGACACAGCCTGAGCAGTGCCGCGCAAAGGGCGGGGCTGCGTCTCAGTAAAACTTGACGAAAGCAGGTGCCAGCTGGCCGCCCTCCCCGCTGCAGGCGGCTCTTGGGGGCGGTCTTTGGGGTGGGCTTTGGGGGTGCTCTGCCGTTGCTCGTCACTGGTTCACGTGGCCCGGGCCACGGGCACCTCTGGGCCAGGACAAGCTCGGGGAGTGTGCTGTGTGCTGGCTCTCTCCAGCCCACTGTGCCCCACCTCCTAGGTGCTCCCCGGCCCTGCGGGGGCAGGAGCCTTGTCACCCTTCTGGACCTCTTCCCGGTGGGCTCAGGGACGCCCTCTGCCAAACGGAGCATCCTGGGCTCCAGACTCGGGGAGCAGAGCCCCCCCCCGCAGAGGCCTTGTCCTCCGGGGGGAGGTGCAAAGTCACACTCCCTCCCCCCCTCCCCCGCCCTCTCCTTTGTCCTCCAGGGGGGAGGTGCAAAGTCACACTCCCTCCCCCCCCCCCCCCCCCCGCCCTCTCTTGTCTCCACAGTACGCAGTGTGGGCGGCTGCCTGGGTCACCTGGAACGTCTTCATTATCTGCTTCTACTTGGAAGTGGGGGGCCTCTCAAAGGTGAGTTAAGTCATGGGAAACTCATGCAAACGCAGGGGATCTTGGCGAGGGCCCGGGGGCACTGGATGTGTTTGCTTGTGTATCGCGCGGCTCCCCGATGGCGACAGAGGCTGGGTCTCTTCATGGTTCTGTCCCTCGCACCCTGAACAGTCCCGGCCCATAGCAGTGACTCAGTAAAGTTTTGGGGAAAGATCAGTGATCTGATGGATGGATGAGGGGCTGTGGGCATTGGTTGGCAGGTGGTCTCCAGCCGGTAGTAGATGCACCAGGGAAGGCTTCCTGGAGGAGGGGGCCTGAAACCTGGGCAGCACCTGGAAGGAGAGTCAGGGCTGGGGAGCAGGAGCAGAGAGACCAGCCTTTGCAGGAGGGCTCAGGCGGGAACACCGCCGGGCGGCCAGGCAGAGGGGATGCCGTCCTCCTGCCCACCCTCTGGGCTGCTCCTTCAAACACTGATAAAGTCCCCAGGTCCCACCTGCAGGGGAGGGGACACCTCCTCCAAGCCATGTTCTGGGATCATCAGTGTGAGCAAAGCCTGCCTATGCAGCTGATTCAGGCACTTCACACAAAGCACTTTATTTCATCTTTGCCCAAAGCTCAGAGGGGAGTCTAAGAGCCAGGAGTGGGGTGGCATGGGTGGGCAGTGGGGCAGATGGCCCCTGCTTCCTGGGACCACACCTGGGCAGCAGTGGGGGAGACAGAGGTTAGTTCAGACACACCTGAAATGGCAGCGTTGGCCTGAGATGCGAAGGAGGGGCCCAGGGCACCGTTAGAGTGTGTCCTGGGGGTCTGTCCTGGGCAGGGAGGCCTTCCTGGAGGACGGGGTGTGAGCCGGAGGCCCATGGCAAGCACAGGGAAGCCTTTCCTGCAAGGGAACGACTGGGAGGGCCTTGGTGCCCCCTGCTCCCGGCGGCTGGAGCCCACGGGGCCGGGGCAGGGGAGGCGGGAGGGCAGAGTACCCCTTGCCCTCCTCAGGGAGCCCATCTGGGCTGCAGTGGGTGGGGTTTGGCTCTGTCCCTGGTGCTGACCTGGTCCCCCCCATCCCACCCCACCCCTCCCCCAGGACAGCGGGCTCCTGACCTTCAGCCTCTCCCGGCACCACTCCTGGTGGCATGAGCATGGCCTGGGCTGCGTGCACAAGGAGCTGGCGGCCAGCCTGGGTCCCCCAGAAAGCCAGGCCCTGGTGCCAGGCATCGGCTGCACCCTGGAGCACGGCTATGTGGAGGCCCTGCACAGCGCCCTGCAGATCCTGGTGGCGGTGAGTGCGGAGGAGGGGAGGTGGGGCGGGGGGAGGGGCTCATCCTGCTGTGGGCCCAGGTCTCAGCCTTTCCTGCGGAGGCAGAGGAGGTCCTCTGCAGGGGGCGGGGAGCCCCTCTTCACACCATCCCTGCTGAGAGGTTAAGGAACCGCACCCCACCCCCACCTGTGTGGCCTGGGCCACCCGCTCCGCCAAGTGGGCTCAGAACCAATCCCAACCCCAGGGCTGGCGTGAGGATGAACCAAGGGTACGGAACCTGAAACTTCTGATGATGCAGTGGGGTCGGGCGGGCAGGTAGGACCCTCCGTGAGGGGGATCAAGGTGAAGGCTCCTGCAGCCCCACCGCCCCCACCCTGGAGGCAGCGTGACAGGGGAGGAGCCCTGGGAGCTTCTCCACAGCCTCCTCCAAGTCAGAGGGTCTGTTTCCATACCCAACAATCCGACCATGGGGGCCAGGGGCAGGGGAGACCCAGCCTGGCCTGCGCGCTGGCCTCTTTCTGCTCCTGCGGCATAGAGAGTAGAGGTGTAGATTCCGCGAGTAAAAATACAGGATGCCCAGTGAAATTTGAATTTCAGATAAACAGCAAGTTTTAGTGTAAGCATGTTCCATGTCGTGTTTGGGACATACTTATACTCAAAATGGTTTAATTCTGTATCTGAAATTCAAACTTAGTCGAGCATGGGGTGTTTTGTCTGCAGCTCCAGAGAAGTGGTCAGAGGGGAAGGGCTGGAGCAGCCCCCCTGGGCCAGTGCCTGGCAGCCCCGGCTGACTCCAGGGCTCGGGCAGGACGGGTGCGGCCACTGGAGGGCGCCGGTCAGACCTGGAGGCTCCTGACTGCTTGGGTGCACGCAGGCCAACAGCACCTTGTCGGGGTGGATGCTGGGTTTATATAGCACGGATGCTCTGCGCCAACAGCTGACGTTGGAAACTGAATGCCAGGTCTAGGGCCTTCCCTGGCAGAAAAAAACGTGACAGTTCAGGTGCCTCTCGAGCTCCCAGGGCTCCCTCCCCTCCTGCTCTTACAGGACCTGCAGAAATCCAGACTTTGGGGCATCTGGGTGCTGCCAGTCCCTCGGGTGCTGGGACATTCTCTCTCCCACCATAGCTCATTCACTGAGGCAAAAAGAGGTCTCTGGTTTTCCCAGAATACTTGGGAACCTGGGTGCATTCCTTGAAAGGAGAAAGAACCGCTTGCCAAGGATACAGGTCAGAGCTTCTGAAATCACGTACAGAATCTGTGAAAAGGTAACAGGAAGGAAGCTGGAAAAGAACAAAGGAGGATTCTCCTGGGCGTTTCTGACTGCACGTGATGGCAGAGGCAGAGACTCCTCACTTTTATCCTTCATCCCCAGGGATGGGGGTTTCTTTCTTTCTTTCTTTTTTTTTTTTTTGCGGTACCCGGGCCTCTCACTGTTGTGGCCTCTCCCGTTGTGGAGCACAGGCTCCGGACGCGCAGGCTCAGTGGCCATGGCTCACGGGCCCAGCCGCTCCGCGGCATGTGGGATCCTCCCGGACCGGGGCACGAACCTGTGTCCTCTGCATCGGCAGGCAGACTCTCAACCACTGCGCCACCAGGGACGTCCTCTTTTTTTAAATATAATTTTTATTTTATATTGGGGTATATTTGACTTACAACACTGTGTCAGTTTCAGATGTACAGCAAAGTGGTTCAGTCATACGTATACATATATCCATTCTTTTTCAGATTCTTTTCCATATGGGTTATTACGCAACATCGAGTAGAGTTCCCTGTGTTATACAGTAGGTCTTCAGTGAAATGCCGGCTTCTAAATACCAGTCAGTCCTCTGCTGCTTGCTTTTGTGGGTCCAGGAGCAGCAGACCCTTGGCTGCACAGTCGGCCGGTGCTGGGGGGTGGGGCGGGCAGGTCTGAGAGCCTCACGGAGGAGCTGGGGCGGATCCCAAGGGGGCCTGGGAGGGGCGGTGGGCGGGCAGAGGTGTGGCAGGTGGGGCGGCCTCCCCCAGCACCCCGCCCACAGAGGAGGAGCGGGGCTGCGGAGGAGTTTTCAGCACCTTGGCCAGCTCTCGGGCGTTGGGAGGCGGCTCAGGTTTGCCTTTCAATGGCAAGGAGACAGGCACAGAGGAGGCCCTGACCTGCCGCCTGGAAGGACGGGCTTCTGAGCCCTTCCAGCTCCATCTCCTCCTTCAAGGCATAGGGGGCGTCAAGGGAGGCTGTTGGGCTTGTTCTTTGGTGAAAGTAACCCCCTGAGGTCTTGCCACTGCTGATGGGAGGCCAGTCTCTCCTTCCCGTGGCCCTTTGCCCCTGAAGCAGCACCGCTGGCTGGCTTCCTGTCCCCTGCCCCCTGCCCTGGCTGTGGTTGCCCCACAGACAGACCCCACCACCCTCTCTCAGAAGACCCGCTGCAGCTCCTCCATGGCAGGTAGCCCCCATGAAACATCTTTTCTGCTTATTCCCCTGATCAGTCAGGGTCCCAGCAAGACAGTGATGATGCACTCGGCTTAGGTTAATTCCCGGGGGCAGGTGAAGGGGCTGTTCTAAGCATAGGTGCCATGTCGGGGACCCCACGGGATATCCCCCTCCCCTGGGGCTCGTGGCTGAGCTGTTGCCACCCCAGCCTGAAGGGAGGTAGGGAGGAGTTGTGCTGGCAGAGAAGGGGCTGGGGGGTACGAGCCCTTCTCCCCCTCCCCCCTCCCTCCAGTTTCCTGCTGGGCTCCCCATGGGCCACCCCAAGCTGGAGGGCGCTGGTGGACACCGGCCACACCATGCAGGGTGGGGAGTGTGGAGGGAGCGCCTGCAGGGTCAGGTGGGGCACCTCTGACCCACCACTACGGAACCCCACTCTGTGCTGTGTCCTCAGGGTCGAGACCACTGCCTGCTAGTGGGGTGGCCAAAGGCAACAGGTGATGCCCCAGAGGATGCTGGGCTGACCTACAGGGCAGAGAGAGGCCAGAGGGCGTGACTTCGCCGTCCTGGGCCACCTCTCAGGTTTCCAGCTTCTGTGGAAGAAGCTCCCCTCCAGGGTGAGCTGGGGCGGGGCTGCCCCTCCAGGGGTCCTGCGAGCACACGGGGCTGTGGGCCTTCCACGAGACCCTGTGGCTTCAAGATGCATTTGGCTGCCCACTCCGGGCCGCCCTGTGCATTGTCTGTCAGCCCCAGCAGAGGGTCGGGGCTGGGCCCCTCGTTCCCATCAAAGAGGCCGCAGTAGACACCGTGCGTGGAGTCACTCCCCCTCCCCCATGCTTACCATCACCGGGCTGTGGGCAGTGCCAGCCTTGCCCCGTCTCAGCTGGAGCCCTTCCTGCTGCGGTGGCCCTGGCGCCCGGGCATCTGTGGGGGTTTAATGCAGGCCTGTCCTCTTTACCCTGAAGTCCGAGCACCCTCTGAGGAGCCTGGCTAATGAACATCTGCCAAGCCAAGCCCTCAACTCCAGCCAGCCCCGTCCACTCTGCCCAGAACTGCCCGCTGCACCAAGTCCTCGGTCTGTCTCCCCTGCACTGCCATGCAAACCATGAGCTTGGCTGGCTCGAAGCTTCTCTACCATGGCTTCCCAAGGAGGAGAAACCTGACAGTTGTCTGCTTACGGCGAGAGGTGCTGGGGAGGATGGCTTGGCTGTGACAGGGGTGTCAGCCTGTGGGGGCACGGTCAGCCTGGGGGACCTTCAGGCTGCAGTCATGTGTCTCCCAGGGCTTCTCTCTGCATCTCATCCCCCCGTTCAAGCAAGGGCTTGGTCAGCCCCACTGGGGAGTGGACGCCGCCTGGAACTCCAGAGCGAAGGAGGCTGGCAGATCACTCCCCTCGATCGGTTACAGACAAGGACACCAAGGCCAGGAGGGGCAGTGGCTGCGTGGTTAGGACGCGCTGGGACCCACGTCCCACGATGATGCTTCTGTGGCTCCCGGGGCCTCACCCTGAGTGACCTCTCCATGTCTTTCAGCTTGTGGGCTTCATCTGTGCCTGCCACGTGGTCAGCGTTGTCACCGAGGAGGAGGACAGCTGTAAGTGTGCGGCCACCGGCCTCCTGCAGAGTGTGTTAGTGACCTGCTGGCCCCATCAGGCAGCGGGGGAGGGAGAGAGAAGCTGAGGGCTGGCCACAGAGGCCTGAGACCTGGCCTCTTAAATGGGTCCCCGTGCCATGGAGGTCCTGGCCTGAGCAGAGATGGGGAGGCCCTGGGCTGTGGGCACCAGGGGTCAGTGCACCCCAGCTCCTCCAGTCTGAGGGCTCCTGTGCTGTGGGGCTGCCCCCCACGATCCCCACAGACGTCGCAGGCGGAAGGCTGAGCTCTGACCTACAGAGGAAAGTCCCCCCGCCCTGTGCCCCCTTGCAGCTGGGAACCGGCCCACCTTCAGGCCCAGTGCCAGCGGAGACGCATCTGAGGGGAGTTCGCACATCCCCCTCCTGTGAGCCCTCTTGACTTTTCCTCCAATTTGCAGCATCAACACTAGGGTGCCCTTGCCAGCCCTGACCACCCCAGGCTCTGACGGGGTCTCGCCGGGGTGAGCCGGGGCTGGGCGCACCCAGGGGGCCCACAGCTCCTGTGGGCAGAGCCTTCCCTGGGATCTGAATCAGAATTCAGAGCCTCTGTTCCCAGAGGTCAGGTGGCCGTGGGGTAGGCGGTCCATGTGTCCTTCAGAGACCAGACTCAGTCCTGGACCAGCCCCCAGCTACCCTCGGTCCTGGTGCTGGGTGGCCCCAAACCACCACTCAGCCCACAGCCAGCTGGGAGGAAACAGAAGGGGCTTCCTGTATGGGTTACATTAAAACGTTTTAGGACGGGAGCCAGCCCTGGGGTTCAGAAACGTGTTAGCTTTGCCCAGCAAGCCCCGGCTGCTCATGTGCTGTGCAGACCCAGCTTTGAGGCGCTGTGATTGGGACAGCCCAGCAGGGCACGGGGCAGCCCCCCGCTGAGAGCGCCAGCATCCTTTGAAGCTTTGCACCCAGTGGGAGTTCACCCTCTGCTCTCCAGTCTGGGCAGCCCACGGCCCCTCCCACCTCTGTGTCACCTCCTGAGTGTTTGCACTTGGGAACATTCTCCACTCTGCCGTCCTGTCCATTGTTTGGGTTTGTTTTATTTGGGTCTTGGTTTCTTTCAGTTGATTTCATTGGTGGATTTGACCCATTTCCTCTCTGCCATGTCAGTGAAAAGCCTTCCAGCCTCTCGTTCGAGCAGGCATGCCTGTAAGCACGGCCGCAGAGCCTGCCCCACTGGCCTGGCCAATCCAGGTAGCATAGCCGCCAGGCTCCTCTCCTTGGGGAAACCTCACCAGGCGTCTGCCTGCCTGTCCATCCATCATCCATCTGTCTGTCCATCCCCCACTTTCCCACTTGCTCCTTGCCGGCTCTGGGCCGGGTGTGGGGTACAGAGGCTCTGGGGCTCGGCCCCCGTGCCCAGCAGAGTCTGTTGGAGTCGGGGCTGAGGGGACGCTGAGAGGCCACCACCCAGGAGAGCAATAGAGCGATTTTCCTGGGTCTCACAGTGGCAGGAAATTTTAGGAGTTGGTTTCCTACCTTTGGAGGATCAGACTTCTTCACTCTTGAAAAGCAGTGTCCACGGCCCTGACCACCCCAGGCCTCAGTAGGGGTTCCCGGGCCACTGGCCCCCCTCCTCCGAAGCGGCCTTGGCCACGGGCCCTGGTCCACATGGATTCCTGAAAGTCGGGGTCAGCAGAGGTGGCTGTGGTCCTTCTCCTGGTAGAGCTGTGCTTCCTCCGTCTCACCCAGGCCCTCAGAGTCAAGCCTGCCCTTCAGGGCCACATCTGCGGCCATCCCTGGAGACCCTGGCCCTCTTGGTAGCCCCCCAGCCCTTCTACCCTATAAGTGAGGCCCCACGTCAGCTAAGGGCCATCAGAGGTAGCAGGCATCCAGCTCCCGTGATGGGGGAGAGGCCTCGCTCAGACCCCTGAGCCAGGGCAGGGTATATGGGAGTTGATGACCCAGGCACACAGGCTGGGAGAACTGGCCAGGCTGAACACGCCTCTGGGCTTTCCCCCTGGCCGTGGAGCTGGGCGGCCAGAAGGACCTAGGGTGAGCCCCTCACTCCGCTCCCATCCCCCTGGCTCAAACCCCAACGAGATGTCTACGGCCAGAGTCAGCTCTGCAGGGACAAGGCCCCCAGCTGCCTGCGTGGGGAGCCCCGGTCCTGGCCGGGCCTCGCAGAGGCCCAGCCCCTCCCCGCGCCCTTTTCCAAAGGCCAGGAAGCCCTCCCCTTCTTGGATTTTGTCCCATTTGCTCTCCAAGGGACGAGGGCACAGCAGCCCCGCTGACCGCTGACTGCGCCTTCCTTCCGGCTTCTCTGCCCCTGCTCACCCCCAACCTTGCCCCGCAGGCCGGCCGGCGGCGTAGCTGAAGAGCACCCCCCCCCGCCCCCGCGACCTCCAGCTTCGGTGACCCACGCTGACAGTGAGGATCCTCCAGGCAGCGGACCTCCCTGCCCCCGTGGCCTTGCAGGCGCCCCCAGGGTCTGGTGACTGGACGTGAGCCAGGGCGGCAGGGCCAGCGCCAGGCCGGGACGGCTGCAACTTCTAAAGAGTTTGTTGTTTCCGTTTTCTAAAAAAAAAAAACAAAACGAGAAAAAACCTCATCCCTGGCCTCCGGTAGCACTGGGAATGCACTCCATCTACAGCAGGCCTGGGGCTGCTGGCCAAGGAGCCCCGTCCCTCAGATGCCCTTCCCAGGGCAGCCAGACCCCCGGGGGCTTCACACACCCATGCTGGGGTGGGAGGGGGCCGGGCTGGCCAAGGGGCCTGTGAGACGGGGAAAGAGTGACCCCACCACGAGGGTCCAGTGAGCCCATGGTGACCTCCACCTGAGCGCGGTGGGAGTTAGGGTTAGGGCCCCAGGTGCTGCGGCCGGTGGGACCCCCGGGGTGAGGGCTGGGCTTGCCCAGGAGCCCACAAGGCAAGGGCTTCCTGGTGACAAGCAGAGGGCACTGTTTGAGCCCCCGGGATGCAATCGTCCTAGTGCATCCCAAGGTGCCCACAAGTAGAGGATAGAAAGGAACCTGCCCTCCAGACCACCTTCCCTACCATGCAGGACCTTGGTGGACAATTACAAGTTCAGTTTCAGAAGCAGCCCAAGGCTAGTCCATTCTAAAAGTCCTTAAAATGCTGAAAAGATAAGAACAAGCGAAAGGGGGAAGGGTAAGGGGTGGTGGGAATGGCCTGGAATGGGCCTGGCCTCACCTGCCCTACTGGTGAGGCGAGGCGGGGAGGGGGTGGGACAGATGCTTGGGGCAAGGTGGTGGAGAGGGGGCTGGTGGTTCTGGAACAGAGGCTGCTGTGCACCATCCAGGAAAACCCACACTTTATTTTGACTCTTCCAGAGCACCCACACACAGGGCAAATGGCTCCCACCCCGCACGCCAAGCCGCCAGCAGCTCCATCTTCCACGCTGGACTGGTCAGTGCTAGACGCGAGCTCAGCCGTGCTCAGCAAGCCACCGAGTGGGTGCCCACGTGGGGCCGGTGCTCACAGCTCCTGGTGGGGAGGAGGGCCGAAGCGGCAGCTCCAGTTGGCTTCTCCCCCCAGCTGGGGACCCTCAGCCCCCAGGGAGTTCCCTTCCCTGTCACTTCTCCCCCCAGAGGATTCCTGGAGGGACCTTGGGGCTCAGAGCCTTTGGGAACCCTGAGAAGGCCAGGGCTCCTGCCCCAACACGAGCACTGGAGTGTCACGCACCCCTCCCCCACCCACCATGCATTTCCATCAGGCCTCAGATCCCAGGCTGAAATCCCCATCGGGGTCTTATGCTCAGGCAGACCCCAGCGCTTTCTCCTAACAAGGGCATCGTGCGTTTCTTCACATGCCTCCAAAGATGTCCTCCCCTTGGCCTGGCTGCTGCCATGTATGCCCAGCTGGACAGGAGGAATTATCCCCCTTGACCACTAGGAAAACCAAGGCAGAGATGCGCTTAAGCAGAGTGGTAGTGGCCCCCTAGGGTGCTGTGCTGAGAAGGATTCAGAGCAAATATCTGAGCATCAAGGGGAGGTATGGGGTTGATTAGCAATGTCTGTCAGGATCGGCCCTGCAACAGGATCGTAGGAGCCGGCGTGCTTGTGGTCACCGTCCAGGCCGAATGCTCACCTGGCCTAGGACAGGAAGGTGCGCACGCAGCTGCGGATGGGGGCCCTGCAGATGGGGCACAGCTGCAGGCTGGGCGCGCACTCGGTGCAGGCCAGGTGGCCGCAGGGCACGAAGACGACGGCCACGGTGCGGTCCAAGCACACCCTGCACGTCCGCTCCTCCTGCAGGCGCTGCAGCTGCTCCTCCACGCCAGCGGCCTGGGCTCCTGGGGCCCCGAGGGCCACCGGCACCCTCTCGGCCTGGGCTCCACCTGGGTCTCCACAGCGGGGACCTGTGACATCGCCCCACACCCTGACCTCCACACTCTGTACTGGCCGATGGGGAGGCGGGCCAGACCGGGAGTGCCCGCCTCCCACCTTGGGATGCAGGAGGGCCGGCCCCGTCCCCACCCCAGGTGGGCCCTCTCCCTCACCTGCCTCCCTGGCGCCTTCCACCTGGGCCTGTCTGCCGGGCGTGGGTAGCTCGGGCCCTGGGTGGACAGGAGCTGTGGGCAGGTAGAACAGGGGTGAGGCCCAGGTCCTCAGGGGACACGAGGCTGGCCCAGAGACGGCAGGCCACGGGTGAGCCCTGGTGCCAGCTCCCCCACCCACGGTGCGCCAGGATCCCAGAGCCCACTCTCCACCAGGGCGCTCGGCCCGTCCAGCCCCTCGCGCCGTGGCCCTGGACACTGCGGGCCGGGCCCCTGGGGGCAGCGAGGGAAGGCTGTGCCCAGAGGCAATGAGCAGGGAGAGATGGGCGGTGTCCAGAGAGGTGGAGGTACCTCTGGCCCCTGCTGCCTGGCCCCCGTCCTCTTCCTGGAGCAGGTCGGCCACCAGCTGTGACGTGGACACGCCGGTCGGCACCACTTGGCGGTACTTACGCTGCAGCAGCCCTTGCACCTGGCCCCGCCCGAAGCCCATCCGGAGCACGGCCTGCACTGCTGGGCACTGGCTCCAGGCGGGCCGCTGCTGGCTGCCCCCGACATCTGCAAGGCAGGGCGAGGGGTGTTGGACCGAGGGCAGGCAGGGGCCAGGGCCTCGGGGTCCCGGCAGAGAGGCAGCGGCCTGCCACTGTGGCACGTCACCAGGGACACCTGAACACAAGGGGCCCTGTGGCCATCGCAGCCACTCCATCCATGTCCGAGTCAGGGCTGTGTTCCCAGGGCCTGTGTCAGAGGTGCTGCCACACCGGGAAGATGGAAACCTGATCACCAAAGCAGCCATGGACAGAACCCGACTATGTGCCAGGCGCTGCTCCCGGGGCGACACACAGACCCCTGTTTGATCCCAGTCGAGGCTGTCACCAGCCCTATTTCACAGCTCAGGGCACTGAGGCTCAGAGAGCACAGTCGGGACCTGAACACTGGAGCCCCTCAGACCCTGCCCCCGCCCACCCACCACCCGGCACTGATGGAGAGCAAGAGCTCCGCGCTGCCGGCCCCTCTGTGCTGGGGATGGCAGCCAGCTCAGGGGTAGCAGGGTATGGCTTTGGCCTCTCTGGAGCCCCGGGCACACACGCAGTGCCTGTGTGAAGCCCCCCGAGAAGCAAGCCCAGGCAGCACCCTTCACTCTCCCTAATGTCCTGTAGGGGGGATACCCAACGGCTGGCCACAGCGCAGGAGGGAGATGCCCCAGGGAGCCAAGCTCAGGCTGCGTGTCCCGGCTCACCTGAGGGGGTGGCGAGACCTGCGTCTTCTGGTTCCTCTGAACGGTCCTGGAAGGAGCCAGAGAATACCTGTGCCCCGAGTAGGCGGAGGAGCAGGGGTTGTGGGGGGGACCCTCACTACTGCCCCCCAGAGCCCTAGGGCAGGCAGAACTCACCCAGGAGCCCGGCTCGTGGCAACAAGACTCCTGGACCCTGCAGACAAAGTCCCTTCCTTTTGTCCGGAGCAGGAACTCACACCTGAGGAAGATGGGTTCAGAAGCGGGCAGTGGGCTGGAGCTGTCAGAGGACCCCCCGCACTGGCCGGGTCTGGCCCTGTGGACCCCTTGGGCCGGGGTCGTGCCTTCTGCCCCCGCTTCCCCCACCACCCCTGTGGGGGAAGCTGGGGCTCCGGGGTGGTGTGCGCTTGCTGGGAAGCTGTTTTGGAGACAGACCCTTGAACATCAAGGGAGAAATAGCAGAAGCGCCGTCCCCAGAGAGTCACCAGCCCCCAGAGAGTCCCCCCCACCCTGGTCCCTGAGACTTGACACCCCTGGGACTGGGGAAGGGAGGCTGGCCCGCGGAGCCCGTACCTGGGGAACCACCTGGCATGCTCGGTCCAGGGGTCGTCGCCTCGCTCCCAGCTCTGCAGACCCCCGTAGCAGAAGAAACACCTCACCTTGTCCTGCTGGCCTGGGATGGAGCCAAGACACTGGTCCTGACCACGCTTGGTCCCTTGCACGGCCTGGTGTGTCCCCCGAGGCCAGGGTTGGGCGCTCCCAGGTGGCCTTTCCTTCTGGGGCAGGGGCTCTCTGGGGTTGCTTGTGAGCCTTGGAGGCTCCCACTGGCCTCTGCCACCCCTTTGCCCAGCGTTCTCCTCAGAATTCATGTGTACCCCATTTTCTCGACAGTGGAATAAGGGTAATGATGTCTGGGTACTTGCCCGGGTTGAGGTGCATGTTGGGGAAAGGGATGCCGGGGGCGTCCACAGTATGTATGGAAAGGTGGGGGCAGAGCCCTGGTGCCTCGCCCCCCGCACCTCTGCCCCAGGTGCCCCTCCTCAGGGTGGAGTCCCAGTGGCGGAAAGAAGGGGAACTGTCTGCTGCCAGGCTTGGTTTTAGGGGCTCACGACTCCACTGGGGGATGCGGACCCCCATCTCTCTACCCCCGAGGCCCTCACCCCTGCCTCACCCCTTACGATCAACAGATTTGGTGCAGAGACCACAGATCAGGGGCTGCTACAGGGACATCCCACCACCAGCCCTCCAAGAGCCTGTCCCTGGACTCCCGGGAGCCCTGTAGATGCGCCCATACCCCCCTCTCCTCCGTCCCATCACTGTCCCACCAGCCTAGGGTCCAACTGTTCCGTGCTGGTCTGGCCTCTCCCCAGGGGCGCGTGTAGGTCGGAAGCACAGGAGAGACTGCAGGGCAGGGGGCAGGCATGGAAGGGCTGTGGGGACCCTCCCTGCCCTGGGGGCGGACGCCGTGGAGAAGGTAGAGCCCAGTCCAGAAGGGTCTGCAGTGGCGCCCAGGCCACTGGGACTCACCGGTGTGGAAGAAGCCAGCGGCAGCCAGCAGCTCCGGCGGCACCACAGTGCTCAGCGGCCAGTCGTAGAAGGAGGCCAGCCGCAGCTCCTCGGAGCCCATCCCCGGGAAGGCGGGCCTCGTGGACGGGGCATCCCCGGCCCCGTATTCCTCCTCCTCCTCTGCCAGGGGGCGCAGCTGGCCCAGGATCTGCCCGTCCATGTGGTCCCGGCCTCCCCAGGACAGGGCGCTGTCGGGGCACTGGCCCTGAAGGTGGCCGCACGGAGAGTGGGGTCGGTGGTGTCCCCAAGTGGGGCGGCCGCCAGCTGCACAGCGGCTGGGCTCCAGGCCACAGCACCAGCACTTGGTCCCGTCCTCGGGCCCCATAGAGAAGACAGCAGCCGTGACAAGTTCTGTGGCAGGGATGGGCCCCTGGGCAGCCGGTTCTGGAATGTGCTCCGCCAGCCTCCCCAGGGCTCCTGACCCCTGGGCCCTGCCTGGGGACAACGGTGGCTGGGCAGGCATGGTCCTGCCCCCCAGATGCCCCGGGTGGGGGAGCAGCCAGGGGACTGGGGGTGGGGGCCGCTGGGGCCGCCACTTTCTGAAAGGGGCCAGCGCTGCAGCCTGTGTCACATGCTTGCTGCAGCAGGATTGTCACGGGGCTCCGGGGCCACTGTGAGGGCTGCGGCTCTCACTCTGCTCTACAGGGGAAGGTGGGGTCGCTTGGCACGAGGGGAGGGGCCGGAGCATGGAGACCCGCCCAAGGCAGCAGAGGGCTGGTACTGGCTCTGGGACCTTGGTGGGGGATGGGAGGGGAGGGGGGAGGGGTGGGTGACGCTCTCCGTCAGCTCCGAGCTCCTGGGCGGCGTGCCACGGGGGCCTCTGAAAGCAGAAGGTTCCAGGTGCTCTAAACACAGTGCTGCCCGGCGGGGGGAGGGCAGCTCCCTCTAGAGGGATGACGGGTCAGCCGAGGATGCAGGGGTGCGTAGTGAAGGGCTGGGCCTCTGCCCTGGACTGGTTCCCCTGGATGTTCTCGCGCTCCGAACCCTGGAGCTGAAAGGGGCTTCAGTCATCCCTGTGTCCAGCTGGGCGGGAGCAGCAGGCCCTCAGCGGGCCCTGGAGCAGCTCCTGCCCTCCGGCCTTCAAGATTCCGTCCCCTCCCTCGGCCTCAGCGTCCCAGGGGCCCAGAAGGTGGAGCCACATGTGGTGAGGTCGATCTTCCCGCTTGAACTAGACTCCCTGAGGCGCTGTAACCCAGACACCAGGGACGTTTGGGCCACGTCCACAATTCCAGCTCCCTCCCCAGGTCCGGACCCCCTGCCACCCCCTCCTTGCTAGGTGTGCAGCCCAACCAGCCCAGGGTGCCCTGGCTCCTGGTCTGGGGGGCCCGGGGCCGCTCCAGGCCCCAGCCCGAGACCCTGGCCATTTGGGTGCCCCCTTCCCTGGACAGGCTGCCCTCAAGCCTGGTCACAGCCACAGGTCTGCCAATCAGCCCGAGCCCAGGGGCCTCAGCGCCCCCAAACCCAACAGTTAGGGAAGGGGATGGAAGGCTGTCACCCCAGTGGGCAGAGCAGGGTCCCTAAGACAGAGGGCTCTGGGGTAGAAGGGACGCAGGAGAAGACGGGATGGGGTGGCCTGCCCCCATCGCCCCTCCCCGGAGTGCAAACCTCCTGCTGCTCCCAAGAGCAGAGCAAAGAACAGGCTCAGTGGGGACCCTGCCAAGAGCGGGGGAGGACGGACCCACCGGCCCCAGGGCCAGGCAGGCCCAGTGAGGGTCACAAAGGGGGGTGGGCGGAGGGGGGCCCCACCCGGGCCTGAAGCCCCCATGTCCCCCCGGCGGCCCTCCCCCCACCCCCCGTGGAGCTGCACGAGCCCGGCACAGAGCGAGGAGCCTGGAGCCCAGGTCCGTGCCCCAGTCCTGGGAGTGGGGTGCACTCTCGCCCCCAGGGAGACCCCTTTGACATCCTGTCTGCACTGGCCCTCAGCCCCACGTGGTCAGGGTCCCATGGAGTCCCGGGAGTCCTCTCCTAGCAGAGGCCTGGAGCCACCTGGTTCCCTGCAGGAAAGCCTGGTAAAGGGTGTGGCTGGACGTCTGTGCCCCTCCCAGGCTCCTGAGGCCGAGCTGCCTGTCCTGGGCTGGGGGGGCCACTGGGCGAGGGGCGCTCGGGCAACTGGAAGGCCGGGTCTCCCAGGAGAGGGTCCTGGGGGCAGGTAGAGACGGATGGGCCCCAGCTGGGACCTCCCAGTGAGCCGCCTTGGGATCCCCGGGTACTGCGTCTCCAGCTGCTCCTATCTCAGGAGGGAAACCACAGCCCCCAGGTTTGCTCTGAATCCTCTGGACCTGGGGACTGGCTGGCTCAGAGGACCCTCTGAGGTGGCCCTTGCAGCAGGGGTGGTGTCCCCTGGGGGCACATCTGAGGTCTATTCCCTCGGATCCTGAAATTCGGGGGTGGGGAGGGGAGAAGCAGCCTCCCTCTCTTCTGGAAATTCCAAACACGCATCCTCCAGGCACCACCCCATCCCGTGGTGGAGTCTCCCCATGAAGGAGGGCCGGTGCCTGAGCTGAGGGAGCCCTGCCCCCTGCGCCCCCCACCTGGAAGCAGGTACTTCTGCAGCACATCCAAGCGTGTGGCTGCACACAGGAGGGGCTGCGAGGATCACCCACAGAGCCGTGGGCATCTCGGAGGAGGAACAGCCTCAGCCTCTGTGCTTGTCTGTGGCCATGGCTGAAATTCTTGACACAAGGAATTATTCGTGTCTTACTTATACAGTTAAATAAAAAGAAATCAGGAGCTAAAAATAACTATCATATGCTTATTCCAGAAACTTCAAGAATACTGAAAACATAAAGAAAGTAAAAGTCACCATCTGAACCAACTCTGGCACCACCAGGGCCAGTTTTCCAGAACCGACCTTGCCCGACAGCTGCTTGGGCATGGAGCTCACTGGAGCCTCACAGATTTCTTTGCAACTCTCTGTAAATCTATAATTATTTCAAAAGAAGCAACTGAAAAAAGCCATCAGCCTCCCCTCCACTGAGAAGCACTGCTCTATTTTACTGTTTCCTTCCAAACGTGCTCTGTGTATTTGTTATTTGCCCGTTTTCCTCACTTGATGTTATGTGCCAGTTTTTTTTTTTTAAATAGGCACATACCAGGTTTTTGTTGTTGTTGTTTGTATGTCAGTTTTTAAACATGAACGAATATCTGTCGATGCCTCCGATGGCTCACCTTGAACACCTTTGCTGTGAGTCTTTACAATGATATCTCCCCAGGTAAGACGATGCCAGATGGGAGATGGCAGGTAGAGGCCTCCAGGTCACCCCAATCCGTTTAAAGACAGGAGCCCAAAGACGACCCAGGACCCCATACAATTTGCTACTGGATTCGGACCAGATCCCCACTCTCCCGAAAAGAATCAGAACCAGCTGGGGCTGGACAGGAATATCCTCAAATTGAGGGCTCTCTCCCCTACCACACCATGATGGGGCCTGGCCCTTGAAGGCAGGACAAGAGTGGTGGGGGGCCGGACCAGCATGATCGCAGGTCCTGCCTACCCCAGAGCCACACCCCCCGGAGAAAATTCTTACACGGAAGCTGTGTGTGCAGCCATTCGAACGAGCTCTGGCTTTCCTTCAGGATGGAGGGGCCAGGGCCACCTGGGCAGGTGGCTAGACCCGCTGGACTTATTCCCCTGGAATGAGGCTTCTGAGGCCCAGACCTGAGTCCGCATACAGCGAGGGAGGGGTGCTCGCCAAGCTCTGGTCCGGTCCGGGCCTCAGGTCTCCCCGCGGGCTCTTGAGTTTCCAGGAGGCTCAGTGCTCAGACGCTGGGCCTGCTGCCCAGGCCTGGGGGCACCACAGACTCCTCTGAGACAGGGGAGTAGGGTCCACCTCCCTCCCACACCCCCACCTCTCTTCTGGCTGAGAAAAGAGCTCCACGAGCGCCCCACCCAGGGGTCTGGGAACCTGGCTGGCACAGGGACACCCCGACCTGTCCGCAGAGCAAGGACTCCAGGTGACCACAGGGCGCCAGGTGAGCACAGCAGAGCAGGCACAGGCTGAGGGCCTGGGGAGGGCGGGGCAGAGCAGCTGGGGCTGGGATCCACCCCCCAACCCTACCCTCAGCGCCGGCTCCCTGCCCTGTCCACAGAGACATCCCCCTCAGAGCCTCTGCAGACAGACCCTGCCTGGTGGCCTGAGCTCCACCTGGGACCCCACTTGCTGACGATGACGAGGACCCGTCCTTCCAGCCACCGGCGGAAGTCAGACAAAGTACGAGCTGGGTGCAACCAGCACGGCCTCTGGGCTGGGTCACGTGGGCTGGGGGGAGCCATGTCTGCTGCGGTTCTGGGGGTGGGGTCCTTAGAGCCTAGAACGGTGCCTGGGCCAGAGTGTCATAAAGATCTGTGGAAAGGAGAGCGAGGGGGTGGAGGGAGAGGGAAACGATGGCTTTTTTTTTTTTTTTTTTTTTTTTTTTTTGCGGTATGCGGGCCTCTCACTGTTGTGGCCTCCCCCGTTGCGGAGCACAGGCTCCGGACGCGCAGGCTCCGGACGCGCAGGCTCAGCGGCCATGGCTCACGGGCCCAGCCGCTCCGCGGCATATGGGATCCTCCCAGACCGGGGCACGAACCCGTATCCCCTGCATCGGCAGGCGGACTCTCAACCACTTGCGCCACCAGGGAGGCCCAAAACGATGGCTTTTTAAATTCACCCTCAGAGCAGGATGTTCTGTACTACGCCACCTCCACCCCTGAGGCTGGAGTGGGGCCCCCAGAGCCGACCCTGAAACCGAGACTGGAAGGGAAGAGATTTATTTGCGGGTCACTGCAGGAAACAGCCAGAGGGGGTGGGCAAGGCGCCGATGTTGGGTGTGCTCCTGAGGGTCCTTGCTGTGGGCACCCCTGCCGGGGGCCTTGGAGCCTGCGGACCCCCAGCGGCTGGGCCAGGCTCTGGCTCCGGGCTTGGGAACGGAGCCGAGGGCAGAGCCGCAAGGGGCCAGAAGGGGGCGCGTGGCGAAAGCGAGCACTGGAGCGGCCGGCCCCCCTCCTGGGCATCTCCCCAGTGGCTGAGGCTGGACCCGCCTGCGTGCAGTTGTCTGGACCACAGCTTTGGGGCTGCCTTTGCACCCCAGTCTGCATCACCTGGGCTTGTTAGATCAGATGATTTCCTGGGCATGCGTGGCCCCAGGCCCGGCAGGATGATTGGCTGGTCCCTGAGGAGGACTCAGCACAGTTAGCCTGACTCCTTCCTGCCCCGTCCCCAAGCCCAGGTGCCCCTCGAAGCTGAGCTGGGAGGCTCGGGAGCAGACTGGAATTATGGCCCAGGGAAGGGAAAGGAGGGAAGGCTGAGCGGTGGCCTTCTGGTCTCAGGCCCACAAAGTCCAGAATGTCCACTGAACGGCCACCGACGGCTCCTGCACTCACAGCTCAGCAGCCCGGGAAGCATCGCATCCCTGGGGACCCAGCTGCTGTCCTGGGCTGGGGCTCACAGGCTCTGAGTGGGCCAGGTGAGGCGCCCACCCCAGCCAGAGTTTAGCGGGATGTGTCACCGGACAGACGGGGATGATGTCGGCGTGCAAAGAGACCGCGGGCGAGCCGTGCGGAGAGCCTTGCCCGTCCCAGGACAGTCGCTGCAGGCCCTGGGCTCCCCTCCTCCCATAGGAGGGCTGTGCTGTCCGGCGCCATTCTCCTTACCTGCCCCCGGGACCCCTCCAGGGGCCGGTGCCCTCTCCAGTGCTGGCCCTGCTCGCCCTCATTCCCACCCCACCCACCTCCCCTGCCCAGGCGCCTGGCCCGGCCGTCGAGGCCCCTCCCTTGCCAGGCCACGTGCAGCCCTTGATACGTCTCGCACGGCCTTGTCACACTGGCCGCTCGGCCCCTCCTCCTAGTGCTGCCACACAGGCTGCTGTGGTCCCCGGTCTTTGTGGACCCCTAGTGGAGAGTCCTTGTGGTGTCCTGGGGCCTCACGGCATTCGACCCGCACTGAGGTGAGCTGGTGTTTGGGGGTCAAAGCTCTGTGGTCACCATTTCGACATTCTTAATACTTCACCTTTGAATGTACGTTTTGTAAAGTACCGTCCAGTGGGACAAAGGGGCACGTGGCAGGGGCTTGGGGCCTCCCGATATCCCTTCCCCTAGGACCGATTCTTGGCCGCCTACTTCCCTGTCCCCCAGCCAGTGACCATCACTGACCCTTGCCCCAGCGGGGGTCTAGGGGTGAACACAGAGGAACACTGATTGACAGGGATGGGCCCCAGGTGTCTACGACAGTCTGTGCTCCTATGTGAGAGCCCCCTGACATTAAACAGCAAATGATAACTAATAACTGCCGCCACAGGTCAGAGAGAGATGTGGAGGGCAGGGAGGCAAGGCCTCTTCCTGCTTCTGGAACGAGGCCCCAGGTTTGCACCCTGCACTGTGGCGGCCCCGCTGGGCCGGGAGCTCACCTGCATCCTCTCACTGCCAAGGTCGATGCCCCCTGAGTTGGGCGAAGCTGCAAAGCAGCTCAACCCCTGCTGTTGTATCAACCACCCGCCAGGGTGCGTCCCACTCCCACCGCCGAGAGACATCCGGGCCCCAAACGACCTGGCACTGTCTCTGGGGACAGATGGTGGTTTGCCGCTGAGGCCGAAGGTGCCCTTGACCAAGTGGAGCTCAGACACCACAAGTGCAGCTCCTGGAAAAGCAGGGTGGGAGCTGACCGGCATGACCGGCACGGGCCGGGGGTGCTGCAGGGCCCCCGGGGAAGTGGCAGGGCCCAGGGGTGCCTCCAGCTGGCCCCCGACTAGCTGTGTGGCCTGGGCAAGCTTTCTCTTCTGGGAGGCTTACCAGCTCCAGGAACCCAGAGCTGCTTCTATCTCACCAGTTTGCTCTCTACCTGTTAGATGGTCCACCTCCCCTACACCGAGCTGTCTTCCCAGCACTTAGCAGTGGACCCAGGCATGGCCCGGGCTGCGGGAGCTCCTCTTCCAGTGGGTGGGCAGTCAGCTCTGCGCCCTGGCTCCCAGGCCTAACTGGCGAGGGTCTGCCTGTCCTAAGCCTCAGTTCTGGGATGGGCCCCAGAGGCCTTCCCCAGGTCAGGCTGGCACCCCTCCTGGCTCCATCTGAGCTCTGATCCAAGGTGCCCTGTTTACCCCCTCTCTCTCTCCCCTCTGGGCCGTGGGGCAGCATGAGGTGCATCCTCTGCCCTTGAGCTTTCCCCTCAATGAACGATCAAGCAATCAGCATTTTGCAGGCTGTGAAGCATCCCCCCACCTCAGGGGCTCTGTGGGGCAGAGACCACCTGTACCCCCAGAACCCCACACATGCAGACCACATAGTAGTGCTCAATTAACACTTACGGAATTAGTGACCCAATGAGACACGTACAGAGAGGCAGTTTCAAAACTGTAAAGTGCTGTAAATTATAGGAGGCACGTCAAGGTTACTCCTGAGCTGGGGAGCACGAAAGCCCGAGGACATGAGCAGGTTTGTGGCGTATGAAGCAGCTCCAGAGAAAGCGCAGAGAGGGTGGTTTCTGGAAGGAGTCCATTGATTAGGGATGAGCCCCGAGAGTTTAGGTGAGAAAGGGACTGGGGAGTGGCTGACACCAGCACAAGCACCTCTATCACCCCTCGAGTGGCCAGGTGTCTTTGTTTGCAGGCCCCTGGAGGCCAGCTGTTGGGTGAGCCCTGTCCAACCCCCAGGGGGCAGTCTGCTCCAGCCAGGTGGTCACCTGAACTCAGGGCCAGCACCCTTTAGGGCCCACCCCCAGCTCGGCAGAAGATCTCCCTGCTGGTGAATCCGGAGGCTTCTCTTGGGGGTGACCTGCCAGATCTAACATCATGCAGGTGGCCAATGTGCGTGCCCTCTGACCCAGTGATCTGCCTGCAGGAACCTCCCTCTAGGTGTCCCTGCACAGGTGTGCACGTGCATCAGGGCCAGCGAGGCTGGAACAGCCTGGGAAGGACCTTCTGCCTCCCACCTTGTACCTTTCAGTACGTAGATGAGGTGTTCTTGGTTTGTTTGTTTGTTTTTTGGCCATGCCACGTGGCTCCTGGGATCTTAGTTCCCCGACCAGGGATAGAACCCAGGGCCATGGCAGTGAAAGTGCTAAGTCCCAACCACTGGACTGCTGGGGAAGTCCTAGATGAGGTTTTTCACCATGTGCTTACGTGCCTGTGAAACAAATAGAAAATCAAACCTCTTTAAATCAATGCTGGAAATGTTTAGACAATCCCACCCCAGCTGCATACAGCAGGGAGGGGGTGCCTGAGTGTGGAAGGCCCTGGATGGGGTGGGCTCCCTCTGCCATTGGACACACCTGGCAGGAGACCCCTGAGCTACGTGCCTGCATGGACTCGGCTCCTCCCCAAAGCTGAAGGGTGACCAGGGGTCAGGTGGGGGAGGGCAGGAGCAGAGTGTTCTGGGCAGTGGGGAGTGGCCGCTGGTCCCAGCACAGACCCGGGGTCGGGCAACCCTTGCCTCAGAGGTCCCCGTGCTGTTCCAAAGCCTAAGCTGATCAGTGTCACTTGAGTCCCCCACACCCCCTCCCTGTGCCAGGAGCCGGGACAGTTTCCCCCACTCCCTTCACGGCTGGACCATGGCAGTGACCCTCTGCAGTAACAGGAAGCTCAGCTCCAGACTCCGTGACTCCACCCTTCCTGTGTCCTCAGGCCTGGCAGAGGAAGGGCTTCCCCGGGGCTGGTCTGGGAGCCTCAGCCCCTTGTGCTGGGCCCACAGAGTCCCCACCTTGGGCCTCTGGGGTCCTATGCTCCCTGCTCTGAGCGGTCCTCACAGCCCCCCTCCCTGAGATCAGTGAGGACCACTGCCAGATTTCCCAGCTGGCAGGGTGGCAGCCCGGGGTGGGCCCAGGTGGTGGCTATCAGATCCTGCCTGCCCCTTCCCTGGCCAGCAGGCCTGTGTGGCCGTACCTCCGCAGGCCTCTGGTTTACGGGACTACTCCTTCCACCGCTCGGCCCCTGTAACTCGCCTCCAGATTTTTCACTTGACATTATTTGTGATCCCTGTACTGGTTGAATAGTGTCCCCCCAGATTCCTGGCCAAAGGATACCTGTGAATGTGACCTTATTTGAAAATAGGGTCTCTGTAGATAGAATGAAGTTAAGATGAGGTCATACTTGACTAGAGCGGCCCTAAATCCAATGATGGTGTCCTTATAAGCGGAGGAAGACTCAGAGGCAGACCACAGGGAGAAGGCCATGTGTTGACAGAGGCAGAGAGCCAGCATTCCAGGCCTTCAACCTTCAGCAGATCTGGGCCTTGCGAAGATGTTACACCTGTCAGAGCCAGAAAAGAAGAAAAGAGACCCACCTGGAAGCCATGTTGGGGAGTGGCCGAAGGGGCGCAGGAGCCCCGAGGAGCAGCCAGGCTGGGGGCCTGGTGTGGGTGGGCTGGGAGTGAGTGGGGAGAGAGAAGTGGTCTCCCTGCAGGAAGGTGGAGCCAGGAAGGGGCTGTCCATCTCTGAGGAGAGACCAAAAGGCCCCTAGCAGGTCCTGGACTAGGGCAAAGTGCAGGACTGAACTCTTTTCCTCCCTGTGGTCAAGAATCTAACATGCAACTATGATTATAAACTGGGGAGCCCCTTGGAGACCCAAGAGAGTGCTCACACAGCAGCACCCTCGGGGAACCTCGAGTCCAAGGCTCCGCGGGGACGGAGGCTGCAGAAGCCCAGGAAGAGCTGCCCCGAGGACCGCAAAGCTCAGAGCCTGGGCGCCCCTCCAAGGGTTGTTGGAGGGGCGTTTGGGGGCGAGCTGAGGGGTAGAGTGGACTGCAGCCTGGCTATAAGTGGCTTTCGGTGGGTGGCTGCACTCGCTGGCTGGAGCTTCTTCACATCTGACGAACAAGCGCAGGGGTGCCACCAGGCTCACAACCTGCGCCAGTCTGCGGCAGCACCATCACCGCCCCCGCTGCGGCTGCCGACTCGAGGTCTGACAGATGCACACCTGCGGGGCGGTCCCCGCGGCGCCACTGGACACGCCCATGTGACTGCCCAGGCTCGCCCCGCCCTGCCGCGCGAGACTGGGACCCGGGCGTGAGATCCGTCCCGCCGGGCGGCGACGCGCAGGCGCGGCGCGTGGCGGCTCGTCGACCTCCCGGCCTGCCCCGCGATCGCTGACGTCGCGCAGCCTCGTCCCCGCCGCCGCCGCCGCCGCCGCCGCCGCCGCCGCCGCCGCCGCCGCCGCCGCCGCCGCCGCCGCCGCCGCCGCCGCCGCCGCCGCCGCCGCCGCCGCCGCCGCCGCCGCTGCTGTCGCCGCCGCTGCAGCTGCCGCCGCCGCCGCTGCCGCCACTGGAGTCTGCGCCTCGTCAGTGCGTCCAGTCCCGCGCCCGCCCGCGAGCGGCCCGCGCGCCCAGCCACCGCCGCCGCCGCCCGGACGGCGCCCGGGGAGGAGGTGGCGGGCCCGGGGCCGCGAGAGCGCGGGTGACAGGCCCGGCCTCGCGGGGAGGCCCGAGCCGGCGGGCGCCCCGGCCCCGCACCGCACCAGCTGTTCATGAAGCATGTCGGCCACCAGCGTGGACCCCCAGGTAGCGGTGGGGCCGGGGTCGCGGGGCCGGGCGCCGGGGTCGCGGGGGCCCCTCGCGGAGCGGGAACTCGGGGTCGCGGGGGCCAGGATCGCGGGGCCCGGGGTCGCGAGGCCCGGGTCGGGGTCGCGGGGTCGGCGTCGCGGGGCCGGGCCGACGTCGCCTGGGACCGCGGGCCCGTTGGGGCCGTAGCGCGCCGCCCGCCGGGAGGGGTTCTCATGGGTAATTTTGTGTTCTCTTCTCTGGTGCTGTCCGCTCGCGCGTCTGGGCCTGCGGCGAAGCAGAGAACAAAAGGGCAAGATAATAAAGGTGAGCGGAGTCCGGATGGCGGTGCGGGCCGGGAGCGGAGGGGGCGGCGCTCGCCTAGACGGAGGAGAGGTCTTGGAAGCGGAGTTTTTCTCCTTCCTCTTCGGGGAGATGAAACTTTAGGCTGTGATATTGGGGGAGACGTAACAGGTCGGAAACGGAGTTTTCAAGGAGAAGCAAGCAAATCGGTGGTGAGAGTTAACTCCATCTCTCCCTCCTACGGCAGGCTGGTTGATTGGGGTGGGGGAAGGGAAGGAGGCGGGGGGCCGAGCGACCTGCCTGTCTGCGGCTCCAGGTGTGGGGCTGGCCCTGGGGCGGCCGCTGGCCCTTGGCCCTGTACGCTGGCGCCTTACCCCAGTCGTAAAGCCCCTGCCTTTTGAGCCTCTTGGGATACTCTGGCTTGGGGTCCACCCCCAAAACTCCGTCTTGGGAGAACTGGTGACGCTTCATGTTTACTCCAAAGACTGTTTTGAACCAGTGTGTGTGTTACTCCGGTGTAACCAAATACGGTTATCATGTTTTGAGATTGGAGAAGGCCCAGCACTTATTTACCTTTCCCTTCTTTTCCTGGCTGAGCGTGGTGACAGTGGAAAATAAGAGCACAGCCAGATAATAGTTAAGAAGCGTCGTTCAGTTGCAGGCTTCCCAGCTTTGCTGCCCGCGTAGCCAGGCTTTGGGAAGCACCGTTCTCTGTTTGGCAGACATAGATCTCAGACCACATCATCTTTACCAAAACCTGGTTACGAGTTCCTTGCATTATTTTGTCTGCACCTGTATTTTGTCCACATCTACCAAAGTACGATTAATTTTTATCAGAAACATAACCTAAGTTATTGAGAGTTTTGTATCAGTTTTCTAATTAGTTGTGTATCAGTTCTGTAACGTCTGTGCCCATTTTTAAGTAAAAGTGGTTTCTAGTAGAAGTTGATGGGTATAAACTTGACTATCTTTAATTTCTGTGATTAAAAATAATTTTAAAAAAATTCAAAGGTAATATTTTGCAACTTTTCATTCTAGTACAAAATGGTTCTTTGCATCAGAAGGATACAGTTCATGACAATGACTTTGAGCCCTACCTTTCTGGACAGTCAAACCAGGTGAGTTTATCTCTTTTTTTTTTTTTTTTTTTTAGCATTTTTACATTTATTTTGACTGAGGTTTGTAATAAACCTTTATTAGCGTATTTTTGACTTTATTATCCTAAACAACAGAGAAGCAGACTATAAAGTACTAGAAATAAAGGAAGAGGCTGACAAAGGCTTATATTGAAGAGCAGCTTCACGTTGAAGGTGGGGCATGAGTGCGGGGAAGCTGGTTTTCTCCCTGGAGGAAATGGCATCCCACACGCCTGGCAGGCATGCGGGATTCTCGTCGGCCTTAGCACTGGTGGGTGAGTGATGCATTGCGTTAGACAGAGTGGGGGTGTGCGTAGTTCTCTGAAGTTTTCCGGTGACTTTTTTTAGCTCTGGATGATTGGACTTTTGGTCTAGGAGCAGCTAGAGCAGGACTGTGGAGTGAGACTCCGGCCTTGGGTTCTTCACAGCACTGCTGACTGGGACACTTCTTCGATGGCTTGCCCTCTCTGTGCTTGCTTCCTTTTCTTAGGACAGTTGGAAGAGATGGCTCCTGATAGAGCTGTGGGGAGGGTGAGACTAGATGGTGCCCAGAGAGCTCAGGGCGGTACCTGCGTGAGTTGTAGCCACCGTTCTCCCAGGTGTTGCAGGCTTTCTCAGCTGTAGCACTAAGGGGATTGTGGACAGAAACACTCTCTGTCTGGGGGGCATTGTAGGATGTTTAGCAGCCTCCCTGGCCTTCGTCTGTGAGATGTCATTAGTATTTGCGTAGCACCCTCCTCATAACAACCAAAAATACCTCGGCAAACATCTGCTGGGGGGCTAAATTGTCCTGGTTAAAATCACTGGGCCAGTTGGAGTTGAGGTTTAAGCCAAAGATCTGCCGCTTTTAAAATGCACAGTGTATGTTTGCTTTAGAGCAAAATCAGGCTCCGCCTCTTCCCTGTGGAATGAAGCTAGTCTGCCCTTCTGTAGAACATCTTAGAACTTTTCTCCATTCTTCTCCTCCTGCTGCACTTGGCAAGTCAGCAGCTGAGGAGCCTGAGAGACCCTGTTCAGAGGGGCCCCCTGAGGGCCCACCCCTCCTCTGGGCAGGACAAGGGGCTGCCCGGTGATGGGCTTTCAGCCAGAGGTGATGACAGGAAGTTAAGTGGACTTATTTATTTCTCTCACATGATTTGTTCTAGCAGTGTTATGTGTTGATTTTAACCAAAAATTCAAGGGCGGGGGTTGCTTCACTTGAAACATTTCTTTATAGGGTAGGAGCTTTTGTTCCTCAGGAGGATGTCCTTAAAAATGGAGTAGGTGACTTTGTGACGTCAGTGGAGTAGTCCCAGCTGGCTCACGCTGGAGAAGCTGCGTGGAAGGACCGTGGTGGGTTGGTGCTACCAGTGGACAGCCTTAAAATATTCTCTTCATCCTGTGTGTTAAAATGTGTACTTGTCAGCAAGATGATTCATCAGCACATCACTTGGGAGTGAATTTATTGAGAAAAGTCTTAATTGAGAACAGACCTTCCAGAAATGCCCAGTTGTTGCGGAGTGTAGGAGGCGTGCAGCACGGGAGGGCTCTTAGATCCTAGTTTTCCCGGCCTTTTCGTCCTATGGATGAGGAGCCTGAAGGCCAGAGAGGCTCTGCTGTGCCTGGTGGCAGAGCCAGGCTGTGGGCTGAGGGTCGGTACCTCTCACCCAAGTGTGCAGCGGGGTCCTTTGGTCCTGTGTTTGCCACTCGTTTCTTCACATGGGCTGTGATGCAGTCAAGGGTCCCTTGAGATTGTCACTGCCTCGAGATGTGGACTCTGCCGTGACGTCCAGCCCAGACTGCTAGTGAGGAAGCCGGAGCGGAGATTGGTGTGGCAGGAAGCACTGAGCGCACACTTCCTGTCCGTCCGCTTGGCCTTTACCGAGGTGTTGCTGACGTGAGATGAACTGCCCGTGTTTGAAGAGGACGGTTTTACATGCGGCCTTGCCCTGGTGCGCGTGCGCGCCTGTGGAGCCATCACCGTGGTGGGGGTCGAGGGCGTATCCGTCAGCCCTGGGCTGCTTTCTTACCTTTTCTTAACCCAGCTGTGGTTTGTAGTAGCCAGTTGGAGACACTATATGGTGTTCTGATCTGTGAAGCCTTAATGCTGCGGATGACTTGGAAAGTATTTAAAAGCACGCCTTTCAGTTAGTTGACTTGTACCACACTCTAGTAGGACTGCTTGGCTCGGGGTGGGTGCTGCTTCCCTCAGAAAGGCCTTGGGGACCCTGCTCTCGGTGTGTGTTTCCTTTCCTAGTGGCACCCCGGGGCATCCTTACGTAGCAGCTCTGGATCCCCTTCTGTGACTTGAAATTCAGTCAGCTTTTTGGACATGACGGGGGGAGAGGAAGTATGGGGCGTGGTGGGGGCCTAGGGGCGAGGGTGAGGGGCTCTGGGTGGGGCTCTGATGCTGCTGGATTGTCCTGCCTTTGCCCTCCTAAGGGCCTGCCTGCTTTCTGGTTCTCTGTTTTTTTCTCTGAAAGGTAAGGAAAGACTGCAAGGACCCACAGAGTTCCTGCTCAGAGTTTTGGAGACAGTGCCTCTGAGTTTGGTGTAGGTGCTGCTGGCCAATTGCCAGGCCAAGCGTGTGGACGGAGGGGTTACTGGGGATTCTGCGTCTACACTCAAGCACTCAGTTGTCGGCAGCCTTGTCAGCGTGCCCAGTCACGTCTGACGTAGACGGAAAGGAGAAAAGTCAACTTTTTCGTTTTTCCTCTTTAATAATTTAGCTGTGTTCTCAGTGTAATGAGAAGCATTCACCTTTTAGGAATGTTGTATAAATTTACTAGTTTCAGGTTCTAGGGCTGATCATTTGTAGTTGGTTTAAGCCATGCTGTTGGTCGAGTCCTCTGATGAGATGTGGGCAGAGCTGCCCGGAGTGCTGGGGGCTGTTCCGCCACTTGAGGGTCAGTGTGGCATCTCTTCGAGACCTTGTGTCCACTGTCTCTCACATGCCGTCCGTCCTACGTGGTCGAGCTGACACGTATGCCTGTCTGCTCTCTTGGCAAGAAGCTCCTGTCTGGCCACCCTGAAGGCTCCTTCCTTGAAAATGGTGCTCAGTTGTCACCCAGGGTTTCTGTCAGGTTTTGGGTGGACTTTTCACCCAGCGGCACAAAGCTGGACGCATCGATGCCTTCTTGCGGCGCCTGCCCCATGCAGAGAGCCTGGAGGAGCTCAGCCCGTGGCTTCCTGCTGCTCCACAGTGGCCCCGGGGGCCTGGGCGGGGGTCAGGGCGAGCACTTGGGCACGGGCACTGGTTGCCGGTGGCTGCGTCTGGGAGCCGGGGGCGTCGTGCCGCCGAGTGGCATCGGGACACTGCTCACCGCTGTGAAGCTGCTCAGAGCCGCGCACCTCAAGGCGGGAGACAAGCACAGAAATTGTGTGGGTGTCGGAAGCCGTGGTCTCCTCTGACCTGACCTGCAGCCTGAAGCCCAGGAAAAGCGAGTGCACTCCAGGATTTTCCCCAGGAGCTGTGGGCGTGGGGGGCGTGCTCTCAGCCCTGGGTCACTTTGTCACTGCTTTCACAATTGCCCTTGGTACTTCCCCTCTTGAATAGTTTATTCCAGCCCCCTGCATCCCCCACGTAAATGCTTCTCAACATACGAGGTGTTCCCCGTGCCTTGGGCGTCTGAAGCCTTGGGCTTTCTGTTTCTTCCTCCAGTCCCTCTTCTTGGTCACTGTAATGGCTGAGTCACTTTATTGTTTGTGAACCTTAAAGCATTTGAGTAATTTCAGAATTTCTTCTCAGAAAAATGGGTATAGGAATCAAATGTTCCAACTTTCAAGTAGGTGGTTTTGGTCATTGAGCATGAGGGTTTTTTATAAAACTGGTTAAGTTTTGTTTTTGTTTTGTTTTGTTTTGTTTTTTTTCTTTTTGCGGTATGCGGGCCTCTCACTGTTGTGGCCTCTCCCGTTGCGGAGCACAGGCTCCGGACGCGCAGGCCCAGCGGCCATGGCTCACGGGCCCAGCCGCTCCGCGGCATGTGGGATCCTCCCAGACCGGGGCACGAACCCGCGTCCCCTGCATCGGCAGGCGGACTCTCAACCACTGCGCCACCAGGGAGGCCCTAAGTTTTGTTTTAAGTATAAAAAACTTAATTATAGGATAGGTTTATGGGTTTATCGTCTTTTTTTTTTTTTTTTTTTTTTTTCTTTTTGCGGTATGCGGGCCTCTCACTGTTGTGGCCTCTCCCGTTGTGGAGCACAGGCTCCGGATGCGCAGGCCCAGCCGCTCCGCGGCATATGGGATCCACCCAGACCGGGGCACGAACCCGTATCCCCTGCATCGGCAGGCGGACTCTTAACCACTGCGCCACCAGGGAGGCCCTATCGTCTTTTACTGTTTGGTTTTTCAAAGAAAGTCATCTAGGGGTAACTGTCCCGACTATTTGAGTTTGTTTTGTTTGGAGTGCCCATTTTGTTTATCGCTTTTGACTCGGTCACAAGGAGGCGCCCTAAAAGTCCAGCGCTTGGGGGTGTCTTTTCTACTGTCATTAGACTAATTCTACCTTGGAGACCTGTCAGCCTCCCTTTTTTGAGTCCCTTAGTTATACAAAGGCTACAGTTAGACGTGTCACACATGAAAGTGGTCTTCGGGGGGGCGTGGTTTTACCCGCGTCGTCCTTAAAAGAGATTGTTCTATGCTGCTCCTTTGACTAGCCCCGCGATACCCCTGCGCAGACGTATCGATGCGTAAGAGAAAGTGCGCGATTTGTGGTCATCCCTTTGGTTTCTGCACCCACCTCCCTGGCGGGTGAACTTGGGCCTCTTGACCTGGGCTGCACAGCTAACTGAGTAGATGGCGTGTTTGCTGTCGCCGGAGCCCAGCTGGGGAGCGTGGCGTCTGAAGAGCCTGAGGCCGCGGCTGGGCGGGCTTCTGAGGGGCTGGGCGTGAGCTCGAGCAGCCCCCGAACCCTGCGGCAGCACTGGCGGCCTTGTGTCCCAGCTCTCGGGGTGGCACAGTTCAGTTTCTCTGTGACGCGGGGCTGGGACACTCAGCCCGAGCACTGCGGACAGCGGGCCCGGAGCCCTGGTGGCGGGGGGTGGGGGGGTGCAGGCTGCAGCAGGGAAGGCCCCACGGGTTCTCCTGCTGTTCCTGGCACCTTTGCCTGTTACTCCGCTGCTTCACTCTTGGAGTTTGGAAGGAGACCCGGCAGATGTGATAGGAGATGGGTTGCCAGTAAGGTGGGGATGAAAATGGATTCAGTCCCCAGCACCGGAGGTCACTGCATGCAGCCTGCCGTGCACCCCGCGGCCTGGTGGGGACAGACGATGTCGGGAGGACTCGGCCAGGGCCAGCTCGGAGCCCTGGGGATGGTGGTACGGGTGGCACGCAGCGCCTTCTTAGTAAACCACGGCTGCTTACCCTGTGGACTTGAAGTGGGGCGTCTTCGTCCCTTTTGTCGTATGAACTTAAGTGTTCAAGGGAGAGCTGCAGCCTCACTGGTGCTTTCCTCGTAGCGACCTGCCTGCATTGACCCGTCGCGGGAGGAGGGGTCGGAGTCCTCCCAGGGCCGCCTCCGCCTTGGTCCTGCCTGTGGCTGGGTGACGGATTCAGGGGTGCCGGCTGGCTCGCTTCCTCTTTCCCTGGACAGTCCTGGCTGGAGGTGGCTGAGAACTGCCCATCTGCACGATGGGGTCTGTGTGACCAGGGCGTTGGGCTTCTCCATTAATAGTGAGATTGGGGTGGACTCGAGGGACGTGCCGTGGGTAACATAGGACGTGTGGTCTCACGTTCTAAATGAGCTCCTGTTGTGCTTAAGGCTGAAGTGCGGGTCAGAAGTGAGGTGCTGGCCCCGTGGGCTCAGTGTTCCGTGGCCGTGCTCCTGTGGCTCCGGTTGGATTCGTGGCTGTGTGGTTTGGATGCCACGCAGCCCCTGGGTCCTCTCTTCTCCCGAGTGCATTCCTTGTGTGCGAGGGAGGACGCGTTGACGTGGACCCGGCACCGAGGTGGGCGCCTAGCTGGTGGGGGCGGAGAGTGCTGACCTCCCAGGGACTGACTCTCCTCAGAGCAGCCCCTCCTGCGGGCCCAGGGTGGGTGGAGGCAAGCAGGGAGGTGGGGCTGGGGGGGCTACAATGCGGGGCCAGAGTCACTGAGATCCTTTCCAGGGCAGTGGCTCTGGCGGCTCCCCTGCATTCAGAGCACTGATGACGGCCGCTTGTCTGGCTTTTTCTACCCCCTGAGAATCTCAAGGATTTGTGTTCACAGGCAAACAGTTACTACTACATTTTAAAAGCGATTCTGGAATAGTCTGCCGTCAAGTGGAGCAGCCAACAGGAAGGAGACGTGATTCCTGAAGCCCCAAGAATCCTAGGATGGGGCAGGGAGGGAGGAGGTGGCAGTGGAGACCGGCAGAGGGTGCCTGGGTCAGCACCATCACGTGCTGGGCCGGGATGTGCTGAGGAACTGGCCTGTCCTCCACGGGGACTTCTGGGGGTTCCAGAGAGATACTCCCTGTTCTCATTCCAGTGAAGCAGAGCCTCCTCCAGTCACCTGGGACACCAGCCACCCTTTGCCGGCCAGGGCAGCGGGTCCTCTGACTGGGCGACAGGTGCGGGGTGGGGGAGGAGGGCTCCAGCCGCCACTCTGCTTGTAGAGCTTTCTGGTTACTTGGGAGAACTATGTAGAAATCGGACCAGAGGACTCCACGTTTGCCCCCGCTCTTACTTTCCTTCACAGCCTTTCCGCTCCCGGGCCCGGTTCTGACCAGGACCCCTGGGTGAGTCTCTCTCCAAGGAGACGTCTTCCCAGAACTGCTGACCCCAGGTCTAAACCCGGCCCTGGGCAGCTTTCCTGAGACCCACCCCCACCCAAGCGGAGGCCCTGCAGCTACTTAAACTCACTCCTCACAGGGGTTCCGGCCATCACACGGAGGCATGTTCTCAGTAAGGGTCTCCCCGCCGTAGCCAGCTCCCCTCTGAGAGCCCCAGGAAACGGTGGGGACTGAGGGGGCCAGACCCCTTTGGGCTCAGGGGTAGGGGCGGGGCAGGAGTCCTGGGGGTCATCCCGGTGAGTCATCAGCAAGCCCGTAGCCCTGAGTCCGTGGCTGCTGTTGGGAGTGTCTGCTGCGTCTTGGAAGCTTTTCTCACTGCGCTGTGCTGCCCGTGCTCTCAGTATCCTGCATGAGCATTATTGCCAGTGGGACAGAGACCTGTTCCTCAGGCTGAGTTCCTTGAAGTGGGTCACTCTTCAAGGTGCAGTGGAGGGTTGCTGAGAAGATTGCTGTCACCTAACTTGAATCCAGATCCGTTGCAAGTGACCCTTTTTGTTTGGAGTGGCCCCTGGGTCGTCTGGGCGTCGCCCTCTCTGTCCTGGCTGGGCCCCCTGGGAGGGGAGCCGCTGCTGCACAGGCCCGTTCCCCGCCAGCCCACGCTGAAGCAGCCTGCGCTGACGTAGGCGCGCTTGCCGTGGCAGCGCCTCCTCCGTGTCGGGACGCGTCTAACGCACCACTGCTTGTTTCCACAGAGTAACAGTTACCCCTCCATGGCCGACCCCTACCTGTCCAGCTATTACCCACCATCCATCGGATTTCCCTATTCCCTCAATGAGGCGCCATGGTCTACCGGAGGGGATCCTCCAATCCCATACCTCACCACCTACGGACAGCTCAGTAACGGAGACCATCATTTTATGCACGATGCTGTTTTCGGGCAGCCTGGGGGCCTGGGGAACAACATCTATCAGCACAGGTTTAATTTTTTCCCCGAAAACCCCGCCTTCTCGGCCTGGGGGGCGAGTGGGTCTCAGGGGCAGCAGGCTCAGAGTTCAGCTTACGGCAACAGCTACACCTACCCGCCGAGCTCCCTGGGCGGCACGATCGTGGATGGACAGACGGGCTTTCACAGCGACACCCTCAACAAGGCCCCTGGAATGAATAGCCTGGAGCAGGGTATGGTGGGCCTGAAGATCGGGGATGTCACCACCTCTGCAGTCAAGACGGTGGGGTCAGTCGTCAGCAGCGTGGCGATGACGGGCATCCTTTCCGGCAACGGCGGGACGAACGTGACCATGCCTGTGTCGAAGCCGACCTCGTGGGCGGCCATCGCCAGCAAGCCCGCCAAACTGCAGCCGAAGATGAAGGCGAAGAGCGGGCCCGCCGTCGGGGGCGCGCTGCCTCCTCCGCCCATAAAGCATAACATGGACATTGGCACCTGGGACAGCAAGGGGCCCGTGCCCAAGACCCCGGCTCCACAGCCCCAGCCGGCCCCCCAGACGGCCCCCCAGCCCCAGCCGGCCGTGCAGCCCCTTCCCACCCAGCCTCCCCCTCCGGCCCCACCACAGTATCCGGGCCCCCAGCAGCCGCCCCAGACCCGCTGGGTCGCCCCTCGCAACAGAAGCACGGCGTTCGGGCAGAGCGGGGGGACCGGCGGCGACAGTAACTCTCCCGGGAGTGCCCAGCCCAGCGCCGCCCTGAGCCAGGAGTCCCACCCCGTCCTAGAAAAACTGAAAGCCGCCCACAGCTACAACCCCAAGGAGTTTGACTGGAACCTGAAGAGCGGGCGCGTGTTCATCATCAAGAGCTACTCAGAGGACGACGTGCACCGCTCCATCAAGTACTCCCTGTGGTGCAGCACGGAGCACGGCAACCGGCGCCTGGACAGCGCCTTCCGCGCCCTCGGCAGCAAGGGGCCCGTCTACCTGCTCTTCAGCGTCAACGGCAGCGGCCACTTCTGCGGGGTGGCTGAGATGAAGTCGCCCGTGGACTACGGCACCAGCGCCGGGGTCTGGTCCCAGGACAAGTGGAAGGGCAAGTTCGACGTGCAGTGGGTCTTCGTCAAGGACGTGCCCAACAGCCAGCTGCGGCACATCCGGCTGGAGAACAACGACCACAGGCCGGTCACCAACTCCCGGGACACCCAGGAGGTGCCGCTGGAGAAGGCGAGGCAGGTGCTGAAGATCATCGCCTCGTACAAGCACACCACCTCCATCTTCGACGACTTCTTACACTACGAGAAGCGCCAGGAGGAGGAGGAGGTGGTGCGCAAGGTGAGTCTGGGCCCCGGGGGTGGGTCGCTGGCAGGGACAGGGACGTCTGAGCGTTCGTCACCCCAGAACCCAGGGTCCTTTTCCAGTTGTTAAGCAACACGGGCGCACACAGTCTTGTAAAGGACCTGCGGGTAACTTGCTCCTTGTCTCTTTGTGAATTATGATGTTTTCTAGAACAGTGCTTCCTAGTCTCTGTCCAGCCAGGAGCACTTAGAAATAATGTTCTGTGGCCCCGGGGTGGACAGGCGAGGCTGCTGGGGCAGATAGCCCCACCGAGGGCCTCCCTGGCCGTTGCCCTCCGCAGTGGGGACGCTCTGGTCTAGGGGTCGCTGCTTATTTCTCTCTTGAAAACCCAATATTCCTGCAGTTTTTGGAAACCTGAGTTTGCTCGTCTAGAGAGAGTAGAAGGGCAGGGGAGGGGGAGGTTGGAATGCAGGCAGTTCATAGCTGGAATGTGTGCATCTAGAGTCACAGCGCCAACCCTTGGGTGGGTCTCTGAGTGGGTCCCAGCCTCCTGTGGCAGCCCACGGAGTGAGTCTGCTTTGTAGGAGATCAGGGCTCAGAGACCTGTCAGTTGGCCCAGAAATGGGAAAACTAAGGACATCGTGACACACTTGGCAAGGCCACGTTGTTCAAGCAAGTTCGTCCTGAGAGTCTTCCTGCCTTTTGGGGTTCAGATGTCCGTCCTGTCATGAAAGGTCAGTTGATCATCGGTGGGTTTTCAACCCCCGTTTAGTCCTCTGTATGACAAAAAAAAAAAAGCGTTACTCATCTGGGAAGTTCAGTGTCCCGAGTGTTTTCCGGCAGAAAGGCTTGTAAACGGGACGTACAGAGAACACAGTGCTGGGAGCAGTTTTCAGGTTGTACAAAACTAACAGCTCACAGTTTGCAAAACTTTGAAAGCAGGTTGGTCCCACTCTCACTCTTGGGAGGAAAGGAGAAGGGCTTATTGCCAGTTACTGCGAAATTGGGTATAAAATGAAACACCGGGGCCTCCCTGGTGGCACAGTGGTTAAGAGTCCGCCTGCCGATGCAGGGGATGCGGGTTCGTGCCCCGGTCTGGGAGGATCCCATATGCCGCGGAGCGGCTGGGCCCGTGAGCCATGGCCGCTGGGCCTGCGCATCCGGAGCCTGTGCTCCGCAACGGGAGAGGCCACAACAGTGAGAGGCCCGCATACCGCAAAAAGGAAAAAAAAAAAAAAAAAAAAAAGAAACACCGAGTTGCTGGATTTGCAGGGGCAGGACGGAGATCGTGCTCATGAGACTTGACGTCCCTGGTGACTGGGCGCCGGCTCTGCGTGTGTGGCGTCTTAGGTGCTGTGGCTCTGGGTTCTGCTGGTTGTGATGAGCTGAGGGGTAAACTTCTGCCCTGCCCTGGTGGGTGTTTGAAGGTGCTGGTGACCTAGAACTTGCCTCGTGATGGTGCTGGCACGCCAGGAACGGGCGGAGGAAGGAGCAGCCCTCCCTCAGACCCTCGGGGCCCGAGGCTTCCAGGTGTTACTGCGGCGGGCTCGGCCGGGGTGTCCTCTATCGCTTGGCTTCGCTGTGAGGCTTCCCCGGGCTGCTCCTCCCTCCCCCTGGGGCAGCGAAGGCTCCAGAAGCAGGTGAGCGCCTGCGAGGAAAGGTGCACGAGCCAGCTGGGCTGAAAGCCTTTGTCCACAGGGGTCAGTGTTCCATTAACTCATGTTCTGGAAGCCCGACCTCTTGCTGTCCTGGTGGCCTCTCTCGAGCTCGCTGGGCTGTAGAGGAGTGGGGGTGGGTCTCAACTTGGCCCCCGAAACTTCCACCAGGACGCTTGTCTTCAGGGTTCATTCTGGAGTCGGGCAGCTGGCACTGCTTTCCATGCAGGAGTTGGGTGTGTCCTTAAGAAAGACGTGTACTGAGGTGAGGTTGGGAGCAGCTCCCTTAAAACCCTGGGCTTGCGGGCGAGGCCACCGTCACCAAGAAGGCCGCCCTGGAGGCTCTCAAGAAGTCCTTTTGTCTTTTTGTTTATCAGCTGGAGTTTGACTCCATTGCTTTGAAATGATCATGATGCTCAGGAACACATTGTGTTGAAAGGTGAGATGTGCTTGCCCTTCTGCAGGAGTGCTGGCTGTCCTGCACCTCAGCCGTCCATCTGAAAGCCAGCTGGCTCCTTAGGGAAGCACCAAGTCTTGTGGCAGCTGGGTCAGACCCAGCCCTGCGAGCCTCTGGGTTTTAAATGTAGAAACAGCCACTCCTTAGGGCACTTAAAATAGTGCAGGTTTTAAGTGACAGAGTCAAGCTGAAGAGTTCCTCATACGACTGGACTGGCCACTGTCCAGGGTCCGCTCTGCACAGGCACGGCAACTCAGTGGAGAACCGGGCAGAGCCAGGGTTAGGAGGGCGCCTCCTCTGTTGGGTTTGCTGTGAGAAGAGGCTGTTCACAGTCTCAGGGGCGGTGGTCCTTGTAATGGCTGAAGGGAGTCGGGGCTCTGGGAGGTGCCCCCCCCTCATCGGCACCACTCCAGCCGCAGCCACCTTGAACTCGAAAGAGAGGCTCGCGTTGCTCTCCAGGAGGGGGGCAGAGCTCCTAACCCTCCCAGTTCGGAGTTCAGGGTGGGGAGGCAGTGTTAATCCTTGGAGCTGCAGCCATCTACCCACCCAGCCCGGCTCACCCACGTGCTCGGGGGCTTTTCAGGGCGGTGAGACGGTTTGAAAAGCACCGCAGCTGCCCTGCCCTGGTGACGGCACGGAGGATGTGGGGGAGTCGGCGTCACGTGGACCTGAAGACACATGCAGTCCGTTTCTAGCAAAAGAGAGGGTTTCGCTTGCGTTGTACATTACACGTGTGGTGATCCCGAATGTTTGGGAGTTGCGTCATCGACCAGCCCCCGTCCAGCAGTGTCCTTTACCAGCTTCATCCTGCTTGAGGGGGGCAGGAGGAGGGGGACTGTTCCGTGTCTCAGCTGAATCGTAAGGAGAGGCCCAGATGGCTTCCGGCAGACAGGCAGCCGTGGGGAGGGATGGAGCTGCGGGTCACAGGCTTGTCACACACTTTGGGAAAGGTGGTCCTCTTGGTGGGAGGAAATAAACTGGCCGGGGAGCCCTCCCTGCCCAGGTGGCCACCATGTCAGGCGGTTATCAGGCGCCCATTCCGTGTGGCCAGGACCTGAAGCTCGGAACTGTCTTGGGCGGTGGCCCCTGCAGGGAGCAGGGTCCAGATCTGGCCACAGCACCTCGACCTGGAGGGAATTTGCGCGGCACGTTCGCTCACTGTGTTAAGCTTCTTTTCTCTTTCTACAGGAACGGCAGAATCGAAACAAGCCGTGAGGACGAAGCAGGCTCTGTACCGTCAGGCGTGGGGCTGGCGCGGTCGGAGGGTGTGTGCTTGGTGCTGTATCTTGGCGTCGGCTCTGGCTGGCCTCGGGCAGGGCTCGACTGCTCGCATCTTTACGTTCTGTGTAGTTCATTTTTGCCCAGATGATCTGCATTTGTTTGTATTTTTTCTATGTATTATAGTATTGTAGAACTCACTAATAAAGGACTATGTTTTCGTCAGCTTATCAATTACACTGACCTAATGTGAAATTAAGTATCCTTAAAAACCTAATCCATCCCAAAGATTTATTATTATTATTATTATTATTATTTTTGGTGAAAATTATGTTCTTATATTCACAGTCATTTAATATCTCTATATGAGGCTTCTTGTCCCCCACCCCTTTTGCTTTAATAGCGAGCATAAGTAACCATGAGTCACCTGGCATTTCGTGTGTTCTGTTCAAATGCTTCCCTCCAAGATGCCGAAGTCAACAGGCTGATGATCGCCTTGTCCGCTGCTTTGCCATTTCATCCGTTACCTGTCTGAGATGCTAATCTGCCCGTTTGATTTCTACTGGACAGAAGGGTAAATTTCAGTCCCTCCAGTTTGGTGAACCTGCTGTTTCCTTGGAACACGGGTCTCACACAGCCACGTGCTCCCGGCGGCTGACCACCGGCCCGGGCGTGGAGGCCTTCCTCGTTGTGTGCAGGCCGTTCGCTCCCCCTTTTCTTCACTGGAGAGTCCTAATGCCGTTTCACGTTTTTATGCCAATAATGCTAAGCTTTAAACCTGGGATCTGGTAGTCCAGACGGTGTGATGGATGATGCCACCGATTGTAAATTTCAGCGTGTGTGTCTAGTTTTCTTCCTGTTGAATGGGTACAAAAAAGCAAAAAAACAGAAAACCTTTTAGAAACTGAATTTGCTGTCGTGTCTTGTGGAACGAGGGGCCTCCGAAGCACTCGCCACGGGAGTTTGAGCATGAAAGCGGTGTGCACGCCTGCCTGGCGCCCCGCACACGAGCCGGGCAGAGGCCTCCCGTGCGGAGCGCAGGTGCTTTCTGAAAACTGTACTCGTCAGGCCCTCCGAGTTACAGTTTAAGCCGTTTTATCTAGACTTGTATTTAGAACGTGTCACTTTCTCTGAACTGTTATTGCCTGTATGGAGTCACAGACGACATCGGATAACTTCCTCTAGGAGAATACGAGCCTTAATAAACAATACCTATTTAACAAGTCTGCGGTCACTTCATTCTTCACCCCGTTTCTACCAGTTAATGTTTTACTTGCAGAGCTGGTTAAAAGGGTCACTTCCAGAGGCCCGTTGTGTCTCCCGTGTCTGCCAGCCGTCTCTCACGTGTGCTTGGTCGTCGGGTGGCCTCAAAGAGCAGGTGCCTCTCGGCTCGTCAAGTGGTCAGTGGGCGGTGCGCTGACAGCAGTTCTGTGACAGGGTGCCCCGCCTCTTCCTGCGAGTCAGCGGCAGAGGCCGTGACAGAATCAGCTACCAACCGGCCTGTGCGCCTGTTCCTTAAATGGCACAGGCTCTGAAGGTGACCCCCGACGCTGCCGGCTTGCTTTATCAGAGGGCGGCTGCCCTGCTGGCTTTGGGGGCACTCGGGCCTGAACGTTCCCGAGGAGGGAAAGCTGCGCAGGTCGTGGTGTGGAAGGGTCAGCGGGGACCTTGCGTCACATCTCGCTTACAAAGGGCTGCTGCTTGTCTGCCCTCCCCAAAACCCAGCCGGTCAGCCCACCCAGAAGCCCACCCGCGGGGAGTCTTAGCTTTGCGGTGGCTTCTGTCCGCCCAGCGTGCCACACGTCTCTCCGGCTCCAGAGGTTTCCTCAGAGGGTCTGACTGCAGACCGTGTCCTCACGGGCTGGCCTGTGGGCGGCTCTTGCGCACCTAGCGTTAAACTGTCCAGTGACGGAGGCCCGGACAGAGGCGGGCTTGGCCTGCCGGTGGCCTGTGGCTTCTCCCTCAGTGGGGCCTGTGCCTCGGGTCCCTTGCCATCCAGGAAACATGGGGGGCGGGGGGACTCATTGGGCACAACAGCCTGAACCAAGGCCCACAAGCAGGTTCTTGTCAGGGCGCGGGGTCCTCGTGTCCCACCAGCGAACGCCGTGGCCACCAGCGGAGTCCCTCGCGCGGGCTCCTCAGCCTTGTGTGCAAACCGCTCCTGCCCCCTCCCCAGCCTCCCCTGCGCGCCCCCCGCGCTGGCTTCTCCTGCATCCTGGAGTCGCTTTTGAGCTTTGCACGCTCAACTTTATTCGAAACCAGTGTGTTGTAAAAGGAATTTGAGCAGTTGTCCTGCACCACGTCTTTACTCCAGTGACAGGATGAGTCACCAGGGAACCTTTTTGAGCTGAGCGATCACCCGGTGGACCACGTCTTCCCGTACTGGAAAGGCCCCCAGAGGCGGATGCAGGGGAAAGGGGACGGGAACAGCCATGCGCCTGGTAGTAACTTGGACCCCTCCTCGCCAGGCAGCGGGTCCAGGGTAGGTGCCACCCGGACGCAGCCTCAGCACCCACCCGGGGGCCCTGGCTTCACCCCTGATGGCAGCCTTCCTGAGGGCAGCTCTGGGAGCGACCAGACGGGTGCCCGACCTGCTGGCCCCCGTGGTGGCACAGGGCGAGGCTCCCGGCGGGTGCAGAGCCAGGAGGCGCAGGAATACCCCTCCAGGTGCAGGGCGGCTCTGGGTTCTTGCAGGCTGGCAGTGCGGGTGGTGGTTTCTCATGTGACCAGGCTGCCCTGTGCCCTGCTAGAGTCTGGGAGGGGAAGAGAGATGAGGGGCTGGTGGCCGACTCCTGCTTGACATGGTGACAGGGTGAGGTGACATGGGGAGGGACGTGTCACCTCAGCCCTGCTTAGCTGGCTCGGAAATTAGGGGCTTCCATAGGTTGAGGGGGAGGGGCTCTCCCTGGCAGAAGCCCAGCCAGGCCGGGGACCCAGGGCCCAGTGCTCTGGACGAGAAGTGGCCGGAGGCGGCGTCCAGCCCCGGAAGCACCCCTCCCACCTCCCAAGTGTCGGTTCTGCCGCCACCCCCATCCGGCAGGAGGAGACCCCGAGCCGTCCTCTGTCTCGGGACGGTTTGCTTGGGTTGGGTTAGTGGCAGCCTTGGCGTCCCCAGGGCCTGCGGGAAGTGTCGACAGGGTGGCCAGCCTCGCCCCTGTCTTGGTAGGAGAGACTGAGGCGGGGAACAAGTACCATTTCTCAGTCTAGGTCGCGAGGTCAGGAGGGTGGGCTTGATGAGCCCCCAGAACATCCGGGTCCCTGGGTGGAGCTGCTCCATGGGCTGGGGAGGGCCTCACTCCCCTTTGCTATTTTTTGGGGCCTGCCAGCCCCTTGGGACAGGGCTTAGGCACCTGGAGATGGGGAGGGTACCGGGTGCCACGAAAGGGGACCCTGGTCCCAGGTCGGGGAAAGCTGCTCACAGAGGCATATTCCAGGGGGTTAGGATGGGGGTGAGGGCTGGTGAGGAAGCCACATTCTTTGTTTTCAAACTTTTAATTTGGAAATAATGTCAGATTTACAGAAAAGCTGTGAGAAGAGGAATAGAACAGAGAATACCTTTCACCCAGAGTTGCTTGTTGCTAGCATTTTGCCCCATTTCCTTGAGCACTTGCTTGCTGTGTGTGCATGGGTGTGTGTGCATGGGTGTGTTGTACATGTGTGTGTAGGTGTGTTCCTGTTTTGTATCTGTATGTATGTGTATATATAGGTGTGTGCATGTGTTATATATGTGTGTATGGAGGGTTGTGTGTGTGTCTACGTATATAAGTATGTATTGTATATGTGTGTACATAGGTGTGTGTTGTGTGTAGCGTGTGTATGTGTTGTATGTGCATGTAGGGTTGCACGTGTGCCTGTGTGTTGTATATGCGTGCCTGTGTGTTTGTAGGTGTGTGTGTAGGTGTGCGTGCGTGTGGTTGTGTGTGTGTACGTGTCTGCAGTATGTGCACGCATGTGTATGTACAGGTGTGTGTGTGCTGAGTACATGTGTTGTGTGTGTGCACGTGTTGCGCGCGTGTGCTCTGCCCCGTGCGCAGTCTGTACGGAGCTCTCAGCAGGTGATCACGTGTGTCTGGCTGCAGCACGTCAGGCTCCAGGGAGTGGATGTGGCTGGGCCGTTTGGTAATCAACACAACAGTGTGCTTGAGAACATCCTGGGGTGGGGGGTGCTGCTTCCTGGCCAAGCCTCCCTGTGGAGGAAGCCTCAAGGTCATGCTCAGCCTCCCCTCCTCCTGCTCTCTGGCTCCTCGCCGACCTGGTGGGGAGGCCCCAGGGTCGATCTTACCCCTCCAGCTCCTTCCACCGAGGCCCCTGGGTGGCTGGCCCCTCGGTGGCCTCCTCTGGCGATTGCTGTCCAGGACCGGTGCACCGGGAGCACCGGGGCCAGGTGCTTGGTGGCCAGGAAGCTCAGGGCAGTAGCCCAGGGGAGCGGAAGTGGGTTTAGTCCCAGGGCCGCTGCAGGGGGTGGGACGCCCTCCAGCAGAGGCAGGAGCAGGGGTCCAGGGCTGGGCCAGCATGCGTTCAGCAGGGCCTGTCCCGCTGGTGGAATGAACTGCGGTGTCTCCTTGCTCATGTGAGACTGGCTGCCAGCTCTGCGGGAGGCCTGGCATCTGAGTGGTCCTGAGTAACGACTGCCCTCTGTGCCCCACCGCAGTGGCAGGGGCTGGACGGCCTCTCCCCACCCGCAGTGTGAAGACAGCTGCTGGCAAAGGTTCTGACGTGGCCCAGGTAGGGCAGGGTCCATGCTTCATGCCTGAACCCTGGGACAGTCCCAGTAGAGGACAGTTTCCAGGGAGTGGCCAGGGCCTGTGGTTCGCCCCCTTTCTTTTTTTTGCCAAATGGCACCCTTTGCCCTGGTCACTTCCCCCTGGCGATGTCAGTGTTCCTTCCTGCCCAGGTGCAGGCCTGGTGCAGGCACCTGAAGCCCATCACCGCATGGAGTGGACGTGTCCCTTCGTGCAGGTCCCCAGGGCCTCCCACTGTCCCCAAGCCCTGCAGTCACTGGAACCTGGAACTCGGTCAGCCTCTGGAGCTCTGGTCACTGGCCTCTTTCAAAGGGACAGGGCTTGTTGACACAGTCCCTGCCATGGTGGGCCCCTGGGCCCACAGGGGGATGAGGCCCCCGGGGGTCACAGAGCACATTCAGAGGGCGAGCAGGCTGCAGAAGGAAGAGGCTGGTGTGGACCAAATGGGGGTCCCAGCTGCACAGGAGGCGGGGGCGCTGGTGGGTTGCTGGGGGGTAAATGCGGGTGCTGCCAGAAGACACACTGCCCCACCCGGCCTTCCTGGGACAGTCCCCACTGGTGCCTTACTCTTGGGCAGTGTGATGGAAGCGAAGCTCAGGGCTGGCCCGATCCACCCTGTACCTGGTGGCCAGGGGTCCCAGGAGGGGATGGCACGGAGCTGGCTTCGCTCTCGCCTTGGGTCAGTTTTTCTGCCACTGGCTGTGGAGGGGCGTGGCCTGGTGGACGCCAGGATGGGGTGGGGCGTGGCTAGAGAGGAAGGTGGACAGACCTCCGGTAGCCCTGGACCATGGGATGGGTCCTGTTCCCAGCCTCTCTGGCTGCCGGTGAGGGACCCCAGCTGCAGGGGGTGGGGGGAGTAGGCAAATGACCGCCAGGAGTGCCTGTGCCCTGGGACGCCTGCCCTTGGGGCGGTCGGGACGGAGCTGAGGCCTGAAGGGCTATCTGGGGGAGGCGGTTTTCCAGTTAGAGCAGCTGGGAGTCCAAAAGGCCCTGCTTCTTCCTCTGCACACACACACACACACACACACGAGCACACACATGCACAGTAACATACATAAAAACACAGATGTGCGCGTGAGCAAACACACGGCCCGATGGTGTGCACGTATGTAACCCGTTACACAGAAACATACATGAACACATACAAATCCACACACCTACACTTACACATGGGCCCCATAACACTGACGGTTAGTTGTAAAGATGATAATGGCTCAAGACGGGCAAGGGCCCCTTGGGAGGAATCCTACCTGACCCTCCATCTGGGCGTAGGTGCGCTCTGCATGTGGGGGAAGTGGGGTTTATCTGGGAATGGGCCTTCTGTGGGCTCTTGGGGCATCATCTCCGAACTTTGTACAATTGGGCTCTGAGAGGGATGGCCGTGGTGCCTTCTAAACCAGGAGGCAGGACTGCGTGCTTCTGGGGGGTCTGTGCTTCTCTGGGTGCAAAGTGGTTGGGCGATGCGATACGGGTGCCAGGACAGGGATCTCCCCTGACATTTTTTTTTCTTTATTTTTTTGGCTGCATTGGGTCTTAGTTGCAGCATGCGGGCTTCTCTCTAGTTGTGGCATGAGGGTTTTTTTTCTCTCTCTAGTTGTGGCACGCAGGCTCCAGGGCACGTGGGCTCTCTACTTGTGGTGCGCAGGCTTAGTTGCCCCGTGGCTTGTGGGATCTTAGTTCCCTGACCAGGGATCAAACCCGCATCCCCTACGTCAGAAGGCGGATTCTTTACCACTGAGCCATCAGGGAAGTCCCCTTCCCTGACTTTTTGAAGGATGGTGGGGAAAGGACGCTGGAGACTGTCCAAGGGTCAGCTGGGTCTAGGGCTGACTGGGCAGTGATGGTGGAGGCCTCAATGGCCTGGTGAGAGCTGTTGTATGTGGGGTCAGAGACCTGAGTGTCACACCCAGCCGTCACTGATAGCCCCACACTTCACCACTCAACTCTCAGCTGTTCGCCTCACCCCATCAACACCTTTCCTGAGTCCTCAGTATGTGGCCACCCTCCTAGGAGCACATGGGTCTTCTGAGTGGCCTGTGGTGGCCACAGTTTCAGTGGGTCTCCATCCTCTTCATTCTGCTTGCCCACCCCCACTGCTTCAAAGGACTGAAAAGAGGACAAGCCAGAGGGAGTTCAGTGACCTCATCCTGTGATGTAGTGATTGTGATGATGGTGCTGCCATTGCTGCTGCTGCTGATGGTGGTGGTGATGATGATGGTGGTGGTGATGGTGATGATGGTGATGATGGTGATGATGATGGTGGTGGTGGTGATGGTGATGATGGTGATGATGGTGGTGATGATGATGGTGGTGCTGGTGATGGTGATGATGGTGGTGATGATGATGGTGATGATGATGGTGGTGGTGATGGTGATGATGGTGATGATGGTGATGATGATGGTGGTGGTGGTGATGGTGATGATGGTGATGATGGTGATGATGGTGGTGATGATGATGGTGGTGCTGGTGATGGTGATGATGGTGGTGATGGTGATGATGGTGATGATGGTGGTGGTGCTGGTGATGGTGATGATGGTGGTGACAATGGTGATGATGCTGATGATGGTGGTGATGGTGGTGGTGATGATGGTGGTGGTGATGATGGTGGTGCTGGTGATGGTGATGATGGTGATGATGGTGATGATGATGATGATGGTGGTGGTGGTGATGGTGATGATGATGCTGATGATGGTGATGATGATGGTGGTGATGGTGGTGATGATGATGGTGATGATGGTGGTGCTGGTGATGGTGATGATGGTGATGATGGTGATGGTGATGATGGTGATGATGGTGATGATGGTGGTGGTGCTGGTGATGGTGATGATGGTGATGATGATGATGATGGTGGTGGTGGTGATGGTGATGATGATGCTGATGATGGTGGTGATGATGATGGTGGTGATGGTGGTGATGATGATGGTGATGATGATGATGATGGTGGTGGTGGTGATGGTGATGGTGGTGATGATGATGGTGGTGATGGTGGTGATGATGATGGTGGTGGTGATGATGGTGATTGTGACGGTGATGATGATGGTGGTGACAATGGTGATGAGGGAGGTGATGTTGATGATGATCACATTTACTGAGTGAATGTTTCTGAGCTCACTCTTCAGCCACAGATGAGGAAACTGAGGCACAGAGAGGTGAAAGAATTGGGTGAGGACTGAGACTGGTCACAACCGATGGCAGAGGGGGCCCACCTTCCTGCCTGCTGTTTACAAGAGGCTCCTGCTCTGTTCCAGACTCAGTTCCAGCCAGATTCCCTCTGCCCATCAGGGTCCCACCCCAGACCTTGGCGGCACTTGTGGCCTGGTCCCTACAATGGGCTCAGAAATGTCTGTTCAATGAATGAAGAGCATCCAGGTTCCCCCACCCAGCCGCGCCCAGAGCAGAATCCTGCAGTGGCTCTGAGGTGCCCTCATGTGGTGAGTCCCAGCACCTGCAGGGGGCCAGGAGCAGACCCAGGTCTACACTGGTGTACAAGTGGAAAACTCTGTGTGTGCTTTGTGGAGCAGCACACCTGACCCGCAGAGACAATGCCCACTGTGGAGCGTTGACCCTCTGTGCTTTCTGACCCGCAACAGGGCACGGCCTGGGGCTGGGAGTGTCCAAAGCCTGGTCTTGCTGGTCATCATTCCTGTGGGGTGCACACTACTCACAGGACCAGACTTCCCCAGGGCTGGTCACGGGTCTTGGTCCCAGCTTGGGGCTCTCAACAGGAGGGTCCAGGGTGGTCACACCCCAGGACAGCCCAGGTGCCCTGCCTGAGTATCTGGGGCTCCTGGCGAGGCTGGAATGCCAAGTCTGCTGGACTCTGGGGCCAGAGTGGTGTCCTGCACCAGGTGGTGACCCTGGGGTGGGAAATCAGGGAGCCCACAGGCATTTGGGGGCAGCCTGAAAGGACCTGCCAAATGGGGCTGAGGACCTGAGATGGGGCCTGGAGCCCCTGTAAGCAGAGTCCTGTTATCTGTCAGAGGGGCTGTGCGTTTCCATCTCCCTCAGTTTCCCACCCCTGGGGGATGGGAACAGGGCTCAGCTCTCCTCACACCCATCAGAGTCTCTGCAGAAATGGCTTGTAGAGGGGCCTCATCAGAATCATTTCTGGCTTTTGTTCCCCAGCACAGGGGTGATTCCTGCCTGGCCTTCCTGCTGCAAGCTCCCTGGGTGGTGAGTGTTTGGGGACCATCCGGCCAGCTGGGGTGAGGAGTGGAGTTGGAGAGGGCGGGTGTGTGCCCATCTCTGTGACCATTCTTGTCTGGGCTGCGGGTGCCCATGAGGGAGCCAGGCAGTCTGCGCGTGTCCTGGTGTGGGGACAAGGACGGCTGTAGGAATGTTGGTGGGATGGGAGGTACCTGGCCGTGCTCCCCCGAAACGTGGCCCCAGCTCTGGGCTGGGGGGTCAGCCGAGCCAAGGTTTCCCCAAGGCTGCCGGTCTCGTTTACCCCTGGGAGATGCGCGTTTTCCCTTTGTGCTCTTCGTGCAGAGACGGGACGTGAAGCTGAGGAGGGAGGTGGGCTGAGTGCAGGGGCTCTGGCTCCCCCATTCCTCGACCTCTGCTTTGCAGCCCCGCGGGGTGTGGAGGGGATGAGGCTGGGGCTGTGCATGAGAAGAACCCACCACCTTCTTAGTCCCACTGGAATGGGGACCCGACACAGAGGCAGACCCCTCAACATCCCCTCTCCCCAATGGCAAGCTAGGGGAGCCGCACTTTACCACTTCCACTTCTTGATTTTTACTGCCCCCCAGCTGACATTATCCTGCACCCTACGGTGGAGGGGGTGAAGGCTGGGCTGCCAAGGAGCTGTGCTCTCTGGGTCGCCTGCCACCAGTGTGCGGGCTTATGAGCCGGGCTGGGAGGTGGCTGGGGGGACGCCCGAGAGCCTGGCTCCTCCTCTCCGTACTGGTCGGAGGCCTGCTGCGGGCCTAGACCTGAGGGCGCCCTGCCCAAGAGGCAAGGTCATGGGGGGGGGGACTGTCCTGGCCTGAGCTGACCGCTGCCCGGCCCTGCAGTGCCTCCCTCTCCTGCCGCATCAGATGGATTGGGCAGTGCTGGGGGCTCTGGGGGTGTTCAGAGGAGGTTGTAGGCAGGTGGCACCAGCCTTGCTGTTTATTCGGTTTTACTCAGAGCAGAGAAGTCCTCTCCGCAGGGCTGGATCCTTGGGCAGGCCCGGAGTGGGGGTCCCTTGCCGTCTGCTGGTGTCCCCCACTCTGGCCCCACACTGGGGGTGCTCCCTGCTGGAGAGCCCTGGGCTGGACCCCAGCTTGATACCCAGCCCCATCTCAGGGCATGTGCTGAGTGCTCACCCGAGCTTGTCGTCCCCAGAATGACTCCCTGGCACCTCCATAGGGAGTGTCCTGTGGGCCAGGACCTGTGGGGGCCCAGCCCTTCCCTGGGAGTGGGGTCGGGGGTCCGTGTGTGGGCATGTGAGGAGGGAGGTCGAGCGTGGACATGCAGGGCTCTGGTGGATGCAGGGTGCAGGTTTGGGCTCAGCCCTGAGGTCTGGACTCTGTCCTGCGGCACGTGGCCCTCCCTGCACTGCGGCTGTCATCCAGCTGTAGCCCAGCCCCGGCGGCACCAGCCCAGTGGAGACCCTGAGAACCCCGCAGCGCCATGGACCTGCTGGATGGGACTGGGGCTTAGGTGGACTGTGACCTCAGGCCTCCTTTGGGGGAGGATTCTAGGGGGGAAGAGCCCCCAGCTTCTTCCCAGGGACTCTCCCCCCGGAGATGGACCAGCCTGGGAAACGTGCTGAGGGCTGTCCCTCCACCCTAGGTGTCCCCCAACCCCCGCCTGGCTATCCACTTGGAAGGTCCTTTCCAGTCAGGAGCCAAGTCCCCAGGAAGGGAAGTGGACAAGCACAGAGCCCAGCCCCATTCCTGGTCCAGAGAGCCAGGGTGCAGAGGCCCCCTGCCCTCGGAGAGAAGGTCCATGCTGCTGGCCCAGCCCCTGGAGAAAGCTCAGATGGGACAAGGGCCACCCTCCTTCCACACCCAGCAGGGACACCCAGACTCAGGGCTGCCCAGAGTGACCCTGGGGCTCGTGCTGGGCTCCTCCTGCCCCCTTGACCAGAGGTGCCCCTGGGGGTGCTGTTTGCACCCCATCACAGGGGAAGGAAGGAGAAGGGGCCAGCCTTGCTGCGCCATGGTCGGGCTGCGGCTCTCTGGCCTTCCCTGTCCTCCAGGGGGCAGGAGATTGGAGGACTCTGTCCTCGGGCTCTGCAGTGACCCCAATGTGGGGTGGGGTGGCAGATGGAAACCCTTGGCTTGTGCTCGTGCCTGCAGGCCACGTCTCAGGGAGGGGTTGCAGGGCTGAGCAGAGGGGGAGGGGAGGCAGGTGCCCTGGCCCTGCAGCTGCAGGAGGGGGTGGGCATGGAGGGCCCGCAGCCGGAAACCCAAGTGGTTCCTTTTGTGCTGATTTTCTGCTCCCTGCCTGGGGCCCGGGGGTTGGGAGAAGAAGGGAGACCAAGGCCCCTGCCCAGGCTTGGAGCCTGGCCAGAGGGCCTCATCCTCATCCCAGTTAAGAGGAAAGGATGCAGCTGCAGAGTCAGGGCTGGGGGCTTGCTGGAGGGGAAGCAGGGCACACTGACCTGGTCAGAGAGCCCGACTGCCCCAAGGGTGACCCAAGATGCTGTCGGATGGGGGGGGGATGGAGCATGACGGGTGAGTGGGGGACAGAAGGAGCCCGGGGGAGTGCCGGCCAGGGTGCCAGCAGGTGGCGCTGGCTCTGAGGCCAGAAAAAAAATGCCTGCAGCAAACCTGAGTGGGTGTCACTGCGGCTGCAGATGGTGGGGGAGGGATTTGCCTTCTCCCCCGGGCTGCGGAGCCTCACGTGCCTCAGTCCTGCATAGTCTGGAGGAGAATTGGGGCACGATGTGGTCAGGCACATCTACCTGCCCTTGTTTGGACCCTAGCCCTGGGTGTAAACGCGCCCCCCTTCCCCATTTTGACCCTTGTCCTCGAGGCACAGGGGCAGTTCCAGGAGCTCAGAGAGGGCCACCCCCACCCCGCGGCCCAGCGGACTGAGGAAGGACAGACTTTGCAATGACCTCAGGCCTTACCCCACCCCCTCCGTCGTAGCCATGGCAACTGCCCAGCGCACCGCGGTTGGGGCGAGTGGCCCTCGGGACATTGTTGGCCCCACGCTCGCGGAGCTCCTGTCCCGTGGGGCCACCCACCGCCAGCACCGCGGACAGCGCTCCAACCTGCCCGCCGGGTGGCCCGACTTCCCTAAACCCAGCTCGCGCGCGGCCAACTCCCCGGCGCAAGGCGTCCCCCCCACCGCCGCCGGCGCCCACCTCCCATTCCGCCGCCCCCCGCGGACCCTCCCTTTGTCTCCCGGTCCCCGCCGCCCTCTGGGCGCTCCGCGCTGTGGGCACACGTGGCCGCAGTCTCGTCCGGGCCGCAGGCTTCCCCCGCGGTCGCCCCCACCCGCCCCGCGACGCCCGCGGCGTGCGGGTCCCTTTGTGTCCCGCGGCCAGGTCCCCGGCCCGGCAGCTGGGCCGCCCTCTGGGCGGGCGCATTGTTCGCCGGATTTGTTCGCGGCGCGAGGGGCCGCCGGGGGCCGGCTCGCCTTCATCCCGCGGGAGGGGCACCGCGCCGGCCGGGCTCGCGGGCCATTTCCATGAGAAAGGAGCGGCAGAGGCGCCTCTCTTGGCATTCACCGCGTGCCTTAATTGTATAGACATTAAATCAAGGTCCGCTGTGAACACGCAGAGGGGCCCTCAGGGCTGCGGCAGGCGGCGAGCGGCCGGGCCGGGGTCGGGGCAGCGGCTCCGGCTCGCGTGGGATCCTCGCCCGAAGGGCGCGAACGCTCCGGCGTCTTCGCCACGGGGCGCGCGGGGCGGGGGCGCTGCGCCACGCCGACGGTTTCTCCTCGGACTCCAGCCCGGATCCGCCCCCAACTCTGAAGAGCCCACTCTTCTTCCCCTTCCGCAGCGGGGAGGGGGCCCAAGCAAGCCCCTCGGGCGGAACCTGGCGCACCGAGGAATCGCGGCGAGGAGGCGCTGGAGGCGAGGGGTGAGCGAGCGTGTGCGCGCCCGGCCGCCTGCCGCGGGCCGCCGAGAAGCGCGGAGCCCGCTCCGACAGCGCAGCGCGAGCTTCTCCGCAGCTGCCTCCCCCGCTGTACCCTCCTCCCCGGCCCGACCCGCGAGCGCGCTACGAAAGCGGTTAAAAAAAAGAATCTCGATGCTCAGAAATGAAAGCCAGTCTCTTTTTACAGCCCAGTGAGCTCACCCTGCCCACGCGCCGGGAACCGCGAGAGCTGCTAGTGGAGAGAAAGCCGGGGAGACCCGGAGAAGCCGCTCGCGGGACCCGCCCCGGCCCGGCCCCAGCACAGTTACCCGTCCAGGGCGGGAGCTGCAGCCGTCGCCTCCGCCTCCTCCTTGGGCCCCCGCGCGCCGCTGCCCGAGGCGGAGGAGGGCGCGGGGACGCCGCAAAAGGAGCCGAGTAAGTCCCCGAACGCCGCGGGCCGGTTGGGAGCCGACTGTCCGCGGGCTCAGCGCGGCGGGCGCCCGCTCGCCGGCTCCGGCCCGGGAGCGACTGTCCCCCGCCCGCCGCCGCCGCCGCCGCCGCCGCCGCCTCCGCGCGTATCCGCGCCCGGCTCGGGCACCGGGCGATTATCACTGGGGCGCGCGGTGACGTCACCCGGACACCGGCTCCGCCGCCGCCTCCGCGAGGTGTCCTTGAGAACTGCGGGGGCACGCGCGCCGCGCACACGCGCACACACGCACTGCGCGCCCGGTGCCTCCCGCGGACACTCGCCGCGTCGCGCCCCGCGCGCTCCTCCGCTCACTCGGACGCCGCCCTCGAGCGCCCTCGACCGTCCCTGGCGCCCCAAGGCCACGCGTCTGCCCCCGGGAACGCCTCTCTCTCTCACACACACACACACACACACACACACACACACACACACGCCAACCTCTCCCGCGCCCCTCCTGCGCCCACGCGAACGCTCCTCCTGCAGCCCACCGGCCGCAGTCCCTCTGAGCGCACCCTGACACCCACCAACCACGCCTCAGCTGCACGCAGCTTAGTCTCACCCGCAGACGCACCCCCGCACTCGGCCTGCGCCGCAGGTTCGAGCCCGCAGTTCTCTCCCCGTCACACGCTCTGCACCGTCACTCTCCCAGCCCCTCCAGCCCCCAGAGGAAGGAAAGGGACTTGCCGCGGCCCACTGGGCGGTTATCTGGAGGACGGAGGTAGCCACCCCCATCGAAGAGCGCTCTTCTCACTGTGTCCTGACTGAGGTGGGTGTTCTCGATTCTGGCCCACGGCCTGACTCTGAGCTCGGCCCTCTCCTTGGAGCCCTCCTGAGGACTGAGACTGATTCGTCCCACTAGGGCCAAGGACCAGTGGCTTCCCTAAGCCAGACCACCTCAGGCCTCCCCCGCAGGCCTTTGTTCCCGTGTAGACGGTGAGGGAGCTGCAGGCCCCGGGCCGGGCCAGCAGGCCTCCGTCCCCTCTCCTTTCCTCCAGGCCCACCCAGCCCCTGCGCCATCTGCCCTCAGAGCAGATCCCGCTGACCCTCCCACCTTGCGAATACGGTCCTGTTCCTCCCTCTGGGCCCACTCCAGCACTGCGGGAGCCCTGGGGAAGCAAAGCCGACTGGGAAGGGGGTGGCACTCGGAGAGGCTCTGCCCTCAACCCCCGTGAGTCCTCAACCCACCAGGACCGCCCTCCCTTGGATGCTTCCCAGCTGCAGTTCCTTGCCCTTTGCTGGTGTCAGGAGTGGCCCTTCTCCCTTGCATGGGGTGCGAAAAACCCCTGCTTGTATACAGGGAAGCTGAACTTCACCTCCCCCAGCCCAGCACCCAGTAAGATCCCAAGCCTGGCGGGTTCACAGCCACAGCCGGGCCCAGGCCTGACGCTGGCTGGTGGGGGGGAGGGCGGGGCAGGAGGGCCAGCTGGCAGTTCGCCCGCAGCCTCTTATGCGACTGGGGCGGGTCCCCACAGAGGCGGGGGCCGCTGTCCATGGTGTTGAAACCGAACCCTGAACCCCAGTCTCTCTTCTCCCGCCTCGCCTCTGGACTTTCCTGGCCCCACTCCTGTCCTCACCCTCGAAGGGTTGCGGCCCACGCCTGCCCCCCACCCCTGGCTTCGTGGACAGGCCCAGGATGGCTCTGGCTTCCAGCTCTCTGGAGCTTGTCTGCAATCTATGGGGGAGGGCTCTTCAGGTTTACACACCCCAAATCTTTCTTCGGATCCCCTTTCGTACCGGGCTGGTCCCACCCAGGCCCAGGGGAGGATCCCGCCCCTTGCAGGCCTGCTCCCCTCCCTGCTGAGCAGATCTCTCCCCAGGCGGGTCAGGTGGGGGGCTGCCCCCTCGCCTTGGATCAGACCGGCTTTTTGCGCATCCCCAGGACAGCCTGCGGCATCTGCTCTTGGGATCCTGAGCCCCCACAGGGCCCGAGGCTCGCCCCTCCCTCCATTCCCAGCGCGCTCCGGCCCTTGGGAGGAAGGGCCTCCCTGGGCATGGGGGTGGGTGCTGGGTGGGAAAGAGAGACCACCTGCAGCCTCTGCCCTGCCCGCCCTTCTGTGCCAGCCCGGTGGGGACCTTCTTGGTGGCCCTGAATCCTTTGAAGTTTCCATAAAAATCCTTTGAAGGTTCCATAAAAAAAACCTCCTGCTGCCAGGCCTCCACTTGGGCGTGTGCTTCCTTCGGCTCCTCGGGCCCCGGCCCAGCCTCACCAAACCCCAGACCAGTTGCACCCGAACCTTCTCTCCGCCACTGCCCACGCCGCTGCTCCCACCCAGCACACCGAGAATTTGTGTTTGTGGATTCATTTATTTGCCAGCTCCACGGATGGGGGCAGGGGCTCCCCGGCTCCGAGCGAAGGGCGCAGGGAGGTGGCTCGGTTGTTGGCTCAGGGCTCCGGGTTCTGGGCGGCCGCCTCCGCACGCACGCACAAAGGCCCCGCCAGCCTGGGCCAACAACTTGGAGATGGGTCAGGTGGCTTCGCGGGGCGGGAGCGGGGAGGAGGGAGGGAGGGATGTGGCCGAGACCCCCTTCTTCCTCCTCTCCCCTCCCCTCCGCCACTGTGAAAGCCTGCGAGTGTTGCGTGGGATTAAGCAGATCTACAGGAACCAGGGAAGAACCCCCGCCCTTTCCGCTCCTGCTTCCTCGTCACACTGCCCGCCCTCCTGGGTGCGAGGCCTGTCATTCCTCTAGAAAAGGGAGGGGCCACGGCACATCTGGGAACCGCTGGCTCTTGGCCTCTTGACCCTTGACCCTGTCCTCGCTCCAAGGTGGGGGAGGAATGGAGGACAGAGTCTTGGGACCTGAAGGGAGTGGGGAGAGGCCGGAGGCCAGTGGCAGGGGCCTTCAGGGCAGATGTAGCCTGGGAGTGGGGGAGCCGAGAGCTTCAGCCCAAGGGACGGGGAGCAGTTTGCTGGCATGGGCACAGGGCTCCAAGGCAAGCCCTGCTCTGGGCCCCCTGTACCCTCAAAAAGGTCCACAGCTTCCAGGCTCCAGCTTGGGTGGTCCAGGGACCTCAGAGGCCCCCAGGCACAGACATGCTCCTGCAGCGAGGCCCAGGTCCCCCCAACATCCCCCAAGGAAAGCACCCAGGTCCTGCCCATTCCCTCCATTCCTCCCACAGCTCAGAGGCTGACAGAGCAGGTGCCTGATACCATGGGAGGAGGGGTTCCACCCCACCCAGCTGGGACCCTTCTGGGGCCTCTTCCGCTCCCACGTGCTCCCAGGACACCGACCTATGGCTTCTCCCTGTATGACTGGGTGGAGGGAGGCCAGAGTGCAAACACGGCAAGACCCCCACAAGCGCAGAGGCTCAGGTCTCTGTTCCTGTCTCTTGGCTTAGATTTGGAGGGCGCCTGACGGGAGGAGTTCCTCCCCTCACCCTTTGAAGTAGGTAGGGGGTTGGGACACCCCGCCATGCCTGAGTGCGGAGGGCGAGGATGAGGGCCGGAGCAAGGCCACCACAAAGGCTGTGATTGTGAGCTGGCCGGGCGCACAGTGGGCGGGGGCGCTCAGGGGCCGGCATGGAAATAAGGCTGCGGCCCCTCTCCCGAGTTCCCACCCCCTTCTCCCTCCTCCCCGGCCCCAGCCAGCCCAGCCCCACACGAAGGACTGGTGGGCGAGGACCCAGCAGGCCCAGAGGCGCAGCTCTCCTGCTGGGTCATCGGGCCTTGGACGCTGCCGGGTCTTCACCAGCAGGCAAGGTGAGGGGTGCACCTGGGCAGTCGGGGAGGCGGAGGCCGGGGCAGAGGCCTAGGCAGGGCCCGGTGTGAGGGGCTCCACCTGGATGCCAGGCCAGTGGCGGGCACAGGCCTTTTGTTCCCCACACACCCCTGCCTCACTTCCCTGAGGTTCCGGGAGCCTCCTCGGCCACCAGTCACCCTCCCCCCAACAGTGGCCCAGCCCCTCCCCTGGGCTGGCTGCCCCCCACGCCCACATCCTGGCAGTGGAGCAGCCCCCGTTGCCCCCAGGCCCAGCCCGGGTCCCAGAGGGCATGTTGTGGGGACGGGACCCAGGCCGGCCCCCCACTTGCCCTGCCTAGGGGTCTAGTGCCAGCAAATTACCCCTGGGAAGGAGAAGGCGAGGGCTTGCCCCCGCTGCTGCCCTCCAGAAAGCACAGAGGAGGCGGGGCCAGGGGCAAGCCTGGGGACCGCTCTCCCTGGAGTTCCTGCAGGGTCTGCAGAGTCCCCCTTAACAGCCCTGAGCCTCTCCTGCCCAGCTGCAGGGGCCCAGCCCACCCAGGCACGCAGGACCCCCTGGGCTAGGATGCCCACTTAGAGGAACTTTCCTCCTGGAACCTGGGCTTTGCAGAGCTGGGGGCAGGGACCCCTTTGCCCCTGGGGTCTCCCTCCATGGGACCCCTGCCACACCTGGCTGTCTCCTCAGCCAGGCAGGGTGAAGGTGGGGTGAGGTCCGCCAGGCCCAGGGCCAAGGCTCTTATCCCACATCTGCACCGGTGGGGCTCTGCTGCACCCCCGCCTCTTCCGCTTACAGCCGGGGGAGGAGCAGCCCTGCCCCCACCAAGGCCCCCTCGCCCGTCACAGAGGCGAGGGTGGCAGCCCTGCCCCAGGCCCCCCTGTGTGCCCCCTTCTCCCTCGGCTCCGAGAGGCCCCGGCAAGGGGTCCACCCTGGCAGCACCGGAGCCAGAGCCGGCCCAGACCGGGATTCCAGAAGACGGCAATGGCTTGACTCGGATGGGAGCCGCAGGCCCCTCCTCGGCTGGCTGCAGAGCCAGACCTGGGCCTCTGGCAGCCTCGGCCACGGGGGGGACCAGAGTGGCCTCCTGGTGGGCACTCCTGCCTCGGGCCCAGGTCTCTGCCCCCGTCTGTGTCTTTCTAGTCGCTGTACTTGGGCCTCCGGGTGAATTCCTCCCCTTTGGTCCACAGTCTGTGTGTCTCCATCCCTCTCAGCACCGTCTCCCCCACTCCCGCCCCCGTTTCTCTTCCTTCCCTGCCTCCTCCCTCCTGCCCCCACTGCCTCTGTTGCCTGCACCTCCCTCCACCTCTGAGCGCCTCTGGCTCCCTTTTCCTCCCTACCCCGCCCCCCCATCTCCTCCTCCTGAGTGACTCCAGCAGGAAAGGGGGTCCTCGGAGGGGCGCTTAGGGACAGGAGCACTTTCCTCTGTCCTCTTCAGGGCTGCCTGCCACCTTCGAGGGGCAGTGTCACAGGGAGTGTCCCCTGCTGGAAGAAAGGGACAGGTGGACCCTCCTGCCAGGCCTTGGGAGGGGAGGGGGAGGAGGGGCGGGAGGAGAGGACAAGCCACGGTCCCCAGGAAAATCGACCCTCCTGTCCGACCAGTGCTTACCCTGGGCGGGGGCGTGAGACACGAGAGCCCAGGGTTCACAGGGGTGGTGGAGGTCGGGGGAGGGGGTGTGCTGCAGGGGCTGGGGGACTGCCGCTCTCGGGGAGAATGGGCCCTCCCTGGTACACACCTCAGCTGGCTGGGTTTCTGCCCTCGGAGTTGGCCCTGGCCCGTCCTGCTGACAGGACAGGGCTAATGTTAATGAAGACAGTCCAAACCACTGCCAGCATGGAGAGCATGAGGGCGCACTGAACTTGCTTTTTCAAAAATATTTTCTTGTAAGTCGTTCTTTTTTTTTTTACGTTTATTTATTTTTGGCCGCGTTGGGTCTTTGTTGCTGTGACAGGCTTTTCTCTACTTGTGGTCAGCAGGGGATACTCTTCGTTGTGGTGCGCGGGCTTCTCATTGCGGTGGCTTCTATTGTTGCGGGGCACGGGCTCTAGGCACACAGCCTTCAGTAGTTGTGGCGTGTGGACTTCAGTAGTAGTGGCTCGTGGGCCCTAGAGCGCAGGCTCAGTAGTTGTGGCGCACGGGCTTAGTTGCTCCGCGGCATGTGGGATCTTCCTGGGCCAGGGCTCGAACCCGTGTCCCCTGCATTGGCAGGCGGATTATTAACCACTGCGCCACCAGGGAAGTCCCAACACACACTTCTGAAGGAAGACGACCCTGGGAAGCTGGGCTCAGAACCCCGTTTCCTCCTGTTCTGAAGGCCCCACGTCATCTAAGAGCACCGGGTTTCCACTAGGACTGGGCGAGGAGCATGGAGAAAGGAGGCGCCCAAACATGGGCCTGTGGGCAGCCCCAGAATGTGGGCTGTCAGAGGCCTGGCAGCCTCAGGACAGGGGCACCTGGGGGTGAGGGGGCCGCTGCCCTCGGACCCTCAGACATGGCCTCCAGGGTGTGGGGGGGTGGCTTTCTTCCCCCGGTCAGGCCCTCCCCAGGGACGCTGGCTTAACCTGGCTCCTCCGTCGGAGATCCTGATGGACCCTCAGGGGCAGGAGGGGAAGCGGGGACCCCCAGAAGGTGCGCCCAGCTCTGGTGGGCAGGGAGCTGTCCGAGGTGCTGCCCAGGTCGCCAGGGAGCTTTCGCCCACCCAACAGCGCCAGGTCTCTTGTGAAGGGGACCCTCCGGTCACTGGCCCACCCTCCTGTGAGATGAGCAGAAGCACAGTCACAGCCAGCCGTGAGGCGCGGGGACACACGCCAGGGCCTCCAGACCCCAGCTCTGGGCTTGTGAGAGGCACCTTTCTGGCTTGTCCGAAACGCTGGCCTCACACCCCGTACTCTGGGTAGCGGGAACTCGGGATCGTTGGCGAGGGGCAGGTTTCCAGACACCTGGTGAGCCCCCCAGGACTGTAACCCTCACCCACCTCACTCCACAGTGATGGTGTCTGCGGGCTTGGGCGTAGTTCTGGCCCGCTGCCTGCCCTGTGCTCCGGGGAAGTCCCCGCTCTGCTCTGGGCTGCTGGACCCAGGTCTCCTGCCGCCTCCCCACCCCCGCCCCCGGCCTGCGGCTTCTGCTCCTGCAGTGCTGGCCGGGTCGGGGCTCCACATCCCCTGCCCTCTCCACCTGCCCCGCCCCATCGCTGAGCCTGTCCACCCTCCTCTGCGGTGCGACCCCCCAGCAGGCCCACCCCCTGCCACCCTGTGCTGGGGCCCCACCCTCTCAGCCCCCCACCTGCTGGCAGTCAGCTCCCTGTGCTGCCCTCCAGGGTGAGGCCTGCCTGCCCAGCTGGCCCCCGGACTGCAGGACTGGTGCCTGCCCTTGGGCGCCTTTGCGCCCAGTGTTCGAGGCCGGTCTGTGGTTGTGTCTGCCTGCCAGCACCTTCCTCGTCCTCTGCAATGGGCTCCTCAAAAGGGGGCCACCTGAGCCTCATCACCTCGGGGGTCGGGCTCTGTGGGACCAGATGTGGAGGGCTGATTTCCAGGGGGACTCAGAGCTGCACGAGCTGCAACCAGCCCTGCCCTGAGGGTCAAGAGAGGGCAGGGAGTGCGAAGCTGCCCATCGGGGGGCTGAGGTGGAGGAAGCAGGCAGGCAGGGAGGGCTTGGGGCCACTAGAGCCCTGCCTCTCGTCCCACCTGGACCCGGCTGGAGGCCCAGCGGCCAAGGAGCAGAGAAGTGGTCAGCTTCCCGGCTGCAGCAGGACAGCGGATGGGGGAGGGACAAGCAGAGTGCCCAGCTCAGGCAGGGCTCAGGTAGAGCATCTGTGGAGGCCATGCCTATTTTCTCTTCTCTGCACTGGCCACAGTAAGGACCACAGTGGAAGGGCCTGTGAGTTCCTCTTGCTGAGAAAACTGAAGCTCAGAGGCTGCAGTGACCCCTCAGGGCCTGTGGCTGGTCTGGGGAGGTCGGGACTCAGGCCCACAGTGAGCCTGAGGTCCTCTCCCTGGTGTGGACAGTCCTGAGAGCCCACAGAGACCTCTTCCTCCATCTTGGTGGCAGGCAGAGGGGGCATTTGGCCTCCCCTCTGGCTTCTCTGGATGCCACGTTTGCCCTTGAGCTGCCCTTTAGCCATTGTGGGTGGGTTCCTGCCCACCTCCGTGCTGGGCACCCAGCTCTGCTCTGGCCCAGGTTGGGGCCTGGGCAGGGTGGGAAGGAGTGTGCAGGCTGGTGGGTCACCTCCGTGCTCAAGCCCACGGGGCAGTGGACAGGACTCAGGGTTCCATACATCTGGTGAGCTCAGGGGGCAGCTTGCTCAGACTCTGGGAGCGGGAGGGCCCTGGCTTCCCCAGTGACCCCAGAGGGCACAAATGAATGCGTGGGGTGGGCTCCTGAAGGGTGGACCTGGACCAGAGGGAAAGGCAGACGGGAGGGAACCAGGCACACAGACCCACCCTCCTCTGCCGCCGCTCAAGGGGCAGCTTCTCTTTGCAAACTTTCTGGAGGAGTCCTTGCCCTGTGGGCGTGCAGCTGGGATGCCCGGCAGCACACCCTGAAGGGATGGCCCACAGTCACACACACCCCCCGGCCCCGCCCTACAGAGCTCCTCTGTAGTAACCCTTGCCTCAGGCTCTGCTTTCTAGGGACCTGTGCTGAGACAGCAGCTGGGGCTCTGGGAAGTGGCTGGGGTGACACTGGGGTGACACTGGGGTGACACTGGCGAGGCTGGCTAAGGCTGGGGTCCCTGCTCTGTCACGGCTCCAGTTGGGGGTCGTGGAGTAAGGGAGGGAGTGGATAGTGGGCCGCGTCCTTTGGGAAGCCCGCTGTGCTGTGCTTGGCTCCTGGGTGGGAATTTGAATCCTGTGGGGGGACCAGGTGGCCGACTGCAGGCCCGCTGGGATGCCCTGGGTCAGGGCCAGGTCTGGCAAGAGCGAAGGGGTCTAACCATGCGGACGTCTCCCTGCTGGGTGGCGAGCCCTCGGAGCCTGCCCCAAGGCGGCCAGCGGTGCGTCAGGGGAAAATCCAGCTGCCAAGTGGTTGATTGGCTTTGCATCCATCAGCCCGATGAATATTCATGCGGTGCGCTGTCCTCATCAGGCCCGCGGTCTACTTCAGCCTCGTGCGCCTGTGCACGCGTGCGTGTGTGCGGTGCTTGCCACGCACGCCTCTTCCGCCTGCTGACAGGTGCCAGCCCGCACTGCACCCCAGTTGGCCCGGCGGCGGCCTCCGAGCTGCCATGGCAACCCCTGGCTGGTTGCCTGGCAAGTCACCCCTTCTTCCCTTGTTTCCATCAGGCCCAAGCCGGTGATCCCTAAGGTACGGGTGGAAACGTCTCTGTGCCGGGTGTGCGCACACAGGTGTGCAAATATCTGTGAGCGTGCATGCAAGCAGGGAACTGGAAGCAGCTGTCACCCCCCGCCGCAGCAGACCCCAGACCCGGGCTAGGCCGGCACACGTAACTGCCCTGGCTCGCCTGCCTCAGCCCAGGCTGGGAGTGCCCCTTGCTCGGGGGGACGATGGTGGGACACAGACTGCAGCCCAGCGGGGACGTCTTTGGATGCCCGCTGCATCACCCACCAACCAGGGTCCCGAAACCCAATGGACACAAGGGACCAGGGCTTGTCTTCAGCCCCTGGGTTCTTGGTCAGTAAAGCAAATTTGATGTCAATGGCAAGGCTTGTCCAGCACGGTGATGCTGGGCTTCTGCCACCTTTGGACTGCCTGGCCAGGCCCATGGCGCTGGGGTGGACCTGTGGTGTGAGGGGTCTGGTGTCACTGCCAGGCTTTGGGGAGCTGAGGCTGTGCCAGCGCCTGGCCAGTCCCCTCCACGGGAAGAAAGTGGTGGGAAGGCCCTCTCTGATTGGTGTCAGTGTTTATTTTTGCTTAAAAAAGACTTAAGGAGGGACTTCCCTGGTGGTCCAGTGGGTAAGACTCCGTGCTCCCAACGCTGGGGACTGGGGTTCGATCCCTGGTTGGGGAACTAGATTCCTCATGCGTGCTGCAACTAAGAGTCCACATGCTGCAGCAAAGAGCCCGCGTGCTGCAACTAAGACCCGCAGCAGCCAAAATAAATAAATAAATAATTTTAAAAAAGACTTAAGGAGAATTTCAAACCAGAGAAGTTGGCAGTGGCACCTGGATACGTTTCAGAGTCCAGATCAGAGACCAAGAGGGGTCCTGGGCTTGTCCCCAAGGCTGGCTGTGGTGATGCCCGCCAGCAGCACCGTCTCCCCACCCCGGACGCTGTGTCCCTGGGCGAGCGTGTCTTGGCGGGGAGGACCAATGTGGGGGCCTGGCAGGGGTCGTCTGGGATCCGGGGTCCTGTTTGCCCTGCCCCGGACGGAGAGCACGGCTGGAGCGGGCAGCCCAGGGGAACTCAACAGGCCCACTGGCCACAGGGGATGGGGGTGGGAGGCTGGTTCTAATTTCCAAAAAGACGTGGGTGAAGGTCACTATTTTCCTCGTGGGTGGAGGTGGGTGAGAAATTGCAACAAACGTTCTGGAGATTTGTTAAGTCTCCTCTATTTCAGGACATCAAAGAATTTAACTCTTTGCTGTCAGTGTCCTGTCAGGATCAAGAAACCAAAGGCATTGGACCCAAAGCCAATCTCTAACATCTACTCAGCGTCACCAAGCAGAAGAGTAGAGAAAGCCCCCTACGTGTGCACAGAGCGGACATTTCTGACACCCGTCTCCTCAGGAGTAGCGTGTGTGAGTGCGTGTGCGTGAACACCCATGTGCGCTTCTGGGGTGCACTCAAAGGCCGTGGCCCCAGCCGATACAGACACGCTGTGAGCTGCGGAGGCAGTCGTTTGTGCCCGCGCTGAGCCCCCTCTGGCCTCCACACAGCAAAGAGCATCTCCGTGAAAAGCTGTGCAGTGACTTGATCTCAACCCATCTGAGGATGGGAAGCCAAACCTGCTCCCTGGGGCCTGGATGGCCGGTAGCAGTTGTTCCGGACGTGGGACACGGGCAGGAGATGCACAGGGTACAGCCAGGAGCAGAGGGGAGCGATGGAGCCCGCTTCCTCTGTGCTGAGAACTAAGTGGAGGTGCGATGAACGTGGGGATCCTCTTGGGGGGAGGAGGCCCCAGATCAGTGCCCGCTGGGCGCTCGGCCTGGGGGTCCCCCCTCCACCCTGCCCCATGTGTCCTGAGACCCCCGTCCTGGCGGCAGGGGCTGCGCTCTTGTCCAGACCGTGGCCGAGGTCAGCAGGTGGAGGGCATTTGAGCAGGTCCTGGGATGACGGGCTGTGGGGCTTTCCATCAGCTGGGGACGGTGTCAGCCCAGGTTCCTGGTATTGAAGGGCTTGCCCTGGGGAGGAAGGAAGGCTGGACAGAAGGGGCGTGGGCTCCACTGAAAAGCCTTTGGAGGGCAGCCGCCAGAACCTTCTCAAGAACCTCAGGGGTTGAGGTTGGATCACTGGGAGTGGGCTGGGGACCCGCAGTCGTGGGCGCAGCTGGATTCGGCAGCAGCTGCAAGTGCGGGTGGGCGGGTGTCCTGGAGAGCCCAGGAGATTCGGCGAGGCTGGGGCAGGGTGTCCAGAGAGGGCAGTGTGGGCAGAGGCAGGGAGGAAGGGCCCGGAATTGCTGGAGTCACCAAGAGGACCCCATCGTGCCAGGGGTGCCGGGGGCTGATGTGAAATGCACGTCTCCCTGGGGGGCCCAGGGTCTACCCCGCCCAGGACACCGGGGTGGACGGTCTGCACGAAGACCTCTTCTCCTGGAAGTGGGGGATGGAGGTTGCTGTGCTCCACCGGGGAGACCCTCTGTGGTGTTTGGAGATTAAGGAGAGAACGAGGGGCCTGGGAGGGTCAGGAGTACGGAGGGAGGCCAGCAGCTGGCCAGACAGGCTGTGTAGAGCCAGCCGTGGCACCCGGTCTGTCCGGTTCTCCAAAGGCCTCCAGGGAGGAAGCGGTGACCCCAGGACCCGCGTGGCTTGTTGCGGAGCCTGGGAGGGAACGCCTGCCTGGCGGTCAGGTGTCCCCACATGGCCGGTGTGTTCAGGGTGTGGCTGGTGGTCACTTCACACACTCTTCCTGCTGTGCCCGGCCAGGCCTCACCATGTGATGCCGGGACACTGAGGGAAGAGGCAGAGAAGACCCAGAGGCGTCACCATGGAAACGAGGTGTGTTGGGAAGAAGCTGCAGTGCAGAGGAGCTTTGTGGGCGGGGCTCCCGGACGGTGGGCCGCTGGCCAGCGCCAGGGCCCGTCCTCCTGGAGGGAGCAGCGTCCTGGGCTGGGGGAGCTGGAGCTGCTGATGGACCCACCGGTGGGCACGTCTGTCCACCACCACAAGGGCCTGTGCTGGGGCCCTGGCAGCCAGGACGGGGTCCTGATCTGGACCCCAACAGCCGCTCACCAGGCGTCTCCCAAAGCCTCCTCTGGCTTTAGTTTCCTGACCTCTGGGGTGTTGGGGCAGATCGCCCTTGGGGGATGGGCGGGGCTGGCTTTTCCAGGCTCTGTAGCTGCCACTGTCTTCTCCCCTGGCAGGTATGGGAGGGTCTGTGTGCAAGGCTGAGGGGGCCCGCTTTGGGGGCAGCCGTCCCGAGTGCCTGTGGCGGTGGGTCCCGAGTGCACCTGGGAGGGACGTGTGACACCAGGACACCAGGCCTCCTCCCTCCCTCCTGCTCCTCCAGGGAGAGACACCTCCCCCTCCCGCTGCCCCGCACAGAGTGGCGGCATTTCCACGGCTGCAGCCAAACCTCTGACCCGAGAGCCTCTCCATGGGCCCTGGGAGGCGCCTCTGCAAACTCCCAGCCCCTCCGGCCTCCCACAGCTGCGCCCTGCACCCTCTGGCATCTGGCCCGGTGGCTGGGCCCCAGGCCTGCCCACCGGCCCTAGGGACCAGTCCAGCAGCCCCTCTGCCCAGCACTGCTCTCGCCCACTTTCAGGGAGGGGCAGTGTCCTTACAGAGACTAAAGCCCTGGTAAGCCGACCCTCCTAGGTACCTGGAATGTCCTTGGCGAGGGCAGAATTCCGAAGGGCAGGGACCAGGCTGGATGCCTGCTCACTCCCAGCCCCCTAACCACACATCCCGCAGCCAGGGGGCCTCCAGGCCCGGGGAAAATTCATCCAGCGGCCAGTCTGTGGCTCCGGCCATCCAGTTTCTAACCAGAGGTCAGAGCCCAGCTCCCAGTGAGCATTTCTGAAGCACACAGAAATGCAGGTAGCTGCCCCCCGGGGCTGAGCAAACCCACCTGAGGCACACGGGGCCCTGCAGCTGGTGAGCCCCTGGAAGGGCAGAGGAGGGCCTGCAGGGACGGGACGCAGGGTGCCCCTCATCCTGGCCTCTGGGACACAAGGTGATCTGGGCCCAGGCGCAAAACCCAGCAGGAGGCAACGTGACTGGGAGGTTGGGCCTGGCCAGCAGCATGGTGACTGCAGAGCTGGCTACATACATGGCCCTCGACCCAAGGCCCAGCCCAGCCCAGGTCCTCCAGGGCTGACTCAAGCCCAACCCCCTGAGGAGGAAGAGAGATGGGGCTTTACCAGCAGGCTTTTTGTGGTTTAACCCTTTCTTTCCTTCCTCCCTCCCTCCCTTCCTTGGTGTGTGTTATTTTTGGTTTTTTTTGTGGGGGGGCCGTGCCGTGGGCCTTGCTAGATCTTACTTCCCTGACCAGGGATTGAACCCAGGCCCCCTGCAGTGGAAGCACAGAGTCCTAACCACTGGACCACCAGGAAATTCCGACTTTCTTGCTTTTTTTTTGTGTGTGTGGTATGCGGGCCTCTCACTGCTGTGGCCTCTCCCGTTGCAGAGCACAGGCTCCGGACGCGCAGGCTCAGCGGCCACGGCTCACGGGCCCAGCCGCTCCGCGGCGTGTGGGATCTTCCCGGACCGGGGCACGAATGCGCGTCCCCTGCATCGGCAGGCGGACTCTCAACCACTGCGCCACCAGGGAAGCCCTCTTGCTTTTTTTATAACAGCTTTACTGAGATATAATTCATGTACCCTACAATTCACTCACTTAAGGTGTACAATTAAACCATTTTTAGTATGTTCACAGAGTTGTGCAGCCATAACCCACAGTCCATTTTGTAACAGTTTTATCACCCCCCAAATAAACCCTGCACCCTAACTGTCACTCTCCATCCCCCCCCGATTCCGTCAGCCACTGGCAACCACTAATCTACTTTCTGTCTCTCAGGATTTGCTTATTCTGGACATTTCATAAAGGTAAGATCGTACAACAGGTGGAATCTTGTCTGGCTTCTTTCATTTCTCATGATGTGTTCAGGCCTCATCTCTTGTAACGTGTGTCATTCCTTTTCATGGCGGAATAATATTCCTTTGTATAGATAGACCACATTTTATTTATTCATAATGTAATAGACATTTGGGTGGTTTCCACTTTTGACCATTGTGGATAAAGCTGCTATAAACATTGGTGGACAGGTTTTTGTGTGGATGTATGTTTTCCTTTCTCTTGGATATACACTTAGGGATGGAATTGCTGGGTTATAGGGTAATTCTATGTTTAGCTTTTTGAGGAACTGCCAAACCATATTCCCAAGTGGCTGCATTTTACATTCCCATTGGCAGTGTAGGAGGGCTCATCTTGCATTTTAATGTCATCTTTTTCTTACTCTCTGGAAACTAAAGCTATCAATTCATCACCCACCCACCCATCCACCCATCCACCCATCCACCCAGCTATCCTTCCATCCACCCATCCACCCACCCATCCATCCATCCACCCATCCTCCATGAGATCTCTGAGCACCTGCTGAACCCCAGGCCTGGGCATATGAGCTAGGGATTCAGTGGGGACATGGTTCCCTGCCCTCTTTAAACTGGGGAAGCAACAGTGGTGGGCACATGCCCTGGTACCCAGGCGTGTAGGCACCTTCTGGGAGGGTTTTCTTGCTTTTGCAGAGGAGTATGATGAGGCGAGGGCTGCACCAGTGTCCTGACGTGAGATGTGGAACCTCGGGCCCTGGACGGCGCTCTAGGTCAGGGGCCACTGCGGCCTCCTCCATGGCCCTACCCATCCTGCAGGGCCCCCAGCCAGGCCAGCCACCTTGGCAGGCTCAAGGGCAACAGTGCTTCTCACACTTAAACCTGCGCTAGAATCACCTGCAGGATTAAGGGGTGGGGTGGGGCCTGAGGCCTGACAAGCTCCCAGGGGGAGGGCATCTGGACCCAGAGAGCAGCCGTACTATTCTCGTCCCGTCTGCACCATGCATTTTCCATGGTTTTCCCTCTCTGTGAGGTCGTGTTGCTGGCCTGTTATCCAGCCAGACGAACCTCTCTGGAGGCAGAAGCCTCACCTCACAGGCCTCCAGCTGGAAGCCAGGGGTCATCCCGGGCTCTCTTGGTCACCATTGCCCGCTGCTTGACCAGAGGTCTGGCAGGAAGAGGTCTGGGGGGCTGTGGAAGGACCCTTGACCACTCCCAGCAAGGGAGTCACTCATGGTCCAGGAGCTCCGAATGCCCCTGGGGAGGGCCCAGGAAAGAGCTGCCCAGGAGGTCAGCTCCGGGGGCTGGAGCTCATCGCACTGGGCTCTGATGGGGCAGGTGCCGCCCGCCGTGGGCAGCCGGCTGCGGAGATGCTCCTTCCAGCAGCTGGTGGCCAGCAGGCAACGGGAGTGGACGGCCAGTAATCCCAGCCGTCCCCAGGGAGCTGGTCTGCCCTTAATAACTCCCGCTCCCCTGGGACCACGCTCACCTGACCGCCACCACAAACAGTGCTGCATGTGAATCGAATCAGAGGCTTTATCTCTGGAAATTAATCCAGCTCAGAGCAGGATTAACCAGGACATCCCTTTAGACAGCGGTGCCCAAGGTCAGGGGAGACGGGGGCTGGGCAGCGGCCAGCTGGGAGCCGCTGAGCCCTGATTTCTCTGTAAGTAGAGCTGCTGGTCACCACGGGGAAGGGCTGGTAGCTGGGGTGGGAGGGAGACGTTGTTGAGGGAGTGGAGTCTGGCCGGTAAGTTCTGGGGGGAGCAGTAGGGGGTTAGGGAGGACAGCGGAGAGGCTGGGGCTGTGGATCGGGGCGGGGCTCACAGGAGTCCTGCTCCGAAGCCAGCGGGACCCCAGTGGCTTTCCCAGCCCGCACGCCTCCCTGTGCAGGTGGAACAGGTGAGGGGCTGCAGGTGGGAGGTAGTGGGGGTCCGGCCATTCAGGAGCCAGGGATCCCCAGGGCGGAACTGGGTGCCCCCAAATCTGCGGGGGCTCACAGACCAGGCCTCTGCAGCAGCTGGGCTCCTCTCCAGAGTGGCCTTGGGGTTGAGTCCGCCAAGAGCTTTCTCTCCCTGCCCCAAGTGGGGACTGCTGGCAGGGCACTCAGGTGGCGCTGGGTTAACGGTGACCCCTCTGATTCCTTGGATGGGTCTGGGTGGAACTGCCCCCAAGGAGCCCCTGATGGTCCTCCCCCACTTCCCCTGCGGCTCCAGGCTGGGTCCCTTTCTACCCACCCAAGGACGTTCGGGGTCGGGGGAGGAGTTTCCGTGGGTCTTGGGCCGTCCTGGGGGCTGGGGACGGGGTGAAGGTGCCCGTGAGTGAAGACTGACTGGTCTCCCATTTCCGAGGAGATTGGGGCTGCCTTTAGTCTCCTATGTGAACTTGGCAGAGGGTTGTGTTCTGTTCTTCTGCCATTCTCGAGAGGTTTTCTTTGTTCTGTATGTGTTATTTGGAAACTGCCTTCTGTCCTTGTTTAAAAGCAGAGGTTGGAGCTTTGTGGGAAAGAATAGACTCTTGGATGGTGGCTGGAGTTGGGCCTCTAAGCAAATGGAGAGAGAAGGGGAGAAGGGGGAGGAGAGAAGGAAGGGGAAAAGGAAGACGGGGCACTTAACTTGCTGTTTCCCCAGTATCCTCCCTGCAGCCTTCCAGGCAGTGGTCCTCCCCCCCACCATTTTACAGTTGGGGAAGCTGAGGCTGGACACTCCCTGCCCCCACCAGCACCCCAAGGGTTTCTGTCCAGCCAGGCTTTTTCCCCACAGGATGCCCACAGCCCAAACAGGAACAGGCCAACCAGCCAAAGGGCAGACGGGAGGGCAGGTGATGCCCTCTCCCCACCTCCCACCCACGACACTCCTGCCCCTCCCCCGCCTTCCTCCCCCCATCTTTGGCAGTCCAGGGCGCCAAGGGGACATGGCCTGTGGGGGGGTCTCCCTGGAAGAGCAGCACCCCCACCCCATTCTATTCATGGGTTGGTGCCCCTCAGGTACCTGAGGGTCCTAGGAGGGTGGTCCAGCTCCTGGCATGTGCCCTGCCAGGCATTCCAGAAACACGAAGGATTTCAAACAGATTTGTCGTGAGTTATGGCTTTCAGTAGTGATTTTATAGATCTTCACGATTCCTTGTTCATTTTCTTTGATTGAAAATCCGGGGCTCCTGGGATGGGATGGAGAGAAATTTCTCGAATCCAGCCTCTCTGTACGCAAACATATGAGTAAGAGACGCCCCTTTAAACGGGGCCGCGGGCCTGGCACCTTTGCAGAGTCCGGCCCCCCGACAGCCCACACCTTTATTACTCTGTTAATTTAGAAAACAGGTCATGGGAAATTACACTGCTTAAAATAGGACACCAATTATAACTCTGCATTCTGTTAAAATGAGAGCATCTCTGAAATCTTTATTAGTTTATTGTAATTAAAGGCAAATACTCAGAGTTAAGTCATCACTGGCTCTTGGCCTCGTGGTGGCCTCGCCTCTGCTGGAGTGTCAAGTGCAGAGACCCCAGCACGCGTGGCATCTTGGGTCACAGTTTAGGAAAATCAGTTTGTGAGCGAAGTCCCAGTGGGCAGAGGGCAAGTGGATAATAAACACGTTGCTGACCATTATTAATAAAAACGAGAAGAGTTTCATCCATTAGCAAAATGGGATGACTGTCTCGACTCAATTCAGCCCTGGAAACAGCGCCTGCAGCGAGGACCACGTCTGCGAGGCCTCAAGGGGCCGTGGTGGAGGGGGGCTGGGACGTCTGTGGAGCAGCCCTGACTCCGGCTGGGCCAGCGGCACCCACGTTCTCGTGCTCGATGCCACATGCCCTCTTCTGCAGGCTGCTCTCCGTCCAGGAGGAGACTGAGGCACAGAGGGGCTGAGCAGCTGGCCCACGGTCACAGAGCAAGTGTGCCTTGCCCCTCACCCTTGTCCACCAGAGAACGCAGGCGTTTCCTCCCCCAAGACAAGCCTCGTTCAGCTCCCAGATGGGCAGCTCAGGGAACTGGGGTCTGCCTCAGACCCCGCCCCCCCACCCCGGGAAGGAAGGAGTTGCTTAGAAACTCGCTTTCCTGGGTCATGAGCCGAAGCTCCTCTGGTGACCACCTGGAAAAGCCCTGGATGCAGCGGTGAAACAAAGGCCTCCCGAGGAGGGGCTGCATCCTGGGGGGCGGCTACACTGGAGGAAGGTTTGGAAGTGGGGACGAGGCCCCAGGGTGTGGGTGACCTCAGCCTCGGCGGGCATGGGCAGCACCTTCGGTGGGGGGCAGCCTCACCTGGCCTGGCTCTGTGCCAGCCCCGCCCACAGCACAACTTCTACCAAGTGGTGGAGGAGACACGGGCACAGAGGTGTCCCCATGCTGCAGGCGCTGCTCCCTTTCAGCCCCACATAGGGCAGCCCAGACAACCTGCCCCAGAGCTTGAGCTCCCGGTGGCTCAGGAGGGCCGAAACAGGCCCGCAGTCCCCACCGAGAGGCCACAGGGGGAGGACCCTCATGCTTTCTCCTGTGGTGACAGTGAGGGGACAGCCACACACTCTGGAGCCAGATGGCCATTCCCTGCACACTGGCTGTGTGACCGCAGACAAGTCCCTCAGCCTCTCTGTGCCTTTGTCCCCTCTTAGCAGCATGTTCTGGTTGTAATTCTCTGGTTTGGCCGCAATCTGAAGCCCAAGCGCATCCAGGTCACACAGAAAGCCTGGCTCATTAATCCCTATTAACTGTGACGACACTGAAAGTCCCAGCGCGAACCAAAGGGAGGGAGGCTCCTGATGGGTGCCGTCTGGATCTCCTGGGAGGAGGGACTGAGAGCTACTCTCTGTCTCCAGGTACCCAGCCCCGGCCTCCTACCCCGAGGCATCTGTCTGGACAGGGGATCCTGAGGCAAAGCCCTGGCAGCTTGCCAGCCACGGAGCTGGGGTGTGCGTCCCTCATCTCACACTGGGTGGTCTCACTGATCTTTGAAGCTAGTGTTATTGAAAAAATCATTTTGCACTTTATTTTGAACAAATTGACACTTTGCCAAGTGGGCTGTTTGCTGGTGGGACTGCACTGTTTTCGTTGAAATTTACCAGCGTGGCTGTGATCGAGTTCACACTCTCAAAATAAATGCTCCTCTTCAAAGCCGTGCTTAGACTGAGCTGCTTGGGGTGATGTGCTGTTTGTCCCGACTGTGGGTGGGCATGATCAGGGTGCCAGCACACCTCCCCCACGTTGGTAGAAACCGGGCTCACCCAAGACCCTCTGAGGAGCCGTGTTCTCCGGGGCCTGGCGGCCGAGCACCCTGAGCTTCTGTCTGTTTCTCCTGCTGGGAACGCGGGGGCCTCGGGCTTGACTCTGAAAGCGTCTTCCGGGCAGTGGTGCACCTGAGATGCCCCATCTGTGTGCACTCTTGCTTCCTCTCCATCCTGCAGGGCAAAGTCGGGGCACAGCCTTTGCTGGGACCGCAGTGACAGCTCCCTGAGCCAGGCCACGGGCACGTCCCAGCCCAGCCGGGTCGGGGGTGCCCTGCACCTGTTCACACCTGCCCCCGGGCCCTGCCCACTCCACAGACAGTTGCAGGGCCCATCCTGTGGGATGCCCCTCCGTAGCCCCCTTGCCCGGCCTCTGCGCCCGTCTGTTCTGGTCTCTTGGAAGCATATCAACACCCTGCCCCGGGGTCCAGGGGCTCGTACTGCTCACCACAGAGGCCGACCCCCAGCCAGTGGAGAAAGACTCTGAAAGCCACGTCCCCAGGTCCACATAGGCTGAGGCCAGGTGCCCGCCGGCCACACCAGCCCCATGCACATCAGTAACGGCCACGGGGCGAAGCAGTCGTCCACTGAGGCCACTCGGCTTTTAACAGATAAAACCCTGTCCAGGAACGCCACCCCTGCCCTGCAGACGGGAGGGAAGGTTAGAACGGCTGGTCCAGGCCACTCGTTTTATTGAACGCCGGCTGTGTGTGGGCCCCGTCCTAGGCACGGTGGGTACAGGCGAGACGGCACAGCCCCCCGGGGTGGAGTCTGGGGGCCGACGGTGTTGTGCAGAAGCCAGCATGCTGGCTGCCTGAGGACGCGGCATTTGCACTGAGACTGGTGGCTGGTGGGCTGCAGGTTGGGCAGGGGGCGGGAGGGGCCGGGGCTCAGAGGATAACGGAGACACACGAGGGGACACACCAAGGGAAATGTCAAATGGGCCGCGAGCATCTCCGAAAGGATGTGCCCTGCAAGGTTCCTGCTGGGTCTCCTGGGGGAACACAACAGGACCCCAGTCAGCCTCTCCCAGCGGCCAGCTGGCTCAGGGTTTGCAAATCCGAAGGCTCAACTGTGTCTGCAGAGCAGCTCTGGAAGGTTCCACCTGCTGCTCTGGGCGTGCAGGAACGGAGCCCTCCCCTTGCTTCCCCACCCCCTTCCCCTCTGCCCCCGTCCCCCCTCCCCGCTCCTGCCCAGGTGCGCTGTGTGGAGCCCCACAGGCCAGCAAGGTTAGGCCCAGAGAGCTGCCCTCAGCCTCAGCCTCGGACAGCATGTCTCCTCCCCCCTTCCCGGGCCCCCCCGACTTCAGGGTAGGAGGTATGAAGCTGGGGAGGTCAGCACCGGCCCAGGCTGACCAGGTGGGCGCTTGGTGGGACCAGCTTGTGAGGTGGGCCGGGGGAGCCTATGTGACATGGTGGGCGGGGGGCAACAGGCTCTGTGCCTATGTTGGGCTGGGAGGCACACATGAAATGAAGCCAGAAATGTGACGTGTGTGTGTGTGTGTGTGTGTGCGCGCGTGTGTATGAGAGGCGAAGGAGTGTGTGCGTGCGTGTGCACAGCAGGGCTGGAAATCTCCTAGATCTAAGCATCAGGCCAGTGGATTCTCGGCACAGGTGTGTTCACTGGATCCTGGAGGGGCCCCGACTGTGCTCCCTGGGGCGGCCGAGCGGCTGCTCCCCAGCTTGCCCGGCACCCCCTGCAGTCCCGTAGCCCCTCGTTCCCCCTCCCCGCCCCCACTCTGAGGGAGCAGGGGAGGCGGGGGGCGGGGGGAGCTGCTCGCGACCTGAAGGACAGGAAACCTGCTTTGTGAGGAGCAGGGCTGCTGCTCCACCGAGGGCTCATGGCCACTGGGAGCGCCCGCCCTCACCCGACCCCGAACAGCTCGCTGGGCGTCCACAGAGGGCAGAGAGGGCCTCGCCGCCCGTCCTTCTTGGAGACTCGGGTACGAGGCCACACACTTGACTTTGGATGGAGCCCACGTGGGTGGACGGAAGCAGGGAGGGAGCAGGCTGGCCTTGCTGCCCAGCCTGTGATGCTCCTTGAGGGCAGGGGTGGTCATGCCCTCTGCCTTGAGTGCCCTGAGCTGCCCAGTGCTTGGCCAGCGTGGTCGGATGGGTGGGGGGGAGCCACCTGCCCCCCTACACTGGTGCCCAGAGCTGGATGCTGCAGGAGCCCCTAGACACGGGCCAGGTGGGGGCTTGGCAGCCCTGAGGTGGGCGAGGCACAGGCAGGAGGCCCCAGGGTGTCTGCCCTGCAGAACCCGCCTCAGCAGACGCTGGCCGAGGGACAGGCAGAGGGACCCACAGAGGCTTGTTTTAGAGGTGGTGTGAGTTCCCTGGGGCGGCCACAACAAAGCACCACAACCCTGCTGGTTTAGAACAGCAGAAAGTTGTTCTCTCACAGTCTGGAGGCCGGAGTGGAATCCAGGTGTCCCAGGGCCGCGCTTCCTCCGGAGGCTCCAGGGGAGGGTCCTTCCTGCTTCTTCCAACTTCTGGTGGCCCAGGCGTCCCTGGGCTTGTGACCAGATCCCTCAGGTCTCTGCCTCTGTCTTCACGTGGAGTTTTCCACTGCATGTGTGTCTCTGAATCCCCCCTCCTTATAAGGACAGTAGTCATTGGATTCAGGGCCACCGCCTCCACTGTGGCCTCATCTTTTTACACCTGCAAAGTCCCTATTTCAAAATTAGGTCCCGCTCACAGGCACTGGGGTTCAGGCCTTGAACAGAACTTTTGGGGGACATAATTCAGCCCATGACAAAGGGAGCCCAGCCTCCCCCACCCACCCATCTGCACCCGCTTGTGCTCTCCCCTCTCCACCCTTGGGGGGGGGCCTCTCACCGCTCATCTTGTTAACAGGAACACCCCGCTCCAAAATAGCCGGGTTCTCTTCATCCCTTGTGCTCACGCCTTTTTCAGTTCAGCTTGTTTGTTCCACACGTGTATGCAGGGACGTTCTGGCCAAAGGGGGACTCGAGGCCCCCTGGTGGGTGCCAAGCCACCTGGATGGACACATCTGAGCTGACCACACAGGGCTGACCACAGTACCTGAGCCTGGCCATGGACCTGACTGAGAGTCTCCCTGGGACCAAAAATCTGAGGGTGGATCTGTGATGGTGTGTCAAATCAGTCCTATGCTGGCTTTGCACAGTGTCGAGGGGCTGAGATAAAAAATGAGTCATTCTGGCAATTTCCAAGTCTCTGGAGAGCTGCCAGGAAAACACACAAATTAAATATTCTCACTGGTTGCTTGGGATCGCACAGACCTGGTTTCTACCAAACAGAATATGAGTGCAATTACAGCAAATGCCAGCACACGGAGGCCGGAGAAGGAGAGGCTGACACTGGGTCCTCAGTGCTGGGCTGTGTGTTCCGGGAAAAGTGCAGAAATGCGCGGTCTCCTCTTGAGATGTGGCCACAGGTTGGGACCTGAAATTGAAGATGCAGCCGAAGGCAGGAGGGGTGGCCGCTCCCCCTGTGGCACAGGAGGGTGGGCTCGGGGGTCCGGCTGCCTGGGCATCTTGCCTCTTACGCCTCACTAGCCGTGTGACCCTGAAGATGTGACCTAACCTTGTCACCCCTAGTCTCTCATCGGGCCAGCGATGGTCCAGCCTCATCTTGAGCTCTGAGAGGGTTGGACAAGGCCATGTATGTGTGGCATTTCCTTGACCTTCTTAGTAGGTCCCAGGTGAATGTCAAGCACCAGAATGTCTCAAAGTGCTCTCAGGACCACTTATAGGAGAATCACCATGCTGGGCAGAGGCCTGGAGAAAATGCTAACCCACAGCGTCTGGGGTGGCCTCTGCATCCAGCCACGAAGAAATCCCTGGCCTGGACTTGCCTCCTGCCACTCCCTGCCGCTGAGAACCAGGCAGAATCTGGGGACAAGTGACCTCAGGCTCGGGCAGCAGGCGGCCCAGGACTGAAGTCCTGGGGAGGAGATGCACCGAGTGAGTGCCAGGCTGTCCCTGCTCCTGCCTGGGTCAAGTCAGGGAAAGGTGGAGCCCAAACAGTGTTCAGAGGTCACGCCAGGCTGGGGAGGTAGAGGTCGGGGCTGGAGCTGCCGGGGCAGGATACCAGAGGGGAAAGGACCCTGCGGGAGTGGGCAGAAGTGTCTGTCTTGGGCTCATGGTCCTTGGCTGAGGGCTGGGCTGCCTGTGCTCAGTAGGAGACCATGGGGTCCAGCAAAGTGTGACTACTGTGCAGCCATGAGCTGAATGGAGTTGCCAGGGACACAGGGGCCGGGGACGCCCTAAGTTCCTGCCAGGTGGAGTAAAGTGACGTGGCCGAACACCTGCAGCACTTAGCTGAAGCTCTAGGAAGGCCATACCTTAGGAGTACTGGCCATGCCCCACACTAAGGGCACCACCCCAGGATGAAGGACAAAACCAAAGAGGACCTGCCCTAAGGCAGAATCAAACCAAGCAGTCCCAGCAACCCCAAACCATCAGCTGAGGATGGATGGATGGATGGATGCATTACATCCACACAATGAGATATTAGCCATGAAACACGTGAAACTCTGACACACGCTACAACATGGATGAGACTTGAACACATCGTGCTAAGTGAACAAGGCTACACACAAAAAATCACATGTTGTGCAATTCCATTGAAATGAAACATCCAGAATAGGCAAATCCACAGAGATAGAAAGTAGATTAATGGTTGCCTACAGCTGGGGATTGGGATTGGGGGGACTGCCAAAGGGTGTGGGGTTTCTTTTTGGGGGTGAAAACCATGTTCTTAAATTGATTGAGAGGATGGTTACACGACTCTGTAAATATACTACAAACCACTAATTATACACTTTAAATGAACACATTATACAGCATGTGACATATCTCAATAAAGTTTTAAAAAAATTAAACATGAATATGTTGAAGTACCAAAAAAGAAAAAAAGAAAAAAAAAAAAAACGTAGTCAATGGAAACAGAACTTGAGATGACCCAGATGTTGGAAGTGAGCAGACAAGGACTTTAAAGTGGCTGTTATAAATATTTTCAAGGATGCAACTGAAAACATGGACATAATGGGTAAACTGATGGGAAATCTCAGCAGGGAAATGGAAACTTTACGATCATTCACTGGATGGGCTTAACCACAGGTTAAAAACTGCAGAAGAAAAGATCAAGGACAGATCAAGTGAAACTATCCAGTTGGGAGAACACAGAGAAGACAAACAGAGCCTCAGTGACCCCTGGGACTCATGTATGTTACATGCTAAGGTATGGGAGTGACATATCAAGTAGTCTAATAAATATGTAATTGTTATCCCAAAAAGGGAAGAGAGACAATAAAGTATAAAAAATATTTGAAGAAGAAATGGTGAAATATTTTCCAAGTTTGGTGAAAAATATCAACCCATTGATATAAGAAATAGGACAAATACAAAGAAAACCAAACTTAGGCACATCATAATTAAACTACTACAAATGAGATAAAGAGAAAATCTTAAAAGCAGTCAGAGAAAAAAGACACATAATCACAGGGTAACAACAGCTGATTCTCATTTTAAACAATGGATTTCTGAAGACAATGGAACAATTTATCTTAAAAGTGTTCAGGTTTTTAAAAGCCTGTCAATCAAGAATTCTGTATTCAGTGAAAATTATCCTTCAAAAATGAAAGTGAAATAAAGACATTTGAGATTATTTTTAAGCTGAGAAAATCTGTTGCCAGGATATACAAACTCTAAGAAATATTAAAGTTCTCCAGGTTGGGGCTTCCCTGGTGGCGCAGTGGTTGGGAGTCCGCCTGCCGGTGCAGGGGACGCGGGTTTGTGCCCCAGTCTGGGAGGATCCCACATGCCGTGGAGCGGCTAGGCCCATGAGCCACAACTACTGAGCCTGTGCGTCTGGAGCCTGTGCTCCGAAATGGGAGGGGCCGCGGCGGTGAGAGGCCCGCGCACCGCGATGAGGAGTGGGCCCCCACTTGCCGCAACTGGAGAGGGCCCGCGTGCAGAAACGAGGACCCAACACAGCCAAAAATAAATAAATAAATTTTAAAAGTTCTCTAGGCTGCAAGGAAATGAAACCAGATGTAATCCATATAGAAATATAGAATCAAAAACATGTAGAACAAAAGGTAAACAAATAACAAGATGGTAGAGTTAAACCCAGCCATGTCATCTTCACACTAAATGTAAATGGACTGAACTCTCCAGTTTAGAGGCAGAAATTATTAAACTGAATCAAAAAAGCAAGGCCCCACTCCATGCTGAATACAAGAGATGCACTTTAATATAGAGACCAGAGAGGCTGAAAGTGAAAGGAAAGAAAGTGTTTGCAGTGCACTCAGTGAGCATAAGAAAGCAGGTGTGGCTGCATCAACATCAGACAAGGAGCATCACCAGGGATAAAGGGTCGATTTCACAGTGAAGGATGCTCCTTTCACCAGGAAGACATAAATCACACACATGTGGCAGCTAATAACAGAACTTCAAATACCTGATGCAAAATCAACGTAACTGAAGGGAGAAATGGACAAACCCACAATCATCACTGGAGATTTTAATACCCTTCTCTCAGTCTTAGAACAAGTAGACAAAAAGTTAGTAATGGTGGATGAGATTTGAACAATACTACCAACCAACCTGACCTAGTTGGCAGGAATAGGCACAATGCCAAACTACTGCATTCAAGTACTTGGAGCGTTCACCTAGACAGACCATAAGCTGGACGTTAAAGTCATCCTCACTACATTTTAAAAGATTTAAAAATCTTTAAGAGTATGTCTGTTATTACAGTAGAATTAAGTTAGAGATCTACATGATATTCAGAAAGGTCCTCAATATTTGGAAATTAAGCAATAAATTTCTAAATTTCCCATGGGGACAGAGAGACATCATGAAGGAAACCAGAAAGTATTTGTAGTGAAATGAATTAATAATGCAACCTATCAGAATTTGTGGGCTACAGCTAAAGTCGTGCTCAAAGGGAAGCTTCAAATGCTTAGAGTAGAAAAGCAGGAAGGTCTAAATGTCTAAAATCAATTATTTTAAGTTTTCACCTAAAAATAGAGGAAAATCACAAATTAAACCTGAAGCAAGTAGAAGGAAGGAGTAATAGTGATAAGAATAGAAATCAGTGAAACAGGAAACAAACAATAGAGCCTGCGCTGCGTGTCAGCCCCTTGGCACCTCCCGCCCGGCCCAGGCTCCGGCCTCGCCTGCCCGCAAGCTCAGACACCGTCCCCGGGTGAGGCCGGCTGGGTCGTGCTGCTCTGCGCCGTGGGCAGGCTTCCTGGTGTAGGGCTGGGGACGGGGAGGTTGGGTCCCGCCTGGCACATTGCGGGTGCTGGAAAAGTACGGGAGTGAACTATTGAACGAAAGGAGCTGCTGGAGGATCAGAGTGACCAGGACCAGGTGGGTGTTCAGGAAGTTTTGCCAGAGCCGGGGTGGGGCACCTGGCAGACGGGACCCCTGAGGGGCCTCGGAGGGACCCTGCTTCCAGCCCACGGCCAAGGCTGTGGTCCCGGCTGGCCCTGCGCTGTGCGTGCATCAGCTGAGTGAACCACAGCCTTGTGGAGACACACCGCAAAGGGTTCCCAGTGAAATCTGCCAATTTGCCGGAACACGGGGAGCTGATTCCATTCCATGTGTCACCACTGGGGCTCGTTAATATCCTAGCAGCTGCTCCGGCAAGATAATGATGCTTCAGCCCAGGTGACTGAACACGTAGGTTTAAAAGTGGGTAACGACTCAGTTCCCAGAATGTTTGTCCTCCGCACACAAAGTGGTGCCCTGACAGTGGAGCCCTGGCACCCCGACAGACAGAGATAAAAGCACCAGCATGGCCAAGGGTGTGTTAATTCAACTCTCTTGAACAACAGTTCCGCCAACGCTAACCAGCTCGTCTTCGACGGGGGCACAGCTCCTGGCACCGGATCCCGGCCTCACAGACTGAGCGCCCCGCCCCCGTATTTGTGGTCTATTTTGAGTCAATTGTGTGGTTTTGTAAAGAGGACATCTAGAAACCCTGGCGGCTGATACCACATCGTCTCCCTGCCCTCCTGTCTCCCCAAGGCTATCGCAGTTGGTTGTTCTCTTGCTAGGCAAACAGATTTAAAAAATGCTGTTATGACAATGAGGGCTTTTCATAACTTTGCATGTGAGATGCAGCGACACTGGAACAGCAGCGAGCCTAGAGGACGGGCAGCACGAGCCCTTTTACAACAAACACTGAAACGGGCCCGGGTCCAACTCACCTGAAACAAAGCAGTGCCTGCTGTCATTTCAAAAAAATTTTTTTTTATTTTGAAATAATTGTACATTCACAGGAAGTTGAACAGACAGCACAGAGGAGTCCATCTGTGCAGATCTTCACCTGTAACACGTACAGTACAACACGTTACGTGACACAGCTCAACACCACAGCCAGAGCAAAACATGTGGCCATTGCCCTGCGTCCATGACGTGTGTGGATCCCTGGACTCCCAGATGCAGGTCTGTGCCGTCACAGAGTCTTCCTCCTGTGGCCCTTTACCGTCACCCCACCCACAGTATTGCTCACCCCTGCAGGCACAAGTCTGTTCTCTGTAGTTTGTCATGTCAAGAACGTCCTATGAATTCAAATGTACTGCGTGTGACCTGGGACTGGCTTCCTTCCCTTGGGCTGGGGCCCGGGCGATCCGTCCATGTGCTGCCTGGTTGCTGGTGCTTCCTATGGCCAAGTCTAGTCCACGGTTTGGCTGTGTTTGGTTTGTACGTCTGTTTAGCCTTTCACCTGTTGCAGGAGATTTGGGGTTTTCCTGGCTTGGCTACTGCAAGTCAAGGTGTGTGTCCAGGTAAGTGTGGATGGGTCTCCATTGCTCTGGGATAAGCCCAGGAGGCCGGTTGCTGGGCTGTAAGTGTAAGACAGCCTGGCGGTTTCCCCAGGAGGCTGCTCATGTTCCACCCCCCACCCCCCGCCACCAGCAGTGGGTGATGGTCCAGCTTCTCCACATCCTCACCAGCACTTGGTGTTGTCAGTGTTCCTGATGTAGCCCTTCTGGTGGGTGCGGTGATAGCCCGTTTTGTGCTCAGTTTGCGTTTCCCTGACAATGTGTGATGTCCAGCATCTCTGCCAGGGCTTGTTTCCCACCCACGTGTCCTCTTTGCTGAAATGTCTCTTCACATCTTTGGCCCATTTTGTAACTGGATTATTAGCTTTTCACTGTTGAATTTTGAGTATTCTTTGCATATTCCAGATATGATCCTTGGTTGGCTATTTGCAAATATTTTCCCCCAGTCTGTAGATTGTCTTTTTGTTAATTTTTTTTTTTTTTGCGGTACGCGGGCCTCTCACTGTTGTGGCCTCTCCCATTGCGGAGCACAGGCTCCGGACGCGCTGGCTCAGCAGCCATGGCTCACGGGCCCAGCCGCTCCACAGCATGTGGGATCCTCCCAGACCGGGGCACGAATGTGCATCCCCTGCATCGGCAGGCGGACTCTCAACCACTGCGCCACCAGGGAAGCCCCCTCTTTTTGTTAATTTTGACTGTTGTATCTGATGAAGCTGTGGATGTTGAGGGTGTCAGTACTGGGTCCTCCGGCGGGGTCTCCCAAGGAACCTGGAACCCACGTGCCCAAATTGGTCTGAAGCAGCTGGCGGCTTGCTGAGTTCAAAGTCAATTGTTTTCTCAAATGAGTTTGTTTAGTGATATAAGCTGGGCTATTGGATGAGAAAACGTTGAGATTTGAAAATACCTTCTGCATTTGCCACCTGCCTCCCCCGCCACCCTCCTGCCGTTTTTGGCCAAGAGATGGCGACAGGGAGGAAGCAGGAGCCCATGGCAGGGCTGTTGCCTGCGGAGGCCGGAGGCAACCATGTACACGTGGCTGCCAACGACGTGGGCACCCATGGGAACCACTCACGCTGCAGCCACAGGGGCACGTCCACATTTGGAACACGACTGCCCAACAGCGCTGGCGAAGGCCAGTGGCTGCCACATCTCCATGGTGTGTGCCCACGGCATATCTCCAGGAGCAGCCGGTTAGAGGGAACTCAGATGGCCGGTCACCCCCTCCTGGCCTCTGGGCCCTCATCCCTGTGTGATCAGGCTTGTATTCTCAGACCTGCAGCACACGTCAGCACACGGAGGTCTGTGCCAGAGAGGGTTCCCAAGCACAGTTGTGTTCTATCACGCTGAGTGGAGCTTTCTTTTTCTTCTTTAAACAATTTCTTTTTAACAATGTAAGTCTGTGGGAAGAGAAATCGGACCCCTCGTGCATAGCTGGTGGGAACGTAAAATGCTGCAGTTGCTTTGGAAAAGTTTGGTGCATCCTCAAAATTGTTAAACATGGAATTACCATGTGATCTAAGGCAGCAGGGACCAGTTTCGTGGAAGACAGTTATCCCACGAACTGGGGTGGGGCGGTGGTTCAGGTGGTAATGTGGGAGACGGGGGCGATGGGGGGTGATGGGGGCGATGGGGGGTGATGGGGGCGATGGGGGCGATGGGGGGCGATGGGGGGTGATGGGGGGCGATGGGGGGCGGCAGATGAAGCCTCGCTCGCTCGCCCGCCACTCACCTCCTGCTGTGCGGCCCTGTTCCTAACAGGCTGCAGACCACTATCGGTCCGCGGCCCGGGGGTTGGGGACCCCTGGTCTAAGGTTCCACTGTTGGGTATAAGCCCAAGAGAAACTAAAACATACCTTCACACCAAAGCTTTACCCTGAATGTTTGTGGCAGCACGATTCACAGTAGCCAGCATCCATCTGTGATGAATGGTCCACCCATACAATCGTAATTACTCAGCCATAAAAGGAGTGAAGCACTGACACAGGCTACAATGTGGGAGAACCTGGAAAACAGGATGTTTAGCGAAACAAGTCACAAAAGACCACATGTTGTGTGACTCCATTTATATGAAACATGCAGAACAGGCAAAAGTTCATACAGACAAAGTGGCTGGGGTGAGGCGGGGCGGCAGTGCAAGGCGTCTTTCTGGGGTGATGAAATGTCCTAATATTGGTTGTGGTGATGGCTGCATGATGCTGTGATTATCCCCAAACCCTTGAATTGTGCCCTATAAATGAATGAATTGTAGGACATGTGAGTTATCTCTCAAAAAAGCTGTTTTGGGGGCTTCCCTGGTGGCGCAGTGGTTGAGAGTCTGCCTGCCAATGCAGGGGACACGGGTTCGAGCCCCAGTCCGGGAGGGTCCCACGTGCCGCAGAGCAGCTGGGCCCGTGAGCCATGGCCACTGAGCCTGCGCGTCCGGAGCCTGTGCTCCGCAACGGGAGAGGCCACAGCAGTGAGAGGCCCACATGCCGCAAAAAAAAAAAAGTGGCAGTTAGGTTTCTTGGTCTCTTTGTTATCTCTTGGGTCCAGAATGTGCCCCAACTGCGCATGCACACAGTTATTTTTAGTCCCTTATAGCTTCCTTGTATTTTGCTGCTTGGGGAGAGGTGTGTCCAGGTGCAAGCATTGCAGCCCTGCAGCAAAGGGTCCAGGTCCCAGCAAACGGTCCCAGGTCCCAGCCTGGCTCAGTTGTATTAATTGATCGGAGTAAGATTTGTGCTGTTTCTCTCTCTTGAGTCTTACTGGCTTTTATTTAACAACCGAGCGGCGTTCAGTGTGGGGAAGCCCTCCCCACAGGCCCTGGGGAGCTGTGCTGGGACCCCGGGCTGGGGTCTGGTGCACGGCAGCTGAGCCTCCGATAACCTCCGCAGCCCAGCCCACCGGGTCCCCCTTCGCCTCCTGGCTTGTGCACCATTCCGGGTGCGGCGGACCACCAGCCGTCAGGGAGGCTGCGGGACTCCGGGCCCGCCCTTGGGGAAGTCGCTCTGGACACGACACAGTCCGTTAGGAAGGAACTAAACTCCCCCTCAAATCCAAATCAGCAAGTCCAAAATCAGCTAGGCTGATCCAGAGCCACCAATCTTGAACTCAGAAAATGATTTTTCCGAAAAATCCATTCGGCAGTGTTTTAATTCACTATTAACCTAAGTAAATTGTGCCTCTTGGATTCATGTTTTCAAGTCCTGGTTAGGCTTTTCCATCACCCGAGTGCGTCGTCGGCCTCTGGCTCCAGGGTGTGGTGACCTCGGTGGGGGGGGAAGGGTGGGACCCCTCTTAGCCCTGCCTGCCTGCCTGTGGGAAAGGGGCTGCTTCCAGGACCCTGATGTGAGCTGAGGGGCTGCACCTTCATGGGTTTCTTACCCTGAAGCCCCTGACCTGTTCTCGCCCCCTCACTGGTCCAGCAGAGGGAGCATGTGGCCGGCACCCAGCAGAAGGTCCTCTGAGTCCAGGCCCACCACACCAGGGACCGGCGAAGCTCCTGTCTGGGGTCTCCCCGGGGCTCGCAGGAGCCCCTCAACCCCGTCTCCCCTCTCACTGGACTTAGCCCTGGGGGTTTCATCTGCACACAGAGTCATGGGTTGCCCCCCGGGGATCCATGAATCCTCGACCCAGAGGCAGCATGGAGGCCGCCCTTCCTGGGAGGAAGATGTGTCGCTTTCAGTGAGTTTTCAGACTCTGAGTTCAGCCCGGGCCCTCAGGTCCAGGATGGAGCAGGTGCAGCTGCCCTAACCTCACCAGAAGGTGGAGAGCCTGGGACGGCCGGCCCCGGGGACTGGTGCACGGCGGGGTCACAGGCTGCCGGGGCTCTCTCGGGCTCCAAATCCAAGCTGCGTCCCTCCTTGGCCATGCTGCAGCCTTGCTGGGCACTGGTCCGACAGCCTTCTGGGTCAGAGTCTGGTGGCTGCACGCCTGGCCTTTCTCAGGACTGTGAGCTTTCCAGACGCCACCTTAACGCCCCCTTGGCTGACCAAGGCTGCCTGCCCCCCTCCCTGGAGGAGGAGAGCCAAGCTCAGGGGGTTCATGGCGTGTCTGGGCGCCTGGCTGGAGAGATGCACCTGGGATCATGACCAGGCCTTTCTGACTTAAAAGCTTCAACTCCAGCCTCTGTGCTGTCCAGTGTCCCAGGAATGTCCTCCAGGGGGACCCGAGGGGGCCAGTGACCCTGGGGTCAGCTATGACGGTGTGGCCCCTGAAAGACCTGTCCCCGGAGTCCCCCGACCTCAGGGACCAGGGATTGCAGGCAGGGCCAGGCTGCAGCAGGATGGCCTGTGCAGGAGACCACAGGCTGGCTTGGTCAGCAGCCACCAGGCAGTGAGTGGCCAGCACATCCTGCCATTTCGCATTGAGCAAGACGAGGTGGCCGAGCACGTGCTTAGAGGTCCCCCACCTGTGGGGGAGCCCGGGGCCGAGCCCACCTGGGCATGGGTCGTGCTGGAGCCCCACCCCTCCTTGGAGTGGAAATCTCAGGCCCAAGCGCGTCCCGTGTGTCACCCGTCCCGGATCTGAGCGGCCCCTCTGCGCCCAGATACTCATCACCTTTGGCAAAGGCCTCCATGGGCTTGGGATGAGAGGGGCTCCCTCGGAGTCCCCAGGGAGCTGGCCGGGGGCCTTCCCACTCAGCTCTCGACTGGACAGAAGTGACGCGAAGCCCCCTGGGCTGGGCTAAGGCTCTGGCACATCTGCATTTCTGTGACGTGGACACCCACCCTGGGTTTGGGGGGTTGACAGCCACCCTCCCTGCGCTGGCCAAGAAGATCAAGGGAAATGCAGCCTCTTCTGTGTCTGGGTCCTGATCCTGGAGGAGGAGCCCCCTCTCTCCCGGCGGGGGCGGGAGGGGGGGTCCTCGTTTTGCATTTCAATGGGTTTTTATGAACCCACCTGCACACACACAAAAAACCCTTTCTGTGCTGCATGGGCGTAATTTCAGCTTCAGCACAGAAGCGAGGACGGCGTTATTGTTCCTCTCAATGTACAGATGTTTCTTCCCCTCCCTCCCCCCCCACTACTGTCTGGTTGGTGACGACATAAATACGACGTGTCTCCTTGCCATCTCGAAAGCCTTTTGTTTTCGGGGACAGCAGCCTATTATGATGTCACGGGTGGGACAGTAATCTCCACCCCCAACCCGAAAATCTCAACACAGACAATGAAAGAGGCTGCGGTGGGCCCAGAGGTAAGGAGGGGCCCGGGGGAAGGGAGGCCCCAGCCCAGGGTGAGACGCCTTGCACCCCCACGGGCCCCGCCCTGCTGGCCGAGCGGTCACGTGGAGAGGGAAGGGGTCTGGAGTGGCCTTGACAGTGTCTAGGCTTGGCTGTGGCTGTGACTTAAGAGTGGAATCTCCTCTGTTCATCCTCCTCCTGGGATTCGGGACCCAGAGCCAGGGGCTTGGGTGCAGCAGTCCCGACCGACAGGGCCAGGCCTCTGCGCTGGGCGTCCATCCCGGCGCCTTGAGGTGCGGTCAGGACAGCAGCGGCGGGACCTCAAGGGACGTCAGGTCATTGGTAAGACTTTAGATGAAATCCGCCGGGGACTCGCCACAGCGCAGCGCCGAGGGGGTGTCTCCTCCTTCCACAGATGCAGAAGAGATTTGATGAAATTAAACATCCAGGGACTTCCCTGGTGGCTCAGTGGAATCCGCCTGCCAATGTAGAGGCCACGAGTTCAATCCCTGGTCCGGGAGGATCCCACATGCTGCGGAGCAACTAAGCCTGTGCGCCACAACTACTGAGCCCGCATGCCACAATACTGAAGCCTGTGCACCTAGAGCCTGTGCTCCAAAACAAGAGAAGCCACCGCAATGAGAAGCCTGTGCACCGCAATGAAGAGTAGCCCCCTCTCACCACAACTACAGAAAGCCCGCACGTAGCAACAAAGACCCAACGCAGCCAAAAATAAAAAAATAAATAAATGAAAAACTTAAAAAAAAAAGAATATATCTTAAAAAAAAAAAAGAAATTTAACATCCACTTATATTTAAAAAGCCTCGCAGCAAACCCAGAAGAGAAAGGAACCTTCTCAACCTGACCAAGGGCAGCAGACACGCCACACACTTTGTGGAGCTGTCAGGGGCTGGGTGGAGAGGCTCTCAGACCCACACCAACTACAGGGGAGGGTGGACACTGTGTACAGAGACCCAGCGGGACCTGTGGATATTATTAGCTCTAACAAGAGAATTTGCAAGATTTCTGAGTTCAAGATGATCTATAGAAATCAACCATATTTTTATACCCTGAAAACAAAAAGGAAGAAAATGGGGCTTCCCTGGTGGCGCAGTGGTTGAGAGTCCGCCTGCCAATGCAGGGGACGCGGGTTCGTGCCCCGGTCCGGGAAGATCCCACATGCTGCGGAGCGGCTGGGCCCGTGAGCCATGGCCGCTGAGCCTGCGTGTCTGGAGCCTGTGCTCCGCAACGGGAGAGGCCAAAAGAGTGAGAGGCCAGCGTACCGCAACAAACAAACAAACAAAAACACTACACCATTTTAATTGAGGAATTAAAGACAATCCAGCTCTACGGGCAGAGAAACCACATACCTACATTGGAGGGAATCAGCCTTGTAAAGCGGACAATTTTCCTGGATTTATCTGTAGATTCAAATCAATGCCAGTAAAAATCCCACGGGGGAAGGTGTGTTCGTGTGCGTAAGAGGGAGAGCGGCAGGGCGGCTGATTTTACAGGCTGATTCTAAAGTGTATCCAGAGGGACAAAAACGCCCAGAAAAGCTCGGGCTTTGCCGAGGAGGGGGAGCTCTCACTCTCACAGGTGACAAGCCTCATTTGAAAGGGACATAGGGACGGCGTGGGGAGGAGCTGGTGCCGGGATGGGCAGGCAGACCCTCGGGGAAGGACGCGGTGGGTGGCGGGACGTGCGTATGTGAGCCAGAGGGGGCAGATCGTGGAGAAAGGTTGGATTATTTGAACCCGGTGCCACACGTGGGAAAAAAAGTCACCTACTTCCCACACAAATCAGCTCTGGGTGGATGATAAACCCACATGAAGAGCGAAATTATAAACCATTTAGAGACGATATGGAAAAGCATCTTAATGACCTCAGAGTAGGGACTCAAGATTTTCTTAAACAAGATCCCCAAAACATTAACCACACATGAAAAGGCTGACAAAATTGCCTACATTAAAAAATGGATTGCTAATAAGAACCTGCTGTATAAAAAATAAAATAAAATGAAATAAAATTCAAAAATTCAAATAAATAAATAAATAAAATGAATAACTTTGTTCATCAGGAGACACCAAAGAGTGAATGAAGACTCTTGTGATTCATAAAACATCACAGTTTTTTACCAAGAGGTTTTCGGTGCCTCTCCTTTGCCGATCAGCATGTACCTGGCTTTACGTCTGCTTGACGCAGGCCCATGTATTTTCATCCCCAAAACCAACTTGCTCATAAAGTTGGCTCAGGGCCAAAGAACTCAAACCCAGAACATGGAGAACTGCAGGTCAGTAAGAAAAAGCCGGGTCCCCGGGGGAGGGGGCAAAACACTTGATCAGGCGTCGGACCCAGAGGAGGACCAGACGCCCATGAACCGACGAGAGGTCCCCTCCGTGCAGGGGTAGCGCGAAGCACCCAAGAGCGTCCAGACCTGGGGAGCGGGCAGTGGGCTCGAGAACCCAGACCATCCAGTCGACAAGGAGGTCCTGGGAGCCCCCGGGGTCCACCCCAGGCATTGGCGCTGTGGACAGAGAAACCCAGGACCACATGCTGAGAGTGATTCCATTCACAGACCCCAAAACAGGCAGGATTCTAAAATGTTTTATTTAGGAAGCCTGTAAATGTGGTAAAAGAATAAAAGAAACTGGGAATCCAGCAATTCCACTGCTGGGTGTTTACTCAAAAGAACTGAAAGCAGGGACACAGACAGGTATTTGCTCACCCATGTTCACAGCGGCTCTATTCACAGGAGCTGAAACGTGGAAGCAGCCCAGTGTCCATCCACAGATGGTAGATAAACAGGATGTGGTCCATCCACACAATGGAATATTACTCAGCCTTAAAAAGGAAGGGAACTGTGACACAGGCTACAACATGGATGAAACTTGAGGACGTTATGCTCTGTGAAATAAACCAGTCACAACAAGAGAAATACTGTGTGATTCCCCTTCTCGGAGGTCCCTGGAGGCGTCAAATCCATAGAGACAGAAAGTAGAAGGTGGGTGCCTGGGGCTGGTGGTGGGGAAGTAGTGTTTAATGGGGACATTAAATAATGGGGATGGTTTCTGTTGAAAAGATGAAAAAGTTCTGGAGATGGTTGTTGGCTGGGGCAAAATAAACATACTGATACCACCGAACTGTGCTTTCAAGTGGTTAAGATGGTAAATTTTATGTTGTGTGTATTTACCACAAGTTTTTAAGTTGAGAGAAGAAAACTGGAGAGTGATGATTTTAGAACAGGGATGGAGATTCCATCAAGAGGAGGGACATATGTGGGCTTCTCAAGGTCTGGCAACGTCTTATTCTGATCCTGGATGGTAGATTTGTAATCAGTTAAAAGCATATACTTTATGTAACTTAAAAAATTTTTTTTTCTTTTTAAAAAAATTTTTTGGCTGCATCGGGCCTTAGCTGCGGCATGCGGGATCTTTCACTGTGGCACGTGGGCTTAGTTGCTCTGGGGCGTGTGGGATCTTAGTTCCCCAACCAGGGATTGAACCAGCATCCCCTGCGTTGGATTCTTAACCACTGGACCACCAGGGAAGTCCCAAAAGCATATGTAAAAAAAAAAAAATTTATTGGAGTACAGTTGATTTCCAATGTTGTATTCGTTTCAGGTGTACAGCAAAGTGATTCAGTTATACATCTGCATATATTCATTCTTCTTCAGATTCTTTTCCTATATAGGTTATTACAGAAAATTGAGTAGAGTTTAAAAGCACATACTTTTTACACACTCATCTGTTACATGAAATTTCACAATAAAATCGTGAAAAATTAAGGCAAGCCAAGCGGTGTCACCTTCGCCTGCTGGCAGGCTGTTCTTTAGTGGATTCGGTCCACTGTGAATTCTTTGGAGACAAACAGGCAACCTTTAGGAGGACCCCTCCCAGGTGGAGCTGGATTGGAGGGGCCAGGGGCTCCCTAGAGGTGGCCATCAGAGTGCTTTGCTGCGTTTGGAATCTTGGACGTGGAAAGTCTGCTAATTTCTCAAATTTTTCACTTGACCACATATTTCTCTGAGGATATGGCAGCGTCTGCAGCCCAGGCCTCGCTGTTTGCTGGGAACACAGTCTGTATGGTTCAAAAGTTAGTGTAGTTCAGAGGCGGCCGCGGGAAACAGGCTGGGCCTCGGGCCCTACTCTCCCACTATCAGCTTCTGTCTCACCCGACACGGGAATTCTGCCCGCCAGTCATTCATTCATTTATGCAGTGTCTCCTATGCTTTAAATTTATTTGTATCAATAGACTATTTCTGAGAGCAGTTTTAGGTTTACAGAAAATTGAGCAGCAAGTACAAGGAGTTCCCACAAACCCCCTTTTTCTCCCGTGCAGTTTCCCATCATTAACGTCTTGCACTGGTGCAGGAGATGCTGTTACAATTGATGAGCCAATATCGATAGATCATCACCTGGAGTCTACAGTTTACCTCTTGGCGGTGTACCTTCTGTGGGTTTGGACAAATGTATGAAGAACTGTATCCACCATTATGGTATCACACAGAGTAATTTCATTGCCCTAAAAGTCCCCTGGGTTCTGCCTGGACATCCCTCCCTCCGCCCTAACCCCTGGCAACCCCTGACCTTTCTCTTTCTTCTGTCTCCATAGTTTTGCCTTTTCCAGAATATCACGTAGCTGGAATCAGCCTGTAGCCTTTTCAGATGGCTTCTTCTGCTGGTGATACGCATTTAAGGTTCCTCCGTTTCTTTTCAGGGCTGAATAAAACTCCATTGTTCCTGTGCCTTTTTCGCCAGCAAAACGAGGCTTGGTGACAAGCCGGTCGGCACGAATCCGGCCAGCCACGCGCAAGGTCTGCCCTTCTCCGTCTTGCTCACCGCACTCACTTCCCCGAGGACTCACAGCCCCTGGGATGGAAGCCTGAGGGCAGGTTCCCTCTTGGTGGCCCCCCCCGCCCCATTTTGTTTGGGTGTTTGGGCAGAAACATTTTGCCTCTGTCTTTCTGATGCCTGAGGGTCCTCCAGCCCCATGGCCACTGGCTGAGAGTCCTTGGGTGGGTGAGGAGTCTACCTCACCTGTCTGTGACGGGAGAGAAGTATCCCCTGATGCTCAGGCCCGAGGACGCAAGGAGGATCCACAAAGTGTGCTCCGGGGCACTGGGACATCAGATCTGTAGGGGGGGTGCCCCCGCCTCTTTTTTATGCGCATTTTAAAAGGCAAACATTAACTCCTCCCCCAGACTTGCCAGGGCTCCTTCTTCCTCTGTTATGTTTTCAATTACCCCCTCATTGCATTCTCATTACAGACGAGCCCGTCTTCATTAAATGCAAAACTAACTTTCCACCACAGAGAGGCCTGGGTGAAGAGGGTAATGACTGAATTTCTTCATTTCAGAGAATTGCATATCTTATCCTGGGGCAACATCTATAAACGCAAAGTACGCAGTGAGACTCCATTTCCATGACTTTGTGGAGTGAGGGAGCCACCTCCAGGCCCCCGTGGGGACGCGCCTGCGGCCTGGCGTCCTGTCTGCGGAAGCATAGGCACCGAGGGAACCGCTGGGCCCCTGCTAACCGTGTGGCCTCCAAGAGCCCCTGCCCTCCCACTCAGCTCAGCTTTTGAACAAGAAGCCCAGGCTCCACTGAGGAAGGTGGGGCCCGTGGGAGGCTCGGCTCGCCTGCTCTCCTGCAGGAACCACCCGGTTGCTGCCATCCAGGTCTCACTCAGGCCCCTCTGGACGCTGCAGCTCAGGGCACACCTCTGTCCCCGCCTCACCCGAGCCTGCTGGGCCGGCGGGCTCGCCACCGTGGCCTCCCCGCGCGGCCCCTGGTTTTCACCGCGTCCCCGCGGCCTCCAGTCAACAGCTCTCCTGTCTCCTTGGCTGTTGTGTAATTTCAGGGGCAACGAAGCGGACGTAGTCAGGCCTCCCTCCAGCCTGTCCGAGCCCCACCCCCACCCCTCAGTGCTGTGTGGACCTCCCCTTCCAGGACAGCCTCCAGGATTTCCCAGGACTTTTTGCTGATAATACCATGTGGGGAAGAAACCCAGACCTGAGCAGGGTACTGCATCCCCTCCACACCTCACCCCCAGCCTCTGCATTTGGTTGTGTGGCCCAGACCAACTGCAAGCAGACGGGGCCCCACAGCGATTCTGCAGGAGGCAGTTTGGGGGGGTCTGTCTGGCTCTGAGCTGGGAGGTGAAGACGTGAAGATGGGGCTTCACAAATATGGAGATGAGAATGAATGGAGATAGGCATGAGGACGCATAAATATGGAAATGGTACTCCTGACTATGGAGATGAGGACACATGACGATGGAGATGAGCTCATGAATATGGAGATGAGGACACGTGAGTATGGAGGTGAGGACACGTGAGTATGGAGACGAGCTCATGAATATGGAAATGGGACTCGTGACTATGGAGATGAGGACACCTGACTATGGAGATGAGGACACGTGAGTATGGAGATGAGCTAATGAATATGGAGATGAGGACACGTGAGTATGGAGGTGAGGACACGTGAGTATGGAGACGAGCTCATGAATATGGAGATGAGGGCACGTGAGTATGGAGGCGAGGACACGTGAGTATGGAGATGAGCTCATGAATATGGAAATGAGACTCGTGAGTATGGAGGTGAGGACACGTGAATATGGCGACGAGGACACGTGAGTATGGAGACGAGCTCATGAATATGGAGATGAGGGCACGTGAGTATGGAGGTGAGGACACGTGAGTATGGAGATGAGCTCATGAATATGGAAATGGGACTCGTGAGTATGGAGATGAGGACACGTGAGTATGGAGATGAGCTCATGAATATGGAGATGAGGACACGTGAGTATGGAGGTGAGGACACGTGAGTATGGAGACGAGCTCATGAATATGGAGATGAGGGCACGTGAGTATGGAGGTGAGGACACGTGAATATGGAGATGAGCTCATGAATATGGAGATGAGGGCACGTGAGTATGGAGGTGAGGACACGTGAGTATGGAGACGAGCTCATGAATATGGAGATGAGGGCACGTGAGTATGGAGGTGAGGACACGTGAGTATGGAGACGAGCTCATGAATATGGAGATGAGGGCACGTGAGTATGGAGGTGAGGACACGTGAATATGGAGATGAGCTCATGAATATGGAGATGGGACTCGTGACTATGGAGATGGAGTTGTGAGACTATGGTAATGAGTTCAAGTGAACATGGAGATGAGGATGTGTGTGCATGCCCCCCCCCAATCCCAGGTCGCTGGCACATGTGGTCATCCATCCCAGCCCTCCTCTGTGGGGAGGAAATGCCAGTTTTCACCTCTTGAGAATGAGGGCTGGCCCTACTCGGGGTTCGGGCGGTGGAGGTGGGGTGCAGTGCCACCTGCTGGCCACAGCCCTTCTGGGCAATACCCCACCCCCCAGCACGTTCCCCTCTTCTCTCAGCAGTTGGCACACACTGACCCTGAGAGCAAGATGCCCTCCCCTCGAGGGTGTTCCTGCCGGGGGCTCCTGGCCTTGGTGGAGAGCCAGGGCCTGGGCACTGTCTGTCTGTCAGGAGGACTGTGGGGACGGGCCCCTGATGGCCACCCCTCCTCCCAGGACTGTCCTGTCCTCCAGGCGGGGCCGGCGAGGGGACAAGGTGGTGCCACTAAGAGTGGACGGTGCTGGGCAGAGGGCATGCAGCCGGCTATGGGCGTTGCTGGGCAGAGTCCTGAGTTTGGGGAGAGGAGGTTTGCCCGCGCAGAGCAGGGCACTTCTTTACTTCGTGGAAGGCCTCTTTGACCTGGGGGCTGGCATGTGGAAGACGGGGCGTTTCCACCCGGTCCCTGGGGGCTCTTCGAGCATCAGGAGGGGACGAGGATGGGTGGGCACATCCCCAGTCTGCTGAGAGCACCCCAAACCCGGGCGACACATACAGGCAAGGACAGCGGCCGGGGGAGAGGCCGAGGGGTGCTGGAGGGAACCCCTGTGCAGGGGCGGGCTCACCTGGAGTTGGTTCCCGTCCTTCCCTGTCCCTGAGGATGAGGAGGACCGGTGGCCAGCAGGGGCTGGCTGGGGCTGCAGACAGAGCCCCTGACCCGCCCAGGCAGGGGGCATTTGGCTGATGGGGCCCAAGGAGTTTCTGAGGTCTGTCCAGCTGTCCATCCACAGCATAGGCATCCTGGCCACACTCACCCACTGCATCTCGCCCTGCTCCTGAGATGGCGTCAGTGCCTGGCTCGTGGACGTGAGAGGTCACTGCCAAGGCCCACGTGTCCCCTTGAGGCTCTGCCTTCCTTTTGGCCGAGAAGGATTTAAATCCTCAGGGAGAGGTTGGCCCGCCTGCCCGATTCCCCACGAGCCGGTCCGTGGTTCATCCCATACGGAGCTCACGCGCCGAGCTCTGCTCGCCCAAATCCCAGTGTTCAAGATGTGACCTTGGCCTGGGGACAGCCACCACCGTAAATAAGTGTGGACTTAGGAGCCAAAAATGCCTGGGAGGGAGGAGGGGCCGGAAGAGGGGCCGGAGGAGGCAGGGAGCCGGCACCGCCAGGACAAGGGGCTCTGTGTTCGTCTCTGTGTTTCCGCGTGAAGATGCTGCGTCTGCTGTGAGTGAGGATGCCAGCCGAGTCCAGGGCGGCTCATGAACTACCGGGCAGGTGGTCAAATGGTAATTTCAGAGGAGCAACAGGAGGTGGGGTGTACATCCCGGGCAGTATTTGGGTATGTTCTACAGGGAAGTATTTCTTGTTTTTCCAACATTTCAGTTGAACTGGGACAGGGTAGCTGGTCTGGAGGGGAGGGGTCCCAGGTGGAAAGTGGGGTCTCCTCTGAGCCTGGTGGTGAGGCCAGTGAAGGGGGCGCTGGCCAAGGACCTCAGCATCTGGTGAGCAGGGTTCCCACAGGTCCACCCAGAGCCTCAGAATGTGACCTTGTTCACACAGGGCCTTTGCAGAAGTGATTAGTTAAGGATTTTGAGATGAGATCAGCCTGCGTCAGTGTGAGCTCTAAATCCAGCCTTTATACAGACAGGAGAGGGCAGAGAGACACACAGAGGAAAGTCCCCGTGAAGACGGAGCCAGAGGCGGGAGGGATGTGGCCACAAGCCCAGGACACCTGGAGCCCCCCGAAGCTGGGAGAGGCAAGGCACACCCTCCCCCGGAGCCCCCGGAGGGAGTGCAGCCCTGGGACACCCTGATTTTGGATTCTGGCCCCGGATCTGTGAGCGCATTGCCTGGGGTGGTGTGTCCGTACAGCAGCACCCGGCTTCCCCTGAGACCCTGGAACAAGAAGCCAGCTGCAGGGATGGAGTTCAAAGTTGGGTCTGAGCCAGACCTGGGGGCCCGTGTGGGTGGCTGAGCCCGGCACAGACGGGAAACCGAGATTCCAGAATATGTGTCCTGATTGTTTTTTGAAAAGACGCTGATTCTAGCTGCAGAACCATCAGAAAGGACCCCCATTTGGATGGAGAGCTGTGGTCGGGGATCCCGAAGTTGGAGGAAGGTTTTCAGCTCAGCCCAGCTGTTGGTGGGTCCCCACCCCCGACCTGGCACAGAGGCTGTGCGGGTGCACGTGTGTGCATGTGCATGAGTGTGCACGACAAGGGAGGGGGAGCTGGTGGAGGATGCAGACCCAGGCCCATCCAGAGGCCGCGCCAGCCCTGGCCGGCATGACCTCCCCTCCTGGGTGAGGGGCCCTGAGCCAGGCGGCTTCCCAGCCCTGGTGGCGGCCCCCTGGCCTTGGGCCCAGTGCCACCTGAGACCACCAGGCCCTCCTCCCAGCCTGGCCAGGGTCCTGGTGGGCACAGTAGCCCCTCCCTTGAAGGGCCCCTAGGCTGACCGCGCTCCCTGCACCAGCTGTGGCCGTCCCTCCTTTGTTCCAGGCAAAGGTCCATGTGTCTTGACCTGATGCCCTGATGGCATCTCTGCAGACGTGATGTCCTCACAAGCGCCGTGTGGGGTGGGGCAGGGGACACATCCACTCAGCTGCTCCCAGCAGGAGGGAGGGTGGCAGTGGCCGGTGTGGGGCCTGCATCCCAACCAGACACACCGACCCCCATCCTGGGCCCTCACCAACAGGGCATGGAGCACCGCTCGGACTGATGGATGGGTCACAAGTTTTCGGCTGATGGGAGCATCCGTGGCACAAGCTGATTATGGAGGGAAATGACTGGACCGTAAATCTGGGCCAGATTTGTATTTGCTTCCAAATCATTCCATTTCAGGTCACCTCCGTTGCACGAACATCAAAACAGCCCACGTTGCTCTATCGAAGCGAGGCCTCCCTGTCCCAATGCCTTTAAACGTGGCTTTAATGCACACACACACCCGTGTTTGTGTGTACACACATGTGAACACAGATGCACATGCCTGCACGTGCACACATACACACACGAATGCACACCCCGTGCCCTGTAAAAGCCTCTTCAGGCTTCCAGAGGTACATGAAGCAACGCCATAATTAGCATCTGATCAAGGGTTACGGTTGAAGTAAACTCTGACAAATGTCACGATGTGAACGCCCGACTTTGGGTGATATTCCCCGCGCAGCTGACTTTCTGACGGAAGGCATCTGCTGCGATGGGTCGAGGGAGTGGCTTCGCTGAAACAGAAGCCGAACGGTTGGGTTCGGGGCGGTGGAGTCGTTCGGGCCGTAGATCGTCTGCAGCCAGCGTGGGGCGTTGGGGGGCCCCCGGGGCAGGGTCTCCCTCCCTAGGCCGGGTGCTGATGAGCGTGGTTCTCATGAGCGCTAAACAGAGGGGCCAGAAATGTCCCTGCCCAGCTGCCCCCGAGTCCCGCCTCACATAATAAACACACACCGATCGCCCATGTCCTTTCCTGCAGAAAAGCCCCAGCACTGTTACTGCTTCAGAGCCATCCGCCTGCAAACATGTTTTAGGAAAAGCAGGTACATCACAGCTGCCTGGTCCCCAAAAGTAGGACTCCCCCCGACCCATCGCTTGGCAGCACCAGGTCCAGCAGCCTCTCTGGGGCTTTGTGTGCACACGTGTGTGTGCCTCCATCTGTGTGCAAGCATGTGGAAAGCCTGGTGTGGGCCTGTGTACGTGCATGCAGGTGCGTGAACACGTGTGTGTGCACGGGTTTTGCTGTTGAAACTCCTCCTGAAAGACACACAAAGTCGTCCGTCTAGTGGAAGAGGAAGGTGGGGTGGGCAGGGAAGGGCCCGCCGGGCTGGCCCGGGATGAGGCGGGGCTTTGCACTGCCAGCCCTCCAAAGCCCCCGAGCTGGTGTGGGGGGCTGTGTCCACCAGGGGCTCCGATGGGACCCTCGGGCCGGCCGTGCCCGCAGACCCTCCTCACCTCAGGGGCCTCCTGCCAGAGGACGGAGTTCGCAGGGGGCACCGCCGAGGGCAGGGCCACGCGGGAGCTGGGAAGAGCAGCCTCGCCTCGTTAGCACTGCGGCCTCGGCTGCCAGGCAGGAGCCATGGAGGAGATTTGCTTTTCTAGTTCTCTGTTAATTGATGTGAAACAAAAGGGATGCAGGTTCGCTGAAATTAGCGAATTAACTCTAGGCACTTACAGACTCAGCCCTGGAGCCGCTTTGCAGGCTTGTGTGGGGTCTTGGTTTACTGAAGGGGCTTTTAGAGAGAGATCGTGGGGATGGAAGGGTGGGCTCAGGGCCGCGGTGGAGCAGGTGCCGAGGAGGACGCCCCCTCGACCCTCGGCCGCGGGAGGGGCCTCCTGGGTGTTGCCAAGCACATCTTCGGCCGGGGCAGGCGTCGGGCGAGAGGGCGTGCCGGCTGTGCCCCCACTCTCCCCAGCTCCCGGCGCTGGACCGGGAGGGGCAAGGCCTGGGCGTGTGCACGGGGAGGTGGGCGGAGGGGGCGTTGGTGGTCTCCCCAGTCCTGGCTTTGCCGGCATCCACCACACACAGCTCCTCCTGAAGGATGGGGGCCTCAGACCAGTAGCTGTGCGGCACAGAGGACGTGTGTGTGAGCGCGTGTACATGGTGCACGTGCGTGCGTGTACATGGTGCACGTGCATGCGTGCACTCGGGTTGAGAGGACTCCGAGGGGGAGCTGGGGCTGGAGGGGCAGGCGGGCCCCTCAGAGGACGCCCCCCTTGCATCTCCTCCTGGGGGCGGGCCGCCCCTGTTCCCATCACCTAGTGCGCATATTTACGAGAAAGTGCGGGGGATGGGGTCTTATCCACAAACCCCTACCTGAATCTGAAGAGGACAGCTGAATGCAGGGCACAGAAGGAGTCTCCCACCATGCAGAGACCCAGGCCCTGCTCAGCTCAGGGAGAAAGGATGCACACGGTGCTGCCGGGCAGGGCGGGAGCCAGGGCCACAGTCCTGGGCCTGAGGGAGACAGGGGTGGAGACAGAGACAGAGACACAGCGGGATGGAGAGACAGACAGAGCCCATCCCACTTTCCACGTTGCCTGTGGGAGGCAGCGGCTCCAGGCCCAGGCCCACAAGCTCCACAGCATGGCCAGGGTCACTGAAGGCGCTCAGTGACGGGGGGCTGGCTCTCAGGACCCCTCTTTTGCGGGCGGCTCCCAAACACACGGCCTGGAACCAGTGGCTCAGAAATCCCTGCATCCCTTCCTGGGCCCCTCTGCCATCAGGATGGGGTGGGCTGAGCAGCGTCCCCTAAAAGCTTTGCCCACGTCCTGACCCCCAGAACTCGTGAATGGGACCTTATTTGGGAAAGGGGTCTTTGCAGAGGTAATTAAGTTACGGATTTCTAAATGAGATCACCCTGGATTTAGGGTGGACCCCAAACCCAGGACGGGTGTCCTTTTAAGAGACGGCAGAGGGAGGCTTGAGACACACAGACTCAGATGAGAAGTCCACGGGAAGACGGAGGCAGAGATGGGGGGAGGCACCTCCAGGCCCAGGAGCCCCAAGGATGGAGGAGACGCCAGGAGCCGGGAGGGGCACGAGACAGAGTCCCCTCAGAGCGCCCAGAGGGAACGGACCCTGCCGACAGGGCGACTGTGGAGTCCGGCCTCCAGAACTGTGAGGGATGCATCTGTGCTGTGTTAAGCCCCCAGTCTGTGGTACTTGTTACTGCGGCCACGGGAAACTCACAGGTGCTCAGGTGGGCAGGGTACAGCCTGCTCCCCGTCTGTGTGCTCGCTGGGCGGCCACGCGAGGAGCTTGGGTGTGGGGATATCTCATGTCCCCTAAGAGCTTAAGGGCCCCTGGGCGAGGGGGCTGCTTCTGCCCTTGAGAATCGTCAGCCGCCGTGAGCCGCTGGTAAAACGCCGTGAATGCCGCCTACGATCCACGGCAAACACGTCATTGGGGGGCCAGCCAAAGGCGATCCCATTCACCCAGTTCACTCACTCCAGCTGGTGAGAGGGGAACCCAGAAAGCAAGCCCTCATTTCCCTCTAAGGACACCTGCATTTGGCAAAGCGCTGACTCCGTGGAGGGCCCACAGCTTATAGGTTTGTTTGCTTTTCTCCTTTCACATTTAAACTGAATTCTGTTGACATCCACACAATCGAGGTTACAGGAAGGAGACCAGGAAGTTGTGTTCTTTTCATCCAATCAACGATTATGTATTAGCTCCAACCGTGTGCCAGCACTGTGCCCCCTTGGAGGTACAGGAGTGAATAACAGACCACTTCTTGGCTGTAGAAACAGTCAAAAACAGAGGTTTCTGACCAGGGAGTAGAGAAGATGCTGGAACGCGACCCAGTAACACAGAGCAGGTAACATCCAAGGACCCTCGAAGAGACTGACTTCATCCTGCTGGTGGAACTGTGGCCCCGAGGTGAGGTAGGAGACCCCCCCGCCCCCCTCAGATCACACAGCAGCGGAGCCGGCAGTGAGCCGGGGCTAGAACCCGCCTCTTGTTCTGAGCCAGGGGGATGCTTTGGGGGGTAAGGCAGACACTCTGGTCCCAGAGAAACTGCGTCCATCATGGCTTTGTGCAATCAACCCATGCTAATCCTGGGGCCCCAAGAAAACAGCAAACCCGGATGCTGGAGCTGTGAGGGCAGGCGCTGTCCAAGGTGCTGGATGGTGCCTCTCGACTCCCGCCTCTGCCCACCGGACCCTTGGCCGTCCCTCCATCCCTGACCGTGGTCTCTCCAGGACATAACCCTGCAGTTACTCAGCTCTGTGGCTGCTACCTGCACAGCCATCTGTCTCCTCACAGGTGTGCTCACCTGGACAGTAGATTTCATTGCAATGAACTCCAAGGAATTTGTAAATTACTTCTTCCCATTGGAAGATGCGTGCACTGGCATTTCACTGCATTTCATGAAACAAGAGGCAAGCGGTTAAAAGGCCGAAGGTCGGGTGCTGCTGTACTCTGTTCCTGGCTCTGGGCCACATGGGGCGTTCAGGTTAGAGGAAGCCCAGGCTTGGCCCCCACCCCTGTGGATCTCACAACCCAGTGGGACAGACAGACCTCCTATTATTACATGAATGGACGTGTGATTACACCTGTTGTAAGGGCCACAAAGAGGAAACATGCTGTATGATGAGGGCATAGACGGGGTGCCCGGCTTGGCCTGGATGCCGGGAAGCTCTCCCTGAGCAGGCGGTGGCAGAGGAGACCTCCCTGTGAGAAGCCCTCGGTTTTAGCATGCTACCTTTTCCGGCACCGATTAAAGACACTGGGGAGAGAAGGGGTGGGGGAGAAGGGGACCCCTGTGTCCTCCCACCCCTTTCTGAAATTTTCAACCTGGCCAGGTACTAGGTAGCTGCCCTGGGCTCTGCATCTAAGCCATTGCCTCTCGCACCTCCGTGGAGACCAGGTCTTACCTTGTCCTGGTGGGGGCGCCTTGGCCCCTGCCTCGTGCACGCCTGTTCCCAAGCCAGGTGTCACTTCACTCCCGACTGCCCCTTCCTGCACCTGCCCCAAGTCCGCCAAGCTCTGCTTCAGCCTCAGCTGTCCTCAGCTCACAGGTCAGGGGACAATATTAGCAACCTTGCATTGGTAACAGGTCCTTAAGCTCAGAAGGAGCTCTCACCCTCAAACGGGTCTTCCTATCTGTTGTCTCATTTGATTTTTCATCATCTTCTCAAGATGTAGGCTGCGCAGGAACCGTCAACCCCATTTCACAGATGAGGAAGCTGAGTCCGGGGAGGTCCCAGTGCCTTTGAACAGGGCTGGGAGCAGACCAGTGTCCTCTGCTCCTAAGCCACCCACCCACTGTCTCTCTGCCGCTTCTGTGTGTGTGCACGTGCATTTGTACATGTGCCCGTACGTATGCACACAGGTGGTGTGCGTCTGTGTGTGTGAGCATACGTGACTGTGTGTGCGTGTGAGGGGAGGGGGCTCTATCCACCTGGCACTGCCAAGATGCTGAGTAAGACCTCCTACCTGGCGTTATGGCTGAAAGCTTCACCCTTAACTCTTAGACATCTGTTTGGGGAGTCTTGAGTCTTGCTTGGAGAATTCATGGTGACGTGCAAAACCAAAGCAGATCATTTGCTTCTCACTCCCGGTTCTGTCAGCACTGTGGGACAGTCAGAGCCGGTGCCTCAGGCCCCCTTGACAGCACCCTGGCGCATTAGGACAGAGGTCACACACCAGAGTCCCCCGAGGGTGGGCGGGGAACTGGGTCTGCCTCTGCCTGGGAGCTCAGCTCGCATTTACTGAAGGAGAAACAAGGTCCCATTTATTCTCTTAGTGGCTACTTTGTATACAGAAAAGTGGTCCCCAAACTGCAAATACTGGGAAATGTCACAGCTGGTTTAGATCTAAGCGGAACAGGTGCTCTCAGCTCCACCCCTCCCCTGGGCCGCCCCCTCACACGCTGCAGCTGAGCCCACCTGCCTCCTCTGTTTCTCTCTGGTTGGGACCTTTCTCCACAGCCACAGGGCGCCAGGAGCAGCCGGTGTGCGCACGCGTGTCTGTGCACTTGTATGTGTACACCTGTCTCTGGGGGACCTAAGCCGAGAGGCAGGTCCCAGGCGTCAATTCTGGGCAGTCACATGCCTGGATTCCTGCCAGGAGCAGAATACAAGGACCCAGAGACCCCAACCCCACTTCACGCCCCGCTGATGCTCTTGTGATGACAGAGCTTCTGGCAGCAAACGAGCGTGTGGGTTTGGTGCTACCTGCGGAATTCCGTTCCCATTCTGCTTCCGAAAGACACACTCAACGCCTCTTGAGTGCGAACGCCTCATGTGTTTGACTTTTGTTCAGAAGCAGTTTTATGTTCCAAAGTCTCATTATTCCAGTGTGAGAGTTCCAGCCATCCTAAACAAAAATATCTCAAGGGTGATCACGACACCTTGCTTTAACTGCTAAAAATGAGAGACAGAGGGCTTCCCTGGTGGCACAGTGGTTGAGAGTCCGCCTGCCGCTGCAAGGGACATGGGTTCGTGCCCCAGTCCGGGAAGATCCCACATGCCGCGGAGCGGCTGGGCCCGTGAGCCATGGCCGCCGAGCCTGCGCGTCCAGAGCCTGTGCTCTGCAACGGGAGAGGCCACAACAGTGAGAGGCCCGCGTACCGCAAAAAAAAAAAAAAAAAAAAAAGAGAGAGAAAGAGAAAAGAAAAATTCCATTGGAAAGAGATGCGGAAATTCACCTAGAAATTGCCAGCTCACTAATTACATTAAAATTCTTAAATCTACCTCTCTCTCAATCACTTTTTTTAAAGACTATCTTTTAGAGCAGTTTTAGGTTCACAGGTAATTACTTTTTTAAAGGATCTTTGACAGATGGGTGACAGGCTTTCTGAGGTCAAGGGTATCTTGGGTAAAACAAGACAAAAAAAAAAATAAAAAGAGATTGGCACAGCCCGTTTGCATACAGAGGGAAGCAGAGATTTGGGACAATTATTCTGAGAGTTTGTGAGACACCCCCCCACCCCCTGCAATCCCCCAGTCTGATGGAAACTTGTAAATTCCTGGCCACTCAGATTGCACAGAGTGGCCTCGGCAGGGAAGTCTCGGCCCCCCGATGCTTTGCCTGATCCTGGCCTCGCTGCACTCACCTGGACTCAGAGGGCGCCTGCCTGGGGGCTCTCAGCTCCATCTTGAGCTTGGCTCCCCTGGGGAAGGGCCACTTCAGAGAAGCCAGGCCTCCTCCTGACCAGCCAGGCCCCAAGGGGAAGGGCAGAGCAGGACAGCAGTTGGAGTCAGAGCCAGGGTTCAGATTCTGGGGCGGCAGGCGGGCACCAGCCACCTCACCCGACCTCCAGCCTCAGTCCTGCTGTCTGGGGAATAGGTCACCAGGCTACCTACACAGTGCTGAGGACCCGCTGAGCCAGTGCCCAGGGGAGTGTCAGTAAACTCTAGGGGTGGGACAATTGTTACTCATGGCCACAAAAGCCCCCCAGACCCCCCTACGGCCCCCAAGACACCCACCCCCCCGGCTTCTCCCCTCTGGCCCCCCCCCCACTGTCTCACCTCTGTACCGTCATTGCACTGGGAACCCACTTCCCGGTCTGTCCCCTCCCTTGGTGAGGTCCACGTGGCCTCCAGGCTGTCCTGGGCCTGGTCTGCTGTCCCCACGGCCTTCGTGCCACCCTCACACTGGTCCTCTCCCTTCTCTGCACCTCCCCACCCGCACCAGGCCCAGACCTCCCACCAGCAAGCTTGTTGCTGCCACGGCACCAGGGCAGGACCATTCTCCATGGGAGGCGAGGGAGCAGGTGTACCCCAAGGGGCCGGGAGAAGAGCCCCTGAAGGGGAGGCTGAGGCACGCAGGCACCTCCCTGACTTCCACTGTGCTCAGGCCCAGCTTGGAATGAACTCACTCAGGGTGATCAGGGCTGGGCTACAGGGCACGATGGCAGAGGCCCAGGAGCAGGACCTTTGAAATCAAGAGACGGAGGATAGGCCTTGGGGATGCCAACATCTGGCCTGGTTCCCCAGGTGTGTCTGAGCCCAAAGCAATTCCTTCAGAATCTCGGGCTCTGTGGGGTTGAAGACTTAGGCCACAATATCTCTCTTTAGCTCATTGCTCTGAAATGTATAAAACGTTTTTATATTCAAGGCCTCTGTGGGTCTCCCTTCATCTGTGGGGTTAGGGTGTAATTATGAGACTTGTGTTCTATGTAACAAGGAGTGGAAGGGTCCCTAAAGACCCGTCCTCTGGAGGGTCTGTAGCCTGAGGCTGTGACCCACCAAAGTGTAGAATCACTGCCCAAGAGAGGCTCCCAGCCACGCCACAGTTTGTGGCAAAGACTGGAGTCCAGGAGGCACCAGCTGACAGGAGTGTGGCCTCCCTGACTCCTGGCCTGGGGGCTGCCGGGGCATCTTTGGAGGACTTCAGCCTGGGCTGTCATGATGGCGCAGACTGGCTTTAGCACAGAAATGTCCTAACCTGCCTCCCCCATCTGATGCCTATAGCTAGGTCCCAAGGCTTCAGAAATGCTTCAAAAATGCTGGATGTGCAGCTGCTTCTCGGTAGGGCTCATCTCTGCGAGACGGGTCGATGCAACCTCCACGGAGATATATTTACAGAGCTTTCACTGGCCCTTTGGTCCCCAAGGTCAACTTTTTACAGTGAAATCACATTAATCTAGCTCCCGCCAATCTGAAGTTTGTGGTAACTTGGTGGCAGCAGAGCCCATGTGCCCTCTCTCAGTTAGAGGCAAACAAGACAAAAAGGGGCCAGGAAAACCACTGAGAGAACGTGTTTCCAGGAACTTTAGAAGTTCCCACTTATGACGGCCTAACCCAACATGCTAGGGTTTTGTTAGCCTGATTTCATGTATTATATAGATTTGAAACTAACAAGCATTGTTTTAAAGTCGAAACTGTAATGTTGGTTGTCATCTCGACCCTTCAGGGAGCGCCCTCAGGCTGGTCTTTTTTTTTTTTAATTTAATTTATTTATTTTTATAGAGCAGGTTTTTATTAGTTATCTACTTTATACCTATTAGTGTATATATGTCAATTCCAATCTCCCAGTTCATCCCACCACACACTCTCCCCCCCACCGCTTTCCCTGCTTGGTGTCCATACGTTTGTTCTCCACATCTGTGTCTCTATTTCTGCCTTGGAAACCAGTTCATCTGTACCATTTTTCTAGATTCCATATATATTCATTAATATACAATATTTGTTTTTCTCTTTCTGACTTACTTCACTCTGTATGACAGTCTCTAGGTCCATCCACGTCTCTACAAATGACCCAATTTCATTCCTTTTCATGGCTGAGTAATATTGCATTGTATATATGTACCACATCTTCTTTATCTATTCGTCTGTTGATGGGCATTTAGGTTGCTTCCATGACCTGGCTATTATAAATAGTGCTTCAATGAACATTGGGGTACATGTGTCTTTTTGAATTTTGGTTTTCTCTGGGTATATGCCCAGTAGTGGGATTGCTGTGTAGGCCCATCTTGAAGACACTCACAGTCCAAATTTCTGGGAAGACTTGCCTTTCAAAATCTTTCCATGAGGGAGTCAAATCCAGTCACTAAGTTAGAAATCAGCAGGAGGAAACACGCAGAAATTTAATAATGCGCTCTAAAATCATATGCATTTAGGAGGAAATCCTAGAGGAAAACTAAAACATTAACTTTAAAACCATGAAGCTCCTATGATTTTTGATCATAGGTTCAGCAAGAAGGTACAGCAAAAAGAAGCCAAAGGAGGACCAAAGAGCATACCTGCAGAAAGGAGAAGGAGGGAAATAAGGGCAAAATTAATTGACCGATGAAGCAGCAGAGACCAGCAAATCCCAGAACTGATTCCTCCAAAACTGATCAGACAGAAAAAAAGGGAGTGGGGAGAGAGATACTAAAAATAGGATAGAAAAATTAAGATATTGAACTTTGCAGATGCACTAGAGATTTTAAAAACCATAAATTGCACTGAGAATTTTTATGCCAGTAAATTTGAAAATGTTGAAGTAATTTTACTAGGAAAACCATGGCAAAGTTGACTCAAAAATAGCAAGAAAAATGAACAGACCAATTACTACTAAAGAAATTAAATAAATAATTGAACTTCACCCCCATCATTTCCCCCCAACACCGCTAAACCCAAGTTTTACAGGCAAGTTATATGTAACTTTATAAGATGAACCTCAAAAACATTATGCTAAGTCAAAGAAGGCAGACACAAAATATCACATATTATATGATTCTACTTATATGAAATATCCAGAATAGGTAAACCCATAGAGACAGAAAGATGATTGGTAGTTGCCAGGGCCTTTGGGGAAGGAAGAATGGATTGCTTGATGGGTATGGAATTTTCTTTTGCTCTGGTAAAAGTGTTTTGGAACTAAATAATGGTGGTGGTAGTTGCATATTTGAATGTACTAAACACTAGTTAAATGTTCACTTTAAAATGGTTAATTTTATGTTATATGAATTTCACCTCAATTTTTAAAAAGAATTTAATGAGAATGCTACATATCAAAGTGAGTGGGATGCAACTAAAGCATTGCTGAGAGGGTGATTCATAGCTCTAAAATTATAATTTAAATTAGAAGAGAAAAAAAGTTACCAAACCAGTTATCTGAGTTTCTACCTCAAGAAACTAGAGAAAAGAGGCACAAAATAAGCCCCAAGTGAGCAAAATGAAGGAAACAAGGAAGATAGGAAATGAACCCAATGATATTGAAAACAGGAAAATGATAAAGAAGGTCAACAAAACAAAAAGCTATTTACTTAAAAAAAATCAACAAATTTGATAAAATTCTAAAACGACTGACATGGACGAAAGGAGAGAGGACCAAAATCACAATATCAGGAATGAAACATGGGATAGCACTACCCAACCACAGCTAAAAGGAAAATAAGGGAATACTATGGACAACTCTATGCTCATAAATTTGATAACTTAAAAGAAATGGGCCAAAATATTAAATTACCAAAACTCGACCAAGATGAAATAGACAGCCCGAATAGTCTAATAACCATCAAAGATGAATTTGTAATTTAAAAGCTACTTAAAAAAAGAAATCTGAAGATCCAGATGGTTTCACTGGAAAATTCTACCAAACAGTTAAAGACTACGAACACCAATTTTATATATTCTCTTTCAGAAAATAGAAGATGAAGAAATATTTCTTGTTTTATAAGGCCAATGTTACTCTGATAATAAAACCAGACAAAGACAATACCAAACAAACAAAACAAAACAAAAAACGAAAATGACAGACCAATATCTCTCAATAACTTAGGCACAAAAATATCAGTGAAATATTACTAAATTGACTCCAGCAATGTATAAAAGAATTATAGACCATGACCAAGTATGATTTATTCCAGATGTGCAAGACTTTCACCATTTTAAAATCAATGTTGTCTACCATGTAGCAGATTAATGGAGAAAAATCATATGACAATATGTGTTGATGAAGAAAAAGCATTTGAGTTCTATACATATTCATGATAAAAACTCTCAGCAATGTAGGAGTGGAGGGGAATGTCCTCAACTTGATAAAGAGCACCTACAACAAAACCTACGACTAGAATTGTGCTTAATGGTGAATACGGAATACTTTTCTTCTAAGATTAGGAACTAGACAAGGATGCCTACTGTCACCATTTTTATTCAACATTGTACTAGAAGTTCTAGCCAGTGCAATAAGGTGTGAAAAAGAAATAAAAGGCATACAAATTGGAAAGGAAGAAATAAAACTGTCCCTATTTATAGATGACAAAATTGTCTATGTAGAAAATTCCAAGGAACCCACAAAAGAAAAAAAAACCTCTAGAATTAATAAGTGAGTCTAGCATGGTCACAGGATAAAAGATAAGCATATAAAACCATTTGTGCATCTACATAATATCAAAGAACACATGGACACCAAAATTAAACATAAAGTACCACTTACAATTGCTAAAAAAGAAAAAGAAATACTAAGTGTAAATACAATGAAACGTGCAGGACTTGTGTGGTAAAAACTATAAAATGCTGATGAAAGCAATAAAGAAGATGTAAATAAATGGATAGACAAGCTATGTTCATGGACTGTAAGATTCATCTTTACATAGTAAAGATATCAATTCTTCCCAAATTCATATGTGGCTTTAAAAATGAAATTCCTGGGAATTCCCTGGCGGTCCGGTGGTTAGGACTCAGTGCTTCCACTGCAGGGGGCACAGCTTCGATCCCTGGTCAGGGAACTAATATCCTGCATGCTGTGCTGTGTGGCCAAAAAAAAAAAAAAAAAAAAAAAGGAATAAAAATGCAGTTCCTTCCAAGATCACAGCAAGGTTTTTGTAGACATGGACAAGCTTACTCTCAAGTCCATACGAATAAGCACAGGCCCTAGAATGGCTAAACCAACCTTGAAGAGGATGGAAAAATGGCAGGAATTCAGCAGCTACACAGCTACAGTGATGGAGACAGAGGAGCGACAGATGAACAGACCAAGGGAGCAAAGCCCAGAGCCCAGAAACAGGCCCAGACAAACATGCCTACGTGATCTTTTACAAGATGCAAAAGCAATTCGCAGAGGAAGGAGCCTTTCCAACAAATGTTGCCGGACCATGGCATCGACGGTGTATTTCCATCCCCACGGCAATACTGGACCCCCCTGTGGGGGTCGAGGCTGCCCTGCTCTTCCCATTTCAGGGACCAGGGCCTGGGGCTTCACACCGTCACCTGGAAAACTGTCCCGATGCCTCCACCGCCTCCTCTGAGGAGCCCCCGAGCCTGGACAGGCAGGACCTCTGTTTTCTCTTCAGCTGAGACATTAACATTTATTGTTACCAAGACTTCACAGTTTAGTTTTCCAGGACAAGGGAGGACCAGTTAGAAAGAGAGAGGGTATTTCAGGAGCGAGCAGGGGGGCCCCACTCCCCATCGGCTGCCGTATCCCTGTACTGATGGCGCATTGAGTAAGAGTCTGGTCTCTCCTCACAACATACACAGAAATTAGCTCTAGAAGGTTGCTGATCTCAATGAAAAAAGCAAAACGATAAGGCTTCCAAAATAAAATGTAGAAGAATATTTTCATGGCCTTCAGGTGGTAAGAGATTTCTCAGGACACAAAAGGAGGGGAAAGGTTGAAAACTTTACATTTAGGAAGGTCTGTTCAGGACTTCCCTGGTGGTCCAGTGGTTGGGATTTTGCCTTCTGGTGTAGGGGGTGCGGGTTCAAGCCCTGGTCAGGGAGCAAAGATCCCACATTCCTCGAGGCCAAAAAATCAAAACATAAAACAGAAGCAATATTGTAACAAATTCAATAAAGACTTTAAAAATGGTCCACATCAAAAAAAAAAAAAAAACTTTAAAGAAAAAGAAGGTGTGCCCACCAAGGGGGTGAAAGGCAAACCACAGAGGTGAAGAAATTTGCGACACAAATCTGACAAAGGATTTTTGTCCAGCATCTACAAGCCAGGAGGAGCCAGACCACCCATCGGAGAAATGGGCAAAACATGTGAACTCAGGGAAGAGGCAACAGACACGGGAGTACGTGCTGAGCCCCACTGCTCATCTGGAAACACAGGTTAGAACCGTGGTGAGGTGCCTCCACACACTCACTGTGGCCAAGGGGCCGGGGCCCGGCGTGTGCAGTGGGCCCACCCACGCTGTGTACGCCCACCAGCTCCATGAAGCCCCCGGGCAGGAGGAGAACCCCCCTATGCCCAGACACGTGGCAGCAATAAGTTACTGAGTTTGGGGGTACTTATCACCCAGCAGTCTCTGACCAGTTGATCTTGGGGCGGAGCTCCAAGTTATGACACGTGTAAGATTTCACATCGTAGGCTAACGTCATGACCCAAGCCCCTGTCTGCCCCTAACGGCGTGAGTGAGGAGTTACGCAGACCCGGGGGCATCTCAGCCAGAGGCCCCTCCCATCCAGGGTTAGGCACAGTGGTGGACCTGCCCATCCGTCTCCTACGTTCTGGTCCCACAGGTGGGGGTGATTCTGGCCAGCAGAGCTGGCCGTGGCCGTGGGCCCTTTGGTCTCTGTGGTGCTGGAGCGTGAACTGGGCCTGAGCAGGACACACGCAGGATCTGGGGTAGCCTCTCCAGCTACTCTGAGGGTCGTGGGCAGTGCCGGGGTCACCTGGTGGGGGGGGGCTCTGTTTCCATGTCCCCACTGGGGTACCAGGGGGTGGCCTTGTGGGAAATGGTTTCGCTGGAGGCCCCCTTGGTCCCCTCACTTCTCGCCCACACCGTCCCTGAGGGAGAAGTTTCCATCAAGCATCGGTACCGACTGTGACCACTGACCCTCCGCCCCCTCTGCCCGTCCATGGAGAGGTGGGGTCCAACAAAGGGGAGGGTGGGACCCCAAGAGGCAGGCTCCCACCGCCCAGAGCAGGGTGCACTGGACTAGGTTTGTGTGGCCATGCTGGTGTCTGACCCCTGGCGGGGTCTTTGAAAGCATAAGTCAAACACCGTTGCCCTCTGGCCCCAGAGCTAGGAATCTCTATTTTGGAGGGTTTGGGGCCTCGGCAAGCAGCAAGGCACTCAGTGCCCTAGACTCAGGAGCAGAGGTGGGGGGCCAGCCCTCCCCTCCTCCCCGCCAGGCCCCCAGCCCTGCCCACGCAGCCCCCATCTCCCTCCCCCTCCTCCCATTCACCCTCCTGCTTACTAGAAACCTGCTCCCCCAACCCCCTGCCCTGCAGAACAGCTAATTACATGTTCTGCGGGTTGGGGGCCGCAGAGAGGCTGGGCCTGGTGCCGGCCAAGACGCCCCTCCCTGCTCCCGCCTGGGTCTGCGGGCGTCCCTGGCCCGCTTAACCTTGTGAGGAGTGGCGGCTCTGACTGGCCACCGTCCTGCGCTTGGAACACCATTAATCACGGTGAATTCATTAGGCATTTCACAGGGGACCTGGGTACCCAATTCGACATCAATTACATTGAAATTGAGTGACAGTGCCCACGGCCTGGGGACAGAGCTCCGGGACCAGGTCTGACTCCCAGAGCTAACGGCCAGAAGACAACCGCAATGCCTGGCTCCCAGGCAGGCAAGATTGGGCCCCAGAACTCGGGGCCGAGGTTGTCTGGACTCCCTGTCCAAGGGGGCAGCCAGCTGAGGTCACAGGCAGCAGCAGTGCCTCGTTCGTGTGGGTCTCCAGGGATAACCCAGCCCTGAGGGACCTCAGGCCACGGTCACGCCTCGGAGATCCTGCCGTATCACCTGGGAGCTGGTTAGAGATGCAGAACTGGACCTTGGGCATCAGAATCCGCATACTAACACGGGCTCCAGGGGACTCTTGGGCACACTGAGCTGGAGGGGCCGGGTTCTAGGGGTCCCTGGCTCATAGCAAGAATCTGGACCCGTCTGGGCTCTGCTCGCAGCCGCCCTGGACCTGCCCCGGCCACAGTGCACGGAGGTGGCCAAGTGCCCCAGTGACTGTCCCTCCCGGCCAACAGCCGCTACACGCTTGATAAACACTTAGCGGGGACAGTGACTAAAGTGAGCGCCTGTTTCCACCCGGCCTGTTTGCGCAGCTCTGCTGGCCCCTGAGCCCCGGGGTCCTCCTCGTGGAAGGACCTGCCCGGTTCCCGGGCCTGGTCTCTGGGCCAGCCGTGAGCTGGGCAACCAGGGAGCAGCCATGGGGAGGGAGAGACCCGCAGTCACAACGGCATGTGTGGTGCTTCTGGGTAATCCTGCAGCGGCTCGGGAAATGGGATTTGCATAATTTGAAATTTAAGGAAAATCTCTAAGTACTTTAATTTTGATAGAAACTGTTCCCACTGCTGGCATGTGTCTACACCTATAATTTCAGTTGATGAATTGCTGTAATTTCCCCTCCTTTTCGTGTTCTTTGCAACATTAATTGTCAGTTGCAGGGGAAGACACTGTAGAAGAGAGACGGCAGGATAAAGCCGGGGCTGGGCGCCTGCGCGTCTGCGCTAGCGATTATGTCCTCACAGATGCCACGGAAGCTGGGCTCCCACAAAAATGTGTTGTTGGAGCCCCCTTCTGCCCAGCCTGCAGCCCCAAACCGAGAGGGTGTCAGGAGGTTTGAGCAGCAGCCAAGGCCAACCCCACATCCCACCTCCAACTTCAAGGTCAACCCCACATCCCACCTCCATTTTCACTGTCTACTCCACATCCCACTTCCATCTTCAAGGTCAGTCCCACATCCACATCTGCCTTGGCCATAGCTGACTGGCAGTCCCACATCCACATCTGCCTTGGCCATAGCTGACTGGCCAGGAGGGGACACCTCACCCAAGCTGAGCCAATGAGAGTCTCTGTCCTGGGATCTGGTCCAGCAGCAGGACCCTGCACGTTTGTGCCTGTGACCTACCGTCGTGTGGGTCCTGTGGGCAGTGCCCACCACAGCCAGGTAAGGCAAGGGTCTGACCTCAGGTGTCTAAAGAGCAAAGAGGTCCGAGGAGACCCCCTGGCCCCAGAGATGGACCCTCGTTCTTTCATTAGCCCCCTGTGCTCAGTCAAACAATTTCTCCAGATCTTTGGTGACTTGAAAAATTCCTGACTTTTGCCTAGGAGGACAAAAAGCATTAGGGAAACTTGCAGGGGGTGTGGAGAAGAATAAAATACATGCCCCAGCGGACAGGCTAGTGTGCTACTGGAACGTCCGGACTGTACCCTCTTTCCAGCATTTTTGAGGAAATAAGGACCAGGCCTCACCCGTTCGGCTCAAAACCTCCGCAGGATTGGGTCCCAAAGCCCACGCTCCACCCAGGACGTGTCTGGGGGTCCCTCACCCCAATGATGCATGCCCCACCCTCCACCAACACCCCCAATCCCTCCCCCCACTCTGCTAAAACAAAGCCCACTCTTACCCGGGCTGTCACATGGCATTACCCAATTCTTCTATTAATTTATTATTCATGATGAAAAATTATTCTAATATCATTTTCCATGCTATTCATATTCCAGGGATGAGCCATGTAAAGCCCCTTCCTGCGGCCCTGCTCTTGGCGAGAGCCGATCTATTTTTAACAAAGTGTATTGAAATTAAAATCTAATCATGAGTTATAGGCTGGGTTTAACAAGTACGCTTTCGATTTCGGAGTCTGAGTGCCTCCGCCCAGCTGGGGAGGCGGGAGGGGCCTCCCTCTGGCGGGTGTTGGAGGTGCCGCCACCCTGCTGTCAGGGAGTCTCTGCGGTTGCAGGACCCCTCTCCCCATGGGGGCTGGACCAGGCAGACCCCTCCCCCCTGGGTCCAGTGACCCTCAGAGTTTGGCTCTCAGATGGTCCCTGGGTCAGGAGAGGAGGAAGCTGCTCCCTGGCTGAGATGCGGTGGAGAGGCCTGCACCCCTGCCGACCCTCTCTGATCCCGCCCTCCTCCCTCTGACTGCCCTCTCTTTGTGGGGGTCCTTGGCCTCACCCCAGCACCCACTGTGGCCCAAGGTGTGCGCACACAGGCAGCGTCCATCCATCCAGCTTGGGCAGCACCTCCCTCCATCTGGGCTGGACACAGAAGGATGAGCTACAAGGCCAGTCTCCTGCGAGGGAGCAGAAGTCAGCCCCAAACCTGAGGAAACTGCCAGGGGGAGGGTGCCAAGCCCGCCCCCCAGTGAAAGGCCAGGGGTCTCCTTGGGGGAGGGGAGGGGCCGGGGTCTCCTTGGGGGGAGGGAAGGGCCAGGGGTCTCCTTGGGGGAGGGGGAAGGGCCAGGGGTCTCCTTGGGGGGAGGGAGGGGCCGGGGTCTCCTTGGGGGAGGGGAGGGGCCAGGGGTCTCCTTGGGGGAGGGGAGGGGCCAGGGGTCTCCTTGGGGGAGGGGAGGGGCCAGAGGTCTCCTTGGGGGAGGGGAGGGACCAGGTATGCTGGCTGAGGTCTGAGCCCAGCCCCTAATAAGAGCAAAAGCCCCTCCCGGCCAGCGAGGGGACCGATGTCCTCAGGGGGGGCTCACCCCAAGCCCCGGTGCTGTGCAGAGCCCCTCACAGGTCCAGGACTCCCCCAGCAGCCCCACAACTGGTGAGGTTGTAGTTTCTTTTCGTCCTTTTATAGAGGATTGAATTCTTCCTCTTCAACAGCTTTACAGAGATGATCATTCACATATCATGTAACTCATCCATTTCAAGTGGATGATTCAGTGGTTTCTAGTCTATTCACAGGGCTGTGCACCCATCACCACGGTCGACTTTAGAACATTTTCATCGCCCCAGTAAGGAAACCTGCACTCTTTAGCGGTCACCCTCCTCCCCCAGCCCTAAGCGAGCTGATCCATTCCATGTCTCTCCAGACATGCCTGTTCTGGATACTTCCCATCAACAAGATCCTACAGTATGCGTCTGGCTTCCTTAAAGCAGCGCCGTGTTTCCGAGGCTCATTCACGCTGTGGCCTGTGTCAGCGCTTCATCCTTTTTACGGCTGAATCGTGTTCCACTGCGTGAAGGGACCACATCTTGCTTATCCTTCATCCGTTAATGGACCTCTGGGTTGCTTCCATTTTGGTTATTGAGAGTAAGGCTGCTACGAATGCACACCTACAAGTGTCCGTGTGGCCATGTGTTGTCATTTCTCCTGGGAAGCTACTGGGAATGCAGTGGCTGGAGAAACAGGTTGTGGTGTAACCCTCCAGCCTCCCTCGGGACCAGCGAGGTGTGGACAGTCCCCGTGGGGCTTAGTGAATGCATGGATTCTGAAAAGCAGATGCGCCAGGTTCTGTGTCCAATTGCTCAGAGACTCACATGTGTGATGGGAAGATACTTTCCCTCCAGAAACCTGGCTCTGAATCCACCCTTTGCCCCTCACCTGGACAAGGCAAAGGAGGAGCCGCGAGCGGGTCGGCACCAGCAGGCAGGCATGAGTTTTGAAACACGACTGCCGGGCACCCAGGCCCCCATTCATCCTTTCTGGTAGGTCGATGGCTCCCAGCATCTGCATCAATTTAACTCCACGGTGGTGGGACCTGAGACAGCGCCCTGCACCACGGGGGCGATTTCTGCATCCCACTGACAGCCTGTGGCCAGCAGGTCCCCTCGGCTCACCCTGGACCCCCGGTCTGATCCTAACGGTGTCTTTTGTCGCTCCTCTGAGCTCCCTCCACTGGCCTCCCTCCCCTGTGACCATCTGTTTGGAACCAGACGATCAGATAATGATCTGTTCTCTTTAGAGTAAAGCAGAAAACTGAGAAAACATAATTTGCTGTTACTGCACTGAGCGCAGATTTATTTCCGGAAACAAGCCTAAGTGTGACTGTGAAGCGGAGGCTGTCATTAAGTTGCCCTTCCCGCCCCAGGTCTCCCGCAGTCTCCGTTCCCAGGGCCACTCTGGGATCGAGGACAGACGGAGGTTGGAGAGTGGCCGCTTCCTCCTCCAGGCCACTGGGGGTGGCACCAAGGCCACGTGTGCTCCAGAGCATCCCACACAGAATCCCTGCGGGGCTCCGTGTGTCCACCCTGGAAAGACATCCCAACGGCCGTGAGCAGACCTGTCGGAACGCCCTCCCACTCACCCACAGGCGCTCCGAGGAGGTGCCCAGCTCCCCGCCGGTGCGTCCAGCGCCTTCTGTGCTGTTCACAGCCGCTGACCTTCATAAACTGTCCTGGGAACCCGCTCGGTCACGTGGCTTTGGAGGGTGACACGTCAGGAGACTTTCTCAGGGAACCACGTCCTCCTAAATTCTCCCTCCTGTGCCAGATTCAGTGAGAAATTATCTTTAATTCTTTTTCCGTAAAAGGCAAAGTTATTTTTAAACTGCACACCCGATTGAATAACAACATGACAGATAATGAGAGGACTCCTTTTTGTTTTTTCATGTCCTGTAAAATGCATGTCGAATCTCCTTTTTCTTTTTTCATCCTTCAAACTGTCCCCGTTGCGAGGGAGAAGGGGGGGCCTGCGCGAGGCCGAGGCCCTCAGGTTGACCGTGAGCAAAGGTGCAACCACCCACCCGCTCTGCTCACTCGCTCACACGTCCACACGACCTAAGGGAAAATCCAGTGTTCTTCCCGTAATTACCCCCGCATCCTGCTCTGCGGAGGAGGCCGCTGCTCCCCTGAGACAACGGAGGGCACAGGACGAGGGAAACTCGATGCTGGTTCTGTCCTATGGGTCGGAAAGGTAAGAACCAGGACCTCCGGGCCGAGGTGCCCTGCAGCAGTCCAGGAGCGAGGCTGGCCTTGTCGGGACCTCGTATGTTCCGGAAACCAACTCTGCACATTGACCCATGGGTCTGATCCTCTGACCACAGTTGAAGCTGTGGCCAACCAAGTCCAGGGAGGAAAGCTAGGAAACGACCAGAGCAGGAAGTCGCCTGGCAGGGTGTCCACCCGCCTCTCTGCAAGGACGCCCGCGGGGGCCTGGCAGCCCTCAGTACCTTTCTCTCTGCTTATCTCTCTGTCTCTGTCTCTCCGTCTCTCTCAGACTCTCCCTACCTCTCTCCCTCCCTGCCCAACACCTCCCCCGCCCACCGGCTTCCTGCGAGGTTTGCGACGCCTCCAGGTGGGCTACTTTGTACCGGAGGCCAGAGTGGACAACATGCACGTGTTTCCCCCAATCCTGCGGCCTCCGTCCCCTGGCCCAGGGTCCACACGCCTGACCTTTCCCCCGCACTGCTGAACTGCCACTCGCCGGTGTCCCCGACAGAAAGGAAGCAGTTAGTCTAATTTAGAACGATCCTGACCTTTTCTTCTTGCCCTTTTCACTGTGACTAAATTACAGGGTGCGGATCCAAAATGGGCCTTTGAGCTGCTGCGGTGCCGAGTGACCCCGGGTCGGCCCCGACCTCTGCTTGCTCGGAGCTTAATTACCCAGCAGTCTCGTTGCTGAGGACACAGGAGGGAGTGTGATGGGGCCCTGAGCCTCTGCCTGGGGTGTCTGGGTGGGGGGGCTGAGGTGCAGAGGGAGAAGGGCCAGCTGGGGAGGCGGCTATAGGGGCTGCACGGCCCCCAGGGCAGCAGAGGGTGGCCCCGCGCTGGGCTCTCCTTGACGGGGTTGTGAGGGGCGAGAGTTCCTTTTAGCGGGACCACCGCGCCCTCCCACGAGGACCCACAGAGAACGCCCCCGTGGGTCCCCAGGGCCGCGGCTTTGCTGTCCTTGCATCAAAGTCACAAGCACGCCCAGGTTTCAGGGGGCAGACCCAAGGCCCCCCGAGGGGGTGACACGAGGCCAGCCAGATGGTCGGCAGGTCCAGGCCAGCGGGGAGGGGGTTGTGAGTTTAAAGAGAACAGGTGCCGAGCAGCACAGGGACAAAGACACCCGGTGCAGAGGGGGAGCAATCCCTGGGGGCCAGCCTGGAACTTTCTAGGGATGAGGGAAGGATTTCCCCAGGTGGTGCCCGGGAGCTGTGAGGACCTTCTGGGCGGAGGGCACAGAGCATATTCTGCCAAAGGACTGGGGCGCTGGGGATTGAAACAGTCACCTCTGTGTCACGGGTCTCACGGAACCCGGGCCTTTGGGTAAGAATTCGCTCAGCTGTTTTGGGGCCTGTGGGTCAGTAACGGCCCCCATGGAGTGCCTACTCTGTGGGGTCGTCAGGCCAGAGAGACCGAGGAGGGTCATGCACTCATCTGGGAGGCCCCAGCTCCCCTTCCAAGCAGAACACACCCCCTGGGACCCCCAGGGTGGTCTGTGCCAGCTTTGGGCGAAGCTCCCCAAGCCTGTCTCAGCCAGCTCGGCTGGCGGTAACAAAAATGCCGCAAATGAGGGCTGGAGGGTTTTCCCACCTCACCTCTGGGGCTGGAGGTCAAATGTCAGGGTGCCAGCCCGGCCGAGTTCGGGTTCACAGATGGCTGATCTCTCTGGGTCCTCACGGGGCCCCGGTGCCTCTTCCTATAGGGCGCTAATCCCCTCACGAGTCCTCCACCCTCAGGACCTCATTGCCTCCCAAAGACGTCCCCTCCCAACACATCCCATTAGGGCTTCAACTTAGGAATTGGGAGGACTCGCTCTCGGGGCAGCAGCCTCCACCCGATCTCTGCACACAGGAGTGTGTGCCACCTGCCCGGGCAGGAGGAACGGGAGTGAGTGGAGAGTGAACACCGGCCTGCTGCATGCCCGTCCCTCTCGGGGCACTAGGATGGGGCAACTGCACACAGAGGGGTCACCTCCTGGGTCACCATCAGGCCATCACTGAGAGGAGTGGCCCCGAGGCACCAGCTGAGCAGTGGGGTCGGGGTGACGCTCCCTGCCCAGTTCCTGCCTTTCTGTCCGTTGCCTCTGGAGGGCAGCCAGCTCTGCCAAAGCTCCGGGGGACTCGGAAGAGAACAACTTTCCTGGAAAACTGGCCCAGCCAGGCTGAGTTCTCCGGTGCGAGTCTGGGGGCACCTCCCCGGGGTCACCAGCATTGCTCGTGGGGTCCGCCTGTGTGCACCAGACGGGGTGTGATAGGAAGGACACCTGTGTGCATGGCCATTCCTCCTGTTAACGCATGATGACATGGTAACAACAACGCCATGTGTGTACAGGAACCACGTATCCTATGGGTTACCTGATTGTTGTTCCCCTGGTTAGCGTGCGAATCAGTGTATGATTACCCTGCATAATGTCCAATCTCATAGTAACACTAATTCACAAAGCAAAAATCACCACGTGATTACCCTGCAATTACATGATAGTTACTGATGAATTACTTGTACAGAGTTTGCTGGTGTTCACAGACTGGCTGTTGCCCGTGTGCCCATCCCCAGGGAGTCGCTCTCGGGGTGCCCGGCTGACAGCTACCCTCGGTCCCTCCAGGCACCAGCCTCCTGTCTCTCCCCGACCTGTTAGACTCACACCCGGAGCCCACGGTCCCAGAAACACGCTTCGTTGCAGGAATGGGAACAACGGTGCCCCATTTCCCCGAGCTGGGTTTCCCTTGGAAGGGGCTGGGACCACCCCCTCAAGTAGGCGAGGAAACTGAGACCCAGACGGGGCATGTTCTGGGGGATCCCCACCTTTGCTGTTCTCAGGTGCAGGTGAGGCCCGCGCTGTCAGCACGGGAACTGCTGGGGAGCAGTGAGTGCACCCGCCTGTGTCCAGGGCTGCAGGGTGCGCTCCGGCTGGGAGCAGGCACGACTTCCAAGGCCATGTCAGTGCTCGCTTCTCCCAGGGCCAGGAAGCTCTGGCTGGGTCCACCCTGGAAGGTCCAGGTGCATCTTTGCAAAAACCATTCTGACTCCAGGGTGTGGCCCCGGGCGCCCACCTTGAAAATCAGTGCCTCACTCCCGGCCCCGAGCAGGTGTGGACACACAGACAGGACCATCCCCCCGGGGCGTGGGGAGCACAGCTCACCTGGGCGACGGCACTGCCCTGGAAATAAATGCCTCACCTGCCTCAGTTCCCCTTCTCTGCGTGCAGCCGGCGGGAACAGGGAGAAGGGGGTGCTGCCGGCCGCCCCCCAGGAAGAGAAGGTGTTGGTGAAGGCAACCCTTTGCCCACAGGGGTCTCCACTGGAAAGACCCCATACCCACTCTGTGTGAGTCTTAGAACAGGTCGGGCTCTTTGTGAGATGTGCACACATGCTCACCTGGAACCACATCTCCTGTGGACACAGCCCTTGGCAATGAGCAGACGGCCATCCACCAGACGCACCTGGGCCTTGGCCCCTGCTTGAGTCGACCTGAAGGCCAGTGCGGCCACTTCCTGGTGGGCACTGCGTGGGCACAGCAGCCCGAGACCCTCCGTGAGCAGGGCTGGGGAACGCCTCCATCCCAGCCGCACCCCTGCACCCCACAGCCTCAGCTACGTCATCCCTGTGACCCATCACTGAGGTGAGGCAGATGCTGGGTTTCACCTGAGAGAGGGAAGCCGCAGCTGCTCTGGACACCCCTCTTCCCCGCAGTCCTTCCACTCTTCACCGAAACACGCACCGCAGGGCTCACCCTGCGTTTTGTCTGCATTTGAACTTCAACCCCGCATTTTAGCTGCCCGGGCCCTGGCCTGCATAATGCCCCTGCCCCTCCCCTGGACCCCCTATAAATGGGCAATCCCCCCGAAGCCCGGGACCGTGACCTTGAAGGGGCGGCCTGATCCACAGGGCTCCCCCTCGAGGTGCGGGCCTCATCAGCCCAGGGCAGCCCGTGACTTCTCCGAGCCTGGACCAGACGGGGCTGGTCTAAAGAGAAAGCAGGGCTGGGATAAAATCACCTGCAAGGGGCCTGCAGCTGTGAGCAAAGGTGGCCTGTGCCCTGGGTAGGGGGACGAGAGGTCTGGCTGCCGCCACCCAGCGAGCATCCTGGGAGGAGTGGGCGGCTCTCAGGGAGACCGTCCTCCTTCTCCGCTCACCTGGAGACCTGGTCTCCGCAGGGCACGCCGCCACCCTCCTCCTTTTAACAAAGGTGGTGACGGACATTCATCCTCTCGGAGCCCTTCCGGCTGAGCAGACTTGTGTTTCAAATGGTCTGAAACCCAGCTTAAGGAGTAATGCCCCAACTGTAGCTGACTCAGAATAAACCACAGGCTGAACTGTCGTCAGGTCATTTCCCCCTCTGTTTCCAGGGGGACCAAGCTCAGTGACCATGGCAGTCCCATCCCCACGAGTGCCCAGGTGGACACACAGGCTGCCACCGTGTCTCTCCTTTCTGTTGTGAAAAGGTAGGTGCTGTTCTGTGCAACTGGAACAAACACACACACATGGACACATGCAAACACAAAATCTAGGTACACACAGATACATGCAGACACACACACAGGGACACAGAGAGACACAGACACACAGGGACACACTATACACATACACGCATGTACAGGTACACACAGACACACCCCCCCACAGGGACACACAGGCCACACCACGAGGCTGGGAGAGGCTGGAAGGCCCTGAGACTCCAGGGAACCACCCCCTTAATGACACATATGATAATGAAAGAATATAATAAATACAATTAGCATATGTTTTAAACCATTTATCAGTGAAGCTCACCATAAAGTCAGAAGAGAGAGCGCTCAGACTGGGCCTGTATCACGGCTTCTAATCCTCAGGGTCGTAAAATCCCTGGCTTGGAAGAAATGGGCGTCTCTAGCTGGTGGAATCCGCCAGCTCCCGGTGGCGGTGTCGCAGTGTGAGGTGAAGTTTTGGGGCCTGCAGAGCCCGGGGGACAGGTGACACCTCCGCCCCTTCCCGGTGGGGGTCCCGCCCAGGAGTCGGGGTGAAGGGGCACACCTGCTCCCACGGCTCATCTGTGTCGCCCTCGGCCCTCGTGTGGCCGAGTGCACGAGCCCAGGTCTCCCGCTGGTGCCTGGGGGCGGCAGCCCCTCCTCTCGGTCACCCCGGGAAGACACATGTGTGCTGGCTGGCCCCCCCGCCTCTCTGCTCACCTCTTCTGTGAACCCAGAGAGACTGTCTGCCTTTGCTCTCGGGTCGGGCCTGGCTCCCGATGCTGAGACGGAGCTTCACTGCAGGAGGGTGACAGGGGCGGCGTCAGTCTCCTGGGGCCCCAAGGACGGACGGGGCTTAGATAACAGGCTCAATTTTTTCCAGGTTCTGGGGGCCCGGGCAGATCCTTTTGCCGCATTAGCCCTGCGGCCAGTGCAGTCGGGGGCCACGGCCATTGTCACATGGACATCCCCAGAGATGCGAGGTGACAGCGGGCATCAGCAGGACGCTGAGGTGCAGAGACGTGCAGCTGGGGCTTGACCTTCAGGTCCTGGAAACTCACATTTCACAGCTTTGATCAAAAAGATTCCTCTTCTCGGGCTTCCCTGGTGGCGCAGTGGTTGAGAGTCTGCCTGCCGATGCAGGGGACACGGGTTCGTGCCCCGGTCCAGGAGGATCCCACATGCCACAGAGCGGCTAGGCCCGTGAGCCATGGCCACTGAGCCTGTGCGTCTGGAGCCTGTGCTCCGCAACGGGAGAGGCCACAACAGTGAGAGGCCCACGTACCGGGGGGGAAAAGAAAAAGATTCCTCTTCTGCCCTCTGGTGAAACAGCCGTGGTTGGAAGGAGACTCATGGAAAACGGCAGGGCACCCCCCAAACCCCGTCACGAATCTTCCCCACAAAGAGGCCAGGAGCATCTCTCACTTCTCCCTGCCTTCTGGGGAGGGACAGGGGGGCTCAGTAGAGGGGGCCACAGAGGCCCCTCCCTGCTCCCCGTGAGCCCACAAACGCAGGCCTTGGAAGGGTCAGTTCCCCCACTTCTGTGGTCGGGGAGGAACAGGACTCACCTGATGAGTCCGGTGGACTCACAATCGCCTCTCTGCCCCACCCCCAGCCTGACCCTCAGGCAGGAAGGACTCAGCTGCACACTGGCCCTCGGGGGCTGCTAGCGGGGGGGACACCCTGGCTGAGCCTGATGTCTCATTCTGGTGTGAGTGGGCTGCAGAAGTGTCCCTTGGATGCCATTACGTTTGGGGTGGTTTGTTACACAGCAGCAGATAATTGAGACATTTCTAGGGCGAGTGCAGGCCAGTCGCTGGCGTGTGGCAGGTGTTCAGTGAATGTTAGCGGCTGTTTTTATTCTTTGTAGCATATTACCATCATCAACAGCACATGAAGAAGTTGGTTTGGCAGATGTGACCGACGTCCAGAGATCCAAGGACCCAAATAACATTCTAAATACCTAGGCTCTGAAAAGGAGCCGATGGACATTAAGAAGAGGACGGTGAATCATTTCCTGTTTGGCTTTGAGGGTTAGTTTGCTGTGGCCTCGAGGTTTTACACTTTCTTAAAAAAAACTGGATAAAGTGTCTTATTTTGGATTATCACAGGGTACATGTTGTTTTTTCTTCTTGTCCGTAATTTCTTTGTCTTGAAATGTGAAAGCAAAAATGTCTGCGGCCTTATTTGGCCTCCAGCTCCTCTGACTTAAAACTGCCGACTTTGCTTTTGCTCGTGGTGCAAACACGTAACTCAGTGACTTTAATTTTGGTTTGAGACGGGTGTCCTCTCACATCAGCCACAATCCCACACACGGGCAAACCATCCCAAGATGTCGCCTCTCCATCCTGCTAGAAACCATGTGGCTGGGTTCGGGGCCTCCCGTGCAGGAAACCACGGGTCTGAGTTACATGCAGGTGGGGTCATTTGGGACCCTAAGACACGTCCCAGTTCAGGTGGGGACTGCACACCACCAAGCCCCACACTCTGCTAGGACCTGGGGCTGCTGGGGCCTCTCCACTGGGAGATCGTTGTGGAAGCAGGACAGCCCCCGCGCCTGAGCCACACCAGGGCCAGACCCTCTCGGCACTTTCCAAGAGGGCTGTCTTGGAGTTGGCCCTGGGGGGGCCCTTCCTGAGCACCCCTGAAGCCCCACTGCCCCGTGCTGTCTGAGGATCTCAGGCCCCCATCCCTGGGCCCCCAGTGGAAGCGGCTCCCTGGGCAGCCAAGCAGAGTTGGCCCATCGCCCTAGATCTTGCAGACCTGCCCCCCGGGGGCACCCGTACGCCCGTACCCGCCGTAGCCTCTCCTCCTGCCTCCCAGTAGGCTGAGGGGCTATCTGGTGGTCTCCGCTCTTGGAGCCTCTTGCAAAGGAAATAATCGGCTGCCGGGGAGCCCCGTGGCAGCACAGGGAGGGTGTGTGGCCACGAGGTGATTAGCAGGCAACGCTATTATCATGACGCGGCTAATTAATTCCCAGCTCCTTACATTTCCTGTGGCTAATTTGTACTCGGGCTGATTTGATTAAACTCATCTCTATGCTAATAAATGTGTTTTCCATTTGTTTTAGTGGCTGAAGGGAAAGAGTTTGATATTTACATATTTTGACGTTTATCAGAGAAATTGCGGCACCTGAATTAATACCTCTTTGGTTTATAAGTTTGTAGAAAGGATTGTGGGGTCAGGCATTTTGTTGGATCAGGCCGCCCTTCCTCTCAGTGACCCTCAGGCCCAGCCCAGGGTGGGTGTCCCCGCCCCATCACAGCCTCCTGGGCAGGGGCCCCCTCCCCGGGGCCCCCTCCCCTCCCTCTGTGGGGCCTGGTGGTGCCCTGCCCCTCCCTGCTGACAGAGAGTGGGGACAGGACAAAACCAGCCTTCACATCCCCCAACCCTGAGCAGTGGGGTGACTGGGAACCACGCTTTTTCCCTAGACCAACCTCATCTCGACTGTGGGCCTCATCCACCCCCCGCCGCCCCCCACAACCCTCGCACAAGTCCCTCCAGCCGATATGTGAGCCCCATATCAACACCTGCACACACACACACACACACACACACACACACAGGCATCGGGAAGCCAGAGTCAGTGCCCTCACCCCACCTCCACATGGTGGTCCTGAGTCCCGGGGTCTCGCAGCCCCCCAGGCCCCTGGGCCCCTCCTGGTGGAGACCCTTCGGTGTTGCCTCTGCTGGGTGTCCTGGGCTTGGCCTGGCCTCCAGGAGAGCTGAGTAAAAGAACGGTCTGGAATCTACCCATCTGCTACCCACCAGCCCCGTCCCTCCTGTGACCGTCTGTCCCTCCCCGGGCCCCACAGGCCCTGCACTGGCTCACAGCTCCGTTCCCCCCTGTCCAGTCCAGGTCTCCTCGCTTAGGCCTTTGCTTCTGCTCTGATGCTCACCTGGCCCCTGGTTGGGGGCCCTGCTCCCCAGGAATGCCCCTCCCTCTCCTCTGGGGCCTCCCCATACCCCTCCTTGTGGGGCCCAGGCTGGAAGGGCAGACGGGACCCCATCCCAGCCCTGCTTGGGCAGAGCGCTCATGCCATCCCAGATGGCATCTGGTCCAGTCGGCGGGCCCGGGGCTGGCAGGGTGTCAGTGGGCACCAGACCAACCCCGCAGGGTCAGTGGATGTAGTGGCCCCTGCTCCATGGGTCCAGGACCAACCTCCAACCCAGCCTCCCTGGAGAAGTGCCCGCAGGCTCCTTGAGGCTTAGATGAAATGCTCTAGGGATGAATGTGACCCAGGAATGACAGAGTGATGGCCCAGGGCGGGACAGTGCGCACACATGGCAGCAGAGTGGAGCGGTCTAGGGGATCTGTGCTGCCCAAAGGCTGCGAGACATGACAGCCCAACAGCCACTGGGGCTTCAGGCTGCACCTGCTAAGGAGCATCCTGCAGGGGATGCTGATGAATAAAGGGGATGAGTACGCCGGCTGCGGTGGGGGAGAGGCGCGCAGAATTGGGAAGGGGCGGGGCCCGGGGGTGGGTGTGGGTCAGTGGGCGGGGTCTGGGGCGGTGGGGCGGGGCCAGGGAGGGCCTGGTGAGTGGGCGGGGCCTCGGCACAGGTGAGCGCCTTGCGTTCTGGGGTCCTGCGCCCACGCCTTCCCTGGACCCACCTGCACGGACCTCGCTCGGAGCCAGCACTTTCTCGGGATCATTCCACGGGGAAACGGGACTTGGGGGCAGATTGCCGTTTCGCTCAGGCTGAACCGGGCTCTGGCTGTTTCCTACCTTTCCCGTGAGGGGACCTCCTAGCCTAGGCGTCTGTCCAGCCCCGTATCACTGTGAAGGGCCTGGGGCTGGACAGAGACAGCATGTGAGGAAGGTGGACGTGGGGGGATGAGAGCCTCGGCAAAGAGTGCCCCCGCCCACCAGCAGCCAAGATGGGAGACCTGGGAAGGAGAGTGGGGGAGGGACAGGGAGGGGACAGGGAGTGGGGGAGGGGTGGCGGAAGAGGCGCTTCGGGGGCAGGGAGTGAAGGGGGCAGTGGAGGGGGGTTGGACGCAGAGCAGGCTGCCCAGCATCCTGGCTGACCAGCCCACACGGGGAATCTGAAGACCCTCGGAGCCCTCCATGGGGCCCAGCCCAGGGTTTGGCGCCTACTGTGTGCACTTGTGAGCTGCAGCCACTCAACAGCAAAGTGCCCAGATCCAAACAGGTCAAAAGCGCTGCTGCATGAAAACAGGAGCTTCACCCTGAGCTCAGTAACACCCGCCTTGTGGTTTCAGGACCTGTCTTTGCAGCAGGCCACTTGGTGTCATTTCCAGATTCTAGAAACTCAGGGACTGCCCTGCTGACATTTCCGACTCCTGCGGGGCCCTGGGTCCTGACCCCTGGTACATGGGCACTCATAGGGGCCAGGAACCCACCCTGATCGAACATTCCATCTCTCTTGTCTTGTATTTTGTCAGTGTTGCTTCCATCAGCACCGACATGAAAGCTTTGCCCAAATCCTGGGGGCTCCTCTGTCTCCCTGGCCCAGGGAGAAGCCAGAGACTTCCCTGCTGTGCCCCCCACCCACACCTCAGGCAATGCCACAGGAACGCCCATGCCATGCCTCTCTCTCACCCACTAGCTTCCCCACCTGCTGCTGGAAAGGTGACAGGCCAGCCTCTGTTTTTCTGACAGAATGTTGTCCCCTCCCTCAAGAAGGAAGCTCTGGTTCCCATGCACCCTCCCCCTGCACTTGAGTCCTGCAGGGGGACGGGGCTGAGGGAGACCTTGAGAAGGCAATGGCTGAGATTCGTAGTGGGAAGTGTGGGTTGGGCTGCACGGAAGGGAGGACAGTGTCACGAGTTGCTGCCCTGGGAGAGCTGGCAAAGGGGGGCTCAGTGCTTTTCTCCAGCCCCAGGCATCACTGGGCCCTTGACCACGCTGCCCGCTGAGGTGGGCCAGGAGCTCTGGCCCAGGGCCCAGCCCACAGCAGCAGGTCCCTGACAATGTAGCCATTTTACAGATGGGAAAACTGATAAATGGATAATGGTTCGAAAATAAGCTGTGCAGTCTTCTCAGTTCTCCAGGGTCGCACCCTCAGTGGCAGAGCCAGCATCCTCCCGCAGACAGGAAGCGTCCAGGCCCACACCCTTGCCGGCCATGCTGGGCTGCCCCCTCCTTCCAGCCTCGTTGTCTGGCTGTCAGCCCCCTGCACCCAGGAGCGTGCCCCGCCTTGGGTTGTTTCCTTCCCCCAGCCCACACTCAGACCCCAGACAGCCTGTGGCCCACCTCCCCACACTGCGTCTGTCCCCCCTCAGTGGCGAGGACTGGGGATGAATGCCGTGACAGGTACCCGGCACGTGCTCATCAGATGCGGCACCAAACGCCAGATCGCGGAACCACTCTAACCAGCGTGGGCTCCGATCTTTGCTTCCTGGAAGAAGAAGAATTTCCAGGCATATACAGATGGGCTTGTGCAGGTTTTGGAGAGCGTGCACATGGTTATTCAGCTAAATATTCTGTTACGTTAAGTGGGATGGGGAAGGGAGGGGGTATCCTACTTCCTGGGCCTCCGCATCTCAGCATAAACTCAGGGTCGGCACCAGCTAATAGGCCAGAGAACACAGGCCTGCTTCTCAGGTCTGTAGGTTGCGATTACACAGAGCGGTGCCCAGGGTACTTCCACTCTGCCTACCTGCCTGAACCCCAACTCTCAGGACTGGGAGAGACTTGGACATTTCCAAATCACTTTCTCAGGGGACCAAGCAGAGGAAGGGTGTCCTTCCCTGTCCTTTGGGGAATTGCTGTGAAGAGGGAGGAAGGAAGGGGAGGACGGAGGGGAGAGGGGGGTGGGCACGAGGGCTGGGACCAAGGAATGTGGCTCAAGGTCTGACCAAGGTTGATAAAAAGACTTACGCTCCCAAAGATGTGCAGGCAGAACCATAACTCAGATGTGTTGAAGTTAGGCCCAGCGGAGCTGGTGTTTCTTTTCTTTTTTTTTTTTTTTTTTTAATTTTTATTTATTTATTTATTTATGGCTGTGTTGGCTCTTCGTTTCTGTGTGAGGGCTTTCTCTAGTTGCGGCAAGTGGGGGCCACTCCTCATCGCGGTGCACGGGCCTCTCACTATCGCGGCCTCTCGTTGCGGAGCACAGGCTCCAGACGCGCAGGCTCAGTATTTGTGGCTCACGGGGCTAGTTGCTCCGCGGCATGTGGGATCTTCCCAGACCAGGGCTCGAACCCCTGTCCCCTGCATTGGCAGGCAGATTCTCAACCACTGCGCCACCAGGGAAGCCCTGGTGTTTCTTAAAGCTGCTCGAAACTCTCAGAGGCTGGAACACAGTGTCTTCAGCACCTTGGAGAGTGCCTCCAGGCCCAGAGCCAGCCCTGGCCGGGTCCCAGCACCGTGGACAGTGGGCCAGGCACCCTGGACACCCCAGGGACTGGCGGGCACAGGGCCCAGTCCCCTCCAATGGGAGGTAAGGCAGGGTGGCTGCAGTCGCCCTGCCAACAGCCGGGCAAGGACGCATCTTGGCCTCCTGCGAGCTGGCTGTCCTCCGTGGAGCTCTGACACGTGCCCCTGACGCATGATGACAGCTCAGCTCCCCAGGGGCAGCAGGAGCCTCTCCCAGCCTGGCATTTTAACTGGCCTTTAACCAGCAGGTTTTCAAAGCCCAGAGCTCCTGAACAGGCCAGACCCAGCTGCCCTTAGAAGCTGGGTGTGGATGGGGGGCGGGTCCCAGCGCCCCCAGAGCTGCCGGCAGTGAAAGGCAGCTCCCCCAGTGGCAGGGGGCCTGGCCCTCCACCGAGACCTGGCCTCCTCGCATGGCGCTGGCTCCACACTGTGAACCGGACGGGGTGACACCCTTGTGGTGGTGGCTGAGCCCACAGGTTTCCTCCGTGTTATATTGCTGCGCTTTCTGTGCCCTGCGATCTATCACGCCAGGGCAGCCAAGCTCCCAGTCTTTCTGTTTTTGTTTGTTTGTTTGTTTGTTTTGCGGTACACGGGCCTCTCACTGTTGTGGCCTCTCCCGTTGAGGAGCACAGGCTCCGGACGTGCAGGCTCAGTGGCCATGGCTCACGGGCCCAGCCGCTTCCGGGACCGGGGCATGAACCCATGTCCCCTGCATCGGCAGGCGGAATCTCAACCACTGCGCCACCAGGGAAGCCCCCAGCCTTTCTGTTTTACGAATCCTGACCGTTACGTCCAAATGTGGCTCAGCCGGCTCTGTGACCAGAGACCAGAGACAAAGCCGCGTCGCCCCATCCCAGCCGTGGGCGAGGCTATCTCTGCTCCCTCATCAGGGCCCGTGGCAGTGCTCCACGTGCAGCTGGGGGGACCAGCAGGCTGGCTTCTCTGCCACTCTGCGGTCCTGGGCCAGGCCCAACAACAGGGCCGCTAGGCAGGTGAGGCTGGATTTGAGGGAACAGCCCAGGAAGGTGAGCCCAGGGGTCTGGGGCCTCTGCCTGGAGCGGCCTCCCCTCCCTTGCTCACCTTCCAAAGAAGTCGGCGCAAACGCCTGCTCTCCCCAGAAAGAAGGAGTCATGACGGGTGCACGCCACCCCCCCGTCCCGTGTCCTTCCCAACCGCCCAGGGGTCCTCCTGCTTCCCTCCCTCGGCCTGCTCTCAGCTACACGAGTGCCGGCCCCCCAGGGTCCCATGTCTCCCCACCCCAGGATGGTGGTCCCTGCTTCCCTGGGAAAGTCCCTTGATACTCCCCCGGAGGGAAGAGGTATGCAGATCCCTCTGGGGCAGGAGAGGGTTAAGGACCGAGCTCTACCGTGGGAGTGTGTCTGCCTCGCCCTGGCCTGCTATTTCTGTGGAAATGTTCTGTTTTGCTTTTCTTCCCATGCTGCCCACCCCAGGAGGCCTAGGTGTCTCTGGGCTCCAGGAAAGCAGGTGGTTTCAGTGGGGCGGGGCCTGGGGCCCAGACCCTGGGGGCTGGGCATGCGCCTCCCGTCCTGGCCACGGTGGGTCCCTCCCTGCCCTTTCCCCTCCTCAGCACCGGGAGGGAGGTGGGGGGCAGGGGAGCGGCAGAGGAGGGAGAGCGGGGCTGTCACCTGCCCGCCCGCCTGTGAATGCGTCTTTGTTGCATCTTTGTCTGAGGTCTGCAGCCCCCACTCCTGTCTGTGGACATGAGGGCTGCCCTCACTCTGCATGGAGTGGGGGACTGGGGGTGCAGGAAGGGGGCGGCAGGCAGGACCGTGCGTCAGCGCCAGGCCCGGGCTCCCGCCTCTGCCCCCGGCCCGTGCGGACACCGCCCCGCCCAGCTCACACGCACCTCCCGCGAGCAGCCCCCAGTTGGTCAAGAGTGCTGCACCCCACATCCATCCCACCCACCCACCCAAACCTCAGGCCAGGCTGCTCAAGGAGGGAGGGAGGGAGTGAACGAGGGAGTGAATGAGTGAGTGAATGAATGAATGACTGAGTGAACGAATGAATGACTGAGTGGACGAGAGAGCGGCGGTGATGAAAGTCGGGAAGTGGCATCAGGCTCTGGGGCTTCGGCGTGAGCGGAGCTGTCGCCCCCTCCACCTGCCCCGGGATCTCCAGACTGGAGCCCAGCAGCAGGTGGTGGTCAACACTCCAGGGTCCCCGCTGTCCCTGAGAGTCACGCTCCCCCACCTCCGACCAGACCCACTGTCGCTGTCCTGGGAGCCCCTCCTGGGCCCCTGCTCAGAGCTGCTGCCTTGGGTTCCAACTGGACACGTGCTCCCGTGAGAGGCGTCACTTATTCACGCCTGTCTGATGGCAGGTGGGGTCAGGGCCGGCGGACGGTCCCGCCCAGGGAGCAAGCCCGCCCACTCAGGCTCCAGGAGGGAGCACCTCCCGCTGCCTCTTCTTGGCCCCGCCCCCGCGGACGCACCTCTGACCACACGCTGTGTCAACCCCACTCTGGATCTGCGGGGCCTTCCCGGACAGCAAAACCAAACTGCTATTTATTTACGTCTTAAACAAACCCTGGAAACCGTGAATTCTGTATTTTGTGATCCCGCTTTGCCCACAAGATCTCAGCACCGTCAGGTCAAAGCTGTTCCTCCCTTACAGGTCGTGAAGGGCCCTTGTGTTCCAGAACCAAGACAAAGGAAGGACCGCGGCCTGGGCACTGACGGCAGGTGGGCAGGAGAGAGAGCACGTGACCCGGGGACAGAGAGCACGTCAAGTGTTATGGTTCCACCCCGGGTTCCACACTTACAATAGCATTTCGCGTTGTCCAACCTGAGAAAAAAATTAACGGAAAATGGTCTTGACGCGGAGCAGACATCTTTCCACCTGGGAGGACAGAGAGGCACACAGGCCGCGGCCGCTCCAGCCCCTCCTGAGTGTCCTGTGGCCTGCGGCCTGCTCACACGGGGTCCCCAGGAGGAGGCCTGCTTCCAACACGCCACCTAAAGGGCTCTGAGAGCCTAACAGCCCCGGAGAGGGGGTCTTGGGCCCCAGAAAGGTCTGGACTGGAGCCCCTTCTCCGGAGAACCAAGCACCCACCTGCAGCAGAAAAGCAGTGAGATGTCACTCCTCTTGCCCGGTGTAGACCCTCGCACCAGCACCCAGAGGTCTGAGGTTCAAGACAGGTCCTGTCCAGGCGCCACACTGGGCCTAGCGCCTCGGGGGCAGCCCTGTGAATGTGGCCAGTCCTTGTGAAGGTTAAGGTGCTTTGCCTCTCCGGGGGACCTCTCCCCAGCCCATCACGTGGGAGCAAAGCCGCTTCAATCTCGTGATATTCTCCCAAAATGTATTACCCAGCGAGGAAGAGAAGCCAGGGACTTTTTGAGGGAAAAAAATCCATCTCGGGCACCCACTGCAGGGGTGAGGAGGATGCTGCCTGGTGCTGTGTGCCCATCAGCAGGTGGCACCCCTTGCAAGGCACGTGGGAGATAGTGGGTAAACCCAACCCCAGCCACAGCCTGTGATGGAGCCCGAGGTCTGGGGGCACCACCACACCCTAATCCCAGAGTCACATGGCACATCTCCAGCCGGGACAAAACCCAGCCACCAAGAGAAGCCCTTGGATGTGCAGGACCAGAGCAGGGAAGCAGCTGCGCCCGGCCCAGCCGTCAAGAGGGACCCTGTGTCCAACCTTGCGGGCGGTCAGGACAAGGGCAGCCCAGCCCTCCGCCCAGCAGCCCAATGGGTTTGCAGGCGTCCCTGCCCGCCAGGCCCCAAACCAAACGCCCAGGGTGTACAGCCGTGGTAGGAGGAGCTGCTGGAGGCCTGGGGGCTGCTGCCGCACTCGCTTCTGCCTGAGGTCTCCGTTTCTGTCCATCCCCCGCCGTCCTCCCGGTTGGCATGCTACTTTAGCATCCTCTGACGACTGTTTAGGGCTTGTTTTTAACCATGAAAAACAGAGCTTGTGATGAACAATAGTTTCTAAAATTATTTCTGTTCCGGCAGTTTGGGGAAGCATCAACGCCTTGGCAGAAGATACAAAGATTCTCATTTTCCCGTCTTTGCTTCTATCCGACGCCAGCCTCAGCTGATCCTGGACAACGGAGACAATCAGACAGCTCCCCAGAAAGGCCCATGGCACTCACGAGGCCAGAGCCAGGGCCAGAGCAGAGTCACCTCCCGGGGCTGAGCCGAGCACACGCGGGGGCGGTGGGGCAGGGCCCTGACCGGCAGCAAACAGCCGGCCGTGGGTGGACACGCCTCCCGACGGCAGGAAAGGGCTTCATCTGTGCCAAAGATGGGCCGAAATGTGGGTCGGGCTCTGAAGCTTCTGCGCCCTTTGCCAGCCCTCGGTCCCGCTGAGCCGGGGGCCTGCGAGGGGCCCGTTCCTCCTTCCGCAGGTCCTTGAGGTCTGGGGGCTGATTTGGACTTGTAATCTCTTTTGTAGGTTAATTTTCCACGAAGTTAGCTGCACTGCACGCCCTTGAAATGTTCTTCCTGAAGGACTGTTTTCATTCTCCTGAGTCGCTTGTGTCTCCCCTTGTGACTGTCGGAGGCGTGGTCCAGCTTGATTAGGTGGACGTCACAGACACCTGGAGCACAGAGGCCGTGGGGTGCATTTTTTTAAACCAAATCTGATCCAGAAGCTGTTTCCAGACAGCACCTGGCAGGGAGATGCCTCAGGCAGCCCCACCTTTGGGGAAACCACACGAAAGTAAGTATGTAAAACCGTTTCTCATATTCGCTGTTAGCAAAACCAAAATGGGAACTGAGGGCGCACGTGAGCTAGTTTTGACAAGACGAACAGCACATGGGCGGTGTCTCCAGCCCCTCGGCAGCAGGAAATCCACACGGAAAATGCGACAGAAACGTCTCCTTGTCAAGACCTTAGGGGCTGCCTGGGATTTCTGTCCATCCCTGCAGGAAGCCACCATGGGTTTAAGCCAATGCAGCAGCCGAGAGCAAGCCTTCCCCAAGAGGTGCTGGTCTCCCCTGGGGCTGGGCTGGTACAGACCCTGAAACCAGCCCTGCCCCTGCTGCTTCCAGAAGCTTCCTGCCCAGAGTGCGGCCACGGTGACCTCCAGCCCTGCCCTCACCAGCCACGCTCTCCGCTCTGCAGGGCTGGCTGCCGCGTTCCTGTCCCAGAAGCAGAGTCACCTGGCCTGTAAGGCGGGAAGCCTGACGCGTCCCCACCCCGCCCCAAACAGCGTCTTCCTAGAGATCTAAGGCCCCTCCTGCACACGCCTGACCCCTACGGGAATGCCCAGCCCCGTCTCAGTCCAAACCACGTTTGCTGCGTTGATGCGAAGGGGGCCAGGGTCCCACGAGTCAGGATGCCAAAGCCGCGGGCACAGCCTTCAGCTCTCAGAGCGTGTCCTCCCACAGCGGAGCCCCCAGGAGTGCGGCTTCTGTGTGGGGCTCCACCTAGCAGCCCCCCCACCGCACGCACCCTCTCCCGAGGATGGGTCCCCACCAGCCCCCGGCGGCCTCAGCAGGATCTCTCTCTTAGTCTCTCTTGTCCCCTGTTTCCACACACCCAGGCCTGGGCCTCCAAGGTGCAGGCACCTCCCCACCTGGGCCGGCGGCCAGCTGGGTCTCAGGTCAGAAGGTTCCTGCCCAGCTCTCTTCTCACCTGCTCCGCCTGCTCCAGGATACACCAGCGGCCACTCAGTTTCCTCTTTCTCAAAGAGCCCGAGACCCGAGTGGGATGGATGCGGAGAGATGCTCATGATGGTGGAGGAGACGCCCCCCCTTCACCTTTACCTGGGGTGGGGGAGGGCAGAGCCTGCCGCTGCCGGAGGGATGGAGGATTCCAGAATGGAGCCCCCGGGACAGCCAGGAAGGGCTCTGCGTTCCACATGAGTTCCCCGCGGGGGGAAGTCGGCTGGTGGCCGTGGACGTCTTGGTCAGGCACTCAGCTGCAGACGAGGCCCCGGGAGAATTCGCTCTCCCTGCGCGGAGCTCAGAGGAGCGGCTTGGAGGACACCCAATGTCCCCCAGGCAGGAGGAGGGTCAGCCATCCAGCACTGGGCCACCACCAGCTCAGCTGTGTTATATACACAGATGTCAGTTCTCCCAGTCTCAGGAAGTACCTCTGTCCAAGCCTTTCCAAGCTTCCACCCCACCCCAGGTGCCATCAGGAAAGCGCCCCCCTTTGTGCCACCTGCCCAGGACCCTCTGTGACCTCTGATGACCCACTGAGCCCTCTTAGGGCCAGGACCCCCTCAAAGGACACAGTTGCCTAACAGGTGCAGGGGCCAGGCTTCCCCCAACCCAGGACACTGTGACAGACTCGGCCCCTGTCTGGGCAGGGCTAGGGCGCTGCAGGCCTGGCCTAGGGTCCGGCCGTGCTGCCGAGTGAGCCCCGGGGCGGCGGACGGCGAAGTGCCGCCCCGGCTGGTGAAGGTGCGCGCGCTGCCGCGGCCGCCATCAGGTCGGGACCATTCGGAGGCAGCCGTCGGCCGCCCGGCCCCCAACCCGACCCTTAAACCTGGAGTCTAGGCCAGGCCAGGGTGGCCGCGGTGTCATCCACTCCGCTGACAGCAAAGGCCCCAAGGAGAGAAAGAGGGGCCGGGACAGTGAGGCGGGTTCCCTCCCATGTGTGCACTCGCCCGCCTGCTGGCGGGGGGCAGGCATTTCCAACACCTCGGAGGAGACAGACGCCCCCCTTCCCCGCAGTGGGCGCCTAGCCACCCCCCCACCCCGCGCCAGCTGCGGGCCCCCTCCAGCCTAGCTGACCCCCGCAGCACTGACGGGGGCCCTCGCATGGCCCCCTTAACAGGAAGAGGAGCAGAACCAGGGGCAGGCGGTGAGGCAGCCTCCATGTCTCCACCTCTGAGGGTTCTGGCGTCGCTGGAGTGGGTCCAGCCTGCAGGCCCGCTGCCGGGAGGAGGGGCGACGGTGACGGTGTGGCGGCCCCGAGGTGGAGGAACACGGAGGTGTCTGCAGTCAAACAACTGGGGGGGCACCGTCGCCCTCCATGCTGGGGGCCACACTGGGATCCACGCCGAGGACGTGGCCGCAAGCACAGTGGGAGCGCTTGCCAGGCCCCAGGTCACACCTGAGTGCACATGCACCTGCAAGGGTGCACACGCAGGCACCCACAGAGCTCGGGCTCCCACACCCCCACACATGCAACCACTCATGCAGAGCGTGATAACATGTGCACACGTGTGTACACTCACAGATACGCACACGTGCACAATGAAACCACAGGCACTCATATGTGTGCACCCAACACAAAACACTCACAAAGTGCACATGTGGGCATCCATACATGTGAGCAGGTGCACACACACGTATACACATGCTTTCGAGCACAGCACACCGGGCAGGTGGTGGCTGGCCGGCGGCCACCTCCTTGGGGGCGCAGACCCTTCTCTCCTCTGGCAGAGCCCCTCCTTCTGAAGCTGCGTCCACCTCAGGATCCCTCTGGCCCGCCAGATCCCCAGGGCAGGGCTGGGGAGGTCTCTGAGTCACAGGCCCCCAGGAAGGAGGACAGTTAACCCGTTGTCCCCCAGGCTGGCACCTCAGCTGGGTTTAAGGAGCTTAACAAAGCCTTGCAGGACCTGACGGTGCTGCAGGCGTGGCTCCTGGCGAGGAGAGTTCACTGGGAGAGACGGACCTGCATCCCCTCCCTTGTGCATCTCTCTTTCGTTCTCCGCCAGATGGATTCCTTGAATTGGAAAGGTCACAGGAATATTCTGTGTTACTTGCAGTTACGATATCGGACTAACTGCAGGGGAGGAGGGAAACTTCAAAAAAGGAAAAAGAGGAGGTGAGGCCCCTGTGCCCCCACCTGGAGGACAGGGGGGCCCCTCGGCCCGCTGCAGGGCGGGTCCCAGCTCAGACCAGCAGCCACACGCTGCTTCTGCCGAGGTCTGAGCCGGGAGGAAAGGATACCTTATTCCCGCCCCCCCTCCTTGGCCCCCGCGTTAAACAAGTGAGTGGACGTGTGTAAATGAGTGAGCGAGGGGGTGAGGGTCCTCCTGGGGCCACGCCTGCCTGGTTCCCCTCGGAGCTGTGGGCGATGCAGCACCCCAGGCGCTGGGCTGGGAGTGGCCCGGACACTCCATCCCTCCAGCTCCACCAAAGACGAATCCCCAGCCGGGCGAGGGCCACACAAGTTGCAGAGATGGACACACCACGTGGCCACGTGTGGACGTGCCGCTAGTGGCTGTCCCCCGCCTGCCACTCCCCACGGGGTTCCAGCCTCCAGACTTTGGGGACGACGTGGAGACCCTGAAGTGCGGGGGGTCTACTTCCAGCGGTCCCCGACCCCCACCCACCGAGTGGCTGGCCCGCCGCTGCCCTCTGCTGGCAACGCAGGCCCACTGAGCCCCAGGCCGGGGCCAGGAGAGGGAGGGGACCACCAGCGAATTGGGCCTGTGTCAGCTTCAGTCGGTGGCACAGAGCTGGTTTCCATGGCAACGGGAGGGTGGGGGAGGGGCCGCTTGGCCTTCTGGAAAGCAGGGAATGCGCTGTCCTCCTTCTGCTGGAGCCAAATTCCTCACCCCTGCCTCTCCCGCGAGGCCCATGTGACCGCCCAGGCCCAGGGAGGGGGAGGGGCGTAGGGAGAGGCCTGGCCCTGCTTGGGACGCTGTGGGCAGGTAGGACTGTCGCTGGCCACTGCCTTGAACGCTCTGCAGGCCACATCCCCTCCTGATGGACCTGGAAGGCACCTGGGGCTCCCCTGCCAAGTCGGTGGGCTCGGCCAAAAGCAGAGGCCGGTGGGACCTGACACAGAGGGGGTCCCCGAGGCCTCACCCCACCCCCCGCCCCACCTCTTGCTGAGGTCATTGTGCACACGTCGCTCGGGGAGGGTGGCAGCTGCCCTGGCCTGGGTGGGGGGTGGGTGGAGGGGCTGTCTGAAGCCGGGACCCCAGGCCCACAGCCGGCAGCCCCATTAGTATGCAGCTCACAGCCCTGGGGCGGCCCCCCACCGCAGGCACTGGGCCAGGCTGCAGCCTACAGGCCCCCCAGCCATCATACACACCCTGTCACCCAGCAAGGGGTGGGCAGCTGAGCTTGGAGCGGAGGGCTGGGAGGCAGGCCGTGGGGGCCCCCCCGAGGGTCAGCATCCCCCAAACATTTCTTCAACATGAGATCTTTCCTCGTCCTCCAGTTATGACTTTATGTAGACAAACAGGACAGCCACCGGTTCTAAATAAAGTTATTTGTCTATGTAAATTAATATATCATATTCTCTCCTGAAATAGAGGGAATTATTTGTCTCTGGAGGAATCATGTTAAGACTGACATCGGTATAACGGTGCTCATTTGCATATGCAGATATGTATGATTATTCAACACACAATTAAAGGCTGTGTGTTAGCAAATGAGACTAATTAGATACATTTATCTATGATAATCAGCTTTTTACAAACAAAATAGATCCCCCTTCGTTTCACCGAGAAGGGTCGCGGGAGCCTGCCTGGAGCCTGGTCTGTCCTGGGCCGCAGATCACAGAGCGCAGGTGGATGGAGGGAGCGTTCTAGAGCCTGTTCTCCCACGAGAGGTGCGACCAGCACCAGGGAGTGGAGCTTCCAGGCTTTGCAAAAGCCATGGGGCCCGAGGGCAGGTCTCTGGGCCAGGGAAGTTCCCGGAGAAAAATCTGGAGAGATGCAGAGTCCAGGATGGGGGTCCTGTCCCTGGAAAGAAAAGGCAGGTGCATCCCCTGGGAGGGGAGAGGAGGGCAGGGCCTGCAGGGACGCTGGGTGCAGAGAGCGTCACACACCAGCACCATCGCAGGGTGCGAGTGACTGGCTGAGGGCCCGTTCCAGCTGGCCAAGGGGCCACCAGCCTGGACACTCACGGGGTCACCCGCCAGCCTCAAGTGGCAATGGCTCCCTGAGATGGGACACAAAGCCCAGCCCCCCACCTGGTGCCGTTCTGGCCCCAGAGCCACCCTGGGATCTGGCTGAGGCTGCACTTTCCCAAGACCCCTCCCCGCACTCTCCTCCCGCCGCACTGGGCCAGGAAGAAGACCCCACACCCCGCGTCTCCATCGGGCCCTCGTTCCTGTGAGCAGGGCCTGCGGGGGGCCCAGCTCTCTGCCCACGCCCTCAGAGAGCCCCCGGCCCACCTCGCCGTTTACCCATCACGTCTGTCTTCCTACAGCGGGCCTGCTGTGCACCAAGCCCGTCTGGGGACACTGACACCATGAGTGCAAAAATGAACAAGACACCAGACAGAGAGAGGCCTTTGGGCCCGCGTCCAGCGCAACCACGACCAGCACGGCCACGTCCAGACACAGGTGCTGGGGAGGGTCCAGGGCGCCTGCAGGGCTCAGGACACCGAGAGGTGGCATCCACACATCCATCACGTGGTGGCATCCACACACCACGGACGCAGCGAGCTCCCCCTGCCCCTTCCACACACCGTCTTAGTCATCCTTTTTCGGGCAATTAAAGCCTTTATTTGGAAAAGGCCTAACGCCCAATTTCTTCAGCCGAGCGGCTTTTTAAGCAGCACGTCACAAACATGAGCGTGTCCCGGGTGGGGCCCGAGGTCATGAGGACGTCCTGCCCTGACCGCTGAACCAGGTGGCCGCCCCTCTGCCCCTGGGGCAGACAGAGGCGAAAAAGTCCAGGTGACGGGGTCAGGGAGGGGACGCGGGCGGGTGGACAGCCAGGCCTTCGGCCTCCTGGAGATCAGAGGGCACCTGAGCCCCTCCCGGGACGGCCCCGCGCAGCCCTGTCACTCTGCGAACGGCCCAGCCTCAAAGCGGGTGAGGATGCTTTAAATTAGATGCCGCCGCAGCAGGTCCCCCTGGAGTTGATGGCAATCTAATTAGGCAGCCAGTCTAGCACCGAATGTCCTAATTTCCCCAAGCTCGCTCGGGGACACGAGTGTCTCTTCACAGCCGTGGCTACCAGCCCCACCTGGCCTTGGCACCATCCGCGGCCGTGTCAGGGGATACCCACCAGAAACGCTGATTGTTTCCAGAACCTCTAGTTAATTAGACCAAGCGTCTGAAAGGCACTCAAAATATCGCTGCCAGTGTTACAGGGCAGGATGTGAGAGCAGACGCAGAGTGTCCCCGGCAGCCACCCGTGGAGCCCCCGGGGGGTTGAGGGGCCAGCACCCCCTGCGGGAGACATCTTCCTGGGCCTCCTGGCTCCCCTGCCTCTTGGGGTCCAGGGCACGGGAAGAGAGCCCACGCTGACGGATGCACTGCCCGTCCCCGATAAGCCCAGAATAGGGGCCATGGCAGCACCCAGTGGGTTGGGGTCCTGGGGGGCCAGCCTCCGTGGACATCGCCGAGGCCTGCACTCTGGCTTCTGGGTGGGTTTAGCCAATGGGGCCCAAGAGGAGGAGGAAGAGGCGTAGGTGTTTGCTTCCATCTCTCCCTGCTTGTCTGCTGTTGGCTGAGTCTCTCCTGAGGGTCAGGGGCCCCAGAAGCCCATGGCTCCTCCAAGGGCCCTGCCCCACATCCATGGGCACTGGCAGCCTCACACCCTCCCTGCCCCCGCTCCTGGCCCCCTTTCCGCACAGCCCCCCGGTGCTCCGGCCAAGGCCTGTCTCTTGGTGGGATCTGGCTGGTTTGGTCACTTGTTGGTGAATTCACTCTGTCACAAATATTTTTCAAACCCCTATGGTGTGTCGGTGGGTCTTTAGACACTAGAGACACAGCAGAGGATAAAGCAGCCTCGCAGACTCACCAGGCCTAGAGGAGCTGCTGGAGAGCACACAGGGGCCAGCCGAGGAGGCCCCGGATGGCGGCCCTCCTGTGCCCGTGCCAGAGCTGGGAGAAGGGAGCCAACCGCATGGCACGCTGGCACATGGCCGGTGCAGAGCCCCACCAGCATCTGCAGAAGCGGGGCTCCAGAGCAGTGAGCGTTTGCATCACTGGCCAGGGCACTCCCGATAGGGCATGATCACGGCACCAGCACCGGCGAACACCCTGAGGCTGCGAGGCTCACACCCACCGAGGCCGCAGCTCTGGAGGGCGGGGTGGGCTTCCTGCAGCCACGAGGTCAGCACCCTGGCCGATAAGCCCTCCAGGCGCTCCAGCTCCCAGGCCCCAGGGTCCCTGTCACCTGCCCGCACATCCCGGGCACAATTTCCCTCTGGGATCACGCCTTGCAATCAACTGAGTTAATATGTTACCCCTAAATAAGTTAATTATATTATTACTTTCTGATGCTGCGATCACAGATTTTTGTTTTGATGCTAAATCCGGTAAAACTTTAAATTAGGGTAATTAAATAATTAGCTGCAAGATGACAAGCTAGCAAACAACTTCCCCTGCCCTCGGACACGCCCAGCGGCGTCACCTTCGTGGAAGTTGCCTCAGAGAGCGGCGTGCGCAGCACCACAGAGCCGGCACTGGGAGGTGGCCCCGGCGTCACGCCGGCCTCCGCCTTCCCGCCGGGTCCCTCTTCCCCGGGCGCCTGTCTCAGCGTCAGGGCCTGGCAGCCTCTGCGTGTCTGGGGCGGAAGGTGCAGGGCTTGGTGTGACCTGTGCTTGCAGGTGTCCCCACCCCTGCGGAAGGGCCATGGGGCTGCTGGGTTTAAGGTGGACACGGGCCTACAGAGCTGTCCACGCAGCACACTGAGTGCTCCTGTCCCTGGAGAGGCTGGGAGCGCAGCGGAACCAAAGAGCAGTGTGGGTCTGAGACCAGGTGAGCCCGAGGCCTCCCGCCTGCCCTGCAGACTCCTTCCTGCCCCTCATCGCAGCCTCCCTGGAAAGTGCACCCAGCGACAGACATGCGAGGTAGCCGGCTGTGTTCTGGACAGTGCGGCTATTTGAAGAGGCATTTGGTTTCTAGGTTAATGCGACACATTTAGGCCCCGAATATTCAAGAAAACAGGATCTGTGGAGCGGCCTCATTTCTGTCCAGGTGAATTCCCCGTCCAGGTGGGACGTCAGCTCTGAGTATGATACTGCTTCCTTGTGTTTCTAGGGGTCAGACTGCACCGGCTCCCGCGGACCTGGGACACTGTTCCGCTGTGACTGTGCCCCAGGCTTTGGGGAGAAACTGCAGTTTTTTCCCCGGGCTCTCCGGTTGCAGGCGTGCGTGCATCATCTGCACAGCCCCCGTCTGGGGGAGGCGCGAGCCCACGGCCCGTCTGCAGCACAGACAGTACACGAGGGAGCTGCCGGCACGCCCGTGAACACCATGTTTCACACACGTCCCGAGTGAGCCGTAGCACGGTCCTCCGGGTATGGGGACCCCACCTCTATAACGCCCCGAGCCAGCGGGAGCCGGCACCCGACGTCCAGCAGACACGCCGCTCCAGTGGACCCTGCCGCAGCCTGGGGGCCCCACTCGGTGAGCTGTGACTTGCCCAAAACCCTTCTGCCTTTGGAGTGGGGCGGCAGTATCGTTCACTGAATGCGGGTGAAGATGGGCCCCACGGCTGCCCGCCCACAGACGCCATTAGGACGTGGCAGTACAAGGAGAAAGGGACCCGAGACCCAGGCTGAAGGCCCCCCGGGGCTGGGCACCGCTGCTGGGCCAGCTCCAGAAGCCGGCTCCCAAGAGACACTGTCCTTCTGCCTGAGACACAGCCGCAGGTCGCGCGCTGCCCTAAGCTTCCATCCCCACTTCCAGGCCACCCGCCGCGGAGAGGTCCCCTGGGTGAGCCACAGGGGCCCCATGGCCTCAGCAGGTGCCGTGAGTGTGAACCCGCGGCGCTGGCGGACAGCCCTCCCCGGAGCTTCACGGAGGGGCCAGCACGCGCGCCCCGCTCTCTTGCTCATGCTCCCACTTCGTGGCCAAATCTCCGGCGGTCTCTTCTGTCCCCCTGGCAGCAAAATTCCCTGTTCATGGACTTTCAGGCAATGAAAACCCTGAAAGGGCAAGAGGAGGGGGACTGGGGACAGAGGAGACCCCTCCCCAGGAACACTCAGATGATAAAGGGGGACCCGGCCGCGTAATCCATCCCAAAAGGAAGCCCCCAAACGCCACTTGCATATGTGGAGCAGCCTGGGTCAGTCGGGGTCCAGCTGGGAGGATGGAGCCTCCCCGGGTGTGTGCCTAGGGCACCAGCTTCAGAGGAAGCAAGGGAGCATGCTATCGTTTCGAGGTCCCTTTGGAAGCCAGGAACTCAGAGGCACAGATGGGCAGCGGAAGGAAGACAGGACGGGGGTGACGGCAGGACGGGTGCCCACAGCGAGGGGGGCCGGAGGGGCAGGGCCTGGCCGGGGTGCAGAGCCTGTGTGGTCGCTGCCATGCAGACCTTCCACTTGTCCACGAAGCCCAAAGCCTGGGACAGGCCTTGGACCAAGGAGAGGGGCGAGGGGACCCCACTCCACAGCCTGCATCGTGCTGCTTTCCGCTGAGGCTCTGGCCGAGAGGAGCCCCTTCCCAGGGGCCAGGGCTGATGTCCCAGCGGGTCTGGGTCCAGTGAGCAGCCTCATTTGGCCACGTGGCCGTGTGTGTGTCCTGCTCGCAGTGGCCCCTGACCCCACGAGCGCCCCTGGAGAGCCCGCGTGTGCGCGCCTGTGCAGCCCTTGCCCACCCCTCGAGGGCCCTGCTCTGGTGGGGGGCGGGGCCGTGGGCCTTCTTCCAGCCTCGCTGTGTTTGTTTCTTTGCTGTCATTTCATTCCTAGTCATGGAATTTTACTCTCAAACCAAAAGATGTTCAATTGCGTAAAATCCTGTGCTTTACCCTGGCCACACCCCCCTCTCCTTGTTTTAGGGTTTCACTTCTGAGTTTGTTTGTGCCTCCTTGAGTTTACTGAGTTCACACACAGAATGGCCTCTGTCCCGACAGCGTGCACAGTTGCCTTCTGGGTCTGAAGGGGTGTCGCCTAACCCCAAGCCCCCGCGGGGGGACGCGTGGCAGAGATGCAGGAAGGGCCAGATGTGGCCATAATTGGCTCCGGCTGCAGGACGGCTGGAGCCTGGGTCCCGGCTGAGCTGCTGACCAGCCACAAGGGCACTGCCGGCCCAGCCCCCCGACTCCCACCGGCTGCCCACCCACTGAGAGGTGGGGCTGGGGGAGGAGCGTTTCTTTTTGGCCGATGACCATAAGTGGCTGCCTAACAGGGAAGTGATGCGGGTAAGAAAGAGGCCACCACTCCGGCCGCCGTGTCCCGACCACCTTTGCTTCCCTCTGCGTCTGGCGCAAGCTCTGGTTCAGAGGGGAAGCGTGGCCCTCGGGCCGTGGGTGGGCTGCGTGCTCCCCGCGACGGGACCGCTGGCTGCCTCGTCCTCGCCTCCATCTCACGGGACCCCACGCCCGTGGCCCCCGAGCATCCTGAACCCTCCACATGAACGAAGGAATGGCCGAGAAATGACAGGCTCGCCCATTGTCCTGGCCATCGTCACTTACGAAGCCCAAGTTCAAAGATAAAATTATTAAGAATCTCAAGATTCCAGCAGAGCGTGGGACCCAGGGCCCCATCACTGCTACGTCACAGCCCGCGAGGTGGGCCTGGTCCCCACGAGGGTGGGTGTCACCCACACTGTGGGAGGGGTGGGGAGCAGGGGGCCGGCGGGGCGGGAAGATGAGGCCCCTGGGGCGTGAGAAGCCACATGGCACACACTCGAACACACGCATACAAACACACGCACACTGCCGCACACGCACGCACACACGTGCTCACAGTTCACACGGGTGCGCGCAGTGTCTGAAATCTCATCGGCGCTTCCTTTCTGTGGGCTTCCCTCCTCATTTACTCCTGATCCTACGTCCCAAAAGGATGGTGCTGGGCTCCTCCCCGGAGGGTGGAGGAGAGGTGGACCCGGAGATGCGGGTGCTGTGGAGGCCTGACCGGCCCAGAGAGACGCGCTAATGGGCAGCTTCCATGGAGACGGGGATTCCTTCCTCACCCTACAGCGGCCGTGCGGCAGGCTTCTGGCTCCTTTCCGTGGACGGGGACAGCGCTCCAGGCTCAGGCGTGGGGAGCCCCCCCAGGTCCCAGTCTGAGCCCCGGAAGCCCCGCCAGCCACCCTGACCACCACGTGTGCCCTGGCCGCTCCATGCGGGTGGCCCCAGGAGCCACCCAGGGGCCTGGGAAGGGCTGCCACACAGTCCCACCTTCCCCTACGAATTTGGCTGGGGTGGGCTCTCTGAGGGCAGCTCTGGGCTCCCCTGGCCGCTCTGCTCAGACCAGCTGCCCAGAAGCAAACCCGAACCCCTCAGCAGCCCTTGTCCACGCCCCGCCCCCGAGGCCTGCATGGGCTCCACGGCCCCCCAGCACCTCTGAGTGGCCCATGTGGGGAGCCCCGAGTGCGGTTTACTGAGAGGGTGGCGGTCCAAGAGAGGTGGCCTCGCGTCTGACCCCTGGCCCTCATCCTGGAGTGTCGGTGACGACCCGTGGAGCCTGCACGTGCACCGGGCACCTGCCACGAGCCCCCCACACGGAGGGGTTCATGCTTCAGATCCACCCCAGCCCAGCAAGGGCATCACCTGCCCAAGTGAGGACGGAAGGAACTGGAGGGGCCCAAGCTCGGCTCCTGGCGCTAGAATGGGGAGCCCGTCCGCCCTCCTGACCCCTCTGTCCAGTTCCAGGGTCACCTCCTGCAGGACCCCCCCCGGCCTCCCAACCAGTCAGGCCCCACCCGTCCAGCTCCCGGCTTCTTCCCAGCACTGCTCATGCTGCCCACGTGCAGCTGGCCATAGGATGCCTGCTGGCCTCGGGGAGCTGTGACCCCCAGGGGACACAGGAGACGGGGCACAGGGTGGATGCTGGCTCACGCGGCCAGACAAGCACGTGCCCTTAGGGACTTGACAGGGAGCCGTGGCCCTGCCTGAACCTTCTAGAAGCTTCTTTCTTTAGGTCAGGATCACATGACCAGTCAGTGAGCAGTTGTGCAGCCTGAGGCTGGAGGCTGGGCCCAGGCTGAGGAGCCCACACGCCCGACATGCTCAGGAGGCGGGAGCCACCTGCTCAGAGCACGGCCTGTGGGTGGTCGAGCACTGAACGTTGGCAAAGGTCACGCAGCTTCGGGGCTCCAGCAGACACAGGGTATCAGGGGTCCCAGGCCTAGTCACTGGACGCCAGCCCAGACCTGGCCTCTGGTCCAGCGCCCCCTCCACCTGCTGCAAACAGCCCCCAGACCCTGAGAGGCCTGGTTCTCTGTCTCCAGCCCCGATTCTGCCCCCAGCACGACTGTATCTTGGCGGTTTGCAATTTTGCCCTAAAAGGGTTAAGAAAACAAGAAACCAGAAGGCAGGACCCTCCAACCCTTCTGTGGAAGCCTGCACTTAATTGAGGATGCAGCTATTTATTTCCTCCCCTCACTGGTCTAGAACATGAAATGTTTACTTTTTCTTGTTGCGCCTCTGCACTCACACAGCCTCAGACCCACTCCCCACAGGACCAGAGAGAAAACTGTCAGTAACTCACATGGAGGCGCAGGCCACGCGGGACGGAGGCTCCAGTGGAGCCCAGGCCAGGGCTTCTGCGGACGGACCCAGGCAGCCCCTGTCCCCGGCCGGGGCAGCGCCACACACCGAGCTCGTGGACCTGCCCTTGGTGGTGCCATGTCCAGTGGAGCTCGTGGGGGGACCTAAACGCACCCCGCGGCGCAGCGGCCCGGCCCAGCGGGGAGGTGGGGCGTGCAGGCGCGTCGTCGAGCTTGAACTGCAGAAAAAGATGGGAAAGGCCTGGGGGGTCTGAAGCATCTGGACCCTCCCCCGGGGAGGGCAGGAGTCGTCACAGGCAGAGGAACAGCCCTGTGTCTCCGCGGGGCTCTGCTACCACCTCCCCGCTCATAAGTAGGGCAGCTGCTTCTGTGGGATACGGTTCCCCCACGTATTCGGAGAGTCGAGCTTCTTAAAACAGAAGCCATTTTTGAAAGGAGGGCACCCCAGCTCCCTGGAGCTGCACGCAGGGCAGCTGGGGGAGCACGGCCTGTTAGGGGAAAAGCAGGGGAGGGGCTGTCTCCCGGTCTCCCACCCCCCAGGGCGAGGCTGGAAGGAGCCCCCGCAAGCCTGGCCAGCCCTGCCAGGCCCCTGCGTCTGTGGTGCCTACACTTGCGCGTCCAAGGCCCTTGGAAGCGGGGCGCCCGGAGCAGAAATCCTGGGGGAGGGGCCATGGGAGATGCAGGGGCGCCTCTCACGTTCCAGAGCGTTGGGAGGGAGGGAGGGAGGGGTGAAGTGCCCAAGCCCCTCCCCATCAGGGGACTCAGCACAGGAGAGGAGGGAGGAGAAAAACGCACGTCACACCTTGATCTCGTGGCACATTAGGGCCATCTGGTGGCTGGGCCCCCAGAGGCTGGTACCTGTGCTGTCACTGGGCACCGCCTGATGCGCCCCCCCACCCCCCACCCCGCCGCCAGCACCCCCTGATGACTGTAAGCCCTATTCAAGGGCATTGAATTAACTCCACCCGTCTCCACTCAGCAGACCAGCCCCCGGACCCTCTTTGTCTCTCTGTTAAAAGGGGAGGGGGTGAGCACCCCCCTGCACAAGCTCGTGTCAGGAAGTTAGGAAAAGCAGGAGAGCGTGACTGCCTTCCCCCCCAGAATGGCTCTCCTGACTGAAAGGGGAAAAGGTGTAATACACGAGGGTGTCCACTGACATCGCCGAAGAGTGGCCAGGTAAATTACCACATTCATCAGGTGCTGAGCCTGGGACTCTGGATGGAGGACAGGTCTGAGCCCAGCTAGGCTGGTGACAGGGAAGACCCTTTGTGGTCTATTACAAGGTCATCACTAAAGGGATGTTGCCTATAAGCTTAAAGTACACTTAATGGCCCATCTCTGAGGACCCTGCCTCCCAGGTAATGAGCATTCAGCTCAAATATCTTTGTTTAGCTCCCAGGAAACATCTTGCCCAGGCCCACCTGTGAATGACTGCAGGAAGGAAGAAATTAACACATGCCCTCCGGAGGCTGATGGGAACCAGGAAATGTTTGACTTTACTCCCTCCCCTTTTAGTGTAAAAGGAGCCTGAACCCTAACTCAGGCAAGATGCTTCATTGGGACATGAGTCCACCCTCTTCTCCATCTGCTGGCTTCTGCATATTCCTTGTCCCAACAACTAGTCTCTCGATTTATTGGCCTGTTGTGCGGCCAGAAGTATGACCTTGGACTCAGTAACAATTTCAGTTTACTTTTTTTTTTTTTTTGCGGTACGCGGGCCTCTCACTGTTGTGGCCTCTCCCGTTGCGGAGCACAGGCTCTGGACGTGCAGGCTCAGCGGCCAGGGCTCATGGGCCGAGCCGCTCCGCGGCACGTGGGATCTTCCCGGACCGGGGCACGAACCCGTGTCCCCTGCATCGGCAGGCGGACTCTCAACCACTGCGTCACCAGGGAAGCCCAAATCTTAAACTTTAAGTGGGGGGAAATGTATAGTACGCGAATTATATCTCAGTAAAGCTGGGTTTATAAAAAAATTTCTTTTCATCACCCTGGACTAACCTGGCACGGTGTCCACTAGGGGGGTGGGGGGAGTAAAGGACAGGGGAGGGAGGGCTTTGTAAACTGTCAAGTCCTGTCCAAATGCAGGAGGTGGTGGTTTTGTGGAGTTTCTAAAAACAATTTGAAGAAAAACAGGTTCTTGTAAGTGGATTGGGGGCCATCTTTCTTTACCTTCCCCCCAGGGGGACATGGAGACTGCGGACAGTCAGAGGCCAGAGCTGTCAAGAGGTTCTGAGGCACAACTCGGGGGACTTAAAGGACAATTACCAAGTGCTACCCAGAGGCACTTGGCGAGAGGTACACGGAGACACAAGCCCCTGAAACGAGCCTCGGGACTGGCGCTCCATCACCAGAGACCCATGGAAACAATGGGGGCAGGGGCGGAGTCTCAGCTGAGACGCAGGACCAAGGCAGCCCCAAAGGAGCCTCCGTTGAGCCTCTTCCCTGCCTGGCGAGGCCCAAGGCTGTCTTGGCTGCCCCAACCTGCTGCCCTCGGCCTCCCCGCGGAGACCTCACCCCGGAGGAGCTGTCCACACCAAACAGCAAAGAGCCGTGAGCGCGTTTAGCCTTCTGCACCTAGGAAATATCGCAGAAAAAAAATCACAACCCAAAAGCAAGTGTGAGGATGCAAAACAAAACCAATAAAAACACGAAGAGGTTTGAAATCAATATTCTTTGGGTCTCTTTCAGCCCAGGAATGGCCATGGGGCTTCTTAACATAAAACAAGCTGCTTGTCCGTGATGATTGGAAGGAAACTGTTGAAACATCAGAAATTATATAAGGAATGAGGAATACCCTACGAACAGGTGGTGGGAAGTTGAGCGGGGTTCTCATGCCCAAGTGTGGAAGGTGGCATCTTCCACCCCAAGGCTGGTGTGGCCCCCAAAGAAGCCAGTGGGTCTATGTCCAGCAGCCATGCTTGGGTGCCTTGTCTTTTACCTGATTCTGGTGAAGCGCTGGCCTCTGGAGCCCCCACCTCCGAAGTCAGAGACGGGGGCTTCTCGCTGTGCCCCGCTCTCCCGCTTGTGGACAGGAGGTGAGGCTTGTGTGGACAGGGTCGGGGAGGGCCTGAGAACGAGTATTAACCAGCAGGGCCAGCGGGTGGAGTGCAATCTCTCAGGTGGCCAGCAGGTGGCGGCGTCTGACCAAAAACCATGCCTCTTCCTGTGCTTTCAAGATTTGTGGCTGAGCATCGCCCGGATTGGGCCCTCCGGGGAGGCTGCTTGAGGGTCTGGGACCTCAGAGGAAGGCCCACGCCCCCCACCCCGCCTCCATCCCTTCTCTGAGCTGCTGAAGGTTCAGAAACTGGCCCAGAGCCCTCGCTTCCTGGCCTGGAGTGTAGGCATCCCAAAGGCCAGGCTGAACCCCAGACTGACACTGTCAGACCCCCCTGGCCCGGGCCCAACGTCGGATTTAATTTAATCTCCCGGCCATGCTGACCTGCAGCCACAGCAGGGGCTCTAGTCTATCCCCTCTTTTGAAGGCCAATATCCTGGGTGCCTGTGGCTTCAATTACTGAATGCTCTGACGACGTTTCCATGTCCCCGTGAGGGCCTGCCAGACACCCCTTGGGTGGTTCAAACGCCCTCACACTCAATCTGTCCATAGCACACCCGCCCCCTCAACCCCCCCTCCAGCCCGGAGTCCCAGAGGTAGGAGGTCATTGGCCCCCATCAGGCCGCACCGCTCGTGTCGGCAGCGGGGGTAACAGTGGAGTTGGCCCACCTCTCTCCACGTCCCCTGTCACCTCTGGCAACTCTGCCAGGCTTGGAGGGACAGCCGGGAGGAAGTACCCCAAACCCCCTGACCACAGCGGGAGCAGTGGTCTGCAGAAAACGCTTCCTTGAGCTCCTACGGCGGCGGCCTCTGCCCTCCCAGCAAAGACCAAACTCCCCACCAGCCTGGCCGCCTCTGGGTCTCTGGGCCCCACCCTGGCCCCCTGCGGCCCCCTCCAATGTGCCACGCCCCTTCCAACAGCCTGTAAGCCCCCTGCCCCAGAGGGTGCTCCCCCACCCCAGGTGCTTGGCCTGACACCCACTCACCCTTCAGACCATGGCCCAAACACCATGGCGGCCTGTCCATTCCGGGCTGTCCCCACCACCCTGCCCGTGCCTGACCTCAGCCCAGGAGGCAGTGCAGGGGCCCCTTGGAGAGAGCCCTCCCAGACCCTTCTTGTCCTTGAGCCCACCTTCAGTCCCAGATGGGACAGGCTGGTGGATGAGGCCTGCCCTCCTGAGCATCAGCCCTGGGCTCCCTTTCCCTCATCCATCTGCAGGGCCCAAAGCACAGAGACTCTGGTGTTTCCCACGACTGATGATCCACGTGTTTGTGCCTGTCTCCTCCCATCCAGCATGGAAGCCCTTGAGAGCCAGGATCCCCATCAGTGCTGGATTTCCAGAACCTTCCAGAGTGAACACATCTCTCATGCATTCGCTGCAAAAAAGCACCTGGCACCTGCTCACATTCCCCGAGCACTCGACAACACAGAGATCATCTCTGTTACTCCTCTCCCTGGTGAAACCTGGAGAATAGAAAGGTTAAGCTACTCTGTCAAGGTCACACAGCAGGGCCTGATGAGTGGTTCCCAGGCAGTACTGAGCTGGAGGCCAGGGTGACACCCATCTCTTGACTGAGTGGGAAGCAACCATCACCCACCAGCTCCACAAGACCTCCAGGCACCTTCCCACCTGGAGAAAGTTTGAGGTCCTTCATCTCCCATTGGAAGGATTGAAAAGGTAAGCCCCGAGGCTGACAGGATTCCCCCAGATGGGGCTCAATCCGAGAGGAGGAAGCACCTCTGGAAACTCTGCCAAAGCCCTGCGGCCAGTGTGTGCTCACTGCACTTAGAATGTGGAGAAAGGTCAGGTGGCGCTGCACTGGCCGTGCACCGACGCCCTAAACCATCCCACAGCCATTGCACAAAACCGGACCCAGGTTTGAAAAAGGAACCAGGCTGCTCTCAGCTTCCTACTCTCCCTGGGTTTTTCAACCTGTATTAGAAACTCCATCATTACCCCACCCCTCCCAAACCTTCCGACAGGTCTGGCCTTAATCCTTGCCCCCAACCTCCCAGCCATGGGGACTCTCCTGGTTGGCAACCCCAGCTCAGCCAGTGCGTCACCCTGAGGCAAGCTGCGCCCAATGACCAGCCCCCACACCCTCCCCGGCCCAGGCTGGCGGGGAAATTGCAGAACCGGGCATCTTGCATCCCGGGGTCCCACAAGTGCTCAGACAACACCCCTGGTCTGACGTCCACCTGGGGGCACCACAGCAGTCCCTGGAGGGGTTTCTTGGCTGAGACTCAGGCCAGGACAGAGGACCCGCCCCCGCCCCAGCCTCTCTCTGGTGCAGCCCGCATCTGCTTTCTCCAACAGAGCTGCCATCCTCCCCAACTTCATGGTGGAGCCCTCGCCGCCGCCCCCCGCCCAAGTAGAAAACTGAGAAAATTCCCCCTCTATGGTAGGGCAAGCCATGGAAAAAACCTTTCACCGGAAATCGCAGAGAATTGAAACAAGGTTTTGCCTAAACAAGAGGTTTTTGTCCTTAAATCTCCGATCCCTGCCTCAAATCACTAAGACTCCAGGGAGCGTGGCAACAACTTCAGGACGCACTTGTCCCCGGAAACTGCGCGGCGGGGGCTGGAGACCCAGGAAAGGGCCAGCTGCGGGGAAGGCCCAGCCCAGCCGGGCCTCAGGGCGTTCGGAGCGCGCCCTTTGCCCCGCGGGTTACCCAGCTGTGAGGCCGCTCCTGGAGGGCGTGCGCTCCGCACCTCCTCCGGCCTCGGCGGATCAGGCGTCCCCGGTGGGCTGCGCGCTCCCTGCTCCGATCCCTGCTGCACGACGCCGGAGGTGTGGCTCCTGCAATTGGTACCGAAGACGAGGACAAGGCGGCCTGAGGCGCCCACGAGGGACGGGGGCGCACGGTGCCCGCAACCCCCGGGGGCGGCAGGAGGCAGAAGCTGGAGACGCCGGGAAGCAGGAAGACCTCTCCCGGGTCCCACGGCTTCCACAGCCGTCTCCAACCAGATCTCCAGCTCCTTCCATCCCGTCGGCGACCTACCCCTGGCCATCGGTCTGCGCCGCCGGTGGAGCTGGGCTCCGGGAAGAGGAGGTCACCAAGTCCCCTCTGATTGGACGGCCGCGAAGTCCCAGAGGGCGCCTCCGCACCTTAAAGCAGGAGCGGCGCGAGGGGAAGGTAGAGCCCTCCGCAGCCCAGCCCTGCGCGCGGCAGCGAGAGGTGGGGAGGAGGGGGTCGGGGGAGAGGACGGAGAAGAGAGAGGGGGGAGGGGAGGGGGCGGAGGCCACCAGGAGGCGGGGCCGAGGCGGGACCCAGAGGCCCCGGCGCGGGGAGGCCCCTGGACCGACCGACTGCCGGACGGACGCGCCAGCCGGTGAGCGGCACCCACGCGGCGGCAGCGTCCGGCGCGCGCGCGGACCCCGGGGCGGCGCGGGCCGGGCCGCATGAGCACCTGCCTGCCCGACGAGCCCTCGGGCCCCGGAGGCGCGGCCATGGCCGAGCTCAAGTCGCTGTCGGGGGACGCGTACCTGGCGCTGAGCCACGGCTACGCGGCGGCGGCGGCGGTGGGCCTTGCCTACGGGGCGGCCCGGGGGCCCGAGGCGGCCCGCGGCTACGGCGCGCCGGGCCCGGGCGGAGACCTCCCCGCGGCGCCCGCGCCCCGAGTTCCGGCCGCGGCGGCCGAGAGCAGCGGCGAGCAGAGCGGCGACGAGGACGACGCCTTCGAGCAGCGGCGGCGCCGGCGCGGACCCGGGGGCGCGGCGGACGGGCGGCGGCGGCCCCGGGAGCAGCGCTCGCTGCGGCTGAGCATCAACGCGCGGGAGCGGCGGCGCATGCACGACCTCAACGACGCGCTGGACGGGCTGCGCGCCGTCATCCCGTACGCGCACAGCCCGTCGGTGCGCAAGCTCTCCAAGATCGCCACGCTGCTGCTGGCCAAGAACTACATCCTCATGCAGGCGCAGGCCCTGGACGAGATGCGGCGCCTCGTGGCCTACCTCAACCAGGGCCAGGGTTTGGCCGCTCCGCTGGCCGCCGCGCCCTTGACGCCCTTCGGCCAGGCCGCCGTGTACCCCTTCTCCGCCGGCGCCGCGCTGCCCTGCCCAGACAAGTGCGCCGCCTTCTCCGGGACGCCCTCGGCGCTGTGCAAACACTGTAACGGGAAGCCGTAAGGGCCGCGGGCCGCCCCTTCCGCACGCGTCCTGCATTTTACCTTGCCCCCATGACTGTGTCACCCTGCCCTCCCCGGACCCCGCCCACGGGGAGCAGGCGGCCAGACCTCGCTTCCAGCCCTTGCGTGCTGAACATTTGGGCCCGCGGGAAGCGCAAAGCCCATCCGGGCGCGGGATTGAACCGGACAGCGGGGCGCTGGTATCCATGCCCTGGAGCCCGCAGCGCCCAATGGGACCCCTCCCGACGCCCCAGCCCTCGACCCTGGAGACGGGACGGGGGTGACCATACGTGCTTGTCCGGCCGCCGCCGCTCGGCCTCAAAAAGAAAACCAGGATGGTCGCGACCCCCGGGCAGGTGGTCCTTCCCTGAGCCACCCGGGGGTTCGCGGAGCGCGGGACAGAGCGTAGCCCACCTTGGCGGGTCGTGACCTCGCTTGGGAGCGCGTCTTTGGCCCCCGTCGGCCGCTCTCGCCAGACCTCCGGGCCGCGCTCCGGGTGGGCGTGTCCCCGAGGACGCACCGCGCCCGGCACCTTCCCCCTCTGCCTGCTCCAGGACCCCCGCGCCGCAGCAGCGGAGCTGCGGGATGAGCCCCGCCCCGGCTCCGCAGCTGTCGTTTTCAAAGAAGCCGGGCCGCGGGCGCAAGAAGACCCCGGCCATGAGCTTTTCAGCTCCCAAGTCTGTTGTGTTTGTTTTCTTGCTTGCCTAGAGGTGAGCGGACGCTAACACCGGCTGCAGAATTCGTTCCCTAAACAGCCCCTGGGCTCCCCAGCCACCAATGCCCCCGCCGGATCGTCCACAGCCCGGCACGGCCCGGGTGGAGCTGGATGGAGACCTCGGCGCGCCCTCTGCTTAAAGGCAGCTGCATGGAGGAGGGGTCCTGGGCTGTCAGGGGAGGGCCTGGTCTAGCCCTGGCGACCGGCCAAGCCCCCAGCCCACCAACCCCGCACATTTCCGGGAGAGGAGACAGGGCCACGGTGAGTACGCTGGTGGGGGCCGCGCCCTGGCCGGTGCGAACCGTGATGGGGTCTCTTTTAAAGTCGGTGTGAGAACGGGGTCTGTGTTTTTTAAAGTCGATGCTCAACTCAGAACTCTGCCACTAGCCGGGGTCCACCGCCCCCCCGCCCCCGAGCACAGCCGGCCGCCGCCCTGGGGGACCGAGCTGTCCTCGCCAGTTTGTGCCGGAGCGGCTCTGCTACGATATCCGGCTTTATTAACCCAATTTCTTCGGCTGTCGCTAATGCTATGCTAATAGGGAGAGAGGACCTCGGCCCTGCAAAGCAGCCTGTCTACAGCAGTTAACTTTAATTAATACATTTCAAAAGACCCTTTTGTATTTGCAAAATGAAGTGTGTGATTAAGTCTTATTCATAAAGACATATGCTTAATACTGGTTTTTGCTAATTTCCATATTTATTTCTTATTGTCTTTTTTTCCCATAACAGACTAGTTTATCAGTTTTGCACATTCAAAAAGCTGAGTGTTGGAAACTGTTTCAAATTTCTTTTAGATAACTGCATACCCAAGTGTCACCAACTTCTAGGGTCATTTCAAAGTGACCCTAAATCAACTTTATAAATTACTTATCATCTGAAACAGAGTTGCTTATTCTGGTTAAAGTACATCATTTATATTCAGAATAAAGTATTTGATTTCAACTAATTTTTTGAATAATATGATTAAATTTTAATATCAATTTAAATGGTGTTCGTTTGTGACTGAACTCATAATTTCAGTGTTCAGGGAGCTGTGTCAGTTTGGGCCACATGCTTCTAAATCACAGAGTCCAAAGAGTCTCTAAGACACAGACAACTTATCTGTAGGCAGCCGCTCAGCAAATGTATGAAATAATAAGAAAACTGTGAAGGAAAAAAATCTCTCTGCCCCCTCTAGGTGAAAAATAAGAATTTTTAAAAAGAGCCATTTAAGTAATCAGAAGTCCTTCCAATAACTTCGTTTAAGTAAAAGTTAAATTAAATTTAAACTTTTCTTTTTTTTCTTAAAGCTACAAAGCTGTTTATCAACTGTTCTCCAAAAATGTCAGCGTGCTGTTCCCTGGGGTTGAGTGGAGGAGTTTTTCAAAGTGAAGTTTGGTGGGTTTCTTGACAGCAGCTGCTAATCAAGCAACCTGGAATATCAAAATAAATGTCGTTTGGCCTCTCCCAAGTTTGCACAGCAAACTCCTCATTCTAAGACAACCTAGACATTGGAAGAACATTCCCAGCTCGAAAGGTCTGACTGCCCCCACCCCCCCGCCCCGTGGCCTGTTTGCCCCAAGTATAACCAACAAGGGGTGCCTATTGGCGCTGCTTGTCTCTGTTGCCAGAGACTCTCTGGAAACTTTTGATGGGGGTTCTGGTGTTTTCCCCAAAGCCTTGCTCTCCTACAGGGGTGGCACGAATTGCTGTGAATGAACTTGAAAAAACTCATCACCCCGCACCTAACCCAGAGCACCTAACCCAGAGCTCGCCTTTCGCCAGCACTGGGGGAGGAATTAAGTAGGAAAGAGCTTTGCCTGGAGCTTGGATTTGACACAGCTTGTTCTCAGAGGAGCAAGATACTAATGAGAGCCCTTTAAACCGGGGTTACCCCAACAAGGAGAGTGCCGGCCGCGTGTGGAATCTTACAATTTCTGGTGGCCACGTTAAGAAAAGGAAAGAGAAGTAGATGAAATTCGTTTTAATGACTTTTATTTATTCCAACATAGCCCAACTATTACCATTTCAACATGTAATCCATATTCTTAAATTCTCAGGGAGACCTTTCACATTCTCTCTTTTTTCTGCCGAACCTTCAGAACCCGATGTCTTGCGCTCAGAGCCCGTCTCAATTCAGAACAGCCCATTTCAAGTGCTCAGTGGCCACGTGTGGCTTGTGGCCGCCCCAGTGGAGAGAGCAGATAGGTGGTAAAAACGCAAAGCATTCAAACTGCATTTGAATAATAAGCAGGAAACCTCCGCAAATTCAGGGAATACATTCTAGTGCTAGACAAATAGGAAAAGCTTTGTCCTGTCACTCTCTCAATCCTGGGTCACCAATCTTGCCGGGGCCGGGGCGGGCAGCAAGAAGAACCATCGTGAGTTTTCTACCAAGAGTGGAAGCCGTGCGTCTACTAGTTGCTGGTCCCAGTGCATCAGCCTTGTACGAGCCAACCACACCCACACCTAGGAAGGCAGCGGAGTGACTGTGGGGTCCTCCCCACTCTGGCCAAGGCATTGTCTTGAGCCAACAGAGCCTCTTCCTCTACTGACCTCACAAATGAAGGGGTCGGCCACACTGGCTGCTGCTTGAGTGACTCTCAGACCAAGACTCCTTCATGCTCAGGTTAGGAGCCCGTGAAGCCTGGCTCCTCGGGGCTTGGGGCAGCCTTCTCAAGCCCAGTGGCTCCGTAGGGGTCCCTGGCTGGGGTCAGAGGAGGCAACTGGCTCCGCCAAGCTCCTGCACCCCATCTTCATTCATTAACCAACATGACTGGCGTGGCCCCGGGGCTTTTGGTTCAGATGGTGCCCAAGATACTTTACGCCCAAAGATCTTTGTTTTCCCTGGTAGGAAATTCACGCACCTAAAACAGCATCCCTGGTTTCCAGTAATGGCATCCAGACTCCGAGGGCAGAACTCTACCCAAACCTGGCTCTGCCCCCAAGGACCAGGAGTATGGACCACGCAAAGGCCATCCAGCCCACATGAGTTCATAGACAGGTCCTCAAGTACCAGGCACGTGGCTTCCACTGTTTCAGTTTGTTGATTTCATCCCAAAGGTGGGATTTCCTTTTCAGTTCTTCACAGAAGAATCCTTGGGGAGCCTTGTTTCCCCTTAGGAGTAATCTGACACTTGCTTTGCCAAATACGCCTGTCTTATTTCCTTGCAGGTTGGGAACGTTAAGAGAAGAGGTTCTGCCTCAGAAAGGACAGATACTGTTTTCCTGAAATGATGGGGGAAATGCACCAGCCATCACTTGGACCGGTGCGGCCGGCCTGGCCTCTCCCTCGGCGTCTGCGAGGGCTCCCACTGCAGCCTCGGAGCTGAGGCCTCTGGGCCCTGGTTAATCCAACAGAGAGTGATTACAGCAATGTTATCATGTGAATTTGCTTGTGATATGTTTTTAGTCTTTAATCGCTTTTGGTATCCCATTTGAAGGGATGGAAATAGAGGGATTTATGAGGTATTAAATCATTTCTCCAACAATTACCTCTTTGGGCTCGTAACTCTAGATGTTTCAACTCCCCAACTAAAGTCTGTTCCATAAAATTAGAAAGTTAATACACATTTGCACATTTAACCCCAAAGGAGCAAAACCCACATTACCATAAATGCAGAAAGGCTGAAATAATTAGCAAAGTGACCTTTGATCCAGTGTTTTCCCTGTTTTAAAAAGTGACTTGTGCCGTTTTCTTTCCGGTCTGAAGTGCCCGAGGCCTATGCGTTCATATCACGGTATAAAAGCTAATTTTCAAGTGTGGCTCTCTGAGTGGGAAGACGGCCAGGATTATTCTGGAGGTTAACATGAGGCTTGTAAGATGCACGTGTGCGAGGGGGTCTCTGAATAAACCCTTTCTGCTCTGTGGTCGGCTCTGTGGAACTGACCAGCTGGTGCCTGGTGGGGATACAAAGGGAAGCTGCTTCGTGGCCCCAGGGCCTCAGCCTGTGTGTCCTCGAGGCACAGCCCTCAGAACGCAGTGCAGAGCCACACGTGGGCCTCTGTCCCCCACGACACGCAAGGCCTCCTGGGGTGGCAGCCCCACCCGGTGCCAGCCGGCCTGCACGCACGGTGCTGCCACCAGGGACGGGAGCGTGGTCCTAGCTCAGGGCCTTCGCGGAGCAGCTCGCCAGTGCGCTGGAAGTGGCCCAGCCTTCCCAGCGGCCTGGTTCCGCCTCCAAGCCCCGTTTTGTCTAAAGCAATGAGCCCACAGTCAGTTACTCTCCTGGGGGCCCTGATTCGGCCTGACGGGAGCCCAGTCCCCCCAGTTCCCGAGGACGGCTCTCGGTGCCCTAATGAGGCCAGGCCAGCCTGGGAACCTGGCTTCAAATCCCGAGACACATGCAGGACCCGCAAGGCTCTCTGATATCCACAAGGCATCTGCCAGGATGCGTTGTTGTCGCCTTCGTCACCCTGCAGCCCGCTGGCCTGCGGTGCCGGAGCTGTGTCCTGGCCCTCCCAGTGTGTCCCTGCATTTGACTGCAGGTGGCACCCAGGTTACAAGATCCCTGGGAACAAGCGGCCGGTCTCTGCACCTCGTGCGTATAACCAGAGCCAGCGGACACCTGGCGACACGAGTCAGGGTCGGGCTCAGCCCGCACCTGCCTGGGGGTCCGGAGAGCGGCTCGTGTGACCCAGCCCCGCATGGCCACCGAGCAGGCAGGAGCCAGGTCCCCTCTGCCAAAGTCACTCCAAGTCCTGGGACGGTTTGTACAGAGCAGCCTGGACGCCGTCCACTGACCACAAGCTGGTCGCTCAGGAGTGGACACATCTACACGGTTTAGTAATAGGGACGCGGAAACCCCACTGTCTGTGAGTCACTCTCTGGCCTGTGGCGCCCAGATTGTGGGTGGGAGGGGCCGTGTCTCAAGCCTCTGGGTGTTAAGACCCTTCCTCCTTCCAGCACATCCCTGACCAGCACAACTGCCGGTGTCCTTGCAGCCCTCAAATATCACAGATTTGGGGTCTCATGACCCTGGTCACTGCCCCCAGTGCAGTGCTGGTTGCATGTGCTTTGGGAAGGGATGCCTGATCCAGGAGAACAGCTGACCAGCCGCCTTCAGCCTTCAGCGCGGCCTGGAGCCAGGTGGACACAGGCTGGGGCAACCATTCTCTCTGCCCAAGCATCACCCGAACTCACATGCGGGTGTGCGCGTGGGTGAGCACGTGTGTGTCCGTGCCTGAATATACATGCAAGTCACGCTGTAAACTGTTTCATCCCCTGCCGAGGCCAACTCGTGCCCATGGGGGCCGGAAGAGGAGCTCATTGCTGCTCGGCTGTCCTGGAAGGTGGGTGAGATGCCCCTTCGCGGGCAGCAGACAGGACCCAAGAGAGGAGGTTTCCACGTGGTCTCAGGGAATGTCCTCACAGTGAGGGAGCCTGGATGGCCGTGTGGCCACAGTCAGGAGTGACTGCAGAGAGGGGTCATGGAGAGCTATACGGCGGGTGAGAGTGGCGTTCCCTGAGTTGCGGTCACTTCCCTGGTCACCCAGCCTGGCCAGCCCCAGCGCCGGACCCTCCCCACCTAACCCACAGCCCCATCCTGATTTCAACAGAGGTAGAGGGGAGCCCTCCCTGCAGAACAGAGGTCTCTGGGCGTCAGGGGAAGCCGGAGGCTGCAGCTGCTAACTGAGCTGTAGGAACAGGGGCGGGTGGGGATCAGCGCCTCCTAACGAGTATGTTGTCGGGCGATTCCGCCCTTATCTTCCACTTAATAAGGCTGGTTAAACAGTGATTTTGAGGGGCCGTGCATCCCCTAAACCCGTTCGTTCTCGTGGCGCACTCCCTCTGCACTGCAGGAGGTGATGGTGAATTACTACCGTGTCGGGAAGTGGCTGTGCCAACAGACGAGGGTCACGGGTGAACTTTCCAGGATGCTGCCTTCGTTAAGCGGCCTCGTTACAGCCCACAGAACCGCTCAGGACGTCGCTTGGAAGGAGGTGCTCTGCGTCCAACTGTTCCTTGCCGCCCTCCCTGTAGGGGAGCGAACAGTGTTTCCAGAGTAATGACAAGTGAACAAACAAGGTCAGGGGACCCCGCAGGCGGCTCCGGCAGGCATTCTGCCCCGTGTCCTGGGCCGGGACCGCGGAGCCCCGGATCCGTTCCCTCCCCGTCCAGGGACCCTGGTGAGGTAGCCGCGGGCTCTGAGCTGTCAGGAGGACTGAGGGGGGGTCCTGACATGCGGCTTCGGCCCCCAAACCCCTCGGTGCTTCATCAACGCCCGCTCTGCTCCGGGCCAGGTGAGGTAACGGCCCCACGTCTGCGACCACCAACTCGGGGTGGCCCTTTGCTGAAGGCCACGACGCGCCTCGGGCCACCAGCAGAGCCTGCAGTGGAGGAGATGCGGGGCAGCCACTCCAGAGGGGCCATGCGTTCATTCTTCACATAGCTGCTATCTCCTCCGTTCACTGTGGTGAAACATACTTAACGTAAAACTTACCGTTTAACTGTTTTAAGTGTACATTCGGCGGCATTAAGTACTTTCACAAGGTCACGCAACCATCCCCACCATCTATTTTTAGGACTTTGTTATCACCTACAATTGGATTTTTTCAAGTCAGGCTTATAGACGTGTAATTGACACCCAGTAAAACGCACACCCCCCTTAGATGTAGTTCCTTGAATCTTGGTAAACGCATGCGGCCGTGAGCCACCCCTGGGCAGGGTATACAATCTTGCCCTCATCCCAGAAAGACCTGTGCTCTCCGGACTCGAAAACTGCTGGTCTGCTTTCTGGCCCTATAGTGTTGCTTTTTCGGGAATGTCTTCTAAATGGACTCTTAGAGTGTGAAATTTGGGGGTCTGGCCTCTTCACTCAGCCTAGTATGTCCGAGCCTGGCCGAGGTTACCATCTGTGAAGTGGGGCGGTGATCTCAGTGGCACAGGAGACTTGGGGGAGCTTGATGAGGGGTCTCCTAACCCTTAGCCCCTCACCTGCCCCCATGGGCCGTGCATTGCTGTCACCATGATCCTACTGCACCCACCGTGGGTGCCAGTCTTTGAAAGTCATGGGCCAGCTTGATTCCTGCAGAAGCAGCCCTGTGTGAGCCGTTGTGATCTCAGAGGCTTTGGGGGAGGAAGTGAGCGGCCCCACCTTGCTCTTTATGGGAAGGTTTCCAAAGATGGCTCCTGCTGGCCGTCCAGGGCAGCCCCAGAACGAGGCCCAGAATCCACAGCCCCGTCGATGCCGACTGCCCGTCTGTCTCCTGAATTTCTTCCTCTTTCCAAAAACACGTCCTCTCAAGGAACACCTGGGCGTGGTTTCCCCGACAGGGTGAGGGGTGGTGAGGGTTTGGGAAGGAGTCGCTGATGTGGTCCAGGCTCGGGAAAGGCGAGGGAGGGTGACCGCGGCCGAGCCCCTGAGCTGGCCCGACGGCCACGCGCGTCCTCGTGAGGGGCCGGAACAGCGCGGGCCTGCGGTGGGCGCCCTAAGCACTGATTGAATGAGGATGACAGCAGTGGTCACGGAGGGGCCCCGGGAGGGCCAGGAGGCAGGTGCCCCGTGATATCGCCTTTCCGTGAGCTCAGCGCCCCGGGCTGCCACTAAAGCTGCTTGTCAGTTAGCGTTAACCTGGAGACGCCCAGCCCCTTTCTGGGAACCACGGAACAGAAGCCAGAAACCACGGACTCTCGTAAGGAAACGGGAAATGCTGACACACGTGCAAAGGGCCTCGGCCGGGGAGATGCGATCAGATCGTAGCTGGGACATAAACCAGGGCCCAAGGGGCCACGCCTCGCAGCCACTGTCTCCGCAAAAACGGGACCATGCCTGAGGGTTTTCTGCTCAAATCTGGTGTCCGCTTTTTTCTCCTGTTGTGCTTTTTTGATAGAGAAAAATATGGAGAAGGCTCTAAGAAGCAAAGTGCCTGTAATGGGCTGTCGTCAGGGTAAATGCTGATGCCATTTACATGGGCTGAGGCCACGTGTGACCTGAGTGCCCCCAATATGCTGCCTGCCTTGTCCCGGTGGGACCTGCGGGTGCCCAGGGCACAGACGTCAGCGGGGAGCTGTCTTCACAAACAGGAGGCGTTCCTAATCCTCCGTGTGGCAGCTCAGTTATCTGTCCGGTGGCGAGGGGACGTTATGGATGAGGCTGTGATTAAATTTCCTCATGTAACGACCCTAAGTAAATCTTTGCAATTTTCATTTTGCGGAGATTTAATATAGATCGGGGCCCTGTTGTTGGCTCCCACTTTAATCCCAAATCACTCATTAGATGAAGACCAGCAGACGCCAGTGGGCGAGGCCTGTGGGCTGAGCCGCAGACTGGACCCACAGGAGCGCGTCCAGATGGACGGCTGCTGCCCTCGTTCCGTGATGGGTGCTAATCTCAAACCCTGACCTGCTTCCTCCCCATTATGCATATTAAATGCAGCCAAAATTCTGGGGGTGGTGCGGTCCACGCCGCTCTCCCCAGATGCCTCTGCTCCCGACCCCGCCTGCCTACTCCACACGGAAGCAAACCCGCCTGGGAGCCAGGGCTGGTTGGTGCCCACTGACAGATCCACCTGGCCGGACACGCCAGCTGGGTTGCCAGGTAAACACAGGAGTCATTTTGAGTAAGACTCTGCCTGAAATAATTGCATGGGTCATACACTGAAAACGTGTTTCTTGATTATCTGACGTTCAGATTTCAGTGGGTGTCCTGTATTGGTATTTGCTGCTCTGGCCACTGTCCTCGGCCCCTCCACACTTAGCCCTGAGCCTCCCTGAAGCCCACTGACCAGGGCCACTCACGTGGCTGCAGACCCCACCCTGGCAGCCCTGCCTCCAAGGACTCAGTGGGTTTCCTGGGGGCCAGATGAGCTACAGAATAGCAGTCCCAGTGTAAAAGGAAAATGTGGGATCCTAGTCCCAAAATGATTCAGAATTACAGGATGGCAACAGCCTTCTGAGTGCCGGGCTCTAGGCACGCTGTTCAGACCACAGCCCGCGAAGCCGGTCCTGCTGGGGGAGGAGGGTCGCAGAGTCCACCCAGGCTGCACACCCAGCCCGACCAGGACGCCCCCTTCCCACCACCCTCCTCCTCATCCCACATGGCCCCTTTCATTCCGGGACCCAAGAGACACCCCCCACACGGGCACGCACATGCACACACATGCACACACACCTCCACATGCATGTGTGTACCACGTATTCAGATATGTGCTCACATCTGCACGCACATGGAAATATGCACACTTTTGCACACATCCACACACATGCTCACATGCGTGCACACGCCTGCACACACATGTACTTCCTTTGGACACTTTGCTCATTTGGGAACATGGTGACAGGTCTGGCTTAGCTGTGTTGCCCTCTCTGTGGAAAGGCAACCTGGCCTTGTGGAAAAGGCGCAGGCCTTGGGCCAGCAGTCCTGCTGTGGGAACGCGTCCCTCGGCACAGTCGGGGCCCTGGAGAAAGACATCTCCAAGACCTCCTGCCAGCGACAGGGCCAGGAAGCCACTTGGCCGCACCCATGGGCCAGAACCAGGGTGATCACACTCACGGATATGGGCTGTTTCCACGACTGACCACGTGAAAAAGCAACAAGAAGCACTGTTTACAACAGGCTTCAAGGGGGGGTATTTACACAGATGTAAAGTCTCGCTGGAAGGACGAGACCCTGCCCTGAGGGGCTCCTAAGGAGGGGGCTCAGGGCCCAGCAGGCAGGTCAAAGGGGAAGTGGCTCCCGGTGGGTACTTCCATACTCTGAGCCCTCTTCCCACCACCGGGAATGTCTTTAATTAAAACCAGAAAGCAGCAGTCATGGGCTGAGTGGTGGCCCCCAAATATGTCCACATCCTAATCCCTGGACCTTGCAGGTACTACCTTATATGGCTGATGACAAATTGAAATTATAAAGGAGTGACCACAGTTCAGGCGAACAAAAGTCGAGTCAAGCGGCCATTGAGGATCTGGTGTCAAGATGCGGCCCTGCCCCACCGAGAACTTGAACTTTCTCTGAACTGTAACAGGTCCGAGGACACCACCTGCCTGCTGAAACCTTGTGGCCTCAAGGTCTCCCCTGGTGACTATGCAGCCATTTCGTACCCCAGCCAGCAGCCTCACTTCACAGGCAGCCTCACTTCTCGCCAGCTCCAATTATAATTCTTTTTTTAAAATTATTTATTTATTTATTTATTTTTGGGTGCATTGGGTCTTCGTTGCTGTGCGCGAGCTTTCTCTAGTGGTGGTGAGCGGGAGCTACTGTTCATTGTGGTGCGTGGGCTTCTCATTGCGGTGGCTTCTCTTGCTGCGGAACACGGGCTCTAGGAACACGGGCTTCAGTAGTTGTGGCATGCAGGCTCAGTACTTGTGGCGCACGGGCTTAGTTGCTCCATGGCGTGTGGGATCTTCCCGGACCAGGGCTCAGACCCACGTCCCCTGCATTGGCAGGCAGATTCTTAACCACTGTGCCACCAGGGAAGCCATCCAATCATAATTCCTGATCAACAACTCACTTAACTAACTGTAACCTTGCAGGGTTTTGTTTTGTTTTGTTTTGTTTTGTTTATTTTGCGGTACGCGGGCCTCCCACTGTTGTGGTCTCTCCCGTTGCGGAGCACAGGCTCTGGACGCGCAGGTTCAGCGGCCATGGCTCACGGGCCCAGCCACTCCATCTTCCCGGACCGGGGCACGAACCCGTGTCTCCTGCATCGGCAGGCGGACTCTCAACCACTGCGCCACCAGGTAAGCCCCCTTGCAGGTTTTGCCTTTATAAGATCCCTCCCATTCTGTACTCTGACAGAACACAATTCAGGTGCTTCTTGAATCTGTGTCTCCCAGGCTGCAGTCCTTACAAACCCCAAATAAACTCCTTTTAATTTCAGTCAGGTCTCCATTTCTGAAATCTTGGTCGATATGGCAAAGTGTATGATTAAGGACCTTGAGAAGAGGCAGCTACCTGGATTATCCGGGTGGGCCCTACGTGCCGTTACGTGTGTCCATATAAGAGAAGGCAGAGGGAGTTTGGGGACTCGAGCCACAGATGGACGGCCACGGCCAGAGTGGGCCCCAGCAAGGATGACCCTCCCTGGAGCCTCTGGAGAGAGCACGGCCATGCCTGCACTCTGACCTTGGACCTCTGGCCCCCAGACCGGGAGAAACTGCTTTTCTGTTGTTCAAACGCCAGTCTGTGTGCTCCGCTATGGTAACCACGGAAGCCACTGCAGAGCCCACCCTGGAAGGTACAAGGGCGCCCACCGCCCCTCGTGGCATAGCCAACTCCTCCGTGGCTCGGCCAGGCTCCTCTATGGCTTTATTCTCCCAGAGGAACAGGAGGGCAGGGAAGAGTCAGTGGCGGCTGCTCCAGGCCCCTGGCCGACCACGTGCACACCACCCCCTGGGTGCACACAGCACCCCCGTCCTGTCTGCAGGTCAGCCCGCAGGTCCCCAGAAACAGTGCAGAGCCACTTAGATGGACCCATGGCCTCTGGACCACCAGGAGCCACGTCGTGGAGTTGTGGGAGGGTCACGTGGACTCAGGCCCTGACAGTCATGTGATGGGCGCGCCTGCTGGACGCTCCAGCAACCCCAAGGCATCAGCCGTCCTAGGAAAACCTTCTTCATGTGTCACAGGTGGGAGGTGACGGAGCAGGTGAAGGGCCGTCTCGGGTCACGGCGGCTGCTGGGTCCCTCTGAGTCCTTTCCTTCCTTCCTTCCACAAGCACTGCCCAGTCAAGGGAGGTGGATGACTTCCCTCAGGAAGGGACTCTGCAGGGTCCCAAGCCCCCCAAAGCACTGGTGAGGCAGGACCAACCTTGGCCTCTGACCCCGAGGGGTAGATCATGACCCACCCAATGGGATCCAGCTCATGGTGGGAGGTACTTTACCATGAGCAGAGCCGGTGGGGATGTGGGGAGGGGGAGGAGGCCCTAGGGCAGAGACCGGGGGCCAAGGGGTCCCCAACCCAAGTGCTGGTCACTCCACAGCAACCTTAACATTTTCTTCCCACCTGGAGACCCGACTGCATCCTTACTGGGTGTATCAGGTAGCTGTTGCTGCATTACAAATAAGCCCCAAACTTCACAGCCTGAAACAATAACACTCATTCGTTATCTCTCAGTTTCTGAGGCTCAGCATTCAGGAGCAGCTCACTCAAGGTCTCCGGTGAGATGCAGTCCAGGTGTCAGTGGAGGCTCTGGTCATCTGGAGGCTGGACTGGGGCTGGACGGTCCCCTTCCAGGTTGGCTCGATCATGCAGCCCTGGGCTGGAAGCCCCAGTTTCTGGCCCCGTGGACTATCCACAGGGCTGCCCCAGTGTCCTCACGACAGGGCAGCTGGTCCCCGGGGCCAACAGTGATGGATAACCTCGTCTTAGAAATCATAGGCCAACCCTCCCACCACTTTTTATTCATTAGAAGCACATCATTAGGTCCAGGCCACACTCAAGAAGAGGGAATTAAACCTTTTCCTGAGGCGAGGATTGTCAAAGAGTTCAGAGATGTATTTTAAGGCTACAACGTTAGCATAGTACCCTTGAAGGGATTGAATGAAAATCCCCCATAGATACCCCATCCTACATGTAACAATGTTCCCTCACATAATCACAAGGTCTGAATTCAACCTTTAGACGTTCATTTCTTTGACGTAAGCATACGTCAAAGTCAAAGTGTCCAGGTTCTATAGTCGGATGTAACTGTCTCAACCGGGGTCACACGTGAGGAACCTCCTCGTCAACCCTTTCCGAGGGCAGACTGTTATTGTCTCTCTGGGGATCTCTGCTGACTGTCCCCTGGGCCACATCTGTCCCCTGGGCCCCACCTTCAGTGCCTGGGTCGTGCTCGGAAGTAGGAGGCATTTGATAAGCAGATGTGACCTGTCACCCTGGACCAGAACAGGGTCCCCAGCCACCTCCAGTGAGTTCCCCGGCCCCCGACGCCCAGCCCGAGCACTCAGGAGGCACAGCGTCCGATACGCTGGCTCCATCAACCCCCTGGTATCAACCTTTATGGGCAGCAATAAATGCCGCATTTGTTACCGGAATGGGTTTAACTGCCGTAATGACTTTGTATCACAGGAGTGGCCATTCTGGGTCGGTGATAAAAACCACAATAATAAAACTTCCTCTGTGGTATTTTCGTTAAGTCTCCATTGTTCTGAAATGCAGGCTGTGCTAGAACATTCTGGAGGGGGTGCTCTGCTGGGACATGGAAGGGGTCCTGGGACTGGAACAGCCCACAGTCCCTGTCCCACTGCAGACGCTCTGATCTGGCTGGAAAGGGGGAGGCTGTGAACAGCAGATGAGGCGTGCCTGACCAGGTAGGGCCCAAGGCCTGGACCAGCTGCTGGCTGCCGAGAGCCTCAGCATCCTGGGTTGTGAAATGGGGGTTAAGACTCTGCCGGGCCGGGAGGTGCACCCCAGCCCTGCCGCCTGCGGGACAAGCAAACACCCAGGGGGCTCCGCCTTCTTACTAATGGCCCGCCTGGGTCCCCTGGCATCACGTGAAGGGTCGATCAGGGTCCCGGAAACCAACCTGTGCGTGACTTTCCCAGTGATAACGCTGTTCTCCAAGACATGACCCTTTTTCTTCCCCACGTGGATCAGCTCCCGGGATTCATTCGGACCCTCACTAGGTCACCAGACACCAGGGCTAGCTGGGGTCCGTGCAGCCACGGGGAGGCCACGGGGGTGCAGTGCTTCTCAGATGCTGGGACCCAGGATGCAGTGGCCTGAACCAGTGCCCCTCCCCCTGGGCTCTGCAGGGGTCCCTCCTGAGCTCAAGGTGATGGGGACACCGAGGACCAACACCACTGTCACCAGCATGGTCAGAACCAGCAACTCCGGGGTGCAAACGAGACCAGGACCGGCGCACCTGGAAGACCCGGCTCGTGTACCCCCTCCCCCCATGGGCGAGGCCAACTGTCCCAACCATCCCAGACCCTGTGGTCAGTTCTTCCTGAGGTACGCGCACAACATCTGGAGAGCAGTGTTGGAACTCAACCCCGGGATTTAAAAACAATCGAGTTCAGGCTTTCTGCTGATTCGGGTAGTTCTCAGCATATACCCCTCCCCCCCCAGGGCCTCCCATCCCCCAGGGCCCCCTTTCTCCTTCTCTACCTCTCAGTCTGGGGAGAGGTCTGCCTTCACGGGAGCCCTGGGCTGACCTCTCCCTCTGCCCAGGCGAGGACAGTGGCCTCCGTGGGTCCCTCTGTCTCTCGGATGCTTCTGCAGACTCTGGAGGACTCTTTGCAGCCAAAGCAAAAGGAGCCGCCACCACGAGAGGCACCTGCCCCACAGCAGCCCCACCATGAATATTGACAGCCCTTCCTTTGTGACAGGAGTCCCGCCTGGGCCTGCTGCAGAGCAGAGTGGCGGCCGCTCTGAGATCCATGCAGCTTTTGTTGAGTGTCAGGACGCATGGTGTGACAGATGGACGCTCGCCTTCAAACCCCTGTGCCCGAGCCCGGCGCCGAGGGCCGGGATGTTTCTAGTATCACACATTTGCCTCGGGGCTTGTTTTAAATCCCACTTACCAGGGGCTCTGGCTTTTTATCAGTCAGACGCCTTAAGCACTTTGTCAACTTGGACATCTGGCCGCACAGTTTAAAAATTTTTTATTTGCTAAAATATTTAAGAGTGTGGCATGGGTTTCGCTGGGGACTTGAGCTGCCAGGCATATGTGGATGCCAGCCACTCCAGCAGAGAACCACTGAGCCCCTAGGCCGTGGCCCTGGCAGCAGCGATAGCAGGCCCCGTCCTGGTGGGCGCGGCTCCTCTGGCTGAAAAGTTAGTATTCACTCCATTCGGGCTGGGAACGCCTTGTCCCCCTCGAAACCGGGAGCAACTTAAGGCTGAGGGAGGGTCTGTGGACTCCCAGGACAGTCACAGTTGAAAACAGGATGCAAGTCCTTGGACACATGCGTCCACGCAGACCCTCAGCACGTTCCTTGTGCTGTTCAATACTAAAAAGGAGCCAAGGGCTTCCCTGGTGGCGCAGTGGTTGAGAGTCCTCCTGCCGATGCAGGGGACATGGGTTCGCGCCCCGGTCCGGGAAGATCCCACATGCCGCGGAGCGGCTGGGCCCGTGAGCCATGGCCGCTGAGCCTGCGCGTCCGGAGCCTGTGCTCCACAACGGGAGAGGCCACAGCAGTGAGAGGCCCGTGTACCGCAAAAAAAAAAAAAAAAAAAAAAGGAGCCAAAACCGGGAATCGACCAAATGCGCACCAGCTGTGATCAACAAAAGGGGTCCATCTAGATGTGGGCTATTACTCAGCTACACACGACAATGTGGATGAACCTTGAGGACATCATGATCAGGGAGAGAAGCCAGACACAAAAGACCGCACAACGTGTGATTCCACTTGCAAAATGCCCAGAATAGGCAAATCCAGGGAGACAGAAAGTAGATTAGTGGCTGCCAAGAGCTGGGGGTCAGAGGGGGTTGGGATGACTGCTAAGGGGTACAAGGTACCCTTTTCAGGTGAAGAAAAAGTTACCCTGATCGATTACCAAAGGTTGTTAATGGTCAAGCGTCCCCGGGTGCTGGGCACAGCTGTCTGCTGAGGACACAACAGTGAGCAAGAACAGCTGGCCTCGGCTCTGGCAGAACACACAGTCGAGAGCAGGTGCAGACAGTAACCAGATAAGTTAGCCTGAGACGAAGGAAGACTTCCTGGAAGAGGTGACCTTGGGCGGAGCTTGGGAGGACGGGGGTGGGGGATCCAGGCAGAGGATGAGCAGGTGCAGAGGCCCCAAGGCAGCAGCATGGCCCTAAGGGATGACGGACGGGTGACCCGGTGGAGAGGGACGCGGTTGGGGGGGTGATGCCAGGTGCCCGGCTGAGCAGAGGCCAGGGGTGCAGGGCCAGGGCGGGGAGGGTCCCCAGAGCAGTGGTCACCCCTGTAGAAAGAAGGTGGGTTCCAGGGCAGCTCGCATGCCTGGAGTCAAACCTTTCCCTGAGCCCTGCCATGGGCCAGGCCAGGGAAGTTCCTCCCATGATGGCCTTGTTTTAGCCGTGGTCCCTCACACTCTCCAGAGAGTGACCCCAGGGTCACTGGCAGAGGTCATGCAGCTTCCAGGCAGGGCCTCAGCCCAGGTCTGTGTCCAGAGCTCCCGTCCAGCCTGCAGTGAGGACCCCGGGATCGAAGACTCCTGAGAAGTCCCAAGAGGCTGGCCAGGGCCATGGGGCTGCATCCTGGCTCCGGCAGCCAAGGGCCCCCACTGTCGGGCAGGGGGCTTGGTGCCAGGTGAGGGCGCATCTCCATCCCACACCCTCTCCTGGACCACCTTAAGGAGCCACCACCGAGTTTCACATACATGCCCCCTTCCAGAAGCAACAAGAACCCCTGTGTGTCCAGTGAGGCATCTGCTGCTCAGACAAGAGCAGATTCTCCTGCTCACCTGGCTCCTTCCGGAGAGTCCTGAGGGTCAATTCCAGGATAAAGGGGCCATGAGATGGATCTATCTTCGCGTGTTAAGGAGGCATTACCCGGGAGCCCTGGGAGGATGGGAGTTACAGCCCGCAGGTATGGGTCTGGGAGTGGCGACCTCAGGCTATGGGGGCTGGGTAGGGTGGGCAGGGGAGGCCCTCACTTGTTTTCTGGCCTAAACATAAGACTTTCTCCAGGCTCATCCCACTGCCCTCAGACTTGGGACCAGAGGGAAGGACGCTTGATACCAGGACTGGACCTTAGATTAGAGATGGAGGGGATGCTCCCGACCACGCCCCCTTGGGGAAGCACCAACTCCTGGGCCCTTGCTGGGTCCAGCCTCCAGCAGAGAAGGGCACCAAGTTCTGGGGCTGCACACAGTCTGGGGACCCCATCCCCAAACACCCACCCCAGGACCGGGCCGACGGGAGACGTCGAGAGGGACAGAGTGTGGAAAGACAGGTCCTGGACACCACAGGGAAACTGAGCCCCCTTGGGTCTGGAGCATCCACCTGGCCATGACAAGGACACTCCTGGGAGGTGGCAGAGGGGAGGGGAGGCTGGAGGAGAGGGCACTGCAGGGCACAACCTGGGGAGACGGTCCAAGGGACTGCGGGTCACACGTCCCGTCCCCAGAGAGGCCGGCGGTCAGCGAGCAGGGCTCCTGCACCCAGACCCCGCCGGCCTTGGATGGGCCCAACCTGCTCTCACCGGCCCACTGCCTCCTCTCCCGGCCCATCACTTCTCACGACCCCCGGGGCCCCCCGCTGTCCCCACCCTGTGTGCAGCCATGGCACCGGCCCACCCCAGGACCCCTGCCTCCACTCAGCCTGCTCCCCCAGCCTCTTGCCTGCATCACCCATCTGCAGGACAGAGACAGCCCCCCAAAGAGACCCCACGACACGTTGGCCAGCGCACCTCTGCACCCCCGGATCCATCCCCAAGCCTCGTGCCAGGACTTTCCGGGCAGCAGAGGAGACCCTGGAGGCTCCCATGCCACCAACTCATCCCGACAGTCTCTCTCCGAACAGCAGTTCCCTGAGCTGGCCCAGTGAGGCCTTTACCTGCCCCCTCCGTGCCCACTGGGCCTTCGCATGCCTGTTCCCGGAGCCCCGGGGGGCCTTCACCCGTCGCACCCACCAGATCCCAGCAAGACGCCACCTCGGGTAAGCTGCCCGGAACCCCCTCGGCCTGTTTGCTGAGCTGGGTTGGTGCCAAGTCAGCACCTTGACCAGGGCCTGGGACGGGGAGCCCAGCAAGGACCCCGAGAGGGGTTCACAGGGCGATCACCTCGACTCCCAGAGGGGACAACAGCAGGTGTGATATAGCAGCAGGGGTGAACCACCCGGCCTGGCCTGGGAGAGATGTCAGAGGCGGGAAGGTGGGGTGAAGGAGGTGGGGAGAGCTGGCATCGCTTGGCAGCCCACGTGCCCACATGGCCCCCAGCCGAGACGCTGTGTCCTCGCCACTTCTTCTAAGGGGACACTGTCCTCCTCTCAAGGAGACAGCCTCTTCCCTCCTCCTCAGGGTGAGCTTTCATGTCCCACAAAGGCCCAGAGTCGACAGGAAATGCTCTGCCCGTCCCGTTCTCCGATGGCCTCGTGTCTCAGGCTGACCCAGGTCACCTGCATGCCCTGATGATCCCCCGGCTTCTGTCCCGGGCCCGGTCCCTGGGGAACCCCGGTGGGTCTGGGGCCTGCAGCCCTCTCCGCCAGCAACACCAGGACACAAGCCAGCAGGTTTGGATTCTGTTGTTTCTCTTACCTTTAGATGTTCAACAGCATGAATATTCTTATTTTTTATTTAAAACTAATTTGGAGCTCTCACTCTCCAAGCGGCTTCTAATCACCAAAAAGTGCCTGCAGCAAGAGCTGATTGACGGGCCAACGTGGCCACTTCTGAGGAACAAATCGGCCATTGGCAGTGCCACATACAAAGGGAAAGCACCAAGCGCTCGTTATTTATGAGCTATTAGGGAAGCGCAATCAGCATCTGCTCCCCACATGGGCAAAAACACCTGTCAGACATCAGGAGGCCGTAAAACGCACACGTTTAACAGTCACTTTGTTTAAAAAGTCATTAAAATTGAATGTCAGCTAAAACTTAGGAAAACATTTATTCTTCAAACCCCTTTGAATCTTGCTGGTGAGCAGGAGACAGGACTGTTTCTGCCGGGACAAAGACACGAGTTTGTAAACAGGCAGGCGAGTCCCTGGAGTGGCCACAGCGACAGAACAGGACACGGGAGAGGAGAGGCGTCCGTCAGGGCCCCGGACAGAGCGTGGGACCTGGGATGCCCGCTGACCGGGGCCGAGGTCGGCCCTCCGCCCACAAGGAGGCAGCTGCCGGCCCCCGCTTCTTCTTCCCCCAGAGCTGCCCATTAGGGCCAGTTCTGGAGACAAGTCCGCGTGGGGACTCACGGGCGCAGGCCCAGGATGGGGTCCGAGCAGCAGGCGGGGCCGGGGGTGCTAACTCAGGAGCCAGAGCAGGGCCGGGCTGGCTCCGAGGGGTCTCCTGCTGCAGGGTTGAGACCCCCGGCCGCCCCTGCCCACGTCCCGCTGCGTCCCAACAACAGAGGGTCCCAGGGACAGACACTGGCCCGAGGCCGCCCGCTGCCACAGTCTCGACTCAACATGGACGGACTGTTGAGGATGCACAGGGGCTTGCATCCGGCGGCAGCGGCAGGAAGCCCAGCACCCCCCAGCCCTGCCGGATGCGGGCAAGGAAGGACAGGCTTGCAGGAGCCGCGCCCTCGGCCGGGGCTTCAAGCTCGGGTCGGGCACAGGCGGGGACGAGGGATCGGCCGGCAGTGGGGACTTTGGCTCAGCTGCTTTGGCCCAAGAATGTTGGTCTTGCCCAGATTTTGCCCGGCCTTTGCCCGGGGCCTGCAAGGTGCTCAAGGCTGCGTTTTGTCTTGAGCAACGGGTATTGGAAGGAAAACGTCTGCTTGGCGGCAGTTAGGGCTTCAGACGTGCCCAGGACAAGAGGGTGAGGTGGCCACGGGCCCCAAAGAGACTGGACCTTATGACTGGCAGATTTTGACATAGACCAAGTAGCTGAGCCTTGTGTGTTTTTCACATAAAAGAATTAACCCGGGCTTCCCTGGTGGCGCAGTGGTTGAGAGTCCGCCTGCCAGTGCAGGGGACACGGGTTCATGCCCCGGTCCGGGAAGATCCCACATGCCGTGGAGCGGCTGGGCCCGTGAGCCATGGCTGCTGAGCCTGCACGTCCGGAGTCTGTGCTCCGCAACGGGAGAGGCCACAACAGTGAGAGGCCCGCGTACCGCAAAAAAAAAGAAAAGAAAAAAAAAAAGAATTAACCCTAGGAATTCCCTGGGGGTCCAGCGGTCAAGACTCCGCACTTCCACCGCAGGGGGCAAAAGTTCAGTGCCTAGTCAGGGAATTAAGATCCTGCAAGCCGCGCAGCGTGGCCAAAAAAAAGAAAAACAGAAAAGAAAAAAAAGAATTAACCCTGGTGAAAATCATTTCAGAAAAGGAAACATGGAAACAGAAATGATGGAAGTAGTGAGCGGCCCCGTGGATGGACGACTGAGGAAGCCAGCCACGCCCCCCGTCGGGAGACAGTGGTGGGGACAGGGCTGCAGCTCTGGGACCCTCCCCAGCTGCCTCCTTTGGGCCCGTCCGTGTGCAGATCATCCACTTGGGGCAAAAGTGCCGGAGGGCAGGAGGCCAGACTCATTGGCCTGGGGAGGAAACTCCAGGAACCCGTGCCGCTGAGGGTCCTCGGGGACACACCGGCCCGGACCGCAAGGTGCTGCAGTGCCGCGAGCGGCGCGGCTCCCACCCCCGAAGCCCCAGCCCGACCAAGCTCGTCCCGCAGGCAAGGGGGGAGGGGCTGCCCGTGCCCAGCTCGAGGGTCCCTCGCATGAGCGCCCGGGCGCCTGGGGGCTTGCCCCACCTCCTCTGGGAGCAGGACCCAGCTGCAGTGTCACCAACTTACCTCCATTCCCTGGGCGTTGGGAGCGGTTCATCCCTGCTGCGTCTCCTAATGCAGCTCAGGCATTTCTTCCTTGTTTAGCGTATGGAGAGTCCCAGACATGGCAGACGTACGTCCCTCCCAAGCTCGGAGGGGCTCTGGGAGCCCCCAGCTTGGGATGCGGGGCCTGCCTCAGGCGGGGCCCCCTGCAGATGAGGCCGAGCTGGAGACTGGCTGCGGGAGGTCATGCGGGTGGTCTTGACACCAGCCGGGGGGGAGCAGGGCCGGAGTTGGGGTGCAGTGCACCGCAACAGAAGCCTCCACCCCCCCATGGGGAACTCTGGAGCCTGATGACCTTTCGGATTGTCCTAACTGAGGCCTAGAGGCGGGACCTTAATCCCCTGCAAGCTGACAAGTCACACTGGGGGTCAACCCTGGGAAAGAGACTCAACGGTGAGCTGTCAGCCGCCCCCTCCGCATCCTCACGGGGGATCCAGGCGGCCCACGGCACCCACTAGGTCTCCACAGCAGCCTCTCCTGGCTCCTGTGGCCCTCGGTTCAGGGTAGGTGGAAACGGGGGAGCCGCACTGTTATGAGCTGAATGATGTCCCCCCAAATTCATATGTTGAAGTCCCAACCCCCAGGAATTCAGCATGTGACTGTATTTGGAAATAGGGCCTTTCCAGAGGTGATTAAGGTAAAGTGAGGCCCTTAGGGTGGCCCTGGACAGGGCTGACCGTGTCCTGGTGAGAAGAGGAGATCAGGACACAGACGCACACGTGATGACCACGTGAGGATGCAGGGAGAAGACAGCCGTCTACATGTCCAGGGCAGAGGCCTCAGGAGGAGCCCTGCCCACACCTCGACCTCAGACTTACAGCCTCCAGGACTGTGAGAGGATCTGTGGCTGTTGTTCAAACCCCCTTTCTGAGCGCTTGGTCCTGGTAGCCCTAGGACACCACCACCAGACCCATCCTGAAAGCGCTGGCTGCTCTGTGCGGAGGTGCCGGGTTCTGTTAGTAAGAACGCGTCAACGGGCGTGCATGAGAGGAGAAGGCAAGAGGAGAAGGGGCCAAATGGTGCAAAGTGTCCCATCGGGTGTGGCAGGGAGGGGGCAGTGCAGGCAGCAAGGGGGCCTCCACGCCCCCACCCCCTGCCAGACCTCCCCTCTCCCAGGTCTCCTTCCAACCCCAGCCCTGCCAGACCTCCCCTCTCCCAGGTCTCCTTCCAACCCCAGCCTGAGTGCTGGCTGAAGGTTCTCCCAGCCAGAGGAGGGAGGGAGAGCAGGAACCATGCACAGGCTTGCAGGATGGTGATGAAAGATGATGCGTTAGCTGCTGCACTAGCTGGACAGGCTGTATCTCACGTCGCTGTCCCTGCACGCTCCGTGGTGTCTCCCAAGGTCTGTCCTTGGCACTGATGCTCTTCTGGCTCTTCCCTAAAGCAGCTCCTAGGTCCACTGCCCACCTGGCCAAAGGCAGGACACGCTTTTGGGAGGGGGTCAAATTCTCTCCCATCTACTGGACAGCCACAGAGTGGCCAGTGACCCTCCGAAGGTGGCACTGACTGGAGCCAGGTCCCCACTGCCTGGCCAAGTGGGACTGTCCCTAGGGCTGTGCTCGCCAAGCCACAGCCCCACCTCCCGCCAGCCTCCCCCAGACCCAGCTCAAACACACCTGCTCCTGCAGCCCCCTGGACGGCCCCTCTCCTGAAGCCTCCCGTCCGTCCTGTGGGATCTTCTCTCCAGCTCTTACCTGGTTGCTATTCTGCTCAGTGAATCATCCCAAGACCTGCGTGATTTTCTGTCCGTCATCGTGTGCTCTCTGCCTGTGTCTGTGCCGGGCATTTGGCAGGGGTGGGCTCCTCCAGGCAGTTCCGATTGGGCTTCCTCACAGCGTGGCGGCCCCAGGAGAGCAGGGCATAGGCTCACCACCTCCAGTGTCCCATTCTGGTCTCACAGGCCCACCCAGATCCCAGGGGGACACAGGCCCCATCTCTCTAGAGAAGGAGTCTGGGGGCCAGGTTTTGAAACGGCTGCAGCATCCTATGCCAGATTGGCTTCTGGGGCTGGGCGGGGGTCCTCCCCACTACCTGCCTCCCCCCACCCCTGATATGGGCACCAGAAGTGCCCGATCAATGCCGAGACCACAGGCCCAGGATTTCTGCCACCCAGTGTGGGACGCAGGAGTCCCGGGTCCTCCTGGCAGGCAGTCCTGGCAGGCAGACAGTGTGTGCCATACACCCCCAGGCCAGGCCTCCTGTGCTCTGTGCAGGCTGCACCCTCGCCAAGGAGCACACAGGAGGGGGGCACAGAGGAGCCCCTGGCTAGCAGGGACCCCCATATCAGTACCACGTGCGTGTGTGCCTGAGTGTGCTCCCTCGTGTGCCTGTGTACACGCGTGCATGTTCATGAGGGTTGCACATGTGTACTAGATGAAGTGGGGAGGGGGTCCAGGCGGAGACAGAGGCCCGGCCAAAGTCTCCAGGTGGGAGAATACGGGCAGGCGCATCTAGTGACCACGAGAGCCTGGGAGCCAGGGCTGGGGGGTGGCGCGGAGCCCTGTGGCTCAGAGGCTTAAGGAGGAGCCTCTCAGAGTAAGGCCCAGAGAGGCTGGAGGGACAGCTGGACTTCGTCGTCTCCGGGACCTTAGGAGAGTCGTGTCAACAGATGGCCGGGGTGAGGGGCCCGGGACCCCGCTGGGGAGAGAGAGGCAGAGACAGACAGAGACAATGAAGAGAGACAGAGATAGAGAGACAGAGACAGAAAGACAGAAACAGAGATAGAGACAGAGACAATGAAGAGAGACAGAGATAGAGACAGAGACAGAGAGAGACAGAGACAGAGACAGAGAGCCTGAGCTGGAAAGAGACGTGGAGCCGACAGCTGCTGCTTCATCATCCAGCAGGAGGCAGGAGCGGCAGGGAGGGGACCCTGCAGAGCCCGTGAGGAGCAGCGCGGCCTCGGGTGGGCTCGGGGGTCTGTCCGCTGGGCTCAGCGTGTCCACGTGAGAGGAGGAGGGGACCACCGTGCACTCAGGGCGCTGGGCGCATCCTTCCCCGCCGTGTGGGTGCTCTGGACGAGCACCGTCTCTGGACTTCTTGCTGTCCATCAGGACAGAGCAGAGACGTGAGCCCAGTGCGGGGCGGGCGGGCGCAGCCGGCCCCGGGGTCTTCCGTCTGGCCTCAGGGCACTGCTCTCAGCCCCTCCTTGCAGGACGGGGCCAGCAGGGCGGTGCGGGCGTCACCCTCTGGGTCCTCCCTCCCGCCCCACCGCTCCCCTGCACCGGCCTGTGACCCCAGGAGAACCCATAGGGCCACGTCCTCCAGATGCAGGGAGGAGAAGCCAGACCCACACGTCCGAGGAGCCAGGGGTGGCCAGGCGCAGGGTCCCTGCACCTGCACCAACCTCCCTGCCAGCTTCCTTGAAAGCTGGGGGCCTCTTTTGTATTCCGAAGTTCAAAGGGCCAAGTTTGCCTGTAATTAAAATGCCCCGTCCTTTAATTAAAGGTCCCATAACACATGAAGGGCATCTACTGAAATACGACGTGTTACACAGTCATTTCTCTGCTGTTAATTACTAATTAATGAAGCTATTTCAATTAATAGCTTCCCTACCTCGCTCCCCCTTTGACAGGCGCCGTGCTGGGGCACGTCCCGCAATCAGATGAGGCTTCCAGCCACCTCGCTGAATATTCATGACACGGCTTCAACGGTGTTCAATTAAACATGATAAAGCAAATCCCCATCCAAAGTGTGTTCCTACGCGCAGCCCTGCTCCTTTCGCGGGGAACCAGCGGAGGGAACGAACGGCAGGCTCCGCTGTCCACTGGAGAGAACACAGCCCGCAGCCTAAGGGGCGCCCCATCTGCCCAGGATGGGCCCTGCACATCCCGCCCAGGAAAGGCGAGCAGGGGTCCCCCAGGGGCAAGTGGGGACCCCCAGGGCCTTGTCCTACAGCTGAAGGACAAAGCCAGAAATGGGGGTGGGGGGAGCCCCTAGAGGAGGGGCTAATTAACATGCTAATTACAGATATTAACTGGCCATTAAAGATCCTGTTTTAAAGAAATGAGAGAAAAGTATCACTTATGGTGACCAGGAGGGGACACCCCTCCTGAAAGCGGGAGGTGGGGGAGGGAGCCCGGCGAGGCCTGCGTGGGGCTGTCAGGGTCTGGGGACAGGACATCGGGGGGAGCCTGGACTGGCACATCCTGGGCCCCAGAGGGACCCCAGACCGTCCTGAGGCCAAACTCCTGCAGTCCCAGGTGGGGGGACAGCCCTGCCCCTGAGGACACCTGTGCCCTGGGGAGAGGACGGGGGGGACGGCCCCCCCAGGGCCTCCAACCACGGAGTCCTGCTGCTGTCTGTCTTCTTGTTAGAAGAGGACACAGAGCTTCCCTGGTGGCGCAGTGGTTGGGAATCCACCTGCCAATGCAGGGGACACAGGTTCGAGCCCTGGTCCGGGAAGATCCCACATGCCGCGGAGCAACTAAGCCCGTGCACCACAACTACTGAGCCTGCGCTCTACAGCCTGAAAGCCACAACTACTGAGCCCGCGTGCCACAACTACTCAGCCTGTGCGCCTAGAGACCATGCTCCGCAACAAGAGAAGCCACCGTGGGCTTCCCTGGTGGCACAGTGGTTAAGGATCTGCCTGCCAACGCAAGGGACACGGGTTCGAGCCCTGGTCCAGGAAGATCCCACATGCCACGGAGCAACTAAGCCCGTGTGCCACAACTACTGAGCCTGTGCTCTAGAGCCCGCAAGCCACACTCCTGAAGCCCGGGAGCCTAGAGCCCATGCTCTGCAACAAGAGAAGACACCGCAATGAGAAACCCACACACTGCAACGAAGAGTAACCCCCGCTCGCCGCAACTAGAGAAAGCTCGCACGCAGCAACGAAGGAACCAACGCAGCCAAAAATAAATAAATTAATTAAATAATTAAAAAAAAAAAAAAAAAAAAAACAGAGTCACCGCAACGAAGAGCAGCCCCGGCCCGCGCACCGCAACGAAGAGCAGCACCCGCTCGGCACAACTAGAGAAAAGTCCGTGCGCAGCAACAAAGACCCAACGCAGCCAAAAATAAATAAATAAATAAATAAATAAATAAATAGAAAGAAGAAGTGGACGCTGTAACCCCGTGTGTGCACGTCCAGCAGCCAGCGGGAGGGACCCACAGTGGGGACCCAGACTGGGGCAGGGGTGGCAGGAGAGGGTCCCCGCTCCCATATGCGCACCCCCCAGGTCCTGCCACTCCTCGGGCCCCCTCCTGCCTCGGGGTCCAGCCCCGAGCCTCCCTGCGCCTGGAATGTCCTTCCAACCCGTCCCTTCCTACAGAGCTGAGGGGCAAGAGCACCGGCCTACACCGCACAGGGTGGCCAGCTGGACCCCTCGGCTCCCCACCTGGCGTCCTAGGGAAGAGTCAGGTTGGCTGCTCTGGGGCCGGGGGAAAAAGCCCTGTCGGACGGCGCCCTCTGTCAGCCAGCCGCAGGATGACAGCGCCCTGGCCCTCCCGAGGCGCCTCCTGGCTGTGGGCCGGGCAGGCACAGGCGTACCCACACACGTGCACAAATGCGCACACACACATGCACTATTGCACACACTCCATGCACCAATGCACACTCGGTCCCGGGCGGCCAGAGCCTCTCCTCTCAGGAGTGAAGGCACAGCACGTTGAGTGTCTGGGGTTTGGTGACCCTACAGACTCCTGACCGGCTCTCCCCCTACTGCACTCAGGGTTGGTGTCGGCCCTGGGATCCTGCCAGGGCCACCCGGGCTGGCGACGTGTCTGAGCCTGGCTGCACCAGATAACGCACAGCGGGGCCCGGCCATCCTCCCACCCATCTGTGCTAACAGTGCCCTCCCCGCCAACAAACATCTTCACCTGGAATCCATGGAGCCCGACCCAGGGCCCAACACTGGCATTGGGAAGGGTAGAGGGGCCGCCCCCAGCTCCAAGGTGACACTCAGGACTAGGAACGGCAGTGACGGGAGGAGGCTGGGCCCGGCTACTGCACAGCAGGCCCCGGGCCCCCACATCCTGGCTTCTCCCTCCCCTATTCTGCCAGGTGCTAACAAAAGTGGGACCAGACTCGGATTCCAGGAGGCCGGGGATCCCTGTTTACACGTACGCCCTAGGCCCCCCTGCTGAGCAGGACCCACCAGTACCTTCTGTGTCCCGCATCCCTTCAGAGCTCAAGCACTGAGACCCCAGACGGCTATGTTCCCATGGGAAGAGCCGTCGCTCTCACGCTCTCCAAGAGTTTACAATTTGCTGTGGGTTAGAAAGAAAGGTGTTACTCTCACATCCATGCTCACAGCAGCGAACTCACAGCGGCCGAGAGGTGGAAGCAGCCCAGTGTCCACCGATGGATGAAGAGCTGAACAACTCGTGGTCCAGCCATACGATGAAGTATGACACGGACTTACAAAGGAGGGAAATCCCAGCACACGCTACGGCACGGACGAACCTTGAAGACACCATGCTTAGCGAAATGAGTCAGTCACAAAAGGACAAATACCGTATGATACGTTTCCATGAGGTCCCTAGAAGGGTCAAGTTCATAGAGACAGAAAGCAGATGGCGGGCGCCAGGGTCTGGGGGAGGGGGAGGGGTGAGTTCCAGTTTGGGAGGAGAAAGTCATGGCGATGATGGTGGTGACAGTTGCCCAAAAAGGTGAAGGCAGAGCATCTCTGCGCTGCACTTAAAAACGGGCATGAGGACACACCTGTGTCCTGTGTCCTGCGGAAACCACCCTGCCGTGGGGAGTCTCCTGGGCAGGGCTCCCAGCTCAGGACAGCACAGCCTAGAAATCCACCCGAGGTTTTGCATGAAAATCCCCAGTGGAGCAAACAGCGTGGCCTTTATGGTAAATTAACATTCTGGCTGCATCTCCGTAAACAATCAGGCCAAACCTACAGAGGCCAGACTTGCCTTGTAGTCGTGAATCTTTCTTTCAGATTCTTTCTGATCACAGGTGGGGGGACTGCTGGCGAAAGTCTTTGCTTACATGGAAAATTAGGAGTTGTCTGATTCTAGAATCTACACCAAGCAGCTCCGACCCAGACGCACAGGCGGGGTCTGTCCAGAGCGGGAGCAAGGAAATCCCACCTCGGCTGTATTTGCACATGTGTGTCAGCATCCTGGAGGATCAGCATGTCTGTTCTTGGCATTTTCCTTTGACTGTTTGAAACACTTTGCTGGTTTCCTCGAACTAGTGAAATAAACCTTTAACACACGTTTATTCTTTTTAGAAGAAGGGCCTTAAATAACATTATGGTCTTCTTTTTAAATAGTTTAATAGTCATCATTTAAATAAGGCTTTGGTGTGCTTTTCCACATTCTCATAGTTTCTTTTCTCTGCATATACATGTTGCAAAATCTATTATTAATCTGCGAGACGACCAGCCCCTCTATTGTAAACAAGGAGGGAGAAAGACAACGTGGACCGGTGGGTTCGCTGGTTCCAGGGCGTGTCCTGGCCAGGAGCGGGTGCCCACGCGCCCTCGCCAGGCGCCAGGGGAGCAGGACGCATCGCCAGTGACTGGGAATCCATGGGAGGGGACGCCGGGGGCAGGGTCCCTAACGATGCACAAGGGCCTCGAGCCCCCGCTTCTGCCCACCCATTGAACAGGAGGGCCTCAGCCTGGCTGCTTGGAGAAACGGGAACACCACAGCCCTCCCCGGCCTTCTTCTAGAGCTGTGGTCCTCAGCCAGGGGGCGGGTCCCCTGGGGACACTTGGTGATGTCAGGAGACAGGGTTGGCTGTCATGACTGGGGGGGCTCATCTAGTGGGTGGGGGCCAGGGATGCTGCTAAACACCCCGCAGTGCACAGGACGGCCCACCACAGAGCATGATCAGGCCCCAAGAGCTGAGAAACAGCGCCAAGCACGTTTTGGGGAGAGACTCTAGTGGGGCGCCCTGCCCTACAGTGACACGGTCCCGGGGCGGGCTGACCACGTGGGGCTTGTACGGATCTACGAGGAACAGACTGTGTCTGTGACGAAGCTGCTGCTACTAAAGATACTAATTCACCCACCGTGAGGTCCCACCAACCCGGAAGGAGGCTGCTACCCCGAAGGGCGGGGGAACCGGGCTGCACCCTCCTGCTGGGCTGAGGACCCTGCCTCTGTTCACACTGCGGGCCAGGATCAAGGGGCCTCTAAGCTGAGCGCTGTCCCCGAGGCTGATGGCGCTGGGTCCTCGGGGACAGCGGGTCTGTCGGCTAGAGGTCCTCGTGGGCGGGGCTCAGGTCCACCCGCTGGGCCTTCCCGAACACCAGGAAGGTGCATAGCCCGAGGCTGCTGACGGCTGCCACCAGGTTGAACACAGACGTCCAGGAGCCCGTGGTCTCGATGAGGTAGCCACCCAGGCACACGCCCACGACTCCTGCACCCTCGAGAGGGGACAAGCAGGCGGGGTGACAGGCCATCCCACCCCTTTGAGGACAGCTTGGAGAGGAGCTGAGGGCGGGGAGGCCTGAGGGCATGAGCCCCATCACCGTCACCCAGGCACTCGGCCTCTGGGGACCCTGGACCTCGGGGATTCACTCACATCTGCGGGTCACGTGGTTGGGGACGGTCACATGCCATTGGAAGCAGGAGCACCGTGGAAGACGGCTCTGGGCTCCCCCCGGCAGCTCTGGGGTCTGGGTTCCCCCCCCCGCCACTGCTCTGACACTGTGGGGACCCTCCGAGCGGTGCCACACCCCACCCTGAGGGCCGAAGCAGTGGAGCAGGTGGGAGGACACAGGCGTGGGGCGGCGCCCCGGGGAACTCTGGGTTTGAAACCTGCAGGCAGGTGACCCCAGCCCACTTCTCACCTGCCAAAGCCCCAGCTGTGTTGGCCACACCTGGAACAGGACAGAGAGAACGAGGACCGGTCAGCGGAGGCCCACTGTGGCCCTCCCACGGCGCACCCACCTGGGGGTGGCCCCTGGGGGCCCTGGGAGCGGGGGGGGGGAGGGTGGTGAGGGGGGGGGGGAGGGTGGTGAGCAGGGTGGGGCAGCCACTTCCTGTCCAACGAGGGGCCGAGGTCCTCACCAAACAGAAAGCCGGCACAGGACGGGGCCAGGTCCTGGATATTAACGGAAATGCCGCTGCGGGAAGAGGAGAGGACACGGGCGAGTGACCACAGGGCGGACGCCACCCGCCAAGCCGGTGGTCGGTCCTCGGATCGCCTGGATCCCGGAGGCTGGCCATGCCAGGAGCTCAGCCCCAGCTCAGCGGTTACGCGCGGGACCCACTCCCAGGATGAAACAAGACAGGGAGGCGAGTTTGCTTGGACTCACACTCATTTGCTACCCGGTAATTTGGAAAACGACATCGAGGCGCCGATTCCCAAAACAAGTCAGTGCAGTTTTTCTGACTAAACACTGAGCTGCTGCGCAGACCGGGAGGCCCACAGAACAAGACATGGGATCCGATGGGCTCGCTCCCCACCTTGGGTTCAAAAGATGCTGCTTGGGGACCGTCATCTCCTCTGCCAGCCCCTCCCCAGGCACCCGTTTTGTTTTCCCAAAAGGCCCAGGTCCTCGCCGGCCTGATACCCTGACTGTCCTTTGCCTCGTGGCTCACGTGTGGGGACCTGCCATGCGCCTGCCCTCCATGTGCGCCCCGAGCCAGGGGCCCAGGACCCGGGAGCCCAAAGGCAGTGTGGGTGGCTCTGGTGGACGAGGTACCTGGCCCTTACCTGTGGTTGAAGGTCTGGAGGCCGATGGAGGCCGATGCAAAGACCACAGACTTACAAAAGCTCGAGGTGTGGCCCAAACACAGGGCAAAAACGCTGGACAGGCCGAGGCCCATCACCTGCGGGAGAGACGAGTGGGGACGGGGTGGGAGTCTCGCCCCTTCCTGGGCCACACTGAACGAGGGTCGGTGGGGACCCCTCCCGGGCTGGAGCCTGCCTGGAGGCCACTGGGACGAGGCTACAGAAATGATCTGGCCCTGCTGGTCGCAGCCCATTCGACGTGAGCCGACCCAGGCCACAAAATGGGCCCCAGGAAGGGCCTCAGGTCAGCCAAGCCAGTCCCTAGCACTGACCCACAGTGGCCTCCAGCCACTGTGCCACACCAGCCACGTTCTAGGTCAGGGGCCCCGGGAACACAACAGGGATGTCCAGAGGGAGAGAGCCGTCCCACGACCCTCCTACCTGCATGAACTTCCGCACAGTGATGGTCCTGTAACCTAGACGGGGAGACCAGGAGACATCCTGTCGGCCCAACCGTGCTGTCCCACCCCCGACGGCACCCAGAGTGGGTCCCACCCTCATGGCTGTGGGGAGGGAGCGGGGAGAGGAGGGCCGGGCTGGGCTCAAGGTGGGGCAGCCTGCACCACCGTGAGCCGTGCGCACACGTGTGTGAGTGCGTGTGCACTTAGAGGGTTCCCAAGGCAGAGGCCTGGCAGACGCACCTGAGGAAGGCCACTCTATGGTTACAAAGTGCTTTATTTGTGCTTCTACCAATTTTCTAATTTTTCCACAATGAGTGGGTGGTTCTTCTGTAACTAGGACAAGACTGACATTTAAGGACGTGCAGTGCAGGGTCGTGGGGAGCGTGCGTGTCTGCGGGACAGTTGTCCTCGGGGTGTGTGCACTCGGCTCTCAGGCCTGAGACCTCTGACCTCACCAGGTGCCCTTTCCTCCTCTGAAGAGGCTTGGGGGCTGTGTCCAGCCCCCGGGTGGAGGAATTACACCATCGCAGTGTGACTGTGTCCCAATGTCCCCTCATGGGGAAACAGGCTGGGGGGTGACAAGCTGGAGGCAGTCATCAGCAGAGTCAGGCCGGGAGCCGGGCTCCATGGGCCCACCTGGCTGACTCTAAGGGCCAGGGGTCCCACTCTCACGGCCTGGTCCTCGGGGGCGTGGCCTCTTCCCATCGTTACAGGTGCACCCCAGGAGGGGGTGCGTCTCTGCCCCCCAAAGTGAGGCAAAGCCCAGGCATGGCTCCCTGCCCGGCCCCTCCCCCAGGGCTCACCCTGATTGATGAGACGGTCTGAGAGAAGCCCGCTGAACAGACTGGCAGGAATGGCCACCAGCCAGGGCACCACGTTGAAGACCCAGCCCTGCAGGGAGGAGGGTGCAGGGGCCTCAGAGGCCGCCAGGGCAGGTGCCCGACCACAGGGAAAGGACGAACAGGCCAGGCGGCCGCCCACACCCACCACTGCCCACCAGGCTCTCTGCCCACAGGCTGGGCCTCCGAGATCCTAAGTCATCCCCGACCTTGACTGAGCGCTGGGCCCTCGAGTGCTATCACCCCCTGCAGGCAGAACCTCCCTCATGGCTCCCCACGCCCGGCGGGGCAGAGCTGGGGGGCCGCACCCTGCCCAGAGTGTGCAGCCAGGGGGTCCTGGTCACCAGAATTGGGAGCATAGCCGGGTGGCCAGGGTGCAGTCAGCCAGGCTGACCAGCAGATGACATCTGTGCCCACATCACAGCCCCTGTGTGCCCCGCCCCCCAGGAAGGACTGTCCGCAGACAGGCAGGCAGCCGGGGCAGCAGCTGGGCCTCTCCTGTGTGCACCCAGGTGCGGGCGCTGAGCCGAGAGGCGCCAGAACCGCCAGAGCTCAGCGGAAGGAACCCAGGGCCCCTCTGCATGTGCTTCGCGGCACCGCCCAACCCTGCGAGCTGCCGGGCGGCCAACCCACCTTGGAGCTGGGGAAGGTCTCCTTAAAGAAGGTCGGCAGCCAGGAGAGGAGGATGAAGAAGGCGCAGGCCGCCGAGAGCTGGGAGACGATGGCCGCCCTGGGGGCGGGGCCAGGCTCAGGGTGCACACCCCCCCAGCCCCTCCCCACACCCAGGGCAGCCAGGGGCCTGAGGGTGTGGAGCCCAGCGTGGAGCCGCCCCGCGTGGGCCGCTCGCCCTGTGGCCGAGGTCCCCAGGGCCCCAAACCCCATCCCCGCAGCAGCCCGGCTCACCAGACGGAAGGCTTTCGGAAGAGCTGTCTCCAGGGCACCTTGGTGTGTCTGGACACCGGCAGGCCCTGCGCCAGGACGCCCAAGGCCAGGATGAGATCTGAAGGGCAAGGCATCCCCACGTGAAAGCCATTCACAGAGGGTGGACGGCTCTGCCCCCACAGGCCAGAAGCTGGGGGCGGCTCGTGGGTCCCCGGCTGTGCCTGGGGGCCATCCTGTCCTCTCCGCCAGAGCCTGGGGGCGGCAGCATCTGCCTTCGAGGGTGGACAGTAGTGTTGGCCATCTGTCCCCTGAGTCCTCAAACCCTCCAGGCCCCACTCCTGTCACCGGGAGCCACCTCTACCCCTGCAATCTGCCTCTGCCGGCTGGGCAGCCCCCTGCACGGCTGCGTTCACCCGGCGACTCTCACACCAGACTTGACCGTAGCTGGCTGAGACTCAGGGAGTGGGCGTCTTCTGTGAGGCTCTACCTAGGGGATCCTGGGGCCCCCGAGCTGGCCTGCTCTTGGGGGTTCGGTGGCCGCTTGCTGGAGGGGACAAGGTGCCAGGGCCCCCGCCCTTCCCGGGCGGCAGCAAGTACCTTTCTCACCCAGCAGACACCTGTACACGTAACACACCCACAGCAGGGTGAGCCCACCAGAGAAATAGAAGACACTCGGCCAGCCGTACCAGTCCAGGAGCAGGGAGCCTACGGCCCCCGTCACCAGCGTCCTGGAACGACAGGGAGGGGCGTGGCTGGGACCCTCGCTTCACTGGGGCGTGGAGACATCTCCGAGACCCCCACCCCGGGTGAATTGAGTCCCTAGAAAAGAGGGCATTTCTATCCCCTGTGAGGCAACTGCCCGGAAGGCTGGTCCCCACGCAGCTTGCTAGGGATGTGATAAATGGAATATTTATAAATGGAATATTTCCTGCCACATCAACAAACGAAGGATGTCACAGTCCTCAAGGATTGCAGCCCTCCAGCGTGAGCCGTGAGCCCTGAGGAAACTCAGGGCTGAAAAGAATACCTGCCATCCAGCAGCCATCAGGCTGCAGCCACTCCCTGCGGTGAGCCCTGCGGAAACTCAGGATGTGAAAATACAGGACACTGGCCCCAGGGAGCTGAGGTGCACATCAAAGGAATGATTTCAGTGAGCCCAGACTCCTGCATCTTCCCATAGAAAAGCGCTAAATTCCTACACTTGAGAGATCGGTTTTCTTTAATTAACAATAATTTTTTGACCATTACCTGCCCTTGTGTTGCAAAACTCCTCTATATCCTGGCTCCTCCTCTCACCTCCTGGGAGCAGTTTCTCTGAAATGCTGTCTCCCGGGCTGCAGCCCTCATTTTGCCCCAAGTCAGACTTAACCCACAGCTCTCACGTTGTGCATTTTTTTAAGACAGAGGCAAGCTTTCCGGGGACTCCCGGTGCCATGGGGGCCAGCGTGGATGTGGCACAGGGGTCCTGGGTTGCCCTAGTATCTCCTCACTAGGCCTCCCAGTTGGCCTACAGCTGTGTGCGGATCCTTTTAAAATGAAAAAGGCAACGAGAAGACAGCGGCGACAAGAACACGGTGAAACATAAAACCTCCTCGCTGTTTTCAGCTGCTCATAGCGGAGAGGAAAGATTTCAAAACGCAAACACAACCACCCAACCCAGCCGCCTCCCCAGGTCCTGCCAATGCTATTGTCCCAAGTATGCCCTCGGGGCCCACCCCTCCCCCAGGCCGGCCTGTCTGTTCAGAGGCTACCCCCCAGCTGCCCCCCACCTGCTGAGGCTTGGCCAGGAGACAGGTAAAGGAGAAAGAAGGAGAAAGGCTTTCCCCCAAGGCCAGTGGAGGGATGCCTTCGGCTCTGAGCCTCCATTTCCCCATCTGCGGGGAGGGGGTGGACACGGTCTCTCCCTGTACCTCCCCTGCACCCCACCCCCTCCCCGGAAGGCCCAGGTCACCCAGTGAGACAGGATTTCAGATAAACAATGAAACTCTCCTGTCCTTGTATTGCTTCTCTGAAATTCACATGTCACTAGGCCCCCTGGGTTTCTATCTGGGCCGCTCCCAGCCCCCCAGCAGGCACCCCTCACCCCTCTGCATTCTGCCTGGACCTCGGCAGCAGTAACGTGAGGGCCCTGACCCCGGGGGTCGTGAAGCCCCGATAGGACAGCAAGACGTCCTTCCAGCCCTAGTGTGGTCGCCCCACGGAGGGTCTGGCGCTCTGGGGGGTGCAGTGGGGAGGGACACAGGTCTGGACCTTACAGGTCTGGACTTTTCACGTCTGGACCATGATGGGTACCGTCTGGGGCGAACGCAGGCCACCTCCCCCATCGGGACGGGCACCCCATCCAGTTCTGTCAGCACAGATGGAAGGGAACTTAACACCCCAGCCCATGTGCCAGAGCCCCAGAGCTCTGGTCACCTGCCGCTGGCCTGAGAGGGACAGAGCATGCACGGAGATGGGGGTGGCAAGTCCTCCCAGAGCACAGAGTCACCAGACCTGCATCACCCTGAACCAGCTGTGCACGTGGCCTGTCCCCACCAGACACACCGAGGCGCTCTGCCAGGCGCACGCCCTTCGCCTCCCCACACCGCCCCCCCCCGCTCGGCGCCCCCCAGGCCGGGACTTACCCAAACTGGGAGCCAGCCCCCACGGTGCTGTAGGTGAAGGCTCGCTCGCTCTCCCGCACCTTCTGGGACAGCAGGCTGGTCAGCGCAGGGAAGTAAACTCCTGGGGCGGCAGAGAAGGCAAAGGCCCGCGCAGAGCTGTGTCCCAAGCTGGCCTGCGGGCCCCGCCGGGGTGGCCGGCGGAGGGGTGAGACAGGGGCTGGAAGCTCCGCAGGGCCCTCGGTGATGATTCAAGCCTGGGTCTCCTTCCTCCCGCTGTCACCCCCAGGGACCAGCAGGGCTGGGCTTTTCCCAACACTCAGCTAAGGAGGCAGCTTGGGGAGCGGGGCGTTCGCTCAAGGTCCTGCCACCAGGACGGCTGCAGGGGGACTTCTGGGCCCAAGCTGGCGCTCTTCCACTGTCACGCCAGCTCCCAGAGCCACACGGCTCCAGAGTCCTGGCACCAACACGCAGAAGCATACACACAGGTGACAAGTGACAAGTGCACACGCACACACACTGACACACACGGCGCGTGTACGTCGGTGAGACCTGAACGGCCCCGTGGAACTGCACTGCCAGGTCCTGGATGTGACGTTGCCCTGTAGCTACGTGAGATGTCACCACAGGGAGGTGGGGGAGGGAGCTCGGGACCTCCCCCGAGGGAGTGTACATTTCACTGCAACTTCCTGTAAAGCTATAATTATTTTAAAATCTAGTTTTAAAAAAAAATAACTGCATTGGCGACTGCAGCTCTTGCTCGTTACACTGTGCTTTTCTCCAAAAGCACCTGGGGAAGCTCAGAGGCCAGGGCATATAGGGACAGGACTTGGTCCCTGCCTTCCCTCTGGGGCCCCGGGCCCCTGCTCACACCATGTGGGGAGCACATGGGGGTGAATTCAAAGGAGCGCAGGCGCTGGACTGCCTGGACCACCAGGACCACATGTGGGCCGGCCCGGTGGGGCTGATCAGGAAACAGGCAGAGGCCAATTCCAGGATCTACATCTGGGGTCCTGGGGGTACGGGCTGGAGGCCCACGCCCTACCAGAGCTCTGGGAAGTGGGGAGGCGTGGTGAGGACGGGGTCCCGTCCAGAAGACGGATGCTGTCAGTTGCCGTGCTGGTGTAGGGCAGGAGCTCCGAAGGCCGTCCCACTCCCCGCTGCCACCAGCTCCCCCAGGCCACTGGGGGTCTTTGAGGGGGGCTCTCTCCAGAAGCGTAATATCCCCAAAGAACGAGAGCGGGGGCTTGGGAAAGCTGGCATCCCCTCAGCCTGCTGGCCCGGCCGGCGCGGGTGTGGCCTCCAGCTGGCAGCACACAGAAACTGGGCACGTGCCCACCATGCGGCTGGTGGAGCCGACGGTGCCACGTGGCAACCTGGCTGACACTGGATGCCTGGAGCGGAAGTTTTGGCAGAGGAGGACACGTGACATTAAAATGTGCCAGCCAGACTGTGAAGTGACTCTAGACAGGGAAAGTGCCTTGGGCGCGACGGCATCGAAGCACAAACCCCGCTGCAGGGAAGTGAAGCCAAGAGCCGGCAGCCCGCCAGCGGGGACAGCCCGAGCTGTCCACCTGCCAGGCAGGAGAACCCGTGACCTCAGCAGCAGCAGCGCTGCAGCACTGATGCACCCGCTCTGATTTGAGGCACACCACACGCAGGGGCACACACGAGGACACACGTGCACGCCCATGAGCACGCACCTGAACACGCGCCCACGCACACTGGTACACATGCACATACATATGCGTGCACACACACCCGTGCACACACTCCCCTTGCTCTGCGACACGTGGGCCAGAGGTCCAATGCTGGCAGCATGGGGGAAGCCCCCTGCAGCTCCCCTACCTTGGAGCAAGCCCGTGAGGATGCGAGAGAAGGTCATGAAGGCCAGGTGGGCGCTGCCGAGGTGGGAGAGCAGCGGCGTGGCGGCCGTGATGAAGCCCCAGGCGGAAGCCGACAGCAGGATGACCTTCTCACCCCCGATCCTGCACGGGGGACAAGAGGGCAGTGATGGGGAGCTGTGCGGCTGGGCTGCAGGCCGGACCAGGAGACCCTACCGTGGAGGAACCCGGGGAGGGGGCCGACACCATCCGTCGCTTGGAGCTGCCCTCTGGGGTGGGCACTGCAGCCACATACCCTCTGCAGAGGAGGCCGAGGCTGAGCGCGCAGGGTACAGCCTGGTCCCTCTGTCCCCATGGGCCCCAGAGCTGCCTCGTTGGATGCCGGTTGCTCCCCAGGGAACCAAGCACCCAAGACAAGCTGAGAGCCGGCCCCAGCCCACCCCTGCGCAGCCCTCAGGCCTCCCAGCTCCCGTCTTGCTGTGGGTGGGGCCTCCCCCCATTCCCTTCCTAGGAGCCACCTCCCCAAGCCCTGCAGCGGGGGGAGGGATTACCGGTCCCCCAGGTGGCCACCCACCACCTGAGTCAGGCAGTAGCCCCAGAAGAAGCTGCTGAGCACGACACCGGCCTCTTTCTTGTTCCAGCCGAAGTCCTGGCTCATGGTGGCAGCACAGACGGGCATGCTGACGCGGGCGCAGTAGAGCAGGCATGTCCCCAGAAGCAGCGTCCCTGTCCACACCTGGCACTCGGGTCTGAGGAGAGAAGGGCCCGGTCAGGCCCAGGAGAGGCTGTTGGATGGGGCACCTCGGCCACCTCTCAAATGTCCACCTGCTCATGTCTGGTGACTCCTGGGAGAAACGGGCAGACACAAGAAATGATGCACGGGGTCCCTCAAGCAGCAGAGGTGGGAGCGCCCGGATGGCCGTTGCAGGGCAGGTTGAAGAGCCGCAGCTGGGGAGGTGCTGCTCTCTAGGACCCGGGCTCTCGACTTCCATGGACCAAGGGCCCAGGAAGGCAGCCAGGCTGACAGCTGGTAACCGGCCAAGGGGGTGATGAGCTGGAGAAGAGGACCCCAGCCGCGGCAGAAAGGGAGGGAACCACAGCACCATGGGCCCCCGCAGGGTCCCCAGGAAAGCTGGGTCTGCCCAGCAGACCACCTTGGGGCAGGCAGACCCTGGGAGGAGACTGGGCAGCAGTGGGGCAGCCCTGGCCGCCTGGGAAGGTTGCCAGACCAAGTCCATACAGTCCCCAAAGCTCCTGGCCAGCACCCTCGACTGTCAGTCACCAAACCAGGAAGTCAGAAACTGCCAGAGCCTGGAGGAGCCCAGGAGACTCAAGTGCCTGTGGGACCCTGGGTGGGGTCCTGGGACATCGGGGGAAAGTGCAGAACCCGAGCACAGCATGGGCTTTGGTAGCAGTACTGTCCACGGCAGTCCACTGATGGGGACAAATGGACACTGACTTAGGACGTGAATGGGGGACACTGGTGTGGAGCGTGTGGCAGTCTGTATTGCCTTTGCGGTAGCTCTGTAAATCTAGAACTGCCCTAAAAACAAAGTTTGGGGAGGGGGATTGGTATTTTTTTTTAACAAAAAAGAGAGAGGAGACTCAGTGCTCTTTGTGCAGGTGTGGGGGGGCCCAGTGGGGGATGGCCTGGGGGAGGGGCACCACTAGTGACTTGCGATGTCTTTGCACAGGGCGGGGACGTCCCCTGAGGGTGGGGGCCACAACTGGGGGGTGGGTCGGGAGAGTGGACAGGCCTTGAAGCAGTCTCAGTGGGGCCTTGGGGGTCCTGCCTGCACCTGGACTCACCTGCCCAACTGGGGCAAGGGTTCTCCCCGGGTGGGGAGGAGGGTGGTGGTGTGAGACGCACGAAGGGAATAGGTTCAGGCTATGGGGAAGGCACGGGGCAGGGGCTCCAAGCCCGGGGCCCCCGAGGCCTGCCCAAAGCGGCCTGAGGCATTAGTGCTGTAAGGCCTTGGGGAGGCCACTGGACAGGTGTCCAGGAGGGTGAGGCCGGCAGGAGCTGCACGGGCAGTTCTCAGAACAGAGGGAAGGGTGCCTCTCACCTGGCGGATGACCCAGGACACTGGAGTCTCACCCTCGCTCCCCAAACCCCTTTGGACCCCTGTCTGGACCTGGCTGGGGGTCCCCCCCGCTGGCCGGGCACGTGCAAAGAACAGCCAATGGGGCCCAGGGCAGTGGAAGCTTGGACTCCATCTGCGGACACGGGCAGGTCCCCTGCCTGTGGGCCCCACCCAGGCTCGGGCTGTGAGCCGACTCCTGGGGGACAGTCCAGGGTGAGGCCAGGACCACCCCTGGGAGGGCCAGAGCCCTCACCTGCACGCCTCCCGGGGGTGAGAGACCTCGGAGGCCCTGAGGGTCTTGCCTGCTGGCAGGCAGCACCCGCACCAGGAAGCTGGTAAGTGGGTGCGACGGCCGTGTCCATTATCTCTGGGGCAGGACCGCTGGGCCAGCAGCGAGGTGGGGCTGCCCCCCACCCCCTCTGGCCAGCACCCTCCTCCTGGCAGGGTGGACTCCGGACCCCTGGCACTGGGGGAAAGTTTCGGGGCGGGAAGGAGCTGCTGTCCTGGACCTGGTCACGGCCGGGGCGGGGGGTGGGTGGTGGCACGTGGGGCCCGTCGCCCAGCCTCCTGAGCTTCAGTTTCCTCGGTGAAGATGGGCTCATGTCCCTGATGCCCAGATCCTTCTCAGGTCAGTGAGCAGCAAGGTGACCCACCAGTTCCTGGAGCCCCAACAAGGAGCTGTCGACTGGCCAGCGGGTTGGGAGAGGCCTAGCACCAGCGTCCTCCTCCTCCGTGGGCACCTCCCCCGGCTCTGCTCCCCCTGGCACATCAGTGTACTTTTCCACAGTCTGGGGAGCGAGTCGGAGAGCCTTCCCCGTGTCTCAGGCCTGCAGAGGCCCTCGCTGTCCCGGCTGCTGTCCTCACGGCTGAGGAGCTGTTGCCCCCAGGAGGCTGCAGCATCTGGTGACCCCACTCGTGGAGACAGCGGACTTCAGGCTCGAGCCCCTCCCTCGGGGGGTTGGGGTGAATGAGCCCGGCCTGCTGTCCCCAGACAGAGCCGCGTTTGTGGGCGGCGCCCGGTTTGGAGTTTGGGAATTACAGTCCAAAGTGTTCTGCAGCCCTCAGTGATGTGTGTGGTCTGATGTGGTGACCGACTGTCCCGGAGGAGAGACTTGGGTGCCGTTCTGGGCCCTGGCCTGACTCGGGGAAACCCGCCCTTCCCTGTGCCTCCGTTTCCCCGTGTGCGCTGGACCATAGATTTCAAACTGGGTCTCTGGGTGCCCGGAGGGGTGCCATGGGGGGGGGGGCTCCCGGGCAGCACTCTTGGATGAGTTGCTTTTTATATTAGAACTTCCTATACGAGTCCAGTGGGAAATAGCATCCCGTGCTGGAAAGCCTGCCGTTCTGCAGTTCCAGGAGCCGGCTGCTGGACCGTGCCTCGGAAACTGCCCAGTGACCCTCAGTGACGAGGGAGGGGCCATCACGCCCCCACCCTCCTTCCTGGTTCGTAAAGTGCGCCTGGAATGACTCAGAAGCCAAGACAGTGAGGATGACGGTAGCACAGCGCATGCGGCAGGTCTCAGTGGCCTCCCCCCTGGAGGCGCTAAGGCGGCGGGAGGGGGCGGAACCCCACGGGGCAGCTCGCGGACTCACCTGGGGCCTGGTGGTCCCAGATGCTAGTTTCCTTTACAGAGCCAAAGACTGTGAGGGCCGGGGCGGGGGCGGGGCGGGGGCTCTGCCAGGCCAGTGAGGCACCGGCTCAATGTCTGAGTTTGTGACATGCGACCCCTGGGGGCTCAGGGCCCATCTCCTCCGCGGCTCCAACCGTGGGAATGACACCCCCAGTCCACCCTCTTGCCCCCCGTTTCCCAGCCCAGCACTTCAGGCCATCGGGGACACCGCTCCCTCTGAGCAAACATCCCCCAGGCCTAGTGGGAGGCACAGTCCAAACTGCCCACCAAAACCAGCCCAGCCGGCCACCCGGGCCCACCGGGATGGAGCCAGCAGAGGACTCACGAGCCCAGCCCTGCCGCGGCCTCCGACGCCCGTCCAGGGCCACCTACACAGCCCTGCAGGCGAGTCCTCGGCAAGCACACACGCACGGTTGGTGCACAAGGGGAGCGGCAGGGGCTGGGGAGCAAGGCTTCGAACTTCCCACGAACAGCCACAGCCTGAAGTTGCCTTTAAAAGGAAGTTTTATTCCTTTATGTGGTCAGAGCGGCGGAGGGTCACCTGCACGCAGATGGGACCGCGTCCCCGGCACCTGCCCCTCCCTCGGATGCACTGTGCTGGCACCCCGGGAGCCTGGCTCTGTTTGCTCTCTGGATGGGAAGTCCAGTTAGAAACAGGGGAAAGCCAGATGAGACTGACCTGCTCTGGAACGTTGGCAGGGCACCAAGAATACGGTGCCGCCCCCTGCCTCCTTGTGGTCCCGGGAGGTCAAGAAGGGCCCGTCAGCTTTCAGGCAACCAGCCCACTCTGAGTTTAAGGCGCTGGCATGGGAACCCCTCTGGAGCTGGGGGGCCAGGTGCTGTGTGCTTCCTCCCTGGGCCCCGGAGGCCCCCGCAGCCCTAGCCCTGAGCTGGCGGGCAGTGCCACTGGGTGGGCAAAGGGATGTCCTCCACAGCTGCTGGGGACACAGAACAGGCCAGCTGGAGGCCTGGCTGGAGGGGGTGACCCAGACATGTCCAGCTGCTGGAGGCCCGATTAGGACGCCAGACGCAGAATCCTGGACCTGCGACGGGCTTGCTAGGAACACGGAAGGTCACGGCAGAATCGGCCACAAAAGACCTGAAGACCTGCCTCCAGCCCACTCTGCCCACTCCCGAGCCTCGGGCTGAGCCCCCACCTCTTCAGGGTGCTTCCTGTGAACCTTCTAGAACCTTCTGCGTCCTGCAAATGGCCCCTGTGCATGAGAAGCACCCACGGCTGAGCAAACACAAGGTCACGTGGACCCTCGATTCAGAAAAGGGAAATGTGTCGGCGCTGGGGGCAGAGGGCAAGCAGGGGCAGAGGGCAACCGCCGGAGAGAACCTGCGGGCCCAAGGGTGCCGGCTCCCGGATGGGACATCCCTGGGGAGTGGCCCTGCCTCGGGGGTCAATCACCTGGCGGCAGCCGCCCACGGTCACCCTTGTCACGATTCTCATCACCTTTAGCCACTCGGGGGTGCGAACCACCTTTTCCCGCTGAGCCCCACTCCACCCAGGACCCCCGCTACCCCACCTTCAGGTGCTCCTTTCTAAACTGGGCAGGGAGGGAGGCGGTGAAGGCAAAGCCAGCCAGATCCAGATCCGTTAAAGCATAACCGAGGGGGAAGTTTGCAAAACATTCTTTTTTTTTTCTCGGTACGTGGGCCTCTCACTGTTGTGGCCTCTCCCGTTGCGGAGCACAGGCTCCGGACGCGCAGGCTCAGCGGCCATGGCTCACGGGCCCAGCCACTCTGGGGCATGTGGGATCTTCCCGGACCAGGGCACGAACCCGTGTCCCCTGCATCGGCAGGCGGACTCTCAACCACTGCGCCGCCACCAGGGAAGCCCCCTGCAAAACATTCTTTAGAGGTCCCAGCCCTCTGCCCAGCTGGCTGCGGAGCCACCTGCCACCTGGGTCAGCGGGGCCTCGCTTCGACAACGAGCAGGGCAGGGAGAGAGTAAGGGAGCAGAGGCAGGCCGCAGGGCGCTCCCCGGCTGGGCACGCCCCGCATGCCTGCCGCCCTCCTGGGCACCTGGCAAGGAGACCCCGTGCTGCGATTTGGGCTTTGGGGCTCCCGCCCTCACCAGGCCCTGTCCCAAGGGAGCCTTCTGGCTTCTGAGGCCTTCCTGTGAGCAGCTCTGGGAGGCGGGTCCCGCAGGCAGCAGGGCAGGCCCCGGGGACTCGGAGCTGGAGGTGGACGGGCCTGGAAGCGCAGGGCCTGACTCTAGGCCTGGGGTCCACTGGAGGACCGGAGGGAGCTCTGAGCCGCGGGCGGCCTGGGGGCTGCTCTGAGGGCTTGCCTCTCGTTCCTGGTCGCCGTGTGAGGCATGCTGGTGAGCAGATCCCCGTCCCAGGGCTTTCTGCACCCGGCAGAGGAAGAGGGCGGCCTGCCTGGGCTCTTCCTCCCCCACAACCGACACCCCCGTGGGGACCTTGTTGGCGTCACATCTCTGGCACACTACTACGGCAGTGCTCAGCCAACTGCTGCAGGTGCTGGCGTGGCCCCCCCAACGCCCCCCAGCCCACTGCCTGCCTGCACATGTGGCATTCAGTGGGTGGTCACAGGTGCGGTCCTGGGGGGTGGGGAGGCCGTGCCTGGGAGCCACCCTGCCCAGCCAGGCAGGCCTCCCAGGACAAGACACTGCGCACCATCCCCAGGACCGGGGTGGCCTGGAGAGAGTGCAGGGGGCTCTGGGTGGGTGGGGGGTGGCACTGGCCCTGGATGGAAGGCAGGAGGCGTGGAGGTGCAAGGCCCCCCAGGAACAGCAAAGGTACGGGGCTGCGGGGAGCCGTCTCTGCACAGGACGCCCGCTCCCTCCCCTGACCGCCGCCCCGCCCCCGACCCCCCCTCCGTGCGAGGCCCCACCTGGACCACTGGGCGTCCTCGGCCGCGTCCTTGCGGGCCTCGTCCGGGGGCGGCTGCATCGGGCGCGGACGGCGCGGGCACAGGGTGTCCGGGTCCGCTCCCGCCCGGCCGACCCACCGGGCAGCGCCGCCCAAGTCCACGTGTCAGTCCCAGCAGCGCTTCCGTCCGGCGTACTCCCAGGACGTGTCGCCCCCGGACGGCCACCGCGGCGGGTGGGGCGGGGCGCGCAATTTGGGCCTCCGCCCCGCTCACTCCGTCGGAAAGGCCAGACCTGGCGCTCCTGCGGGCGGGTGGGTCACACCCTCGCGCCCCGGGGCCTCCTCGCTGCCGGTCGCGGAAGTTCGGGATGGCGCGGGCACTTCCCCTTGCAGGCGGCAGGAAGGATGGGGCTTTGGAGTGGCTGAGCCGGCGTGATCCCAGCCTGGACACGTTGCTGGCAAGGCAGCCTGCGCGCACATCCACAAATGGAGGTGCGGTGGGGTGGTCCTCACCTCGCAGGGCTGCCTACGCATCAGGTGACAGCTCGGGGTCGTCTCACCTGTGCAAGGACAGTAAGACTCAAGGGGAACCAATTTTTTAAATGGATCTTTGAAGGTGGGCTCCAGCCCTGTGACCCTGGACCAGCCTGTGAACCCCGGGCAGCCCAGCGCTCGCGGGGGGCGGGGGGGGGTGCTGAGTGTTCCGAGTACGGACACGTGCCGGGCCCCACGCTGAGTCCTGTGGATCATCAGTCTCAGGGCTCCACCTGACCTCAGAAGGCTTCACGCCCACATGCCGCGCACAGCCAGCGCTGTGAGGGTTGGGACACATTGGAAGCAGGTGGATTTCTGGGCGATTCTGCTTCCGCCAGCTGCCCCTCTTCACCCTGCAACGCCCCCTCCTCCCGCTACCCCCTCAATCCATCCTCCACACACACGGCAGCCTGGCAAACGTGGCCACATCCCCCCAGGAGGGAACCCTCCGAACCTACACCGCGGGCCTGGGTCTACCCCAGCCGGCTCCATGTACGCTTGCCGAACAAACTGCTGTTCTTCCGCCCATATGACGCTCGACGGGGCAGCAGGATGGTGCTGGAGCGAGGCGCGTTCCCCCAAAGAGCCCACGACGACTTGGAAGAGGGTGAGAATCGTCGTTCAGCTCAGCTACGACAGTACCCCAGCCTCCTCCTGGCAGCTCACTCTCACCCACTGCCCCACCCTCCTCCTGGCAGCTCACTCTCACCCACTGCCCGAGGAGCCACACTGTGAGGGCATTTGTCATTTGCCTACCCAAAGTCCCTCTCCTTCTGGAGCTGATGTTCCAGGGCGTGTAGACGAAACACAAAAAGGAGACCAAGTGGGGCAGGGAAGGGTGGCTTCTGCCGTGGGACGGGCGGAGAGGAGCCCCCAGAAAGACATACAAGTCAAGTCTGAGAACAGGGAAGGAGGAGGCCACGCGGGCGGGGCGGGCGGAGGCCCAGGGCCAGCTCCAGGACCGCAGGCAGCCCAGCCGGGCTGAGGAGGGGGAGACAGGAAGTGGGGACAAAGTGCTGGTGAGGTCATTATTTGAACCTCACAAACACTGCTGTTCAACACTTCTGTTTTACACTCAGGATACAACAGAACACCCGGAGATTAAGGACTCACCAGTCCCATGAGTCTGTGGCCAAGAAGGGGCCAGTGCCCCGTCCCCTCACCCTGGTCAGGGTGGTCAACGGCCTTCCAGGCTTCCGGCTGACCACCCACCACCTCCCTTCCCGCCCCTCCAGCCCCGGCGTGGCATCCTCCGTGACGGCTGGGCTGGCTTCACTTGCGGAAGCCAGCTGGTAAAATTAGTGTGATTGTGAGACACCATGACCTGTGGGAGAGAAAACCTCATGTGACAGGGCCCGCGGCCGAGTCTGCGGAGAGCGGGAGCCACGACCGGAGGAGGAGACGTCCCTCCGTCCTCTCTGGTGACTAAGTTTACGTGCAGCCCAAACACGCGGAGCGCCTTGGGGTCCCGGCAGCCAGGCGCATCCCACCCCCAGCTCCAGAGGCGCGTCGGGGTCTCAGCCTCGTGCCGCAGTGAGTCTGCTGCTCCATGGGCATCTGACACGGAGAGAACGCAGCCGCTCAGAAGGGTTCACGTGGGCAAAATCTGCGCACCTCCAGGCGTTGCTCCGCTTGGTCAGAGCTGGGGGTAAGCGAGCCCGGTAGACTTCCTTCTGTGCCTCGGTTGGATGTGACCGTGAACCTGGCCTTCCAGCTGGGAGGCTTCCAAACCGCAGACAACCTGAGCCCCGTGTTCCTATTTAACCCCTCCCCATCCCCACAACGGGAAACACCTCCCTGTTGTCAGCGCAGGGTTAGCGTGGTCAGTGACCCCAGACCACCCCTCCCCCCCTCCCCCCTCCCACCACTGGGGCTGGGCCCGTCTGCTCACCACAGAGCTGTGGCCGGCATCCCGCAAAGGCAAAGCCGCTCAGGACGCTCCACCCGCCCCAGCGACTCACGCCAAAGGCCCACTCGAACCCCGTACCCGACGTCTACATAGGTAAACCACCACAAGGAAGGGAGAGCCTCGACGGCATCTCAGTGTTGAGGCACAGCCTCCAGGGTGGGTGGGCCCCGTGCCAGGACCAGCCCCTACTGAGCACCCTGGGGGAGGTGAGCACAAAGCCAAGGGCTCGGGGGCATCGGCAAGGGCCACCTGGCCGCCCCTGTGAGGCGGGAGAGGTCCCTGCCGTGGGTCAGCGACGGGGGAGGGCCCTCCTTTCCTGTCCCCATCACCACGAGCGCCGACACCCCTGCGCGTTGCCAGGCACGGGGCCGCACTCTGCACCCCGCCCATCGCCCTCCAGCTGCGTCCAGGGTCCCGCACTGGCCTTCCACAGAGGGTGCTCGGGAACCCGCCCCGCTGGACGCCGGCACGGGCACCACAGCGGCGGCCCCAGGCTTGTTGGAGCAGCCCTTTTTCTTTGAAGGTTTGGAAATTTCGTATGTCACAAAAAAATTACTTAGAATGTTCCAATTCAGCTGAAAGTCATACGGTGGGCATGGAGCCGACTAGCTCCATCTCCTTCACAAAACTGAAACGAGGTGCCAGTGCAGAAGAGCAGACGGCAGGCTTCAGAGTGGTGATGGAGCCACAGCAAAGCACGGACGCACGGGAACCAAAGTTCCCCCACCCTTCCAGGTCTACATACAAACGTGTTAGTGTGGCACGGAATTCTTTGTTCTCATTAGAACGTTGTCAGCGGTGGGGCGGGGGGAAGAGCTTTCAGACGAACACTCTGAGAAAAATGTGCAAACTTTTACTATGAAATTAAGAACAGGCAGCAAAGGCAACCTATTCTGCATTTTTCAGATGTTGTGGGCGCTGCACGCATGCGCCCCGGGAATCGCCTGGAATGACAGAATCAGAGGCACCAAGTGCTAGGGCGGGTGACTGTTTTACACAGGCTCTCACGCGACTGCTGCCAACAGTACAACTGACTGTAAATCCAAAAGAGCAGTACGTATTTCTGAAATGGAAACATACCCGTCATCAGGAACAACACGCTTGGTGTCCAGGGGCTGGGGACGGGCAGCCCAGCCTGCAGTCACCACACCTGACGCCTTTAATCTGGTCTTTTGTTCAGACTGAGACTTGGCAATGGTCACCCAGAAAGGAGTCCTGCCCCGTCATCCGGAGGACGGCAGTGTCTTTTAACACAGAATGTGTACGATTCTCTCTGAAACTCCTGGTTCTGCCACGCTCCCCCAAACAAACAGCAGAGAGAAGTGGGAAAGTACAGACATCACACTGCTTTAGAAAAGCTGCCCTCCGCACGTTTTCTCTGCATGTCTGTCTTCAGAGGGCGTCTTGGCTGGATGGTGGAGCCAGCCCTGCGACCCCCAGGCTCGCTCCCGGCATCTCAGTCCACGCCAGGACCAGTCCCAACCAACAGCTGCCTTTTCTAGAAACTGGAAAACTTAATTCAAATGGCAAAACACGTTAGCTCTCATTTGCTTTGAGATAATCCCTTTGGAAGAATCCAGACTAGGGGTCATTCCTCATGTGACTTCACAACATCAGGAACACGGAGTACCAGAATATTCTCACATTTTATTTATTTCAAGGCACTTTCCACCAGAAAGTGTAAAAAGAAGAAAGAAACTACCCTGGTAGAACATTACATTTTAACAAACACAACAGCGAGATCCAAACGAGACGAAGCAGAAAAATCAGCATACTTAATGCTCATTATCTTGAAATGGCTTAAGGTAGTTTGCTTGCTGAAAAGAGAGACTGCAAAAAAGAGGAAACAGAGAAGTCTGCAAGGCCACCCCCTTGAAGATTCCCAGCCCATGGGGAAGGAACTAAACCCCTTAAACAAAGGTAAAGAGCTGAAGAGTAACATCTGAATTCTCCGAGTCTGGCCAGCACCCAGCTCACATGGGCTTTAGCACTGGCTGATCAAGTCACTCACTGACTGAACTGGTGAATAAAATAGCAACACTTCTCATAAGCGTTTAACATTTCATGCACGTGACAAACTCCATTCAGGTCCTGACAGTTTATGGATGGTTCTTGCCCATTACTGTACATCTCAAACCCTCTCCGTTGAAAAATATTTCAAATTGATTATATATTAATTATGCACATAAACAATCTTATATACACTAATAATAAAGGATTAGGAATATGCTGAATTACCTGGTGCTTTTAAAAAAATGTAGTTTTATGTCTACTTCCCTAATATTTTTCTTCCAGCTTCTGCTGTATTAAGTCTTAATTACCTGAAGATTAAAACCCCCTTTCTCCCTAACTTATTTTTATCCTCAAACCTCAGAGGAAACGATCGTACGGAAAGGTCACACCTGAGGCTGACAACCGAGAGGTGAAACTCATCACTTCTGGGGGTAAGGAAAGGACACCCCCCCCAACCCTCACAAGGTCCAAAGGGCAGCATGAAGGGGCCAGTCTAGGGCCTGAGTGGTCTATTTGCCTTTGCACCCGTGACTGAATTACACAACCACCTGGGGAAGGAAAATCCTGCCTGAAGCTGTACCCGCTGAAAACCAGTGACCCCGCAGACTCAAGCGCAGGTCGAAAGTGATGCTAAGTGGAGGGAAGAGCTGGTGCTACAGGTGCTTCAGGACAAACACGCGGGGTGTCGGAGGCAGACCCCCAACCTCCCCGAGGACCTGCCTCGCTGTGCATCCAGGCCCACGGGCTCCCCAGATTCGGCTGCTAATGGCATTTCTCTCCATCGAGCCCGGGTGCCAGCACAGCCCACCCTGCACAAGGGCTCAGACGAGGGAGAACTGAGTCTCAGCCACATGGGCGCTCCCACCAGAGGACGCACAGGAGCCACCAGCCCCAACAGCTCCGCGTGCTGGGGCCACCTCCACCTCCACCTCCACCTCCACCTCCACAAGCCTCTGCAACAATCCACAAAACCCCTTCCAGCACCGGCACCCTGGGCCACCTGCCACAAACCCCAACACCTGAGCCTGCATTTGGGTGTCACCGACCGCACTGGGTGCCGGGCAGGGGACAGATGTGAGGGCACAGAAGCAGGACAGGCACAGAACTGGCTGACAGTGTGAGAGATGCTGAAGCGCAGGTGACAAGAGTCCACTGTGCCATGGCACACACCACGGCACACACCACGGCACACGCCGCGGCGCAGTCACCCGTCTCTCCAGCTGCAGATACTAGATGGTTCACTGCCGTCACATGGGGAAGCCAGCCCAGAAGCAAAAGGTGTGCTGGAGATGATTAAAACTTTTGAGAGACCATTTTGGTCATTCTTGAAATTAAAGAGAAACCTTTATTTTCAACATAACTGCCCAGGAGAGATGGTTCATTGATCCACTAGGAAAGAGTCTCTCACCACGTACAGCACCAAAATATATATTTGAAAATTTAAAAAACACACAGCCCGCCCCTCATATACACATGCACGCACGCACTTATCTCCCCGAAAGCCACACAACCCAGACCAAAAGGGAAAAAAATCAAACTCAGGACCCGCACACAAAAGAAGTCTTTGAATTGGGATTTACAAATTTATATAGTCTTTCCTATGAAAAAACGAAAACAAACCAAAAACCAAGGGGGGAAGGAAATACTTCTACACGAAGGCCAGCTGAGACGTGGGAGGATGAGGATGCGCTATCTGCCTAGACACAAACAGAGAGCGAGACGGCCATCAGTGCTGCCCAGATGCTCCGAGCGGGGGCCTCGGGGAGGACCAGTGTCCCTAAGATGCAGCGCCTTGGGAGCCGAGACCCCCAGAGCACTGAGGTCAGGCCATGGTGTGGCCCTCGCCAGTCTTCCGGAAGAGACGGTGTCTTTCACTGCGCGTTCTCCAGCACTTAAAAGGGCTACTTTTCCCTTTCGAAAAGATTCTGGGTCAAACAAAAAAAGTAAAAGTGGGGAGGAAAGAGTTCTCTGCTGCCGTAAAAATCTTCAGTCCCAGATGGTCCTCTGCCGGCCCGGGCGGTGAAATGGGGCCCCTACTCAGACTCTACTTGGGCTCCTCGATCACACCTTTGCTGAGGTCTGTCATTTTGGGATATTTGACTTTCTTCTGGTCCAGCTCATTCTGAGCCCAAAGGAGTAGTTTCAGTAACTTTGCCAGCTTGGGTGTTGACTCACGATTTTCATAATCCAGGACAGCTTGGTTCACTTCACTCCACACCTAGAAAATAACGGCAGCCAATAAAAACCACCACACACGCAGAGCGCCCGCAAAAAGGGTCCATCATAAGATGCATTTCATGCGTCTTGGAAACCAATTTTACGTGAGAAGCTGGTTACTTATTTAACAAACACGAAGCCTGTGACTGTCAGGCGCTCCAGAGGATGTAAAACACACTACTTGTCCAGAGGACTCACGGTGTGGTCAGCAGATATCACATCCGGCCTGGACGGCGGTGACATGCCAGGAGCTGGGCACGAGGGGACTGGCAGAGAGGGCAGACCAGGGTGGGGGTGGGACCGATTCCATCCTAACGAGCCCCAGGACAACACCTGAGGTGGACCCCAAGGACACCCTCCTTCCAGGGTAGCGGAGGGTGGCGGGGAAGGAGCACTGCAGCCGGGGAGCCACCATGCCGGCGGGAACACAGAGGCTGCAACGGGGAGCGCCAAAGTGTCCGAAGCAAGTGTGGGCTTTTAATCAGGAGGTACTTGAAACACCTGTTCCTACGAGTCTCCAGCTATACAGGAAGAAGGCTCAGATAAACAAGAAAAATGGGCGAAGAGGCTTGACTGTTGTGTAACAGTTGCGATGCCCTGGGCTCCCAGTGTGACATGATGGAAGTCTCAGCTAGGGAACAGCCGATGCCCTCCCAGCAGTGTCCCGGACAGAAACGCTGTCCTGTGCAACACCACCCACCCACCACCCCGTTTCTCTGGAAATCCCGTGACCATCTGTGGAGGATGCAGACGGAAGCCCCCTACCCGCCCGGCGCCCACCTTCTGCCTCTGCATCATGTTGAGCAGGTCTCCGAAGGGCGAGTCCTCGGGGTTGTCGAAGGCCAGCAGGGCCAGCGTGCGCTCCATCTCGGTCAGGCACTCCCGGCTCTCCTCGCCCTGCTCGGCCAGCTGGGTCTGTGCGAACTCCAGCGCTGCCTCTGTCTCCCGCTGGCGGATCAGCTCGATCAGGTGCTGTTGCTGGTCGGGGGCCAGGCAGACGGGGTGAGCGCCGGGCGCCTGGCCACCTGGCCAGTGACACCCCCGCGGCCGTGCCTGCTTCTCATGGAAAGGGCCTCTCAAAGGACAAAGTTGTCTAGCAACTCCGAGTTATTACATTTGCATTTTTAAAGCAACAAACAGCTTCTGAGATACACAGAAGAGCAGCTAATAACTCTAACCCCTTCCCCACGTCAATTAAAGCAACGTTCTATTAAGGCGAATTAGCCTCGTTACTTCCGAATCCCATAAAGAACCTTTATTTGTCAAGTGTCTGCAAACCAGACTCACTTGTAGGTGGAAGTAAAGATAGCGGTTTGTGTCCAGAAGCTCCGGATGGAGGCTGTTGACCAGTGCGATGGCCTCGGGAATCTGGCCTTCCAGTATCATCTCCCGGATTTTGATTCGCTCGTCGAGCGTTTCTAGATCAACACTAGGTTCGATCCCAGATTCCATCCGAAACTTCTCTGCTGCTTCCTTAAAGCCCTCTGAAAATGAAAACCATCCTCACCACTCAGAAGGTCAGCAAGACATCAATGCAAAGCCCTTTTATCTCCAGAAAGCCCATCCGCCTTGAATAAAAAGACCTCTGATATAACTGCACTTTCTTGGGGATTTGGGTTTAATACCTTTGTGACTTACCAGTTATGCCCCAGAAATGCAGACGTAGTACTTCATTTCCTTCCCCCCACAGCCCAAACACTCTAACCTCCCAGCCAGGTGAGGATGGGTGCTGAGGCCCCACGTTCCGGTGTGGCCCCTGGTGGAGGGTTGCAGTCCAGGCCCAATGCAGAGAAGCTGCCGACCTGCTGCAGGGGAAGCCTGCAAGGCCCTGGCTACTCCCACTCTTAGTGAGTTTACAATTCTCTTCAACATCAGAGACTGATGGGAGGGGTGGTGGCCACTGGGAACTCACAGGAAGGAGACCCACTTTCTGGAAACATGTGGGTTTTCTCACTACGTACAGAGTTATCCTTTTGCTTCCCAGTGTCAAGGAGGACTGAGTATTAGCAGCAGAGCATGTGCGTTTCCTTCCGTATGCCCTTCCCCCTTTCTTCTTTTGAGTTGGACACACCTTCTAGAAACAGTCCAGTATCACTTACCAGACTGGCCAGAAGAGATTAATTACTTGGGTTTTAAACGTACTTCAGCACTTTCTTAATTACGGTGATCAATTGCAAAAATGTCAAAGGCCAAGAAACAGGTTTTTTCCTTAGGTCTCAGAGACCTGGAATCATGATCTCATCTCCGGAAGAGGATATCTCTTTAAATCCGTAACTACAAGTTTATCAAAAGAACACTGCATTTTCATGACGCCTGAACACAAGTGCACCACAAAACTTCAGTAAGTCCTGACTGTGTGCACAGAAAGGGATAAGGATGTCCAAGGGGCGGCACCCTCGTCACACCCCTTACCTGTGACCAAGTAGTTCATGATGAGACGGTTCATGTCTGCTCGCTGGACGTGTAAGTTATTGAGCTTTTCCATCCACTCATCCTTTGTGATTTCATCGGGTTTTTCTGTATAACTCATTCTGATTTATTTCTACAGGGAAAAAAGGTAATATTTTAAGAATCGGTGAAGAATTCTACGACAATTGCGATCATTTCAGACACAAACACGGCGACAGAGCAAGAAGTAAGAGGGGGAGAGTGGGAAGATACTTAAAATGTGGAAAACAGCACATGCAAAGGGCGTGAGACTCAAACACAGATTCAGGGACCAAAGCGAAGGTTGGGGTGTTCGGAAGGTAGGATGAACGTGAGGAAGAGCCAAGGGTCTTAGGACCAGGAGGTCAAGAGGTCGGCTGGGGTCCGATTAAGGCCCTACAGGACAAGGGGGATCTAGATGGACTCCCCTCTAAGCACAAAGGGCAGCCACGAGAGGTACAGGCTGAAGAATCACGTGCTGCGATGTGTGTGCTCAAGAGAAGCCCACATCACACACCCTCCAGACTGACAAAAATGAAGCAGTCTGACAACACTAAGTGTTCACAAAGACGTGGAGTTCTCCTGAACCCCTTTACCCTGCGGTCACAACGGACCGCGCAGCAGAAACACTTGGCATCGCTTTGCACGGCTGTGCACGTGCGCCCCTCACAGCCAGCTCTTCTCCTGGAGACTGAGACCCAGACCCAGACGAGCCTGTCCACAGAGACACTGCTCAGGATGGCGACAATATGGAAGCCATCCACCCAGATGTTCAGCCAACAACAGCACAGACAAGTGGACTGTGGTTCACAGGACCACAGTCCCATAGGACCAAAACCCCGGGCAGATCGGTTTCAGACTTCAGAACTGTTCAGGCTGTACAAAGACTATGTGCACATTTTACCACGTATCATACGCCATCTTCTCTGTGGTGTGGGGCAAGCACCCCACATCAGATATGATTTCTTCAGTGAAACGTATGAGGCCTCATACCAAGTGGAACAGAAGCTACTAAACAGCCTTTGCCAGGTGAGGTTTTGCCATCTAATAGATTAAAAAGAAAACCAAAAACTTTTGGTTTTCAGAGTTATGTGGATTTTAGGACTACTGAGAAGGGACTGTGACTGTATCCACGGAACAGGATTTACTAAAGCAGGCAAAATAAATGAATGTGACCACATGGGGGACTTAAAAACCAGTTGGACGAAGACAGCAAGTCACAGCAGAGACCCAAGTGCGGCGGTTTGTAAAGAACAAAAACAAGCTGTACAATGTTTGCTTAGCAGTAAATACATTTATACGTTCATAGCAAAACCGTTTTGCCATTGTTTTAAGTAAGGGCATGAAACATGAAACTCAGGAGGTGGTTACCAAGGAAAGGGGGCCCTGGGAGCACCAGCTGGGCTCTCGGGATGGGTGGTGAGTCCACCACTGCCCATGTCAGGTTTATCCTTTGTAACTGACATAGACGTCGTGGATGTTACTTTATACATAGCAAAGCACATGCTAAACCGATTTAAAAAAATGTTTAAAGACAGCTCTGGTTGCCCAGTGGACATGGGATGACCGTGCGGGTGGTGAGAGCTGAGCAGGAACACCAGTGAGGAGCCACCCAAACAAGAGAGGACGGCAGCAGAAGAGCCACAGAGCACAGCCCATCGAGACTCTGTGGACAGAGCCAGTGGGCCTTGCTGCTGGATCCAGTGTTGAAGGATAAAAGAACGGAAGACTCGGGGACCATGGGGGGGGGTGTTTCAAGCTTGAGACCTTGCAGGATGAAGCCACAAATGAGGAGAGGAACAGGTCTGAGGAGCCGGGCAAGTTTGGGCTATCAGACCCACAGCAGGAGAAGTCAAGCAGGCACCTGGATTACAGGTCCTGAGCTCAGCGCTGGAAACAATTAGGGAAACATCCGCCACAAAATGACTGAAAGCCAAGAGATCGATCGCCCAGGGAGAGAGTGTAGGTGGGGAAGCAAAGGGGTACAAGACAAAGTCCTCGGTCCGTGGGGGATGCCATGCCCAACTCTGATCCGCAGAAGAACACTTGTCCTAAGACACAATCAAGAGGTGCTGTCCCTCACCCAAGGACCCATCTCTCTAAGCTACGGGCCAGTGGCGTAACTCACTCAGATCAAATTCTCAGTCCTGGACGGCAGAGCGACGTTTGAAAAAGTAACAACTTTGGAGAACTGTCCCATTCTGTTTTGTGCAGGAAGAACTCAGCAGTTAAAAATCCCACAGGCAGGGGCCTCCCTGGTGGCGCAGTGGTTAAGAGTCCGCCTGTCGATGCAGGGGATACGGGTTCGTGCCCCGGTCTGGGAGGATCCCATATGCCGCGGAGCGGCTGGGCCCGTGAGCCATGGCCGCTGGGCCTGCGCATCCGGAGCCTGTGCTCCGCAACGGGAGAGGCCACAACAGTGAGAGGCCCGCATACCGCAAAAAGAAAAAAAAGAAAAAAAGAAAAAGAAAAAAAAAATCCCACAGGCATAATTTAACATTCCACTGCGGACGGCGAGGAACACTTGCTCGCAAGAGCAACGTCCGGCCTCTGCAGCTCAGCCTCTGCTCGGACGCGGCTCCGGGTGGAAACGGTTCCCGTCGCAGAGACACCTGTGCGACGTGTCGAGAACTATCACCTCCTAGCAGACGCCGCCTCGGAATGTGCAGACCTCCCTCGAAACGCGCTTCGTCAACAACAAACACCGAGTCTCGGCGCTCGGGCTCAGCCGCCTTAGGAGAAGGGGGCATTTGGACCTGCAAACCCCGAGGGCGCCGCCTCCCCGAACAACGCGGCCCGATGACACCTGCTCGGACCCCCTACCCCGGAAGGCCCCCCGGCGCGGTCGGCCAGTCGGCGCACCCCCGCGGCCCGGCCCGCCCCCTTCCCCGGCCGCCTCGATCCCTCCCCGGCCCCGGCCCTCTCCTGGCTCTCCGCCTCCCCGCCCCGCTTCGCCGCGCTCCCGCGGGGACGCTGCGCCCGACCGCCTGGGCCCGCCGCGGCCATCTTACCGTGAGGATCCCGCCTGCCGCGCAGCGCGGTCTCCGCGGCCGCTCGGGGTGCCGGCCCGGGCGGGGAGGGGGCGGCGGCGGCGCCGGGGAGGGGGAGGCAGAGGCGGGGGCCGCGGCGGAGGCGGGGAACGGGAGGGCAGACGCACCGGCGGCCGCCCCCTCAGCCACTTCCCGCGAAATCGCGAGATTGCAAGCCGACAGCCAATCAAGGGCTCTCGCGAGGGTGCGGGTCGCGGCGGCCGCCCGGAAGCGCGGGACTCCAGCTTCCGTCCTTGCGCAGAACTCCCCTCACGGCTCCCTGGCTCTACGGATTGGCGCGAGAGTCAAAAGGCGGTGGCCGCCTCTGGATAAGATGGCCGCCGTGGAGGCGTCGTGGTAGGGGAACTTCGAGCCGGGACGGCGACATCAGGACTGAGTCGAAGGCTGAGGTCCCAGCGTCCCTCCAGTCGTTTGTGTGAGCCCGAGGGCATGGGGCGGGAAGGGGGGGACAGGCGCCGGTGCTCCGCGCAGCCCAGAGGCGGGGTCCTTGCCAACCCGGTGCTCGCCTTCGCGCAGGCCCGGGAGGAGCCTCCCGAACTCGGCTAGCGGGAGCTCTCGGTTCCGACGGTTGGGGCAGGTTCCCGGGCACGCGACCGCGGCGGGGAGCGCGCACTCGCTCGCTGCCGCCTGAGTCAACCCGGACGGGCCTGCCTTCGGGGAACCTCCCAGGGGCCCGGGGGCCTTTTCCGCCTGTGGTCCCTGCGGCGCGGGGCCTAGTGGTTTTTCCCGCCCGTGATCCCTTCGGTCCCAGGCCCGGCGGTCTTACCAGCCCGGTGCCGGGTGGTCTTTCCTGCCCGTGATCCCTGCGGCCCGGAGCCCGGTGGTCTTTACAGCCCGTGGTCCCTAAGCCATGCTCGGGTTGGGCGGGGACTGCAGGCCTGTGCGACATGGGCCCCGAGGTGCTGCGGTCGCTGTCCGGAGAACGGAGGGTCTCCCTGCGCCGCGGCCGGGATCTGGTGGTCGAGGAGATGCAGACAGTCATTTGCGCGTTTATCTGCTGGAGAAGAGTGCAGACTCCTTCAGAGCAGGGTCTCGTTTTCCTGTTTCTGGAGAGTAAAGTTAAAAGATTTTGGAACCCTTCAGGAAGGAAATTGAGGGGCAGCCCTTTGCTCCATCGGATGAAGTCCGGTGTCCTCCTGAGTTAGAATTCGGGCGTTAGTTGGTTTCCTGTGATTGCTGGGGAGTGAACTAAATAACGTGGAAGTGGTATGGGACTTATTGCAGAAAGTAAGTGGAATTTGGCAAATAGGTTTGACAGTGACGACTAATTGTGGATATTTTCCATTAGGGTTAGTCAAATGAGCTAAATCTGCAGGTCCAAAGCTTTGACCAAATCTATTTAAAACGCAGACGCAAATGCAATATATGTCTGTAATAACATCCTTTTTCAAGTACTTAATCCTATAAACAACTTTAGATGTCAACTTTATAATGGGCGAGGGGTGCAGATTTTAAAAATTCTTTTCAAGAGTGCATGAGCAAAACTCTGGTGCCCTAAGAGGCTAGAGGGTTCTAAAGAAGGTTCATGTGCACCTTCTGTGCGGGTCATAGGTTAATGGCCCGTCAACCCCGGAAGTGGTCCTGCACAGCCTGAATTCTGTCTAGATACTGGCTGCTTTTTTTTTTTTTTTGGCGGTATGCGGGCCTCTCACTGTTGTGGCCTCCCCCGTTGCGGAGCACAGGCTCCGGACGCGCAGGCTCCGGACGCGCAGGCTCAGCGGCCATGGCTCACGGGCCCAGCCGCTCCGCGGCATATGGGATCCTCCCAGACCGGGGCACGAACCTGTATCCCCTGCATCGGCAGGCGGACTCTCAACCACTTGCGCCACCAGGGAGGCCCTGGCTGCTTTTTGAAACCCACACTTCAGGCAGGATCATCTCTCTTTGTCCCTGGCCCCCTCTTCACACCCATCGGCAACTCCCCAGTTGCCTGTGTAGAGTGAGCACAGCTGAAAGCCTCACCACTCCTACCCTGACTCTGGACTCACCAGGGTCTCTCACCTCTGGGCTCTCAGGAGCTGGGTCTGCGTGCAACACTCCTGAGGCCGGCTCCTGGGAGTGGGGACACCATCCCGACAAGCAGGATGTCGTGCCATCTCTTCGTGTTCACGTGGTCCCTAAACGATTCCTTCGTTGCCTTCAGCACACCGTTCTATGTCACTGATGCCTGTTAGTGTGTCACAGTTCACCACCAATGACACATGACCTTCATAAGAGCTGAAGCGGCTAGTATGTGGCAGGGGTTCTGTAGATACTTGCTGAGAACGTGGAGGAATAGATGAGTGAGGGTGAGGACCTTCGCTAGAAGCAGTCTCAGCAAAAAAGGACAGAGGACGGGAAGTTAGCAGTCCCAGTGGAGTGAGAGCAGAGGAAGAAGTCGAGAATGGCGCTCGGATGTGAGCCTAGTTGGTGGGGTCGATGGTGGCGCCAACTGAGGAAGAGCCGGCAGGGTGAGGAGTGAGATGGGAGGAGGGAAGGGGTGGTTAGGGGCCCAGGGTGGACCATGGAACGCTGGAGGGAACGATGAGGCTGGAAGTGCAGGTTTCTTGGTAACAGCTCGTGAGAGTCCGTAAACGTATTACTCGAAGTCCGTGGCGAGGAGGAGCAGGGAGGAAGGGCCGGAGCGCTGCTGCCGGGCTCTCCAGGAGCCTCGGGGCGCAGCTTCCAGCAGGGCGACTGGCGACTGGTGGGGCAGGCCACTTGACATTCACCAAAAGCTGCCCCTGTGACAGGGCAAGAAGTTCGGTGAGCCGGTGAAGGCGGAAAATGTCAGATCGCGGTGAGCTGAGAGGGGGTGAGGTGTCTAACACTGAGAGGCGCCCAGGGCCCTGCAGCACGTGTGCAGAGGAGCTCGCAGGTGGACTTGGTCACGGGAGACGCTAAAGCCACGGGGTTCGATGGCTGAGGGGGAGGCCGGTGTGTCGGAGAGAACCCTGGGCTTCGCGCTTGTGCCTTTGGGTCCACAGGGCCGACCCACCACTGAATGGGGACACCAGAGGAGGGCCGGGATCAGCGGGGAGCTCAGAAGTCAGGAGCTCGTTTCGCATGCGTTAGGCTTTGCGGTGCGTTTGAGGCATCTAGTGGAGAGGTTAGGGGAACAGACGAGTGGATGGTGAAGGACAGCAGCACGGCCAGGAGGGCGTGAGGCCCCGGATGGAGAGTACGCAGTGAAGAGAGAGGCGGCCTGGGCCGAGCCCTGAAGACACCCACATGCAGCAGGGGAGCGGGGAGCAGGAAGCAGCTGGGGGTGCAGGGCCAGGTTGGTCATCATCTGGGGCAGTGAGCAGGTTGACCAAGACTTCAGCCCCTTGGGGTGGTTGACTGACTTCGCGATAGGAAGGCAAGGGGCCCAGAGCTCGGGCTCTTCTCCAAGCCCTGGTGGAGCGTTTCATTCTGACAGATTAACAGTTCTTTTTTTCTCTCTTTGTAATTGGTTTTCTTTTCTTTTTTTTTTTAATTGAGGTATAGTTGATGTACAATATTATGTGTTCCAGATGTACAACGTAGTGATCCACAGGTCAGCAGTTCTTTAAAGAGAGACATTGAGGTTTATTAGTTTCAAAAGAGCAGACAAGAGTTTTTAAAAAAGGAAATGCGTTTTGAGAATAAAATACACAGTGCTCCTTTAATCCAATCCTGGACTGTTCAACAACCTGGGTATCAGCCATGTTTTACAGAATTGCAGTATTTTGGAGGGTGTTTCTGTCTTATTCTCATACCCTCAAAGCATAAAATCAAACTCCTACATGCTGGAGCTCTGCTTTCCAGGGGATTTGGCAAATCAACCCTGATTCTTCAGGATAAGGTATAAGCTAATTGGTTGTTGCTGCTCGGAATCGTTACCACAAGTGGGCAGTAAACTCCAAAAAGTCAGTTCCCATAGCCTCAGCTTCACACAGTATCTTGTCTTCAGGTTCTCCGTGAAGCTGTTGGAAGGAGTAAGGAAGACTGTTGTTACTGTTTAGTTCTGCTGCATGTATTCAAGACTCTGTGAAGCACGTGTAATGGGGTCTGAGATGGTCGCCTTCCCCCTCCTTGCAGGATTGTATTTCCCTTTCTCGATTATATCACTAAATCAGAAAGCACTGGTTTCGTCATAAGTTTCTTTGGATGGGTAAAGTAATATTTTAGAGTAATAGTTTTCTTGACCTTTTAACTCCTGCAGAGGTTGTAACGTAAACTGTGTCCAGCACAGTGCCACCTGAAACGCTTGGGGTGGGGTGGGGGCCGGACGGAGGGGCACAGGCAGCGTGCTCACAAGGCTGCCAGTCAGGGCGCTGCTCGCGGACCGTCTCTGCTGAATTTGACCCTTCCCTTCACACCTGGCTGGTTAGGGCTTTGATGCACACACCGGAGATCCATACAGACACACGCACCTGTATATATAAACACCTATAGCGTATACGTGTGTAGCTGTATATCTGTATATGCTTTGAGGGGTTTCTTGTTTTTGTTTAGTTTTGGTGGTTTTGTTTTTGAATGAGCCCAGTTCTGATCAGATGTCTGACTTGGGAGATAGAAGCACTGAATGAAGATGAGGCATTTTTTCAATCGATATCCACGCATTCCTTTTAAAAAACACTCGCCAAATTTTGTTTTTTCTTTTTTGACTTTAAAATCCTCTTATATTTACTCTTTTAAATGTTTTTACTTTCCATTGAACGAGAGGAACTTTGTGTGTCTGACAGACTCCCAAGATTTGTCACTTTGCTGTGTAGTTGTAAAAGGCAACATTCTTGTCCTCCTACCTTTTGTGGACAGATTTGGGAGATCCTATTTCTCCTTGGATTTCTAAATTTCAGAAGCAGTTGGTTCAACTTGGAACTCAAAACTATTTTGGTATTGAAAGGGTAATTTATGGGTATTGATTTCATTGAAATCAGGGCTACCCCAGAATAAAACCTTTCGGGTATCCTTTTGAAATTCCTAATAGCTCAACCTGTGTTATTCTTGTTGGTATTTCCTTCAAATACTCTTTTCTCACTTTCACCATTTTGTTTTTGTGACCCAAGCAAGAGCAGGAATTTATACATTTTTTTCTCTTTTGGACAAATCCAGAAAGCCACTGTTAGACCTGACTTTCAACTATCTTTGACTTCTCAAGTATTTTCTTTCAGAAAAACAAATCTCTTAAATTGTAGGCGGTACAGCTAGTTGTCGCTGTGTGCCTGCCCCTGAGGCCCCACAGTCCAGGTGCGGGCCCTGCCCTGGGCCCTCCTTGTCTCAGTTGACTGTTCTCTCCCAGACTGTGGAGGTTCCTGTTCCTGCTCACCAGCTGCCCTAGGAATTCGGTTCAGATCTGTGGGCTTGTTTCTCCCTTTTCCTGTTACGTACTTTGTGGTATGATGAGCTGTGAGGGTAAATGGTGTATCTGGGCACAATGCCATGGTGGATCCAGTACACCCAATGGTGTTTCTGCTTTACTCTTTTTTTTGTTTGTTTTGCGGTACGCGGGCCCCCCACCGCTGTGGCCTCTCCCGTTGCGGAGCACAGGCTCCGGACGCGCAGGCTCAGCGGCCATGGCTCACGGGCCCAGCCGCTCCGCGGCATGTGGGATCTTCCCGGATCGGGGCACGAACCTGTGTCCCCTGCATCCGCCGGCGGACTCTTAACCACTGCGCCACCAGGGAAGCCCTCTGCTTTACTCTTAAACTGCTTTTCTGTCAATCTGTGAAAGGCGTTGATTTTTCTGGCTTTTGCATTTGGTGTGTTCCTTTTAGAGACTGCTAAGAGATGAAACCAACCAGAAAGGAAATACACTTTTTATGCCTTATACTTTTTAAAAATATTTCTTCTGACGTTAACTTTATTTACTTTTCACTAAACTCGCAGGGAAAAGTAGATGTCTCAGAGTTACAGGAACCACCCTGAAAGGCGGGAGTAACAAGCCTTGTTCTGAGCTCTGAGCCCTGCAGCCCATGACCCCTGGGTCAGAGGGCACCTACGGTAGCTATTCTGAAGAAACCCTGAGGGTTTTCCTCCAAACTGCTGGCCAAGGCTAGGGAGGAGGAGCTAAGGGGGGATCCCACCTTGACTTTGCCCCCTGGCTTCTTCTCTCCTCCCTGGCATCTCTCCTCTGCCCCAGGCCTGGGTCTGAGTTTGGGTCCAGGTTCACTGGGGACCTTGCCCAGGGCCAGGCAGTGGCCCCACCCTAGACCTTGACTACCCAGCCCCTTGTCTGCCTGCCTGCTGGGAGGGTGCTGGCTTGCTTGCCTTTGAATTCCAAATGAGAGTAGCAATAAAGCTGCTTGGCTGTCACCTTGCCTGGTTTTAAATTGTCCTTGGGAAGGGCCCAGACGCCCCTTGCCTTGTCTCTCGGGGCTGCGCTTGGCTGCAAGGAGAGGGGTGCTCTGCTCGGGACCCTGCGTGCCAACGGGCTTTAACTCGGGGGTGAGAAGAGGCTGGACACCAGGAAGCAGTCTTTTAAAAGGACTGCTCACTCTTCCGGATGTGCTTTTCTGCTTTTATAAATTTCCTCCGAATTGCCCATGGGTATTGGTGGCAGGACCTGGTGTCCACACACGTTGGGCATGCACCAATCATACATTTTCTCAAAGACTGAAACCCCCTTGAGTCCTGGGAGCCTATTTAGCTTCCTGCTCCCTCCTGCCGTCTGAGCTACTTGTCAGTCCCCCGAACTTTGGGATTTTTCTTTGTGTATTTGGTGTATTTAGGAAAGAATCTGAGACAACTGTAGACTCCTTTTTAATCTGTTTGTTCCTCTGGGTATAAGTTTGTTAGGAAAAGGTATTCCTCAGCTAGCAGACTTCAACTAAAAAGTATACAAACTGCAGTTCCAGAAATGCCTTTTTTTTTTTTTTTTACCAGGGAAGAGCAGCTCCCTTGAGGAGTGACAAGAGGTGAACTGGAGTTACCTGAAGAGGTGGGAGGGCGAGGGCCTGACTCCTCCCACAGGTGGCAGGTGCCCCTGAGCCTGGAGGCTCATGGTCAGGGCCAGCTCCTGCTGGGAGATCAGAAAGGGAGGCGCAGTTGCAGGGCTGGTGGGGGTGCAGTTTCCTTTCCTCTGCTGCCCGAGAGCCCTCCTGAGCCCCCCAGTACTGCAGTGATACAGGCGGGGCTTCCCCTCTGGGCCTCCCTTCTGTCCACTGGGCTTTCCACCTGGAGCTTCCTCCTGTTCCACTGGCATCCCGGTCCTCAGTGTCTTTCGTGCGTCCCAGCACCCGCCTGAAGCTGCAAGCCAGTTAAAACCTCACCTTGTAGAAAGACATTGCTGCTGGGTTTGCTTCATGTAAAGATTTTCAGCTAAAGAGGCTGGGTGGGGTTTCCCCGTTCCGACTCCCATTTAGGGAGCCCTTTGCAGGGAGGCCTTCTGTGAGCTTCCCCTGCACCCCAGCATGAGTCCCGTTTTACACACAGCTTACCCAAGGTCACACTACTGGTTCAAGCCAGTTTCAACTCTGTCTGGTTTATGAACTTCTCATACACCCAATCAAGATGTTAAGAGTGCAGAATTCATACTTGCAGGAGTCCATGGAAGCAGTCCTAATGGAATCACATCAACAGAAACAAGCTGTGTTGGATTCCTTTGAAGAAAACGGACAGTCTGAGAACCTGGCAGGCCGTGTGGTCTTCAGAGATGTTTATTTAGAAGCACACCTGCTCCCAGGCCCCTGGTTCTCACGGAAGCACCTGGCAGTCCTCTGTAGAGTCTCGGGTGGAGCTTTACTGCACACAGGGCACTTTTCTGCTTTTTGCCCAGCGGTTCCTTCTACTAAGGAATGTGGAAGCAGGGAGCTGTAGCGGCAGCGATGGGGACAAAGGTCCTCGTCCGGAGAGTTGCTGTCCTCGGGGGCCATTGTCCAGTGTCCCAAGGTAGCAGATGTTTCCCCTCTGAAGTCCGTTTGTTGAGTATTTGGGGATGGGCAAGTGCCCTGCAGCCCTCGTGGGCAGGTGTGCCCGGTTGGGTAGGCGGGGGCGACCCGGGCACTGAGCTCTTTGGCCCCGTGGGGAGCGGGCTCGAGTCCCAGAGAAGCTGGGAACGCAGTCAGGTGGGAAAGGAGCGATGCGCCTTGCTCCTCCATCCTCTTCCCGGCCCCTTCTGGGGCTCGGGGTGGCCAGCCGACTGGAGCCACGCCGCCTCTGCTCCCAGCTTTGGCCTTATGGCTCGGGAACCGCGCGGCGCAGGGCAGGGGCGGGGCCTGGGTCTGGCTCCTTCCTCCGCCAGCCGCGCGGGGGCGCTGCTCGGGGCGCGGCCGGCTCCTCTACCCGCCGCGTTTCGGTGGCCGGCGTCTTCCCTCCGCTCAGAGTGCGGGCGGCCCCTCTACCCCCCGCATCTCGGTGGCCGGCGTCGACCCCGCCCGCCCACTCTGAGGCTCTCGGAGTAAATGGCTGCGGAATCCTGGAGGCCTGCGGCCCGCGCAGTGAGTGGCGGCCGGTGCGCCGGGCGGAGGGTCGGCCGCTGCGAGGCCGCATAGGGACGGGCGGGGGTGGCGGCGCCCGAGCCCGGCCCGCCCGGCGCCGCAGGGCTCGCGTCCAGCCGCGCTCTGTCGAGCTGAGAAGATGGCGGCGGCCGCGGGGAGGGGGAGGGGAGGGGGGCGCCGGGGCTGCCGGGCAGGGCCCACTCCGCGGGGCCCGGCCCGGTCCGCCCGCCGCGGGCGTGTCCTCGGGGCTGGGTTACGGTGTGGACGGCCTGAGAGGTGCGCGATCAGGACGCCGCCCGGTGGACCCCCCCCCCCCCCACCACCACCAGCGGCAGCGCTGGAGGAGGGCGATGCTTTTTCCTAGAAGTTCCTGGTCTCGCTGCTGGTGCGTGGAGGAAGTGATTCTGTTTCAAGTAACTGTGTAACGTAGGATTGAATCCCCCACCTCCGTTTTTTTTTTTTTTTTTTTTTTTAAACAAGTGTCTAGTTGCTCTGGACACCTTAAAGGAGATGAAGTTTCATTCTGGTTTTTTTTTTTTTAAGTGTGGTTCTTTTCGCTTGATGGTTTTGGTTTCTGGTCGACTATTCTCGTAAAGAATAACATTACGATAGTTGCGTGATATTTGATGCTATAGGAAGCAAAAAAGGCCTTCAGAAAATCGGTTTCGCTCTTTTATTGAGTGTGTGCCTAGCCGTAAAATACGGATTTTTAGCTTTTATTGTGTGACGTGTCGATTTGATGTAGGACACAAATTTGTGTTATATCTTATCCTCTGGTCAACCTCAGAGTAGAAAGGAGCAACGTTCACCTTCCACCGGAAGTGTGCCCGGCCGGGCCCTTTCTGGCTCACGTCTTTGGGGCTCAGATCCCATGCCCTCATTTGCTCTCTTTTCTTTCCCCCTTGGTTGCTCCCCCGCCAGGTTGGGAAACCCTGGAGGTCAGGGCAGGTTTTCTGCTCTGAATCCAGCACTTCAGTCAATGAGCTTAAGAGTTAGGACCTTAGAACGACAGCACCTGAGCTAAGTTGAAGATACTCTTTAATTCATGTTTTGGTCTTAGGTAATATCCATATAATTTGCACATTGGTGGAATGAGATTTGAACCTCATGTACTAGGGTATTTTGCAGGAGGGAAGGGCGGATATTAAGATCTTTTCAGTGTGCTCACATAAGCTCATTACCCATAGCTTGGTAAGCGGGAAGCTGAGCCTCCAGTTGGCACCAACAACAGCTCACAGTGGGCATTCCACCAAGGTTGACCCTGTTCTGGGCAGTTGACGTGTGCTAATTCGTCTCAGCGAGTAGGATGCTTCTGTACCTGTTCTAACCTCCAAGAAGCCAAAGCACCTTTAAGGAGCTTGCCCAAGATCGCAGAGCTGGATTCTAACCGGGCCGTTGGGCCAACCCCAGACAAATGTTCCATGATTTCCCCAGAGCTACGTAGTCCCTGGCTTCATGTTTCCAAGAAAGGTGTTTTAGCCGTGGATTTTTTGTTTTCAACATCTTTATTGGAGTATAGTTGCTTTACAATGGTTCGTTAGTTTCTGCTCTATAACAAAGTGAATCAGCTATACACATGCACATATCCCCATATCTTAGCCATGGATTTTAAGGAAATAAGATTTGTGACCTTTAGAACGATTTCTCGTTATATTCAACAAATATTTATTGCATCCTGCGTGCCAAGCACCTTGGTTGTAGCAGGGACCAGAAAGGTGGCCTTCCCAACCCTGGAGACGTGTGTAATGGGGACCTGTGAGGGTCGGCAGCCATGTCCCTGGAGCCTGGGACCCCTTTTTGGCACTTGAGGGTGGCATGTGTTGAACATATACGTCTCCACGTCTAGTCCTCTGCTTTCCCATCTTAACACGGCAGAGACGTCTCAGGTGTCGCCTGGGGAGGCCCAGCCCCAACCCTGTTGTGAAGCGTTCTGCCTAATGCATTTCCTGAGCACCTTCTGTTTCCTAGCTGCCCGTGTTTTTGCAGACTTAGGTTAACAGTGAGTTTAGGAATAAGGTGTATCTTTAATTTCCTTCTGATTTTCCACCGAGAACTGTCTTCTATTAGTATTCGATTAAATTCAGGCTGTTCCAGGCGAAGCGAGTTATGCTCTGATAAGAAAGGGCAGAATTAAAAGTTGGGCAGTTGGCTCCTCCCCTGATTGTCTGCTGTTACGGGGGTCACCATTTCTTTCTGGCGAACAGTGCGCCTCCCAGCATGTATGCGTGTGTGAGCATCACCATGGCTTGTTGAGGAAATGTGTCACTGGAACCTGGACACGGGGCGACTCCCAGTGCTTCAGGTGGCCCTTCGTGTGGGTGGGGTTTATCTTCTTGGTGAGGTGGGGAGGGTTTGGAGTGGGGACTTGGCTCCCGTTTTCTTTTTGGCGGTGGAATTGTGGGTCCTGCTGTTGACACTGGAAGTCTCCGTGACTGACCACAGGGTGCCTTATTGGCTCGGAGCTCTTTCCCTGGCAGCCCGCGGACTGGGTCTTTTTCGTGTGTGTTTTCCAGACGTTCCAGGTACTGATTGTTTATTTCTGTTAACATGACGTGTTTTACCTTTTTTATACACGTGTTGCAAGCTACCAAGTGACTTCCATTTGGCTCTTACAGAGCGAAGATTGAATGTTTACAGGTCAGTTCACTGTTGTCCTTGGGTCCCTGCAGTTGGCACTGTGTCCAGTAGAGGCCTGATTTCTCATACACCTGGTGGCTTCGGGAAGTCCTTTAAGAAAAACGTTCCTTAAACAGTCCCTTTTGCATTTCTTTTTACTTAAATGGTGGCGTCAGGTACAGTGGAAACCTAATGTTACTCTCTTTAAGGCCAGCATCAAATGATGTGTGTTAATTCCACTGCAAAGGCTCTGTGATTAACAGCTAATGGACATGTACTATTTGGGAAGGAGGAGGCCTAATGGTCTACATTGAGCTCCCTTGATCTTAAGTGCCCACACTTCCTGGAGTCTCTTGCTTAGGCCTTTTTTTTTTTTTTTTTTTTTTTTAAATTCCATACTCTAATTTATCCCCCTGCCCGAGCATGCGGGCAGTGGGATAAACTTTGTTTTCTACGCCTGAGTCTATTTCTGTTTTGTAATAAGTAAGTTCATTTATGTCAGTTTTTTTAGATTCCACATATAAGTGATATATATTTGTCTTTCTCTGATTTCATTTAGTATAATAATCTCTGGGTCCATCTACGTTGCTGCAAATGGCGTTTCATTCTTTTTTATAGCTGAGTAATGTTTTGATGTATACATTAACCACATCTTCTTTATCCATTGCATCCATCAGTGGACATTTAGATTGCTTCCACGTCTTGGCTATTGTGAATAGTGCTGCAGTGAACATTGAGGTGCATGTATCTTTTCAAATTAGAGTTTTCTCCAGATACACGCCCAGGCGTGGGATTGCTGGATCATACGGCAACTCTAGTTTTTAAAGGAACCTCCATACTGTTCTCTTCATTTTATTTTTTGAGTAGTATAGTTGACCCTTGAACACCATGGGTTTGAACGGTCCGGGTGCACTTACACAGGGACTTTTTCCGGTAGTAGATACTACGGTACTGGTCTGCTGTATACGGAGGCCAAGTGTAAGTTATACACAGGAATTGGATGGGAGTCCAGTTCCTGCATTGTTCAAAGGTCACCTCTAATTTTGAGGGTAAGTTATTACGTGAAGTTGAATAGGTAATTGTACGCATTTTAATAAGAATTGCTGTAGCCGTGATTGTAAAACCTACTTAGTAGGTGTGATTATCTTGTTTGTAATTTGTAAAGCAGATGTTTCTCTCTTGAGTGCTATGGTTTTGTTTTTCATATGCTGATAGAGACACTCAAGAGGTATTTAATACACCTTTACTACAGGAAGGGAAATGAGGTTCCCTCCCAATGTAAAGAGAGCTATACTGTGTTTGGGTTGCAAAGATAAGTTTATAGGGAGAGAAAATTAGGATATAAAATATGAAAGGATATAAAGAAAGCAGAAACCCCAGAAATGGCACCATTTGGAATGGAAGCCCAGTTACAGCTGTGGATGTGTTTGTGAACTTGGTTGGGGCGGGGTGGGGGGGGAGTCAAGATGTGCTGGGAACTGTTACCTGCTGGCTTCGCTCAAGGGTGTGGGGCTCTTTCCATGGCAGGGGCTGTAGAGTTCATCATCCTTTAATTACAGTCTTAAAGAATTGCATCATGTGGCTGTTTCTAGGTTTTTCTCAAACTGGTCTCCTGGTGATGGACATTGGTTTGTGTCCCTTAGTTTAAAAAAAAAAAAAAAAAAAAAAAAGCATGCTGGGAGCACCCTTATAAATGACACAGGCTATTTATCATACTCTGACTGGCACTTGACACGATGGAGTTTCACAGTTGTCCCCATTTCCCTGGGCAGCACACCTAGCTGTTAGGTTTGCAGTTGGGGTTGAAGGCAGGGACACCCTGGCGTGAAGCCTGCCTTTTTCCGTGGTGCTGCCCCTTGAGCCTCCCAGCCCCCTATCTGCTTATCAGAGGACTTAACCCTAGTTGTTAGTGTGTGGGTGTGGTCAGGACTGGGGATGCTGAGCCGGCACAAGGAGTGGTCCCCCTGAAATGCCCCCAGTGCCCCATGGAGACAGGGCTAGGTCAGGGCTAGCCATTGACTCTTTAGGTTTGTTAGATTGTAATTTAAACAGTATTTGTGTTTTTAGTAGTAAGGTGGCTTTCTTCTGCACTTTCCCGACCCGGGCAGCGGTGGCAGGAGTCGGAGAAGTTGCCTCAAGTTGAGCTCTGCATGGATCTGTAAAAATCAGTACAGAAAATCCTGTTTTTATTTAATAACTGCTTTATTTAAGCTTGGACCTTCCCCACTGCCCCCCAAAGCTAGACATTGGCCTCTTCTAATCTCAGAGAAAGAAAGGAAGATTCCAGCTCAAGTATACAGTTGAATTCTTTTTTTTTTTTTTTTGCTGTACGCGGGCCTCTCACTGCTGTGGCCTCTCCCGTTGCGGAGCACAGGCTCCGGACACACAGGCTCCGCGGCCATGGCTCGCGGGCCCAGCCGCTCCGCGGCATGTGGGATCCTCCGGGGTCGGGGCACGAACCCGTGTCCCCTGCATCGGCAGGCGGACTCTCAACCACTGCGCCACCAGGGAAGCCCCAGTTGAATTCTTGACGTTTGCATTTCCAAGGTCTCCAAGCATTGTTTTTGCCCCTTGGCCTGAGGCATGAGGTGCAGCTCCACTCATGAAGCAGGTGCTTGGGAGACAGCCACAGGCCTTTGGTTTTGTCCTCCAGCCATTTTCTCTGTGGACTTGGGTGGCCGTCCCTCTGAATGCCGCCGTTTCATAACCGGTGCCTCTCAGTCAGCCGAGGAGAGGTGGGGAGGGTCTGGGAGCGCAGCCTCCTGGAGCGTCACTGTCCCGGCCCTGCAGGCTCACTGGCCCATCAAGAGCGGCCCTTTGAAGTAGCCAGTCGTGTCGAGTCTGTGCTGTTGGCCATTCTCAGACTGACCCCTTTACCCCTAAAATTAACAAGGACCCCAAAGGGCTTTTGTTTACATTGTGTCTATTGATATCTTCCATATTTGGCATTAAAAATGAGACATTTAAATATACTTAAAAATAATAACATAAATAACACTTTATGGAAACTATGTTCCAAGACAAAAACAATTTAATGAGAAAGGTAGTGTTGTCCTAGGGTTTTGCAGCTCTCCTGAACGTCTGGCTTAAGCGACAGTAGCTGGTTTCTCTTGTCTCCTTTGTCCTATCTCTGTCATTTGGCTTCTGAGAAACCACCACGTCCGTGCCCTTAGTGTTGTGCACATAGTTTGACCTTGGGGGGGCCCTCCTGAAAGGCCCGGGGGCCACACTTTGAGAACCTCTGCTCTAGGTCATGGTTAGAAATGCTCTTGTTGTTGAGAAATGGGAATTTCAAAAGGCAGTTGACTCTGAACTTTAACACCTGGGGAAATGGGTTACTTTTAAGAAGATAGGCAATGTTTTCAGGGGGCACTCAACCACGTTCTTGCTTTTTGGGAAGAGCGTGGAATATCTGGCTAGTTTGTGGTCCCCAGTGAAGACGGTTCAGTGCACACGTCCCTCACAAAGTGGACCGCCTGGAACCAGAGTCCCAGAGTACATCCGGGGTGCGCTCTAGGTGAGGAGGCCCCAGGGGTCTTTGGGCCTGAGGGAACGGTGGCATTCTGCCTTTATCGTAGGCTGTCCTCACCCACAGCCTCTCACCGGATCCTGACCAACAGCTCTTGCCGCAGCGAGACACGGTGCGCCGGGCCTGCACTGGGTGCTACGGGTGACACGGGGATCCGGCAGCAGCGCCCCGGTGGGTGCTGGAAGGGAGTAGCCAGCCCGGTGCACTCGGGGCCCAGACAGACCACGGCGGATGTGAAAGCGATAGGGTGGGCTGTTAGGGGGGCGGAGCTGGAGGATCAGGGTCCCTAGGAAGCAACCCCTGAGGTGCCCAGCAGGGCTGACTGTTCTGGGGAGCGACTTACTGTGCCCAGGTCCCGTCTGTGACCCTCCCCCGCCACCTCACAGTCACACCCTTTGTCTTGGTTGGGGAAGGAGAGGGGAGGCTCCCGTTTGGGGGCCCATCCTAGTGTTGTCCTGGGCATTTAGCCAGACCTGCCCCATCTTGCAGACTCGGTGAAGACAGGAGCCTGTGCAGTTCAGAGGGTCCCTAAGACCCTGGCGGGGGCCTTGTCTTACAAGCACCAACCCCCAGGGTGTAGGATTCAGAGAGTCCCTTGCCAGCGTTTGAAGCCATGTTTTCTTGTTCCTTGAGAGACAAGAGGGAGCTGCCTCAGTCCACTCGGGCTGCCGTGGCAAGGACCACAGACTGGGAGCTTTGACACAGTGGACTTGATTTCTTGCAGCTCTGAAGGCGGGAGGCCCGAGGTCAGGATGCCGGGGCAGTTGGGTCCCGGTGGCAGGGCCAGGTGAGCTCTGGGGCCTCTTTTCCAGGGCAGATATCCCATTCAGGAGGGCCCCGGGGGCACAAACGTGCACACCACAGCAGGAGTCCATCCAAGGTAACAAGCGGTTCCGTAGAGAACAGGGAAAGCCTCGTTTCCTCCACCTTAACCTGGACGCATTCAGGTGGTTCTGCTGGTTGTTCCTGAAGCGCTTTTGGAGAGCTGCCCACCGAGGTCACAAGCCTGTGTTTTCACTAGGAAGTGGGTAGAGAGAAACCAGAGTGCCCACTGCCCACCCGCAATGGGGGAGCTGGGGTCCTGGCCTCACCAGAGCTTGGCCGAGGCACCAGTCCTGGCGAGCTTTTAAGCAACAAGTTTTACTTTTTGTCTGCACAGACCTGTAAAGCAAAAACACCTAAGAAATTTTGAACAGCAGGTGGTTCCTAGATTTCTCTCTGTAGTTACCGCTTGTGCTATGGGTCCTTTTGCTTCAGTGGAATTTGAATAATGACAGTGTTATTTGGAAAGCAGCAGACTTTGGATAGGCCACCTAAAGGACTGCAGTGCCACTTGTGCAGTCGAGTCAGGATGAACGTGGGGTCGTGGAGAGGGACCGCTCGCTGCCAGGTCGGCAGGATGTCGCATGTCCTCTCAAATTCCTGGGCGTGCCCTCGTTAGTGATTGTCCCATTAATAAAAACGGAATTGTGAAAGAGGCTTGAATTGGGAAAGCTTGCTGTTTTCAGTACTTCATAGAACTTTCAGCATCTTCTCAATCCCTCCTCATCCCCAGCAAAGGATTCGTCATGAGACGGAAGACTCTTAACGTGAAATATCAGTAACTGTGAACTTTGGCCCAGCCTGTTAGAACCGTAAATTGAGTTAGCAGAGTCCGAAATCATGAGGTTACGTTGTAGCATTGGATATAATCTGTGACCGGCAGGTTAGAATTGTTTCAAAATTAAAATTGTTAGCTTTGAATATTGTTTCGGGGTGTGAGATTCGGAGGATCACCTTGTTTTGCCGCTAGGTGGGCAGGGCAGGTGTACGCTTGTGTGTTATGTTTTTGAGAAGCCGCAACTGTTTTCTCGTGTTTGCTGTGCTGTGAAAATAGGAGCTTCATTGTGGTTATATGTTACATTTTAAAGTATCTCAGAGAAATTAGTCTCCAGTCCATAGAACTAAGCATCTTCAGACGGGTAAGATGCGGTTACTTACCTGTCGCGAGCTTTGTAGAAGTGGAGCCTTCAGATTTACGTGGTTGTAGAGTCGGGCAGCAGCACTCTCGTTGTTTGCTTGGGGAGCGTATTTTGGGTTTTGCTTTAAAGAAGATCATTTCTGGCAGCTTAACGTTTTCCAAGGGTTGGATAGTCTGAAGGGAAAACGAAGTGGTGGCTTTAGAACAGTTTTGTGGAAGCAAATGTTTCCTCTCCTCTGACACTGAAGTGCGGATACATGTGAGTGCTTGGCGTGTAGCCAGAGTGTTCTTGAGCTACCGGAAATGGTGTGTTTTGAAACCCTTTGGAGGCTAAGAGCTCAGAAGCCCCGTCCAGGGTCACAGTCGGCCTCGTGAGACAGCCCTGCCTGGTCGGCGTTTGCACTGCTGGCACAGAGGTTCCTGGTAGTGCCCCTGAGGGGCCAGAGGCGCCCGCAGCCGGGGGCCGCAGAGCAGCGCCGATGGACTGCATTTTTCCAGGTGGTGTGTGGCAGGCGTTTTCTCGAAGATGCACAGTGTGAGACTCAAGGAAAGCAACTGACAATATTTGTTACTGATGACAAAATTCCGGCATTAAACGAAAATTAGCATTTTGAAAAGCTTTTATCTGCCACCCTGAGCTTGTTGGCTTCCCAGTAATGAAAGACATTTCAGGAGATGGGCGCTAACATTAACAGATGCGTCTCATGTCGTCTAATGAAATGTGTCAGCGTGTGGACTCTACATGTGTCCAACTGGCCACCGTGCACATAGGCAAAAGATGTTTTCAGAGTGCGTTACGACACAGGAAGGTGTGGAGCATTCATGGCTGTGGTTGCAGATTCGTGTCACAACTACTTTCAATGGAACTGCGGCCTGTCGAGGTTTGATGTGGTATCAGGGAACATCCACAATTCTGAAAGCCTTTCTCAGGTTTAATTTTGGAAATACATATCCCACATGAGCAACTGCTCTTTGGGGTCCTCAGTTTTTAAGGGTATAAAGGGACCTTGACAGCAAAATGTTGCAGAGCTCCCTGGGAGGTGGTGGGCTGCTTCCTGCCCTTGGGTGGCCTGGGGGAACCTAAGGTTTCTTGTTGGTATTCGTAGGTCTGCTTAGGAAATGGAGCCGTTTTCAGCTGAGAGGACATTTGCACTTAGAAATGTAAAGATATAAAACTATCAGTGCATCATGTTCGCATCCAGGTTTTCTTCTTCCCAGCAGTTTCAGGGATGCCCGCCCACCGTTCTCCTCTGGGGAAAAGTTGTTACTAGTACGGTGTGACCACCGTTTGGTGACCTGCTGTTGTGTGTGGACCCACATTTTAAGTTGTGTTAGGAACATAACACAACTTTTCTTTTTTAACTTTTGCCTTGATCATAGGGGTTTGTTTTTGTTTCGTGACCTGAAATTTTACATTAGAATTTCTGGGAAGAAATTATGAAAGCGATCTTGCAAATGTAAAATAAAAAAGAATGAACCAAAATGAACCAGATTATCTAAAATGATATGATTTATTCTGAATAAAGTACTTCATTCCACTTAACAGAAATAACTGGATTTTCCTTTTCTGATTATTCAGAACTCAAATCCAGAGGCATGGGTTTTTTCTGGGGGTGGGTTCAGATTAACAAATTTTAAAAACTTTTTAATTCCTGAGAACATAGTAATTTCTTTGCTTTTATAAATGTTCACTGTTGTGAACAGTTTCTCCTGAGAAGTTTCTCATTTTGAGATGGGTTGACCACATGTGAGAGAGGTGGTGGCCATGTGGGGGGCGGGGGTGACCAGAGTGAGATGGTCGCTATCTCTTTAAAAGGAGGTGGGACGGAATGTTTGCTCTGAGGTCACCAAGGAGACCCCAGTTACAGGGGAGGCAGTTGGTGGGAGGTGAGGAGGAGGAGAGTTGCGGGCAGGGAGTCCTGGATCTAGAATGCGAAATGTGTTAAAATGTTAACACCAAGGACCTACCTAGAAACAGACACGTTTGTGGAGCAAACTAGGTATCGTGATTGAATGAGGGCACAGGAGGAGAAATGTTCTTTAAATATGTAAATACACATAGATGAGCTGTACCCCGGTGATGTTCAATAATCATAACATTAGTCCTCTGAAATCTTCCTTAGATTTTTAACTAAAAGGATGACATAGGTATAGTGTTCTAGGGCTTCCCTGGTGACACAGTGGTTAAGAATCCACCTGCCAAGGCAGGGGACACGAGTTTGATCCCTGGTCAGGGAACTTAAGATCCCACATGCAGTGGAGCAACTAAGCCCATGGGCGACAACTACTGAGCCTGCTCTCTAGAGCCCACGAGCCACAACTACTGAGCCCACGTGCCACAACTACTGAAGCCCGTGCGCCTAGAGCCCCTGCTGCACAACAAGAGAAGCCCCCGCAATGAGAAGCCCACACACCACAATGAAGAGTAGCCCCCGCTCGCTGCAACTAGAGAAAACCCACGCGCAGCAACAAAGACCAACGCAGCCAAAAATTAAATAAATAGATTTAAAAAGAAAAGAATTTCTAAATAATGATTTTCACGTGTCATCTTTTTGTTCATCTTTTGTTCCATTCTCTCTGTCTGTGTTTTTATTGACCTGGGTCCATCTCAAAAGTAAGATTGTAATTGGAAAGCAGCTGGTACCAATGATCAGTTTTGAAACCCTCCTTCCCACTGAGGCCTCTGCTCTCTGCCCACCAGCTTCCTCCCCACCAGTGCGCCAGCCGTGGCCTGTCCAGCCCCCTGCTTTCAGAGTGTAGTCAAAGTATCTTCCCTTCTTTAAAAGTCCTTAAGGAAGCAGGGGACTTTGTTTTGTGGATTTTGTTTGTCGACTCGCCCAGTGTCTTTGTGGGTCACGTAATGTACATTCAAATAAGAGATTGTTTGGAAAGCTTCATGCCTTTTTTTTCTTAAACATGATTTTAGTTGCTTTAAATTTTTAAACTGTTTTGTTGTTTTCTTTTAGGAGCTTACTCCGTGGTGACAGTCTCGAGATAATCTGCATTGTAATCTGTGAATAGTGACCGGCAGCAGCAGTGTTTTGGGGCTTGGCGCTTCCCTTGGACCCTGCAATTGCATCGGCCAGGTTTTCGTTGTTTTTAGGAAGTCGGAAGAAGCGCCCAAGCTTCCGTGTGGGGCAGGTAACGTGGCAATAGTGTTAAACGCCAGCAACACAATTTTAAGTTTTGATGTCATGTTTTCTATTTCAAAAGCGGCATTATATGTAAAGAAACTGATGTGACATTAGTATTTGTTTGAAATGGTTTAAGCTTTAGCCCAAGATTTCTTGAAGAGTGTCTAATTGTGTGTTAAGAATCTGATTCAGAGCACTATTTTATTTTTACATGGGTGATTTCTTTAGTGCATTTACGATGACGTTGTATATTCTCTCTGGTGAGAACTGTGTTTTGTAGAGGAGAGTCCTTCCTGCAGAAAGACTTGGGTGACCAGGACAGTGCCGTGGTCCTTGGTGGCACAAGTGCTGATGTCACAGCTACTCCTGCAAGCTTCCAAGTGGCCTGGGAGAGTGTGGGCCTAGGCCCAGGGTGGGGGAGCTGCAGACCTGGACATGGAAATGGGAGGTGACCATACTTAGTGGGAACCAAAAAGAGAGTTCAGTTACGTGTGATTTTTAATTTTGTATATTTTCTGTTCGAAGGTTTTCATTCTGCACTAGTCCCCCCCCCCCCCCGCTGGGATGGAACATGGCATAAAACCTGAGTCATCGTTAGCATTTAAATGTAATTGAAGCCTGCGCAGCTTGGGAAAAAACTCTCAAGGTATATACTATCTTTTTCAGCCTTTTTAATTTTAAACAGGAGTGAAGTTTTCACAAACACGACCCTTTAAACAGTCTGTTAGAAAGAGGAGAGAAGAAGTATACACCACAGGTGCCACGTGGCTCAGTATTTTCTCAGTGCCCGATCGATCGGCTGCTACTGCTACTGCACGCAGAGCTGGATGGGCCCATCTTGTGTCAACACAGTCGTGGCTCGGGAATCTGGGCGGGGCTCAGCGGGGGCTGGGTGTGGGTGTTCAGGGTCCGAATCCCCCATCTCCACGTCATCCCTCCAGCAGCGTGCTCAGACGTCTCACACGCAGCTCGGGGCTTCCCCGCACTAGGCCCAGAGCCAGCATGGCGTTCTGTCCACCGAGCTCTGCGGGCAGAGCCAAGTGGGCCCCGCGTCTCTGTGCGGGAGAGCCCGAGGCACCCGCCACCCTGTCCTGTCCTAGCAGCACTGCTGCTCGCTTCCTCTTTCCCCGCTACCTCTTGTACAAATCCTCGTCCTCAGCAGTTGACAGATGCACAGATTTGGTTTGCTAGCTGTGTTTTTCTGCTGAACATTAGCTTTTCTTCAGAGATCACCTTGAATCCTCTCAGCGCACTTTAGGAAACGCCTTCGGTTCTTGTAGGTGGAGAATTGTTGCGATTCACTGTGTCTGGGTTTCCTCGTGCGGGTGGTGCCCCTTCTCGTGCGCTCTCGTGGCTGGTGGGGGCCGGTCCTGGGCCAGGACCGCGGCCCTGGCTGACGCCAGGTGTGGTTTGGTTGCATTTCCCTGTTAGGTATGGAGGAGAAGGGTGACCCGAGTGGTGAGGACGCGCCCAAGGCCATCAAGCCCACCAGCAAAGAGTTCAGGAAGACGTGGGGGTTCCGGAGGACCACCATCGCCAAGCGTGAGGGCGCCGGGGATGCGGAGGTGGATGCCCTGGAGCCGCTGCCCCGGCAGCAGCAGAGCCCGTCGCTGCGTCGCAGCGGAAGGCAGCCGAAGCGTACTGAGCGGGTGGAGGAGTTCCTGACCACGGTACGGCGCCGGGGCCGGAGGGGCACCCCTGTGTCCCTAGAGGACTCAGCGGAGCCGGCGTCCTGTCCAGTGACAGATGCGGAGAGTGCCTCCGAGGGGAGCGTGGAGAGCACCTCGGACGGGAAGAGCGCTCCCAGGTCTGGCTCCACGGGTGCTAAGGACCGAACGGCCTCCTCGGCAAAGGCCAGAAGGGGTGGCGACGAGGATGACACCTCCGATAGCGACAGTGACGGGTTGACTTTGAAGGAACTCCAGAATCGCCTGCGGAGAAAGCGCGAGCAGGAGCCCACCGACAGGCCCCCAAGAGGCATCCAGAACCGCCTGAGGAAGAAGCATCGGGAGGAGGACCCGGTGGAGACCATGGACGTTGAGGCAGGCGATGCGATGGAGGGTTCGCGGCCCGTCCCGCAGGAGCCGGAGGCCGACCTGGGGGCTGCATCCCAGGCGGCGAAAATGGACAGAGAGAGCCAGCTGGAAGGGAGGGCGGCCCCAGGGGGGAATGCAGAGGAACCCGGAGACGCAGTCCGACACAAGCCCGAATGTGAGGTGTACGACCCCAATGCCCTGTACTGCCTGTGCCGCCAGCCTCACAACAACAGGTGGGTCGTGGGAGGATGGAGCGGCTGCCCAGGCTTCCGGGGGGGTCTGAGCTGTGGAAAGGGCCAGGGAGGGTTTTCCGTTCGTCTTAGTTTAGAGTCCCAGGGTGGCCTGAATGAGGGACTTGTTCTCTTGGGAAGGACGAACAAGTCATTGTCAAAAAACAAAAACAAACACGGCATGGGTGGGCACTGCCAAGAGCCACACCCTCCACCAAGGTGGGGGCTGGCGTGGGACATTGGCTGCCTCGGTCCCACCAGCCACGGACAGGGCGGCCTGGACCAGAGGGGATCTGCTGTCCCAGAGAGCTCGCTGGGTGACGCTGCTCCAGACCGGCTGCGACTGGGCTGTGGTGTGGACATTGGGGCAGCTCATGGAGGCGGGGGCGGGGTAAAGGCGTGGCTGCCCTCCTGTGGACAAGAACTGTGGTGTCCAGGGCAGAGTGCTCCCCTCAGAGAAAAGGTGAAGCAAATCTGATTGAATGTTAGTAAAATTGAGAAGGGCACGTGGATGCTGTTTATTCTGTTCTCTCCACATTCCTGTAATATTTTTTTTTCATAATAGAATGTTGAAATTTGACTTGTGTTTAAAATTGAGTTGGTCTCTCACTTTCCATTCCTAATACTACTGTTAATCCATTCCTTATTTTATCATTCCAGGTTTATGATTTGCTGTGACCGATGTGAAGAATGGTTTCATGGCGACTGTGTGGGCATTTCTGAGGCTCGAGGGAGGCTCTTGGAAAGGAACGGGGAGGATTACATCTGCCCAAACTGCACCATCCTGCAAGTGCAGGACGAGCCCAGCTCCGAGACCACAGGCACGCAGGACTCGAGGTCGAGACCTGCAGATGCCGACGGCACGGACTGTACAAGTATAGGAACTGTGGAGCAGAAATCGAGTGAAGACCAAGGAATTAAGGGTAGAATTGAGAAAGCTGCAAACCCAAGTGGCAAGAAAAAACTCAAGATATTCCAGCCCGTAAGTACCTGTCTCCCGAGGTGAGCGGTAGAGGTGACCGTGGAGCTCTCAACTGCCGTTGGCAGAAACGTCAAGACAGAAGCGTTTGTCTCCTGAGATAAGTTAGCTTTTCCCAGGAGTGGCATTGGGCGCGGGGCTGAGCTCTGCGAGCTCCCAGGTCCATGCACCTGCTCAAGGCTGGCAGGCCTATCTGTTCTTTCTCTATGTTTGTTAATCATATCTATCTCCTATTTTGTTATTACTGACTTAACATTTTCCATAAGTGGACTCACTTTTTTAAGTCTTCCCTTAAATTTTCTCATGAATGGATCCTGAGTTTGAAGTACATATGTGAACAAACAAAATTATTTTTGAGTCACGGGGGCACGTGTGCACCTATATTACCCGTCACCGCCTTAAGAGAACCAGTGGTCTTGTCCCTGCCTCGCAGCAAGATGCCAAGGCCAGCGGTAGTGACCGCACGGCTCCCCAGGCTGACAAGACAGCTGCGGCTAGCACGCCCTCTGGTGTGGTGTTCTCCCACTCACCGGTGCTTGTGCAGCTCTATTTTCTCCTTTCCCAGCTCTGATCACTCGTGTCTCCTGCCCAGGGGGCCGTGATTCTTTGTCATGGTTTCCGTGCATCTTGAGAGCTGTCTCTGGCGCTCATGATTGTCCTACTCAGAGCATGTTTTCACCCCAGGCCTTCCTTGAATTGGGGGCCCATGCAGCCCACAGCCCGTTCTCTAGCCAGTGTTGGGCATGCAGACGACTTTGCGGTGGCCGTGTCCTAGCTCCCCGCCGTCTCCCCCTTGCACTGAGGTAGCCTCGAGGGCTGGACTGTTTACATTTTACCTGTCATGGGCGTATGAGGAGGCATCGAGTGGAAGTATGATGATAACTGGTAAGGAAGAAGAATGAATGGAAATGGAAGTCAATAGGAAATGTCCTGTGATTGCTGATGTGTTTGAGACTACACATAAACTTAAGTATTTCTCTGAGTAAAAGTTGGATTCTATGAAGGAAAAACAATTGGTGCATAATTTGAGATTTAAGATTTTGCTCCAGTACATTTGAGGAGTATGTTCATGTACGTTATTAGTCTCGACCATCAAAACATGCTCTAGTGATAATGGACAGCTGTGTTCAGCCCTCGTAGTGAACCAGGTTCCTACTGCACGGCAGGCAGCCACAGACTTGTTCAGCAGCTTGAACAACACACATTTATTAGCTCCGAAATCCAGGCCTGGCTTAGCTGGGCCCCCTCTGCTCTGGGTCTTACAAGACTGCCCTCCAGGTGTCGGTGGGGGCTGAGGTATCAGAGGCTCGGCTGGGGAGAAAGATCCACTTCCAAAAGCTCTGACTTGATTTAGCATGAAAAATATGTCCCGGGCAATTTTTGTGGCCTGGCAATACCAAAAAGTCATCTGTTGTTTCTGAGAGCCACGTTTAACTGGGTGTCCTGGGTGTCGTCTCCCAACCTTGCCCGCCGAGCCTAGGCATGGGCGCCCTCTCAGCAGAGCCAGCAGTGGAATCTCTAGCTTCTGGAGGCTCCGTTCTTCTTGGAAGGGTTTTCAGTTGATGAAGTTGGACCCTTTGGACTAACTCAGAATCCTCTCACTTGGGATCTTAATTCGTTGGTAAAATCCCTGCCCATTTGCCCGATAAGGGAACCTACTTGTGGTGTGAAATCCCATTGTGTTCAGAAGTGCGCAGCGTGAGTGCCGGGGTCCGCTTACAGTTCTGCCTTTCTGCGTGGCCTGCAGGGCAGTTAAGAACTTGAGGGCCTTACTCAGGGGAGGTAGAGTTGTGTGTTTTGAATAAACAAAGGTACATTTTTATTCATCATTTTTCATACACGATTAAAAGCAGTCATCTCGGTACCATAAATAGTTATGTTACAAAGTGCCATACCCACCGAAGTGGGTGAGTACACTGAAGCCACGTCTGATCCTGCAGGTCGTAGAGGCACCTGGTGCCGCCAGATGCATTGGCCCCGGGTGCTCGAGCGTGGCACAGCCCGACTCTGTCTACTGCAGCAGCGAGTGTATCCTGAAACACGCCGCGGCCACCATGCGCTTCCTGAGCGCAGGGAAAGAGCAGAAACCAAAACCTAAAGAGAAACCCAAGACAAAGCCGGAAAAAATCATTCTTCAGAAATGTAGCGTTCAGGTAAGTTGACTGAGACCAACCATTTGTGTAGTTGAAACCAAAAGCGTCTGGAGGTTACAGGCTCGGTGGGTTGATTTGGAGAGTGTCGGGCACACAGGCCCGGACGGGATGCAGGCACCTTCACACTGCCCTCCGCCTTGCCCACCAGTGTTCTCGTCGGAATCACAAATAGGCACGTGTTCTCATGTTTTCCTTCTCCGCATCTAGCCGAGGGAGTAACTGATAGAAACGTGGGAACCGGCTGCTGCGTGGAATAACTCTCCACCCACACGCCAGCCCCGCTGGGAGGAGAGCAGTCCCTGCTGGACTCTGTGCAGGGACTTGAAGCGCAGGCAGCGAGGTGGCCAGTGGGTTCTGGGCGTGCCGCACTGAGTGCCTGGTGGGGTACAGGGATGTCGTTTGTACACCTGTCCTTTCTCCACGTGCTGTTGTGTCTGCAGCTCCTGCCTGTCAGTGCTGCTTGGGCGCGTTCTCACACGGGGCCCCGGCCCGCCGTGCTCTCCACCTTGCTTCACTGCCTGACTCCATGGCCCCTCGGTTATCCTGGCGGCCTAACGCCTCATCAGGATGGTAGGATGACGGGTTATTCTGTCAGGGACCTTCTCATCGCTCAGATGTTGATGCGGGCCTGCTGGATGTGGGGGAGTAGCCAAGCCCTCTGCTGAGCAGATGCAGTGTACTGGGCTTAGGATGGCCCAGGAGCTGATTGAGTCGGGACCCTCAACTGCCGAGTGAAATGAGCAAAGGTTAATTTCTGACCTCGTTAATGATTGGGGCTTTACTGATTATCCAGGCAGGCATTAAAATCTCTTCTGTGCACAAGAGACTGGCTCCAGACAAGAAGGAGAACACAGCGAAGAAGGTGGCCGTGGTGCCTCCAAGGAGTGAGGTCCTCGCTAAGGAGCCGCCCTGTGAGAGCAGCACGCCGTCCTGGGCCAGCGACCACAATTACAATGCAGTAAAGCCAGAAAAGACTACCGCCCCCTGGCCGCCACTGTTGTATAAATGTATGTATCACCCGGGGGGAGCTCTGGACCCTTCCCGGTCTTTCTGGACGGCCGTGCACTCGGGCCTGTCCAGAGCTAGGAGTTCTAGCCGTGTTTTCTGCTGCACCTGCAGAGGTCAAAGCCCTTGCCCAAGTCCAGGAGGCCTCCTGAGCCCCGTGTGCCCGTCCTTAGTCTGTCGGGACTTCCTGTCCGTGTTTCCAAAAAGCTGTACCAGCCCCGTTGCTGAATGTCTCACCTGACGATTGATGTCTTTAATCGCTTTTCTTTATTATCAGGCTCTGGTAAGTATATGTAGTATCTTCAGCAGAATCTGACAAGGGGGTGCATTGCCCGGCACTCAAGGTCCTCCGTCATCCAGGTGTTCACCACAGCGCTGTCACCGCCGTGGGCTCTCCACGCGGGGACCTTGCCACACAGTTTGCTCCCAGCACACGTGACCCTCACTTCTTTGTATATCGTGGGAACCTATTACTATTAGCACAGTAGTGCTGTAGCTGATTTTCAACTGAAGCATGATTTTCAACTGAAGCATGATTTTCAGGAGTTATATTATTTTTGACCGAACCGGAATTTTTTTTATGTCCAATTCACATACTACACACAACATAAACACACATGCCAGTCTTGAAGGCTGTTTACCCTGCTTCCTGTGCTTGAAGGTAAGTGAGCACAACGTCTCTCCACTCTGAGCAGCACCCAGACCAGGAGTCTTGGCGTGCACTGCTGGGTCATCCCACCCCAGGCTTCAAGTTCAGACAGACCTTTGCAATCCCAGATGAGATCATGCAGCTTGAATCTTTTCTCTTTCTTCTTTTCAGCTCATTCTCCAAAATTAAATTTTAGAAATTTAAATTGCTCTGGGGCACATCTTATTCTATGATTACGGTCATTTTGTGTTCAGTTTTTATTTATGCTATCTTTTATATACTCTTGCAACTTTTTTTAAAAGCACAAGAGGTTAAATGGCCCTAAATTCCAGGATTATAGCCATGTGCTGCTTCCTCCTCTCAGCCGGCTGATTAGGCCAGAGACCTGAGGGAAGGCCTTGTGGATGTAGTGTGGTTAGAAAACTGCATAACTAGATGCATTTTGAGAATGTAAATGACCCAAGACCTAAGAAATGGAGTTGCAAGTAAACTGCAAAGCAATACTGTGTGTGTATATGTATATATACATATTTATTTGTTTATTTATTTTTGGATTTTTGGAGTGAGTGGTTAAATACAAAATTAACCAGTTGCTGTATTAAAATGAGTCTCAATACACCTCAGGTTGTTTGAACCAAGAACTTCATGCTGACAACGTGTCGCAAATATCCATCAAATTATAGCGCCTCTACACAGTAGCGCCTCTACAGGGGTTACGAATGGACCTAAATATAAGCATCACCCAGCTGTGAATGGGTGGGGAGCAGTCATGTTGGAATCCTGTGCTAAATGTTCTCAGTTGGCTATAGGCATGTGACAGAATAAAAGGAAAACCGAGGTGTAGCCACAAAACCCTGGGTGATTGATTTCAATTCAGTTGATTTCCATCTCTGTCAACCAGAATTGGGAGACTGCCCCCAGGCTCCGAGTGTGGAGTCAGATGTAGGGCGCACAGTGAGAAAGGAAAGTTGGCGGGGTTTGGGGGAGGGGTGGGTGCTTACTTACCCCCAGTTCTGACTTCCTGGTGTTTGAGGGAAGATCGGAGTGGAGGGGCAGGGAGGCCGGCCGCAAGGAGGTGGTGGCTCTGCTCACAGGCCGGGTTTCTCTTCCCTCTGCCCCATCCCCCTCCCCTGCACATCACCTCCTCACTGAGCACCTTCCCAGCACATTTACGTCTCAGAACTACGTGGATGGACAGCCACAGCTTCTAGCCTGCATAAGGGACATGCTTTTGAGCTAGTTGCTTCTGATCATTTTCTGTTATCCCAGAAATGTCATCTTCCCAAAAGATGATTGGGAGGAGTGTAAAAGGTCTCTGGTAAACACCCGACTTCAGCCTCGGTGAGTAGCAGCTGCCTCTTCCCCAAACCATTACTTGACGGTGGCAGTGGCTGTGGACCTTCCCCGGGGCCCCACACACAGGCACAATGGGAGGATGGCCCCTCGCACACACTCAGCAGAACCCTGCATCCCCACCAGGGCCCCCACCCGCCTCCCTGGCTGCAGCGCGGGATATTTTTCTGGGTGCGGGCGATGCTGGGACAGCTCTTAGGAGGGGGCGTTTTCCATGTTGACCTGAATTCAGGTCAAGTCTTGGGTAGATCCTTGGGCAGCCAGTGTGCGGCCCCTGGAGGTACTCTGCCCTCCACCCCACTTCTCCCAGGCCATTGGCACTGGCCTTGGGTTGTGGGTTCAGGGCAGCCCTTCATGAGCATCATGGGCAAGACCTTGCTACACAGAGGCTCTGACCTCTCGTGGGACAGTCAGTAGATCTTCAGGTCCTCAGGGTGATGGGATTAACACGCACTTGTTCTCTGATGAGTTTTTTTTGTTTGTTTTTCAGAGTTTATGAAAACAAAAACAGTGTAACTTACGGAAACAGTTGCCATTTTATTTTCCCCCAGGTCCCTGTGTCTCGTAGTCCTCCTCATGGTTGCTCTTCATTTCCTCTTCATCGCCTCTCGTTACTGTCCAGGCACAGGCACGAAGAGGGCTGAAGATGTCCTTCTAAAGTGGCCCTGGTTGGTTAGGGTTTGGAAGTGGAATTGTGATAGGCATAGGCACATGTCCCCATGTTTGGGGCTCCCTAAATGGCTCCGAGATGACTTAAAACTCCGGGGACCTGAACAAATTTTGACTGGAAAATCAGATTTCTGCAGTTTCACGTAGCTTTGAGAATTGAAATGGGGACCCCTGGCAGAACCTGTGCACCCAGGTCCAGTGAGGTGTTAGCATCCTGCCCCGATGCCAGCGCTGCCCGTCGTCCCCGAGTGCCACATGTCCGGTCCCTGTGCTGTGGCGAAGTGGATCTGGGGGCGCGGATTTCACAGGGATTGGTGGTGTGAGTTCTGGGAGCACGCTTCACAGGTAGTAAGAGAAGACAAGTCCCCATGGTGACATAGATGGGGGGGTGCCTGGGACCAAGGGGTGTTTGGTAGGAATGGAACGGTGGGAGAGGCATGTTTTAACAGCTGCACGAGCTGTTTGTCTCTTCCAGATCTTCAGTGGCAAAAAAAATGTGGGTGGGGACAAAGCAGCCTTGTACATCTCACCAGTTTCCTCCCCCCATTTGGAGAGAGAACCAAAACTTGTCCTGATAAGGATTTACCTTGACAGCTGTTTTTAAAGTTATCCAAATAGCTGGAATTTTCTTGGTCATTGGCATTCTCTCGTATTTTTAAGTGTTTTAGTTTTTACAGGTTTTTTTTTTTTTTTTTTTTTTAAATAGCCAACTGTTCAGAAAATTAGTGCAGGGAAGGTTTCGCATGTACATATACTTTTTCTGACAGAGACCCTCAGATGTATCCTGGCTGCCCCCCTTAGCTCATGTGCTTTAGCGGGGGAGCGGGGTAGAAGTTTCTAGCAGGATTGATCCTGCTCACCTCACCTGCCCTTTGGCCTTTGTGTGGCCTCTGGGGCTCTGCATCTCCTGTGGCACTGTTCACAGATGGTCCCGCGGCAGAGTCCCTTAGGTGGCATCGAGTCCCAAGGGATCTTTCTGAAGCTGCAGCGGTACGCCCTCCCACACGGTGTAGGAGTCTCAGGTATACTGGAAGCTGTAATGTTTTTGATTTTTTGCGTGTTGCACATCACCGTGCACCTAGTCATAGTCTAACCTTCTGAAAGTTAAAGAAGTAAACCTGGAAGATCGATAAGAAGGGTTTCCACTTTGATTTCTGTCAACGAAGGTCGGGGCGTTGCCGTGCACCTGGAGGCGTCAGCAAGACGAGCACAAAGGTAACGGCCGCTTAACCCGCCGGGGTCAGCAGGTGCCGCGGGCTATGTGCCCCAGAGTCTTAACACACCCTCGGCCCCATCATGCTGCTTGAAGTAGCAGATGATGCAGGCACAGATAACGGTTAAAGTTGAACCTTGTCAAAGTGGTGAAAGTGCCTGTTGGCGGGTTTTGGAGGTGAGGGAAAGCAGCAATTCTACTTCCAGCTGAGTGTCAGGTCTGGCGGCCCGTCCCCGCCAGTCCAGTTGGCGTAGACAGGAGAGTGGAACGCCTGCCTCACACACAGCCTCGGCCCCGTTTCCTTCTCGTGGTTCATGGTGAGGGATGATGTGACCATTTTTTTCATATATTACCAGTCCAACATGAATTGGGTTTTGGTTTTCAAAATCTGTGCAACTCTGAAAACAAGGAAGGGTCCATTTGCCTCCGGAGGTGTACTTGGTTTTTTGCAAGCTTGTTACGGCCAGTTCTGTGCATCTCTCTTGAGGTGTAAGTCGCTCAAATACTGCACATCAGTAAGAAAAAAGTCAATCTGGACAAGCTTTGTGTAGCCCCAGATCATGGCAGTTTGGCTGTGGACCCACATACGGACCCCTAGCGATGGAGGGCAGCTGGCGTGAGGGCCCCAGAGATGGAGGTCAGGCCTCCCGTCTTCGGTGGCGATTCTCTCTGTTTCTGTGTAAGAATAACTTCTACAGGAATAATTCACTGCAAAATATTTAAGCAAAGGCACAAAAGTAAAATGGTTCTCTCTTGCTACTTGAATTTTCACGCTAGGAAAAGTCTTGACAGCCAAGAAACAAAGTTGAAATGAGAAACGTCCTCGTACACGTGTCAGGCTGAGCTGAAAATAGGGCTGATGTCACAGTGAGCAGAGTCCACTCCCCCCAACCCTTGCCGCTGGTCCACTGTGTCCTCTGAGCCCTGGCTGGTCCTGTTACGTTACCCGGGCCTTGTGGCGGTAGCTGCCTCGGCCTCACCACTGAGCCTGGGTGGATCTGGGGCCCTGTGGGAATGGGGGGGGAGGGGACGCTCCGACCTGCACCACGTGGGCTTGCTTGGCGCCTGGTCACATCAGAAGCTCTTTGATTCCTTTGGCATTTACAGCCAATCATTCTGAGTAGTGTCTCCCCCCCTACCCCCCACCGTGTCAGTGTGACTGAAAGCCTCATATCTGGGGATTTTTAGGATACATTGGCACCTCTTTGGGGCAGGACAAAAGGTATAAAGCAGTGACCGTCCCTCGGGGTTTCTCACGGGTCCCTGTGAGGGGCCACCCCGGCAACGGCTGTCACTGAGCTGTGACTGGGCAGGGGCCGCGCGATGCTGTGCTGTGCGGTGCGACTCGGCTCCTGCCCAGCGCTGGTTCCTCGTCCTGCTGCACAGCACTGGCTGCTCGGAGTAACACAGCTTCCACTCCCGTTTCCTCCTGTCCCCACCAAGGCTCACCAGTGCCACCCAGTGGCCAGCGATGCCATAGCACCACGGCCCACCTTGGGTGGCAAGGCCCCCAGTTTCATGCTTATTGGGAAGTTAGCCAATTAGATTGTTGCTGGTCCCTGAGCGCACCGGCCTGCCTGGTTCCTACCGGGCTTCACCACAAACAACTCGTTTCCAGTATAAACCAATGGCCAGACCCAGCAGAAACGACGTCATCTGGGGCGGTGGCCTGGCCACCGGCCAGCCTTGCCTCCTGTATCTGCTCCCGGAGACAGCACCTGGCCTGGAACTCGGGCCACTCTTTTCCCCCTCGGCAGCCCCCGGGATGGCCCACACTGGGTGTACACTCCCAGGAGGCCGTCTCTGTCCGGCACGTGGGCAGGTGGTCACCCTGCCTCGAGCTGGCAGCACTGGGGGCCCTGCCACTGCTGGAGCCACTCTGCGGGGGGCGGGTGGGCTGCTGTCCTAGAACTGGTGCTTCGTGGTCGGTCGGTTACGCCTGCTCTTCTGTGATTGTATGCACGTAATACAGTTAAAAGGGAATTTGGATGAAGAATTTGCAAATCTGATTTTAGCTCTACTCAGGAGTAATGCTTCTGTCGCTGTCAGACACTTGGGCACTACACGGTGTAACTGCCATTCATTCCAGCAGCAGCTAACCCACATCCAGCTGACGGTGGGACCAGATGCAACTGTTTTCTGTTTTGAGCATTTTTCCTCAAAGTAGAAGAGGGATAGAGCCGACTTGCTGTTGGGGTCCACCGGTTTCCACATTTTACCAACTTTTTATTTATGTAATTATACTTACATACGCTCTGAGACGCAGGTGAGGGATAATGAAAGTTGACTTTTAAAAGCCAGAAGCAGCTAATTTTATAGAAGAGCAGCACAGTGGTTAAGGAAAACCATCCCCTGCTTTTTAAATAGATTACGTTCATTTACCGTTACCACTCTTGGATAGCAGGTCACTTTAATCCCCTGTACTGTGAATGTCCTAAAAATAAGCTCCTGGCTTCTGTTTTCCCTGAATGAGACAAAACACCGGTTAGACCAGTAGAAGCGTTGATCTTAGGGAGTGAATGTGTTCGAAGTCAACAGGAATTGTCACTTGAAACAGTGTAAATGTCACATGATAAGATTTGTTTGGGGCCCCATCATGGGTGCCTCATTGAGAATTCTGGAAGCACCTTAGGCCAGCTTTTTAGAGTTGCTTAAAAGTGTGCTACTAAAGTAATCTCGGCAAAGTTTGTATAAAGTCAGTGACCGAGCTGGTTTTAGGACGTGATTTTAATCCTGACGGGTTTGTTCCTTCATCCCCTGCTGGCAGTCACAGCTGGCACCGTGTCCTGCTCCACTCCACTCTCGTTCCTTCCCCCAAGAAGAGGGGCCTCTGTCCATTTCATTTAACTTAAGCTCTAGCAGTCCCCCCACCCTCCAGCCCAGATTAGGTGCTGTGGACCCTGTTAGCAGAGGCTGAGCTGGTAAAGATAAGTTTCCATGTACTGAGGTATGGTAGCGCCTTAGGAATATGGATTTGAGCTGATGAATAATATACGTAGAAACGTAGTTCTTAGTTCCTATGATGTCCCCAGTTCCTACTTTGTTAGACAGCTGTGACTTGCTGACGGGACACGGGTGACAGCCAGCAGGGTGGATGTAGAGCACAAGCGTGCTGCTCAGCGGGGAGTGGGTGGTCTTGGGAAAGCCTGGGCAGCTTAGCCCGGGGGTGCCTGCACACGTGGGGCCAGTGATTGGGACACCGTGGACAAGGGGACATAAGGTCGGGGGGGGGTGCTCTGGGAGATGAAAATAGGAGATTTGCAGTCAGGGTTGTTGCTTGATGACAATGAAGTACTCCTAACATGGTTCTAAGTCTTGGATGTGTGTAGCGCTGTGGCAAACTTTGTAAAATTAAGTAATTTCACCTGTACTGTGAAATGGAAAAATCTCGCGGTGCCTGGGCTTTTAACACCTGCGGCTGAACTGGCCTGACCAGTGCTGGAGGAAGGCAGTCCTGAGGGCAGCGCTCTGGCCCTTCGCCAGGATGGTCACGCAGGGTGTAGGCTGTGAACGCCTTGGGGGCTCTTGTAGGGTCAGGCCTTATTTGTAGACAGGGTCTCACCTCTGTCCCCGGTCTTCAGATTTTCTCCCTGCTTCACTAGGACAGTTGCAAGAATCACCTGCAGCTGACTGGCATTGGTGGGTCTTCAACCCCTGCGTAAAATCAGAAGGCTGCTAGAGCATCTCGAAGTCTCCCGTTTAGCATCTGTGGGCTCATTGCGCTGTGGGTAGTTTGAGAAAAGCCTGCGCCTGGGGAAGCGGCTTCTCCGTCGGTCCTGTGTGACGTGGCCCTAGGTGGTGTCCCTGTGCTCTCCTGGCTTGCTCCCTGGACCTGCCTGCCCGCCCCCCCCGCCACGCACACACACCGTTCTGCCCTGAGTCCCAGAGGTTCTGGACGGTGGGCCTGAGCGGGGCCATCTGGGAACACGCCCCTGCTCTCCGTCGCGGCTGCCCATGTACGTCTGCTGGGCCGCACGCCCCTAAGACCGAGAGACTGGTCTTAGGATGAACCTCTTTGTTTGCCTCTGACTGTAATTCTGATGGTCTGATACAGGATTAAGTGGAATCAATCCATGCGAAGTACTGGCATAAAGATTCTCATTTTAGCTTTCGGCTGTAATCCTTGTTTGCATTAAAAGTGCTAACCTACTGTCTTACCCAATAGCGAGCTGCAGCTAGAGGGGTGTGAATGGGAACGTGAATGACAGCAGGTGGCGTTCCTGCCAGCCAGCTCCTAGTGTAAAAGTAATTGGTCTCCCCCCACGTTGCAGTTTTCTGCCAACATTCTATAGATTTATTAACCATGTCCAGTTGACTTTTGTCCAAGGGGACGATGAACACCTGTGAGCCCCTAACCCCAGGGTGGACTCTTGCTAGTCCTTCCAGTGCCCCAAGGGCCCCCGAGGTGGGGCTTGGATATGCATTCGGAGAGAATGTGTCTGATCCACCCTGGAAAGAGTTTCTAAGCTCCTGTTCACCAAACACTGCACTGGGACTCTCCACGCGAGTGGTCTTCGAAATCTATGCCTTCTCTTGATACAGCGAAATTGGCCCTTCGAGTTCCAAGCTAGGCTAACGGTTTAAATCAAGCCTTTGATAGCTTACTGGTTTATCGGTTGAAGTAAAAGTTTTAATAATAAAGCATTTCTTTCTGAAACAAAGTATATTCACTATTATAAATGTTGCTGGTAGCCCTTTTTACACTCCTTTTCTGAATTTAACAGTTACTTTAAAAATCCTATTTAAATCTGTCTCACAGTGATGCCTGGTTATTAGCTTTGCTGGTTTCGGGTGCACATGCTGTGTGGGGTCCTCTGCACCCCTGCCTCACTAAGCGGCCCCTCTCTTTTCAGCCGTGAAGGAGGACAGACGCGCGGAGGCCAAGTCAGCGGTGGCAGCGGTACCGAAGAAGGTGGCTCCTCCAGGCTCCTCGGGGGGCAGCAAGCAACCCTCGCCCAGAAGTCTCCTTCCAAAGAAGTCCCCTCCTTTTGCAAATGCAGCAGCAGCCAAACCGGCCATCAAAAGGTCGCCACCGGGGTTCAAGGGCACCATCCCCAAGAGGCCGTGGCTCTCGGCTGCCCCCTCCCCCTCGGGCAGCGCTCCCTCGGCCAAGCAGGCAAGGCTGGCACCTGTTGCTGCCACGTCTGCTTCCAGAAAGTTCCCCAGCTCCGCTGCTTCGGTGGGCGCCATCAGGAAGCCTGGGGCCACCTCGGCTCCCCCGGCCGCTCCAGCCCCGGGACGCCTGGGCCCCGCGGGCCCCGCCTCGTCACAGCCAAATTCTCAGATTCGGCAAAACATACGACGCTCCTTGAAGGAGATCTTGTGGAAAAGGTGGGCTGTTCCACTTTGTTTCTTATCTGTTCAAGTGGAACGTTTTCCCCGTAAAGGGTGGTGGTTTCACGATGGCCCCGCTGTTTAAGAAAAATGTCACATGTGGGACTTCCCTGGCGGTCCAGTGGTTAAGACTCCACGCTTCCACCGCAGGGGGCGCCGGGGTCCCATCCCTGGTTGGGGAGCTGAGATCCCACGTGGCATGGTAAGTGCAGCAGTTACCGTGGGGCTTTTTTCACTCCATCTAGAGTCACGGACAGCGATGACTTAATCATGACAGAAAATGAAGTGGGAAAAGTTGCTCTGCACATCGAGAAGGAGATGTTTAACTTGTTCCGAGTCACAGACAGCCGGTACAAGAGCAAGTACCGCAGCCTCATGTTCAACCTCAAGGACCCCAAGAACCAGGTGCGTGTCCGACCGTCAGGAGTGGGGGCAGTCCTGGCCAGGGGCTGCCCAGGCCTGGGTTAGGGCACTGGGTCCCCCTGCGGCGGCGGGTGAGTGGCACGCTGTTCCCGTGGGGCCAGGCGCTCGCCTGCTCAGGTGCTTGCCACTTGCGCGCCTGTGTGCCTGCGGGGCCCACACTGTCTGGATCGGCCTCTTGACCTCTTACCTGTGTTTAGAAGCAGGGCACATACTCTTGACTTTCCATTTCGCGTGTTAACCCCCTGGCAGAAGGGATTTCTTCTACCTTTGTCCCTAACGCTGTACCTTCTTCAGTCGATTGTGTTTTCTGTGAAGTGGTCTTTGTAGCAGGGTCAGTGCAGTGGGATACTCGAGATCAGCTGCCCGACCTCAGGGCCCTTGTTCTCCGAGCATCGATGGGATGCTCCGGGCCCTCGTCCTGCCGCGGGGCAGGGGCTTGCCTTGCTGCCCGCCTCCACATCTTCTCTAGTATCTTACAGGGTTTTGAACGAGTGAACAAGAGATGTTTGTTTACAGGGGCTCTTCCATCGTGTTCTGCGTGAAGAAATCTCTTTGGCAAAACTTGTGAGAATGAAGCCAGAAGAACTTGTGTCCAAAGAGCTTTCCATGTGGAAAGAGAGATCGTCAAAGCCTGTGAGTGCCGATGGGAGAGGAGCTGCGGGTGTCAGAAGCCTGACACCAATGCCCCCCCACCCCACCCCAGAGTGAATTAATAGCCTGTTGGCATGAGAGAGTCCCCTTGGGAAAGAAGGGCTGAGGCTTCACGTTTGTTTGTCTTTTTCATCTTAGTTGATGGAGTCCAGAACTAAATTGCATAATGAGACTAAGAAGCCGACCGTTAAACAGGAAACTATTCCCGATATGGAAGATTCTCCGCCAGTATCAGATTCTGATGTAAGCGTTTAGGATTTCCAGTGCTCACGAGAATTGACTAAGGTGATCCCGTTCCAGACGTCGTTAGGTGCCTGAATTACTGGGCAAGACACTGAGCAGACACAAGTGTGTGTAGTTGTATTGCTTCTCAAGTACTTGTATTCAGTAGTCCTTTCAGTGGTTCTTAATCACGTGAGATGTTTTTTCCATGGGTGCTGCTCATTTGGAGAGGGGGTGGAAAAGAAATGACATCCTCTGCTTCTTGTGCTTTAGGAACAGCAAGAATCGGTGCGGGCGGCCCCTGAGCGGAGCGCAGCACCGCTGCTGGGCCTCGTCGGCGGCATGCTGCAGGACACGACCGGGCAGCACCGTGCGCACCTCTTTGACCTGAACTGTAAGATCTGCACAGGTGAGCAGATCGGGGGGGAGACTGTGGAGACCCTTCTCAGGACAGCTGCATTCAAACCAAGTTACACAGTGGAAAGGCTAGAATCGTTTCTTCAAGCTTAGGAAGTGAGCCCCTACCTGTATAGTGTTGTTGATTTAAAGCAGTGATCGTCTGTCTACCCAGGGGCAGGCTTTGCTCTCGAGCGTGTGGGACTTCTCACGAAGGCCTGCCTTCTGTTCTCCAGGTCAGGTTCCATCGTCGGAAGATGAGCCAGCTCCGCAAAGACAAAAGTGGTCAACTTGTGCCAAGAAGGAGGACGCAGCGTCCAAGCGTGACAGCTCTGCCTGTGAGCCCGCTCTCAGCTCAGCCGATGACGCGGCCCCAGAAACTCGGCCTGAACACGCCTCGGAGCCAGACCTGGAAAGCCCTGCTCGCGCCCATGTGGAGGGAAAGTCCCTCCCGGTGCCTCCAGAGGACGGCCACCCCGAGCCCTCCGCCCTGGAAGGCGCCCCCTGCCCGTCCCCTGGTGGCGGCGCAGTGCTCACCACAGTCACGGTGTCCGGCCGAGACCCCAGGACTGCACCAGGCGGGCCGAGCACGGGCACGGCTCCCTCGGCAGCCCGCCCAGACAGCGTCCATCCAGCGGAGCCCCGACAGGATGTCCCGAAGCCTGTGCCGACCTCCGTGACAGTGCCCAAGTCCATCCTGGCCAAGCCGTCCACGTCGCCCGAGCCCAGATACCTCCTGTCGGTCCCGCCGTCGCCAAGCATCAGGTGCGGCCCCCGTGTGTGGTCTGAGCCGCTGAGCTGTGGCCTCTCTTGCAGATGAACAGAAGGAGCAGTAATGAGTGATTCAGTCGTTCAGCTCTGAAATCCACCCAGATATACAACTCTCCTCAATTTTCTATTTTAAAAAGGCGTTTTTTTAAAGCTTCAGTTTTAGGATGACTAATTATCACCTTAGAAATATGGTTCTTGAAAACTGGAATTTGAATTTACAGCCATCCAGTTTATTGCCTATATAGTTTATATTTCTTTGACCAGAATGTGTTCATATCATTATGATTAAGGTAATTAATTTGAAAAAGTAAGCTATCAAAACTTGCAGGAATTCACTTTGCTTTTATAAACACGTTAAATAAATAAATAAATAAATAAATAAATATTGGGGATTCTTTGGGCAGAGAGAAAGATTCACGTATTTTCTGTGGTTTTGTTTTACAGCATTTCAGAGTCCCGGTCCCCTCCAGAAGGAGATACCACCCTCTTTTTGTCTCGACTCAGCACCATTTGGAAAGGATTTATTAACATGCAGAGTGTAGCGAAGTTTGTCACTAAGGCGTATCCTGTCTCTGGATGTTTTGATTATCTCAGTGAGGTTAGAACCAGGAGGGAGAGAAGTATGTGTGTGCGTGTGCATGTGCGCGTTTTCCACAGGCACTCTGATCCCGCGCTGGAGTCAGGTGTGTGACCACCTTCCTGCTGAGTGTCTGGACGCACAAGCACCTCTGAAGGCAAAATAGGTGTTGCCAGGCCGAGTCAGCAGGCTACGCAGTTTGGACAGTGGCGAAAATTCAAATGAGAAATCAGACCCTCCCTCTTTTCTGAAAAAGCTGAAGCTTGTCTTCCTTCTCCCTCTGTTCCGCTAGAGCTTGTGCAAAACCTGAGTGTGCATGTGCCCACTGCAGGTGTGGTCAGACACGCGTGACCTGCCTCGGTGTGGAGGGGCACACGTGACAGGTCTTCTATGTTTCAAAGTGAACACAGCAGCCCTAGCATTTCAGACGTAACAAAGAGTGCTCAGTCACTTCTGAGACATACCTGGGTCTTTACTACATGTGTATGTTCATAAAAGACAGCAGTGAAACACTTTGCTAAATGTCATCCTATTTAGCAGAAGCTTATCCTCCTACCACCCTTGGGTTTGGTCCCTCATAATCCCGGATGTTAGTCAACTAAGCAGCATTTGACACAGTTATTGCTGCTTTGTTTGGGATAGTTGCAGTTGTCTTAGTTGTGAATCTCGGGTAGTTTGGGGTCTGTCTCTCTGTGACCGCCACGGTTCCACCGGCTATTGAATCAGAGTTCATTTCACTTAGGACCTGCCCGACACAATTCACATCGGCGGACGGATTGCCCCGAAGACAGTCTGGGATTACGTCGGCAAACTCAGATCTTCAGTGTCTAAGGTACCTGCCCACAGTCTGACCCCTGCACCCAAGGAAGAAGGGGTTTGTTGACACACGGCGCTCTCTCTGAAGTCTCGTCTTGCGTGTTAATACTTGAAATGCCTCTAGTTCGTGAGATATTTGCAGGTGGACGTTGAAGTTGATAGCTGGCTAACCTGCGAAGGGGTGTCTGAGTAGCACGACGGTGGAAGCTTTGTGAAAGCGCATGTGCGGTTCAGAGTTAGAAATACAGATGCTTTGTCCCTTCTTGTCTGAGCTGAGGGAGTGGAGGTGGGGGCAGGCGGCTGGGCTGGAGTCTGTGAATCCCTGAGATGCGGACACATCTGTGTGTCTGCGTGTGCAGTGCTCTTTGGGGGAGGGGCTCTGGTTTTCACTGGGGTCACAGAAGGGTTACGACCCTGGTCTAGTTCAGCCCTCCCATTTCGGAGCTGCGGGCAGCTCATCACACGCTTAGTGGTCACTTAGCTCTGTGTCAGACACTGCCCCAGACTGGCCCTGCACATAGAGTACCCCATCAGTACGAGAGCCCCAGGAGGTGGGCTCTGTGTTGAGGACAGTGGGACTAAGTAGTTTTAAAGCAGGTCCTCTGAAACCAAGATCAAACCTAGCAGTCTTGAGACTCGGGCCTGTGTCCTCTTCAGCAGCTTATTGTTCTGATGTGTTGGGCAGCAGGGCTGTGACAGTCAGAATTAGAGCTGGTCGCTTCTCTCCTCGCTTCCCTCCTGCTTTTGGGGCTTAGGTGCAAGGTGAAGCGGCTGCCTTTCCGAGTGGCCGCAGGTCAATGCTCCCCGCCCTCTGTTTGTTGCAGGAGCTGTGTCTGATCCGCTTCCACCCCGCGACGGAGGAGGAGGAGGTGGCCTACATCTCTCTGTACTCCTATTTCAGTAGCCGCGGCCGCTTCGGCGTCGTGGCAAACAACAGCAGGCACGTCAAGGACCTCTACCTGATCCCGCTGAGTGCCACGGACCCCGTCCCCTCCAAACTCCTGCCCTTTGAGGGACCAGGTAGGCCCCAGCCTTCTGCCCACACATCCCTCACACGCCCTGCAGAGTCTGTCCCAGCGAGCTGCATGCCTCACCCAGACCCGGCCTTTGGCAGCGGAACTTGGGAGCAGGGGTGAAGCAGCGTCGAGCTGTGGGGCTTCCTGGATAGTGGAGGGTGGCACCTGAAGTCCCCTGAGGAAGGTGTGAATTGTCTTCGAAAAGTCCCGTGAAGAGGGACAAACCCGTCCGGAGCCCGCCCACCTGGCGTGAGCAGGGTGTTGGCGGCAGGGGCTAGGCAGTGCCGGGAGGGTGGGGCCTGGGCCCGGCCTGCGGGCTTGCCTCCTTGCAGGCGTCAGGCCGAGCCTCTTCGCTGCAGGCATTTATTTTGAGGAGAAATGAGAAATAGCGTTGAGACAGGAACTGGTTCTAGAAATAGTCACTTTGAAATCTGCTCAAATTCTTGTCTTTGGCAGACCACGTTCTGTTCACTCATTCCTTAGAAAGTGCTGCTTCTAAAGAATTACTTACAGGCTGACCAGAAAGAAAGTTCAGGCTTCTCAAGGGAGCTAAAGGTGATTCCAAGGGGGACGTGGTCTCTGGGGACCCAACTCCTCTTAACCCTGAGAAGTTGACGGGACTTAAGTCTCGCCTAAATGGGAGTGTCTCCTTGGCCGTGGCGCCCCCCAAAACGGCTAAGCCTAAAAGATGCTGAGTGTAACCTGCGGTCAGCGCTCTTGAAGCACTTACTCCTACAGGCGGTAGCTACGCCCGCGCCCAGCGCCTCCGTGTCCATGGCCAGCGCCTCTGCCACAGCCAGGCACTTACGCACCCCGGTGGCTCTGTGGCTGGGCCCAGCGTCCTGGTCGGTCCCCGTGACCGCAGGGCTCGTGTCCCCTGACACAACACACGAAACTGTCTCAGTGTCAAACACATTAGAAGCCAAGCTCTCCAGGGGGCTGTCCCACTCCTCGCGCTAAAGCGGTGCCACCTGACGGGCAGCAGGGAGGGCTGTGGCCGAGGTTCTTGGCGGGCAGCTCCTGGGGTGCCGGCCGGCTCCCTGGATGCCGTGTTCCTGACACAGCGGTGACGGTGGTGAAGCTGACTTCCCGATACCGTGAGGAGCCTCCGGTCAGTCACAAGGGCGGAAGCCTGTGCGGGGCCTAGTGTGAGCATAGATCCTGTGACACGCACACTCTGCGCGTCTGTAGCAGCGGGACCTGGGAGGTGACGAAGCCCTGTTTCAGCCATGTTGGAGCCCCTCTCACGGCTCCACCTGCAGAGCCTGCAGTGGGGTTTTGCCTGACTCCGTCCCAGTGCACCTTGTCACACGAGCAGGGGGCTGCCGGGTTTGGGGCCACAGACAGACCCTGAGGTGGGCAGAGGTGGATGAGGTCAGGCGTGGTGAGGAGGCAGGGGCGCGGGGGCCACCGAGGAAACCCCCAGTTGGAGCCGCGGCGGGAGCTGGTGCAGTGCTGCTGGGTTGGGGCCCGGCTGGCAGAGGGAGGGGGCCGTGCTGGGTGTTTCGGGGTGACACTGGGACAAGGAAGGCTGGGCAGGGCGCTCACTTCATCTGCTAAGTGACCACACTTGATGACCAGCGGAGTGGACATTACTCCTCCACCTGCATTCCCAAGGCTGTCACTTCCTGAAGGGGATGCTCAAAAGCCTGCAGGTTTTCATCCACAATAGAGAACGAGTGTTTCATTAAAATAAAGTAGTAAGAGGGGTTTTGGAAACGTGATTGTATGGGAAATTTTACCATAAACTTTTAAAGACTTTTTTTTAAATCGAAGGGCTTCTAAATTTCAGCTTGTTTAATTTAGTATATATGTTTTTAATTCTCCTGATACCTTTGTTTGATATTAACGTCTGTGTGTGTTCTGTACACTTGTACATCAGCCAGACTCCCTTGGCCCCAGGCCACGTTACCTACCTGAGCTGCTTGGCACATTAGTATCGTGACTTGGTGCTCCCTGGGTACAGACGTCCGTGTGTCCCAGGCTCGTGGTGTGTGCGTCATGTGCGTGTTGTGTGTGCATGAGTGTTTGGAAGGTGGGCCGGGGGTGTTCCTCCTGTCTCTGCACAGCATCCTTTGACGGCACAGGTCCAGTCTGAGGGGCTGCCGTGTCCCTCGATGGAGCAGCCAGTGGGCTTGAGCACATGCTGCCCGGCAGCGCTGGCCCCACAACCTGACGGGAGCACCCTTGACCCCCCACGTCAGCCCCGCAGCTGGGAGTGCCCTCACTGCCCAGGGTTGTCGTTGCCTGAGGTCTCAGGGCCAGTGAGCATGGAGTCAGGGTCCGCCCTGGCCGCATCTCTATCCCAAGGCCTTCGGGCAGCCCGCCAGCGGGCGGGCCTCTGGGAGGAGGAGGGCAGGTCTGTGGGAGTGGAGAGCGCCTGACTGGGCACGTCCGTCTCTGGACTTGGGAGCCCCATAGATTTTGACAGTATGGCTCACTGGAGAAGCAGGCGAGGACACGAGGTGTTGGAACCCATGTGCAGAGCCGGAGAGGCCTGCGTGGCCTGCTCGTGGTCAGCGTCCTCTCCACCCCGCGCTTGGATGGTGGACGTGGGGTGGTCTCCACGCAGAACCCACAGCCCAGTCCCTGCACGGCAACAGAGCCCATCTGAGCCCAATCTGCCTCCAGGGCGTTTTGTCCTCCCGGGCTCCCTCGACTTGTCCCAGAGGCGCCAGGCCGTCACCACGTCACACAGCCTGGAGGACGGCTGGGAGGCCCACGTAAGTCTGAGCCAGCGGACAGTCCTTCCACTGTGGACATGGCTCAGCTCAGTCCCACGCACACTGACGGGGCTCCACCCATGGGGACTCGGGTCTCAGCTGGTCCGCGCGTCTAGGGGCTTTATTCACAGAAGGAAGACCAGTCAGATGGGACGCTGGGCCTAGGCCAGGGCGCCCGGCCCTCCCGAGGGGGTGGAGGGCGCCTGTCGAGGGCCCTCGGGCATCTAAGGTGTGGACCACCCTGAGCAGAGGACAGGGACCTGCCCTCCGAGGCATTGCAGGGAGAGGGCTGTTCTCTTAGGCTGGCTCCATCTGTGGTGTCTGCCTTCTGTCCTCACTCTTAACTGCTTCCTAAATTAGCAGACCGTTTCCGTGACTTGCAATATTGTCAGGTAAAAGCACGTCTTCAGTTTCTGCGTGTCTGCCTGCGTAGCTGTGTACAGATGTTGTATCAAAGGCAAAATCGTGCTGAATGGAAAGTGCTTCTCTCTCCTTTGAAATCAATAAAAATATTTCATGGAAACTGGTCATTGTTTGTCTGAATTTGAACCGTTTGGTAGCTCTTGGTGCCCATCCAGATGCACTGTGACGGAGGACTGTCTCCACCTTGCTTTGCCTCAGCCGACGCCAGTGTGCTTCCGGCTGTGCGGGCGGCGGTGCTGCGCTGGGGGCGCCTGGACACGGGCGGGCGGACGGATGGATGACGCTCTCCTCACTGGGACGTGGAGCCCTGGCTTTGCACAGGTCTTAGGGACCCAAGAGTGGGAGCGGGCGAAGTCTGCATGGGAGCTGAGTGTGGCGGGCGGGCAGCTGCTTCTCCCTGTATTTGCTGGGTCTCTGCCCAAGTCCTCTTTGAGGACGGTTGCTGCTAACTCCAGCAGTTTCTGTTCCCGCAGGTGTGGACGTTTTGTCTCGTCGGACTCAGACCATAAGAAGGTGTTCACTGTAAATACTGAATAGTGGAGCATGCCAGGTAGATTTAGGGGTAAAAGCCTCATTTGGTAGTTGGGCAGCTTTCAGCTGGTTTATTAATTAAAACTAAACCTCGTCCCCCGCTGTGCCACGTCCAAGGTGCATGGGGGCTGCTTCCCCCGCGGCCCTGTTGCTGACACACCTGGACACAGATCGTGGTTTGGGTCTTGGCTCAGGAAATCCACACACACCTTTTCAGCTGTCCCTCGTCCCTGGGTTTGTCCACTTCTCTCTTTGTACGGGTGGTCTGGGGCTGACCCTTTCACCGTGAAGACTCGGGGACCTAGATGCAGCTAAGAAGGCTTGTTTCATCCACACGGGACATCGTGGACACGTTTGCTCCTGCAATTTGGAGGGGGTCGGGCAGGGGTGCCGACACCCCGGTGCTCAGTCTGACCAGTACCCCTTGTCTGGAAATGATAGTTCAGTGGCCTCCCACCTAGTTCTCATCTACCTGATGAGTCATAAGCCTCACCACTACCCTCAAAGGGAGGTCGGTAAGTAAGCACCCGCTTGTAGCCATGGGACAGAGGCCCTGTGCGGAGCCGGGGGGGGCGCCCCGGGCCCCCGGCGGGAGCCCTGTCTCTGCACGCAGCCAGCGTGCTCACTGCTGCTGCGCCTTCTCGGGGCGCCCTTTCCTCTCCAGGGGTCACACTCAACAGTGGGCGCGCCCACAGGGGCCCCAGGCAGGAAATGGGGCCTTCGGGGGAAAGCTGTCCCTGCCACCGTCCCAGTGGTAGTAGCCCTTTGACTGTGTCCAGCGTGCCCTTGCCAGGCGCCTGTCATGAGGGTGCGGAGCTGGGGGGAACCAGACGTGCCCTCACCTCCCTAGCGGTCCCTGCCGAGGCCCCGGTAGCACAGTGAATCATGTTCTTCCACCCGCGGTGCTAGTTACATGTCAAGTCTCCATGCAGCCATAACGTGCACAGGTGAAGCAGATAAGATTGGACTGCTTCAAACACAGCCCAATTTAAATGTAAAATCCTGGGGAAGATAAGTGGGGAAATGCAAAACTAACACTCCTCCAACTCTGGAGCTTTATTAGATCGCTTACGGGTGTGTGTAGATGAAGGAGTTGAGGGCTGAAAGCATTTAAAAATACTAGCTGCTTAGTTAGATGCTGGTCTGCAGGGAGTTTACTGTTTTTGAAACAAATGTAAATGTTAAGTAATTTAATCCTAACCTCACCTGTGATGCCTGTGACCACAAAGGGTAGAGTCTAGAGAATTTTGCCAAGTCTGGGGTATATCATTTTTGTTAGGAAGCATATAAAGCTGTTGCAAGTTGTAGGGCTGGCACACCTCCCGAGGACAGGACCCCATCTCCCTGGATTTAACGCAGTGACTTAGCCTCCACACACAGCGTCTTTGACCTGAAACGCGATTCATGCTGCAAGCCCTGGTGTTGGCACCTTAGAGGTTTAGCTCTTCAGAGGTAGCATAGCCCATCTGCATTGAGGACAATGAGGACAGTCGTGGGCCCTGGGCTGCTGAGAGGACGCCCCCGGCCAGGGCTCCCCAGCCCTCCCCGCCCCCGCCCACGTGGGCCGAGCACATTCCTCTGCTGCTTCTGCTCCCGGGGCTGGCCAGCGCTCCAGCTTGTGGCTCGGCTGGGGACCTGTTCTGCCAGCTCTGGGGCAGTGTCAGTGACAGTCGGTCCAGAAAGGGCCACGAGAGCCAGTTGAGCTATTCACTGTGCCCCAGACTGGATATTAGTGAGCTGTAAATTATTCAGTAAGTGGCTGTTACAGTGAGTGAGAGATTTACAATTTTAAGGTAAAATAATTCATTTTGATTAGAAAGCGAACTTGATAGAATATCTTCCACATCTGAGCAGAACCATCTGGATGCCATGCTCAGTGCAGTGGGCCTGGCCTTCCTGTCTCCACGCCCTCCTTTGCCCAGCTCCTCCTTCCCCTGAGTCACCACTGTCATTAGAAGGGCAGGCAGAGGACATTCTGGAAGCCATTCCTCTTATCATGAGTGGGTGTCTTCATGGGCACCTCAGCCCTTGAATGTCAGCCTGTGAAACGAGGCGCTGAGCACAGTGGGGAGGGGGGCCAGGAGTACCTCGCCGATCCATGCGGATGCTGGGCCAGCCCAGCTCACTCTGGCATGCCAGGTCTTCCTCCTCCTCGGGGGTGGGATGGGACATCCGCCACCCTCGTGTTCAGCATGTCAACCCATCTCTGTTGGAATTTAGGGAGGGTGACAGGCGCTCAGAACTACACAGTGGGTGTCCAGAGACAGCTATTTGATCTGTGATCAACTTAAAATCACAGAAAGAATAGGAAAAACAGTGCTGATTTTCTTTTTTAGTGAGTCAACAAAAAATATATAGCATGAATGTCTTTTACACAATAGTGATTTATGTGTAAATTGAGTTTATACGATTTGATTAATTTTAAGTATGCTGTTGAAGCAAAATTGTGGTCCCGTGTTTATCGTTTCTCCCTAACTTACTGATCTGTGACTTGGGCTTCTCTGTTCCCCTGTTGGTATTCCGGGTTTGTTATTACTGTGAGGGTGGGTGGAGGGGCCGTACAGAAACAGTAGCATCCCTGGTCCAGTACACCACAGTCCAGAATGTGTGGACCAAGAATTTGTTAAGAAATAATTATTTTTTAAGAACTGTGCAATGTTCTGAAATTCCCAGCGTGTTCTCCACGTGGTCTGTCCTTTGTTGCCCCTGTCCCGAACACCTTTGGGCTTTAAGCCGCACGTCCTGTGTTGACAGAGACCTGAGCGTTCGGTAGCTTTTGAGAAGTTACTGGTCATTGAATGTCTTTCTAAACCTGCAAGAACATTTGTTTTAGGCATTTTGGTCAGCATCACTTTTCCCATCAATTGTAATTTTGACACCAGTGACTCATGAACTTACCGAATGGCGTGTGCTATATCGATCAGTGTAATTTTGTTGATCATTATAATTGAGTTGTAGAACTGGTCCTTAATTGAACCTTGAATTTTAGTATGAATAGCTTAATTTACATATTGCAGCTCATAAGTTAAAGTCGAAAGGGGGTGCTGCCTTCCTGATTTGTAGCAAGAGGCAGATAAAGGAACACAGCTAAGAGTTTGTTTAGAAAACATCCTGGTACATACAGGCTTCATTCCCAGTAGGTGAACGGCCTGGAGTGTGTGCGTGCTGGCCTTCCCCACCTCCCCCAGCGCGCCTCTACCCTAGCGTTGTGTATAATTGAAAATCTGTAATAATTTTAGCACTGGGCGAATGCACGTGTGCATGGGGCCCTTGGTTTTGTGGTTTGTGGGCCCGTCAGGCTGGGCAGGTGTGCGGAGCAGTCTGCGTCTTTTGCAGCCAGTCTGCAAACACTTGGTTCTGTTTTGCCACAGAATCTCCTCCTCCTCCCTCTGGAAGCCACCCCCCCCCACCCACCCACCCCCCGCCGCCGCCCTTCGCGCCCAGAGTTGACCCCTGAAGGACAAAAGCTACAATTCGATTCTAAAACTTGCACAACTGTTTTGCTTTTTAGGTCTTGAGTCACCGCGTCCAAACATAATCCTGGGGTTAGTAATCTGCCAAAAAATAAAGCGGCCTTCAAATGCTGGCGAATTAGACAAGACAGAGGAGAAGCGGCCCCGTATTCAGACACAAGAAGAAATGGATCCCGTCCACCCCAGGGTGCCAGCAGCCCTGCTCCCTGAGAAGAAGCCCCCCAAGTACCCGCTGTGCCCAGGGGACACGGCTGTCAGCACCACACCCCCGGGGTCTCCCCCACCCCCACCCCCTCCTCCAGAAGCACCAGGTGCGCCGGCCTCGTCTTCCATGTTACAGATACTGTCGTCGCTCAAGCCAGGAGCCACGAACACTGTCACAGCATCACCCGCGTCAGTGACGGTTGCGGTGGCCGCTTCCTCTGTCACTTCCTCTTCAAAAACAGCTTCGCCCCTAGAACATATCCTGCAGACTCTCTTTGGGAAGAAGAAGGCATTTGACTCCCCCACCAAAGAGCCTGCCGAGTCGGCCCCAGCCCCCCACCAGGACTCAAGAGCCAAAGCTGGCGGCGGGCTGCCGGCGGCGCCTCTGCTGGACCCAATTGTCCAGCAGTTTGGTCAGTTCTCAAAAGACAGACCTCTGGAGGAGGAGGAAGACGACAGGCCGTATGATCCCGAGGAAGAGTACGGTCCTGAGAGAGCCTTGGACACTCAGCTCGGAGACCGCGGGAGACGCCAGGACGCGGACAAGGCCGCGGAGGCAGCTGAGCGGGAGGAGGTGGCCTATGACCCGGAGGACGAGACGATCCTAGAAGAAGCCAAAGTGACCGTCGACGACCTACCCACCAGAATGTGTGCGGACGTGCACGGCGGGCCTGGCCTGCCGGCGCCCTCCCTGGCCGAGCAGCAGCAGATGATAGAGGAGCTCACCAAGCAGATCGAGGAGCAGCAGAGGCAGGTGGAGGAGCAGGAGGAGGCGCTCAGGCAGCAGAGGGCGGCCGTCGGGGCCTCCATGGCCCACTTCTCCGTGTCGGACGCGCTCATGTCGCCGCCGCCCAAGGCCGCGCTCCTGCCGCAGGAGCCGCAGGCCGCGTACAAGTCGGCCGCGCCCCCCGCTGGCAGCCAGGCCCCGGGCCCGAGCGCCGAGGCGCGGCTGAGCCGGGACCCGCGGCAGGCCCGGCGGCTGGCCACGGAGGGCAGTGAGAGCGAGGCCGCCCCGAGGCCCCCGCCGGCCAGAGAAGCGCCCGGAGGGGCCGCTGCCGGCCTGGGGCCACTGCCAGCCCCGGAGGAGCCAGAGACAGTCCCTCCACCGTGGGCTCCGGGCGAAGAGGCCCCACTGCCGGCCAAGCAGGACGGCCCCCTGCGCGAGCCCACGGAAAGCCCGGGGCCTGAGGGCGCGGCCGGCGGGGACGGCACGGCCAGGCCTGCCCGGAAGGTGCTGCTGCCCACGCCGCCGGGCGCCTCCTTCCAGGCCCTCTTCCCTTCGCAGCACGAGGGCCAGACCTTCCACCCTCCCGGAGGAAGGGATCCTTTCTCGGGTCCAGTGTACACCTCTCAGGAAAAACCTCTGGGCTCTTGTCAGTACGAGGATCAGAGAAATGCTCAGTTTCCCGAAAAAAGTGACTCCCTGGCAGCTGAAACCGAAGGAGACAGAGAGCCACAGCCCAGGCCAGGTGAGGGGGCCGGCGCGTTCCCCACCGCAGCACAGAAAGGGGGGCCGCTGCCCCAGGTCCAAGGCCAGCGGGAGCCTGCACCGCGCGCTTTCGGGATGTCGGGCCTTCACGGCCCCAATTTCACAGGCCCACGGGGGCCAGTCCCTCCGTTCTCAGAAGAGAATTCTAATAGCGACGGGCCGAGAGGGGGGCCTCCACCAGCCAGATTCGGGCCCCAAAAGGGGCCGATCCCTTCCTTGTTCTCAGGGCCACACGGGCCACCTCCCTACGGGGACGGGAGGGGCCCGTCCCCCTCCCACCTGGGCGGGCCCAGGGGAGCAGGGCCGCCTCCATTTGAAGACCGCAAGGACCCCCACGGGGAGAAGAGGGAGTTCCCGGAGGCCCCGTACGGTGAGGCCTCGGGCCCCCCTGGCCAGTGCGAGGGGCCCGAGCAGGCCCCGTTCCTGGGAAACAGGGGTGCCGCGCCTTTCCAGTTCGGGGGCCAGAGGAGGCCTCTGCTGTCGCAGTTTAAAGGACCCCGAGGTGGCCCTCCTCCCTCTCAGTTCGGAGGTCAGAGAGGCCCCCCCGCGGGCCACTTTGTGGGCCCGAGGGGGCCGCACCCTGGGCAGTTTGAGGGCCCCCGGGGCCAAGGTCCTGGATTCGTGCCGGGACCCAGGGGGATGCAGCCGCAGCAGTTCGAAGAGCAGAGGGTTCACTCGCCGCCCAGGTTCACCGGCCAGAGGGCACCGGCGCCCTTGCCCTTTGGGGGGCCCCGGGGGGGCACTCCCTTCCCCGAGAAGAGCGAGTCGGCGCCTCCACGCTTCCACTTCCAGGGCCCGGCCACCCCCGGACCCAAGCCGGCGCCCCGGCCGTTGCTGGAGCTGCCCAGCCACCCGCCCGCGCCACCCGCCGCGCCAGCCCCAGGCCCCGAGGCCGAATTCCGCGAGGGCAGGGGCCACGAGTACAGAGGACCAGGCTTCGAGGGGCGGCCCCGGGACAAGGCCCCAGAGGAGCCCGAGGCCCCGCCGCCGGACAGCCGCCCGGGCCGGGCCCTCGAGGACCGGCGGCGCGAGCGGGAGCGTGGGAAGCCCTGGGAGCGGGAACGCGGCCGGACCTGGAGCCGCGAGCGGGACTGGGACCGAGGCCGCGAGTGGGACCGACACCGCGACAAGGACACTGGCCGCGAGTGGGACCGGGGCCGCGAGCGCAATGCGGGCAGGGACAAGGGGCGCGAGTGGGACCGGGCCCGAGAGCGGAGCCGCAACCGCGACCGCGACCGCAGACGTGACCGGGAGAGGTCCCGCAGCAGGGACCGCGACCGCGACAAGGCCCGCGAGCGGGAGCGCCGCAGGGACCGCAGTCGGAGCCCGGAGCGACCCCGGGACCCCAAGGCTGAGGCCCCGCGGGCCACCGCCCCCGCCGCCCAGACCTAGGGCCTCCCGTGAAGCCGCGCTCACGTGCTAAGCAGGTGGTCTTGGAAAGAGCTGGGAGCTGAGGCACAGGACAGAACCTTCTGGACTTGAGAAATTACTGTAGTTTTGTGTGTGATGGTTTCTTACAAAATTTCACACCTTTACAATTCTGACGCTTTTTAAATAAAAACTAAGAACTCTTTAACATTTCCATTTAATGTACTGAAATGGGAAAGTACCTACAAAAGCATATTGCTTTTTCAGATTATAAAGTTATCTTTTCTAATAACTTGACAATTGTAAATTTTAAGGGAGTTTAGTGGACCTCAGAGCCATACCTTTCCTGACATCTCATCTGTGATACCTGTTTCCAGAAGCTGACTTCACAGGGTTTGGGGCAGGCGGCCGCGTGTTTCTGTGCATGGCTGTGTCAGCTCGTCTCTGGAATGTTGAGAAACACCAGACTTACAGGTGCATCTTTCTCTTGTCATGAAGAAATTTGAATTACAAATTTCAACCAGGAAACAAAAACACATTTCTTGGTTTTGCTCAGTGTTTAGGTATCGCCTTACATGTTCCCCCCACCCCCAAACATGATTAAAAGCAACATCTGAATAGAAATTGTGGAATTTTAAATAACAATTTATTTTAAAAGGTTTAAATTTTACCAGCCTAAAGAAAGTGAGAAAAGAAAGCAGTTAAGTGTACTTTAAAAGGCAGGGCGGGTGGAGGGAGTAGGTTTCTTTGATTTGGATAATCGGGAACGTTTTGTTTGTTGAACTTTACCATCTGAGCGGTTCGGTTCGTTCTCTGTCCCGGGAAACGTGCACGAGCTGCTCCGCACTGTGGTACTTGTCAGGTGACAAATCTCAACGTTTGTCATTGAAATGGAACAATATTTGTGTAAAGCCTGAGATGAAAATAGTGATACTAGCTTAAGAACTGCAAACTAGAAAGCTTTTCACTGTGAGACACAGTATACCGCTTCTCGTCATGTATATTTTCCAAGTACTTCTGAAGTGCAAAAGAGAGAAAAAACTTGCTAATTTATTTGACTGTACAAAGAAACTTTGATAATTTTTTTATATTTTCATAAACTTACTTTTGCAAATATAAAATTAGAGAATTTCATTTGTTCTTTGGAGTCTGTTCCACTGTACATCACTACAGATTTTTCACTTTCTAGCACAAACGTTTAAGTTATGAGAACATCGAGAACTTAGCAATTTGGAGTGATTGGTGTTAGAGACCCTGTCAGTAGGTTACGTTAAAGTGGCGACGAGTTCCAACATCTAACGAGATGTGAAGGTTTTTTTACGTGTAAAACAAAATTTTTCTAATTTAAATACAACCAATGTAAAAAATCGAGTGTGTTTCTTTAGGTTTACTTAATAGAAATTTCTGTAAATTGTATTTTATATTGCAAAGTATTATATCACTGTACATTAAAACATGGAACTTCATAGCTTTGTTACTTGAAGTAGAATAAACATCTACAGAAGATTTTCTGTCTCGTGTGGCATCGCGTTGGAAAGTCGGGTCTGGAGAGGGATGCCTCAGCTCCCGCTTCTTGGCAGTCGGCGTGGTGTGGGCAGCAGTGCCCTTTGGCCTGAAGACCCCTGCCGGATGCACCCCGTTCCCGGGATGGTTCCAGCACAGGACCCGATGTCGAGCAGGAAGCCCGAGGCCACCAAGGGAAGGACGGAGAAGCGCACGGTCAGGGGATGACAGAGACGTGGGGCCAGGTCGGGGTGGGGCAGGCGGTCGACAAAGGTACCGGCAGGGTCGGCAGGCACCCAAAAGTCCCGGCCGCTGACTCGGGCCTTAAAAGGAGCACCAGGCTGGTCACGAGCGTGTGGTGAGGCGGAGCTCGTGGCCCAGGCGCCTTGCTGGGTGGAATAAGGGGCAGGGGCCGGACCAGCAGATGCGGTGCCTTCAGGTCAGGGAAGTGGCTGCTGCTGGGAGGAGAAGACAAAGGTGTGGGCCTTGCCCTTGAACTTCAGGGCCACCAGTGACTGGCCCCAACCTGGTGGCCCTTGTGCCAGCATTTAGCTTCTCAGCAAGTTTGTGCACCCATCGCCCGCCGTGAGCCCAGACAGCCAGAAAACATCCCTCGGGCAGGACAGGCTCTACCCCTGTGGGCTGGAGAGTCAGTAGCTTGCGGTCTGGTTTACTCGGCTGAGCGCACGACAAACCAGGGGCGAGTGCCGCAAAGCGGGGGTCCCGCGGGGGGACGCCACCATCACTGCCGTCTCAGAAAGGCGTCGGGCCAGGCGAGGCCAGGAGGGTGGCCGCTCGTCTACGGAGAACCCACCGCGCTAGGCTGACCTCGGGGAAGACCGCCCTACGGCGAGGTCCTGCCAAAGAGGAAATCCCGAATCCTGCAGGATAGACGCCGAGCAGGGCTGGGCACTGTGCCCGGCTCCAAAACGCGTGAGTCCCTCCGGCCTGCAGGCTGCTGTCCAAGCAGTTTTCCCAAAACGTCGGGGAAAATATGCCCAAGTTTTAAAATCCTCCGTCCCTTGAGTACAGCTGGGACGTCTGCATCCTCCCCCAGCCCTGCTTTATCTGCTCCACAGAATATCCTCCCGCGGCGCCCGCAGCTCTGTCCTTACGCTGCCGGCTACCCCTGCTCTCCTCCAGGACCAGCCCTGACGGCTCCAACCCGGGACCCCGTTTAGCCAAAGTCCCTCACACGCAATCAGGTGCGCCGTGCAGCGCTTGGTTCTCCGGAAACCTGGCATGAGGACTCCCTCCCGCTGGAGGCCTCGAGGGCCGCGGTGCCTGGCAGGGCCCCGTATCCCATCCAGCTCCGCAGAGGCAACCGTCGCGGAGGCTGAAAGCAGCCTCCAAGGGAGGATCACACCCCAGGGGCCGGACTCTCCCCACCGCCGCACCAGCAGGTCCAGGGCCAGGGAGACAGCAGGGTGAGGGCACGGCGACGGGGACCAACTGGCTGTGCCCTTGAAGGGGCCTGAGCAAGGGTTGGGGAGGCCCCTCAGGGTGGGGATGGGAGCTCCTGGCTTGGGATGGCTCTGACGCCTGCTTCCCACCAGATATTTAGGAAAGGGGAGGCCCTCCAACACCACCCACACTTTCCACCCAGCGGTCACCACGGGTAGCCACCTGTATCTTTTCCCTTAATCTTTTTTCCCCTCTATTTTTCTTTTACAAAATTGGGATTCTATACATTCTTGTATCTTTTCTTCACTTCTTATAATCTGGGCAGTTCCCAAAGGCATCAAGTATTCATCAAAAGCATCATTTAGGACTTCCCTGGTGGTTCAGTGGTTAAGAATCCGCCTGCAGGGCTTCCCTGGTGGCGTAGTGGTTGAGAGTCCGCCTGCCGATGCAGGGGACACAGGTTCGTGCCCTGGTCCGGGAGGATCCCACATGCCGCAGAGCGGCTGGGCCCGTGAGCCATGGCCGCTAAGCCTGCGCATCCGGAACCTGTGCCCCACAACGGGAGAGGCCACAGCAGTGAGAGGCCCACGAACCACAAAAAAAAAAAAAAAAAGAATCCACCTGCCAATTCAGGGAATACGGGTTCGAGCCCTGGTCCAGGAAGATCCCACGTGCCGTGGAGCAACGAAACCCGCGAGCCACAACTGCTGAGCCTGCGCTCTAGAGCCCTAGAGCCCATGCTCCGCAACAAGAGAAGCCACTGCAATGAGAAGCCCGCACACCGCAACGAAGAGTAGCCCCTGCTCGCCGCAACTAGAGAAAGCCCGCACGCAGCAACGAAGACCCAACGCGGCCAAAAATAAAAATATATAAATATATTTATATTAAAAACATCATTTACATTTTTCACGTTGTTCAAAAGTTTCTAACTTCTACTTTCCAGAGAATGTGGGCTCCCTGGAGATTTGTGGGGTCCTGTGTGTTCCCAGAATGTGGGATATGAAAGAGGTGTACCAAGAAGATCAAGATCTCCCAAATGCCGCCATCTGGAGACAACTGTTCTTAATGGTGTTTCTGGCCCACTTTTCCTGTACCCATGTTGCTGGTGTTCAGGTGGGGGGTCACCAAGGAAGCACAGAGACTTTTTCCATCTTCGAGCTTCACACGAGGGTGGGGCAGGCAGCCCTGGTGGCTGGAGCGGCTTGCAATGTCACTGAGGGTCCCCCGTGCTCTGCCAACCTCAGCTCATGACGCTTGTCCTCGTGTTTGCAAGGAGGCTGCCCCTGCAGCCATCACGTCACCACCTCACTGTTACAGGAGGAAGCCAGCAGGAACGACAGAGCCTCTGTTCCCCTTTTAAATGTCTGGTTTGACCTCATTGGCCAGGTTGGCACACGGCCACCTCTGGCTGCAAGGCAGCAAATCAGGGTATCAGGGTCTGCCAGAGAAAAAGAAGAGGAATTCAGCCACTGTGGACACCACCCCAGGGTGTCCCTTTACGTAAAGGGTCAGAAAACTGACTGTAGCAAGTGCTGGCGAGGATGCGGGGTGGCGGGGAGGGAAGGTGGCACCTCCCTGGAGAAGAGCTGCGGGTTTCCAATCAGTAACTTGTCATTAAATTCCACACAAGCCGGCCACCCCCCGCTAGACATTCACCCCAAAGCATGCATCATCAGTGAGGGCAATGTCACCCCAAGGGGATGAGAACCCAAGTACTTCGAGTGATTTATTCACAGTTGCCTACACCAGGAAACCACCCAGGTGCCCTTCAGTCAACACGGGGGGTGGATCGTGGCCCAGCCACGGGGAGGAGGGAAGTGCATCCAGTGAGAGAGGCCCCAGACCAAGGCCACTGGCCGCAGGACCCCCTGAGGGACATGCTGGAGGGGGCAGGTTGCAGACAGGGTGGGGTGGGGAGCCTCTAAGGGGCAGCACGAGGGAGGCATCTGGGGGACGGGGGCATGCTGTCCGATGGCAGCGCTGCAGGCACAGCTGTTTGCACTTGTGACTTTGACCGTGAGCAACACCCAGACGCACAGGGAGACCAAGTGCTGGGCTGGCAGCTCCCAGGGATAAGCCCCAGCTCCCGCACACACACATGCACACGGATACGCACACACATACGCACACACTGGCACACACGCACACACGTGTCAGGAACGAAAAGAAAGCAGCTCAAGTCTGGAAGGCGAACCGGCCGCGGTCACGCTTCTCTCCCTGGACGATGTGCATCCTTTCATCTGTGGTGGCGCGCTCTCGGTTTTCAGAAAAGATCCCCACCCGTGTAATCAAGTAGTAAAGGAACGCTTTCCTTTTGTTTAGAAAACGAGGAGTGGGGAGGGAGGAGGAGGGCAGAGGAAGGGAGAGGAGCCCCGGGCAGCAGCCTCAGGTCCCTCTGCCGCTGCTTTTCTCAGCCACGCCATCACCCCCGTCAGGACGGCCCTGTGCATCCCTGGCTCTGGCGTCCTGCTGCATCGTGTCTTTTTCTAGGCCAGTCCTGGAATCCCTCCACCCTGCTGAGCATTCGGACCCGATTCTCTCCAGCACTGGGTCCACCACTTGCTGCTTTTACTGTGTTGTGATTTTGCAGTTTTAACTGAAGACTCGGCCCTTCCCTGCCTCTGCTGGCCTCTGACTCCTGCTGCCCTGCCCCTCGTCACTGGAGTGTTCATCTCTTGACCCCGCGAGCTCAGACTCACGTTAATTTCCTTGGAAGTTCAAAAGCAGTTGCCTTAAACTTTCCTTTGGTTTGTCTTTCCTTCTGTGCGTGCGTGTGCATGTGCGTGTGTGTGTGTGATTAACCAATACTTTAATAGCTGAGGAACTTTCGAGCAAGCAGAAGGAAACTCGTATTTTGTTCAATGTCCTATTTCTCAGTCCTATAAATCTATTAAACAATAGTTTTAGAGGTAGTTAAACACAATATCAAACACTTAAACACCAAATTAAATACTGAACAATTTTTCCAAATATTTAGAAATCGGTCACAAAGGTATTTAATCGAATTCTCCTAAGCCACTGATTGAAATCACATCTCTAACAAAGTTTTCTCCGATTCTTTTACTACTTAAGGAGCGAACAAAACTCACAAATCACAGCAATAACAAGATGCGCAGCAAGTGGTTTACAGATGCCGGTGCCATGGGTTTCACCGTCTCTTCGTTATCTGGGTCAGAGAGAGACAGAGAGAAGAGGAGAGGGAGGGAGAGAAGAGGGAGACAGGGATTGGGGGATGCATCAGGGCTTGGTCTGCAGGCTTAGCCCCGGCTGTGGGAGCTGCTGCGGCCAGAGCTGGACGGGAAGGACGGGCAGAGGGGAGGGTGTGGAGGGCGAGGTGAGGCCAGGCCGGGCCCCACGAGGATGGACTAGCCCCTCTCACGTGTTTCTCTCTACCTCCAGCCTGGACGGTGCGGACAGCCGGCTTGAGAAGCTGGCACTCTTTGTCATACAGGTTAGAGGCTCACCTGGCCCGAGGGAGGCTGAGCGGATCCCGGGAGGCGGCGTGGCCAGTGGGGACACTACCCCCAACAAGGCGACTGCCACACGCGTGACCCCAGATCGACCCTCCGAGTTGAAATATTGATGCGGCTGTTGCTTCCCTTCTGGTCTCCAGATCTTGTGCAGAACTGTCTCTGCTGATGCCCTCAACTGCGAACACGCAGCAGAGGGGCTTCTGAGAAAAGGGGCCCGGCTAGCCGCCCCCCGCCCATCATCTCGGCCCCCCACGCGCCTCCATGCCTTGCTTACAGCCGCCCTTTGAGCCAAATTCCCAAAGGAAGACCGGCACAAACTCACCTCCCGCCCAACACGACGCCCCCATCGCCACTGTCCCCTTCCCCAGGAGAGGGGACCGGACCTCCCGTCACTTCTGGGCAGGCTGCCCGGTCCTGCAGACCATGGGAATAAGGCCGGCCATTCCCGTCACATCCTACGAGCAAGGGACGAGCAAGGAGGAGAAAACAAAAGCGGGCGGTGTGTAAACACGCAGGCACGTTTGCATCAGAAGTAGGACGAGGCGCGGCTGCCACAGCCCTCACTCCTGGTGGCAGCCTGCCGCGGCGCTGGTACCGACACCGACCCTCCTCCATGACCCTGTCCACGCTCCCTGGGCCCCCGAGCAGCTGCTGGGGGTTTGTGGCCTGGTGGGTGACCCAAACCTTTGCTTGTGCCGGGTCTGAGCCTCAGCCGTCGGGCCCGAGGGCATCGCTGTGGCTGTCCACCGGCTTAGAGGACGAAGAGGACCTGGTTCTCCGGCTCCTCACCCTGGACAGTCGGGCCCTGCCACCCCTGCTTTGGGCCTGAAGAGTCCCAAGTGGCCAGGCCACAGCCTCCACCGACGGCCCCAGGAAGCCTCACTGCGTCCCCGCGAGGAAGGTCTCTTCCCCTTGGGACTGAGCCCTCTAGAACCGAGAGTCACAGAACAGGAAGCACAGATTCTGCGGGGCATCAGGAGAGGTAATAGGGAGAGGGGCCACCCCATTCGCACCCCTTGATTCCAGATCCAGCAATCCTGGAGCGAGAGCACCACTGGTTGCGGAGCCCAGACCGTGTCCCGGGAGACGTCGCCCCCGCCCTGACCCGCGCGGGGTTGCCACCTAGCTGGCACAGTAACTGAGTCTTCAAAAGGCCGTCAAGCACATCTCGTAGACTGCCCAAAGCATGCAACGCTGACAACACCAGATGGGGCTGAGGATGTGGAATGACAGGAGCTCTCGTTCACGCCAGTGGGAATTCAGAATGGTGCAGCCACTTTGGAAGACGGTTTGATTACTTCTTACAAAACTAAGCATCCGCTTACCATACGCTCCAGGAGCACACTCCTTGGTACCTACCCAAAGGAGCTGAAAATTCACGGCCACACAAAAGCCTGCACACGGATGTTTACAGCAGCTGTATTCATAGTTGCCGAAACTTGGAAGCAACCAAGATGTCCTTCAGCAGGTGACGGATAAATAAACGGTGTCCCACGCAGACAATGGAATATGATTCAGCACTAACTGAAATCAGCTATCAAACCATGAAAAGACACAGAGGAACCTGAAATGCATTTAACTAAGTGAAAGAAGCCAATCAGAAAAGGCCGCATGATGCCACCCCTATGACACTCTGGAGAAGGCAGAACTATGGAGACAGTAAGAGGATCGGCAGCTGCCAGGGGGCAAAGGGGCAGGGGGATGGGTAGGCAGAGCACAGGGGATTTTTAGGGCAGTGAAAGCACCCTGTATGCTATTCAACATGCATGTCCTATACGCATTCTGTTACACTCACACCTTGGTGTGCGCTTGAGTGATCGTAGGTGCTACTGTACTTTAGCTGCAGGGTCTGCATGTCCACCGCTAGGGTATAGGAACGTGACTGGTATTAGGATGTTGTTATGTTCTCCGACCTTGCTGAACTCACTGGCTTTTGTGTAGGTTCTGTAGGAGTTTCTCCCCAGGGCATCGTGCTGTCTAGGGAGAAAGTAGACAGTTCCATTTCTCGTCTTCCCACCTGCATGCTCTTCTTTCTCTTGCCCTGTCACGCCGAGTAGACCCTCCAGCACAATGCTGAACAGAAGTGGCGACAGTGGGTATCTTTCCTTTTTCCTCATCGAGAGGGAAAGCATTCCGTCTTTTGCCATTTAAGTATGATGTGAGGTGTGGTGGTAATTTCATGTACGCCCTTTATCACGTTGAGGAACTTGCCCTCCATGCTTGGTTTGCTGAATTCTTATTGGGAACGGATGTTAGATTTGCCAGCCACTTTTTTTTTTTTTTTTTGCATTTTTGAGGTAATCATATGGGTTTTCACTTTGCTCTATGAATATAGTAATTTACATTGGTTGATTTTCCAATGTAAACAAAACCTGCATCCCTGGAATAAACACCACTTGGTTACGATGAGTTATTCTTTTTAAGAAATCTTGATGGATTCAACTTGCTAAGCTGTTGTTAAGAATGCCTGCCTATCTGTTCATGTCCAATACTGCCTGTAGTGTTACTCTCCTGTTATGTCTCTCTTCTCTATCTGGTTTTGCCATCCAGCCCTGCTGCTTCCACCGAATCCATATATTTGTACAACCGTGTCATGTCCGACGCTTGCCCGCCTTCCTTGAGGCTCACACGGGTGCTGTGCTTGGCTCTCTGGCCGTTAGTCCGGAGCCACTAAACTGACTTTGCCACCCACTGGGGGTTTCCCCCTGCACGATGGCCTGTCCACAGAGCAGCTCCTCCTGTTCTCGAAAGCCAGCCCTTCGCATCGGTCCATGATGCTGTTGACTTATTCATTGATTTATTTTTTTGCATGTTTAGTTCTTAGCTCAGGGGAGCCCAGGTGGGGCCTTTCTCCTGCCCTGACCTGCTCCGCCAGGCTCTGCCTGACTCTTCAGCTAGGATCCTCAGCTAAGGAGGGCTACCCCTGGAGGGCTACACCAGAACCACTTGGAGCCACGTTTAGAGTTTGAAAAAAACATGTTTTATATTTTCTTCACATTTTATTTATAAAATAAGTCCCACTAAAGCCAGATCATTCTCACATTTCATGTCTAAATAAAAGAGGGCTCAAAAACTGTTATCTGCAAGGAATCCGCCCAAATCAAGAAACACAAAAAACAATGTAGGTGCCAATGGTCTTTATTTCCAATAAGCGAAAAACCAAGTCGTATATAATCTTGATTTTATTTTCTTTTTTAAACATTGTAAATTTCACCATACTCCGTGATTTTGCTGCTCAAAGTGGGGTCAACTGATCAGCTGCACACACGTCAGCTGGGGACTCCTTAGAAAGGTGGCATTCCGGGTCCCACCTAGGCCTGCTGAATTAGAATCTACTTTTAAACAAGATCCTCAGGGCGAGCCTGTGCACATTACGGTCTGTGTTGATGTCATGTTTAGAATCTTCTCAAAGATATTATCGATATCATCCTATATATCTAGTAGTTGTATAATTTTCTTTTTAAATGTAGGTATTTTGATGATCTGAAACTAATTTTTATGTTAGGTGTGAGAAAAAGTGCTCTTTTTTCCCCCCCACACCTGATACCTTTTATTGAGTAAGTGGTCCATCATTCTCCTACTGGGGACATATTAAGTCGACAAAAAGAAAAGCAAATACATATATATATTTTTTTTCCTTAAAAAAATTTTTTTTTGGCTGTGCCACGTGGCATGTGGGATCTTCGTTCCCCTACCAGGGATTGAACCTGCACCCCCTGCAGCGGAAGCACGGAGTCTTAACCACTGGACCTCCAGGGAAGTGCAGGATGATCTTACATTGTTCAAAGGAAAGATACTGCAGAAGAAATGAATAGCTCAGATGTCTGAGCTCTGACAGAATGAGCGATTCAGAGCCTGATGGAAGAAAACTGTGCCTAAATCACAGGCCTTTCTTTAAACCACGTGGTTCCTATACAGAAAACAACCACTGGTTGAGATGGGGGTAAGGGTGAGAGGTGGGTACAGTAATTATTTTGAGCCCGCAAAAATAATTCTTCTAAAGACCACCTGTTCTATGATACCATTTATAGGACGTACCCAGGTTGGCAAACCCACGGGGACAGAAAGAAGGTTAGTGGGTAGGGAGTGCTAATGGGTATGGGATTCTTTGGGGTGATGAAAATGTTCGGAAACTGGTTGTGGTGATGGCATGTGAACACACTACCACTGAAGAGCGCACTTTAAAAGGATGAGCCCACATGGCACGTGCATTCCAGCTCATCAGTGGCCAGTGTCTGTCCAGTGCATTGATTACACGAGCCCTGCCGGTTCTAGGAGGAACCGCGCACCACGTGTATTGATTTACCTGCCTGAGTTTTCACCTCCGTACAGCCTGACTCGTCACACCTGTATTTGGGGCCGCTGTCTCACCTGTCTACTGTTCGGGCTTACTGCAGGCCTCGTGTCCCGAGAAGGGGGGGACCGCAGGGCACCCCGTGGATACGTGGACTCGAGGTGAACCGTTACCTGGAGAGGCGCCTCTTGCATGCGCCCTGATACCCGGCCAGGCCCCGGGCGGCCCCGCAGACACTCGACCCAGGTGTCTGACCCTCGGACACTGGACTCGGGCGTTTGGCCCCTTGGACATTGGGATCCGGGCGGCCCGGCCCTGCGGACACTCGACCCGGGTGGTCTGGCCCCTCAGGCACTGGACTTGGACGGCCTGGCCCCACGCGCCGCTGCCTCGCCGCCCGAACCCCGCGCCCCCGACCTGCGCGCGCAGCTCGGGACGAGGCGCCGCGGCGGGGGCGGGGCGGTTGGTTGGTGTGGCCGGGCCGCGGGGCGGGGCCGCGGGGTGGGGCGGGGCGGTGCCGGGGAGGGGCTGCCGTTGCGGGCGGGCGACGCAGGCGCGCTGCGGCCGGCGGTTTCCGCGCTGCTGCACGCCCGACCCGGCGGTTTCCGCGCCCCTGCACGCCCGACCTGGCCCAGCCGGCCCGCCCGCGCGACCCACGCCGTTGGCGCCGGCATGTCGGGCCCCGAGCAGCCGGAGACGCCGCAGGCGGGCGGGCCGGCGGGCCCCGAGGGCGCGGACGCGGCCGTCGGCGAGGCGGGGCTGAGTTTCACGACCACCGACCTGAGCCTTGTGGAGATGACCGAGGTCGAGTACACGCAGCTGCAGCACATCCTCTACTCGCACATGGAGGCGGTGGCGGCCGACGGCGAGCTCGAGACGCGCCTCAACTCGGCCTTCCTGGCGGCGGCGGCGCCGGGCGCGGCGTCGGGGGACTTCGCTGCGGCCGGGGGCGCGGCGTCGGGGGGCGTGCCGCCCGTGTACCCGGTGCTGTGCCCGCCTGCGCTGGCCGATGGCGGCTTCGCGGGCGCCAACCAGTGCCTGGGCCACATCGACTTCCAGGAGCTGCGCATGATGCTGCTGAGCGAGGCGGGCGCGCCCCCCGCCGCCGAGAAGACGCCGGGCGCCGACGGCCCGGGCGCCGGCGCAACCCGGCCCAAGGCGGCCGACGGCGCCGGCAAGGAGAACGTGGAGGGTGCGCCCGAGGCGCGGGCCAAGTCGGCGGTGCGCGTCCGCCTGGAGGACCGCTTCAACAGCATAGCAGCCGAGTCCTCGCCAGCCCCGCGCGGCGCGGATCCCCCCGAGCCCGGCATGGCGCTCAACAAGTGGGTGCATCCCCCAGGGAGCGGGCCCGGCTGGGTCAGGGTGTAGACCAGGATCCTCTGCAGGGAGGCACTAGCCTGGGTCCGGGTGTAGACCAGGGTCGTGTGCAAAGAAGCACCAGCCTCGGCCTGGATGTAGACCAGGGCTTTTTGCAGAGGCCAGCGGCCTCACTGCAGCTTGCATCTTAACAGGGAGCAGACCTCAGTGGGTCTGGAGGCTGAGCTGAAAGTTTGTGTGCTCTGTGCAAGCACAGCAAGCAGATATTAAGTACACAGCCTGCAGCATTACCCTTGCGGTGTGCACTCTGCGTCTGCATGTGGAAGAGAGATGAGTTGAGATAAGTGCACACATGTTCCTGAGGAACAAAGGTTTTGTCCCCAAATCACCCAGCTAAATGTCAGGAGAGACCTCTGCTTCCCTTTCTGTTGACTCAGGTTGAGGCTGACCTCATCTTGCACAGATGCATCCCCTGGGAGGAAAGACGTCATGTTGTGAGGCTTTGAGTGTAAAATGCCGCTTCATCCTTCAGCCAGACTGCCAGCCCATAAGTGATCTCGCAGCAACAACTATCGGGGAGGAGTAGCCTGTCTGCTAGGGCGTCTCCTCAGCTTTCTCTCTGTCCCCACCCTGTAGTTTTCCCCATTTTGCCCATAGTCGTCAGATTTTGGAGGATGGCCCAAAAAACAGAGATTGGTGTCAGAAGTGTGATGGGAAGGGAGGTGTAACTAAAAGATGACACACAGCTACACCTTCCAATGTGAGGAAGAAAGTTTGAACTTGTCCCCTACAACACTAGCTGATAATTGTTTTGTAGAGATTTCCATGATGGGGGGCATTCATGGTAACAGATTCGAGTTCCTATCTAGAAAATCAAGTGTTAGCCATTAGTGTGTGATAGTTAGTGATTGTGGTGTTTCAGGAAACTTAACCTGCCACATACTCTTCATGTGTTTCTGGGTTTCTTTTGTCTTGGCAGTTTGGTATCTCTTATTCGCCATCCATCCGAATTAATGAACGTTCCTCTTCATCAGCAACAAAACAAATGTACAACATTAGTGAAAAATAAAACTGCTGCTGCAACTACTGCTCTGCAATTTACATACCCGCTGTTTACTGCAAATAGTTGCTCTACTAGTGGAAATTCTAATCTTTCACAAACACAGGTAGAGAAAATGATGTGCGAAGCTTTGCTCTTTTGTATTAAATGGATAAATTGTATTTTAGTTAGGTCCCAAGGATTTTTTTTTTCTTTCCTTGAGCTCGATAACTTTTTAAAATCGAGAGTATTTATGTGGTTCGGGGATATTTAAAAATCCTTAGTGCACCTAAAGTTCTTCAAGTTCATGTGAATAGCTTTGACGTTACTTCTATTAAAGTGCATTTTATTTGTGCGTAGAGAGGAGATTGTCACCTGCTGATAACGTTCCTGTTGCTTCATTTTTTCCCAGAGTTCTAGTAACTCATGTTCTGTACTTGAAGCTACCAAGCATCAGGATATTGGATTGCCGAGAGCATTTTCTTTCTGTTGTCAGCAAGATATTGAATCCACTAAACAGACTTTGGGTAGTAGAAACAAAGCTTTGCCTGAGCAGGTTTGGATTAAATTAGGAGGTAAGCGATAAAACAGAAGCCGGCAGGTGCTTTCTCCTCCTGCTTGATGTCTTTGCCCCCCCCCCTTTTTTTTTGGCCACGGGTCGGGGAGGGGAGAGAGGTGGTTTATAAACAAATGAACGGATCTCGGAAGCCTGCTTGCATCTTAGGAATCCTTCCGTGCCTCCGCCCAGTCACCTCACTTTGAACATCCTTGCGAATTTGGAACATCACGTTTATAGTTGGCCTGGAAACGTTGAGTTTAGGGGCTGCTTTTTCTTAACAGTAACCTCCTTAAACAGAAAAATGATAGACTTAGGTACATCTTCGTTACCTTCAAGTTACCGACAGCGCTTGTAGGGTTTTTTTTTTTTTTCTCTTATTTCATACTTCATGAGTGAGGCAGGAGTCTGAAATCCGCTCAGAGCTTTAGGGGGCGATCTGCAGATGGGCAAAGGATTGAGTTGGGAGCAAGAGGCCATAAGGTGATACAGAAAGTTTTAGGAAGGAAGAAACTTCTGAAGGCAAACTTTGCTTACCCCTGACGTTAACCCTCAATCCGTTTTTCCTGGAAAACATTCTTTTTCTAGTTATCCAACAATAACACGGCTTACACTCAGCTTTTCAAGAGCTGATAAAGACAGGGTAGGGATGGAGCTCTCCTCCCTTCCCCCACGCCAGTGATTAATTTTCCATTGTTCTTATGACATTGCTCGTGAAGGTATCTGTTAGCATTTGTAAGGTATAAAGATTAATATTAAAATAGTCCCTGTACTGACCACTCAGCTGAAGAACCAAAATATTACCAACACTTGTGAATTCCTCTCTATGTCTTTTGAAAAGTTATCACCATTCTGAAATGTGTGTTAAGTGATTCTTTCACTGTAGAGGGTTTGGCTTTGTACGGTACCTCGGGACTGCACATCACCACAGGTACTTATTAGACGCCTGCTGTGCTTTGATAGGAATTCGACGTTATTTCTGTAGCACAGGTCAAAGCTATGCTGTGCTTACTCCTTTTGTGGGGGGATCTCACCTGTAAGGTGAGGGCAGGTTTAACCCTAAAGCATTTAGGGTTTGTCCTCTTCTGAGCAGTGCAGTTAGAACATCAGACGTCATATTAGAATAAGTGCATATTAAGAAAATCTTTTGGAGAAAATATTTCTAGGTTTGTTTCTTTTTTCCCATTCTGAATATCAGAAAAATCAAACAACTTCTTAGTTTTTTTATTCATAGATGACAGTTAAAATGCCTGTTGATTTAAAAGGGGGACTTTTGACTGTATTGCTGTATAAGCTGTATTGATTACATAATACCTGGGGTGTTCTGTTTTGTTTTGTTTTTGCGGTATGTGGGCCTCTCACTGTTGTGGCCTCTCCTGTTGTGGAGCACAGGCTCGGGACGCGCAGGCTCAGCGGCCATGGCTCACGGGCCCAGCCGCTCTGCGGCATGTGGGATCTTCCCGGCCCGGGGCACGAACCCGTGTCCCCTGCATCGGCAGGCGGACTCTCAACCACTGCGCCACCAGGGAAGCCCTCTGGGGTGTTTTAATTTAGTTTATGTTCAGTTTTATAGTTTGAAACCTGGAGCCTTGTGCCGGCTGTTTCTATGGAATTTTGGAGTGCTTCCTGTTTGGTTCTCTGTGCTCCTTACCCATTCATGTTTATATCTTGGATCGAAAATACCAAAAAATATATTCAGCATTCACGAGGGTAAGGTTAGAAGAACAAACAAACTAAAATACCACTTTTTCCTTCTTTTGCAAAGAAGAAGCGCTATGTAAACAAGCAATAAATAAGAGGAGTCGGAGTAGGATACATCAGTTGGACACAAACCTAGAACGAAGAACCCTGGGAGAGCTCCAGAATGTGGGTGGAGGCTCCACAGCAGCGCAGGGTGCTTGGCCGTCGGTGGAGTCGCCCCAGGCCGCCCTCGGGGAGCAGAGGCAGAGCGGGCCCCCGCGGGGCAAGTCCCAGCGCAGGGAGAGGCACAACCGCATGGAAAGAGATAGAAGGTAATGCGTGCTGTTGGTGGTGTACAGTTGTCCTCGACGCCACGCTGACGACAGTCAGTGCTGGTAACAGGCACCTGTTTGTAGAAAACAAGGGTGTAGCCATTTCTGTGTTCAAGGGAGGGAAAGCTGGCAAGCGTCAATGGTCACCTTGCTTTGCTAGGTGGATGGGGGTACCCAAGACCACCCCCAGGTTTGATGATTCATTAGGAGGACTCATGGCTTTGATTTATTTTGGACAAAGAACCCAGCAAAGTCAGCAGAGGCGCATGGGGAGAGGTCTAGGGGCCCCAGACGCCAGCTCCCCAGAACACCTCTCAGTGGAGCCACTCAAGATGCCTGTCACCCCCTAGCACGGGTGACATGTTCCCGGACAGCAAAGCTCCTTAGAGACTCGGGGCCCTGGATCCTACTGGGGGCTGGTCGTGAGGGGCATTCCCTACCTGGCACGCGGCCAAATCCCAGATGCCCAGAAGGAAAGCTGGTGTTTAGCAGAAGCCAGTGACCAGTGGTGGTGGGAACCCCCCCCGAAATCTAAGTTCCCAGGTGCTGGCCGGGGCCACCTTCCTGGGAGGGAGTCTGCCTGCACGCTGGGTTACTCAGTTTTGCTTGGTTCTTTTAAGGATATTGAAGAAGGAGGAAGTTACAGCTTATGTAAGTTGTTTTATCCGTGGATTTTATTTGTGCTGTTCTGTGTAGAAGCAAAAGGTGGTTAATTTTTCTGTTATAGCTGGGTACGGGATGATTCCCTAACATACAGTTAATTAACTTAGTCATTTATTGAGTACTTTGTACCAGTTTCTGTTTTAGGCTAAGGAAATAGAGCACTGAGCAAGACAGATATTCATCTCTGAACCTACAGTGTTGAGCAGTGGAAATTTATTTATTTAAAGGGATATATTAAAGCTAGGCAGCTAGATCCCTTTCCTAAGGGTGTGTCCGCACATACACACCAAGTAATGGGCATCACTGAACTCACCGTGAATCATAATGGGCATTGTTTATATTTATTTAATAAACATTTCCTGAGCACCTACCATCTGAAAAAAAGCCTTATACGTACTACGTGTTGACGGTAAAAATTTTAATTCTTACTCTGCCATTTCCTAGTTTAACAACTTCCTACGCATTCTTTACCTCTCCACCTGAGTCTCTCGTCTATAAAATAGGAATATTGCCTACTGCGTAGATGGGACACAAGAATTAAGCAAGCTGAAATGTAGTGTCTGTCCCAGTACCTGCAGTTACAGAGCATCTAGTGAATTCCTGCTGTTGTTACCTTACAAAGTTGCTCTAAAGTTCTGAGCATACAGGTGGGGAAATAGAAAAAAGGGCCGTATTATCTGAACGTAATACGTAAAAGTTAAAGATGGTCTAAGACTCCAGTTGTGATGTAAATCATCCCTAAGAAGACTGGGTTTGGGGATATTAACAGGCTGGTAGTCTGTGGTCCTTTATGAACCGGGGCCCCTTGGAGAATCAAAGCTGTGAATCCTAGCTTCTGTGACTTCCTTGGCACCTGGAGGGCAGGTGAGTGAAAGAATGTCCTGCCCAGAAGAAACACACACACAATTTTGCTTCCAGTTTCAGGGGGTTTGGTTCCATCCTTGGTCCAGAGACTTGGACCTGGTCCTTACTCCTGGCCCAGGAGAAGTAAACAGGAAGCTTTCCAGGGAGCGCGACTGGGCTTAGTGGGCCGCTGAGGTGGGGCTGGCCGCCGTGGAGGGGGCGCTGGCCGCTGTGGAGGGGGGGCTGGCCGCCGTGGAGGGGAGCCCCGAGGTGAGGGCCTGCCCTTCCTACGCTCCCAGTGGCCAGGCCGCGAGCTGGTTCCTCAAGACACACAGACACCTGCTTTCTTCCTTTGTTCTGCTTCAGCTTCTCTATGTGATTCCTTTGGCTTTTGACTGTAGGCGCAGAATCCGCATTTGCTGTGATGAGTTGAATCTTTTAGTCCCGTTCTGCAACGCTGAGACCGATAAGGCCACGACTCTGCAGTGGACCACAGCGTTCCTGAAATATATTCAGGAAACACATGGAGATTCTCTTAAAAAGGTTAGTATCTAGGCCAGGAGATTTTCACAGTCCTGTAAATGTATCAGTGTTGTTATGTATCCTTTTTCCTCTAAGATGTCCCAAACTGTCCTTTGTTTCCTGGAACCAAATGTCAGATGCTGAGTCCAGTGTGAATAATGCCCAGCGCATCACTTATCCAGGTACTAACCACAGCCTGGATTGGTGGTCAGCTAGCAGTTAGGCACCTGCTCTGTGCAGTGGATTGTTTGGGGGCTTAAAGGGGTTTCAGAGACCTGCCTGTAGGATATGATTTTTTTCCCCCCTCAGAAGATATTGTGAAAGGGAGAAAGCCCAAATAGGAAAAAAAAGAGGCAATTAAATGTCAAATAAATAATCTGGATTTCAAACGTGTTCAGAAGGCAGAGAAGAGAAACACTGCGGCCTGGGGGATCGGGGAGGACTTGGGGGCTCAAGCATCTCAGTTCCTTAGGACAGCCAGCTCGACCTTGACCCTGTCTGTCTGGGCCGAGGAGCCGTTGATTCCTTGCAAGCCAGCTGGGCTCCCGGTGGGAGCGGATGCTGGGTGTGAGTGAGGGTCCCACCTGCCCCCTCCTTGGGAGTTCAGATGAGAGAACATTCCCTGCATTGGCTTCTGTGCTCTGCCTTGGGGGGACCTTGGGTCCAGGTGCCGGCCTCAGCACTCTGGGGATTGGGGTGCATGGGATGAGGCCTTAGTGAGGAGCGTCCGGGTTTTGCTGCTGGTCCCGGCTGTCGTGTAGTCGCTGCCGTTGACGGCAGCACGAATCTGTTTAGAGAACCGAGCTGAGGTTGGCGCTGTAAACGTGGAACCTTTTGCAAAAGAGCCTTCCGTATCTAGATCCTGGGGGAGCAGCCGGCCGAGCGCCCCAGGCCGCCTGGAGTGAGGCCCTTCGGGCTCAGTGCTAAGAGTTTGTCTTCTCCGCTTCCCTTTTCTGTGCCCATGTGCATTTCCATCTTGTGTGTTTCGTAATTTCAGTCAAGTTCCTTATTTTCCTTGTATATTTAGTTGCCTTTGAAAGCGATCCCTGTGTCCAGTTTGTGCTGATGGATCATTTCTGGTGATTTATAGTGTGGTTACTCTTTAACATTATTTTTTAGCGATAGACTTGGTTTATTGTCATAAAATAAAGCTTTTATATTTAAAAAAATGATTTAATGGTTGGCTGTGTGTACCTAATAGTGGTAAATTATTATTTATATGATTCATTCAAATATGATGAAGGTGTTTACAACAATTAAAAAACTTAACTGTTACTATCTATACTCAAAGATTAAATAGGTTAAAAACTTCCAGACATTAATTTTTATGTGTATTAGGCTTCCTGAATATTTCTGAAATTTAGTTACATTGAATTTGTAGATTGTTTCTGGGTCAGATTACAAGACCCATCAAGAAACAGGCTGAAGTGACCTCAGTAGCAATTTGGGGGGAATTAGAATGTAGGTAGCTTAAACCCTTGTGTCCTTTCTGTTTCCTTAGTGACTTTCCCCCTCTTACTTGCATGAACATTTTGAAAGATATGATACACAAAAGTCTTCAGTGATTTTCCTAAATTATTTCAGTACACATCTCATCCCACAGGTCTGTTCCGACTCTAACCAGGCTTCTGTCCCAGGCACTGGGGGCACCTTGAATAAGACAGAGACCCCGTGGGCTGGAGGGAAGCGGCTAACAGGTCGAGGGTGAATGGACCACTTCCATCCCGGTGTGGGGTCTGGTTGACATGCTGCAAAGATGGCTCTCCCTGCTGCGCAGCAGGGAGACTGGACTCCAGGAGGAGAGGTTGGGGGTGGGCAGGAGTGGAGATATCAGACCTGGTCAGAGGCCGCAGCCGCTCTGCTGAGACTGGCCAGGGCCCGCAGTGCTGGATGTAGGGCTGCTGGGCAGAGGAATTGGGGACCACGGTGGGGCATCTGGCTGGAGCAGCTGGGCGGGTGGTGCTGTTTCCTGAGATGGGAAGACGTGTGGAGCAGCAGGATGGGGTGGGGCGGAATCCACATTCTGTGTCCGACGGGCTAGGTTTTCGGTGCCCAGGAGGTGTCAGGTGGAGAAGTTGAGAAGGTAAACGAGTCTGCAAGCAGGTGGTTCCCTTTGTTTTGTTTTTCTAATGAGCATAGAGTTCACTGAACACCTGCCCTCCCCACACCTAGTCTGAGCCGTCAACATTTACCATGTTTAACACACACGTGCACGCGCACAGCACAATTTGAAAGACAGTGACAGATGTCATGACCCTTCACCTCTAAATATTTACGCCTGAGTCTCCCACGTAACGCCAGTGCCGTTTTCACGCCTCATAAGGTCGATAGTCATTCTCTTATACCATCTACTACCCAGTCCATATTCCCATGTCCCCCAGATGTTCTAAAGGAGACTTTTATGGCTGCGTTTTTTTCCAAACCAGCACCCAGCCATGCTTCTGGGTTGCATTCAGTGACATTTTTCTGTCTCTAAGCTATAGCAGTCCTCCCTACCCCACAGTTTCTATTACAGCACTGAGATTTTGAAGAGATCGGGCCAGACAGGTGCCTGTAGAACCCTGGATTTAGATGATTCGTTGTATTTATTTATGGTAATTAAAATTTTTTATATAATTTTAAACTTGCAGGAAAATTCCAAGATGAGTGCTCAGAGCTCCTTGTGTGCCCATCCAGGTTTACCCAGAACCCCTAGTTGTTCACATTTTGCCCCATTTGTTCTGTCTCTCGCAGCCTAAACCATTTGACGGTAAACTGTGGGCACCATGCCCCTTGATACCCAGACACTTCAGTCTGTGATAAAGACAGTTAAAGAATATTACATTATCTTACATAACCAGAATGCAATGGCCAAAATCAGGACACTTAACATTGGTGTAATACTCTTATCTAATTCAGATTTTGCCTCTTGTCCCAATAACATCCTCTACACCATTTTCCCCCGTCCAGCCCCACTCCAGGATCACTGGTGACACAGTTGTTGTGAGGTGACATTTTGGGGCCATGACCTTGAACCCTAGCCAGGCTCCGGGGCTGTGGGGCAGTCTCTCACTCTGTGCTCCCCTCTCCTCTGTCCTGTCACCATCACAGTCATTGGGCAGGAAGGTGGCACTGCCCCCCTGCTTTGTCTTCCCTCCTCCACCTGAAGTTGGGCTGGGGGCCGCCCTGCACCCACTTGTCCTTGCGCAGCAGCCCCAGTTATCAGGTGCAGCTGTACTGTTACTTCTCCCTTTCCTGTGCAGTAGGAACTCTGTCCTCTTTATTTTAAATTTATTTTATTGAAGTCTAGTTGATTTACAATGTTGTGTTAATTTCTGCTGTAGAGCCAAGTGACTCAGTTGTACATATATATATATAGACACACGTATATATATATATACATACATTCTTTTTCATATTCTTTTCCGTTATGGTTTATCACAGGATACTGAATATAGTTCCCTGTGCTATACAGGGAACTGTAACCCTATATAGGGTTAGGACCTTGCTTATCCATCCTATATATAATAGTTTGCATCTGCTAACCCCAAGCTCCCACTCCATCAATCCCCCACCCCCACCCCCTTGGCAACCACCAGTCTGTTCTCTATGTCTGTGAGTCTGTTTCTGTTTTGTAGATAAGAGTGTTCTTTGTAAGAACAGCATTTTATCTATTTCTCACATTTATTTATCGCATTCTGATCAGTGAAGATGGCAGTTTTTAGAAACTTGTTGAGACTTCCATTGTGACCTCTTATGTGGTCAATTTTTTAAAATTCTGTGTTTATTTGGAAAGGACGTGCATTCTCTGGCGAATTCTGTTTGTTTATTAGGTTGAGGTTACGAATTGTGGTTCAGGCCTTTCCTGTCCTCTCTTGTCTGTCAGACCTGTTGTTCTCAGAGCCCCCGTGGCATCTCCCACCGTGACTGGCCTTGTCCCATCTCTGTGGGGCTCTCAGCGTGGCTGAGTGTCGGGGGCACACCCTCCCACCTGGGCCCCGAGGTTTGTCACCCCTCTTGGTTTCATTAACCCTTTTCCTTTAATTCTCTCATCTCTCTGTACAGATGACACCAGTTTTCCTCCTCTTCCTAACTTCCTGGTATAATTTCTTGACATGTAATTGGAACAATCTTTCTTTTTCCTACTAAAAATAGTTTTTATCACTGACCTTCTCCTATTTACAAATTTAATGTGAATAGCCGACTTTGACCAGACGTCATCTCAAGGTGTCTGATGAGTTGTAAAAATCCCTTAAAACTCAGCTATTTCACTTAAGTTTCATTGAAATAGACGCTAATTGAGAGAGCAGAGTAACAGTTAGTAGCTTACCTTTGACGCAGTCAAGGGCGGGAGGTGTCCACTTGTCTCCCTCTTTCACGGTCACCCCAAGTTCCCATGAACTGAGTCCCAGGGACCTCGTGAGAGTCTAGATTGAGCTACACCTTAACCCCACTGCTGGCAGAACTACTCAAAATAAAGACGGGTGCCCAGGGCTATCCTCCTCATTTTATGACGATTGTTTAGAAAAATCTCTTGAAGTACTTTCTTACGTCTGAGAGATGATTATTTTCTTCCTTCTGATTTCTATTTAGGTATTCTCAAAGGTAAATTCTACCTTCTCAAATATAGGCAAATATTTTATAGTTGGGCTTTGGGTGTCAGAATATAGAAACCAATATATCAAACCATGGTTCATCTTACATTGCATTAAGACCCGTTGAAAATCTTTTAAATTTTGGGAAGGAAATTAGAATGTATTTATGTGCAAGTATAGCTTCTGAGCATAGACAGTTGTTGCAAATGGCAGATGGCCTTGGTTGGGATGCCACTTAGCGTGTGGACAGGTGGAGTGCTCCAGCCGTTCCAGATGACTCAGAAGTCAGCGCAGTGGCAGCAGAGAGAGCGCTTATACTTCCCTTCCTGGACACAAATTAAATGTAAACCTATTATAGTCCAGCCACAAAGAGAAAGCACAATTCAAAAATGGGCAAAGGACTTGAATAGACATTTCTCCACAGAAGATAAGCACGTGGCCAATAAGCACATGAAAAGATGCTCAACATCACTAATGATCAGGGAAATGCAAATCAAAAGCACTTTAATGGATGTGAGATGGCAGTTCACACCCATTGGCTGTGGCTCTTATAAAAGAAAATAACAAGTGTTGGTGAGGATGTGGAGAAATTGCAGCCCTCGGGATTGCTGGTGGGAATGTAAAATGGTGCAGCTGGTGGTTCCTCAAAAAGTTAAACATAGAATTACCATATGATCCAAAAGAATAGAAATTACCCAGAAGAATAGAAAGCAGGGACTGAAACAGATATTAGTATACCAGTGTTCATAGCCGCATTATTCACAGTCACCAAAAGGTGGAAACAATCCAAGTGGTGGAAACAATCCAATCAACAGATGAATGGATAAGCAGAATGTCTGTACAGCCAATGGATTACTATTCAGCCATGAAAAGGAATGAAGTTCTGACACGTGCCTCACAATATGGATGGACCTCCAGAACAGGATGCTGACCGGGAAAAGGCAGACACCAAAAGACAAATAGTGTATGATTCCACTTACATGAAGTACCTAGAGTCATCAGATTCATAAAGTCAAAAAGTAGAATGGGGCTTCCCTGGTGGCGCAGTGGTTGAGAGTCCGCCTGCCGATGCAGGGGACATGGGTTCGTGCCCCGGACCGGGAAGATCCCACATGCCGCGGAGCGGCTGGGCCCGTGAGCCATGGCAGCTGAGCCTGCGCGTCTGGAGCCTGTGCTCCACAACGGGAGAGGCCACAACAGTGAGAGGCCCACGTACCACAAAAAAAAAAAAAAAAAGTAGAATGACGGGTGCCAGAGACTGGGGGAGGTGGATGGAGGGTACATGTTTAACAGGGACAGAGTTTCAGTTTGGGGAAATGAGAAAGTGCTGCAAATAGATAACGGTGATGTTTACACAACATTGTGAATGTACTTAAGCCACTGAATTGTACACTTACAAATGGTAAAAAATGTCAAATTTTATGTTATATATATTTTACCACAATAAAAACATAAACTTAGACTTAATTGTGTAAGAATGCTATGCTTTAAAAAAAAAACTTACAGAAATGTATACATGCACAAAAACAGAGAGACTAGAATAATGAACTCCCGTGTCCAATAACTCAGCTTCAGGCATAACTTTGTTTCACCTGTACATCCCCATCCTCCCACCATCACTGAATTATTTTAAAGCATTTCCAGATGTCATATCATTTTCATTCACAAATGTATCTCTAAAAAGAAAAGGGCTGTTTAAAAGCACAACCACGTTGTCATCATCTTCTTTAATCTCCATCCCTGTCCAGATTTCTCTGATTGGCTCACAACTGTCTTTTTACTGTTGACTTACTTAAATCAGTATCCAAACACTGCATTTGGTTCATAGCTCTTAAATACCTTTTAATCTGTTATGGCTCCCCTTTCCTATTTTCCTTGCTGTTTGTTTATTGATGAGGCTGAATGTTACTGAACCAAATTTGGGTCCACTTGCCTGTGCGCAGTAAAGCCAATTTGCTGACACCAGTTGCGGTGAAAAAAAGTTCAGCGTTTATTGCAGGTGCCAAACAAGGAGTCTGGGCAGCTAATGCTCAAAAGATCTGAACTTTCTTGTTTGGCACCCACAATAAAAGCTGCACTTTCTTTCACTGCAACCCAGTGTCAGTAGATTGGCCTTACTGTGCGCGGGTGAGTGGACCCAAATTCAGTTCAGTAACAATTTTTGGTGACCCAAATGGGGTTTCCAGCCCATCTGGGGTGCCAAAAATTGTTACCAAGCTGAACTTGGGTCCGCTTGCCCACGCACAGTATTACATGTCATGATTAGTTATACTCTGGGACAACTTCAGCAGAGAATTTTTTTCCATATAATGTTTTCTGTGTAATTTAATATACTACATAATCTTCATTAGTTTAATATTTCTCTCTGAGTTGCCTCAGGAGCCCTTTGGAAAACTCAAAGTCAGCTAGAGAAGGAAACTTAAAACCTGTTGTCAAAAGCAGCTCAATATTCCAGGAAAATTTTGCTCTCTTAACAGAGAGAGAAAACCACTTCCAGTCTTGCACCAGCTTGCTTTTAATAGCAAAGTTCATTTAGTTAATTAAATTCACTCTAATATGAGCCAATCTTGACCCCATGCAAAACTCTTTCCTTAAGCTTCCTTTTCTACAAACCTTTCATCACTTTCTGTATCTATATTAGTTTGTCCATTATTTTTTCCCTATCCAGGAACAACCAGCTCTGGGACAAAATTATTCTCCCTTTTTTCCCTTAACAAAAATATTTCCGTTCTTTATACCTTCTCTCACTGACAATGTATATCCTACTTTCTTTACACACTGAAATGGTTCCCTTATTACTTTTAGTAGTTTAATTACACATGTATTACAATTTTTAACCCTTAGAAACTTTAATCTCCACTGAAAACCAAGAAGCAAGTAATTGGACTTTTCTTTATATCAGCAATGTTTTGATTGGCAAACTGATGAACACACCTCTAAAAGCATATGTTTTCCTATAGCACAGCTTTTCTCTTTAATGTGTTTTAAGACGTGTGTCTAATAAACCCAAACATCTTTAGTTGTTTTTCTCTCTCATAAGAAGACAGGCGGTGAACTTAGACTTGTCTAGTGATCAGTGTTAATGCTCAGGAGGTCTGAGCTCCTTGTTTGGCACCTGCAGTGAACGCTGCACTATCCTTCACCACAGCCTGGTGTCAGTAGATTGTCTTTACTGTGTGTGGGCGAGTGGACCTGATTTGGTTTAGTGACAGTTTTGGTGACTGAGATGGATCCTGTTCAGCAGCTGCCTGAGCACCTTTGTCTCAGGGGCAGCCCCAAGACCTTGCCACCAACCAGCCATCCTTGGCCCACAGCACTTTTGATTTTTGTGGTAAAAGAAACAAGGCACTCACATTGGCAGGTTGAGATGTCTTTGGTAAGTAATGGAACTCACGTGTGGTGACACCAGAGTATTCTTCCCTATCACATTGACTTCTATAGCAGAATATTGCTTGGGATTTTCCCTTTTGGACTAAGGCTTGGTCATTTGGCTTTTTTTAAAAAATAAGTTTATTTATTTTTGGCTGCATTGGGTCTTCATTGCTGCATGTGGCTTTCTCTAATTGCGGCGAGCGGGGGCTGCTCTTTGTTGTGGTGCGCGAGCTTCTCATTGCAGTGCCTTCTCGTTGCGGAGCTCGGGCTCTAGGCACGTGGGCTTCAGTAGTTGTGGCATGCGGGCTCAGTAGTTGTGGCTCGAGGGCTCGAGAGCGCAGGCTCAGTAGTTGTGGCACATGGGCTTAGCTGCTCCACAGCCTGTGGGATCTTCCCAGACCAGGGCTCGAACCCGTGTCCCTTGTATTGGCAGGCGGATTCTTAACCATTGCACCACCAGGGAAGCCTGGTGATTTGGCTTTGTCTCTGATGGGGCATTGGTTGGGAATATCCCTTTTTGGGACTGGGGAACTCTGACCCTGAGAGACTATTTTCCATTGCGTTGGTTTGTTGGTTTGCTTGATATTTGACAACAGTGGCCATGAATAATTAAGAAATGAGTGATCAGAGCTCTGTTCCGTCTTGTAGTCTAGGGTGTATTTTACCAAACTGATAAATGTTCAGCTATGCTCCTATAAAAAGAAAAATGTTTTTTCTAACACCACATGGCCACAACTTTCTTCAGACTCTGGAGAAAATTGGTTAAGATGAAACTCTTTTGAAATTCCAAACCTGGTTCTTTTTTGCATATGCAGTTGGAGAAAGCTGGCTTAAATATTTTCTCAGAATTCTGACCCTCAGAGAACAAAAATATTACTAGGAGAAAGCTTGAAGCCATCACTCTTATCATGTCCTTGAAATACAAACACAACCCACATTGCCTGAGACTTCAGCCTGGGTTAATAAGTAGAACTTCAAATCAAAAGGCAAAAAGGGGAAAGAGCCTTTTTAAACTCAAGTAGGTAAATTTAACTTGTTCCAACTGTTACAAAGTTTTACATTTGCTGGGTGAGTTGCCATGACAGGTGAGGTCATGATTTCCTATCTTTTCATTTGCATTTTGTTTGATATTAAAACAAGAACCCTCATTTGGGAACTTGAGGGAATTGTTGGACTTCACTCTTTGTTTTTGTCCCGCAGGAATTAGATTTTGTTCTTCGTGTGTGTGTGTGTGTGTGTGCATGTGTGTGTGTGTGCATGTGTGTGTGTGTGCATTTGTCTTGTGTGTAAGTGTGCTGGTATGGCAAACTCAAGCTTATTTCCCGAATGCAGCCCTTTGGGATGCATTCTCCAGAACTGGACCACTTTCAGTCACAAACAAATAAAACATAAAAAAAATGATTTTCCTTTGTAACATGGCCTGGCCATAATACTCCATAGATTCAGGAAAAAAGTGGCCTGTTAATGGATCCTTAAATTATGCTACTATTATGCAGTTAGGGCTGTTTTACAATAGAGAGGGAAAATGGGATAAAATTTATAAGCTAATACGTTTTGTATTGAAATATAAGCTATGAGATCTCTGGATGGATGGATGGATGTCTTTATATAATATTGTCATAAGTAATAAAATAGAAACAAATGGGATAAAAGCTTTCAGGTGGACTCTTTAGGAATAATCGTGTATTAGTTTTTCCAGATTTTTGGTAACTTGAAACTTTAGTTTTGCTAAATTAAGTTATATGATGGAAATTCATTAAAGGTCTAAGTCATTTTTCATTAAGATAAAATACTGGAACATTGATTGGTAGAGAAGTCTAAGTTTACCTTCTCTTGTCTTCTTATGAGAGAGAAAATAAACTAAAGATGTTTGGGCTTATTAGATACATGTCTTGTACCACATTAAAGAGAAAAAATGTACTGTAGGAAAATGTATGCTTCTAGAGGTTATAGAATGTGTTCATAAGTTTGCCAATCAAAACATGCTGATATAAAGAACAGTTCAATTACTTTATTCTTGGTTTTCAATAGAGATTAAAGTTTTTAAGGATTAAAAATTATAATACATATGTACTTAAGTTACTAAAAGTAATAAGGGAAGAATTTCAGTGTGTAAAGGAAGTGGGATAGGTGTTTCCCCAGCGGTCCAGTGGTTAAGACTCCGTACTTCCACTGCAGGGGGCAAGGGTTTGATCCCTGGTCAGGGAACTAAGATCCCGCATGTCGTGTGGTATAGCCAAAAAAGAATGGAAATATCTTTGTTAAGGGAAAAAAGGGAGAATAATTTTGTCCCAGAGCTGGTTGTTTCTGGATAGGGAAAAAATAAGGGACAAACTAATATGGATACAGAAAGTGATGGGAGGTTTGTGGAAAAGGAAGCTTAAGGAAAGAGTTTTGCATGGGGTCAAGATTGGCTCATATTAGAGTGAATTTAATTAACTAAATGAACTTTGCTATTAAAAGCAAGCTGGTGCAAGACTGGAAGTGGTTTTCTCTCTCTGTTAAGAGAGCAAAATTTTCCTGGAATATTGAGCTGCTTTTGACAACAGGTTTTAAGTTTCCTTCTCTAGCTGACTTTGAGTTTTCCAAAGGGCTCCTGAGGCATCTCAGAGAGAAATATTAAACTAATGAAGATTATGTAGTATATTAAATTACACAAAAAACATTATATGGAAAAAAATTCTCTGCTGAAGTTGTCCCAGAGTATAACTAACTAATCATGACATGTAATGCTGCACGTGGGCAAGCGGACCCAAGCTGGGTTCAGTAACATGAATACTGCGTCCTGCAGGACATCCCACCTTCTGCATCTTGCAGACCCGTGTCTTTTGTTTCCTGGAGGCCGATGAGCTTCGGGTTGTCTGCTTGCACCTGCCTTCTCTTTTTGTGAGCTTGAGACTGACTCAGCCATTAAAATTGAGGCCTTTTACAAAGTGTTTAGAGGCATAGTGTCATGAACTTGACCCGCGGCCAGCAGGGTGCTGGGGAGTTAGCTCTTGGTCTGGCCCCGTTGCCATGCCTAGCACTGAGCACTCAGTGGGGTGGGGGCGGGGGACAGCAAATGCCCATGGCGGGAGGGGTGTGTCATGGTACAGAGTGTCTGTGTGGGGTGGTGGAAAGTTCTGGAAATGGATGGTGGTGATGGTTGCACAGGAGTGTGAACATACTTAATGCCACTGAATTGCAAACTTACAAGTGGTTAAAATGGTAAAGTTTATGTCTGTGTTACCACAGTGAAAATAACAAAAAAATATGGCTGCTTTTTAAAAAAATATCAGAAGGGTTTACAGTATGGTCAGGCATTTTGAAAATCTATTGGAAAACTAAATAAAAATACATGTAAAGGTAACTATTTGAGACAAATGTTTGAATCCCCATTTTTATCATCTGTATCCCCTTACAGGATGTGACACGTTTGTGAGTGACACCTTAACTATATATTTTGAAGTAGTTTAGCTCTTAATTTCAACCATTTGTGTTTTTGAAGATAGCAGTTTTCAAGTCTGTGCATATTGTACGTTAATGGTCATTTCTCAACTTTAGGAATTTGAGAGTGTATTTTGCGGAAAAACTGGCAGAAGGCTAAAGTTGACCAGACCAGACTCCTTGGTGACGTGTCCCACACAGGAGAGTCAGAGTAGCCCAGCTATGGAGATCAAGTGACTGGATGTGAACACTGATGCCTGGGAAGTAATCGGCTGTTCCTTCATGACCCATAAACATATCCTAGGACCCTGGAACTCAGCTCTGATAGTCTAACTCTAAAGGGACATGATTCAACTGATGGGACTCCAGTGGGGACTTTGAAAGCACATTTTGTAAAAATATTTATCTAAAACAAAATGCTTACTGATTAATGTCCTCTTAGACCATTTGGGGATGAAGACATCTTGACAATTAGTAAGTAATTTTTCAATTATCTGTCTGATTCCATCATGTTTTCTTAACATGATAACTTGAAAAATTAACATCTTTTGTAATTTCTTTAGTCTTAGAAGGTACATTGCTTTTTACTTATTTTATTTACATTTTAAATATGCCCCCTTAGCAACTAGAACAAGTTAAATTGTTCTTAGCTATAAGTAGTTTGGACATTTTATTTCATTTGCTTATCGCTTCCCCTTGTAAAGTTTTCTAGCTGCATAGAACTGTATTGCAAAATGCAGTCCTATTTTAAACCTTTTTCCTAGAAAATTTCCAGACATCTCCTTTAAAGGTACTTTTGTCCATAAGTGAAATATTGTCACGGTAGATTGCTTCAATGCCCTCATTTTCATATTGAGAGTCATTACTTTCTGTGTAATAAACTGTAGTGTTTGGAACTGAGTTTTTCAAATGAGTGGCTTTATTTATTACAATAGATAACACCAATAGACTGTAGTGCAGTACAGACACTTTCAATAAATACTGTCAGTGGGAGATAGTTAAACGTTTGTACACAAAGGAGGCAGGTAAATCAGACGAGACCTTTGTATGGAAGGGATACTGTATATTAAATTCTTTATTTTTTTTGTAATACTGTGGCCAGTCATTAATCTGAAGATTTCATGTATCATTTTATTGAAATGATATCTTAGCCTTTACACAAATGCCATGTAAACAAGTTGCTGAATATTCTTTTCTCTCGTGAAATTGTACAGAACTTTCTGTATGGACACCCTAGACCCCTCTGAAATGTTGGGTTGACGATTTTATTACATAGGCCTGTGTCTGAGGTATGATGTTACAGCCGAATGGACCACTGTAAATACATGTAGAGACAGAACACTTTGACAGCAGCTCGATGAAGGATGCTCTCGGGGACCAAGTGTCCAGCCGCCGCCACTGAGGACAAGGAGGGGCAGGCCTCGCTGGACGGCACGGCGGTGTCCAACCATTGATGCCAGGACGCTGCTGGTCCCCGTGGGGTCCTCGCACAGCTGGCTGCTTCAGTCGGCATCACTTTCTCACTCGCTTCCTGAAGTTGTGTTTTAGGAGCTCCTGGGACCTGATTTTTCCCCGCCCCCTGCCATCACGGCTCCTTGGCAGGCGGAGGTGTCGCAAATGCCGGGGGTCCCCTGAGCGCCAACAGCACCGGGAAGGCCAGGATCGCCAGGGAGCCCAGGCTCTCCGTGGGCCCCGTCGCGGCCGTCTTTGCTAACACCGGACACGCCTTGTGGTCCTTGAGACACACCAGGAAGGTGAGTGGAGACACAGAGAGAGGACATCAGTGGTGTGTCCGTTCAGCCAACCCAAGTCTTGTGTTTCTGTAGCTCGTTTCTTAACTCTGGGAGGGGCCCAGGGGAGGCGCGCTCAGGCCGGAGAACAGCGAGGGCAGAGGCCAGGGCGCGGGAGTCTGGGTTCTGTCCTAAGCAGGGCAGCTCGGACTTGAGAAGGGTCAGCTGGTGCCATGTGAGGAATGGGTCTGGGGTGAGCGAGGGGGATGCTGACGATGATGGTGGTAACCATGGGGATGGTAACCATGGGGATGGTAACCATGGGGATGGACCAGGCGTGAGGCAGAGCGCCCCCCGCCCCCAGGTGGTGGGCACCTGGGCAGGTGGACGGCAGAGGAGAAACCAGGAGCTGGGGGTGCGGGGAGGGACGGAGTGAGCGAGCAGCTGGGCCGACAGGTGCGTGTTTGCTCCCGGGACGTGTGTGCAGATGCGGTGGCCCCGGGACAGCCCCCGAGAAGGCTCGGGATGGACCGCGGCTGGGCCTGCCCTCCTCCCTCTCGGCAAAGTATTTATATTCAACATGAAAAGTGTCAACATGCAGGGTACATGTGGGTCACTTAAGAGAAAATTCTGTTAGAATTTAACTGAAATAGATACTCGATGGCTTTAGTTGAATAGAATTTAACTGAAACTCCTGAACTAAAACAGACACAGGGTGATCTGATTAAAGGGTCGTTAAAACAGTCCCTAACCTGGCATCTAAGGGTGCGTTGTCGGGAGAAAAGCTGTTCCCTCAGAAGAGGATGAGACGTGCCCGTCACCCAGAGGTGCCTGTGTAGCGTTAGTGACAGCGGCCTCATACCTTGGAGCCCTTGGTCTCCGTCAGGCCCGTCCAGGCCCTCGCCGGCTGGGCCTTTGTCTCCTCTGTCCCCCTGGTTTCCTGTCAAGGGCAAGTGACATACGCATTTGCTTAGAAGCCCTGATTCAGGATCAAAGACAGACTTCTGCTGCGGGTGAGTGTGTGATCCTGCCTTTTTACAAGTAGGGTGCCTGCTTCCTAAGCTTTTTACTGAATCAAAACACATTTAGAAAAGGACACACGGCAAAGTGTCGGTCGGGCTGGATGGATTTGACAGAATGAACCCACCCACGTGACTTGCCAGCCTCAGAGCTGCATTTTTGGACTTCTAGTTTGTTCACAATATTTATGCCTGTTAAACAGCTGAGTGTTTGCCCTGTATTCCTATGTTCAACATGATTTTTGACAAATTATCTAAGGTGTTTTAAAACGTCCCCTGAACTGCGTTCTCCACTCCTCCTCCACCTCCAGCTGGTTTTGGTCTCTGGGAGGTGAGCTGAGGCCCTGCTACGAGGGCCCGCTTGTCAGCCTGCGCTGTGTGTGATGCTGGCTGCAGACAGCTTATCCCGAGTGATGTTCTTGGAAAATTGAGCCTCTTGTCAACGTAGTGACGCTCAGTGAGGCAAGCAGCCTTGTTGGGCACGGTCTGTCCTGCCTGATGGTAAAAGCAGTGACACCAGTTTCCTTTCCGCTGGTGTTTGTCACTTTTCCCATCGCAGAGGGTAACACACCTTCTACAAAGGATCAAGAGCCCCAGGGCCGGGCAGTCGGGGCCTCCCGTGGGGCCTGGGCTTTCCTGGCCTCCAGAGCAGGTCCCTGATCTGCTGTGTCCCGGGGGGAAGATGGAAGCCCAGCCGTGACAGTGGCTTCTGCCTGAAGACCTACAGTATGTATTCTCATTTAATTCAAACAATAACCTTCGCTCATCCCCACCCCGAGGCAGGTGCCCCAGGGAACAGCTGACCCTGCACCGTGTGGCGGCCTCCCCTGAATTCTGCTGTGCAGTTTTTCTGAGAACCCATAAAGTGATCAATGCTATTTTTGAATTTTATTTTCAAATGTCTTAAAGGCATTCAGATCCCTATTTGGAGAAAACCTTGTTTGGTCTTTCTTTGAGGACAACCATCCGTCCCGCAGACTGTACTGGCACAGACGGACCAGGGACGGTCAGAACTCACACACGTCTCCAAGACAACAGGGAGATATCTGATGGTAAACTTGGGACGGTGTGAGAAGGTGCATTTGACACGTTTGCCGTGTAGTGTTGAAACTATTCAATCTCCCAGCGTCTTAACAGTAATGAAATGATACCTCTAATTCTGGAAGCATTTTCATCTGCTGAGGTATTTTAACTTAACCTCACAGAGGACAAAAGGAGCTCACAGAAGTAAGTTTCCCTTGGAAACTTTTTTCTTAAGCTGTTTTTCAGAAACAGAAAATTATTTGGTCAATAAGTTAGGAACACATTGCAATCACGAACTTTAAATCCTGAATGGGGGCCGTGGGGCTAGCTGCCTGGGGGCAGGCCGGCGGCCGTGGTTAGAATTTAAAATGAACTACGTGGTAAAGGCCTTGTTGGAAAAGGTTAGTGGCCAACGGCTCCCTCTCTGGGCACCAAGCGTCCCCACGATCGCAGCCCCGCGTGGGACCAAGATTCTCGCCTCGTTTCAGCTCGTCCCTAGTTCCTTACAGTCCCTAAGATGGAGTTTTGATTTATAATTTTTGCCTTTTGCCACAGAAGTGGTCACACGTGCCAGTTTCCATGAAGGGAAGTGCTGTTCCGTACAGATGGGGCTCCTGTGCGTTCATTCCTCACATTCTTCTCAACCCTCCTCCCCCAGATGTTATTCTAACGGTATTTGAGAAAACCATCACATTTTGAAAAACGTTGTCACACCCGTGGGTTTAACTGAGCTGGGCCTGAAAGCATGAAGGGCTCTACCCGAGGCGGCTTCTAGCAATGGCTCAACCTTCCAGGGCTTTTCTAGATGAGCCCGTGGACCCAGAGGGAGGAGAGGGGAGGGGAGGGGTCCCCCCAGGCAGCTCAGACGCGTGTGTCAGACATGGATCAGCAAGGCCGGAAGGACCCTGGCTGAAGGCCAGGTGACTTTGGGCCCATTTCCCCTCTGGGTCTCTTCCCCCGCCCTGTCCCCGCAGGGGAGCCTCTCTGCGTGGTGGGGGCAGATTTCACGGCTGGGGTACTGGCTGGGGGTACTGGCTGGGGGCTCTGGCGTGTGGCCGCGTGGTGGGTGGACTGCACTCACCTCTGGGTCCGGGGTCTCCCAGCTCTCCGGTGGGACCGCGGTATCCAGGGGGCCCTCGAGCCCCAGGGTGACCGATGGAGCCTGGGGGCCCCGGGGGGCCGGGGGGGCCGGCGGGACCCGGCCGACCGATGGACCCCGGTGCTAAGGGCTTCCTCAGGTGCGCGGCTAGCTGCGCGATTTGCTCTTTTGGAAAACAAAGATCAGACATCTGTTCGTCAGAAGTGTGTTATATAAAGTGCGCATATACTGCCTTTCAAAGGAAGTTTGCTCATTGATTGAAAAGGGCTTTAACGGCTTTGGGTACGTGATAGGTGCTGTCCCAGTGCTCGGTGACCCAAAGAGTGAATCACAGCCCTAGAGAGGAGCTCCTTAAAGAGCTCATGGATTGGAGAGGCCAAAAGATGTCCGCTTGGTCTGTCAGAGCTGAAAGGGCACGATTCTTTGACCCTTGTGACCACTTCCCTGAGCAGACGTTTAGAACATCCCCGGTGCGCCAGGCACCGCGGCAAACCCCGCGGGGGGGCCCCCTCTAGTGCAGACCCCGAGGACCGCGGGCGGTAGGCCAGCCCGGAACGTGGCTTGGCTGGAAGGTGGTGGAGGGGGAGGCTGCGTGGGGATGGGGTGAAGGCGAGGATGGGGCTGGGGGTGGGAGGGGCTGCAGCTCCAGGGGCGGAGCCATGGGCGGGATGGGACAGGACAGAGGGCGCTCACCGCTGACCATCCCCACACACAGCTCTCTGATGCGCTGCTCGCTGGCTTCTTTGCCCTGAAATTCACCACAAAGTCTATCATCGTATTGGGGGCATGCTGGCATCTCCTTGAGGCACCCCCACCATCACACTCTGCAAAGTAACCTTGATCATCTAGAGTAGACTTGATCTAAATCCAGGAAAAGCCCGACACCAATGAGCACTGGCTCCAGAAAGGAGACACGTACCGGGACTCCGGGTTTCCCAGTGATGCCAGGCACGCCTCGCACGCCCTGGAGGCCCATGGGGCCAGGGTGGCCCGGGACGCCGTCTATGCCGCTGGTGCCGTTGGGGCCCTGGATGCCCTTGGGACCCAGCTCCCCTCGACTGCCGGACTAGAGGGAAACAGCAGGAAGGGGTGGGTCAGGGCATGGGCTTCTCCCTCGGGAGAAGGAGGGCCCGCAGTTTCCTGACTTCTGACCAGGGCAGGCCTCTGAGATCTGCACGGCCGTCAGGGCCCCGGGGCTGGCCCGGGGGCCCCGAGGAGCCAGCCTCTGCCAGGCACTCACCTCTCCCTTGGGTCCAACAGGGCCACTGGGACCCTGCAAAAGAGCAGAAGGAAAGTTGTGCATTTTAGTTACTTGCGTGTTGCTAGTTGGTGGGAATTATTTCCCCAGGATGCAGTGTAGCCAGTTATTAGTTGGGGACGGAAGAGAAAAGTCATCCACGAAGCTGCTATTTGATGGCATCACAATAGCCACAGTGGTTACTCCTTTTTATTCTAGGGTTCGTTTTATATTGCTGAGATTGTATTATAGCTACTGATGTTTTTAAACTTATTTTCCCTAGAGTGTTTTAGCTGCATAGTCCTTTTTCTCATCCAAGTTTACTTTGTTCCCGTTCTTTATTTTTTATCTTTTTTAACATCTTTTTTGGAGTATAATTGCTTTACAATGGTGTGTTAGTTTCTGCTTTATAACAAAGTGAATCAGTTATATATATACATATGTCCCCATATCTCCTCCCTCTTGCGTCTTTATTGTTACACATTTGGCGGAGCTGAGGGTCTCTGTGTCTAAGGCTCCCCCTTCTCCAGCTGTGACCTCAGGAAGCTGCCTGGCAGGACGTGGACAGGGACTGGGCCCCAACCAGACAGCAGACGGCCCAGGACCACTCATCCATCCACGCCGCCGCCCTCTGCTCAGGCCACAGCTGGTGGCCCCCCTCGAAGCCAGAGGGAGATGGAGGGGCCAGGCTTTTCAGCTCAGACAGCCTGAGTGGTAAGTCGCTGAGAGCCCAGTGTGAGGGGCACTGCCCGCCAGACAGCCTGAGTGGTAAGTCGCTGAGAGCCCAGTGTGAGGGGCACTGCCCGCCACGCAGGCGGGGGTGGAGCAGGTCGGGGGGCTGCTCCCAGGGTCCCATGTGTCAAGGTCATCTAGGAATTCACCAAGATGAACAACACTTGGGCACACGACTGAGATCATCTCAGCTCAAGCTGGGAAAAATTGGCTCTGGGCTACAAGGTTGTGCTGGAGATGAGGGTCCCTGGGGCTGAGCCGTTTCCATCTCCTCTAGACTCAGAGAAGGGCTCAGTCACAGAACTGGAGACCCTCACCATGTGGGAGCCACGGAGATCTTTATCCCCAAACCCCCTGACTGTTCCGTTTCATTCACCCCCCTGAGGTGTGACTCTGTCGATGAACTCCATTAGGGTTTTATTCTAAACTCAACCTGAGTTTTAGCTCTGTGGAAGCAGGGTTTTCTGTAGCTCAGTCTCAACTCTGGCTAATTCATGCTGGAGCCGCAGATGGAGCACGGGAGGGGGTAGAAAACCCCAGAGCTGGGCCTGGGGCCACCTTCTGCCTTAGGGGCCGGTCAGCAGCCAGGACCTCAGCTGCGCCTCGGTCCTCAGCTTGGCCCACCCCAGCCTGGACCTGCAGAGGCTGCCCTGCCCCAGCCCCCAACCCAAACGCGGCGAGTTCTGTTGTCAAAAGTGAGGCCGACTTAGTCATACTCACCAGTTCTCCTTTATCCCCAGGAAGGCCATCGGCGCCCGCGATGCCCTGAAACGACACAGCTCAAAGTTGAAGAACTGTCCACGCTGCCATCCTCCAACCTTGGTGGGAGCCGGTGCCTGACACCCAGACCCAGGCCGAGGCACCAAGCAGACAGTAAGCAGAGCCTCAGGTGGGTTTAGACTCTTCTAGGTCCTCCTGGTGCTCCCAGGGGGTCAGAAGCAGAGCTGCGCCCCGCCCCCTTGCCCCTGGGCCCTCCAGAGAGAAGGTGCTGCCTGGAGAACAAACACTTTTCTAATCTGCTCCTGGAACCCAGATGGCCAGCAGGGAACACGCCCCACTCTGAGGATCCCAGAGGAGCCGCCCAGGCCACAGGCGGCCCCCGTTGTACCCAGGAGCCAACTGGTCCCGGGTCCGGCTGGGTGCCCAGAGTTGTCAGCCTGTGGGGGGGGGGCGGGGGCGGGAGAGGGAGGGAGATGAGAGAGATGAGAAGGATGCCCCCTAGCCCTGAAGACAGCGGGCAGCCCACAGCTGACCTGACCGCCGGTCGCTCACCTGGTCGCCCTTTGGGCCTGCAGCTCCTCCTGGGCCCTGGGCAGAGAAAGGCTCAGCGTTAAAGAAACCACAGGGATCCCTGGGCGACCCGCACCCGCTGTGGCGCCAGGACGAGCTGGGGGCACCCGGGCTGCTGTGGAAACAGCCTCCTTCCCGGACGTTTGGCATCCTGGCCCCTAAGTGTGCTGGGATCCTCCCGTAGAGCCCTCATCTTTTTAGGGGCTCGTAGCCTCGCCCCACATGGGGTGCGCGATTGTTTCACGGGCCCTGCTGCCGGACAGCAAGGCCTCTGGGCTCGGCATCACCGGAAAAAGTTTGGATCGTGCGGCATTTTCCCGATGTGAGCTGCCGAGTCAGAGCCCGAAGTTTGTATTGATCATCTTTCCAGGGGACTGCGGGATTAGGGGTATGTCTGGGAACTGCCAGAATCACCCCTAAAATGTTAAAATAAAAACTGTCCATCTGCTCAGATAGCAGCGTGAGGAAGAACCCGCCCAAGGGGTCCAGAGAGTGAAACTTCCCTGTGACCTCAAAGTGCAGGTGAGGGTGACCGGGGAGTGGGGGATACAGTAACCGGCCCCTGGCCCCCACGGGGACGGGCGCAGTGTCCAGGGCCTCTCTCTCTACCTCTTGGAGGCCCTGGTGCCCTTGGCATGCCCCTGACCCCTGGCATTTCTGGCCTGAAGGCTGAGGAAGGGCCCACTGTCCCAGCCGCAGGCCGTGGTTTCTGTGGCCCGCCAGGCCCGGAATGAAGGGGCGCCAGAGATGGCAGCTCCTGAGTCCTGTCACTGCCAGCAGGCGGGCGGACGGCCAAGGAAGGCACCTGAGGTTCCCCTGGGACCTGGGGTAGCGTGGCCAGGCCGGAGCCCAGACACAGCTCACAACCTCCTCCCGGGGCCCCCGGTCACCCAGACTGGGGCTCTCTGTGCCCCAAAGATCATGGGACAATAGGGACACCCACAGTGCCCGACTACTGCGCACCCACGGTGTAAGGTGCCTCTGGGGGCCGCTGATGTGGCGCCGCTGTGTGTCCCGTGGGACTGTGGGTGGGGTGCAGGAGCGGGACACCCTTGCTAGGACAGCCACTTACCCGGTCGCCCCCGCCGCCTCGGAGGCCTTGGGGGCCGGGCAGGCCGGGGTCTCCCATGCTGCCCTTCCGGCCCTACAGACAAGGACGCAGCACGTCAGCACCCACATGGAGCCCAGTGGGCCCCTCCCCAGCCCAGCTGGCCCACCTGGGCTCCCTGGGCGCAGACCTCACCCACCTGGAAACCGCGGACACCAGGGGCTCCGGGGGGGCCTTGCGGGCCCAGAGCCCCCTGAAAGACAGACAGAGTGTGAGTGCAGCTCCGCCTCCCCCGCCGGGGCTGGGCAGACACAGGAGCTGGTCCCCAGCCATCTGGCCCAGTTACTGGGGAAAGAGGTGGGAGGGATCCTGGGGGGGCAGCTGGGGGTCGCAGAGGTCAGGCATGCCCTCGGGCCCCGTGTGTCAGTCGGACTTGGCGCGGGGCACCGATGCCGATGTCTTCCTTATCTTGGTCTATGGTGGGGCTGAGAGGCGGGGTGCTTCCACCACACCTCCCAGGCCCAAGGTGGGGTGCTCCCTCGGCCGGCTGGGTGCTGGGACTTTGCTTCCTCAGCACAGAGGTCTCAAGGACAGGACAGCTCGAGCCTGGCGACCACCATGTCCCAGCTTTCACAGGCTCAGCCCATTCATGCATCCAGAACGCCACCGCAGCCCACACAGAAAAGGGGGCCACTCGGCTGTGGCTCCATGCCCACCCCCACCCCAGACTTCATTCCCCCGACTCACCGCTGAGCCCCTGTGGCCAGCCTCGCCTCGCTCCCCGGCCACACCAGCGTCTCCCTACACTCGGGGAGGGGGACAGGGGGTGTCAGCGGGGTCCGCGCACACTCGGGTTGGGGGTGAGGGCTGCAGATACTCACGGGGACACCGGGCTCTCCTGAGGGGCCAGCTTCGCCCAGCTCTCCAGCTCTGCCCTGCAGGAGAGGAGTGAGCCCTCCGTGAGCTCCGCCCACATCCCTCTGCCCAGGATCCAGGCTGCGGCCTACCCTCTTCCCCCTTCCCCACTTCCTTGCCCCTCCCTCCCCCCTCTCCCCCCTCCCCTCCCCAGAAGAAAGAAGCCACATACCAGTCCTCCCTTCTCACCCTTGGACCCTGCTCGTCCAGGGAGACCCTGCAGGTCAGAGGTCAGAGGTCAGCACACAAGACCAGGGGCAGAGCGTCCCCCCAAGGGGGAGGGGCTCCTGCAGCCCCCCCGGCCGTGATGCACAGCCCCCTGCAGGTGCCCCACTCAGGAACCCACGGGAGATGACCACTGGCATTGTCCCTGGGGCCACGGCAGGAGCCCCATGCACTCACCGGCAGCCCATTGGGACCCTTCTCTCCTGGGGCACCATTGCGACCAGCTTCTCCCTGTGGGAGTTTGTGGGGGACATGGGGTGCTGAGGCCCTGGAGGCTGAACTCCCTGCAGACCCTCCTCCCCTGCAGACCGCCAGCCAGTACCAACCTTCTCGCCATCAAGTCCCAGCACACCATCCCGGCCATCCTTGCCCGGCATGCCCTGAGGACAGCGGATGGTGTGAGGCCCAGTGGGCAATCAGCCTGGTCATCCTCCAGGTCACGCCCACCAGGCCCCTCCCTTCCGCAACCCCCTGCACTAGGTCTGCCCTCCTGGGCTCAGGGGGCAGGTAGTAACCTGTGCTGCCCTCCGATCACGCAGATGAGGGCGGTGAGGATGCACCCAGACCACACACTGCCCCCCGCGTCCCGCGTCTGCCCAGACTCTTCACGCGCCCCAGGGAAGTTCTGCTGTGCCCACTTTACGGACGGGGAAACTGAGGCTTGGGAACCAGGATTTGGGCTCAGGACTGCCGAATCCCACAGGCTTGACTAATTTTGGAATCTCAGACACACCCATGTGCTGGGAAGGTGGCAGGAGAGCAGCTGGGGTCCCTCCCTCCCCACCTTCAGCCTCCCACTGCCAGGCTGTGCTACCCCAGGTGGCCTCCCAGGGGCCCATCCTCTAGGGCCAGGATGGGGTGGGGACCAGGAGGAAGTGGGGGTCTGGGCTGAGCATGGGCACATAGCAGGGATGAGGGGGCACAGGTGTGGAGGGCCAGTGCTCAGGACCCTCAGAATGCCCCCCACCTGTGCCACCCAGTCCCCCACCCACCCTCACGTGCCCCTGGAATGCAGATGAGCTCAGCCCGAGGCCCTCTACCTCTGTGTGGTCTAGATGGCAAAAGATTCTGTGGCCTCCAGCAAAACGCAAGTGTGCAGGCCCTTCACCCACCATTAGGCATTTGCAGAAGGCGACAGCAGAGCGAAACAAGGGAGGGCCAGTGGACTGTGCAGCCGTCCCAAGTATAGCCCAGGGCCATGGGAGGAGAATGACTCTCCCGGGGAAGCAGGTGCAAAAGGCAGGGAGCAAGGGGCCAGCAGAACCCCCTCCGCCCCTATGCTGGCATCCACGGGCACTCACCGGCTCTCCGACCAGCCCAGACATGCCAGGGACGCCTTTAGGACCAGGCCTGCCCTGAAAGACACAAGAGACCGCAGTTAGGCCCGCCGGGACTGCTCCTCCCAGATACCTCACTAGGTCCAGGGGAGGTGGGTGGGGAGGTAGGCCCGGGAGCCTTAGACCTGCAGTGCACACCACTTTCTAGACTCCGGGTATTGAGCTTGGGCCAGGGGACAGCTGTGTAGGCCAGGCCTGACCCCCAGGGGAAAAGGCCCGTCACCCCGGGAGCTATCTTAGAATCCTGTGGATGCTGCGGCATCACATGGCCGCCTCCTGGACCTCCAGCCGCTAGGCTCAGGCCAGGGGAAGACAAGATTGGTTCAGAGACGGTCACTTCATTTCGTGAGATGCTTATTATCTCTTGGCTTCACTTATGCTCTGCTTAACCTGAGAGTTGTTTTCTCTGTTGCTGCATCTCACAGCTGGGCATCCTTGGCCCAAGATCAGGCCCCACTGCCCAGGGCCTCTTGACAGATGTTAGTGGCCAGGATTCGCACTCAGAAGTGTGGTCCTCCGGACCCTGCCCTGCTGCTCCGGAGAGCTTCAAGGAGCCACGGGGGCAACAAGGCCGGGGGACTCCTGGGGGAGCCGCCTGGGCAGGCGGAGGGCTGGGACCCCCCAGGCCCAGCTTGGCACTGTCCAGCGGCTTCCCCCCCACCCGCAGGAGAGGGCAGCTGCCCCTCGCCTCCCTGGACTTACCGTTCATTCCCCGCACCCCCCCACCCCGCCCTGTGGATCAGGTTCTCCCAAGGAAGGACCCAGAGAACACAGGCTCTCTCACTTACGAGGTCGCCCTTGGGGCCGCGCAACCCTTCTGGGCCCCTCTCGCCTCTGTCACCCTGCAATGACAAGGGGGGACAGGGAGAGAGTTAACTCAAGAAGGTGGGAGAGCAGGATGACAATGCTGAGGGTCACAGAGGCCAGAGGGACACTCACCACACCTCACTTCATGTCTGGAAAGAGAGAGAACGCAGATCTCCCACGAAGGACAGGCTGACTCTGGATTTGCCCCCTCCCCCCAGGTGTGCCCACTGGTACCTGCCCAGGTGTGCCACATGTGATTCCCCCCAGGTGTGCCCATGGGATAGGCAGCCCAGTGGGGCTGGGGGAGGCGTCTGAGTGAGCAAGAGAGAAGAGAGCCTGGGCCTGCACGGGACCACCCCCCACCCCCCACCCCCAGACACACGTACCACTTTCCCAGGGGCTCCTGGGATCCCGGGGGGCCCTCGGAATCCGATGGGACCCTGTGGAGGAGAAGGGGCACCTGAGCCTCTCCTCTGAAGCCGGGGCAGCATCCCCCAGAGCACCCGGCTCCATCTGGAGAGGCCTGCCGGGAGCCCCCCACCCAAGCCCCCCCAGCAGGCCCTTCCCCCATCAGCCCCCCAATGGTCCCCAAGCCCCTCCCCTTCCCACATTTGCCAAGGCCTCCCCTGCTGTCCCCTGTTTGCCTCTCCCATTCCCTTTGGGCCTAAGCCACAAAAGCCTTCACAGGCCCCGGTTTTGGGAACCATCCAGTGAGTGGAGGCCCAGAGGGCCGCGGTCACACAGGCCACCTGTGGCCACTGGCGAGGACCCGTGCTCAAGGGGCCCATCTAACGTCTGGAGGTGGCCCCCCCAGCCACCTCTTGACCTCGGGCTGGCCCACAGCCCCTCAAGGGTCAGGTGGCGGGGGGCTGGTGGACTTACCCGGTCCCCGGGGGGTCCGAGTGGCCCTGGAAATCCTCGTAGGCCCCGTGGACCCTGCAGAGAGAGAGCTGGAGCTGCAGGGCCTGGGCCGGCAGCCCCCGGACCGCACACCTCCTGGGAGCCGCTGAAGGGCTCTGGTATATTCCCCAAAACCCTGCCTCAGGACCCGCACCCGGTTCCTGTCCTGGGAGTTGGTGGACTGTCCCCACCCCACATCCTCACCTGTCCAACACCTCCCCTTACTCACCTGCAGCCCAACGGTGCCTGGGATGCCAGGGGGCCCAGGGGGGCCGGGGTCACCCTGCAGGAGAGGTGGGTGGCGTCAGCCCCGAGCTCTCCCCACACCTCTCCGAGCCCACTGCCCCACACCCCCTCCAGAGCCCTCGCCGTGCGGGGCGTCGCCCCACTTCACAGCTGAGCCCCCAAGGCCCAGAAGGGTCGCACCGTGTCCTCCCCCGCCCTCCCCAGACACCTCCTCCTGGCGGCGGCCAGCCCCTCTGCTGCTCACATGGCAGTCTGGCGGCTCGCACCGCGCTAGAGGGAACCCAGCCTCACCCGCAGCCTGTGGATGAGGATGCACAGATGCCCTCCAGGGCAGTGGCCATGGGGGAGGGTGGCAGGGACTACTGGGGACCACTTCGGGCTGAGGCCCACCTTCTCCAGCCCGCAGCGGGCCTGCCCAAGCTCAGGGAGCTTCCGTGTGAGGCCAGGTGTTGGGGGCTCTGTCCAGAGGCCCTGCCCCAAATCACCCGGCTCTAAGAGCCAGGCCCCGAGGGGAGGCGTGCACAGAAGCTGCTCCATCAGAGGGCACCGAGATGCAGCCAGCACGTCCTCACACACCCGCAGCCCTGCCAGAGTCCCAGCCCCCACGCCCCCAGGCGCCTGTGCCTCCCCGCCACCCCCCGGGGTGCCACCCAGCCGCCAGCCGCCTTCACCTTCTCGCCATCCTTGCCGACTTCTCCTTGCTCCCCTTTGTAGCCGGTGGGTCCCTGAAAGACAGCGGCGGGTGGACGGTAGCAGACCCCACAAGCAGCCCTGAGCCAGTTAAGGCCTGCCTGGCCCACCAGCCCAGCTGGAGAAGCAGAGGCCCGGTTGGGAGGAGAAGGGCTGGGCCAGGGAAGGGGTCTGGGGGCCTGAGGCCAGCCTTCCCTCACGCCCTCTCTCAGTGCCCCTCCAGCCCCCCAGCGGGTCACCGGGGTGGAGGGGCACAGGGACAGGGCAAAAGGTCCCCCAGCAGGGCAGGGGCCAGCGCCCTTGCTTCCCGCAACAATCCTGCAACCAGGGCAGGCTTTCTGGACGCCCACCTCCCCCCGGACCTCCGCCCACATGGGGGCCCCGCCACCCCCTTGGGGTGTGAAGGTGAGCTGGGGTCTGAGTCAACCCTCAGTGGTCACTCACCTTGAACCCTGGCATTCCTGGGGGCCCCGGGGGGCCTGGCGGGCAGATGGCCGGGCACTGTTGGGAAAGAGAATGGTCAGACCCCTCCCAGTAAAACAGGGGCAGCGCTGAGGTCAGAACCCAGGGGCCCGGAGGTGGACCATTTGGGGTGGGTGAGGGGGAGCTCGGGCCGCACGGGGGCCTCCTGGGGAGCCCAGACAGGGCCTCATTCAGGGCCACCATGGGGCGCGGTACGGGGCTGCAGAGCCAGAGCATGGCCGCCGGCCCCTCACAGCCGGCTCCGATGTCTCAGCCCCAGCACAGGTTCAAAGCAGCTATTCAGCCCGGTGGCTGCGGGCTTCACAAAGGGGCCTTTATCACGCACCGGCTCTGCAGCCGGCTCTGCTCGGGGGTGGTGCCTCAGGGAGGGACACGTGGTCCTCGGGCACAGGCCGGATGCTCCACACCTGGGGGCTCAGCGAACCCAGGGGCGGCATGGGGGTGTCTGGATCATTCCACGGCTGCTCTGGCACAGAGCCAGTGACGTTCACCTCCCCCAGCTGTCCTCCTCTTTCCAGAAGACCCCCAAACCCTCCCTCAGAGCACCAACCGTCAAGCAGGACACGGGTGGGGGAGACAAGGGCAGCAGGGGTCCCAGTGGGCAAGCGGGCTGGGCCAGGCTCCCCTTTAATAACTTCCAGCCGCTCCTCCGAGGAGGCCGGGTGCTGGCCTGGCCCACAAACAGCTGTGCAAACGAAGCCCACGAACCCCAGGCCTCCAAAGTCACTGTTTTTCTTCTGACAAGAGAGACAAAGCTCAACAACCAAAAGTGGGTCCCAGACTCTCTGGTCTGGAAGCTTTTGTGGTCGGGAAGCCTTCTGTCTGCGCCCCCAGGGCAGCCAAGCTCGCCGCTGACGGCACCCGGAGCCTGTCTGTGCCGAGGGGCAGGATGGGCCCACACGTGATTTTGCTTAAATTAACTTCAATTCGTGCTGCTGCGCATGCCAGGGTAGACCGGTGAGGGCGGGGAGGGGCAGCCCGGGGGGGACGTACCCAGAGCCGGTGCCGCTGGCACTGAACCCGTCCCTAGGGGCCCCTGTCCCTGCCTTCCTGTGCTCCCCAGACAGGCCCCTCCTACCAAGACAGGCACCCCGACAAAGGGCTTCACAAAGGCTGCACGTGCCTACCTGAAGGTCAGTAGTGCCTTCGGGGAGGACCCCTGGGCGACCCTGGAACAGAAAGACGCCAGCTTTGACGTGCCCCCCACCCAAGGCCTCCAGGGGACTCAGGGGCCCTTCATCCCCCCCGTGGCCAGTGCCAGGTACTGCTGGTCCCCCCCTGCAGGGCATGTGACAATGACAGAAACCAACTGCCCTTGGGGCGGGGTGGCTACCAGGCCTGAGCCTCACTAGCCCTGGGTCAGCTGACGCACACGGCTCCAGCCTGGACTTGGCCCATGTCTGCGGTGTGGCCAGGACTCTCCACGTGGACATGGGTGCTGGGGCTGGGGGCATGGGGGGCCTGAGGACGGGCACCCTGGGGACAGGGGAGGCAAGCCCACCAAGCAGTCATCATGCCTGGGACTCCTCCTGAGAGGCTCTAGAACCCCGCCCAGTACTCACAGCGGGGCCGGGAGGTCCCGGGGGGCCAGGGAGGCCTGGAAGTCCAGAGGGTCCCTGTGGGGGGATTATGGCTTAGATGGAGCAGGGCCAGCCCCCACCTGAGGTGAGGGGCCCAGCGACTTCCAGAGAGAAGCCTCCCCTCCAAAGATGCCCCTATGGGGGCACTCCCAGTGCTGCCCAGCTGGCCCGCCCCAGCCCTGTGCGTCCTGAGGTCTGCGCTGCCCTGTCCTGGGCATCAGCCACAAAGGCCCACCAAGAAAGAGGGCGAGGGGGGAGGGAGAGGAGGGGCACAGGGAGGCGGTGAAGGGGGAGGGAAAAGGGAAGGAAAGCGGGGAGGCCCCCCCATGGCTGCATTTGGGGAGTCCTGGCAGCCACTCACCGGGGGGCCCCGGAGGCCAATTCCGCCTGGGACGCCGCTCACCCCGGCCTCTCCCTGGGGGAGGTAAGAAGTGAGAGATGGGGATCTGCACCCAAGGAGCTCTGAGGATCCCCAGGGGAGTCCAGACAGACCGGGCTCCCATATCCCTATACAGGACCAGCCTGCACTCTCTTAAAGCATGGGGACTCTGGGTGAGGGGTCAGCTCGCTGTTCCCCCACCAGAAGCCCCCCACCCCCAGCCCTGGTTTGGGACCTGGTGGCCATGTTGGCTCGGGGTGTGGCAGGCATGCTCGGGGGTGGGGGGCGGCACGAGCGTTATCGGTACTCACGGGGGATCCAGGGAGGCCTTTGCCCTGCAATGCCAAGCATGGGGTCAGAACTTGCCGGAGACGGGAGGAGGTTGCCCACCACCCACCCCATCCCCCTGAGCTGGTCAGGTGAGTTGCTGGGGATGAGGGGCACAGCCCAGATAGCACCTAGGACCCCAGCCCGGGGACCAGCCCCCAGGAGACGCTGCAGAGGGGAGCAGACGTGGCGTTCGGGGGCCCCTCCAACGCCCACCAGGAGGAGAAGACAGCACTCACCCCCAGCCCAGGCGGCCCTGGGGGTCCCAGACTGCCCTGCGGAAGGAAAGGGGGCGTCTGGGGTGGGCTGGGCCCAGGCACCGTCGCCTATGTTTGCAAACCTGTTCCCTTCCCTCCCAAGTCCATCTCCCCTGAGGAGGGGGTTCTTGTTTTATAGGAGACCAACAGTGGGTCGGGGGGACCTCTGATGTCCCAGGGGCCTGGGACTGGTCCTTTGCCAACAGTCCTGCTGAGGAAAAGCCAGAAAAGGTCCCTTCCTGGCAGCACTACTGCAGGCAGGACGGGCCACCAGGAAGGCACATGCCAGGTGTGACCTGAGCCACACAGAATAGCCTGATGCCTGGCTCCTCCAGGAAGCCCTCCGGCCTCCTTGGTCCACAGTAGGGAGCCTCAAACCTCCAGCAGCTGGTGGCCTGCCTGTCCGCCCAGCGCCCTCCTGGTCCTCCTGCTGCCTTGCATGCCAAGGATGAGGTCCCCTCCTGTGCCCCAGGCTTCCTGCAGAAAGCCTGGAGCTAGTCCCCCCTCCTCCCTTCCCCCACTTTCCCGCACTCCCCCAACGTCCTTGGGAACATCAGAGGCCCTGCTGGCTGCAGGCAGCCACTCTCCTCCTTGTTTCCCACTCAGAACACGCCCACAGCCCAGGTCCCAAAGGCAGGGCTGCGTCCTGGTTCCCTCCCCATCACAGCCCCCCTGCCCTCTGCACCCCAGGGCTGGGGGACAGTCACTTCTCGAAGGGGGGACAGAGAGGGAGTTGTTGGTCTCAGCTTTGCACCTGGAGCCACAAGAGGAGTTGGTTGGTCAGAAAGGGGGCTTTAGTGAACAGTGGTCAGCCTCGGGGGACAGGCTGGGTGGCCGTGGGCCCCTGGGGTGGGCACAGAGGGGCAGCGGCTCACCAGAGGAGGAGGAGGGCATGTGGGGCTGGTCACGCCCCAACCGTACCAGCGCCCCCAGCAGGGTCTGAGGGCTGGGACAGCTCTGACCAGAGGGGGCGGGGGGGGGGGCACTCATCACCCTGTGTCCTCATGCCCTCCAGCCCCCTTCCACCCCACGGCAGGGGCGGGGCCCAGCCAGTGCGGTCGCAGCAGCTGCCCTCAGAACCCACACCCTGTGGCCAGGTGGTGCTCAGTCTGGCTGCCCTGGCTGGGACCTCGCCCCTGAGCTGAAGCCACTGGACGTCGTGCCTGCCTTACCCGTTCTCCAGGGGCGCCCTTGGGTCCAGGGGGTCCATCCTGCCCGGTCAGACCCTGGGGAGGGAGGTGGAAGGAGGGCTGGAGGGGTCACGTGGGAAGGACGTGCCCTCTCAGGGGGAAGAAGCAGGCATGGGCCCCGCCCTAACTGAAGCCAGTCAAGAGAGGTCAGAAAGACCCTCAGGTCGGGCACCTTCCCCTCTGGCCCCACCCACCGCCCACCTGGTGGGAAGCCAGCGGCTGGAGCACCTACTGGAGTGGGCAAGCCCAACGGGCAGGAGAGTACCCCTCTGACATCCCCTCCGGTGCGTGCAAAGCCCCCGGGCCTGGGGCCAGGCCTTAAGCTCCTGAGGAGCCCCTGACGCAGGCACCCTGGGGCTCGGAGGGGTCTGGATAATGGGCCTTTGTTCCCAGAGAAGCCAGAGCTGGCGGGACTTTCACCTCTCCTGTGCGCTGGCGCTGTCGTCTGGCACACAGGGCCAGACACTAACGGGTGTGGGATGAAGGCCAAGGGACCCTGCTGGGGGACATCCGGAGACACTCTTGGGCCTGGCTTTCCTGCTTGAGCTGGCCCAGTTGGAAAACAGCAATTAAATCTGACTCCTGGGCGCTGGGATGGAACCCCTCCAGGCTGGGAGGGGAGTGGGGGGCTCGTGGGAGGAGAAGGAGGAGCCGGCACACTCACATCCACACCAGGCAGTCCCGGCATCCCGGCCTCTCCTGGTTTCCCTGGCTTCCCTGGGGCCCCTTTCGGTCCCTGTGGAGGGAAAGGGCAGAGGCGTGAGGGGAGCTCCAGCCGGAGCCTTGGCTTCACCGAGGAGAAAAGTGTCCTCCAGCGGGGCACAACCTAGCAGCCCTAGATGGGCCCCTCTCCACCGGAGCCCCAGCCCTCGCTGCCGCCCCGCCCACCCCTTGCTGGCCCCAGGAGGGCTTCCCCCTCCCGCTGCCCCTCTACCCTTCTTCGGTCCCATCTGTAGGACACTCACCCAGACGCTTTGGCCTCCCCAGCTAAGGGCCAGTGGGCCCCTCTGTGGGCCCCTCCATGAGCCCAGAACCCTCAATTCCAGGGCCTGAACAGCTCCAGGACGGCTCACTTGTGGGACCTCTGACAGGCTGGATGTGCAGGTCTGTATGGACCTCTTCCCTGACCTGCCGGGGCACTTGCCCAAGCAAGCTTCAAAGCCAGACCCTGTGTGGAGACTCACTGAGGCCCACCCACTCCCCTCCCACCTCTTCCCGCTCTGCCCCCGCTCCAAGGCCGCCCTTTGGCAACCCAGGGCCCAGCATGGTGGGAAGGGGTGTCAATGACCCCACTGCTCTAGGCCCACCCGTCCCCTCCAGACTAGAAGGAGGCCTCCTCCCCGCCCACCCCCACCACAGCCAGGACACTCACCAAGGGCCCAGGCAGCCCTGGAGGACCAACTTCTCCCTGCAGAGAGGGAGATGCCCACACGTGACCAAGTGTCCTCTGGAAGCTCCGCCCAGGGGAGGAGAGCTGGGCCCCAGAGGAGGCCCCAGGAGGCAGGATGGAACCCTTCACCCCATCATCCACACCTGTAGGCACCTCCCCTCTAGGGCCAGGTGCAGAGGCAGGTGGTGGGGAGAGGGGTGAGCTGGACAGACTGGGGATTTGAGCCCACTTTGAGGGCACAGGGACACCCCAGAAACGGTGGGAGGCGTCATGAAGCCCCACCCCTCCGCCTGCCTGAGAAACTCCAGAAACCTGGTTGGAGGTGGCAGCCTCCAGACACACAAAGGACCGGGAAGGCACCCTGGCACCCTCTCCACCCTGACGGCCACTGGCTCTGAAATCTTTAACCTGAGGCTTTCAGGCCAGGCTTTAAGTGGAAACGTCCCCAGAGGGAACGAACTGGGGAGCCCTGGGGCACCAAGTGCCCAGCCCCACCAGGAGGGGAGGCCACCTGGGTCCAGGGCCCAATACAGCCACACTGAGCGACGGCCCTGCGGGTGGGGTGGCGGGAGGGAGACTCAGGACCATCGAGGGCCAGGCAGGGCCCTGGGGACTCAGAAGGAGGCAGGTTCTACCCGGGGAACAATACCGGTGAGGAGAGGCCAGGAGGGCCCTGACTTCCACGGGTGTGGCTGAGTCAGGGGCTCTCAGCCCGCCGGGTCCTGGGGGCAGGCTTCAGGGTCTCATCTGCCTCCCATACGGCTTAGGCCACGCTTAGGCGGGGGGCGCCCTTGGAGGATGCCACTTCTGGGGCAGAGCCAGCCCCCAGCCCCGTCCAAGGCTGGCTCCAGCCTCTAGTAGCCGCCAACGAGACCCACCCAGGGGGACAGTCTTTACCCCCAGAAAAAGAGGACAGCAGGCCCCTCTGGGGACCCAGGGACACACACCCAGTGCCCACACCTCCAGCCCAAAGAGCACCACGGAGCCACCCCCGCCTGTCCTGGGGAGGCAATCCCCGGGGGGTCTGCCCCAAGAAGGAACAAGGATCGTCTTTGTCCCGTTTCACATCCCACAGCAGCGCTGGCTCATCGCCCCAGCCCTGGGCGGCGCAGTTAGCTTTCTCTCCATCAGGCCTGGGGCTCAGGGAGGTTGGGGAGGGAGCGAGAACCCTGCAGAAGCTCCGCGGCCATCCCCGCCCACACACTCACATCAATGCCGTCCTTGCCTGGCTTCCCAGGTGGTCCTCGGGGGCCGGGGGGGCCTCGAGGTCCCACTTTCTGAAATGGAGAAATGTCATCAGGCAGCTGCATCCCCACTCTCTCCCGCTGGCAGGGGTGGGGGTCCCCCTGGTTGGCCCTGGGGTCAGCCCGACAGAGCATCCCCTCCTGCCAGTCTGGAGGAGAGCTAGGGCCTGTCCAGGGGCCCGCACCCCGGCTCCCCTCAGACCCTCGGGCCTTGGCAGTATCCCCTGCCACCTTGCCTGGGCAGGAGGGGCTGCGTCGGGCCTGAGCCCCGCCAGGAACAAAGGCCACATTGTGTCTCTCTGGTGGAGACACAGAGCTGGCACCGGACCCTGCCTGGTGAGGAGGGGCAGCCCCTGCGCGCATCTCCGAGGTGTCCCGGCGTCCGTGCAGGCTAGCCGGGAGACGGCGAGGAAGCTATGGGGCGACAAGACTGTGCCCGCCGTCGCCAGGGGCCCTGGGCTTCCCGGCTCCCTCACTGACCCCGGGGGCGAGGCGGGGAGCTTACTCCCTGGCTGTGCTGCTCAACGCCGACCTCAGAGCCACGGACCCCCACCCCGGCTGCCTTCCAAGGCGAACCCAGTGCACCGGGGTCCCGTGCTCACCTGCGCCTCGGTCACGGTCACGGTGGCGGCCAGCAGCTGCCCGAGCAGGAGCAGGGCCAGGGCGGGGGCTCCGGCCATGGCTGCACGCACGCTCTGAGCCGAGCCGGCGGGGTGGCAGCGGCCTGAGCTCGGCTCGGCGGGCGGGGCTGCTGGTGGGCTGGATGCCAGTTCCCGCCCCACTGGCCCTCACACAAGCCCCCCATTCAGCTGGGCCCACCTGGGTGGGCGGGGGCTTCTGCGCTGCCCCGCGCCTCCCTGCCGAGCCAGTCAGGGGAAAAAAAGAAACCCAGTGGCATTTTTTTGGCCAGCCTCTGAGTTAAAATTATCCTGGGACTGGTGAGTTACACACATACACCTTTTAGCAAGCAAGAAAGAGGCTCTTTTCTCCCCTTGGTCCTCGACCAGGGTGTGGAGAGGGAGAATCCCACGTTGAAGGGCTCCTTTGGAGAAGGGGCCGTCCTAGTCCTGTCAGCGGGGCGGGTGAGTCCCATACTCCTCCCCAGGGTCCTGAGAGGGACCCAGGCTGCCCAAGGCCCAGGAAGACCCCCCGAGAGGGTGAACACGCCTGTGCCAGGGGTCAGACAGGGCCCACCACGGCCCCGGTTCCCACTCCGGGGCCCTGCCGTGGGCAGAATAGACTCTAGGGCCATGCCTGCTAGGCTGGAACGCCGCCCCCAGGGCCCTCTCCCCAAACTTTAACTGTACTGAGTGGTCCATCCACGTGAACCAGCACTGGCAAAGGCCGGACTCTCACCCGGCACCGCCCCCCAAGAGCCAAGTGGGGGCCCTGCAGAGAGGAAGGCAGGCCCACCGTGATCCTGAGGCCCGAGCAAAAGCGAGACGAACAGGAGCCCTGAGGCTGGTGTGGGCTGTTCCCGTTTCTCACAAGCCTGGGCAGCTCAGGAGTTGCCAGATTTGGGCACGCTCTTCTTCACCCCAGGAGCACATGGGGACAGCAGGGTAAAAGGCAGCCCCTGGGGCCAGGAGGACTCAATGACACCCCCCCCCCCAGGGGACACTCAAACATCCAGGTCACCTACAGAGCCCGCTGAATGCTCAGAATCCCGGCCCCACCTCAGGTGTCTGAGTCTTTAGAATTCCCTGGGAAATGCTGCTTTAGGATGAGCTTCATTTCTGCAGGTGAGAGCTCAGAACTTCTGGGATGCCGGGAATTAGCCCAGGAGGGAGCATGTGGTGAGGCAAACCGAAACAGTTAAAAACCTCCCTTCCCTGTTCGCTTCAGCTGTGGGCTGCTCGTCAGGCTTGGCCACACCCTCCAAAGGGAGGGTGGATTCTATCAGGAAGGGCCAAGAGAATCTCCGAAGTTCCAGCCTTCCAGCCAAGTCAGAGTCATCTTAGGACATCCTCAGAGATGCAGTGCGGGGCTGGGTGTAGGGCAAGCGGCTTCACCCCACCCCTACCTCCAAGGCACCTCCCGCCCGGAGCCCTTTCCTTCCTGCGCTCGCCTGCTGGACGCAGCGCCAGAGGGCTCCTGCTGGGCCAGACTCAGAGGAAGCCTGGCTGCGAAGTCAAGGGAGCGACCTCATGCCTGGAATCCCACTCCCCCTGCCTGACAAACCCACTCCCAGCTCTGTGCAGACCCTCCCACCTGCTCCCTGGAAATACCCTCCCCATGGAGAGCAGCCCCTGCCTCGAACCCAGAGAGCCACAGTGGCCAGGGGAGAGGCCACAAGGCTGGCCTCACATCCACCTGTCCGTCCGGTGTCGCTGCCCACCTGTTTGGGGCCATCACTCTCCCCGAAGCTTGCGGGTCAGGCGGGCCCGAGCTGCCTGCCCTCCCGTCCCCAGGCCCCGCTGCTGGGCACAGACATCTGGCCCCCAGGGGTTGCTCCAATGGGGTCCACTTCTCACCTCACGCTCCAAGCCTCTCCATCTGAACCCGAGCCCCATGACGGTCTGGACGAGGACCTGATGACACTGTGTCCCACACCCACCCTCCCCACAGGACAGGAGCTGTGGAGAGAGCGTGAACAGGGGACCCAGGTCCCGGCCCCTAGCTCCCTCCTCCTCCCCCGCCAGCTGTGACCTCCATCACTCCTGAGTCCCCGCATCCTTGGTGTTGATGTACCAAGGAAGGGAGCAGTCCCGGCACAGGGGACAAAGCCAGGCTGCAGGGCTGCATGCCCTGCGGGGTGGGGGCTGCCGAGGGAGGGAGGCGCTCCGTTCCCACGCCGGGTCCGAGGGCCCAGGGGGTCCCTGTGTGGAGGACCGATGGGGTGAGGGGTGGCTGTGGCCACCAGGGAGGGGACAAAGGGGACAGAGGCACAGAGCACACCAGTGAGCCTGCTCCCCGAGGCTCATCACGGACCCCACATCAGGGCGCACTGAACACTGGTGACAAAGGGACCTGCCGAGCGAGCAGCCGCCCGGCCCCAGCGGCTCTGGGGGGCTGTGGGGTCAGGGTGCCCAGGAGGCCTGCACGACTGCTGCACCCCAGGCACGCCCACGGGCAAAGTGGTGCCACAGCCAGGCCACGTGCACCCAGAGGGTGTCCAGCCAGCATCACTCATGAAACCAGCCCCTCCCCTGCCCCGGCCACCCACAGGGCCACCGTCCACACCCAAACACTCAAAGTCAAATGAGTTTATTCAGAAAAGGCCTCTGCACCAGACTAAGACAATGAGCCCCGCTCCCACCCCTCAGCCCATGAGGAGCCAGGTTACAAAGGGGGCCGGGCAGCGGCGCGGAGGCCGAGAGGCGGGAAGTGAGGTCGAGGTGAGAAGGACGCTGAAGCCTCGGCCTCCCCCAGGGCGGGACCTGCCCTTCCAGCAGCTGCAGTAGTGGCTGCAGGGACCAGCGGGGAGAGGCCCGCAGAGCTGGGCGCGGAGAACAGCTGGCGACCTGGCTCCCAGGCCTGCGACAGGGCGGGGCAGGGCCCCGGGCCTCCCCTTGCCTACGGCTCTCTGGGCTGGACAGAGGGTCCTGCCTCCGTGGGCTCTGCTCTCTCCTCCACCTCGGGTCCTGCAGTGGCTGGGCTCCTGGGGGCACCCTGCTCCGGCCCTGCCTGGCCATCCGCTTCTGCTTTGACCCCATGTTCACCCTCTTCAGCCACTGGGCACCCTGAAGGGGCAGGGGGCTGGGTGGTGGCCAGCGTCACGGTGCCATCATCTGCTGCCACCCCAGTGCCATCCCTGGCACCCTGGTCCGTCTTCCTTCGCTTCCTCACCTCATCAGCCACCTTGGTGTCCAGGGGCTGGGGGCAGGGCTGCTCGGCCTCTTCCGGGGCTTGGCTGCCCACTTCCTGGGTCTCCGCCCCAAGGCTGCCCTGGCTGAGGGCACAGCCCTCCAAGTTCAGGGCGATCTTCTCCACCTCCGAGGCGCCCGGGCCCGGCTCCCGTGGGGCCGGCTCCTCTGGGGCCCGTTCCCGCAGGTTCGCCTCCAACTTCCTCTTCTTGCTCTCCTTGGGGTTTGGAGACTCTGGCCCCTGCTCTTCGCCGGCCTCATCCCCCTGGTCCTTCTCCAAGGCTCCAGCTTCCTGGGGCTCTGTGCCGGGAGGCTGGGGACCCTTGGCCACCGGGTCCCCCTCCTCATCCCTCCCTGGCCCGCAGGTCTGCCCCTGGGCTCCGGCCTCAAGGAGGGGGTCCCCAGGGCTCTCCTCCCCGTTGGCCTGCCTTGGGCGGGCTGGCCGGGGCGAGCAGGGAGGAGAGCACGGCCTGAACTTCTGCAGCTTGTCGTGGGGCCCCCAGACGAACCTGTAGCGGGGCCGGAAGTGCTCCCAGGCAAAGTAGAGCAGCTCACGGCGCTGGTGCCGGCACCGCACAGTGAACACAAAGTAATCCAGGGCGCTCTGCCGGACGCCCGGTAGCTGCCGGCGCACCAGCGTCTCCTCCAGGAAGAAGCGGGCCAGGGGGGCCTGGTAGTGCTCCAGGCCCAGCTCCCCCAGAGACTTGAGGATGCGGGTGATGCGGAGGTTGTTGTGGCTGTGCCTGGAGGGGACAACGGGCGCTGGCAGGGCTACACGGGGCTGGGCGGTGCTCAGCCAAAGCCCACCCTTCCCCCACCCCCACCCCCAGAGCCTGATGTCCACCAGCAGACACTCCGGCCCACAGGCCAGTCCCTGTCCCCACCTGCTCCCCCTGCAGGGCCCCAGTCCCTGAGAAGACGGCCTGTGAGCCTGGATCATGTAGGTGAGGGATTGTGATGCATCCTCTAGAAGGGTGACTGTCCCCTTGGTCCCATGGAACACCCACTCCCACCTCAGCTGGAAGAGGACCAGGTGGGGACCCTCCAGAGGCGGGGGCCTCAGTTACCCATGGGCAAGGGTGGTTGTACCATCAGCAGAGTCATGCTCTGTGCCTCCCCCAAGCCCAGCGTTTCCCAAGGCAGGAGAGGGGAGTGTGCTTGCCACTCCCAGCGGGTGCAAGGCTCAGGGACGCTGTGAAGGTGATGGAGCCCCCCTGACAACCTGACCCATGCCCACGTGGGCAGGAGGGCACAGCCAAGAAGCTTGTGGACTCGCGTGGCTTTCTTTAGTTCTCACACTCCTGTCAGGTGGGGTCCACCCCCGCTCTGCAAGCAAGGAGGGTGCCCAGAGCCTCAGGCACCGGCCCCGCAGGCGTCCTCCCCAGAGGGGCTCCTCCCCAACCTGAGACCGGCCGTGCGGACCCCCGAGCTGCTGGGCCCGGGGTGAGAGGCATCCTCACCAGTTGAGGTTCTGGAAGCGCTTCTGGTAGTTCTGCGCTCGGCACACCCGGCCCGTGTCTCGGTCCTTGAGCTGGATGCCGAAGAAGCCCAGCATGAGCTCGTAGGCCTGGACCAACCGCTTCCTGACCTCCGTGGAGCTTTTAAACGCCTGGAAAACGCCCCCCGAGAGCAGCAGGGAGCTCAGGGTGGTGCCAATGCAGTTGTGGGGCTGCACGCCGCCCTCGGTCCCCGATTCATCCCGGGGCTTCGGCTCAGACCCTTAGGGTGAAGTGCCAGGCTGCAGAAGCCCAGGGATGCTCTCTTCACTCTGAGCTGCCGCAAGGTCTCTCTGAGGCCTGAGGCGCTGCTGTAGCCCCAAGAGGAACTCCCTGACCTGAAATGGGACCTAAGGGACTCCAGGGCTGGACACGGGGCAGCAAGCACCCACCCTGTCTCCTCGGTGCACCTGCTTGGCCTCTCTCGCGGGCTCCTTGGCTCCTGGAGCCCCCTCCCGACCATCCAGGGCATCCCCAATCCAGCCCAAACCAGGGCTGACCAAGGCAGAGCCCGGTCACTCTGACCCTGCTCGTGGCCCCTGCCCTGGACCCCTGGATGTGAGCAATCCTCACCGTTGGATTTCTCTGGAAGCCTGCAAGGAGCACTGGGGGCAGAGGCGAGGACCACTTGGGAGGGAAGAGAATTACACAGCTGGGGGGGAGGGGCTCCTCTAGCTCCTGTACCCCCAGCAGCTCCTGAAGGGGCACGTGAACCCCTGTGGCCAGCCAGGCCCCTCCCCTGGCCTTTAGAGCTCACCTCGACCTCTTGGAGCGTGAGGGGCTTGGCGTGACAGTTTACTCCTGGCTCCCGCAGGGGAAACAGCCTGTGAAGGAAGAGATGGCACAGGCCCCGTCAGTGGCAGACGCGGGCCACCAGCCGCTTGGCACGTGTTGGCTGGGTAGCCCGGGGCGGGTCTCCGCTTGCCTCCGGGGGCTGGCTGGACCACACGTGGCACAGGTTCTCACCAGTCAGTAAAACCAAGGGGCAAGGGTGGGAGAGCTCCAGGGAGAGTGCCCAGGATGAGGGCCCAGGACAGACCCACCTGCAGAAGTCCCAGCCCGCCCACTCAGCAGCAAGGGCACCTGCCAGCCGCCCCCCGGGAAGCCCTCCATTCCTGTTCATTTGCACATTCTTCTGTTCCTCCCATCATTAATGCTGTGGGATTATTCCCCGGGAAACCCTGTGCCCCGGGTTGGCCCCCTGCAAGCTGTCCTTAAAGGACACTGCGTTTGTGGGGCAGCATCCGGGGGCACCTCAAGGCACCGTTAGAACCCGCCCCCGCGGCAGAGGGGCTCTGCGGACAGGCTCGGGACAGGCTCATGGGGCCTCCAGCCAGCTGGTGTGCTGCTCTTCCTGTCCCCCAAGACCGGTGTCAGTTCCCAGTGGCAGAGGCTGTTTACAGCTGGAGAACCCAGAAGAACCCAGACTGCAGGACCGGGTCTCCCCTTAGCTGGCCCCGCCCTCAGTGCCGGGCACTGGGCGCTGAGGGCAGTCAGTGCACCTGCTCAGTAAGCGCTGTGCCTGGGAGAGGCGGAGCCAGGCTCCAGCCTGGGTGGGGGGGCCTCAAGCCTCTCCTCTGGAGCCCCGCCCCGCCCACTCACCACTGGATGTAGGAGTGATTGTCCTCCAGGAGGTCGTACTCTTCCTTCCAGTTCTGAAGAATGTCCTCAATGAAACAGCCTGGGAGCCCCACGGGGACAAGTCAGCCAGGGCTCCCGAAAGCCCCTTCCCCCACTGCCCTCTGCTCCTTTCGTGAGGACCTCGGGGCCGGGCAGCTTCAGGCTGTGCACATCTCGTGTGATTTTAACCCCACTTTGGCCAACTGCCACTCTGCCACCTGGAAAGCGGACCCTTATTGCTGATGGAGGGCAGACCTGAGTGGGCAGGCCCCATCCGGGACGGACAAGCGCTCCCAGACCCGCACCTGTCTTTGCAGCAGGGGGGCCTCGCCACACCCCACAAAGCACAGGCTGCGGCCAGAATTCTGCCCTCAAAGAGAACCTGCAGCCAAGCCCCACCCTGCAGCCTGGCCTCCCGCAGGGCAGCCCGTTTCTGCAAAGGGCCAGGAGGGTAACAGCTGAGGCTGTGCGGCCACCGGCCTGTGCTGTGGCAGGAAAGCAGCCACAGACAACGCGTAAGTGCGAAAGCGTGGGTGGGTTCCAAGGAAGCCTCCCTATGGACAGTGAAATCTGAATCTCATATGATTTTCACATGTCACAAAATGTTATTATATCTTAAATCCTCCCCAACCATTTAAAAACGTGAAGACTGTTATTTCCTGTGTTTACACATGCTGCTTTCCCACTATAGAGGGAGAGTCGGGTGGTCGGACAGACGGTGCGGCCTGCAAAGCCACCAGCACTCCTTGCCTGGCCCTTCGAAGTGTGTTGGCCAGTGGATCCAGGCCAAGGGTTGGGGACCTGGCAGCCCCTCCGCAGCTTCCAGGGGGCCCCATGGGGCTATCTGAAAGCCACGTGTCCAAAGCAGGTCCCAGCAGACCAGACAGGCAGAGGGGAGAAGGGAGCCCCCCGAGGCCGGAGCTGCCAGCAGCCGAGCAGGTACACACCGTCGGGCAGGAACCGAATCTCGTTTTTGTAGAAACGCAGGTTGGGCTGGTCACCATCGCCATCTCCTTCCGCCAGATCCTGAGGAGCAAGAGACAGGTGCCAGTCAGGACATCGCCAAAACAGGCTGCCTCCAAGGGCCCCTCACACTAAAGCGTTCCTGGGATGGGGGGGAGGGGGCGGGTGTCTGCTCTTGGCCCGTGAACCCCCAGACATCCTGGAGGCTGGTGAAGACCCCGAGTGCCAAGCCTGGGCCCTCCACCCTGAAGGTGAGGACGAGCCTCCACACTTGGGGGACAGCAGCCACCTCTGACCACCAGCAACGACCTTCCCCTCACCAACGTGGGGCAGGGCTGGGAGGTCCCCTTCATCTGCACCCCAAAGACAGCCCAGGGATTGCCTGAGACTCTTGGGTGCAGAGAGCCGGGGCTGAGGGAAAGGAGGCTGTGAGATGGGCTAGCGGTGCCGGGCCTCCTGTGGATGAGCTGCCAGCTGGCGCCGTCACGTGTTTTAAAGGTAAGGGCACTGAGATGGGAGTTAGGGCGCCGTGCTCTCACCCCATGATTAGGGGAAGGAGCAGCAGGCCCAGCTGGGGTGTCCGGCAGGACATGGGACATTGTCCAGCTGGCCTTCTCCGGGAGGAGGATTTGGTCCTGGGTGGGCTGCAGGGGGCAAGGGCGCTGCAGGCAGTTACCTACCGGGTAGTGGTGCCGGTACCTGCGTGTGTCCCGCGCTGCTCGCCAGTTTCGGGACCCTGTCACCTTGAGCTGGGAAGAGAGGAGACTGGATGAGACCCCCCCCAAGGAGACCCTCCCCACTCCTCAAGGCAGCCAGCAAGCAGGACCCACCCCACGGAGCCCCCATCCTGGTGACGGCAGCAAGGACCTGGGCTAGCTGTCAGCAAAATCAGAGGGGGTCGGAGTAGCTGGAGTGAGGCTGGCGCCCTGCTGCTCGCTCCAGCCCTCAGGAACCCCAGGCCAATGTGCATTCTTGGGGTGGAGCCCCCCTAACTCTAGCTTCACTTCCTCCTCCCATGTTTGCTGGCTACCCTGCTTGGATCACACCCCAGGACCTTGCCCTGGGAACCCTGCCTTTCTCAGCACTTCCTCCTTGCACTGTGCTCTAAGTTGTCACCTAAGGGCTGTGTCCCTAAAGGCAGTGGCCTTGCCAGGAGGGGCCCCAGATGCTTCCCATGGTGCGCTTCTTAGCCAGATGCCAGTTTGGCCAATGGATAGCGGATGACACTGAAACTCAGCAGACTCGGGCCCCGCCCCTCCATCAGTTTCCATGTGTCTGCCCAGGGAGCTATGGTGGTGACAGCGTCCTCTCACCTACGCTGCGCCACATGCTCAGTGGGCATCTGCCTGGGGAAAGAGCCAGATTCCTGCCCTGTGACTCCTGTGACCTGTGACCCTGACCACTGCCCAGCCTACCTCCCTGAAACACTAGAGAAGTGCCGAGGCTGCCGGCCTTCCGTCCAGGCCCAGGAGCCCCTTGGGGTCCCTCTTGCTGACTGACCACCCCAAGACACAGAGGAAAACCTGAAAACCAGAGCTCTCATCTGCTACAGGAAGAATCCATCCCCAACACCACACAGGCTGGAATTCAAGACTCCCTAGACAGGGTGCCAGGACGCCCTCATCCCAAAGTGAGGGGGACACATGGTGACAGCTACCACTTGGGTCCTTCCCTCTTAGCCGGAACCCCAGCTGCACCCACTCCGGGAATGTGACACCTGGCGAGTGCTAGCAAGTAACCGCTGGTAATGATGAGTAACCATGGTTATGACAAGTAACCGGTGGGCACCGCCGGCCACCCTGGCGCAGGCACGCCACACACATGTAGCCTCCAAGGCCACCTCCAAGACGACGTGAGGTCAGCCCCAGCCAGAGTGGGTGGGTGCTGCGCCCAGCGAGGATCAGTGGGGGTGGGGCAGGCTGGGGGCTCTGGGGCCTGAGGGAAGCTGGAGTCCTGGACAGTGGGGCAGGGTGAGGTGCCCCCGGAGGGGCGCCAGGGTGGAGGAGGGAGCTCCAGGAGGCCGAGGGGAGCAGTGGAGGTGGCCAGCACTGAGGGCTGGGGCCCCTTTAGAGGACAGAGCCGGGGCCTGAGGCTGGGGTAGGACAGAAAGGAGTCCAGGATGTGCGGGGCCACCCCCTTGAGGAGGTGTCCTCACGCAGATCTGGTCCTGGGGACACGGGTCTGACGGTGGCCCTGGATTCCCTGCAAGGTGCCCTGGTGCGGGGGCGGGGGAGGGGTCGGGCGGATCTCAGGGTGTCCTGGGGATCACGATGGGGGAGGAGGAGGACAGGGCCGGGAATTGGGCGACCGCTGGAGATGGGGAGCCGGGCCCCAAGCCGGGTCTCCGGGAGGGGCCTCCACACTCGGCCCCGGGGTCGGGGGGGAACGATTTTCCAGGAGCCGGGCCTTGTCCCCTCTTCCAACGCGGCCTCCCCAGGGGCGCCGGGTCCCCAGCGCGCGGGGGCGGCACCTGGAACGCGCTGGGCCGCGCGTCCGCCTCGGCCTCCACGTCCCCCGGAGCGCCGGCCTCGCCATCCTCGTCGGCCCCGGCCCTCGGGCCCTCGCCGTCCTCCTCCTCGTCCTCCTCCCAGGTCGAGTCGCAGTCCGGGTCCTCCATACTCCGGCGGCGGCGGGACCCGCTCCGGCGGAAGCGAAAGTGATAGAGGGAGGAAGCGCGGGGGCGTGCCGGGGGCGTGCCGGGGGCGGGCCCGGGGCTGCCGACTCCGTCCGCCCCGCCCGGAGGAGGCCCAGCCCCAGGAGGCCCCCTGAAGGATGTCTCCCTGGAGGAGGCCCATCACCCCGAGAAAGCTCCTCCGGAGGATGCTCGCCCCCTTCCCCCGTGAGGTTGCCCCCCACCCATGCCCACCTTGGTGATTTCTCCCTGGAGAGGCCCCCTGGAGGATCCTCCCAGAATATCCCTTTCCCCTGGGAAAATGTCCCCCCCACAGATGTTTCCCTGGAGGATGCTTGCCTCCCCAACCCACCAACCTGAAAAGTCTCTTTTCCACTGTCCGGGAATGTTTCCCTACACCCTGAGATCCCCACCCTGGAGATCTTTTTCTTGGAGGATGCTTACCTCCTAGAAGTCCAGAACCATCCCCTGGAAGAAGCCCCGCCCCCATATCCTCCTCAGAAGAATGTAGCCCAAGATGCCCTCTCCTCTGAGGATGTTTCCAGAGGGTCCCTGTCCCCCAGAGCACCCCCGAGAATGTCCCTTCCCCTCCAGAACATTCCCCCCGGAGGATACCTCTCTCCACCATCGTGCCCCCTCAGGATGACCTGAGGCAGGATGTCCCCCGAAGGGTGGCCCCCCTGGAGGTTGTCCACAGCAGATGTCCCCCACCCTGTACGAATGTGTGGAGGATGTCCCCCCGCAAGGAGGACACCCCCTGGAAGTTGTCCCCCAGGTGTCCCCCCAGCGTGCCCTCCAGGTGTCGACTGGGGCAGCGGTCTCGCCAGATTTCCTCTGGGGACTGAACTGCTTTCAAGCCCCCTCAGCTGGTCGGTAGAACCCATCTTTCTTGGCAGTAGGGCCGAGATCCCTGTGTCCCCTCCAAAAGTTCACAACTGGGCAGTGAGCTTCTTCAAGGCCAGCGGGAAAGTCTCTCTCCAGTAGAGAGTCCCACAGTGCAGTGTCCTCGTGGGCCTGCCCCCCTGTCCCCTTTGCTGTGTTATAATGGTTATAAGAAAGCACAGGGGCTGCCTGCTCTTACAAGGGGGCACCAGGCAAAGAGCCAAACACCTGGAGGCAGAAATGACCGGGGATCACCCTTGGGGCTGTTCAACACAGACTGAGGCCCAGCCCAGCCCCCGGGGATGCTGACCTCGCCCAGCCCTACAAGTCAGCTACGAGGCCTCGGGGGATGTGACAGTCCCCAAGCTGTGCAGCTGGGGACGACCCAGAGCTGAACAGAACCTGCCAATCTTGGCCGTGGGTACAGCTAAAGACCTGTTTTGGTGCTGGTGCCAATTCCTTGAAGGCTCACCAACCTGTTACCTCTCTGGGTACTGTCTTGCCTGGACGACTTTCTAAAAGGACAGTGGTGACTCAGCCAAAGGTATGGAGCTCTGGGCGTTTCTGCAAATCGTCTGCCACCGGATGGCCTGGGCAGGTGTCCCGAGGAGCAGGTGATAGAAGAGCCGCCAGGCATCGGGTGGGGCTGGCCCACCGCAGGCTGCGGCCACGGGCCTGGCCTTCTCCTTAGCTGACTTGCAGCTGGCCTCAGAGCCCCTGGCTGTGACTTCCAGCCTCTGATGGAGGCACTGATGGGTGCTGGGGTGCCCTCCAGGGTCGGGCAGCTCTGAGAGCACATGGGTGGGCAGGCTCCCCCCCTCTGCCCCAGAGAACAGACAAGCATGCAGCGGAGACAGGGCCGTGGCCCCAGCCTGCGGCGCTCAGAGCACAGCCTTCCCACGGCTGCCCGCCGCCACACACGAGGCTTGTTCTCAGATGCTGCCCAGCTTCCGCTTTACAAGTGCCAGTCACACCCAACTGCACCTGGGCTCCGTCTAGATTCCCCTCCCCGTGGCAGGAGGTTACGGCCGAGGCTGTGATCTTCTGCTGGGGACTTACCCCACGGGGGCCCCCCATGCAGCAGGTCTGACCGTGGGGTGCAAGCTTCTGCCCCAGCTGCCCACACAGGGCAGTCGGGCTGGAAGGCCAGGGCTGCTCAGGGTCGGCAGACCCGACCCAAGACACTCAACCTGACACAAGGCACTGCCGGACAACATCGGCCCTGCCGGGGAAGCAGGTGCCGGCCCCCGACCCCGCGCCAGGTGACCTCAGCCCGTGGAGCTCCTGGCCTGGCCTCGTGGGCTCAGCCTGTTCTGACCTCCTGCTCCTGATGCTGGGGGACGGGTGGCATTCAACGTCCTCGTGGCTGGTCAAGATGAGGACGAGCGCCTTCGCCGTCCCTCGGGAGGCCCTGCTGTGCCTCTCGACAAGCTCAGCCGGAGTTCTCACCTTCAAGTTCGTTCGTTCTTGGGAAGGAGGCACAGCTCCAGCTGGTTTGCTCTCTTGACATTTTGCATTTGAAGGGTTGCTTACATGCAACAAAGCAGCCACTCTGGAACCTGTTGTTACTACGTTGTATATTCATTGCATCAAGTGATCCAGTACCTCAAAGTTAGCTGCAGCTATAATTGAAAAAATACAACTTCCTATTGTAGGAGAAGTTAACTTACTTTGGTATCAAAATCACACAACTCCAGGTTGCTTTTTTGTGTTTTAATGTCCCTCAGTCAAACACAAGTGTACCTCGGTCAGCCCGGGGCCCAGGCTGCGGCGGGTCAGCCCACGTCCTGCCTCCCTCCACATGCTCATTTGGTCTGTTTGCGAGTTACTTGAGAATACAAAAATAACCGCTACAAATTCTCTGTATCGGCATATAAAAACTGAGCAAAAAGTATCTCAGTAGTCTGTTACCTTAAAACAAAACATCTCAGAAAAAATACAACACAGGTTTAACTTCTGCAGTATTTTTTTTTCATATAAAACACTAGTAAAATAGGCTTCTTAAAAATTAAATAGTGAAATACCAACCAAATTATATACATCGTTACAGTACAAGTGAATGAGGCAAAATACCCAGTTCTCAGTCTCTCGGGTGGTGGAGGGGCCGGCGCCTACGGCCTGACGCTCTCCTGAGGCCGCAGTCAGTTGAGAGCGGTAGACAGATGGACAGATGGACAGACGGACAGACGGGAAGACCGCGGCTCCTCAGAGCACAGAGGGGGTCGGTGTGTTATTGCTGGCTGTGCCCCGCTCTCTGCCCACGCAGCCTGGTTCACAGGCCCGTGCCAACGCTTAGCCACAGGCGCAGCTCAGCCGTCGTCACGAAGCCACAAGTGTCCGCAGTGGACGTGGCCTGGGCTCACACCTCTCGGGTCTCAGCATCTGAATGGGTCCCGTTCTGGTGGTCAGGGGCCATCTGAGCCCAAGCGATCTGAGTGGCACCGCGGGAGCCTCTGGCACCTGAGGGCAAGGCAGCAGGCCCAGTGGCACTTGACCCGCCGACTGCCTGGTGACCATGGTGCCCACCTGCTGTGAGCGTCTACGTCCGGCGCCGCTTGGCCGCACTGGGGCTGGAGGGGTTGCTGTTGGCGGTCAGGACTTTGTCGGTGACCCGGCTGCGCTTCCGCTTGTCCGGCCCCTCTTTGGACCCCAAGTCTGAGTTGCTCTTGTCTTTGTCTTTGCTGGACTTTTCTGTTGCTTTCCCCAAGCTTCCTGAAGATGAAAAAACTGGGAGACAAAATCATTTGGCTGAAAACAGAATATCCAAAATTTTATTTCATCTTCCTGTTCAGTTTAAGAAATCTACACCTACATACATGACATTGACCCCAAAAGGCTCCTCCCGAACTGGGGGTGCCCATGTGGCCTGCCCCTTGGGGGAGCGAGGCCCAGCCGTGCCCGTCTTTGCTCCTTGGGGTTCGCCCTGCACTGAGATGGCCGCCACCCGTTCCACTTCAGTCGGACACCCTCCTGCACCCCATGACCACTGACCAGGCCCGGGGCCAGGCTGCCCCGTGCCCCGCTCCCTGCCCCGTGCTGGCCCCGTGCGTGATCTCCCAGCGTGGGAGGCTCTGCCTGAGCAGACGGAAGCGGCCTTCTCAGCTGCTGAGCCAGACGCCAGGCCCTGGCTGCCCGCGACAGGGAGGCCTGGCCAGGCTGGGGTGCTGTGCCCCTGGGGCCCCGGGAGGGGCGGGCGAGCTCCACACTTACCATCATCGGCCACACTATGGGGGTCCACGTCTTCCTTCATTTCCTCGTTCGTATCCTCCTCAATGACCACTTTTCCTGGGGGGAGATGGCCGACGGTGACCTAGAGCCCGGGGCGGTGGGCGCCGCAGCCCCACCCGACCTGCAGCGGCTCAGGCCAGGGGCTCCTCCTGACTCGGGAGGCATGTTATGTCCTTCAGGAAGTCCTCCCCCCGTCCCGGGGGCCCCCAGACCTCCCCCTCCAAAAGGGCCCAGCATCACCCTGCCAGTGACGCTCACTTCCCGAGGCGCGTGACCTTCACCCTGACACCACCCCCCTCGGCCTTTCCTAGTTCCCAAATCTGCTCTCACCCGAGTCTTACCTTCTCGGACTTCTTGAATGATTTCTTCCGGAAGGACGAAGTTCCTCTCTGGATTTGGGAATGGAAGAATCTCAGACTCGTGCTGATGGCAAACAGGGCATTTTGGGGTTTTTTAAGAAACAAAGAAGAAAACGTGATTTTAAAAGACACATTTAAAAGAAAATGTGACTAAAGATGTGTAAGAGACAACTCAGGAGCGACCAACGAACACACGTGACCGTCCTGGAGACTGCAGTGGGCAGGCGCAGGGCTGATACCTTTCTTCCTTCTCTTGTGCAGTGTACAGGGGCTGGCTTGTCACAGAGACCCAGACCAGGCAAAACTACAGTGCGAGCCACAGGCAAGCATCACGATGGGAATAAGGGTTTAGTGTCACCTGAGGTGATGCCGGGCAGCTCCAGCGGCTGGCACGCCTCCGGGGGCAGAGTCAGGCAATGCTGTCATGCCGGCCTGGCCCGGCTGCGTGGGCTCCCCCTCCAGGAGGGCGCCTTCAGAGCCCGCGACAGCCGTGAGGAAAGGCCATGGTGCCTGGGTCCCGTCTCCGGGGGGAAGGAGCCAGGGAGGCAGGGAGAGCCACCCCCGTGGAAACCAGGTAAGCAAAGCAAAATGGAGGGAGGTCACACACATGCCAGAGGAACAGAGACCCCGAAAACACGGACCACCGGACGAAGAGAAAGGTGAGCTGGTGGGAAGCGTCTCTAGGTTGGGAGGGGGCTCAGGAGACAGGGCCTCCAGTCCCCAACTTGGGAGCTGTGCTGACAAGCCAGGTGGTCAGCATGTAAATGGTGACCAACATCCGGGAGCTTCGCAAACCCCGAGGGCTCCTGGGCTCCTGGTCACCTTGTGGGGTGTGGTCCACAGACTCCTATTTACAAGGCCCCAGGTGACCGGGGCATCAGCTCCATAGCGGTGCTGGGGTCTAAGGAAGCGAGGGGGGAAGGGCCACCTGTCCTGGGCTGAGACCCCTGGGTGGCCCCCCACAGTGTCACGTGGGCCCTGTGCTGGGCGTCACAGCCACAGGACCTTGGAGCCAGTGCCTGTGCCTGAGAGCCAACTGTTTCTCCTACCGCACCAGGGCCCCCCAGGACAGGGGCCCTGCCACACTCATCTCTGTGTCTAGCTCCTGGCCCCCAGCCTGGAGTCGGGGTGCAGGAAGTTCCTGGGGGTCAGGTGACCCCCAACATGACAAGTATGGGAGCCCTGTCAAGCCTCTGAACACAGGAATTCTCGGGGAGTGGGGCCCCAGCTCATGGGCACAGCCCCTCTGCAGGGCCTGCTTTAGTTTAGCGGCTTGTCCTCGAGTTTCCAGGGTACTGACTGTGGGCCAGGAGGTCAGTTCCAGGGCCCAGCTGGCAGTTCCCCTTTCTATGCGAGGATGACGAGGCGCAAACGACTTGCCCAAGACCAACAGGGAGCGAGTGGCAGCGCGGTTTATGGACACAAGAAGGCCCGGGCTTCGCTCTCCACCTCACAGATGTGCAGCGGGTCTCAGCTGGGGGTCTGGGGCAGCCCCAAGTCCCGAGGCCAGGCAGAGCCTTGCTTAACCCCAGCATATGGTCTCCCACCCTGCTGGTCACCTGACATCCCCACTCCCACTCATCCTCCAGACACCCCGGCCTCCTCTGCGTCCCCTGAGGCACCAACGCCTGCTGCCACAAGGCCTTGACGCCTGCCATTCCTCTGCCGGGAATGCCCACCTGTCTCTTCTGCCGTCCTGGTTACCTAGTTAACCTTTGCCCCCTCAGACACGGCCAGCTGGGGGTTCCATGAGGCCTGGGGCCCTGCCTGCCTGGTTCTCACAGAAACCACCATATTCATCTTAATATGACTCAGACCCGGTCACCTCCCTGCCTAGAGCACTCGGAGACTTTCCACAAGACTGACAATGGCCTAAGAGCCCCCTCCCACGAGCTTCAGCTCCCTAGTTATCTCCTGGCAAGATCTTAACCGACCACCCCCCAACCCCCCACCTAAGGTAGGTTCCATGCAATAACTAGCTACTGTCATTAGGCTTGTGTTTTTCGTAAAACTACTCAGAGCTATCTTGTTCAACAACTGGTCCCCTGTGGGACATCCCAGACATCAAGGTCCCTGAGGCCAGGGCCTGGCAAGGACCCAGGGAGGAGGCATGGAGTGGGCTCCCTGCCACCAGCTCTGTCTGGGGGAGGGAGGGGCTCTGGCCCTGGGATGACTGGGGAGGGTGGGGTCCTGCTCACCAGTGCCTGCATGTCATACATGGTGCTCAGGTGGTCCCAGATGACCTTGGATGGGACCTGCCGTCCGATGTTCTGGCTGAACTTGTCTCGGATACAGATCATGTGGAAGTGCCGGTTCACACCTGCAGAAGGAAGGGGTCAGCTTGTGGGGAGGGGCGGGCCAGCAGGTAGGGTGGAGAAGAGAGGTGGGGGGCAAGGGGGCGAGAGGGGCAGTGGTTGGAGGGGGTGGGGGTTAGAGGAGCAGGGGTGGGGGGGAGGGGGGAGAGGAAAGGGCAGGGGTCGGCGGGGAAGGAGTAAAGAGGGGCCGGGGTGGCTGGGCGCAGGAGCGGGGGCTGCGGGGTGCAGGAGAGGGCAGGGGTGGGGTGCGCAAGTGGGGGCAGGGTCAGCGGGGGTGCAGGCACAGGAGGCCCCGCCCCGTCCACCCCGCGCGCGCCCCCGGCCGTTGCCCGCCGCCCCGCCCCCACGCGGGTGCGCGGCCTCGGCGCGGCGCTCCGCTCACCGACGGGCTTGTGGCCCAGCATGGCGTGGAAGAGGCACACCTCCACCTCGGGGCTCCACACCACCGTCTCCTCGGCAGGGCTGGTGGCCGCTTCCCCCGGCCCCTTGTCGCCCGCTGCGCCGCCGCCGCCCACCTCAGCCTCCCCCATGGCCCGGCCGCCCAGCGACGAGCCCCCGGCGGGAGCTGGCGCGGCCACGGGCTGCGCGCAGGCGCACTCCACGGGGCGGGCGCGCGCTCGGTGGGTTCGCTCTCGGGCTCGCGCGCGGCGCCTGCGCAGGCGTAGCTGAGGGCTGGGTCGCGGCGCCCCCTGGCGGCCCGGTCCCGCGGCGCAGCGCTGTCAGAGTGCGGATCACTGGGAGTGCGTTTGGGGAGAGGGAAGGAAACGCCCTAAATTAGGTTGTGGCGATATCTGCACAGCTCAGGGTAAACCCCGCTGAACTGTACGCTTTAAATGGCGGAATTTCAAGTTACACCTCAGTAAAGCAGATAAGAAGAAAAGCAACAGGCAACCTACAATGCCTGCGAGTGTGGGCTCCAAGAACTTCCATTGCCCCTGGCCTGAGCGCTGCAGAGGGGCTCCTGCGCACCGGGGCAGGGGCGTCCGGGCCCATCGTCCCCGACCCGGGCCTCTAGAGTGGTCGGCAGCTGAGCCCTGGGGGTTAACCCTGGCCGCGGAGGGGCGAGGCCTGGGCCTGGGCGGAGTCTGGTCCGAGGGCGGGGCCAAGCGGGGCGCCGGCCTGAGGGCAGTCCCGTGACGAGCTCAAAGCAACACCCAATCAAGGCCGCCTGCTCCGCCCCGCCCCATCCCCGCCCACCTCGGGCTTCTCCCCGCCCCCTCCCCACCAGGTCACGTCCACCGCGGTGCCCGGGGACAGTACTCTCGGCGAGGAACGCTCTTCGTCTCCCGCTGAGTGTAGACTCTCCGTCAGGCTTCCGGGTCCCCTTCCGGCTCTGTGTGAGCCGGCGAGGCGCTGAACCTCTCCAGGCCGCAGTGCCCTCCTCCGTGCAATGGGAGCGACGACGGCGCCTTCCCCGGGGGTGCTGATGGGGCTGGTTTCTGCTTGGGGACCCGGGCACACGCTCGGGCTTCTTAGCAAATATTTGGAGCCACTCCGGCCAGCCTCACCCCCTGGGACAGCCCGGGGACTCAGAGCCTGAGTCTTGGCTTCCCATCCGTGAAGGGCGCTGCTGGCGATGCCGGTCCCCACAAAGTGGGGAGACGTGGCCCATAGAGGACTCCACAATGGCCCAGGGCCACCAGCCGTCCTGGGAGCCACGATGTGGCTGGACATTGTGATTCCAGCTGGGCCTGTGGTCCTCTCCTCTCTCTGACGCACAGGTGGGGCTCCCCTCAGGGGGTTGCTGCGAGGTGGGAATGAAGCAGGGTCCAAAGCCACTTAACACGGGCTCTGTCACACAGGAAGTGCTAACAGACAGTTGGCCCTCACCATTTATCTCCCTACTGTTCCGGGACATGTCGTGGTACCAGCTCCTCCACCAGGTTCGCCCTCTGCTCATCCCCTACCCCATCCCTGCCTTCTTCAATCTGGAGAGCCTCCTCCCCCAGGAACCGCCCCCCACCCCCACCTCCCACCCCACCGACTGCCTTGGCTGGTTTGTGGCCCTCTCCTCTCTCTTCGGCCCTGCCTGGAGTCAGCTGTGCCTGATTATTTTCCCCGCTGCACTGGAGGTTCTGGGGGCCGGGCTGTGTCTTGGTCCTCTGTGGTGGCCACTGCACCTGAACCGTGTTTGGCCAGCTGCTGTGGTCCACAGACACCTGCTTCCTTTCGTTCTAGGCAGATCCTGGAATGTGTCCCTGGCAATCAGACTCGATGCAGAAAGACAGGTTGGACGATTTGGGCAAAAGGAAACCGTCTTCTCCACATCTTTCTTACTCAAAGCCTCCCAGTTACTACCTGTTTGTCTGCTCCACCAACTCTACCTGTGGGTTCCGTGCCCGCCTCCGTGCCCAGCGTCAGGATGGAGCTGAATGCCATGCTCAGCTACCAGGACTCTGCCTAATCCCAGTGATTTGGCTTATTTCCCTGTGTCGCACAGATGTGACCACAGGTGGAGCTAGACTTAGGCAGGGTTAAGGAATCGGGAGCACTGTGCCTGTGCCTTCAGCCTCTGGGTTTTGGTGAATCAAGCATCAGGCTTCAGGGCGATTGACTGCACTGGTGATCCAGCGTGGGTGACTGGGCCATCTGGGAGTTATTTAGAATGAGCAGCCTCAAAATAAGCTGTGGAAAAGAAGTTTTAAAAAGTGAAATGCAACTGGATAGAGAGATGTGCGTGGGCCCAGTGTGTATCCTTCTGGGATGATCATGAGAGTCTGGGCTGAAGGAAGCCCCTTAGCCCACGAGTGGAAAGCTGCTGGGGAGAAATTCCTCTGTTATGGGCAGTTTCTTCCCACCTGGTTACGAAGGCAAGGGGTGGGTGTTGTCTAGGGATGAAACATGGCTGGGAAAGAGGCGGTCACTCAGGTGTCATTAGCAGTTGATTGTTGAGTGCTTCCTGCATGCTTGGTATGGGGGTGTGGGTAGGGACTGGGCATGGTGACTGCTCTGCTGGGAGCCTATAGTCTGAGGATCACACTGAAGAAGACGTAAGGTCTTATGTGAAGGAGTGGAAGAGAAGGGAGCTTCCCTGGGGACGAGGACAGCCCCGGGTGGCAGGACTTCAGAGAGAGGCCACAGGTGCAACCAGGAACCTGACTCTTAGCCCCACACCCCTGATCTCAGTGCACAGGGGTCCCTGGATCCTGGCATGGCTCAGACACCACCCCGGACACACTCTGGGTGCTCAGAGCCCTGGACACGCACTGCAGGGGCCGACTAAGACCAAGGGCTTCCCCTGGACATTCTGGGCAACTAGACCTTCAGGGCCCTGGGAGGGGTGGGGGATGGGTAGCTCCTCCCCCAGTAAAGAAGACATTGGATCAAACTACCAATGTTATTTTTCACAGAACTAGAACAAATAATTTAAAAATTTGTATGGAAACACAAAGACCCTGAATAGCCAAAAACAGTTTTGAGAAAGAAGAACAGATCTGGAGGAACCACACTCCCTGACTTCAGACTCTACTATGAAACTACAGTCATCAAAACAGTATGGCACTGGCACAAAAACAGACACATGGGTCAGTGTGGACAGAAAGCCCAGAAATAAACCCACACACTTGTGGTCAATTATCTACAACAAAGGAGGTAAGAATATACAATGGAGAAAAGACAGTCTCTTCAATAAGTGGTGCTGGGGAAACGGACAGCTACATGTAAGAGAATGCATTTATAAAATATTCTCACACCATATACAAAAACATAAACTCAAAATGGATTAAAGACCTAAATGTAAGACCAGAAACCGTAGAACTCCTAGAGGAAAACATAGGCAGAACACTTTTTTACATAAATCATAGCAATATTTTTTTAATCTGTCTCCTAAAGGAAAGGAAATAAAGGCAAAACTAAATAAATGGGACTTATTAAACTTAAAAGTTTTGCACAGCAAAGGAACCCATCGACAAAACAAAAAGACAATCTACTGAATGGGAGAAAATATTTGCAAATGATATGACTGATAGGAGTTGATATCCAACATATATGAACAGCTCATACAACTCAACATCAAAAAAACAAACAACCAGATTAAAAAATGGGCAGAAGAACTGAATAGACATTTTTCCAAAGAGAAAAATGCAGATGGCCAACAGGCACATGAAAAGATGCTCAACATTGCTAATCGTCTGGGAAATGCAAATCAAAGCCACAATGAGGGGGGCTTCCCTGGTGGCGCAGTGGTTGAGGGTCCGCCTGCCGATGCAGGGGACACGGGTTCGTGCCCTGGTCCAGGAGCGGCTGGGCCCGTGAACCATGGCCGCTGGGCCTGCATGTCTGGGCCTGCGGAGCCTGTGCTCTGCAATGGGAGAGGCCACAACAGTGAGAGGCCCGTGTACTGCAAAAAACAAACAAACAAACAAAAAACAAAACTGAAAATAGAACTACCATATGATCCAGCAATCCCACTCCTGGGTATATATCTGAAAAACAGAAACAAAAACACTAATTCAAAAAGGTACGTGCACCCCAGTGTTCATAGCAGCATTATTTACAATTGCCAAGATATGGAAGCAACCTGTGTCCATCAACAGATGAATGCATAAAGAAGATGTGGTGTACACACACACACTGGAATACTACTCAGCTACAAAAAAGAATGAAATTTTGCTATTTGCAGCAACATGGATGGACCTGGAGGGTATTCTGCTAAGTGAAATAAGTCAGACAGAGAAAGACAAATACTGTATGTTATCACTTACACGTGGAATCTAAAAAATTAAACAAACTAGTGAATATAACAAAAAAGCAGACTCACAGATATAGAGAACTAACTAGTGGTTACAAGTGGGGAGAGGTAAGGAGGAGGGGCAATATAGGGGCAGGGAATTAAGAGGTATGAACTATTAGATATAAAATAAACTACAAGAATATATTGTACAACCCGGGGAATATAGCAATATTTTATAAAAACTATAAATGGAGTATAAACTTTAAAAATTGTACATCACTATATTGTACACCTATAACATGTAATATTGCACATCAACTATACTTCAATAAAAAATAAATAAGTTAAAGAAAATGATGTTGAGTTCCCTCTCCATCCAACAGCGTATTCCACCTGCACAGAGCAAGTAGGGTCACGTGACAAGCGTCATGCCAAAGTCCCTGCGCCTGTGTGTGTGAGGGTCTGTGTGGCTTCACTGCCCTTCCCGTGTAAGATGAGGGAGGGTGGGTAGGCACACCCTGGGGGCTACACATGGGCTGAGGGAGGGTGCGCTGGGAGAGGCTGGTGGCGAGAGGGGAAGTCGACACGAGGTACGTGGGGGAGGTGTGTGTGAGTGTGTGCATATGTGTGGTGAGGAGGAAGCCTAAGGGCGCCAAGTCCTGGGAGAGAAATATCAATAGAAGCCACAGATAATGCATAAAGAACAAAGAGTGCTTTGTATTAAAAAACAAACTTTGTTTTCAGCCTACCATCTATCTACCTTTCCATCTATTTATCTACCCATCTATCCATCTATCGTTTATCTATCCATCATCTATCTTTTCTACCTTTCCATCTATCTACCTGTCTATCCATCTATCTACCTACCTTTCCATCTATTTATCTGTCTGTGTATCCATCTATCTGTCATCTATCTATGTATCTATCCATCTATTTTCTATCTATCTATGCATCTATCCATCTATCTATCCATCTATTTTCTATCTATGTATCTATGTATCTATCATCTATCTATCTATCTATCTATCTATCATCTACCTATCTAGGTATCTATCATGGGAGGTAAGAGACAAATAATAGCGGCTCCTGGAGGGGGGAGGTGCTGAGCAGATGGGGCAGGGGTACGGAGAGACCCTTTCCCGTGTGTCCTTTTGTACACGGGGCTTTTTGAACCACATGAAGTGAGTTGCCCATTCAAAGAATTAAATGAAAAAAATCTAACCTGCAACATACTATTTGCAATCATTAACAAATGATAAATTTAATTACTTTTTATGAGGTATGATTGACGTATAACATTCTATTAGGTTTCAGGTGTACAGCATAATGATTTGATATTTGTATGCACTGTGAAATTGTCTACTTATTGAGAAAAGATGGCATATTCCTTGTCCAGAAAAGAAGAGGGCTGTGAAGAACCAGCGGGCGGGTGCCGGGCTGAGGGAGAGCAGAACCCCAGGGCTCCACACTGAGATGCAGGCTCAGCAGAAACCTGGGCTCTGCACTGAGCTCAGGTCGTGAATTAACCACTCACCACCCACAGCCCTGCCTGTGCACGTGCCACGAGGCTTGTACGTAAGCAACCTCACCACGGTCCCACAGTCAAGGACAGGGCCAGGAACTGACCTCCAGAAGCCACCCAGCTGTGACCCCCGTCCCTCCCAGCCCACCAGGCCTGCTCTGCTCTGGTCCCCATGTGCTTTCACCTGGGCTCCCTCTTGCAAGCCACCCTCCAGCCCCCTGGGGCCACAGATACCTCCCCTACCTTTGCCTGTCTCCCTCCTGCCCAGACTTCAGCTCTCAGGTCCAAGGTCGCCGCCCCAGGGGCCTCTCCTGACTCCCAGACAAGAGGGGCTCCTCTGCTGCTGTCTGGTGCCCACGCGGAGACCTGGGAGGGTACGCTAATGGGGGTGTAAGAGCTGGGCGCTGGCCGGGGCTCCTTCTTGCCCACGGCCATCCTTGGGCCTCGTCCCAACCTCCGGACCCGGGAGACGGCTCTGTCACCTCGGTGCCCGGGGCTGAGGGGCCTGGAAGGTGAGGAACCAGCCTCAGCTTGCAGCCCCACATCACACCTCTAGGGGGAGTTTCCCACCCACTGTTTGGACCCAAACCAGGGCTCCTGTCTCAGAAAACTGCAGGCAGGAGCCTAGTGAAGGCATTTCCTGTTCCCTGGGACCAGGCCCACCCCAAGGGTGCCAGTTAGGGTGTTGTGTTTTTTTTTTTTTAATTTTATTTATTTATTTGGTTGTGTTGGGTCTTTGTTGCTGGGTGTGGGCTTTCTCTAGTTGCAGCGAGCGGGGGCTACTCTTCGTTGCGGTGCGCAGGCTTCTCATTGGGGTGGCTTCTCTTGTTGTGGGGCACGGGCTCTAGGCACACAGGCTTCAGTAGTTGTGGCGCTGGGCTCTAGAGCGCAGGCTTAGCTGCTCTGTGGCATGTGGGATCTTCCCGGACCAGGGCTCGAACCCGTGTCCCCTACATTGGCAGGAGGATTCTTAACCACTGCACCACCAGGGAAGCCCGTTAGGGTGTTTTGAAGAAGAAGTCCAGTTCTTCAGGCAGGGCGCATGAGGAAGCGCTGTGGTGACCGCAGGGACATTTGTCCACCCGCTGGGGGAGGCTCTGTGCTCAGCCCCTGCCCTCGTACTGTTACCATTCCCACCGTGTCACCCAGGGGGCCCAGGGGAGGTGGGGAGCCCCGGGGGGGAAGGCTCAGCTGCTGGTCACTCCTGACGCGTGGGGTGCTCAGGTTCCTTTTGGGGTGGCCAGATTTCACATGTAAAAATAGAGGATGCTCAGTTAAATTTGAATTTCAGATAAACAATGAATAATTTTGCACTATAAGTATGCCCCAAATATTGCATAGGACAGACTTATATCCAAAATTATCCACTGTTTATTTAAAGATCAAAGTTAACTGGGTGTCCTGTATTTTACCTGTGACTCCTCATGGCTTTTGACTGAATTACCTTCCGGTCAGCAGCTTGATTTGTCTTGAAACGTGAGGGCCACCAGGTCCATGGTGTTCCATGCGGCTCCCGCTGAAGCGAGCTGCAGAGGGAGGGACAGGGCGGCCCCGGCACCGCAGGGGCTCGTTAGCATGTGTAGAGGGGCTGAGGGCTGCGGGGCGCTGGTGCTACAGGTGCAGAGGCCCCCCGGGAGGGGTGCGCAGCCTCCTGCCTTGATGCAGGGGTTCTCTGTGCGTCTGTGTGATGGAAAGCCGCGTGGAATCCTGCTGCGTGTGCACCTCAAGTCCCTGAGCCTGGGGAAGGGGGGGGGTTCCGATAGACCCGGGCCGCTCTGCCGGCCTCTTGCCGGTGGCCTCGGCATCACCTGGGAGCTGTCAGTGCTGCAGCGTCTCCCCACACGTGCGCACGTGCACGCAGCTCCCCTCCAGGGGCCTCGGGGGGACCGAGATGGGAGATGCCGCCTGACCACCTCCCACACTCCCCTCCAGGGGCCGCGAAGGCGGTGGGGGCCGGGCTGAGCTGCTTTTTATCGTTTTTTTATTTTCCAGTCTCTTGGAGGAGGTGACCCGTCGTTTCCTGCCAGTCCTGGGAAGTGTGGCCGTCCAAGCCCTGGGTCACAGCCCTTTGTCATCAGAGCGAGGCCCTGCTGGAAGGTCTTTGTCCAGCTGGCAAGTGGCAGCTGTGGGAGCCAGTGGCCTCACCTGTGAAAGCAGGGACTGAGCCGACGGGAAATGAGTGGAGGGTCTCCCGGGCAGTGGCGGTCCTGATCTCCTTTGTGGTGGGGACACTGAGGCAGGCTGGGTAAGTGGTGCCCTGTACAAGGTGGGGGGCCAGGCTGACTGCTCTGCTCCTGAGGCCCCGGAGCACCAAGCCCCACCCTCTCACCTCCCCTGAGGCTGGGCTGCCACAGGACAGCACTCATGTTGCTCTTCCCTTCCCCCCTCCTCCTGTGGCCCCAGGGAGCCTGGGGACCCCTTTGCAGCGGTGCCCTTCCGGTGGAGGGGACCACCTCTGAGGACTGTGGAGGCGGTTCGAGGTGTGGGGAAGGGGCCCTGCCACACGCAGGAGGGTTGTGACCGTGCACAATGGACCTTGTTCTCAGCTTCTCCATGTGGTGTGGCCTCACCTCCGGGGTGGGGCGGGGAGCAAGGAGCAGACCCTTGATCTCCACAGGCTGGCCTCTTACTGATGTCAGCTCTGAAGACCCCTGTCCCCAAGGTGACTCAGCCAACTCCTGCTTCCCCCAAGCCCCGTTCTGTTTTTCTTAATGAGGCTTTTATGCAGCCAGCGGATGGCGAGTCATGCATAATTTTCCACTGTTATTCTCATCTCCTTGGCTCTCCTGGAGCCCTGGGACAATTAGGACTTCAGAGACACCGCGGGACGACGATATGACGGTCGTGAGATGCGTGGAGCCTGTGCCTGGGTGACCAATCATCTCAGCTCTTAAGGCAGTTTCAGTGGGACGAGCCAGGCGGAATGCGTTTAAAAAGATAGACTCTTTCCCCATTAATTCAGCTGCCAAAGGCCAGCTCTCCTTTCTTGAGCAGAAGCAAGAAAAGGAAATGATTCTTTGGGTCAACGTGGAGAATGGCTAACACTGTCTTTGTAAAAGGAGCGATTCTTTTCACAGGCGAGAGAAATCATCCTGAATTAAAATCCCTTCCGCCTCACACTTTCTGAAGTCGGGGTCCACAGTATCTGGGCCTCGGCGTGGTTTCTGTCCACTCTGAGGAGGGAAGGCGTGGGCTTTGAAGGTCGTCAGTATGGGCCTCAGGTGGGTACAAACTGTAGCTCAAATATGGACACAACGCAGGGGGACAAAGAAGTGACCACTGGGCTCACAGTTGCCCAGCAGGACTGAAGCAAAAGGGTCCCTCCTCGTGTTGTCTCAGAACCTGGAAACAAGGAGAAAAGCCAGGAGCTTAGAGAGAAACAGGCATGATCCCTAGAGACTCAGAGCCAGAGTGACGCCGGCTGCCTCGGACCAGCAACGCTCATGAGGAGAGTGATGCTGGGCCAGAGTCGGGCCAGCCCGCGCCTTCTTCAAGCATGAGGACGAGGTGCTGCCAGGCTTGGGGCCTCCCTGGCACGACGGCACTGGGAAGGAGGTGGGTTCACCAGGCCGACGTGACCCCCGAAGGGAGGTCGGGCGCAGGTGCCGGGGGAATGCAGCAGCACAGGTTCATTCCCTCCCTGGGCCCAGCACAGCCCTGGGCTCCTGGAAAACCACGTCTCTGTCACCGTAACACTTAAGTGCCGTTAATCAGCGTTACCTGGTTAGAAGCACTATCGACCAGGGAGGAAGCCTTGACCGTGTCACAGAGCGGAAGGTGAAGGTCTCCGATCCGATGTGTAAAGGGACATAGTGACCAGCGGGGAAGGAGAGTTCACACCACAAGGTTGGGGCGGGTGGAGCGGATGGCTAAGAACCAGGTTTCACTGTGTTCTTGAAAGTTACAAAGGCGTCCTCTCCAAGACAGAGAGTAACACCCTAACCTAGGGAAATTGGGGGTGGGAGGGGAGTCAGCAAGGAGCATAAATGCCCCGAGTCTACCATCTTTCAGAGCGAGTGTATGTTGAAAAATCAAGAAATAAAGATGCCAGCAGACTGAAGGTTCTCATGCTCACCCCGTGTCTTATAGCTCGGGCTGCTGTAACAGAGACCGCACACTTGCAGGGCTTATCCACAACAGACGTTTATTTCTCTCGGCCCTGGAGGCTGGAGGCCTGAGATCAGGGAGCCGGCACCGTCGGGTCCTGGTGAGGCCTCTTCCCAGCTACAGACGAAGGTCTTCTCCTTGTGTCCTCACGCGGCGAGGGAGCTCTCTGGGGTCCCGTTTACAAGGGCACTAATCCCATTGTGGGGGCTACACCCTCATGACCTCATCACCCACCTCCTAAGGCATCGCTTTGGGAATTAGGGTTTCAACACTAGAATTTGGGGGGACACTAACGCTCAGACCATAGGACCCTGGAAGAACTAGGAGGAAACCCTGCAATAGACGCCCCTGGGGCATGGGGTGTGTGTGTGTGACAGGAGGAACCTGAGAAGGGCCTGGCCCACCAGCATCCCAGGCTGCGGTGAGCATGCTCAGAATGGAGCCTGACACACAGCCAGGTGCCACTGGGAGAGGCTGTCACCTTTTGAGCCTCCGCTCTGTACCCACTGTGCTGTCCAAACTGTCTCACACCAACTCTCTTTTTACGTCTATTAAAAAAAAAAAAAATCCACCAAGGCAATGATCTCAGATGGTCCAGAAGAGGATCCATAGAGAGACAGGGGTTGAAAAGCAAACTCGGGCAGATGCAGCAACCTGGTGCGTCTGGAGGTGGGGGAGGGGTGGAACAAGATGCTCTTGTATTAGTCATGCAACTTGAGCTTGAAATTATTTCAAGTTAAAAAATTTTTGGGCCTCCCTGGTGGCGCAAGTGGTTGAGAGTCCGTCTGCCGATGCAGGGGATACGGGTTCGTGCCCCGGTCTGGGAGGATCCCATATGCCGCGGAGCGGCTGGGCCCGTGAGCCATGGCCGCTGAGCCTGTGCGTCCAGAGCCTGCGCGTCCGGAGCCTGTGCTCCGCAACGGGGGAGGCCACAACAGTGAGAGGCCCGCATACCGCAAAAAAAAAAAAAAAAAAAAAATTTTTAAATATATAGAGATGGAGAGGAAAAAAGATACGTGAAGGAAACCTACCGCAACAGTGAGTTTTGTTTTGAAAAATAGCATTGTATAATTTCATACATGATCGATTCCCAAATCCTGGCCTTTCTAGGTACTCCAGAGCAAGGCTTTCTGGTTAAAATAATTCCCCAAACCTGCTTTGTAAAATGAAATCATTTCCATTTCATGTTAAGTCCACAGATGGAGGTGGTCAGTGTGAGGTGGTGGTGGGGAAGGCAGAGCGGAAGTGAAAAGGGCTTTCAGGGCTGACCCCTCAAAAGGACCTCATGGGGTCACCAGGGGTCTCCCGTGGGCATTGGGGTATCTCTGACAGGACCACTTGGACCAGTTATAGCCCCAAAGATGGGGTGGGGGGCCTGCTGGGGTAGGGGTCACTCTGGAATCCTGGGAACTCATGTAGAGACAGGTCCTGGTTTCAGCACTGGTTGGAGGAAACGCAGTCATGAAGACCCACCCGCCCCTTGGTTTTACATAGGAGGGGAAGGACCCCCGAGACTTGGCCTGGGTGCAGCTGAGGACCCCTATGGCTCCTGGCGGTGCCAGAACCCACCGTGTGATGCTGGGCCCCTGTCCCCCCCAGGAGCCATCACGGTCCTGGCTGTGAGTGTGGTCTGTCCTGGGACAGAGCGTCTGGCGAGAGCTGTCCTGAAACAGTCACACGTTATCTGGCTCACTGGGGGTCCTGGCTGTGACTCTTGCCCACCTCTGGGATCTCGGCTCCCACCAGCACCTGCCAGGGCAGCTCTTGCCCAGGACAGGCTTGCGCATCCGCGGAGGCCCGACGCAGGATGGCCCCAGCGGGCAGGTTTTGACCATAAGTTCGCAAAGACGGCAGTCGTGGCTTTGAAAATCCTCAGCATGAGAGATCACACCCGGCCTCGGCTGGAGGGCCTCCCTTCCTTCCTGAGTGTTCTCCCTCGTTTCTGTGTTGGGGGGTCTGGAGTAGTGAGCAGCAGAAGGGACCTTGGCTGGCTCGCAGAGCTGACAGGGGATGGGGTCGCTGGAGCAGCTGGGGTCCCCTGCTCTCCAACTCTGTTCCTCCAGTCCAGGCCCACGTGCTGGGAAGGGGTGTGTTGCACTGATTGTCACCAGCTGGATGGGCCTCAGGGGGTGGAAAGGCAGCCCTCGAGGAAGCCTGAAGGACTGCTAGGAAGGGACATGGCTGCTGGACCCCACTGCCCCCCGTGAGACAGTCTCCTGGCTGCCTTCACGCTGGCCCGTGGGGCCGGGGAAGTGGGATGGCTCGGGGGAGCCCAGGATGGGAGCCCAGGATGGGACCCGACAAGCCCTCCTACACAGCCCCCGTCTGAGAGCGGCCCCGCCTGGGCTCCAGCTCTGTCACTGGGTCCCGGGACCCTTGCCTGGCCTCGTTGGGGACGCCCACGTGGGGCCTGGGCCATGCGCTCCTCCTTGGTTAATCTCTGAGGTCCGCGTGAGGCTGGGGCAGGGCGGCCGCTCGTGCGGACCTGGGTTAAGTCAGAACAGATGCGGTGTTGGCCTTTCCTGGGACTGAGGCGAGTGTTGGGCTCAGAGCCCAGGGCCTCTTGGCATTGATCTGTCCAAGCTGGGCCGTGCCACCTGTTAAAGACCCTTCCCATCCTTCACCTGAGGCTCAGGGTCCGAGGATTGGGCAGCAGTCAAGGCCAAGCGCTGTGCTGGGTCCCCTGGGTCCCAGGCAGGGCGGAGGGCTGTGTGCCTGTCCCCTCCACTGTGACGTGGGCTGTTTCCTGTCTGTTGGGCGCTGGAGCCAGTCTGGTCCCAGCCCTGCTCATCTGGATGACAGTCCTCGCCGGGGAGATGCCAGGAATGGGGGCATGGCCTTTGTCTGAAATGTCCAGATAATTAAGGAGAATCTACTTTCTGGTCAGGGATCCCTAGAAGCAAGGCCAGCTGTGCTGTTGTCTGAGACCTCGGTGAAGCTGCTGGGCACTTCACCCAGGGAGGCTCAGCAGGCAGGGCCCACGTCTTAGTGGAGCCACGGCGGTCGGAGCCTGGAGACAGAAGCTTCCACAATGGTCTCTGGGTCCAAAGCCCAAAGGAGACTCTTCTAGTTCCCTGGGTGCACGGGGGCTCGGGGGGGTTCCCCGGGGAAGAAGCCCATCCCTGGCCAGCGGCGCTCATGGCCTCGGCGCTCTGTTACCCTCTGGATCCCCACCCTGTTCCTCTAGTTCCCGGTGCGTGAGGATGCCTGGCCCCTTCTCTCCTCATGACAGCGTGCACACACGGGACGCTGACAGCTCTGAGGAAAGATCACAGCATCTACCACATTTTCCTGAGAATCTGACGCATCACAACTGACTCACAAAGTCATCAACAGACTCACCCCCCCCCCCCGCCGAGGCCCCCTGGGGGCTTCAGGGGAGGCGCCTCCACTTCCTGGTCGGGAACTTCCCCAGAGAAGCCATAGAGGGGAGGAAGCCCCCCTGGGGTCCACCTGCTGCCCAGAACTGGGGGTGGTCCCATTGGATGGGGAGCTGCCACACCCCTCCTGCCTCCTCACCTGGTCCTCTGGTCGGGATGCTGGGGGGCTGCCGCCCACCCCGTTGCACCCCCATTCCCCCCCATTCCCCCCCCACTCCATCCCCACTTCCCCCACCCCTCCCCAGGCCCAGGTTTCCCTCCTGCTGTCCTGGCTGTGTCCTAATCTCTGACCTCCTGGCAAACTTAAAAGGAAATGTAGAATTGTTTCCTTCGCACTTGTTGAATCTTGCTGGTGGGTGGCCAGGTGCCCACTGTATACTCTCTCAGCTTTTCTGTAGGTTTGACATTTTTCATCATAAAAAAATTGAAGAATATAAACACTGTCTCTATGTTGATGAAGATGATTATTATAAAAACCAAACCAGTAATCCCTACACGGTAAAGAACATTCTGGCTACAAAAAGTCTATGTGGAAAAGCCACCCAGGCCCTCTGCCCAGAAGCTTGGTTTTCCATCCGTAATCCCCTAGTTAAAAAGAAAAGCCCAAACGGAAGCCCACTCTGCCTGCTGCTGGCACTTCACTTTGTTTTTAACTCAGCAGCTCATCCCAAAATTTATTGCATTTCAGCCCATAGAGATTCGCCTCACTTGTCAAATATTTGCTGAGAGCCGACGGTGGACCAGGCACTGCTCTTACCTGGAGAGGCCTGGGGGTGGGCTGGGCCCCCGTGCGCAGAACTCTGAGTGAGGAACGCCCCCGGATGCGCCACCCTCTGCCCCAGGCTTCTTCTCGTGCCCTGTGGCTGCTGTCTGGGGGCCTTGGTGGTGGGCACCAGCTCTCCCGCCCCTTGGTGGGACTCTTGGAGTTTCTGCACTGTCCCCAAGGAGTCCCTGGTGGGACGGAACCCCCATGACCCACAGACATGCTCGTTGATGCCTGACCTGCTCCCGGGATCACCTCCCAAGGACACTTGGCATGTTTGTCTTGGGCTGCATCCTGGGACTCAGGGGGAGTGCCGGGCGCCGAGGGTCAACACAGCCAAGGCTGGGGCTGCAGCAGACGTGTCATGTTTGGGAAACAGGTAGCAGCTGGTGGCCAGGGCAGAGTGGACGTGGAGTGGCGGCAGGATGGGGGACCCCACAGCTATCTGGGGACCCGGGCAGGGGACCCTCTGGCCACCATCTGGACCCAGGCTTCTGTCCAGAGTGAGAAGGGAACAGATCAGAGACTGGGCTGACCAAAGTGGGGACCTGGAGGGGGCCAGCGGGAGCCCATGCCTGGCACTCAGGACCTTTGCGTTTGCAGGAATAGCTGTCAGCTCTGAGGCACACACACCTCTTCCTCCCAGGCCACCCCTCCCTCTCCCCCATCATGGCCCCGAGGTGCACACACTCCCCACGTCAGGGTGGCTGGTGGGAGCGAGTCCCCGCCCATGGGAAGCTCGTGAGTGGGCGAGGAACCATCTAGAAGCAGCAGGCAGAGGGGTGGTAGGGAGTGTTTGTTTGGGTCTCCAGCCTCCAAGCTGGGCCCATTTGGGGTCCCTGTCACGGGATTCTGCACGGGGCCTGGGGTTCGGCCTGTGACTGATGTTCTGTGGCCACAGTCATTGTCCCACCCCACTGGAAGCAGCTGGCAGAAAGTTCTAATTGTGAGGTGTGCACTCAGGCACCAAATCCCTTCTAGTCCTCTGGGTGGGCACAGCTGTGCAGTCTGTTTCCACAACCGAGATGCTGAACCTGTCAGAATCTTCATTTCCAAATAGAAATTTCCTAGGCAAAGTTCACCAGGCATTAGCCTTGTTATTAGCAGCTATTTTGGCTCTACAGGCAAGGAGTGTCCTCATGTTGCCCCTCGGCAGAGAGAGAGACAAAATGATCAACAAGAAGTACATGGCGTCTTCCTGCGGTGCACTGCGTCTCTCCTGCCTTTACCACCCATCCTCCCATCCACCCACCCATCCACCCATCCACCCACCCATCCACCCACCCATCCTCCCATCCACCCATCCACCCATCCACCCATCCACCCATCCTCCCATCGACCCACCCATCCACCCACCCATCCATCTACACACCCGTCCATTACCCATCCCACAGACATTTGCTGGGTGCCCACTATCTACGTGTCAGGCACTGAGGTGTGAACACTGCACGATTCCTCATGTTTGAGAGATGGGAATAGTTGATAAGAGAACAAATCAAGGCATCCACAGTGGAGAAAAGCAGAACAGGGTGGAGGCGGGTGGGGTCTGCCACTTGCAAGCGACCCCATCACCTGGAGGCCACATGGTGCTCGTGGGGGTTTTTCTTCCCCTCTGTTGCAGGGCTCATCTTTGTGCATATCTGAGAACTGTCTCCCCCTCAGAACTGTACCGTCCAGGTTGGCACAATTTGCCCCCCTCACCGCAGTGTGACGGCAAGGGGTGCTGATAATCTCTCTGAGTATCATTGTTTTCCCAACCACCCGACTCTCGGCCACTGAGAACTGTTTCCCATAAGAATCGACACTCGCTTTCCCACAGCCTTCTCTGTCCTTTCTCTACCTGCTCGTGGATTTGGGAGAGGCTGCCTCTGTGGGGTCTGAGGCTCCACCAGGGGCCAGATCGGGCAGGACTGAAGGGATCCGACCTCACAGCATTAGGGACACACAGGCCAAGCCAGGAGGTTGGACCAAACTATTCCCTGTGCGCTTTTGACACAACCTGCTGGGTGCCAGGACTCAGGGTCCTGTCGTACCTGCCGGAGGAGTCTCCATGTGTTCTGAAATCGCCTGGAGCATTTTCCTGCAAAGCAAACCCTTTCTACCAGGCTTGAGTAAGAAACAGACCAGAATATTCAGCCCATCTGAGCACAAACCTTCCGGTGACCCCTGGACTGAGCCTGTGTCACAGCTGGACCCTGGGGGTCACGAAGGTCCTTTCCAGGAAAGGCTCGCAGGGATGGCCACCTGAGCAGGTGAGCACCGGCGGCCCTGGCACCAGCAGCGGAAGGAAGGGGTCCCAGCTGGGGGCCTAACTGGGCAGGAGCGCGTGGCCATGTCCTGCCCCTGCTGTCCCCTCGCTGCTGACTGTGCTGTCCCAGGCCGGTCCTGCCCTCCAGCTGTCAGGAGCAGCTTTCGGAGCATCGTGGAGAGCAGGGCCTTGTTTGTTTGGGAGCCCGGAGCTGTCCCCTCCTTGCAGACAGGGAGCCAGAGCCCCTGTCCCTCCTCCTTCATGGCCCCCGACTCAGATCCAGGATACCACCAGCTCAGGATGAAGCAGGTGACAGCCACACAGCACCCAGAATCAGGTGGCCCCTGCGGGGAGGGGCCCGGGGCGGCTGGGATTGTGGCCATGTGTAGACACAGCCTCTGCAGGGCCCACAGGAGAGGGTCACCTCAGGGCTCATGAGCACGTTGACCTGCACAGCATGTGCACCAGACAGCGTGCAACGATACTTACTGCAGAAGTTTCTTAACAGCAAAAGACCAAACAGAATGTAGCTTTGCACCCACAGGGAGCTGGTAAGTGTGCTGCAGCAAAGCCCACAGCGAGACACCATCAATTCCCTGATTCCCCAGCGGAAGCCGCAAAAAATGACCACAACGTAGCAGCACCAAACAGCACAATTTACTGCTTCACATTCTTCAGGGCAGCCAGCTGCAAGGCTCAGCTGGGCCCTCTGCTTGGTCCGCAGGCTGAAATCACAGTGTCACCCACAGCTCCAACCGGGAGGCTCCAGGATGGAGCCGCTGCCCGTTGTCCAGGCCGGGCTCACGCGGCCACGGTGGGCCCACCTGGAAACCCAGGAGGCTCTCCCCCCGCTTAATCACATCTGCCAAGTCCCCCTGCCTGTGACGTGGCTCCAGGGGCAAGGCAGATCCGTATGTGAGCCTGACATGGAAGGATCCATAGCTGCAGTCAGAGGCGGTGGGCTGGGTGTTCAAGAAGGGCCACCTGGTCACCCACTTCCCTGCGGGGGATGCCTCTGGGGAGGACCAGAGGGGCGGTGGGGGAGGTACGGGATGGTGATGTTTCTTGGCATCAGCTTTGCACCTCTTTTCGTGCTGCACGGTGTGTATATATCAGCTATTTGAAAAATTATATGTATATGTATGAAAAAGGTATATTTTAAAAACAAACAATGGGGCGTCCTGGTGGTGCAGTGGTTAAGAATCCGCCTGCCAATGCAGGGGACACGGGTTTGAGCCCTGGTCTGGGAAGATCCCACATGCCGCGGAGCAACTAAGCCCGTGTGCCACAACTACGGAAGCCCACGCGCCTAGAGCCCGTGCTCCACAACAAGAGAAGCCACTGCAATGAGAAGCCCGTGCACCGCAACGAAGAGTAGCCCCCGCTCGCCGCAACTAGAGAAAGCCCGCGCGCAGCAACGAAGACCCAACGCAGCCAAAAATAAATAAATAAAATAGATACAATATTAAAGAAATAAAAAATGTTTTAAAAAATAAAAATAAAATAAAAAAACAATGAAAAGCTGAGATGTAGAATCAGGTCTCGGTCAGGGCTCACCCTGAGGCTTGCACACTGGGGAGTTATTTTGGGCTCCCCGGCAGGTAATTAGTGGAAAGTCATTCAAAGTCACCGACAGGCACTTGCCTTTACAGAACCCCGAGCTCAGGCTGGTGTTTTCGAGGGCCAGCAGCAAGCCTGTCCTTGAATTACGTGTGGGGTTGGCTTTCTGGATGGATGGGAAAGCGGTTACATACCCGCTCAGCCGGCTGGCACCTCCCTCTGCCCGGGAGGTGGCAGGCGGGGCATCTGGGCAGCCGAGATGAGTGCCTCCTGGGTGGGCGGGAGCCGGGCGGGTTTGCCTTTTCTTTCCAGGAGCGCCAGCATCTCTGGTCATCTGCTGAGACATGTGAGCACACCTCTTCTAGAGCCAAGACGACACACCCGTTGACCACACATGTTCTAGGTGAACAGCTGCTGGTCCTCAAGTCGCAGGGCTTGACAGCACCATTGTCACGTCCAGTTCACCCTAGATCCACCTGGTAATGGGGGTGACCGTCTGTGTGAGCCAGTAGGCTTTATCCAAAGGAAACGTCAGCCTCTCACATGTCTATGACAGGAGGCAGTTTGGGGTCAGGCTTCTGCGCCCTCAGGGGCTGGGAGAGGGGCGCCATCTCCTTCACGACTGCATTTCAGGGAGAGACGGCTCCCAGCCCCCTGAGAAACACAGGCCCGGGCTGGAAGCTGGCACTTGGCTTATTTAGCTTTTAAGGAGATGTATTTTTCTCTCAAAGGGAGGTGCTATCCAAAGCTCTCTAAATAAACACTTGAAGAAAAGGGGAGGGGACTCTTTCCCTTTTTGCACCAGGAAAAATTCTTTTTTTCTTTTTCAATGTCTATTTACCCATATAGGGGCCAGCGGGGAGGTGTCCAGCCAGCCCTGCTGTAGCACCCACGGGCCTGCGCTGAGCACATGGGGCCGCTCAGGGCACAGGGGGTCCTGGCTCCGGGCCCCAGCCTGCCACTTCTTCTAGCCAGGTGATCCCAGCCAGACTGTCCGATGCCCTGGAGCCTTGGTGCCCCGTGAACTGGCTGCGTTGACAGATCCCTCCTCTGGAGCCGCGGCGACGAGGTTGCAAGGCGCGCTGGAGATCCCAGCCATTGGTCTCACTGCTGTGGTCGTGAGCAGGGCCTAGGACACACTTAAGGGCAAGCGGGGCACATGGGGGCTGCAGACAGGCTGCCACTCAGAGGGGGAGTGGACGGGGGGGGCCATGGCAGGTTTTGGAAACAGGGCATCCTAGGCCAGGCAGGGACAGGCCTAGGATGGGCAGGAGGTGGGCAGGGCCCGTCACATTCACCCCCCTGGTCACAGATGCCACCTCGCCAAGTAAGAATATGCCTCTCTGGCTTCTTGGGGCCCCAAGGGCTGAGGCCAGGGCTGCTCTGGCCGGGGTTGGGGTGGAGGAAAGGGGATCAGGACCCCAGGGACCCCACGGTGGAAGGTGGGCCTTAAAATTCCTTCCCTACTCATCCCCACTGAGGCTGGATTCCCACACCAGCAGTGGGCAGGGGCTGGGAGACAAGCTGCTCAGGGACACAGGCCTTTCCCCAGGCCCTTCCCCCATCAGTAAACTAGGGACAAGGCAGGGGCATCTTCTGGCGCTGCTGGGAGGCTCAGAAGGGACCAGTCCATCCCAGGCCGGACCCCATAACTTCTGGGTAAATGCAGCTTCCCAGGCTCCCTACTGGAGCCCCAGTGCAGGGCGTCCAAGAACCAGACAGCCTGGTGTTGGGGGGTGGTGCTGCACTGAGAGGGGCCTGAACTGAGGCCAAGGAGGCCTCCCATCCTGAACCCCCGACGAGCTGCTCCCTCCCGGCTGGGTGCATACGGTAGGTGCTCATTAAATGTGTCGAGTGATGGAAACAGGTGCAGACTGGTGGTCTGGGCTGTGGGGACCGGGGGGAACCCCAGGGGACCGTCGTCGGATGTGAGGGGACTGTGTGGGCAGCTCCAGGCCCCTTCAGCCCTGGGGTCACCTCAGGTGGGGGTCCGCGCCATCAGACAGGAGGTGGGGCTCTGCCTCCAGAGGTCCTTCTGGAAGCGTCCCTTTCTTTTTTTTTTTTTTTTTTTTTTTTTTGCTGTACGCGGGCCTCTCACCGCTGCGGCCTCTCCCGTTGCGGAGCACAGGCTCCGGACACACAGGCCCCGCGGCCATGGCTCGCGGGCCCAGCCGCTCCGCGGCATGTGGGATCCTCCGGGATCGGGGCACGAACCCGCGTCCCCTGCATCGGCAGGCGGACTCTCAACCACTGCGCCACCAGGGAGGCCCCGGAAGCGTCCCTTTCTAATGCAGACGAATGATGAGGCTGCTCAGAGGAGCCTGACAGCCGGAGAAGGAACTGAGTGATTAAGGGTAATCTGGGCCCGAGAGAAGTGACGAATGTGGCTGCCCTACTGGCCCGGATCTCTGTGGACACGAGGGTCCCATCGCTGGGCTGGGCCGACTCCTGTAATGTCTGTAATGCCACCCCCTACCCGCGTGTCCTCAAGGAGCTCAGAATAAAGCCGGCCCTGCCACCCAGCCCTGCCCACCTGTCCCCCTTCTACCCTTGGCTTTCCTGCTCTGGCCACACAGGTGTCACCCTCCCAGCCCCCGAGGGAGCGTGCCCCTCCCAGCAACTCTGTCTGCTCCCTGAGAGCCCACCCCACGACTCTCACCTCCTCGTCTGTTTTCCTCATTCTCATCTGTGCCCCCGCTGCCCAGGCCCGGGGTCCTGCCCTGCTCGCCACTGGGTCCCCAAACAGCCCGGGCCTGGCACTCAGGAGGGGCTCAGGTACATCTGTCCACGGGAACCTCCGGCCACTCGGTGGGCTCTGGGGGACTGTAGCCAGGGCTGCGCCCCTTGCTGCCTCCTCCAAGCAGCCTCGCTGGATTAGAGCTACCATGGGCCTGGTGGGGGGGGCCGGGGATGCCCCAAGTACCTGGGAGGGTGGGGGAGGGCAATTTGGTGGTTTCTCGGGCACCCCTCCCTGTTCCTGCTGAGGCACCAAGGGTGGCGCAGGTGGTTTTGAAATGAGGTTTTCACGTTTCCCTCAGGCTCCTCAGACGACCCTGGGTAGCAGAGGCTGTAATCTGTGTGCTCATTAGTTGCCCAGGAACAGCACATTTGGAGGAATAGGGGACAGTGAGGTGACCCCTGGTGTGGGGCAGGTGGACTGATGAGGGGGGAGCAGCTGCCCGGGGGCTGTGGACCTGCCGCCAGAGGTGGGGTGGGGAGAGGGGGTCCTGGTGGAGGGAGGGCCAGGCCGGAGCTGGGAGACCTGAGTGTCCTCTGCCTTGCTGCGGACCCCAGGTGACGTGGGCAGAGACCCACGCTGAGCCTCAGTTTCCTCATCAGTTAAAGGAACCACCCCCCTCCCTGTGGAACAGACACAGAAACCAAGGCATGGAGGGGCCCAGCGACTCCTGCAAGGTCGCACAAGCCGAGAGAGGGCAGCCGGGTGGTCGTGTCCCTTCCCTGCCATTCTCCCCCCTTCCTGTCTCCCTTTCCTGTCCCTGCCCTCATTGCTGTCCCCTCAGCCCACCTGGGCTGCATCCAGTGACAGCCTAAGGAAAGGGGGAAGGGGTATAAAGGGCTCCCCGTCCCAACCCCCCCAAGACACCCCTGAAGGGCCATCCCCGTCTCTGGGCTCCCATGGGGTCAGCTGAGGCCTGTTGGGACAGGGCATGTCCTCTGCTTGGACACTCGGGGACCTCTCACCTGCACAGGAAAATTTGCTTTTGGAAACATCTGAATGTCAGAAATTTATTTTAACTTTGTGTCTAAAAAATGGCTTTTTGGGTGCACACAAAGGAAGGGAGGAGCGCTGTGTGCACTGACATGGCTGCAGCCATGTGTGTGTGTGTACGTGCATGTGTGTATGTGTGTGTGCGCATGTATGCGCATGTGTGTATGCATGTGCATGTATCTGTATGTGTGCATGCATATGTGTGTGTGCGTGTATGTGTATGTGTGTGTGCATGCGTGCGTGTGCACATGCATGTGTGTGTGTGCGTGTGTGCGTGCACGTGGCAGTGTGCACTCCATTCAAGGACTGGCAGTTTTGTCAGCAGCGGCTGGCAGTGCCCACGGCCCCGGGTGTTGTGCTCGCCCATCTGCAGGCCTGATCACCTCCAGGTGGCACTCAGCAGACACTTCCCTCTGTACTTTGTCCTTTCATGTGATTTCAGTTTTTCACGAGAGAATGAATTGCTTGTATCATAAAAGATAAAGGTTTTGCATCTTGAAAGTTAATGGGCGCACAGCAAGCTAGACAGGTGGGGGCTCCGGGTGGGGGGACTGGGTCCAGCCCAGCCCGCCTCTCGGGCCTCACTCCTGCTCCATCCGGGTCCAATTCTCTCCCTGGAGGCTGAGCTCACATTCCTTGAGGAGTGAAGAGGTGGGTAGGTGGGTAGGTAGACATGTAGGCTAGCCGGGAGTTCTGGAGCTGTGGCCGCACTGGAGCCCCGTGCAGGTGCCGGGAGCTGGCTGGACGCATGCTCCCACTTCTTCCCGGGGCGTCCTTGGCTGTGGCAGGCGACTCCCTCGAAGTTTCCTTATAGCTTTGCTGGGGTCCCCGGGGGTTCTGAGAGCAGGAGGAGGGGAGGTGGGATTGGGGGCCCGGATGGTTAGGAGGGCAGCGTCCAGGCATTAGCCACCCTCATCTCCAAGCTGGACCGCAGGCTGGGAACTGGCAACCTCAGAGCCGAGGAATGAGGCCTGGGGGTGGGAGGCCAGTGCAGACTGGGCGTGTGTGCGAGCACGTGTGTGCGTGGTGCGGGTGCCTGCGTGTGCGCTGGGGGGACCCTCCCGGGGGGAGCGGCAGCCGCTCACGGCCCCCCGTCCTGCCTCTCCTCCTTCCCCAGCTGGCTCCCGGCCTTCCCCTTGTCCCATTCTCTCCTTCATCAGTTCAGCCTGGGTGGGGTTTCCATGGTGTTCTGATAAAAATTGGAATTCAAATCATAATTGTGGGAAGCAGTGGGGGGCAAGTGGGAGGCAGGAGGGGGTGGGGAGGGGGGGGAGGAGTTGGATGGGGGGCAGCCATCCCTGTACTCAGGCCCCTGCAGCCAGCCACTGGCTGTTTTTTTTCTTTCTTCAAATGTATTTTAAAATGTATGGAATTCTCTCCCAAGCCCTCCTTCTGTTGCCTAGCAACAGCGATGGGGCCAGAGGTGCCTTCCTAAAGGAGAGTGGATTCCTCTCTTGTCCCTGTGCTGGAACAGGGACCAGAGCTCAGCAAACCTGCAGGAGGTGGGGAGGGGCTCGTCCAGAGCACTGGCACCATGGGACAGTGGCATTGAGGTGCAGCTAGGGTTTGGGACTGCCTGCCATTGTCCCCAAATGTCTCTCTCCATGACTGGCCTGAAATTCACTGTTGGAGTTTCATTCCTTTGGCTATTCTTGTAAAATGTCAGTGCACCTATTGGAGCTTGCCAGTGAATCCTTTACACCTCAGAGTCTGTGGGAGTTCTGAGACTTCCCTGCTGATAGGCGGGTGAGTCAAAAGCACAGAGGCCTTGAGCAGCCCTGTGCCAATCAGAATGGGGTGGCTTTGAGGCAGCCAGGCCACGAGGGGCACCTGGTAGGTGAATGAATGAATGAAGGGGAGCGTGGGGAAGGCTGCCGAGGAGACCCAAGGGGGAGGACGGAGGGCCTGCACTCTGCAAGGACGCTTTCCTTCTCGTCCCCCAGGCGGGGGCCTCCGGGGATCCTGCTGCGGTGAGAGGAAGGCAGAGCAGGGGACGAGGAAAGGGGAGGAGGGGGACACCCCGCCGCAGAAGGTCCCCCTGCTGCCGGGAGGCTCCAGACAGGGCGGCTGTGTCTGCAGACAGGCTGAGTGCCCCTCCCTGTCCTGGCTCCCCACCTGCCGGCCCCCAGGAAGGAGCTGCTTTGTTCCCTCGGTTCCCTGAGCTGGTCAGAAGGGCCGTGGAGACCAGGGGCAAACAGTCACAGGACCCCACACCACGCTTCGTTGGGCCTCACCTGCGCCCAGGCCACAGATCAGGACACCGAGGGGCAGGGCGTCACCACACAGCCACTGTGGACCCAGGTCTCCCGACTCTGGGCTCTCAGAGACCAAGCGCATGCGTTTTCAGTAACAGGGCCCAGTCGGGGGCCATCTGCCGTGTCAGTGACCTTCTCACGAATGAGTGGGCGAGCAGCTGCAGGCGGGCCCGCCGGCCCTTCCGCGTGGGAGCGCGTCGCGGGTCCACAGCCCCCTTTATTCCCTTATTGAGGGAGTCGGGGGATGTCCCTGTCACTGCAGGACGTGTGGGGTGGTGGGGGTCAGCGCACACCATAGGGCTTCACCATCACTGTGCCCAGCCACGCGGGCACTTGGCTCTGAGAGCAGACACACGCGCCACAGAGTTAGCCTCTGGGGCTCCACGGTGACGGGCCAGGAGCTGGGGCGGTCGGGAGGGGTGTCTGGCAGGGCACGGACACGGGGCCCCACCAACGTGAAGTGGGTAGACAGTAAAGTGGACTCGGGCTCAGAGGCAGACCCTGCCCGTCTGCCCCCAGCAGGGTCTGGGCAGTGGGCATCTCATCCCGCGTCCACTCTGCCCCCACCTCAGGGGGCCGTCCCTTCTGTCCGCTCTGGGCTGGGTCCTCCAGGGCCATCACATCCAGCCCTGGCCGAGAGGGTGGGATGACCACGCCCACTTCTCAGATGGGGAACCCGGGGCTCGGGGGAATCTTGGTGTGTCTGGGGCCCAGGGAGGCCAGGGAGGGTCTGAGGACCTGTCACAAAGAGTCCAGGTCCTCCTTCTGAGGCCGACATCCGAGCCCAGACTCAGTCTTTGCTGAACTCTGGTGCCCACTCGCTGAGCAGGGCTGGGGGCTGCGCTGACCTTGGGCCCATCTGCTGGACTTCCGTGTCCCCTGCCCAGAGCAGATGCCCGTGTGGGAGCTCCGGGCTGGCCTCGTCCCCTGCACCGGTAGCCACTGGGTCACGGGAGGGCTGCCTGGCTTGGGGACTAGCTGTGGGCCTGCCCCCAGGCCTGTTCTTGGTGAACAGCTTGGGGGAGGATTTTGTGGGGCTCAAGTATATAATACCCCGATTCATAGCAGAGCCCAGATCTGAAGTGGCCGCGGATATCGTAGTATCTGACTCGTCGTTTATGAGGATGGCAAGACTGAGTCCCGGCTAACTCCAGACCAGGAGCAGGTCGCCTGATCCTGAGTCAGTGCTGCCCAGGCAGGCGGTCTGCCTGTCTGTCTGTCTGTCTGACTGTCTCCCTTCTGGGCAGATGTGCTCCCAGGCCCAGGGAGCACCTGCTTTAAAAGGTCTGTGCTTTGCTTCTGGGCCCCTGGCCACTCGTGGTCCCGGCTGGTCCAGGCAGCTCCCCTGGGACCCGCCTTCCCCTGGCTCAGGGCACCTTCCTGGGGCCAGGCCATCCTGTCTGGAGACCGGATCCCAGAGTCCAAGGAGGCGCCTGCCTTTCTGGGCGCCCGAGCTGGGGCCAGGCCAGCATGCTGGCCGTGACAAACAAGTCTGGGCCCCCGCCTGGCTGCCGGCCAGTGGGCTGCCTGTACCCAGGGCTCCTCCTCCTCACCTGTGGCCCAGACTCCAGTGCTGGCCTCTTTCGGAGAGCTGGCCGACTCCCCTCTGCCTTGCGGCGTCCACCCTGAAGCAGCTGGGAGCTGGGCCGCAGGAGCTCAGCTGGACAGCGGGAGGGAGAGCATGTGAGGGCGTGCCTATCCTGGGACCCACTGACCTGGCCTTGTGGCCGCAGAGCCAGGATGGAGAACTGCGAGGCTGAGCTGCCCTGTGGTGTCCCTGCAGAGCTTTGCCACCTTGGCCTGGGGAGGACAGGTGGTGGTGGGGCTGCCAGGGCTGGGTGATGCCAAGCTGATCCCTTCATTGACCTCTTGTGACATCAAAGCTTCCGGGGATTCGCCCTTGGAAAGGTGGTGGGTCGGATGCCTGCTGCACAAGGGGCTGACCCGGTCCTGAGCTGCCTGGAGGCCCTCTTGGCGGTGCCAGGACAGCAGTGGTCCTGCCAACTGGGCTCCTCCCAGCGCCAGCTCTCAGGGTCACCGCCCTCCGGCCCCAACCTACTCCCTTCATGTCTTTCTCCCTCAACACCCATTAGTCCGAGAACAAAAAAGACTGCCTTTCACCCAGCGCTAATTTCTCCTCATTAAAGGCCCTTTTTGGATCTGGGAGAGGATCAGTCTCTCTTTCTGGCTTTCAAAGAGGAGGGGCGCGGTGGGGAGGGTGAGAGAGGGGAAGCCGAAAAGAAATGGAGCCTCTGTGTGTGGGTTCTGGGTCCTGGGCCTTGGAGGCCACGGAGCGGGCCCAGAGCCGACCCCCGTCCAGCTCCCAGGCGCTGGGTGGACAGGCGTGGAGGCCGAGTGGCAGCCCCTCCGTGACCCCTCCCGGCCCCCCGCCTGGCCCCGCCCGGGCCTAGTACAGCGTCTCCCGGGTGACATTGCTGGAGAAGGTGTGGCTGCCGGACACGCTGCTGGCCTTCCTCGAGAAGGCCGGCCTCCTCCTCCTGTGCCCCCACAGGGGACAGAGGCAGGCCAGCGTGGACAGGAAGATCTGGCGGAAGTTGGCGGAGACGAGGTTGTACAGGACGGGGTTGATGGTGGAGCTGACGTAGAAGAGGGCGTTGGTCAGCATGTAGAAGTAGTGGTAGAAGTCATACAGGAACCTGGGGTGGGAGAGGACGCTCAGGCTGGCAGGCCAGACACAGGCTGCACGGGGCAGCCCGTGGCTGACGCGGGGGCCTGGGACAGTCATTGCAGACTACTTGGACATCTTTTGAAGTGGGGATATTTCACAATAAATTCCAGGGCTCTGGTTTCTCTTGAGAGCTTGGAAGTTCTGAGCACACTCCCTCCCGCCTGGCACCGGTCAGCTGAACTGCCAAGCTGAGCTGAGGCCGCCCACCTGAGGCCAGCTGTGCAGGGCCCCTTGGCCGCAGTCTCCACCTCTCCCTGCAGCCCAGCTGGCCTGCCCTTCCTTGTGCAGAATCCCAGCGCCCCCTCAGTGCTGCAGGACGTGGCCGGGGCCTGGCCTCAAAGGAACAGCCAGGCCAGGAACCCCCTCCGCACCTCCCAGACAGCTGTGCACCTCACCTCGACTTGCTTGCCTCCATGCACAGGGATCTCACTCCCTCATCTGGCAGCTCACTTCACCACCAGGCAGCCCTGAGTTTCAGAAACCCTTTACTTTGGTTGTGTTCCACGCCCTGTACCTTCTCCTCATGCTTTCTAGATTTTCCCTCCCTAGTGGCGCCCCGTCACTTGGAAGAGCCCACGACCCTGGGACCTGGCAGCCCCGCTATGCAGAGGAGCTCACGCAGCGGGGCTGAGGCTACCGTCGCGAGAAAGCCAGCTGGCGAGGCTGGCATCCATACGTCGCAGTGCGGGTGTGATGCTCTCGGAGTCCCAGGGGCCCTCCTGGCAACTCCTCCAGGCTGGGGGTGGTCTGGGGACCCTGACAGTTGCCACTGCTCCTCCCACAGCCGGCAGCGCCAGCCCTTCCTGTCGTTCTCCAGACACCCCCAAACCTGTCTTGTACTGACTGATTTAGGACTTGCTTTCCTTTTACGAAGCAGCTTCCAGGGTGTCTGTCCCTCTACGGCCTCTGCCTTCCCTGCCCTATCACAGCCACACCTGAGGGCCTGTCGGGGGATGCTGACCCCACCCCGACCACCCTGAGTTGCCCCTCTCAGCGGCCCCAACCCCTACACTCAACTGTTTTGGGGAGCACGCCCTCAGCCCAAGCCTCACCCCCTCGGCCCCAGCCTCCCGTACTCACGGGGTCCACTGCTCGTCCGAAATGTAGCAGAACATGAGGCGTCGCACATGGTAGGGCAGCCAGCAGACCACGAAGGCAATGACCACGGCACCTGAGACGTGGAGGGATACGGGTCTCAGGGAGGTGGAGGGAGATGTCCCGTGTTCGTGGACTGAAACAGCTAATAGTGTTAAGATGACAGTGCCGCCCAAAGTGATCTAGAGATTCGGTGGAATTTCTATGGAAATCCTGATGACAATTTTTGCAGAAATAGAAGAATTCATTGGGAATCTCAAGGGACGCTGGACAGACAAGACAATCTCGAGAAAGAAGAACAAAGCTGGAGGAATCACCCTTCCTGACTTCAAAACCTACCACAAAGCTACAGTCATCCAAACAGAGTGGTAACGGCATGAGGACAGATGTATAGACCCATGGACTAGAACAGAGGACCCAGAAATAAGCCCTCCCATATATGGTCAAATGACTTTCTACAGGGCGCCAAGATCAAAGGGAAAAGGGCTGATTTTCAACAAATGTTCTGGGAAAACTGGATCCCCACATGCAAAAGAATGAAGCTGTCCCCTTACCTCACACCATCTGCAAAAATTCACTCAAAATGGATCAAAGATCTAAACATAAAAGCTAAGGTATAAAATTCTTATAAGCAAATATAGGACAAAAATTTCACAACATTGAATTTGAAAAGACAACAAGGGAAAAAATAAATAACTTGGACTATATAAAAATAAATAACTGTACATTAAAGGTCACAATTGACAGAGTGAAAAGGCAACCTACAGAATGGGAGAAAATATTTGCATCACATATCTGATAAGGGATTAATATCCTGGGTATATAGAAAACTCAACAACAAAAATCAAACAACCCAATACAAAAGCAGGCAGAGGACTTGAATAGATATTTCTCCGAAGAAGAGATACAAATGGCCAATAAGCACATGAAAAGATGCTTAACATCACTGATCACTAGGGGAATGCAAATCAAAACTACAATAGGATACCACCTCACACCCAATAGGATAGCTACTATAAAAGAGAAACACAGAAAACAGTAATTTGGAGGAGGATATGGAGAAACTGGAACATTTGTACACTGTCGGTGGGAATGTAAAATGGTGCAGCCACTTTAGAAAACAGTTTGGCTGTTTAAAAATATTTTTTAATTCAATAAATTAAAATTCTACTCCTGGGTATATGCCCCCAAAGAACTGGAAGCAGGAGCTCAAACAGATACCAGTAGCTCAGAGCAGCACTACTATTCAGAGTAGCTGAAATCAAAGGATGACGGATAAACAAAATGTGGTCCATCGTACAACAGAGTTATTCAGCCCTAAAAAGGAAGGACATTCTGACACAGGCTGCAACATAGATGAACCTTGAAGACATTACACCATATGAATAAACCAGTCACAAAAAACCCAAATACTGTATGATTCCACCTAAAGGAGGTCCCTGGAGGAGTCAAATTCACAGAGACAGAAAGTAGAAGGTGGTTGTCAGGGGCTGGGGGAGGGGGTGGGGACTTGGTGTTTAATGGCAAGAGTTTCAGTCTTACAAGGTGGGAGGGTTGGTGGTGACAGCCGCACAGCAGCATGGGCGTCTACACTGCTGCTCAACTGTGCACTTAGAAATGGTCACGATGGTAAATTTTATGCTCTGTATATTTTACCACAATGCAAAAGAAAGCACCCAACCACTTGGGAAAACTTCGGGCCAAATGTGCTGTCACGGGGCAGAGAGAAGGGTGTTCCCCGAGATGTGTGTCATCGTCTTGGGGACGTGGGGGGATCTGTGGGAGGTCCTGGGTTTGGGGTCCCCGCTCCAGGGCTGCTGCCCTGACCCCATGGGCCCAGGAGACCCACTCTGGGGGGCTTTCGGAGACCCTGGGCCGGGGAGGTCCCAGCGAAGGCACTGCCTGCTGGCAGCAGGGGTTGGTGGCACCGGGCTGTTCCAGAAAGCCTGCCCGCACACAGCAGAAGCAGACGCTGCCGCCCTGCCCACCGGACACTGCCTGTCGGTCACCTGACCCGCGGCTGTGGGGGGCTGAGCCGGCCCAGGTGCGAAGCACACCCGAGTCACTCTCCCGTCAATCACGTGATGTGGACGGATGCAGACATGATGCTATTTTGGAAATACTGGAGTAATAAATGATCCACATGAATTTTACCTGTTTCTTTTGACTGTTTAAAAAAGTGGTTACTGGACCATTTAACATCTCACGTGGGGCCTGCATCACGTTCCTTTTGGACAGAGCTGCGGGGACTTTTTCCTTCCAAGACCAGTGGCTGCAGAAGGTGAGGGGCAGGCAGCCCGGGGCAGGGGGGAGGTGGGGCGTGGATCCTGGGGTGGTGGGAAGCACAGGGTAGGCGCTCTGGGGGGCCGGGGGGGCCGGGGCTGCCTCAGGAGAGCAGGGACGGGGCAGGTTGTTTTGAGGACCCATCCTCATGATGCACCTGCAGGCCCAGGCCAGGCCCGGGGACACACAGAGGGAGGACGGACCCTCACAACCCACAGAAACGTAGGGTCCACCCCGCACGATCCTTCAGGATCCCCTACTAGAATCTGTGCAGAGGGGCTGCACCTCCGGCCTCTCCAGCTGGCACCCGACTGCCCGGCACGCACGGAGACCCCAACTCCGCGGCCCTGGCTTTGTGAGCAGACTGTCCGACTCAGAGCTGGTGCCAGGAGGCTTGCTGAATCGGTGGATGGATGGATGGATGAGGGAGGGAGTGAAGAGAAGCCCCGACCCCAGGGGGAGCCGGCACTCCAAGCCTCAGCCCGGACGCGCTCCGATCCCCGGGTCTCTAAACCTTCTGTTTGTGGTACTGAGCTCGCTGCTTTGCTGGCCCCTGGTGGCCGCCCGCCGCCCGCCCCTCGCAGGGCCCAGCGGTTACGTACGTAAGACCCGGACGCCGTGGCGCAGGGCCTGGACCCGGCCGGGCTCGATGGACATGCTGAACGAGCTATGCTGGTCCCCAACTGTGCACACCTGGCCCTGCTCGGCCGCCTGGCGGACCATCACGGTCAGCTTGTTGGCAATGACGGTGTTCAGGACGGAGATGACCACCATGGGGAACACGAAAGACATGAAGGTGTTGATCTGCGAGACATGGAGAGGGGCGGCCCGTGAGGCCGGGGCAGCGCACGCGCCCTGGGGCCCGCCCCGCCCACCGGCCCAGGTGTAGGGGTCGGAGCGTGGGCGGCGCTCGGTCTGTCCGTTCCCAGACTGACTCTCCGCTTGCTCCCACAGCCCCGGCTCGGGGGACGTTTGCAGACCCTCCGTCAGCTTGGGGAGCCCCCAGCCTGTACACAGTGTGGAGTAAAGCCCTGGGGCCTCCCGGCTACGGTGAGGGGCCGGGGCTCTGCGTTCCCAGGTCTGGACCAGGAAGCGGTCCCTCCTGACTTCTCTGCAGGATGGCTCACCCAGCGTCCCTCGTCCTGCACACGGACAGCTCACGTTAGGACACGAAGGGAAGGCCCGTCCCCCACCCCACGGCCTCTCGGCGCGTCGAGAAGCGCTTCTTGTTGGCACCTCCACCTTCCACGTTTCTCTGCCTCTGGGGAAACCGAGTCTCCAGGTGCCGAGGGTGGGGCTTGCCAAAGTCACCAGCTCAGAAGTGGCTGGACCTGGACTTGAGCTGGAGCCCAGCCCCTCAGCGACACCAGGCTGAGACCTGCCTTCATGGGCACCTGCTCAGCCCGAACAGCTGTGGCCTCCCTGAGCCGCCACTGCCGTTCCTGACGGGGACGCAAACCCGCCAGTGGACGCGGGTGGCCCTGGCCAGCGATGGGGAACGGCCTCCCACCGAGCTGGTCCTGAATCCGGCATCAACTCCCAGGGCCCCGGAGTAACAAGCCTCTGGTGTAAAACCGCGTTTGGCGCTGTCTTTTGAGCACGCTGGTCCTCACGTCATGTTCCGACGCCCGAGCTTCTAAGTGTGAGCTCGTGAGCCCTTGTGAGGGGGTGGCGCCTCTTCTCCATGCCCCCTACCCAACGCCGCTGCCCTTAATGCTCACGTGAACTTCAGAGTCAAAGGGCAAACGGCTGCACCTGGAGAGACACTGCACTGGCCCCACCTGGTTCCCGAGGTCTGCATGGGGGTGCTCCAGGCTCCAGGCTGCCCCCTCCGTCTCCTCCCTCGGGTTTGCCCACAGCCTTGAGAGCAGGGCCGAGGGTCCTGCATGGGGATCTCCTCAGTGGTAGACAAGGGCTGTCTCGGCAGGGCAAGGACCGTCCAGCTCTGTCCTGCTAATGCGGCAGCGGCCAGCAGGAAGCCCAGAGGTGCTGGAGGCTCTAGAACGTGGATGGGTTCGCCTCCTGGGCCTCCTGCATGTCCGGCGTCTGTCCTGAGCAGGGCGGCTCACACGGCCCTCTCTTCGGGGCATTGGCCGATGCCTCCGCAAGCCCTGCCCACCCCACGGTGCTCCGGGTCCCGCTTGGGAGGACTCTAGGCATCCAGGAGATGGTGGCTGAGGTCACCTCTGGCTCCTTTTGAAAAAGACTCCCCTAAACTAGAGGACAAACACGTCGGACAGGGGCCGCGTGGGCCCTCGGCAGGCGGCCTCTCCACACCTGCCAGCCCTGCGCCCGCCACTAGTCACCCGCTGGGTGCTTGGGAGTGGCCTCCCCTGGGCACCCTTCTCTCCTGCGTCCACTGAGCTCAAGTGGCGGTCTGGAGGTCCTCCCGCAGGACGATGAGGGGCTGGTGCGGCCGAGGGGCAGCTCTGGGCCGGGGGCTGGGCTGGGGTGCAGGGGGATGCCGGGCCTGGGCCCAGGAGACAAACCAATTCCCGTGAGTCACCACAGCCGGGCATAATTTAAACAAAACAAGTATATTCAACACAGATTTTAAATGTCAAAACATTTGAAATACCATACTTCGATGAACACAGACAGCAAAAACAGCCACCTCTGGGGGCCGTGAGCGGTGGACCAGGGCCTAGGCCCCCCAAGAGGATCCCCCAGTTGGGAGAAGTCCAGGCCCTGATCCTGAGGTTCTGGAGTGGGGAGAGGCGCCCCGGCACTGCAGGCCCCCCAACAGAGGCCTGGGGACGAGGCTCGGGCCGGCGTGGGCTTCCGGAGGGGCGTGTCTTCTCTCGACATCCCCCGCGCCTCCAGCCTGGAGACTGAGACTGAACCTGGATTGTGGGGTACCAGGGCAACGCCTGACTCTCAGGGTCTGCCTTCTCTTGCCGAGGCTCACAGCACGGATGGGAGCTCAGCCTGTACCCCTGTCCTGCACTCCACCCCCAACTTCTGGGAACAGCCCACTCCCGGCAACAAGCAAAGAGAAGGGAGCCTGCTAAGCCCTGTGCAAGATGTCCAGGAACCACTGCGAGTGTAGCCACAGGAAGGACAGAGGAGAAGGAGGGGCAACTGGGGCCCTTCCAGACAGAGACATGCGGACGTGCAGGGATGCGCCTCGTCTGTGCATTTGAACCAATAAAATGTGAGACCACCTGGGGATAGACAGCCTGACTCTAAAATTCAAATGGAAAAAATGATAATCTAACAGTAGCCAGGAAAGTTCTGGAAAGGGAGGTGACAGGTCAGTAGGGGACGGGAGGCCTCACGCACTATGGGAGGGCGCTAAAAAGAGATTGTATGAGAATAGTTTGGCGCGACTAAATCAGGGGAGCAGGAGAGAGGCCAGGAGCAGTTCCCGATGAGGCAACCGTGGCCTGTGGTAAACGCAGCACCTGAACCAGTGGGAGGAGGTGGGTGACGGGCTGCAGAGCTGGGGGCTGGACGCTCAGGGCCTGCTGCTTCCACTGTCCCTTCCCAGGACCTCCGTCCGCTTCCCTGGAAACACCCACCCCCTCCATTCCTGGCCAGTGGGCGAGTCCTCATTGGACACACACAGGCCGCATGTTCACCTCTCCACCAATCACGTTTGTCCTATGAGAACCAGCCCCAGGCCTGCTGTTCAGGAGAGAGACCCCACCTTTGCGGGGGTCCTGCTAAGCAGGAAACTGCTTTTGTGCCCATTGGTTCTGTTCCCCCACCTTGTGTGGGAGACCTGCCTAAGAATGGGCCCTCACAGGTGAAAGGAGGGCACCCGGGAGGGCCTGGTCTCTGCGCTCCAGCATCTGTAATTTTGTGAGGGACAGAGAGTGAATGGTTAAGCAATAAGAAGAAAGTGGAACAGGACACAGGTCTGTCTGGGAGGAAGGGCTGCCCCCGACCTGCCTGCAAACAGGGGCGGGGCGCCAATGGGAGGTGCATAGCCGGGCCCGCAGTCAGGGGGTCCTCACGCCTCTGCCTCCTCCTTCAAGGCTGTCGTCCCGTCTACCCTTCCTCCGAGGGGCCACAGCTTGTCTTGTACCGGCCTGTTTCTCTCTGATTGATCCCACTGTGTTTAGGTAAAGAGACAGGCCCTGGACTCCCGAGCTTCATGGCTCAACACCAGCCTGCGGTGAGTGGGAAGGTGCAAAATACCGCTCGGGGGCTTCCCTGGTGGTGCAGTGGTTAATAATCCACCTGCTGATGCAGGGGACGCGGGTTTGAGCCCTGGTCCGGGAAGATCCCACATGCCGCAGAGCAACTAAGCCCAGGTGCCACAAGTACTGAGCCTGCGCTCTAGAGCCCACGAGTCACAACTACTGAGCCCATGTGCCACAACTACTGAAGCCCATGAGCCACAACTACTGAAGCCCATGTGCCACAACTACTGAAGCCCACGGGCCTAGAGCCTGTGCTCCACAACAAGAGAAGCCACCGCACTGAGAAGCCCGCGCACCGCAACAAAGAGTAGACCCCCCACTTGCCACAACTAGAGAAAAGCCCGCACACGGCAACAAAGACCCACCACAGCCATAAAAAAATTAAAATTAAAATAAATAAATAAATAAATAAATATATCTCTCAGGGTGTTTGCAAAACTCAGCAGCTTGTACAACAGCTTCTGAGGGGAGAGGCGGAGTGAAGGGGCTTCCTGTCAAACCCTCCAACGTAGATGGCCTCGCTGGCCTGGCAGGGGCCACCCCCAGCAGATGACCAGTGCAGCCAGGCCCAGGCTTTAGGGACTGCCTCCTCCTAACCTCCTCACCCAGCAAATGCTGAAAACCCCCTCCCTCTTGGCCACCACCAAGGGCAGAACAATCATGCAAGTCACTCCAGAGTCCCTGTTTGTCACTGTCACTCAGCACAGCCTTGCTCGAAAAGCAAAAACCCAGAACAAGTTCAATGCCCACCCACTCGGGCTGGTTGATAAGTTATGATGCATCCACACCACGGGGTGCTGTAGACGCTGAGAATGACCGACAGGGAGGGCCAAGGTCACGGTTTAGTGAAAAGAGCAAGCACGGAGCAGCTGGTGCCGCCGTAAAGTGAGGAGCCGTCTCTACGCCCAGGATGGCTCCCTGGAGAGAAGCCTAACAGAGGCTGACCCAGGCCGACCCAGGGAAAGGGCAGGGAGCTGGGGGCTCCGGGCACACCCTCTTGACCTTAAAGCACCTGAGTGGAATGAACGTGTGTCCTGTGACAGGTGCCCGGGCCCCTGGTCCCACAGTGACACGAGAACAACACAGCCCACCTTGCCGCCCTGGGACGGGGGTGTTGGAGGTGGAGGGGACCAGATCTCAGTGCACCCACCTTTGCTTCATAGGCGGGACACGAGGGCTGGGAGGGCAGAAGCTGTCCTTCAGGGTGACACAGCCCAGAATCTCCCAGGCTGACATTGTCCGAGTAACTCTGCCCTCCACCATCCCTCATCTCATGAGCACCAGACCCTCCGGATGTTGCTGGGACCCCACCCAGGAGGGCACACGTGGTCCACGGCAGACAAGTGTCTGGGAAAGAAGACAGACCAGCGTCGAGGGCCCGCTGCTCTGTGGGTCAGAGCACTGACCGCAGGCCTGAGTGTCTGAGGAGAAGCCCAGCGTGTGCCTGCAGGGGAGGGACCCCGAGCCTCCTCAAGAACTGCCTGCATTGCTGAGGCACCAAGTGAGTCATCTTAGGGCCTGAAAGGCCACCTCGGGGAGGGGAGGGGGCTCCACGGACTGTGTGCAGCTCCGGGCTTAGCTTGGCCACTCGGGCCACGAGTCCCAGCCCCTTGCAATGCAGCCCCACCCACCATTAGGTGGCTCTAGTACCAGATTTTGGCTCCGTATAAAGGAGTTCCACTTTCTGGTTGATACACACTCTTTAGCTAACTCTTTTTTTTTTTTTTTTTAACAAATTTATTTTATTTATTTATTTTTGGCTGCATTGGGTCTTTGTTGCTGTGCACGGGCTTTCTCTAGTTGCAGTGCATGGGCTGCTCATTGCAGTGGCTTCTCTTGTTGCAGAGCATGGGTTCTAGGTGCGCGGGCTTCAGTAGTTGTGGCATGCGGGCTCAGTAGTTGTGGTGCACGGGCTTAGTTGCTCTGCGGCATGTGGGATCTTCCCGGGCCAGGGCTCAAACCCGTGTCCCCTGCATTGGCAGGCAGATTCTTAACCACTGCGCCACCAGGGAAGCCCCCCTTTAGCTAACTCTTAACAGAGTGCTTTCCACGAGCCAGACCCATGTTCAGTGACTTGCATGTGTCACCTTGTGGAATATGCACATAGAAGCTATTGGTGCTCTCACTTTATAGAAGAAAAAGCCCAGACACAGTCTGACCCACAGCCCAGTGCTCGCTCGGGCCTGTGACACGCAGAGAGCAGAGAGCAGACGAACGGAGAACCCCCGGGTCGTGGACAAGTGTCGGGGGACCTCACTTCGGTGGATGCATGTCCCACCCCCAGCTTCCCAGAGGGGACACTTTGGGTAACTGCAAAAATTTGAGAACAACTTCTAGTCCAGAGGCCACGACTCCGTGGTGATCTCTCAGGGCTGAACATCTGTCCACTACTCTCTCCTTTCTTTGATCTCCCTTCCGCTCCACGCTGGTCCCCGTGCTCCTCTTCAGCTTTGGAGTTCCTGGGAGAGGACTGACCAGAGTCACCAGCGACTTAGAGTGGAGAGAATGTTCGTGCCCCAGGGAGCCTTAGGGTTCTGGACCATGGACAGAGCCCATCGCTGTGGAGGGGCTGCCCTGGTGGGGAGAAGCACCGGGCTGGGAGGAACTGTGGTTGGGATGACTGGGTGGGGAGGGACTGGGGAGTGGGACCCCCACGCCAGCTGGGGGCAGGGATCAACAGGGACACTCCACCCTGTCCCCTGACCCTTCCTGTCCACTGATGAAGGGCAGGTGAGCAGCCTGTAACCTCTGCAAGAGGCCCCCACCGAGTCCCCACTGCCCGTGCAGCCAGCAGCCCTGTGCGTGGGAGTCTTTACCCTCCTGGAGTGCTGGAGCCACATCCTGCCTGGTCCCGGCTGTGCTGCAGCGCTGGCACCAGCCAGGCTGCCAGGAGACCCTCAATCGGATTAGGGAAATGGCCTTCCCACTGCGCCTGTCCCTCCACCTGTACCAGGGTCGCCGTCCTCGAGGAGAGGCAGGATGGGACCGTGCCCTCAGCAGCACACAGGGCAGGTGCTGGGGGCCTGGCCTTGGCTGTGAGTTGGTGGGGGGCTCGTTAATCACCCTGGGTGTGGAAGCCGGGGTGGTGAGTCGCGTTCCGGTCGTGCCATCCCATCTCAAAACTGCATCGAGACCATCGGTAGACTGAAGTCCTGGTTGCCGTGTTTTCAGGTATCTGTTGGCTAAAAAGCCCATGAGAACATTCAAATCAGTGGGACATCTGCTAATTAGCAACCAACGGGGCTGTAAAAATCCTTGACAAGGACAGGCGCAGGGCAGGGGGTGGAAGTCTGACCCCGGGCCCGGCCCCCGCCTCTGTGTCTCATGGAATGTGGGCAGAGAGGCACCTTAGTGGTCACCTGGTCACCTACCATGAAACCACAGCCCACAGCAGGTGCACCCCAGCTCTCACCCCCACCGGCACCTCACACCACGACGATGACCATCTTCTTGCTTGTGACAAATTCTGTCTTGCAGGGTGGCTCCCGGTCCAAACATGAGCCCCCATGGCCGGTTGCCAAGCCTTCTGTGTGTGCCTTTCTGTCGTGTAGGGCCACCTTGATTCAGGAGTAAAAGTGGTGCCGGTTCCACACGGAGTGTTCTGCGTGCACCCTTGAAGGAAGTCAAGCCATCAAAGAACGTTCTCTGCTCCATGCCAGGAAAACTTGGGGCCCTGGTCTTAATCAAGAGCCCCTGGGGGCTGGTGGACGTTGGGAGTGGATTTCTGAGAACTGTGCGGATCCCCCAGCCGTGCCTGGGAGTGAGTCCTGCAGGACCGGGTCCAAGCTGGTGTCACGTGCATTTCAGAAAGCGCTTAGGAAGGAGTGGTGCTCTAGCCCCCGGGGCCTGTCCTCCACCTCTAGGGGTGGGCGGGGAAGCGGCCCTACTGCGTGTTCGCTGGCAGCTGAATCTCCAATTCTGTGATTCAGTTGTAGGATTGAATCTCCAATCCCACGATTTTCAGTGTTTTCTTGCCATGTCGTTGTGTGGGCAGCTCAGCAAGTATCCTGTTCCTTCCCGATTTTGAATTACCATCCACTGGCGGAGTGGTAACTGCATTCCCCGTGGACATCTGGCCCTGTACCCAGTGTCTCGGCTCCTTTCAATAGAATTAGCGCTCCGTCCCTGCTTGGGGGGAATCTGATTACGGGGGACCCGGAGCCGAGCGGCCGGTGTGAGGGAGGGGGGCTGGGAGCGGCCACCCACATCCCCCCAGGCCCCACTGGACCAGCGTTTGGATCTAGCTTTTTTCCCAAGCTGACCAGCCCCTGGGCGTGGAGGGGACCTTGTGCTCTGGGCTTAGCCCCGGAAAGTGACACTTTTGCTCCTTCAGCCAGGCCTCCTGGGGCTTCCACTCCAAATGGCTGTGATTAGGAGCGGGGCGCCTTAGAAATGATGGTGGGGTCCTGCGCCCCACCCCCACTTGGTCCCCACCAGGGCCGGCGGGCCCGGCTGTGCGCCTCTCCAGGGCAAAAGTCAATCAGTAAAGGAAGAGGGAATGCCAGTGGGTGCCGGCCAGCTGCCCAGCGCCATTCCAAAGCTCGTTCCCCCGACGACCGTATCTGTTAAAGACCGTTCTTCCTCCGTCCCCGAGAGACCACAGGCCTCCACGCGGCTGCGTGACCACGTGGTGTTCCACTACGCAGTCCTCCTTCACGCTGCACAGGGCGCCTCTGCAATAGTGACCAGCCTTGGCCTTTGCGTCGTGTGAACGGCCCAGGGCACACGAAACTCACTGCTCTCCACACGCGTGTGAGAGGTGGGCCTGTGGGGTCACTTGCGTTTCTAGAACTGGAGTGAAGGGCAGAGCAGCCCAGGCTGGGGTCTCGCCGCGCCCCCCAGGCACGACCCCTTCTCACGCTGGGACTGTCTCCTGCCTATGAAGCTGGGGGTGGCTGGTCCACCCTGAAGGCCAGGGGACTGAGGACAGCCCAGGCTGGCCCCCAGCCCAGTTCCTGCTCTGCCCGCAACCCTGCAGAAGGACCTTGACGGTCTGAGCTCGGGGGCTGGGGGGGGAGGGGCGGAGGGGGCGCTGATTGGCACCCAGGGAAGCCTCCCTCTCCTGAGAGCCAGGCCAACGGCTTGCAGGGACCACCAAGAGGCCTTCTTGATGTTCCACTCGAGGCTCATCAGCCCTTCTTTGCCTCAGATGCAATTTCAGGAAACGAGGCTGGGCTGCTCAGGCCTCCTGTGACTCAGGCCATTACCTGGAGACAGGCCCAGGGTAGCCGGCTTCCTCCCAGCCCAGGAGCCACGGATTTGAATAGGGACAGGCTCTGCGTCCCTTCTGGAATGTTCCAGCACCCTCCCTTCTGTTTACCCGTAGCGTCCCCACCCCCTCCCCTCCCCACCGCAGGCCCACCAGCCTGTGCTTCACGCTCCGTCCTCCGTCCTCTGAATGCACTGTGCACCCAAGCCCACCTTGTCTAAACGTCACAAGCACTTCTTGAGCACCTGCTGTATGCGAGGCACCCTGCACATAGACTGAGGCGAGCGTGGAGGACAGGTGGACAAACGCAGCATGGAGGCGAGCATGAGGCCCAGCCTGGGGGGAAAGGGGCCATTTTCTGGAGGAGGGACCTCCATACGGAGACCTGAGGGATGAGGGGCACCCACGGGCCTGAGAAGGAGGGGAGCACGTGAGATCTCAGGAGCCCGGGGGGCCGGGCGGCGTCAGATCCCAGACAGTGGACCATTTCCTCCTGGTCATGGAAGACGGGGAGGGGTGAAGCATAGAGACGTAGGGTCTGTGGCCCACGCCTCGACTGGGCTGGCTCTGACCAGCGAAATGCAGCGGCCGTGTTGGCCTGTGCCTCCCCAGCCAGGCCTCACACTCTCTTGCTGGCTCTCTCAGAATGTGGCGGCCACCATGTGAAGAAACCCCGCTGTGCCTCTCACCCTGGGACAGAGGTCCAGGTGAGTGCCAGCACCAGCCTCCAGACAGATGAATGAGGCCGTCTCAGACCCATCCAGGCCCAGTGCAGCCACAGGATGACCGAAGCCACACGAGTGACCCCAGCTGAGACCGGCTGAGCCAGCTCCGCTTGCCATCCAACGGATCACAAGCAAAGAAATAGCTAGTGTTTTCAGCCAATACGTTTGGGGCTCTTTTGTTACTCAGCAGAGGTTAGCTGAGACACTGCCTTACAAAGTGCTGTGTTTTTAATTTATCTGTCCCACCACTGCATTTTCTCCTTGGAGGGAAACCTTGCTTAAATAAAATAATATACCCCCCAGCCCCTGCCCCAAGCACTGACAACAAGTCCTGTGAAGGCAGGGGGATGTGGTGGGAGCGGTGGGCAGGGGTCATTTGTGTGGCTGACTGGGCTATCTGACCCCAGAATTTGGGTACTTTTTTTTCTTATCTCTTTATAGACTCTGGTTCTAGGGACAGGTTGCAAGCAGCCAGCTGGCCAGGTGGGGACTGGTTTTATAAAGGTAACTGGGCACCACCTGTGGTGTCCCACCCCTCTCGCCACACTGCAGAGTAGGGTAAGGAGCATGATGGGGGTGGGGGCAGTGTCTTTTACTTTTATTTCCCGTGAAGAGAGGCTCATCAGCGAATCTGACCTGTGGGTCCGACTTCTTGAAAAACCAGCAGCGTGTAATTAAAGCTTGAAAGAGAAGAGCCGGCTGCTGAATCAAACTCAAGTGAGTGTGAAATCAAACATGAGAGGGCCCTGGGCAGCTGAGCCCAGCTTGAGACGAGTGACCGGCATCCTTTAAGGGGTTTGTGCTTTGACGGTGTCTAAGTGGTCTTCCCTCAAGCCCCCAAACCTCGGTCCCGCTTACTGTGCATGTGTGTTTGTGTCTATGTGTGCACGTGTGTGTGAGCTGCGTGTGTGCACACTTGTCTCCTGTGTCTGGTCCTCTTTTGCTCTTGGTGTAACCGAGCAGGGCCTCTGAGTCCTTCCCGGGACAGACTCCTCCCCCACATCCTCTGCTGTAGGTCCTCTCTGAAGTACTCAGATAACAGTATCTGATGCACACTTCCTGAGTTGTTTAACAGATGCTAAAACCCCCACCAAATGGAAGATGTTAAGTACGTGATGACCATGATCATGTAGCCCTCAGGCCTCCTGGAGTCTGAGGACTGATAACGCGAACCCCTGTGACCCCACCCTGTTACCTCACCGGCAGCCAATCAGAGAATTAATTGTGCACGAGCTGATCACATACCTTGCGACTCCCCCCACTGCCCCCCGACCCAACTGGGCCTTTAAAAATGCTCCCCTGGGGCTTCCCTGGTGGCGCAGTGGTTGGGAGTCCGCCTGCCGATGCGGGGGACGCGGGTGCGTGCCCCGGTCCGGGAGGATCCCGCGTGCCGCGGGGTGGCTGGGCCCGTGAGCCGTGGCCGCTGAGCGTGGGCGTCCGGAGCCTGTGCTCCGCAATGGGAGAGGCCACAATGGTGAGAGGCCCGCGTACCGCAAAAAAAAAAAAAGAAAGAAATGCTCCCCTGAAACCCATTGGGGAGTTTGGGCTTTTTCAGCGCTAGCTGCCCTGGACTCCATGTTTGGGGCCAACAGTAAACGCTGCATTTTCCTTCATCACAGCCAGGTGTCAGCAGATTGGCTTTACTGCGCGTGGGTGAGTGGACCTGAGTGTGGTTGGGTGACACTGGCTCACGCGGAGCCCGGGTGGTCACTTCAACGAGGGAAAATTGCCTCGTGACAGCGCGAGGCCTTGGCCCCCCTCCAAGTCGCCACTGAGAAGGCCATCAGGTTCCATGCTGTCCAGCTGCTGCACCCCTGATTCCGAGCAGACCCTGCGGCCCCCAGTCCATGCCGCCACTGAGGGGACGTGTTTCTGAACAAACTTCCCCTCGGCCAACACCCAGGCTTATTATAATCACGGCACACTGGTTTCTGTTGAGGGATGAAAATTAGCAGATTTAGACGATAATTACCTGGCTCTGAAAATTAGACTCTAATGAAGAGGGTGCTTGAACCTGGAATCCAAATTTGATGTTCAGACTAGATGCCTTTGAAGAAAGCTCTCAGCCAGAAATAGGGGTCGGCCAGAGCCCCGGCTCTCTGGCCACTGCTTTGCCATTTGCCCCCCGCCCCCCGAGTGGGGTCTGCAGGCCCAGCCTCACAGCCTCACAGACTACATCCCTGGTGCCCCCCCCACCTGTGTATTTATTTTGTGTGTTACGTTTCTCACCCTCGCTCCAACCTCACATTACACAGAGTGGGTGACACCGCTGTGGACACAAAGCGTGTCCTACGAAATTCACCTGTCGAATCCTACCCACCAAGGTGACGTGTTAGGAGGTGGGGCCTCCCGGAGGTGATGAGGTCGTGAGGGTGAAGCTCCGTAATGGGGTCAGAGGCCCAGGGAGGCCCCTGCTCGCCCCACAATGTGAGGACAGGGAGAGGACACAGTCAGTACCAGGACCTGGATCCTGGTTGTCCAGCCCCAGGGCTGTGAGAAACACACGTGTTGTTAGAAGCCCCCAGCCTGGTCCGTGGAGCAGCCTGAGTAGATGGAGACGGCTCCCGGGGTTACCTACCCCCAGGGGGCGATGGGAGGGTGGCACCTGGGGCATGGCCACCAACCTGTCCTTAGCCGCGTGGAGGAGGCCGTGGGGTGGGGGGCGCCCACCCCGCAGGGGCTGCTCCCTGCAGAGGGCATCTCATCAGGGGCGACTTCCTCTGCGTCCTCTCCCACCCACGCAAGGAACTCAGTCTCCCTCCTAACGCCGTGTTTGTCCCAAAGGCACAGTCGGTTCATTTGTTAGACTGGGCGTGCGTCAAGACGCTGACATTAGGTTTTTGATGCAGAAGCGAGATCCAGCTGAACCGGGCGCCCGTGCGCAGAGCAGACAGGCTTTCAGCCTCTCCTGTGGCCCCACCTCCCACCTGCAATTACGGTGATTTGCATGACTGTGAATGGGGCTGGCCTGGGCCCAGGGCTGTTGGGAGCGCCAGGCCGTCCTCACGCCCCAGCAGGCCAGGTGGGCAGTGGCAGAGCCGGGGACGATGGAGAGGCCGAGGGACAGCAGTTCCCTTGGGCACTTGTGATGATGTGTGTGTGTCTCTTAGTTGCTGCCACCCCGCCCGGCGGCTGCCTGGGGACAGAGCCTGGTGCCCTCCAGTCACCCACACACTGACCATGTGAACGAATAAATGAACGACCGCCTGCCCAGGCTGCCTTAACACAGTACCCTCAACTGAGCAGCTCATAAATGGCAGAATCTATTTCTCACAGCTCTGGAGGCTGGAGGGCTGAGACCAGGTGCCGGAGTGGACGGTCTCAGGTGAGGCTGCCTTCCGTGTCCTCATGTAGCAGAAAGAGGGCGAGGGGCTCTCTGGCCTCTTCTTATAAGGGCACTAATTCATCATGGGGGCTGCACCCTCATGACCTCATCACCCCGCAAATGCCCCATCCCTTAATACCATGACTTTGGGGGTAGTGCTTCAAAACATGAATTTGCGGGACACATTCAGTCCAGAACAGCCGGCAAAGGAAGGGATGAGCTGTCTCCACATGGGGGGCCCTTAACCTGGGGGAGGCTCTGGCCAACGGCCCCAAGCACACACGGGAGTTTTGTGCGCACGGACAGGCAGCTTCCTTCCCCGGGAGGCTGCAGCTGTACAGCACGATAGAATAGTGCAGTTTGTGCCAGCCGTAAATGATTTACAGTTTTCTAGGGGCTACATTAAAAAAAGTAGAAACAGGTGAAAATAATTTCATTGATAGATTTTACTTAACTCCATACATTCAAAATATTATTTCAGCACGCAACCAGTATAAAAAGCGTTAGTGAAATCCTGTACATTATCCCTTCATACAAGCTCTCTGGAATCACGGGTGTGTATTTTACACCGAAAGCTCCCCGGGATTCAGACTGGACACCGCACCGCACACAGGGCAGCTCAGAGTTCTTATGAGAAGCCACGCAGAACCGTTTCCAGGTGGCATCCACCCCACAGCACATGGCGCCTGCACTCCCCTGGTCCCATCTCTGGTCAGCGGGGGAGACAGAGGTGCAGCCCCGGACCCCCTGGTCATCCCCAAAACAGGATCTGCACAAGGTCGGTATCTGCACAAGGTCAAGGATGAGTCATTCATTTAAAAGGAGCCACGAGCAAAGTTGCACTAAAAAGTGAAGCCCCCCTATAGGAACGGTGGGCAAGCAGTCCCTCTGGAAGACACTATAGGAGCAGCACGGACTCCAGGGCAGCCTGCGTTTGGGGCCATAGCTTCCAGAACCAATAATGGCCTTTTCTGTACCCCATGAAGAATCCAAATGCACCAAGATTTCCTAGGGGGCAGGGGCCACAGGGTGCAATCCCGGGAAGGCACCCTCTTCTTTTGTCCTGTCAGCCACCAAGCCTCAGAAATGAACCAGAGTTTTGTCAAGGAACTAAGCCCTGAGGACAGGACGCTGGGAGGGGCGGCGGGCCCCAGGATAAGAGGCGGAGCAAGCGGCTTCCCCACCTGAGCGTCCGCCTGCTCATCTATAAACGGGGCCGGTCGGGAGAGCCCCGAGCCCCAAGGGTGGCCATGGCGATCAGAGTCGGCTCTCAAAACGATCATTAGTGATGCTGGGAGCAGCCACGTCAGGGCTGTCACAGGGCTTGACGGGGACCGAACATTAATCACACCTTCGTCGCGGACCCCTCATGTGAGGTCTGCTCACCCAGCTCAGAACCTTCCTTATCACCTGAGACCCAAGTCAAGAGCGGCCACCAGAGGGTGGGGGCCCCTCCCTCTCAAAGGCGTCCGTGGACCACTGCGCCGTGCCCTCCCCGAGCTGACCCAGTGCATCACTGGGTGAGAGGCCCCCAGCCACTCAATTGCAGCCACGATTTCTAGACCTTCTCCCAGTCCGGAACATTGGAATGGACACAGACTGACTCCACATGGAGCCCTGGGTGTCCCTGACCAAAGGACACCACCGTCCCTGCGACAGTGCTCACAGCCCGCAGAGAGGAGCGTGGGTGGGCACGTCAGCCCGCAGCTCAGGCTGGAACCCACCGCTTCTTTCTCTCCTTATTCTCACTAATGTTCATCCCCTGGAGCTGAGACTTTGAAGGATGGTCACACAAAGGTGTCTCCAGGCAGCCTTGCGAGGATGCAGACAGAGACGTGGATACAGACACAGAGGCTGTCTCCCTGTTACGACTGGTAATCAAGATTCATTTTCTCTGACAGCTTTTATCCCGAAAAGACACCCACACACTGTTTATGACATGTAAATTACTTGGGATTTGCAAGTCAATTTCTTGCATGAATATTCATGGATGCATGAGACCCAGGCGGGTCTGCTTTCTGTGGCTCTCAGGACACCGACCGCCCGGGATCCCAGGCATCTCGCAGGGATGTGACAAGGCTGCCAGAGGCCCCTTTCACCCAGATGTCAGCAGGGTCCCCAGGCCGTGGCTGCCCCACGGTGATCCCCACCCGCAGGAGGAGAGATGCTCACTGGGGAACGGGGAGGGGCAGGGCCCCTCTCGCCCTGTTGATTGACCTACTTCTCCTAAACCAAAGGTGGCCGCGTGGGGCTCTGGCCTAGACCCAGGGTTCCCCTGACCTTGGCCGGGTGGTGAGAGTGGGACGAAGCTGCGGGCCCCCCGGACACACGCACACCTGGCTCCCCGTCCATCACCCGACACGGGATGGGGAGCTCCGGGGTTCTGTCCCCCATGGCCACGGGCACCCAAGGAAAACTGCAGCAGCCGGTCTGTGAGCTGGACAGTTGGAGGGAGCCTGGGGTCCACCCCCGGGGGAGACGCCTGGCCTCCTGTGGCAGCTGCGTGGCCCGGCCGGCCCACAGCTGACCTACCTGGTGATGGGCCCTGTGCCCCCTCCTGCTTGTGGGGTAAAAACACGCATGTGTGCCCAGTGGGTCAAAGGCCCAGGAACTCGGACATCAAAGATATTCCTCTTGGGGCTTCCCTGGTGGCACAGGGTTGAGAGTCTGCCTGCCGATGCGGGGGACACAGGTTTGTGCCCCGGTCCAGGAGGATCCCGCGTGGCGCGGAGCGGCTGGGCCCGTGAGCCATGGCCGCTGGGCCTGCGCGTCCGGAGCCTGTGCTCCGTGATGGGAGAGGCCACAGCGGTGAGAGGCCCGCGTACTGCAAAAAAAAAATATTCCTCTTGAACCAAAGCAAAGTGGGTTTGGGTTGGGCCCAAGGCAGACTTCCTGTTTAAACTAACTGCTAAAGCCAGTCGTTGAAGGAAGTCTGGAAATGTCCTGCGTGAAGAGCAGAAGGCCAGTGGCCTTTATTTCCAAATCCTGACACAGGGGCTCCCTACTAGATGCGACTCTCAGTGACCTACAGATGAAAGCTCACTGCATCCTCACCACAGTCCAGATGGGGAAATTGAGGCAAAGGAAGGTTACCGTCACCTCGAGAGCAAGTGTAGGGTGGAGACATGCATCTAGGCCACCTGCCTGGCTCCCGCTTGCTGCTAGCACCAAAAAAAATTGAAATACATTAGGTATAAATCTAACAAAGTATGTACAGGATCTATAGAAGGAAAATCACAAAACTCTAATGAAAAAAATCAAAGAATATCTAAATCAATGGAGAGAGAGTCCATGTTCTTGTATAGGAAGACTCCATACTGTTAAGATTTCAATTGTCTTCAACTTCATCTATAGATTCAACTCAACCCCAACCAAAATCTCAACAAGTTATTTTGTGGATATTGATGAACTGATTCTGAAGTCCACATGGAGAGGAGGCAAAAGACCCAGGACACCAACACAACACTGAAGGAGAAAAACAAAGTCGGAGGGCTGACTACCCAGCTTCAGGACTTACTATGAAGTCATCAATTGAGCAGGGCACTGGGGAAAGAACAGACAAAGAGATCAGCGGAACAGAACAGAGAGCCCAGAACTACATCCTCACAAATATAGTCAACTGACTTTCACAAAGGAGCAAACCAATTCAATGGAGAAAGGATAGTCTTTTCAACAAATGGTCCTGGAAAAATTGGACAACCATATGTTAAAAAATGGGCCTTAAACCTTAAAAATTAACTCAAAATGGATCATAGACCTAAATGTGAAATGTAAAACAATAAAATTTCTATATAGTAACACAGGAGAAAAAATCTAGGTGAGCTTGAGTTTGGCAACGTGTTTTTGGATGTAACAACAAAGGCATGATCCATGAAAGAAAAAAACTAAGTTGTATTTATTACAATTAAAACTTCTGCTCTGCAAAGACACCGTTAAGAGAATATGACAAGCTACAGATGGGGAGGAAATATTTTCAAAACACATATCTGATAAAGGATTTGTTATTTCATGTCTGGTAAGGGAATAATATCCAGAATACATAGAGAATTCCTAAAACTCAACAACCAAAAAATAAAGAACCCAATTTAAAAATGGGCAAAGGATTTGAATAGACCTTCCAAAGAAGGTATACAAATGGCCAATAAACCCTTGAAAAGATGCTCACCATGACCAATCAGGAAAGTGGCAAATCAAAACCACAAAGAGATATCATCTTACACTGACTGGAATGGCTACTATTAAAAAAAGAAAAACAGAAAATAACAAGTGTTGGTGAGGATGTGGAGAAACTGGAACCCTCATGCACTGTTGATGGGAAAGTAAAATGGTACAGCTGCTGTGGAAATGAGTTTAGCAGTTCCTCAAAAAAATTTTAAAAATTGACCCAGCAATTCCACTTCTGGGTATATCCCCCAAAGATTTGAAAGCAGGGTCTCAAAGAGATATTTTCACACCCATGTGGCACAGCAGCATTATTCACAACAGCTGAGAGGTGGAAGCGACCAAGTACCCATCCACAAATGAACGGATAAACACATTGTGGCATATCCATACAATGGAATAGTATTTAGCCTTAAAAAGGAAGGATATTCTGTCACCTGCTACAACATGAATGAACCTCAAAGACATTGTGCTCAGTGAAATAAGCCAGTGAAATAAGCCAGTCACAAAAGGACAGATACTCTGATTCTACTTGTTTGAGGTCCCTAGTGTAGTCAAATTCAGAGACAGAAAGCACAACAGTGGTTGCCAGGTGCTGGTGGGGGGGAATGGGGAGTGAGTGTTTAATGGGTATAGTTTCAGTTTTGCAAGATGAAAAGAGTTCTGGAGATGGATGGTGGTGACAGTTGTACAACAATGTGAAAATACGTAGTACCATTGAACTGAACTCTTAAAAATGATTAAGGTGGTAAATTGTATGTGAATTTTACCACAATAAAAAAATAGGAATGAACTTCCCTGGTGGCGCAGTGGTTAAGAATCCATCTGCCAATGCAGGGGACATGGGTTTGAGCCCTGGTCCGGGAAGATCCCATATGCCGCGGAGCAACTAAGCCTGTGCACCACACCAACTGAAGCCCTTGCGCCTAGAGCCCGTGCTCTGCAACAAGAGAAGCCACTGCAATGAGAAGCCCGTGCACTGCAATGAAGAGTAGCTCCCGCTCGCCACAACTAAAGAAAGCCCACGTGCAGCAACAAAGACCCAATGTAGCCAAAAATACATAAATAAATAAATGTTTTTTAAAAGAATTTAATATATATATATATATAAAGGAAAAAAACTCTCTAAAATATACAAAGAACTCTCTTAACTCAACAATAAGAAAACAAACATCCCAATTTAAAAATGGGCAAAAGATCTGAACAGATACTTCATCAAAGAAGATACACAGATGACAAAATAAGCATATGAAATCAAGATGCTTAACATCCTAAGTCATTAGGGAAATGCAAATCAAAACAACAATGAGAGGGGGCTTCCCTGGTGGCTCAGTGGTTGAGAGTCTGCCCACTGATGCAGGGGACACAGGTTCGTGCCCCGGTCCGGGAGGATCCCACATGCCACGGAGCGGCTGGGCCCGTGAGCCACGGCCGCTGGGTCTGCACGTCTGGAGCCTGTGCTCCGCAACGGGAGAGGCCGCAACAGTGAGAGGCCCGCGTACCGCAAAAAAAACCCACAAAAAACAAAAAACCTCACACCACCAAATGCTGACGAGGATGTGGAGCAACATGAAACTTTCATTCGTTGCTGGGGGGAATGCAACATGGTGCAGCCACTTTGGAAGACGGTTTGGCCGTTTCTTATAAAACTAAACACACTGTTACCATACTATCCAGCAATTGTGCTCCTTGGTATTTACCCAAAGGAGTTGATAACTAATATCCATACAAAAACCTGAACAGGGGTGTTTGTAGCAGCTGTATTCGTAGTTGCCAAAACCTGGAAGCAAACAAGATGTCCTTCAGCAGGTGAATAAATAAACCATGTTGCATCCAGACAGTAGAATATTATTCAGTACTAAAAAGAAAGGCATTATTGAACCATGAAAAGACATGGAAGACACTTAAAAGCATTTTACTAAGTGAAAGAAGCCAACCTGAAAAGGCTACAGACTGTGTGATTCAAACTCTTTGTATGACAGTCTGGAAAAGGCAGAACGATGGAGATGGTGAAAAATACAGATAGGCTTCTGGGCAGAATTCTGGACACGCTTCAGATGTTTGGAAACAGTGACGGTGTCCCCTTGGTCTCTAGTTCCCACGGCCTTCCTTGGGTGTCCCCACCCATGTGGTCATCTTCCTCAGGACACAACCAATTTCATTTAAAATGGGCACAAGGGGGCTCCCCTGGTGGCGCAGTGGTTGAGAGTCTGCCTGCCGATGCAGAGGACGCGGGCTCGTGCCCCGGTCCGGGAGGATCCCACATGCCGCAGAGCAACTAAGCCTGTGTGCCACAACTACTGAGCCTGCGCTCTAGAGCCCACGAGCCACAATTACTGAAGCCCACACCACGCCTAGAGCCCATGCTCTGCAACAAGAGAAGCCACCACAATGAGAAGCCCACGCACCACAATGAAGAGCAGCCCCTGCTCGCCACAACTAGAGAAAGTCTGCGCGCAGCAACAAAGACCCAACACAGACAAAATAAAATAAAATAAAATAAAATCTCTGCTCATTTAAAAAAAAAGCAAGGTGGAAGAATTTTTTAAAAAATAAATAAAAGAGTGGGTTGAACATGAGTAAAGCATGAGTAGATTTGAAAAAACAAGCTAGGGACTTCCCTGGTGGCGCAGTGGTTAAGAATCCGCCTGCCAATGCAGGGAACACAGGTTCAAGCCCTGATCCGGGAAGATGCCACATGCTGTGGAGCAACTAAGCCTGTGTGCTGCAACTACTGAAGCCCGCGTGCCTAGAGCCCGTGCTCCGCAACAAGAGAAGCCACTGCATGAGAAGCCCGCGCACTGCAACAAAGAGTAGCCCCTGTTCGCCGCCACAAAAGAAAGCCTGCGTGCAGCAACGAAGACCCAACGCAGCCAAAAATAAAAAAATATTTATTAAAAAAAATAAATTTATAGGGGCTTCCCTGGTGGCGCAGTGGTTGAGAGTCCACCTGCCGATGCAGGGCACACGGGTTCGTGCCCCGGTCTGGGAAGATCCCACATGTCATGGAGCAGCTGGGCCCGTGAGCCATGGCTGCTGAGCCTGCGTGTCCAGAGCCTGTGCTCCGCAACGGGAGAGGCCACAACAGTGAGAGGCCCGCGTAACGCAAAAAATAAATAAATAAATAAATAAATAAATAAATAAACGTTAAAAATAAATAAAACGGCACAAAATTAGAGGATTAAGCACTTAGCAAGGGGCCGCCGGGTGCGTCTGTGTGAACAGGTGACCCTGCCTAAGCACCCGCCCCCCCTGTGCTTTGTCCCTCTGATGACGCTCCTTCTGTGACGTCCCCTTGGCTGAGGGGGCTCCTTTCCTGACTCCAGGCCCTAGCCCCAAGGCAGATGGTGCAAGACCAGATGTGTCTGGGCCGGTGGCTCCAGGGGCCCCTGAGGGGGACCAGTGGCCTCTGACAGAGCCGTGGGAGAGGTCAGCCCCTCCTGCCCTTGCAGGTGGCGGCCCCCCAGTCCTCCAGTTGGATGCCAGGGAGCAAGAGGGCCCTGCTGTTCTGTCCCCCATCCCCTGAGCCTCGCCCTCACCAGCTGCATCCTGCCTGCCGCTGCCCCCGCTGACTGACCCCCTGTGCCCGCCTGGAGCCTGCTTGGGCCAGCCAAGCTTAGGGCCCGGACCTCCTGGAAAGATACCCACTGCCGGGGGAGCCGAGGCCCCTGAGCCCCTGGGAGGAGGGCAGCGCTTTGATGGAGCCACAGCACCCAGCAGAGGCCACTGGGGGTGGGGAGCAGCAGTGCCCTCCCACCTGGGCGCAGCGTCGTCGGGAGCCCTTGTCTGCAGCCCAAGGGTGGGCGCCTGATGTTGGGCCAGTCCAAGGGGTTTCAGCATTTGCCACCCAAGCCTCAAGCTCGTCCAGGACAGTGTTCCTCCACCAGCTAGACCTAAACCCTAACCTTCCTGGCCATGCCTCTGCCCTGCTCAACAAGCTCTCAGGTGGGCACCAGGGGCCACTTCCCCCCGGCACTTGGGGGAGGCCCAGTCCTGGTTTGCCTGCTCCCGACTCCTGGCTTCAGCACGGAAGTCCCACAGCCCAGGAAGCCCTCAGTCCCGAGCACACGGGGATTGGTCACCCTTCTCAGGGCCACAGGGGCTAAGCTCCTGCGGCCGCCCTTCCCCCATGCACGGCCAAACTGGGCTGAACCTGGTCCCACTGAGGGGGCTGTCCCTGCATGGAGTCAGTTGCACTCACCCCCGGCCACAGCGGGGGTGACGCCCCGGGTGAGCCCTCGGGCTCTGGCACGCTTCCCTTTCATTCAGAAGACCTCTCCTCCCCCACAAACTCCCCCGCCGTGGGTCCCGCTGCCTTGCACCAGGGGCCGGAGGCCCGGGCGAGGGGGGCTCTGTCTCCACCCTACGGATGAGGAAACCGAGGCGCGAGAGCTCAACCACCTGGTTGAGGCCCAAGGCTGACGTCTGAGTCCTCGCGGGTGCTCGCCGGGGCCGAGGGCCGAGGCTCCTGGAATTTTCACGGCAGCCCAGGACGCAGGTGCCATGCTCGTCTTTGCATCCGTGGGACCAGGGCATGGAAGGCTGGATGCTCGAGGTCCACGGATGGGCAAGCTGGGGTGCCTGGTCCGCGGATGGGCAAGCCGGGGTGCCTGGTCCTCTGGGGCCAACGTGCCTGCGTGGTCCCCCTGAGGACATCACGACAGCTGCCCCCACCCGACTCACTGCCATTGGCATGCCTGCCCCACCCGCGGCACCGGCCGCATGGCCGCCTGTCTCCTGACTCATCACCCTGAACTCCACCCTGGCCGCTGGCATGTGTCACAGACCCGCTGAACTCTGCTGCTCGTGGCTGTGCCTGGGCAGGGACCTTGGACAGAGGCCCAAGCCCCGGGTGGAGAGCACGCGTCCTGCGCTGGGCCGGGGCGGTCTTCCGGTGTCCCGCAGGCCCCCTGCGCTGTGACTGGCTGCAGGTGCTGGCCCTGCTGCAGGCCTGTGTGACCTGAGTCACTCCTGACCCAGAGATGCCCGATGTGAGGGTGACAGCCCAGCCCCACCTCCGGGCAGGACAACCTCCGGGCAGCTCCCACTCCGGGGCGCCAGTGGGCGGGGCTGAGGCTGGACTTCTCCTGAGCCCCTCGCCTGCCACCCCTGCTGCCCCAGACAGCTGCTCTCCCCGCCCCCCGCCCTGGCCCTCCCGGGGGCTGCAGGCAGAGCAGAGAAGCTGACCTGGGCGAATCCATGGGCTGCAGGCCGGAAAAGGCGGCCGAGTGTGCGTCTAGCATCGACTACCTGCCAGCCAAGAGCCCCCAGGCGTGGATGGACGAGGGCCAGACAGTAGGACAGTATCTCTCTGACTGTTGTTGGGAGGGGCGGGGTCAGCAGGTGCGTCGGGGGACCCTCTCCAACTCGGCACCCCAGGTTCCCTCAGGATAAAATCCACCCAAGACCCTTCTCTGCTGAGAGGCATCTCCATCTTGAGCCCAGGGCCCTGCTGAGGGGGGCTGTGGTGCAGCTGCCAGCGCCCGGCCTGAGCATCTGCTGGCCCGTCCAGGTGGGCCTGGTGGACGCCCCTCTATTTTGAACGAGGAGCAGGTGTTTGTCCCCAGAGAGACTGACTTGCAATCTGCTTGGCAGCGAAGCCCAGCCTCCCAGTCAGCCTGCCCGCCCTTCACGGATGTTCCTTTTTTTCTTTCTCTTTTTGAGCAAGACCTGCACATAGAAATAAACTTCCACTGTGCACACACTATCTTCTGCAGAGCCCTGGTCCAGCCAGCGTGGAAACGGGCCCAGGGACTGGCCAGCAATGAAAACCACAAACGCCTTCAAGTTTCACTGAAATAGAAACAGCTTTGCAGAGGGGATGTTGAGAAACGAGCCCTCTGCAGTTCTTAGAACCAAACATAAAAACTCACAGGAGCAAAGCTTCGGTCGAATGGAAGCTTGGCTCACTCTTGCGTTGAGCTGTCCGTCTGACCCCTCCCCTCCCCACCCCAAGACTTGGCAGCTTGCCGACCAAAGGATGGCTACAGGAGTTGTGGGGTGGAGGGATGGAGGGCTTCCTGGAGGGGGCAACCTGGGGCCAGCTGAGCAGGTCGGGGGAGGTGAGAACATCAGGGCCAAGGAGCCCAAACCTCTGCCCTACCGGACCAAAGCTCAGATGCTCAGGGAACCTGGGAACAGCAAACCACCCCCTTCACCAGACTTGAAAGCCCCTCGGCCCCTCCTCCAGGAAGCCCTCCGTGCTTTAGGAAGCCTGACACTGCTCGCAGATCCATCTCACTCTTCCTTGTCCTCACAGGGAGCCCTAGGAGGGGTGCAAAGAGCCGATTGGCCCTGTTTTGGCCAGGCCATGGGCTTTGGGCATGAGCCATGAGCCATGGGCTTTGGGCATTTCTGCGGTCGTGCTGGGCCTGGCACTGTCTGCTGTGACAAGGGGTGAGCAGCACCAGGAGCTGGCCACCTGGGCTGGCCCTGCGTCGGTCACAGCACTGGGGGGCCCAGGGCACAGGATACAGTTGCCCTGTCCCCTGGTCCGCTTTGCCGGCCCTCACCCAGGAACCAGACTGGCTAGTCTGAGACAACATCTCCCCTCAGACTCCCGGGAAGGACGGGCAGCACTGAGAAGAAACTCGGGGCAGCTTCTTGGGCAGCCACGCCCCCCGCCCTGGGCAGTGCCTCAGGTCCCTGCTGGCCCCAGGAAGCTCCTGCAGGCCGAGGCCCGCCCTGGCTGTTCGCCTGGATTCCCGGGGTCCAGGGGCCATCTGCTGTAAAAGCTTTCAGCTAGAGATTACGACTGGCCCAGGGTCCATCTCTTCCGGCTGGAGGTGCTTCCTCCAGCCACCCTGGACACACGTCCTTGCAGAAATCCACGTCCAGCTGTCCCGTCTGTGCTGCCTACTGTAGTCGCTTTGTCGCCAGCCAGGGGCTCAGAGCCACTGCCCAGCGGCCATCCGCAGGGACGCCCAGAGCCACTTCTGCTGAATGCCAGCAGCCTTGTGGAGCGCCGAAGTTGGCTCCAGACCTGCCTGCTTGATGGGCCCTGTCACAGGGAAGGAAGCCATGGTCCTAGGCGGTGACAGCTTTGTTTATTTTCAGGGGCAGAGGCAAGCTGCTCACGCCTTGCCGTGCTCCGGCACTTGGACCCACCTGTTCGTGGTAAACTCCGGGCTGGGACCTCCCTGGGATCCCCACTCCCTCCCAGCCCTTGCTGCTCCCTGATACACGGAGATTCAGGGGCTGTGCCCGTGCGCTCAGGAGCCGTGCTGGGAGGGCAGACGGCAGAGGTAGCTGCAGAGAGAGGAGCCCACGGTGACAAGTCTGTGGGGCCATGTGTGCACAGAGGCCCCACGTCTGACCCTGGGCCGAGGGGGTCTGCACGAGCTCCCGTGGGGGGCTCGACGTGGCCTGACTTGGCTTCACGAGATGACGCTTCCCGATGCACTAGATGGTCTCTCCGGCAGCTCCAGGAGCACTGGAGCCTTTGGGACCAATGAACACAGGTGACACCAAAACCCTCTCCATCCTGCCAGGCACTCCTGACAAATACCAGCGCCCGAACCTCCAGCCCCGTTAACGGAGCCGGTTTCCTGACTGGACTCAGAGGGTCGGATGCACACACGGCATCTGGTTTCCAAAGCAACCCCGAAGGTGACGGTGTGACACCCAACGCTGGCAGAGATGCACGAGGGTCACGAGCATCGTTCAGCATCTGTCACCTCCTTTGGTAGCAAGGGACAAGCAGACATCCCGGCTTGGCACTGTGGGCGCCCCCATTATTTGTGGAGATAGAACTAGTTGACCCCCAAGTCTGTAAACTGACAAAGCCCCTGACATTTGTGAAGTGTTTCCGTGTTCCAGGGGCCACACTGCGTGGGAGAGTCAGAGGCTCCCGGGACCCGCATGCGGGTGGCCAGGGACGCCGGCTCCGTCTCCCGGGGGGCGGGGCACAGAGTGCAGAGAAAGGGGTCATAAGGGGCCTGTGCAGCCCCAGCCCCTCTGGGGAGTCCTTCATCAAGAGCCCTCCCTCCTGGGCTCCACGCTCTGACAGCAGTCGTTTCTCCAGGGCAGGAGAAACAAAAACAAATTTAATTTATTGGCAATAGAAGTGGAAGTTCCCAGGCAGCTGTGGCCTGAGCTGTCGGCTCCTGGAGACCAGAGTCTCCCTGGAGATCCGTTTCTGTCTGAGTTCTGGCACGTTGGTACTTGGGTTTCGACTGGAGCTCCTGCACCGTGACCCCAGCTCGCAGTTTCTGGGAGGGTGGGGGGAAGTTGACCCAGAGGTGTCCCATCTCTTTTTTGAGAAAGTTAAAAAGGTCAGGGAAGGAGTCCGTTAAAACTCAGCAGGAGGCTCCCCAGAAAGGGCTGGAATTAGCACTAAATGCTATAAATGTCGACCAGGCACTGCCCCTCGGGCAGCCGGTGACCCCAGCCCCTGGGTCGCTGTCTGGCAGCTCCTTTCAATCCCCATCATGGGCAGGACAGGGAGGGGAGCTTTTGGCTCTTTTGAGAACCACCGGGGCCCCAGGGGACGGAGCAGGGATTTGGGGGCTTGCGGCAGAGCCACCAGGAGCCCCCCTGTGCCCAGGCCAGGGAGGGTGCCCACGCGCTGGGCTGGAGGGTGCCGGGAACTGCCCGCAGCCTGGCCTCACTGCCACCGCCCCCTTTTCGGCTCACCCTTGGGCCAGCGCAGCCTCCTGACGGGGTCCCAGGGTCCATGCCTGCGCCCAGGCTGCCCCAAACAGCAGAGCCATCTCTCCTGCTGGGGCCCAGGTGGAAGCTCAGGCCTGTTCTGCACACACGTCCCCTCGGCCTTCACGTGGCCGCTCGGAGACGCCTTCACAGACCCTGACCCAGGCTCAGGGACCCCACAGGCTTGCTAAAGGTTTCAAGCTTGGAGCAGAAAAGATGGACCCCGGAGCCCCAGACCTCACCACACCCTTCTTGCCATGGCTGGTTCTCCCCATTTGGTCCCCTCAGCTGTCACAGGCACCTGTCCCATCACAGCAGGCTCGCATGTGGTCATCAAGTCCACCTGAGCTCAAGTTTGGCTCATTACGGTGTTGGACAGGACCCGGCAGGGAGCAGCCAGCACACTCCAGGAGGCAACGTGAAGAGCTTCAGCCAAGGGGTACCTGGCAAGGTGTGAACAGGTGGGTCTACCTGACAAGGTGTGAACAGGTGGGTCTACCTGACAAGGTGTGAACAGGCGGGTCTACCTGACAAGCTGTGAACAGGTGGGTCTACCTGACAAGCTGTGAACAGGCGGGTCTGCCTGACAAGCTGTGAACAGGCGGGTCTGCCTGACAAGCTGTGAACAGGTGGATCTACCTGACAAGCTGTGAACAGGTGGGTCTACCTGACAAGCTGTGAACAGGCGGGTCTGCCTGACAAGGTGTGAACAAGTGGGACTCCTGACAAGGTGTGAATAGGTGGGTGTACCTGACAAGGTGTGAACAGGTGGGTCTACCTGACAAGGCTGGGCAGGTAGGACAACTGGCCAGGCCTGGTGCAGGATCCTGAGGCTCCCCCTGGGAAGCCCTTTCCACCCCAGGCCCGAGGGCCAGTGACAGAACCCACAGCCACGGTGGGAGGCGGCGCCCACTGCACAGCAGGGAGGAGATGGGGCAACACAGGCCGCGAGCTCACCTGCCGTCTCCCTCTTCTCCTCCTGCGCCTCCCACGGGCCGTGCCTGGCTGGGGCAGGGCCAGCGATCCGGACTGCTGGGCTCTGTGTGTCCAGGCCCTGGCAGGACAGAGAGGGTGGAGGGATCTGGGAGAGAGGACAGGAGGACGCTGGTGGCATGCTGCCTGCGGCACCTCTTCGTCTGGGTGGTAAGACGGGTCCATAGTCCCAGCCTCACGGGGTCACCACGGGGGTCAAGTGAGAATATGTATGAAAGGCGATTCTCGGCCTGCCTGACCTGTGTCCCTCGTCCTCCCCCAGACCCCACCCCTACCAGGGCTGTGTCCTCGCAGGGAGGCCAGAGGGCATCTCCTCTGCTGAAGACACCCAAGGCCCCATCTTGGCTGTCCTGGGACTGTCCGGGGCTCTCTCAACGGCGGCCTGTGAGGTCTGCGTTCAGCCTTCTCCTGCTCCTGCATTTACCAAGGGGCCCCGCGCTGGCCAGGGGCTGAGATGACACGGGCAGGCAGCCCGCAGGGGCCAGCCCTCTGTCCACGAGAGCTGTCCCTGTCCCGCATTCTGCCTCTGCCTGTGGAGTGTGGTCTCGTGGAGCTATTGGTGGCCCCCAAAACATACATCCAGTCCGAACCCCCAGAACCTGTGAACGTGACCTTGTTTGGAAAAAGGGCCTCTGTGGACGTGACTAAAGATCTCAAGATGAGGTCATCCTGGAGTGGGGGGGGGGCCTAAATCCAATGACAAGTGTCCTTGGGAAGAGCCAGAGAGGAGAGACACAGACACAGGGGAGAAGCCGCAGAGACGGGAGGGACGTGGTCACAAGCCCAGGGATGCCTGGGCCACCAGAAGCTGGAAGAGGCAGGAAGGACCCTCCCCTGGAGCCCCCGGAGGGAGCCTGGCCCTGACCACACCCTGATTTTGGGATCTGGCCTCCAGATCTGTGCGAGAATAGATTTCTATTGTTCTGAGAGGCCTGGTCTGTTGCTGGTCTTTGCTGCTGTGGCCCCAGGACAATCAGCCCCGGAGACCAAGGAGTTTCCCATGGTTTCCGTGACAGACAGAAGCACAAAAGGTGTTTGGGGTGAGAGCTTTTTCAAAACATGAAGATCTGCCCCTGGTGGTTTTAACTGGAACCTTTCTGAGCGTCTTCTAGCTGCTCTCCAGGTCCTGCACAAAAGTAGGTATTTTTAATACATGAGACGGGCATCTCTTAAAACAAGCTGTCAGGAAAATGAATTGCAGGAAGTTTAACTGGTGTTAACCCTGTCTTAGTGCCTTGCAATTATCCACCTTGAGAGTCTGCAGGCGTGTTTGACAGGGTGGGGGCCTCAGAGGCGCCTTGCTGTTCCAGAAAAGCCTCCCTTGGCTGGGATACGCTGTCTGTTCGCCGCCAGCTCGCCGTGGCCGGCTGGTGTTTTTTCCCATCTTCTGGGCCTCTGAGCGCGCAAAGAGCCCACTGTCCTCAGGGCCCCCGTGAGATCGGCGCCCCCCCAAGCCCCGGGCCTGCGTGCGGCAACTGCCCTCACATCCCCCCTCCTCATCAAACCCCGTGTAGCCCCGGGCAAAGCAGATGTCCCCGGCTGGGGCTCAGGTCCACCTCAGGAGAACGAGCCTTGGCGCTGGGCGGAATCTGGTGCCCAGGCGTCGTGCCAGCCTGTGGGGACAGAGGGGCCTTCAGGCCGGCCACTCTCCCTCCTGCCTCCTGCAAAAGCCACGTGGGCATCGCCGCAGGCGTCAGCACAGGACCCGCCACGACTCAGCTGCCTGACCCCTTGCTCGTGGGGTTCTCCGTCCTGCCTCCTGCCCTGGACGCTGGTGCCTGTGCTCCTGACCGGCTGTCCCGGGGAGACGGGCAGACCAGTGGGAGACCACCGGAGGGTGCTTTGCCGCAGCTTGGCCCTGCCTTCCCCAGGCCCACCCCTGGGGTGGGGAGAACAAAGGGGTGATGTCACGGGGCTCCCACACTGAGGACAGTCCAGAGGGGGGTCTCCAGACTACGGGTCCAACAGGGTCCCTGCGATGGAGAGATCCGTGCCCCCACCCGGTGCACCTTCTTCTGAAGGGTCCCCGGGAGGGGCTGGCAGCAGTGGGAGTGGCCAGTGAGCCCAGATCGGGAGCGCCCGGGAGACAGGTGGGCACAGATGTAACTGCTTCTCCCCCATCCCCGGGCAATAAATAACGACCCTGGACAGTGCTTCTTGCCATGCACATCCTGTCAGGCACAGAGCCCAAAAGGGACCAGTTCACAAATGAGTGAGTCTTTGATCTTGGCTCCGGACCAGCATGTCCTGGATGGCTCTACAGACGGGGCTCCCGAGTGACACGACCCAGATGTGCTTTCACTCCCTCTTGACCCTCGGGAGCTGGAGGTTTGGGGTCCTGCCAAACAACTGGGAAATTATGCTCTGGACAATAGTATCCCAGGGCCTGCTGTGAGCAGTCACAACTTAATAATTCCTAAACAGTGATGATTCCCAAACAACCCCAGAATTCTCTGAACTTCAGGAGGTTGGAAGTGGTGTGTTTTTTTAAACAGAGGAATCTTTTTTGAATTACTCACTGAAGAATGCTCTTAACCTTTAAATATGTCCAGAGAGAGTTATTGAAATTTACAATAAATCCACCTTTTAACAGACAAAGAGCTAAAAATGTTTAAGTCCAAATAATGTTGCACTTTTTCATAAGCCTCAGTACAAGATTTACTCAACTGCAGTGGCTGTCTTCAACTTTATGTTTCTAGGATAACTGTGTTTCTTTTTATGTATTCTTTTGCAACATTATTTTAATAATCCCTCTGAACCAGGTCTTTTATCATAAGCTGCCTCAGGTATTTTTGAACGTGGGCAGTGTTTAAACTCCCCAGACGACTTCCACGTGGGTACACTGCACAAGCTCTCCTGTCATAAACTATACAATTGTATGCAATTGATCAGGCGAGTGTTTTCAGACACAGGACAAGCCACAGTGCACGACTGTGGCCCCTGAGAGCAGGGGAATCACAAGGTGGGCCCCACTGTCACCCAGTTCTCTTCCTGGGGACACTTTTCTGGTTGTGGCTTTAGGAGCTGGGGTCTGGGCGGAGCATGGTTACTCCAGCTGAGGAGGTGGAAACCGGAGCTTGGGGCTGCAGGAGGGACTTCAATCTGCAGATTAAGGCACTGAAGAGGGGGACACGCATGCCCATGGGAGGGTCCTCGGAAGCCTGTGGGGGGCCTTCCTATGGGTCTGGGCTGGCTGGGGTGTGTGCACAGACTGAAACCTTGAAGGGCTTATGGGAGGGCAGCTGGCATTCTGGCAGAGCTGGAGGGGAGAGGAGTGCCCTCCCTAACACCCCGAGTAACCTGCTGAGATGCCAGCAAGTCCACACCTTAGTAGTAAGGGCCATGCCCTAGAGGAAGGCCAAGTCTAGACCCACCCTAACTAAGCCTAAAAGCAAAGGACAATATCACCAGTGGAGACTGAGCCCAGACTTGAATCCTCCCAGGATAGAAGGGCTGGGCTTTCCACAGAGCTGCACTAATGAGGCGTAAGCCAAGCCTCCACGAGTTCACGATAATCAGTCTGCAACTGAACGGCCTGCTAAAACAAGAGCCAACACTCTTCGAAGGAAGAAAACAGAATCCAGAGTCTTCAATGTGTCATCTACAATGTCCAGTGTAAGTAAAAAATTACTAGGTATGCAAAGAAATCAGACAATGTGACCCACTAATAAGAAAAAAAGAAGTCCATGAAAACAGACCTCCGGGTGAACAGTGAGCATGAGAAGTGTCAGGTGTGAAGGGGTACAATATGAACGCTCATCAAACTTTGATAACTTAAGGGTGCATGTGGATAGCCCGAGAGCAGCCATTACAAGAACAGATTCAGAGAGGTATATATACCTCAAAAAGTCAGTAGAGGACCAAAACCGGATACTCTGGCTTCCCAGCCTGAGGACTAAGAAAGTGGAGCACGTGGGCAAGGAAATCTCAGCAGGTGAGAGCTGGAAAAGGGGATCCCCTAATTCTGTGCATTAACTGACACCAATCCTGGGGTTACCATTGACCTGCACATGTATGGCACACACCCAAAGAACCAGAGTAAAGCTTCCGAAATCTGAACTGTGATATAAACCGCCTCCAAGATCTAAGACTACACCCTGAATGGTGCACATATGGGGCAGAACTGAATAGCACAGTCAAGAACCTGAAAACAGAACTGACATTGGAACCACCACCAACAGAGAGTGAGACAGAACTCCAGTTCTAACTGGGCTGATGTGGCTAAAAGGAAAGAATCAATGAAAAACATCAACCTTCTCCAGAGGACTTTAACGTAACCCAAAATACCACAACGGTATTCAAAATGTTTGGGAAGTGGTCCAAAATCCCTTGACATTGAAAGAACCAGAAATGTATGGTTAGCTCTCAGGGAAAAGACAATTCATACATGCCCCCCTCGAGAAGACTCAGATGATGGAATTACCAAAGACTTGACAGAAGGTATCACAAGCATGCTCCTTGAGGTAAAGGCAACCCTCCTGAAATGACTGAAAAGATAAAAGTTCTTAAAAGAGAAAAAGAAACCACGTTAAAAGAACCGATGGAAACTTTAGAACTAAATAATACAACATTATCAACCACATTGACCCTTAATGGCATAACATACCCAACGACAGCAGAATACATATTCTGCAAGTGTGCATGTATCACTCACCAACACAGACCATTATCTGGGACCATAATACAAACATTAACACCGTTAAAGAATGGATATCATGCAAGTATGTTCTCTGAACGTATGGAATTAAATGAGAAATCAATAACAAAATGTTAGCTGGAAAATTGCCAAACATTTGGAAGTTAAACAACACACTTCTGAAAAGGAAGCTCTTTCTAAAGAGAAATAAGAAAATATTTTGAGCTGAACTAGAATACAGCATTTCAAGGATTTTGAGATGCTACTAAAGTAGTATTTAGGAGCAAGTTTTTAGCATGACATGTTTATATTATAAAAGAATTGAAAGAAATCCCAGGTCTTGAATTAATTGTCTAAGCTTCCACCTTGAGAAATCTAGGAAAATAAGAACAAATTAAACCCAAAGCAAGCAGAAAAATGAAATGCAGATAGGAGCAGAAATGAAATTGAAAGCAGAAAGACAATTTAAAAAAATCAATGAAATCAAAAGCTTGTTCTTTACAAAGAACAATAATATTGATAAACTCCTAGCCATCCTCTGACCAAAGAAAAAAGAGAAAAGACACAGATTACCAATATTAGGAATGAAAAAGGGGATATCATTACAGACCCCACAGACATTATAAGGATGATAAATGAATACTACAAACACCCCTATGCCAACTTAGTTAAAATGGACCAATTCCTTGAAAGATACAAGTTGCCAAAACTTACTCAAGAATAAATGCATAACCTGAATATCCCTATTAAAGGAACTGAATTAGAAACCTACCCTTAAAACTTCAGGCCCAGATGGTTTCACTGGAGTAGTCTACCAAACCTTTAAAGAAGAAATAATACCAATTCCACTCACTCTCTTTCAGAAAACAGAAGAGGTGCAAACACTTTCCACCTCATTTCATGAGGCCAGAATTATCTTGATACCAAAACCAGATAAAGACATTACAAGAAAAGAAAATTATAGACCAGTATCTCTCATGAACATAGACCCAAAATTCTCAATAAAATATTAGCAAATCAAATCCTGCAACATATAAAAAGGATAATACATGACCAAATGGAGTTTGTCCTAGGACTGTGAGACTGGTTCAACATTAAATTAATCAATGTTTTCCACCGAAATGAGGTACCTAGTACACTAAAATTCACCGAGACAGAAAGGAAAGTGGTAGTTTCCAGGGACTGGAGGATGGGTGAATGGGGAGCAGTTGGTTAAAGGGTTTCTGTTGGGGAAGATGAAGAAAATTCTGGAGATGGATAATGGTGATGATCGCACAACAATGTAAATGTACTTAATGTCACTGAACTGTGCATTTGAAAATGGTAAAATGGTAAATTTTATGTTATGTATATTTTACCACAATAAAAAATTAATATCATTCACCATATTAGCTGACCAATGAAGAAAAACCACATGATCATACCAATAGATGCAGAAGAAGCATTGGACAAAATTCAGCATCCATTCATGATAAAAACTCTTAGCAAACAAGGCATAGAAGGGAACTTTCTTCACCTGATAAAAAACATCTACTAAAAACTTAAACTAAAACCCTCATACTTAATTGTAAACACTAAAGACTTTCTCTCTAACATCAGTAACAAGGCAAGGAAGTTTTCTCTTCCACCCCTGTTAAATATCGTACTAGAAGTTGTAGCTAGGCCAGTAAGGCAAGAAAAGGAAATTAAAGATTTGGAAGGGATGAAATAAAACTTTCTCTATTCACAGACAACATCACTGTCTACATAGAAAATCCCAGGGAACCTACAAAGGAATTTCTAGAATTAATAAGTGTATCTATCACAGTTGTAAGGTACAACATCAATAACTAAAAATCAATCACATTTATATATACTGGCCATGAAAAATTGGAAATAGAAAAAAATTTAAGTACATATATAATAATTCCCAAAACATGAATATTTAGATATAAATGTAACAAAATATGTGTAGGATCTGTGTGCTGAAAGCTACTACTGTTGAAAAAATCAAAGACCTAAATAAATGGAGAGATGTAGTGTAATCATGCATTGGAAGGCTCAACGTTAGGATGCCAAGTCGCCCCACATGATCCATAGATTAACACAATCCCAATCAAAATCCCTGCAGGCTTTTTTGTAGATACTGAAAATCTGATTCTAAAATTTATGTAGAGAGCAAAGGAACTAGAGTAGCCAAAACAATTTTGGAAAAGAACAAAATTGGAGGACTCGTGCTACTTGAAAGACTTCCTATAAAGCTACAGTGGTCAAGACTGTGGGGCTGGGGACAGTACAGACACATAGATTAAAGGAACAGATGACAGTCTGGATAGAACCCCACACATGAGGTCAGGTGATTTTTTAATTAAGGTGCAAAAAAACTCCAAAGGAGAAAAGATCATCTCTTCACAAGCGGTATTGGTCATGGATATGCGTATGCAAATAAGGTAGCTACGTCTCACACCCTATAGAAACATTAACTCAGAATGGATCATAAACTTAAGTATAAAACACAGAACTATAAAGATTCCAGAAGAGAAGAGAGAAAAAAACTTAGTGACCTTGGATTAGGTACAATACCAAAAGCATGATCCATTAAACTTTTTGATAAGTTGGGTTTTGTCAACATTCCTACTTTTTGCTCTGTGACATGCAATGTTAGCAAATACAAAGATAAGCCACAGAAGGGGAGAAAATATTTGCAAGTCACGTATCTGGCAAAGGACTAAGATGCAGAATATACTTTAAAAACTCTCAAAAGTCAACAATAAGAAAACAACCCGATTTTAAAAATAGGCAAACTACGGGAACAGACACTTGGCCAAAGGAGATATGCAGATTTCAAGTAAGCACCCGAAAAGATGCTTCATGTCATGAGACATTAAGGAAATGCAAATTAAAACCTCAACAAGATACCACTACACTCCTACTGGAATGGATAAACGAAAACAAAAAAAACCAAACCAGACACTGACGATACCAGGCGCTGGCTGGGATGCAGAGAACTGTCTTTCCACGTTGCTGGTGGACATTCGAAACGGCAAGTCCACTTGTGGAAAGGTCTGGCTATTCCCTATAAAGTTAGATACACTTCCTGTATGACCCAGAAACCTGACCCCCGTTGCACGTCAGAACAACACACGAGCGAACCATGGACCTCATCCAGCCACTGTCTCAACGACATCCTTTCTGGACCAGGGTTTGATGGGAAACCACGCCTTGTGCTCATAGGCTGTGTCTTTAATCCCCTTTAAGACAGAACGGCCCCTCGGCCTGTCTTGGACTTTCATGACCCGGGCACATTGTGAGCACAGGGCAGCTGCTTTCAGAACATCCCTCAATTGCGGGGACAAAGGGATGCGTGGAGGGTCCGCTTTCTGGGCAGGGGTGCCATGTCCTCAGGACATATACAGCAGGAGGCCCACGATGGCCCCAGTCTTGGGGGCGCTCACTCTGGCGTCTGCCCGTTTCCCCAATATAATGCTACTCTCGGGGGACCCTGTGACTCGCGGAACTTCGGCCACGAGTGTCAGCATCACTGAGGCCAAGTCGGCTACGGGGGAAGCAACGGAGGATCGGTGAACGGGGCGCGAACAGGTGGATGGATTGGGGAGGAGGTCACCGGGCGCAGCTGGTGGCACAGGACAGAAGCAGAGAAGATGATCGATGCCCTGATTTTATTGGAACCAATTTTCTTCCACTTTGTGGAGACGGGTCTCGGCTGCCTCTGCCTCCGCGGAATCACGTCAGACTTTAATGGCCTTGGTGCTCAGGACACCGCCGGGGTCAACTTGCCCAGGGACATGAGCTCCCCCTGCATGAGCCCCGCCCAGAGCCAGCCCCCACTTCTGCAGCCGGGCCCAAGCCCAGCGAGGAGCACTGTTGCTGGCGGCACTGAACGTGAAGGCAGACGATGAGGCCGGGCGCTCCCGGGGTGGCCCCCAGCTGTGCAGCCGCTGCCAGGGCCACGGGGCCTGGAAGACGGCAATGACGAAGTGGTGACCGAGAGCTCTCAGCCGCGCCGACGCAGGCCTGACGGGCTCCTGCCTGTGATGCCAGGAGAGGCTGCCTTAGGGCGGCCTCGCTGGGTGGGGGTGGGGGCCTCTCTAACAAGGGTGCAGATGCCCTGTGGTCACTAATTCATCCTTCCCGGGGCACGGCCACGTGCAAAGGGGCTGCTCTGACCTGGGAGCCTCCTAGAGGTCCTCTGTCGGTCCGCCCTGGCAGAGCCCTGTGCTCCCAGGAGGAGGACATCTACCCCCCGGCTGAGCATCACGAGGACAGGGTTTACGCAGCGGGGGGGAGAACGCTGCCCCAAGGACACTTGCTAGTGACTGCACAAGGCCACCACTGTGCACTCATCACCACTGGGCACTAACCACCACTGGGCACTAACCATCACGGGGCTCTAATCTCCACTGGGCAGTATTAAGCATAAGTCCTGGACCAGGGCGCTGCACGCTCTGCCTGCAGGTGCCCCTCAGCATCGAGGGCTGGAGGTGACCCTGTTCCTGGGGCGTCTCTGGCTGTAGCCCGAGGTCTGGACTCTGAGCTCACTTGCCCACCCACTGCAGGTGTGGCCCCCCAGATCCTGCCCCCCCCAGAGGCACAGATGACTCTGTACTTGGAGGGAAAGGACCCCCTTCTAGTAACTGAGCTCTGGAGACAGCCAGTGACGGGGACAGGAGGGCGTGAGCGACCACAGTCAAGCACATGCTCAGCCCCCAGGCCTCTGCCACTAAGGCCTCCTCGGCTTGCTGCCCTCCGGCCAGCTGCCCGGTCAGTGCCCAGTACGCTCTCACAGGACGGATGGACGCAGGCCCCACCGGACCCGCAGCTGCGACACAGAGCCTGTGATGGGAGGACCTCATCACGCTGAGGTCAGAGCACGAGGCCAGGCCTGAAACGCAGTGGACCAGACACGACCAGGGTCAGCCCACCTGTGTGGGGACCACTGCCTGCCCTGGGAGACGCCTGAGTGAGCGGGGGCAGTATTTCCCAACAGGGAGACTCCACAATCCCTGGCACGTGCTGTCTTCCACTCCAGAAGTCTGCCCTGGGCCCAGCAGTCTGTTTAGGAGGATTGAATCCAGTTCCCTCTGGGGTCCAGGGAGGGGCCGGAACGTCCTGGGGCAACGTGGCAGGCCCTGTGGCCTCCTCCTCTCAGACTCCCCCATTGACCTGGGGCCCAGGGTCTGGGGCTTTTGCTGGCCTGCAAGGCCCTGCCCTCACTGTAAGCTCCTCTCGCCCCCTGTCCACCCCCAGCCCCCGGCTACATGCCCAGAAAATGAGCAGCTGTGGCCAGCAATGACAGTTCCAAGGGGCTCAGAAATCTAATCACTGAACCACCTCGTTTCTAAACACGACTTCCGTTTGCAGGTGTCCAGGATGGACTCTCACAGGTGTGGAGGGCTGACAGGGCTTGTGGGAGACAGCTGGGCTGGGAGGGGCCCCCGTTTTGGAAAGAAGGGTCATGTGATTGGCCACCGTCGCCACACGTCCGAACATGGTCCATGAGAGGCAGAGGCACGGAGGCAGGCACCCGGCCCCTCTCTGGACAGACGTCACGGTTTAAACACTGTGGATGGTGGCCCAGATCTGCCAGGTGGCCCAGAGCCCGTGTGGGGAACATACAATCCCCCAGGGAAACGTCTCCTGGGATGGCGGATGGCGGTGCGGAAGAGACGCGGTGGGGAGCAAGGCCAGGGCTGAGCTCCCCCGTGAGGAATGTTCTTTCAGGCACAGGAAGCAGCCCGCATGCAGGAGCCCGAGGAGCCTCCCGGGAGCCATCAGCGTCAGAGGGAAGGGCACCTTTTACAACCGGCCCGTCAGGCTCTCCCAAGCACGTGGCCAAGGCCTTTAAAAAAAAAATGCAAACTCTGGTCTCCGAGGGCGCCAGGAAGCCAGCAAGTATTGAGTAAACTCTCGGCAGCGCTACAGCTGCGGGCGCAAGAGCAGGTCCTTCTGCAGCGCGCGCTCAACAGACACCTGTCTAGTGGACGAATGAGCAGGACACGCCCCGGGCCACATCAGCATCACAGCCTCTGACCAAAAGGATTCCTGGGAGTGGCGCTTTGGGAGGCGAGGCCATGTCACTGAGGTGTCTGGTTCCATGACCAAGAGAGAGTGAGGATGCTTTAAGGGGGAGGCCGTGCTCCCTCTGCTGTTATTGTTTTTTCTGGATGATCCAAACCCCGGCTGCTTCTGGCTGAGCCACAGGGGCCAGAGCGGGCAGGGGTCGGAGGGGAGCGTCCCCTCGGAGGGCAGTGGGCACTGCTGACCCCGGGCTGCTGACCTGAGCCTGACACGTCCAACCTTCATAGGCAGGTGTCCCCCCACCCCCAACCCTGGGCACGGCCCATCGAGACCTCAAAGGAAGCCGGAAGGTCATTCCCACTCTGGTCACTGCACACGCCCTGCCTGCCACTGTTTCTGGCACAGGAGAGGCATCAGTAGAGAGGCAGCCGCCTCTGACTCATCTCCTCGCCACACGCGGCCGCCGAGGCAACTCCACGCAGGGACACCCGGAGCCACGCGTTTTCAACACAGGCGAGGGGGGGCCCGAAGCTTAATTCTGCCCACCGGGTCCATCTCGGTGGTGGCTTGTGGAGGGTCAGCCGCAGCCCAGGGATGGACATGCAGACGGCACCTCTTGCCCCCCAGCACGCCAGCTCCCCTACCCTGGCACACCCGTCACACTCAGAGGCGACAGCATCAGTTCTGCTGGGAAGCTGAAGGCTCAGGCGTGAGACGACAGCCAGACGGGACAGCCCAGAGCCCCACCCCCACCCCCACCCCTCAGCCCAGCTCCTCCTTTCCCACCCCACCCTGAGATGGAGGACGCCCCCCCCACCTTCACGGCTACCCACGTTCTCAGGCCACGATGCCGTTGAAAGCGGTGTCTCTGCCAGGACTTGCTCCCATGGACGCCCTCCTCCCACTTCAGGGCCCTGCCTGGAATGTCCCTGCCTGAGCAGCCTCTCCCCAGGGCCGGAATCCCCCTTCCTGGCCAGGCCGCCTCGTCCAAGCCATTTCCCCGGGGAGGGCTGCCCCCTGGGTTCCCACGCACTTCACCCAGACCCTCAGAGGACCATTGGTCACCCGGCTCCAGTGTTATCCACCTTACATGGGCCCCCCGCCTGCCACCATGCCTAGTACCCTAGGATTTTCCAATAGAAACAGCGTCGACACCACCACCACCAGTAAGAGTGCTTCCGAGAGCTTCTACACGCCAGGAGCCAAACAAGCACTTCCCACACCTTCTCCCTTGAATTTCCACCTTCAGAGGTGGCGGGGGGGCTGTGATTGCCCCATTTCACAGATGGGAAAACTGAGGCTAAATTAAGGAACTGGCCCAAGACAGCATCAGGCCAGGAGGCACAAGGGGAGCAGTCCGGGCGGGGGCGGTTCTGCTACAGAGGAGACGGACCACAGGGCCTTTTGAGAAGCTGATAGAAGGGACTCTCTCCCGAACGAGGCCGGCACCAGCACACACAAGTTTACTTTACATCTCAGGGAATCTGGAGACAGCTGAGGCCCATCCACGGATGCCCCTCCCCTAGAGAGGTCACTGATCTAGGGTTCCAGCTCCCTTTGATGGAAGGAGGGGATGAGATAAGGGGGGCTGAGACCTGGCAGCCCTGGAGCGAAAGGTGGGAAGAAGTGGGGGTCAGGCTGCTCTCAAGCCCCACCCCTCCTGCCCCACCCCACCCCCACCCCTTCCCAGCTTCCCAGGAGTAAACTTCCTTTGGGACATTCCTCCAACTTCCTGTACCCAGAGGGTACACAGACCAGAAATTACTGTTGGGGTGAGGGAAAGAGACGCGCTGAGGCTTCCCTGAGGGTGTGCCTTGGACCCTTGCCCCCGGGGAGACCCTGGCCTGGTGCCCTCCGACTCCTGCTCCCCTGAAGAGGCTGCTCACCTGGATGACGACCTTGACCTTGGCGGTGCCCACGATGGGCGTGCACACCAGGCCACCGGGGTGCTGGCCGTCGGCGCTGCGGTTCTGCTGGCCCATGGTGAAAAGCATGGGCACGGCCAGCAGGCCAGAGGCCAGCCAGATAGCGCTGATGAACTTCTTGGTGCGGCTGCGGGACATGAGGGTCTTGGCCTTGAAGGGGTGGCAGATGGCCAGGTAGCGTTCCACACTCAGGCTGGCCACGTTGAGGGCCGTGGCATAGGTGCAGGCGTCGCGCAGGAAGTAGTAGCCGCGGCAGACGGCATCGCCGAAGGCCCAGGGGTGGTGCACCCAGATGAAGTTGTACAGCTCCACGGGCATGGCCAGCAGGAGGATGAGCAGGTCGGACAGCGCCAGGCTGCCCAGGTGGTAGTGCACCGTGCTCTGCAGGCTCTGCAGGGACTTCTTGCGCGCCAGCGTGAACGCCGTCACGGAGTTGCCCACCGTGCCCACCACAAAGAGCGCCAGGTACACGACAGTCACCAGCACCTTGGAGTAAATGTCCGTGTTCACGTCCAGGTCGCTGCTGGGCACCGCTGGGACGGGCTCTGACAGGTTGCCCGAGCCGTTGCCGAAGCCCAGGGCCAGGAGCGCCGCCTCCAGCCCCGACGACGGCGGTAGCAAGTAGGGGTCGCCAGCCTGGGAGACCCGGGGGCCGGGCGCCGAGCTGTTGAGGTGCATGTCCCGCGCGCGGGGCGGGGTGCCGCGCTCCCCGGGGTCCGCGGCTGGAAGCCGGGGCGAGAGTGGGCGCGTCTCAGGCAGGGACAGAGCAGAGGGAGCCCGAGGGGTGGGCGAGAAAGGCAGAGGGGGCGCGCCGTCCAGCCGGGGAGCGCCGACCGGGTCCGTTCCAGCCTAGAGCGCTCGGGGCTTGCACTCACCGGGGGCTGCGCGCTTTCCCGGCTTCCTCCGAATACCAGACCCCACGGTTCCTCCGGCCCCGGGGCGGCAGCGCCGGCTCCAGCGGAGAGCGCCTGGCTGGCTGGGGCTCGGGCTGCGCGGGGCGAGTCCGTGGCGCTGAGCGGAGCGCACGCCTGGCTGTCCGGGGCGCTCTCTCCTCGCTCGCGCTCTCCGCACACCCCGCTCCGCGCACCTCCAGCCGCGCCAGCACCCTCCCGGGCTCCGCGCCTCCCCTGAGCCGGCGGCGACTGGCGCGCCCAGCCGTGGGGGGCGCTGGAGGGGAGAGGAGGCGGCCCCAGCCACTGTCTCCGCCCCGCAAGGAGGCAGGGCTGGCCGGTCGCCCCCGCGGCCCTCGCAGGGCCCATCCGGGCTGGGGGCAGCGCCCCAGGGAACTGGGATTCCAGCGGGGTGCGCAGGGCGTATTGGCTCTTTCCAGGCACCCTCCTCAGGCCGCTCGCCCTCCTGCCCCAGGTCTTCCCAGCTTCTTATGCCCCGCCTCCCCAAGGGAACTGCCCCCCGGGTCGCCTCCAGCTCGTTCGGTGGGGGAGAGGAGGTGAGGGGGTGGGGGTCCCAAGGAGCAGGCTTCCTGCTGGGATGGCTGGGCTGCCCCTCCTTCCTGGAGTGCCCACGGGGTGCCAGAAGCTGGGTGCCCAGGGGAGCTCTGGCACAGTTAAGTGGCGGAGTGGGGGAGCTGAATGAGGGGAGCAGAAAGCAGGGAACAAAGCAGCACTGGTCCCCGAGCAGGCTGGGCTCCTGCGCCTGGCACCCTGCGGGTGGCCTTGTGCCACTGTGGGTGCAGGGGGTACGGTCCAGGACTGTCATGACCACCTAGACGTGGTCATCAGATGTCACGCTCAGGGCCCAGCCGTGGACCTGGCTGGCTGCATCTGGTGGGCTGGGAATCAGAAACTGCAGTGCGTGGAGGGGAGAGAGGTGATGAGGAAAGGGGGCGAGGCCAAGGAGCCCTGCCCAGACCCCAGGCACAGCCAAGGGAGAAGTTCAGGCTCAGTACTTGCTTTTCTGTTCCCAACTGGCTCTGGGCTTGCCTGCTCCACTGAACCCTGATGTTCTCACCACGGAGTCTTAGCACATAAAATACATGCTTAGAAATGTAGCCTTCACAGGAAACACAAACGTCCCTTTGCTGGAGGCCAGCACAGTGAGCTCTGAGGCGACAGAAGTGGTTTCAACCTGCTACTCAATATTTGGGCAAGTGTTTTAGCTTCTCTGTGCCTCGATTTAGTCGTTTGTGAAATGGGCATACAGGTGAATGGATGCTCCTGGGGGCCCAGCTGTTCTGGATGCTGTCAGCCCTGCAAACAGCAGGCACTCAGTGGACACCTGTGGAGTGAATGCTCTTGTGCGAATCATGTGGGGACTTCAGAGGGTGAGAGTGATGTGCCCAGGGCAACAAAAGTTGCTTTCAATCCACTAAATTGGCCCAGGTTTGCTCTCTGGAAGACAGGCCACCAGTTCAGCGAGCAGGTCCTGGGATTGGGAGCTGAGTGTCCTTGTCACAGGGGTGATATGCCAGGCTGTGTCGGGCCCATGGAGGCTCATCCCTGCACCCAGGGGAACGCCAGCGTCTCACCATGGACGGTGCCATCCGTTGCCTCTCTCGGGAGCCCCCCAAGGGGAAGGCAGCAGCCCATGGCCACTGGGACCTGTCCCTTTGCCAGGCAGTAGCTGTCACCACTCAGGACACCCCCAATGGAAACACGCTCTGACTGGGCTGCTTAAGCTCACTGTTTGGTTTTCACACCCCTGACCTTTCCGCTAAGCTGACCTTCTTTTCAAAGATTTCTTTTCCAGCCAGCCTAGGAGCTTAAAAAATCATAAAAGGTAACGTAGCACAAATATTATGACAAGGCATTTGCTTGAAACCACACAGGAAATGTCACCTGGAAGGCTTTGCTGTACCGTGTGGGCGGCAGGCCCTTGTCTGGGGTCCCCGGCCACTTTGAATCCTTCTTCTGTGAACCGGGGAGCCCGGACGGCCCGGCAGCCGGAACCTTCGACTCCAAGCTGTTTTCCCTCTCTCCTGTGATTTCCCCAGGCACGAGTGCTTCTTGAACTGCTGAGACCCTTTAGAGAAATCTTCGGTGGGGTGCTCAGGGAGGGCGGGGCTGGTCCGCTGTGGCCTTCAGTGACCAGATCACGCCCTTGACCCCCTGAGCCCTGCTGCCCTGCCCCTGCCGCTCCAAACGCTGCGTGTCGGCGAGAAGCTGGCCTGTCCGTGTCGGCAAGGGCTAAGGTCCGTCAATGAGGGGTCTGTGTTTCTTGGAGAAGTAGGCATGTCACCTGAGGGGGCAGCAGGCACCTGAGTGGCTCCAGATTCCTGGGTTCCCGGCATGATGTAGGCAGGGTGGGGTCCTGGCTGCTGAGCTGGTGATCACCCGGGCCCTGGAGCGAAGATCAAGTCTAGGACACGGGAGGAAAGATGCCTGGATGGCCACTGCCATGGCGGGGGTCCTGGTTTGTTTGGTTTGCTAACTTCTCCCAAGCCCCTGTGAGGCTACTGTGTACAGTGGGTGCTCAATGGACTTTTGCTGAACTAGTGTAAAGGATAAGACAATGGACAGCGAGTTGAGGGCTTTGCTTTCCTGGTTTCAAGAATTTAGTCCCTGGAGTCCCAGTGTCAAGGGGCCCCTCCCCCTCAGAAGTGTGTCCTTAAGGCACTGTCCCTCTCTTTCCTCTGGTCCCCACTCCACCGTTGGGCAACTCTTGTTAACAAGAAGGCTTCTTCCTAAATTAAAAAAAATAAGTTCGCAGCAATACCTGTATCAGTTACCTGTCTACCTCCTGCTGCAAAACAAAGGACCCCAACCTCAGTGACTTAGTGGCAAAACAAACATTTTATTGTTATGAATATTATTGCTAGATTTAGGCTACAGGTGGGTGGGGAGTAGTGTACGTTTATTTAGAGACACTAAGGATATGTAATATGTGTAATTTGTAGAGTTTAGCTGTTGATTTCCCACCCACAGCATGGGATTGCACATGTCAGAATGCACAGCATTCCAAGGAGGATTTTAAAAATAGAGCAACACGTGCGTAAGTGTTAGCGGACGGCGGGGGGTGGTGGTGCGTGGACGTCCTTCCAGCCTGGGCACCAGCCTCGGTTCTCACATCCTTGTCCCTCTCGCCCCCTGCTCGCGCCTTGGCCCTTGACCAGCTTTCTGGAAAAGCGAGCTGTGCTAACAAGGAAGAGCCAGAAGAGGGGGAGGGTGTGGCTGCGGGGAGCACATCCTGCTGCCTGGGTGTCCGGCTGCCTAGGAGGTGGCTTGGAGTCCTGGGTCCACCTGCCCTGACCTTGGTAAATAAACTGACCAAGTCTCAGTGGACCCCAAGTCACTAGGTTGCTACGAGCACCACGTGACGGGTGCACAACTACACACCACGTGGAGGTCATGCTCTATAAGCTCTGGCTTTGTCGCCGGTGGGCTCACCCTGTCCGAAGCTGGAGAGGCTGGACGGGGAAGAGGAGGGGCTCAGCTCCTGGGACCCTCCCCAGCGAGTGCGGGCGTGGGGGTTTATTCCCGTGAGTGGCAGTGAGACCGTGTACCTCAGATTGGGACTTGAACCCCTGTGTGGGGACTTGAACCCAGCCAAAACCCATGGACTATTTTTTTTTAACATCTTTATTGGAGTCTAATTGCTTTACAATGGTGTGTTAGTTTCTGCTTTATAACAAAGTGAATCAGTTCTACATATACATATGTCCCTATATCTCTTCCCTCTTGCGTCTCCCTCCCTCCCACCCTGCCTATTCCCCATGGTCTTTTAACTTAGATCACACACCTGGTTTCAAGACTTAGTGAAGCTCAGGTTCTTGCTGTCTCATCGCAGAAAGAATTCAGTGAGAGACAAAGTGATAGGTAAGAAGCAGATTTATTTAGAGAGTAACACACTCCACAGGCAGTGTGGGCCATCTCAGAGGGTGAGAAAGGCACCAGGGTATGGGGTTGTCAGTTTTTATAGGGGTGGGTAATTTCATAGGCTAATGAGTGGGAGGAATATACGAGCTAAATTGGGGAAGGGGCAGAGATTTCCAGGAATTGGGCCACCACCTACTTTTTGACCCTTATGGTCAGCCTTGGAACTGTCAAGACGCCTGCATGTGTGTCATTTAGCTGACTTGTTGCAAAGAGCGTATGCCGAGGCTTAAGGTCTAGTGGAAGTGGACTCCTCCGTCATCTTGGACCTATTTGGTTCTAATTAGTTTATGTCATGTCCTCGGGCTATGTCATTCTTTTGAAGGTTGTGCCCTGCCCACTTCCCTCTGTTTCAGCAGGGTGGAGGATGCATGAGGAAGGCTGTGTTCCAGGCTGCAGGTCAGGGCTGGTCCCTCTGGGGCTCCACCCTCTGAAGCAGGCAGGGAGATGGCCGTGGGGGGGGGGTGGGGGGCAGAAGTCAGGCCTTGGGGACCTCACTGTCACAATTGCCATTTCACCCTCCCGCCAAAGCACGGCCCCTTCTCCTAAGTAACCCAAACCGTCTCACAGTGCAGTTTTCCAGATTTATGGAGCAGAACCACTTGTAAGAGCTCCAGCCACTGATACTCCCAGCAGAGAAGGGCTTGGTGGGGCCTGGCAACCGTGGGCTCCGCCTGGGGCATTGAAGACTTCAGCAGAGAGACGTGTTGGGAAAGATGATGTTTTGGAGGAAACAGGGTATGTTAGATCATCTAAGGAAAAAGAGAAAATCCGGGCTTCCCTGGTGGCGCAGTGGTTGAGAGTCCGCCTGCCGATGCAGGGGACACGGGTTCGTGCCCTGGTCCGGGAAGATCCCACATGCCGCGGAGCGGCTGGGCCCGTGAGCCGTGGCCGCTGAGCCTTCGCGTCCGGAGCCTGTGCTCCGCCACGGGAGAGGCCGCAACAGTGAGAGGCCCGCGTATCGCAAAAAAAAAAAAAAAAAAAAAGAGAGAGAAAATCCGATCTCCAAAACATGGCTTGATGCAGCCGTTTCCTAAAAATTACTGTTGGGAAGGTTTTACCGTGGCATTCATTTCAGGCTGATCAACACAAAAGATGCTTTTTAGAATTTTCTTTGAAGTTGTACCCTGACTGCTGGGGACCAGGTTCGAAACTGATGGAATAATCCCCCCCACGTGAGGCCACCACCTTCCCCCCTCATTCCCCTCCCCCTTCACAGCTAGGTCAGGCTGCAAGGAGGGTCCCTAATTACTGGCCCAGGAAAGGCATTTTCTTTTAGAGATTTTTTTTTTTTTTTTTTTTGCGGTACGCGGGCCTCTCACCGTTGTGGCCTCTCCCGCTGCAGAGCACAGGCTCCGGACGCCCAGGCTCAGCGGCCATGGCTCACGGGCCCAGCCGCTCCGCGGCATGTGGGATCCTCCCGGACTGGGGCACGAACCCGTGTCCCCTGCATCGGCAGGCGGACTCTCAACCACTGCGCCACCAGAGAAGCCCTCTTTTAGAGATTTGCTCTTGGGCAAAAGACGACAGCACATCCAATGCAGAAGGACAAACAATTCCATCTGTTCAATTTGCAAAGAAAAGCAGTATTTTGTCAGCTCTCACCCAGGGAAGCTGAGAGTTTATGCCTCTTATAAATTTACCAATTCCTGGTTAAATTTCCCAGAGGTGCTTGTGAACGCACTTGAGACTTAAGCTGAAAGAGTCACATTCAGCTAATACGAGTCTCCTGGCAGCTGCTGGGACCCCGCTGCACACCCTGGTGCCCCTGGCTTTCCTCCGGGGGCTTTGCCAGGCGGTCCCTCTGGTTGAGGCAGCTGTGTGTCAGCATCCCTTTCCTCTGCCTTTGACATTCTCTTCTCCTGGAGGGAGGATGGCATTTGCATAAACACGACTCCTGGTGCTTCCAGCTCATCCTCCAGAGATCCGAAGCCTGTGCCCTTTGTCTATAATCAGGAGTTCTAGTTGCCTAGAAATATTTAAATAGAAAAACATGTTTCCCATTTCCTAACGACTTCATATGAGTTCCGAAATAAAACCTGAGCCATGCACCCTTAGTCATTCCTGCCGTGGAGCTTCGATGGCCCATTCAAGGGCCACCCTTGGAAACGAGCATGTGCCATAAGGGCTGAGAGCAGGTGACTTGCTTGCCGGGGGCGGCCCCTGCTCCATGATGGGAGCCCTGGAGGGAGGAGGGGATCCTGCAGAGGCGCCTGCAGCAGGCCTGGCGGCCTGTGGATTCCGGGGTGCAGTCCCCATGGCACGTTTGGGACTCTCGTGAGGGCTGACAAGGCGGGGCGGGGCCGAGCATCCCTTCTCCCGTTCACCCTGCAGGTGGGTGTGTCATGGGAATAAGCTCTGGCCAGCAGGTGTGTGGAGAGGGGACGCCCCTCCTGTCAGGCCTGGGTCCTCCTCTGGCTTCCACTGCCTGGCCCAGTGCTCACGTTGGCGGGACCGCAAGACAGAAGCTACACGAGAGATGCCAGCACCACTGACTGGTGCTAGACTCCCGCCTCCCTGGGAACCCAGCCTCCCTCACACCACTTCTGGAGTGAAGTGGAGCCTGCAGCTCCCGAGGACGTGGTTTGAGGCCCTGGACCGGCCCCGGCTGTTCCTGCAGGCGTTTTGGGACAATGAGCCCTTTGTGCCCTCCAGCTGGTTAGACTTGGGTCTTGGCCACTTGCCCCCAAAGTGACCTGAGAGGGTCATCTGTGAACTCACCAGATGCCCCCATCATTTATTCACCTATGGATGCCTCCATCATTTATTCACCTATGGGACGAGGAGGCCTGGAGGTCTGGGGTGGAGGGGACAGGGCCCGGTCTCCTCTCAGGGGGATCTGATCCAGCAGCAGAGGCTGGGCAGGGGCAGCTGTGGTGAGGGCTCCCTGCAGGGACCACACACCGTGGCCCCCGGCAGCTAGCTGTCCTGGCTCAGCTCTTGGGTCAGGAGTGCAGTGGGCTGGCCAAGGCGTCACCTGCTGGGCCCCTGACGGGGGCTCTGGAGGGAATCGCTTGGGCTCACCCTGGTCCTTGTGGCTGTCAGATGGAGGTCCCATCCTGCTGGCTCTCAGCGGGGCTGCCCTGCCCCTGAGGCCTCCACGCTGAGCCAGCGCAGCACTTTGCAAACCTCTCGTGCTTCCATCCCTCTGCGCCTGGGCAAGTTCTCAGCTCTCAAGGACCCAGGACGGGACAGGCCCACCCATAATCCAGGATGAGCTCTCTACCATAACCACATCTGCAAAGGCCCCTTTGCCAGGTCTCTTTACAAACTCACAGTTTGGGGACCAGGGCCAGAACTTTAGAATTTCGGCTGAGACCTTCAAAGTTCTATCCCTGGAGGTGCCCCAAGCCCAGAGCACCAGCCGGAAGTGTCTCGGGTTTTCACTGTCCGGGGCAGATTTCATCCCATGACCCACTGGTGCCTTGGCCCTTGAGACAGGATACACTCTGAGCTCTAAAAGACACTCCAGGCTCCCTGTGGGATCGAGGTGCCCTGCTTGCACGGGGTCTGCTTCTGGAACTGGAGCTTAGACAGCAGCCCTTAAGAGACTGCCAGGCAGCCTTGCTCAGGGCGGGTGAGGGGCACCCTGGACATTGGGGTGACAATAGGATGGTGAGGGTGATGCTGTTTTGTTGAAATGAATCAAAACCTCTGAAGAGCTGGAAGACTTGAAAGGCCCCTTGGCTGAGATAGACTGAAATGCAGACACTTCCCATATACACCCACCAGCGGAGGGGTGTGGTGGGCAGAGCTGGCCAGCACCTGGCCCAGGGGGCTCAGAGGGGCTTCCTCTGGCCCTGCTGATCGTGGGTGGCTGAGGAGTCCCTCTTTGGGCCCCGTCAGGGTCCAGGGCTGCCGTAACCAAGAACCACAGCCTGGGGGACTGCAATCTCTTGGTGGGTGAATGCAGGGGGTGCACGAACCCCCCTTCTCCAGGGGCAGCAGTGATACACCGTCACTCTGCTCACGGGCGTCCCTGTGGGCACTCGGAGCACGACCCAACCAGCGAAGGCAAGGGTGGACCTTCTCTGGGGCCCAGTCCTGGGAGAGCCCTTTCCTGGGGCGGGGCTGAAGGCTCCGCAGACACATAGTCTGTCCCCCACGTGTGTAATTCTGGGGGAGCGCGATGCCCGCGCACAGAGGGCTGCTTGTTCTCCCCTCGGAAATCTCTTTCAGAGGGGCAGTACCGCTCTGCAATCTGGTTTTTAAAAATATCACTGGGGGAAAAAAGAGCATTAACATGTTTGAGGGAAATGTGTTCTGGTGTAAATGAGCAATTAAAATATAATCAGATGCTGCATGCAGAGCCAACGCAACCTGCTGAAATCACACTCTCTGTCGGCTCCATAAATACACGCGTGCTCGCCTGTGCACATACGCTGCCGCGTGGCCATCATCGGAGCTGGGATCAGCTGCCTGCGTTGTTCTTCACATGCACCGTCGCCTGGAATCTGCTCCCCCCCTCCCCTCCCCCTACACACACACACACACACACACACACACACACACAGCCGTAGATCGTATAGTAAACACACACCCGTATATCATGGTTTTGATGGCTAAGAGAGATGACATATTATTCTATTTTTCTTTTAAAAAGGGCCGAGGCTCCTGGAAGCTGCCAAGTGGATAATCTTGCAGTCGACAACCATCACAGCCCTTGAATCTCAGAGTCTGGTTTCTATCATCTTTTTTCCAAATGCCATTTTGGTGGAACAGGCTCGTCCTCCGGACGGGAAATCTGTTGCTCCTTTGTTAGTCTCCACAACAGGCCAAACAGCACTGCTTTGCTGGTGACAGCTGGCGCTGACTCAGGAGGGGACATCTGTTGGTTTTGCTTGTCCAGACCCACAGTGCCCCCCGCCCCAGGCCGGCCCCCCTGCTGGGTCCCAGGGGCCTCTGTTCCTGAGAGTCCACCCTGCATGGCCTTATGTGGGAGCCGGTCCTCTCCTCCCCACGCCTGGTAATCAGTCCCCATTCCCACTGCCCCAGGGACACTAGATGGATGCCCAGAATCCTTCCTGCTTGTTGGGAAGGGCAGGCCCCTGTCACTGGTTGCTAGGCTGGTTCCAGCAGAGCTGGGGACAGAAAGAGGCACAGAGCCCTGGTGACATCGCTCTAACCCTTGATCCTGCCGTACCTGAAGCTTGCCCTGCCCACCCCGCTTTTTCTCAAGCTGGTTTGGCTTGCGTTTCCATCTCCTGCACTCAAGCATCATGACTGTGGGTGCTTGAGCAGAAATGGACACACCAAGCCCTCCACGGGCCCTTCAGACATCACTCGCTGGTTCCAGATCCACATGGCTGCTGAATCCTTCATGTGTGAGGTTGGAGAAATGGCAGCAAAGCATTGAGAGAAAGCCCAAGCTCTCATTTTTCTGTAATCAGTTGCAGAATGATGACGGTGCCACGCATGAATAGATTCCCGTCTTCTCTGGAAATTTCAAGGCTGGGTAATGAAGACATTAGTTCCTGGGATGCTTCGGTCTGATGGGAGCTGAGTGAAGATAATTTGCTCCTTCCCGTGACAGCTAATGATTAGCTTTGTGACAGCATGTCGCTGTCTCAGACTGATTTGCCTACACAGCCAGCTACTTAAGAAAAACAAGTTTTTGAGAAAACATAGTTCTAGGGCCCTAGTGATACTTCTTTCAAAATATTTCAGAAGTTCCACCTGGCATCTTCCTAGTCTGAACATTCCCGAGCAGCTGGAGTCCGCTTCCTTCCTGCCTTGTCGGCAGTGGGTTCCCGGCTTTGTCATCCAGGTTTAGGGGGGCCGGGAGGGGCCGTCAGCTTCTCTGCAGATCTCCTTTGCCTTTTAAAAAAAATTTTATTTTATTTATTTATTTATATTTGGCTGCGTTGGGTCTTCGTTGCTGCATGCGGGCTTTCTCTAGTTGTGGCAGGTGGAGGCTACTCTTGCCCAGCAGCCATGGCTCACGGGTCCAGCCGCTCTGCAGCACGTGGGATCCTCCTGGACCGGGGCACAAACACATGCCCCCTGCATCGGCAGGCGGACTCCCAACCACTGCGCCACCAGGGAAGTCCGGAGGCTACTCTTCATTGTGGTGGCTTCTCTCGTTGTGGAGCACGGGCTCTAGGCGCTCGGGCTTCAGTAGTTGTGGTGTGTAGGCTCAGTAGTTGTGGAGCACGGGCTTAGTTGCTCCACGGCATGTGGGATCTTCCCGGACCAGGGCTTGAACCCGTGTCTCCTGCATTGGCAGGAGGATTCTCAACCACTGCGCCATCAGGGAAGTCCCTCCTTTGCCTTTAAAATAAGAGCCATGGGGGCTTCCCTGGTGGCGCAGTGGTTGAGAGTCCTCCTGCCAATGCAGGGGACACGGGTTCGTGCCCTGGTCCAGGAAGATCCCACATGCCGTGGAGTGGCTGGGTCCGTGAGCCATGACCGCTGAGCCTGCGCGTCCGGAGCCTGTGCTCCGCAACGGGAGAGGCCACAACAGTGAGAGGCCCGCGTACTGCAAAAAAAAAAAAAAAGAAAAGAAAAGAAAAAAAAAGAGCCATGGGAAATTACTCTGATGCCAACATTTCACTCCGTTCTTCACCCTCCGATGGATGGATGAGGGGCCTTTGACTTTGTCAAATCCTGTTAAAATAATAATAATTTGGTGGAGACACCAGGTTGACAGTGGATGAAACCGAATTGTCTGTGAGTTTGGATGGTGGAAGCAGAGGATGAACACACCATTCTCTCTCCATTTCTGTACGTTTGGCAGTTTCACAACAAAGTTAACAAAACCAAGTCTGGATTAAATAAAAATGTGTGTATTGAGTCGCAAGTCTCTGCTTGCAAAGTCTCTGAGCTGGAGATCAGTCGGCTGAGAATAAATCTCAGAATTCGTCCATTGAGGTATCTTGCCGCCATTCCCGTTCTTCTCGCTGGGAAACCAGTGGGAGCGTTTATATCACAGACGCAGAGCCCAGCGCTCTAAGGCACATTGTCCCATGTGGCTGTCTGGCCTTAAGCCATCTCTGTAACCTCTGGAGCTTCATGAGGCTGAGCCAGGCCCAGCCCAAATTAGGACGTGAAATGAAGACATTTCTCTTCAGAGGTCCCGAGGTCCTGTTTGGGGGACTTCTCTTGCAGGTGGCACCCTCTCCATCTGCCTTTTCTCTGGGGCTCTGTGTGCCCTGCCCCCCTCTAGCCTCCTCCTGCATCATGCAAATCTGCCTTTGGGGAAGTAACTGATGCTAATTCAGACTAAAGGGCAAATGACTGCTAAGGCTTCATGTACCCTCTTTTCCTTTATATCATATCACAGTAGATTTTTTTTTTTTAAAGAGAAAACAACAAAGACCTGACTGTGGTGTGATGGCAGCTGGGGGGGCGTGTGCGGGGTCTGAGCTGCGGGGCTCAGGAGTGGGGCTTGGCTTTCAGGCCGCACTCCATCCCCTCCCCGAGGCTGGTGGATCAGGCACCACGTCCCCACCTCCGCCCTCAGAGATGGCAGTTTTCTTCATTCTGCAGCTTCACAACGTTCAGTCACAACCTGGTTGTTAGACGAGTCCACGGTGGCCCTTGGTAACCAGAGGGTGGTGTCCACTGCGAGGGGGAGAAGGCTCGTTTCAGCCAGTGCTTGAGCTGTTTAGATGTCACCTGTCACCCTGAGCCTGGGAGGCTCCTCGTGGAGCCAGATTCCTACTGAAACACTCAGCGCCTTTCCCAAGAAACAGCTCAGCGGGGCAGGCCGCTCAGGGAACATGACCCCTGGGGGAGCCCACCCCCCATGCAGCTCTGGTCTGAATTCAGTAGTTCTCGCTCTGGGCAGGTTCTGTCATCAGAGATCAAAGGTGGCCGGAAAGAGAAGGCCCAGCTGCTGCATTGACTGGTCCCACCACTGCAGCTTGGAGGAGGGAGGGGGACGGGGGGAGGGGGACGGGGGGTGGGGCTTTCCTGGAGGAAGAAGCCTGGAGCAGCCCTCCTTGCAAGGAGTCCTCCTCCCCCTGCTAAGCTGCCAGGACTCCTCAGGAAGCTTGAGCTCTGTTACTTCCGTAGAACGTAGAACGCAGCAGGCTTATCCACAAGTTCGTTGTAAAGCCTTCAGTTTAAGGGATCGCACCTGGGGTTTCCCGGGACGAGAAGCCCAGCTTCCTCCACGGTCATTGTCTGCATCTTGCTCCTCTGTCTCTGGGCATTGGAAACCTGTGCCTTTCCTTCCCAAGGAGAAGGCAAGCAGGCAGTTCACCCTCCAGAGAAAAGCCGGGCGTCGGCGTGTGGATGGGACTTTCCCTGTGGCCTTGGTGAAGCTCCAGCTGGAGGCGAGAGATGCGTAAGGCCCACGATGGGTCTGGCAGCTTCCCAAGTTCACTCGTCCTTAAGACAAAGCAAGACTTCCTGCCCTGCCACGCAGACAGAGAGTAGAAAGGGCTGTGTACAAAGTGGCCCCCGTGGACCATCCCTGGGGAACCAGGCTGGGGAGGCCCCCACCCCATCCCATCCCACCCACCACTCACCTGCACGGCACCCCTGTTCCCACCCCTCCCCCACCCCCATGCCCCTTTCCCCTCCCTCCTCCCCTCCCTCCTCCCCCCTCAGCAGCTCATCCCTCCTCCAACCATCCGATCCTTGCTAAGACAGGAGGGTGGTCACCCGAAACCTGACCTCGTGTTCCGTGCTCTGACCACCTGCTAGCCCTGTCCTGGCCGGTGCTGCAGGCTTATGCATGCTGCCCTCAGAGCTCTCCTGGCGAAGGTGGGATATAAATACTCGAGGAAATTGCCGTTCTTGTGGTGCTTGTCGTGAAGACGCAGTCATTAGGTGCAAACCAGACCCACGATGGGGTCTTTGGGGCGAGAAACGGAGGCCGTGGGACTAATTAGGCTCCTAATCAGGGACTCCAGGTGTGGTGATGGCCTGAGTAGCCGTGATTAATCGTGGAGGGCTCGGGGAAGTGAGTGACTCCCGGGGGTGCTGACAGTACAGCCTCCGGGATTGCCTGTATGCTCGGGGATTGTGTGGGCGGGGCTGGGAGATGGACAAAGCAAAAAGCGGTCGCCTGAACTTGATGACGAGCCCCCCACTGCCTGCGGGGGGCAAAGACCCTCCCCAGCGATTCTAAACCAGCGTGTGTGCGGGCAGTGGATTCTGCCCTTAAAAGCAGGTTCCCACAAGGTTCTGGTGGAGGTGGTAGGGTCCCAAAGCCCGAGAAAGGCCAGCACAGTGGACAGATGTCCTGGGGATACCTGAGTTCCTAGGACAGGCAGCGAGTCCTGGCGGGAGTGTGTGTGATGATTTATGTTCTGTGTCAACCCGACTGGCCACAGGGTGCCCACGTGGTGTGCCTGGGACTCACACCATCAGCTCCCCTGGTCCTCAGGCCTTCGGACTCAGACTGAACTTGACCACCGGCTCTGGGCCTCCAGCCTGCAGACGGCGGACGTGGGACTTCTCGGCCTCTGTGGCTGAGAGCCAGCTCCTCGGAATGCCTTCATATTCGTGCGTTTATACACACCTTCTGGGCTCTGTTTCTCGGGAGAACGTGGGCTGATCAGTTCTCCCTGCCTCAGTGTCCCTGCTTGAGCAGCAAGGATGATGATTATTGTAATTATTTTAAAAACACTTTTACCGCATTTACTATAATCTGGGAGCTCGAGTCCTCGTGGGCCCCAGTGAAATTGATACCGTGGTCTCATCCCCGTTTCGGAAGTGGGGAAACCGAGGCACGGAAAGGTCAAGTCAAACTCCCAGGACTGGGCTTCCCTGGTGGCGCAGTGGTTGAGAGTCCGCCTGCCGATGCAGGGGACATGGGTTCGTGCCCCGGTCCGGGAGGATCCCACATGCCGCGGAGCGGCTGGGCCCGTGAGCCATGGCTGCTGAGCCTGCGCGTCTGGAGGCTGTGCTCCGCAACGGGAGAGGCCACAACAGTGAGAGGCCCACGTACTGCAAAAAAAACAAAAAAACAAAAAAACCCTCCCAGGACCAACAGAACTGAACCCACAGATCCGCCCAGGCCTGTTAAACTCATGCTGAGCTGCCAGCCCCGCCTCATGGGTGTGGAGGTGGGGTGAGGTGTGCACACGTCACATGCAGCTACTGAGTTAAGTAGGAAATCGTTGACTCCATCACCACCACTCTGCCGGGCCCCGTCCTGGCCCAGAGTCAAGCCGCCCACTGGGAACCTCCACGAGAGCCAGGAGGACATTGGAGGCCTCGCCTCTTCCCTGCACGGCCAGGGTGGAGGCCGGGCTCCTCCAGCGGCACCTCCCTCGAGCCTATGGCCCAACCCAACATGACTTGGAATAAATGATCGAGTTCTGAATTAAACACCGCAGAATGTAATTACCGTGGCAGCCAGCTGAGAATAAAATGGATTATACATGTAACAGTCATCAAACAGTTATTGCGTGTGCGTGGCTAATGTGCTGCCGATTGAAATAAATCTACATGCAAACTACCATTCAGAGCAACTGCTCTCCAGCGCATCTTTGTGCCCCCAGGAGCTGGGCTGGGGAGGAAGTGCCTCAAAGTGCCCCCCAGCACGACTGGTCCTTCAGGGACCACCACCGACCCCAGCCTCAGTCCACAAGGGACACAAAGGGTCCTGGACCGACCAGGATGATGGCAGTCGAGCACCCTGTGTCCAGGAGCGTCCTCGGGGCTCTGCACAGAAGTGATCCATCCTCACCTCGCCTTATGAGGTCCCTGTATGGGTCCCACTTACAGCTGAGAACACTGCGGCAGGGCTTCGCCATAACTCTCCCGAGGTCAAACCACTTGTACGTGCCAGAGCCCGGGTTCAAACCCAACTCCAGGACCAGGTTTGGAGCTCACTTCATGGGACAGCACTTTAGAAGCGAGCGAGTGTCTGTGTGTACATGGTCACACTTGCACACGCCCACATGTGTGCCCACGCACTGTCATTCGACGGGGTGAGGCTCCAGATTTCAGCAGATGCCCCAGAGTCCTGAAAACTCATGTAGCATCCCACCAGCCCCCTGAGGGGGGATCCTCCCCAAATTGGAGGTGGGGAATTGTGAAGGATGGGCTGGGACCTGGGTCTCAGAAGACCCCACCCCACCCCCAGGGGAGGTGTCCTGTGAAAGGTCCCCTTGCCTGGGGGCTCTGGCCACATGGCCACAACCTGTGAGAATGTGGCCCCCCAGGCGCCCCCAGGCCTAACCTGGCTGCTCAGGTGGAGGAATAGCTGGGGGAGGGGGAGGGGGAGGGGAGGGGGAGGGTGCTGCTCCAGCCAGTGGATCCAGGTATTTCTGGTTCCCCTGGGGCTCCACCCCAGGATGAAACCGCACCCCAACCTGCAGTTTGCTCACTTGTATCTGGGCTAATTTCTGGGTCAATTCACACCTGTACCTTGTAGGTTCAACTGCTGTAGCGATGACTTCCCCCACGGTTCCCTGTGGAAGGACATTGGGCAAATTCCACCTTTTCAATGAGTCTTGCTCCTTCCTCTGGTGGCATTTCAGGAACTGGCATCTGATATTTGTGCCATATCCCTCCTGGGGAGCTGCCACATCTACCTCCTGCATGCGCGGGGCTCAGACCAGCTGGCCGGCCAGTGGGGTGTGCGGTGCCACCGCCGCAGTGGGAGAGCCACCAATGCCGGCCTGTTCCCCTGCAGCTGCTTCTCCTGAGTCCTGGCCATTGGGCAGCGATAGCCACTGCCTCCTGGGCCCCACTCATTGTCCTACAAACACTACTGAGCACCGGCTGTATGCAGGCACTGTTGCAGGGGAGCAAACGAGATCCCAGTCTTTAGGGCACTCACATCCCGGCAACAGACGGCACAGCTACTGATGCCACCATGGTTGGAAGGTGTCAGGCACCTTGGAACCAGTTATGGTCGGGGAGCAGGGGTGCCAGAGCGGGATGTGGGCTGCCATTTCCCCGAGGCCATCAGGTTGGGCCTCATGGCGAAGGAGACGCTTGATCCAAGACTGAGTGGGAGCCGTGGGGATGTCTGGGAAGATGGAGCTGCCCGTGCAAAGGTGCTGGGGCAGCAATGGGCCTGGTGCTTGTGTGGAGCCGCAAGGAGCCTGTCTGACAAGGACAAGGTGTCGGGTGTGGCCGGAGGGTGGGGCCTGGACCTCAGCCCTCCCATCTCGGAGGGAGTGTGTGACCTGTTTTTGTCAAAAGCATCCTCTGGCTACTGGTTTTCGCTCCAGATGGAGGTGCTGGAGATGTGGATCCTCCTTCCACCCTGAAAATCTGCCTGTTCCTCCTCGGTGTTCACTTCCTCCTCCCGGCCCTGGCTCACAGGAGGAGGTGGGCTTGGAAAGCCTCCCAGCTGGGCTTCTGTCTCGGGCAGTGGTCTCACCTTCAGAGAGGTCCCCACGGAGGGCCGAACTGTTGTTCCCAGAGGCTCTGCGGCTCCGAGGGCCTGGCTCCCTGTCTGCCTATGCCCCTCCCCACAACCCCCAGGCTGCATCTCCCCACTTCATCTCTGCTCCCCAGCCCACCAGCCTGACATATGATGCCTAATTACCACGGGGACTCCAGTGACAGCCCAGAGCTCCCTGGGTGTGTTTGATGTTCTGATGCTTTAATACCTGATTCCGATTCTTGGGGGTTTCTCTGCCTTTCATTTCATATTCTGCTTGTTTGTGTCACTTAAACATTGATGCGTGCTGTCAACAAGGAGGGGCTGTTTTGTACGCTCTTTGAAACATCCCAACCTGCCCACTAAGCTGTTCACCTCAAATGGGTGAATTACACGCATGTCATTTATATTTCACTAAAGCTGTTTTTTCTTAAATGTCATTTTTAATAAGTTCCCACCCAGCTCAACGGGTGCACACACCACAGACACACCCCTTCCAGGGCAAAGACAGGAGTAAAGGAATGCAGAAGCATGGGCTCTGCCAGGTGCCTGGGGTCCTGCCCCCCGAGGGGGTGCACCCCAGGCCTGGCTGGTGGGGCTCTCGGGCCTGGTGCGGGGCAGGTACATGGGGCAGATGCTCAGTTAATGCTTGGCTGTCGTCTGTAAGACCGCGAGCCTGTTTGTTCCTTGCTTAAACCCAGGCCCTGCCCAGTTCCCAGCAAATAGAGGGTCAGGATTTGAGGAAGGATTGGTCTCCAGCTCACATCTCAGAAACGTCTCCCAGGGGAGTGGAAGGGAGAGACCCCCATTTTGTTTCGACCTGCATTTGAGGGGCAGGGGACGCTGGCTGGAGAAGGGACTGGGGTCCATGTGGGCAGGTGGGCCGGTGGGCCTGGATTCCTGTGCCCAGAACGCATCTGTGCTGCCCCTGGTGCCTGCGGCCACAACTGCGGATCCCCTGAGCTCCCTGGTACCCATCTGGGAGGTGCGGGGCTGGGGGCCGGCTCGGAGCTCACAGCCAGAGCTGGTGCTGGGGGACCCCCACCCAGTCCAATTAAGCAGCCCATTCCTCCACACCCCTGGACTCCGGGGACTTCACAGACCCTCCCAGAGTGGGAGGCAGAGGTGCCTGACACGCCCTGTGCGATGAGGCCCCAAAACGAGGGAGCCACCTTCTGATAGCAGCCATGATCCAGATCCCTTCTCTTCTGCTTCTTCCAAGAAGCGTCACTGAGAACCGCAGTCGCTATCCTCCGGCCCTCAGGAGATGAAGCAGACACGGTCACGGCCCAGCCTGGTCATGGCTCTGTCACATTTGGACATTTAGGGAAAGAGTAACCCTGTGCCGGGTCTCACCTGCATGTATACACGTGTTCACGAACATGCATGCTGACCGCAGCGCTGGCCACCCTGACCGAATCCCAGTGCTCCATGACAGTGGCGGGAAGTGGGACTCTGGCTGAGGACCCAGCCCCCCCCCGCAACCTGAGTGCTGGGCCCTGAAGGGAGGAGACTCTTGGGTCACAACTGCGGAGGGGTCTTTTCAAGGGGTGGGGGGACACCCACTGGGGGAACCCAGCCAAGCGAGTGCTCACCCCGGGCAGCCCACGGCGAAACAAACTCACAAAAGCCCACTTGGAGGATTTGCAAAACTGCCGAACTTTGCAGATTTGCAGAAATAAAACACACGGGGCAGGAACATATGCTTTAAATATTAAAATATATTTTTACATACCCACAGTTTTAACTGAGGACACCAACAATCAACATTCCACGCAAGTCCCGACGCCCAACGGGTAGAATTCACAAGTGCTTAGCACACCATCAGGTAAAAAACAAATTCTATAAATAAGTGTTTATGTAAAATATGGGTCCATAAGTACATCCTTGGTCAAGTTGCTCCCGTCCTGCTGCAGGGCTGTGCGGCCCCAAGGACAGGAGGTGACAGCAGGTTTAGAACACACGCAGGAGAGGGGTCCACGTGGATGTGCCCCGGGGACGGCAGCCCACCGGCCTCCTCTGCATCAGGAGAAACACAGGAAGGCAGGGCCAGGCCGCGCGCAGGATGGTGTGGACCCGCGCAGAAGCACCGCTAGCTCCAGCTCGCCCACGGGGGTGGGTGCTTTGTCCCTTCCATGGAGCAGCCCCAACAGCGCCAGCATCAGCGGCCTTAACGTCTCCAGAGAGAAGAGAGCTTGTAAACCGCCGGGTAGCCACCAGCTCCAAACACCCGCCGTTTAAAGGAGATGAAGGGATGCCAGAAGGGTCGCCCCAGAGTCCACAGGTGGCTTCACACTTTTTGTAACTACTGACGGAGTTACGCAGGAATCCCAGAGGCTGCTTTAGAAGCACAGCTGTTCGTGTTTCCGAGGGATCCTGAGGCCCCAGGGGATGCTATTTGGCTAAGTCCGTGGGAGAGGGCCAGAGTGTGAGCGGACCAGAGGGAGGCAGCCCAGCATCCGGCCGGGAAGTGGGCCACTCCTTCCGAGCCAAGAGCTGGTCACCCCACTCTCTCTGGCGAGGTCTGGGGGCTGGGGCAGGGGCGTCCACTCGGACGTCTCGCATTCTTCTCCTTGGTGCCTTTGGGGCTCAGTCCCCCCGGACCCAGTGACACATTTTTGCAGGGTCCTCAGTGCCGGGGATCAATCAGGGAGGGGTCATCCCTTCCGGGGAGAAATTAGATAGTGTTCCTGGGAAGTGCCGTGGCAGGCCCGTGCCCCCGGGCAGGCGGGTGGGCTGTCAGATGTCGCTCTGGATCTGGAGGGCTGAGGGGGCTTCCTGAAGGTCCGTGGGGTTGTCGGAGGCTGAGGACTGGCTGGGCAGAGAAGCCTCCAGGCCGTCTGAAGACCCCGACAGGGGCTTGTACAGGAAGCAGGCAGTGGTGAAGAAGACGAAGCCCAGGACCTGGGGAGAAGGGAGCCGCTGGACCTCTCCTGAGCCACCCGCCCAGAGGCCCTGGGTGCTCCCACTTCTGAGCCCCCCACCCAGCCCCGGGCGTCTCACAAGGTCCTGGAGAACCAACCCTGCTCTGGCCAGAGGGTTCATCCGTTCTGCATAGCCAGTCCCTAGCCTGGACCCCAATATTGTTAGGGGGGAATGAAGAGTATGATTTCACTTAAATGCAGAGGCCCTGGATGAAGTAGAGGTGCTTGTCGTGGGCTGAACAGGGTCCCCGCAAAAGAGGTGTCCAAGTCCTGACCCCCGGAACCTGTGAATGGGACCTTGATTTGGAAATAGGGTCTTTGTAGATGTAATTAAGTTAGGGGTCTTGAGATCACTCTGGGTTAGGGTGGACTCCAGATCCAGTGACGGGTGTGCAAACAGAGAAAGGGGAGGGAGGTTCAACACAGTGACACACAGGGAGCAGCCCCGTGATGACAGAGGCAGAGACGGGGTGAGGAGTCTACAAGCCCAGGAGCCCAGGGATGGAGGAGCCGCCAGGAGCAGGGAGGGGCATGGGACAGAGTCCCCCTCAGAGCCCCCAGGGGGGGACGGGCACTGCAGCCAACTTGATTTTGGACGTCTGGCTTCCAGAATGAGAAAAAATGAATTTGTTTGAGCCACCTGGTGTGGGGTCTTTCGTCATGGCCACCCCAGAACCTAAGTCAGAGGTGGCCAGCTTCGGCGGTCACTCCACCGCAGCCACCACCTTGAGCCCCCTGGGAATCACGCAGCCTGGAAGATGACAGTGTGGGCGCGCGTGCTAGCCTCTGTACACGGGTGTATGCGTTCAGCGTGTGAACCCTGGGTTTCCTGGAGCACCGCCCAGGCAGATGGGCCTGAAGCCACAGGAACGAGAGGCTGTTTCCACTCTGTGGCCCCGTGAGCGAGCGGGATAGCACTTAGGGGTGCACCTGGCCACCCCCACCCCCGCTAAAATGAGCACTGACTCTGGGAGCCAATCCTACCCCTGTGCCGAGGCCGCGGGGGGACTATCTGGGCAGACAGCCGTCCCGGGGTCCAGCCTGCTGCTCTGGCCGAGGGACCCTACAACACAGGGAAAAAGAAAAGCAAGGGCCGGCTCCCTGTGCAGGGTGCGTCTATTTGAACTGACCCGTTTGTCCAGAGCCACGCAAATCTCTTCTCACACTTGGCTATTTTTAAGCTAATCTTCAGGGAGATAAACCCCAAGGGTCGCTGAGAATCCTCTGTCTCTGAGGCCCCTCCCGAAAAGGCTCTGCCAGTGGGACATTCCCGAGTCCACCCTGCACCCAAAGGAGAAATCCAAGACATTCTTATATACCAGCCCTAGGATTTCATTGTATTTGGGAAGTTGTGTGCCTTTTCCTCCAATGGGGGGGAAACTCAAAATATAAATACTATGCTTCACCCCACGTAGCAGACGCCCAGAGATACAGCAGGACGTTTCCATTAACAGCTTGAAAGCAGAGGGTCAGGCTAAAAAGCAGGACGTAACTCAAGACCCACTAAGGATGGAGAAGGAGAAGCGCTGCTTGTGGACCCAGCCAGGCGACCCGGCCCAGAGCAAGCAGGCCTGCCTGGGCTCTTGCAGGGGGAGCAGTTTTGATTTCTCCAAAGCCTTAGCTGACCAGAGCCCAGGGGCAAACCACCAAGCCAGGATGGTGAGGGCCCTGGAGGGCAGGGAGCCTGGAGAGTGAGCCCCGGTGACCCGGGCCTGCTGTCCCACTGTTCCCGCCACTGGCATCACATCATCACGGTCCCCAACAACAACAGCTCGAAATGGGGAAGGATCCCACTTCTGGAAACCGGGCTGCAGGATGATGCCCAGGGTTCCAGTGGGGGTTTAAGCTGTTGGAAGACCCCAGTGGCATGCCCAGACGCCCGAGCTAGTTGGAAAAGACTCTTGGTCCTTTGGAGTAGACTCTGGGACTCCCTCCCCCTGCCAGTGCACCTGGGGGCGAGGCCACCCTGCTCACCTTGTACGCCAGCCCTGCGATAAGCAGGTACCGGCTCATGGCCGAGTTCTGGTACACGAAGCAGGAGCCCTGCTGGCCGCACTGGTTCTGCCAGAGCAGGCATGCCTTGTCGATCACCCAGCCAAAGGCGATGGGGCCTGGGATGCCCCCTGCGGAGAGAGGCACATTCAGTACCCGGACACCCCCGGGGGGGCGTCCAGAGACCCAGACCAGGCGGGCTCTAAGGAACGTGACTTCGGCCACTGGTGTTCACAGCGGGTGCAAAGGGGGCTTAATGTTCCTTTCTGTAGGGGCTTGTCTCCATGCCGGGAGATTCCCCACGGTCTTCGACTCTGGTGGAGCCTGTGTGTTAATGAGGAAATGGGGCCCTCTGGGCAAAAACATGGCCATGGGTCCCTCTAGCGGACTGTTAGGGAATGGAGCCCTTCCCCGAGGTGGGCACAGCCTCGTGCTGGAATGTACACCAGCCTGGCGCGTGCCCTTGTGCGGTGAATGCACACCACAACTCTGCGTGGCTTCCTCGCACAGCACAGTACCTAGAGTTCTAACCACGATCCACTGGATTCCTAGTGCAAAGGATCGCTGCTGGTCACAGACACACCTGCAATGGAAAACCGGCGCATCAACGCCTGGGAAGTGTGGCCAAGTCACACCCCACGCCAGTGGCTGAGTCCTGGCGGAGCCCCGGGCCGCGTCCCCAGGTGGCAAGCACCTCACGGAGGCAGTTAGCGCTCTCCTGCCACAGCTCTCCGGGGGCTCGGCACGTACCCCGCAGGGGTCTGCAGAGCTCCGCCTTAGCTGCAAAGGGAAGGTTCTGGGCCAGAGTGAACCCAGGCCCGGGCTTACCGTAAAGTCGCCGTTAGTGCAGGAATGCTGCTGAGGAATGTAAAGATAATTACAACGAATATGAAAAGCAGAAGGAGGGGTTTTCTTTGACAAGTTGAAGTGCATTTCCCTGCGGTAGCATGGCCAAAACCAGAGGAAAAATTCTGAGGGACACAGCTACAGTCTCGGTACACCTGGGGAGCGCAACAACAGCGCTGATTACAGGAGGAAGGGGCGGGGGCCCCCCCAGCGTCCGGGAGCCACCGACCGCCTGGGCAGCAGCCACCCACACTCACCTTCTGGCCACCAGGGCCAGGCGAGGCCGCCTCCGGGCACCCCGCGTGGCAGGGCGAGTAGTACATGAGGCCGTCGGGGCCACACACGGGGCTGTAGTGTTCTGGCTGGCAGTCGCAGGCAGCGTTGCAGGCAGCTGTCAGCCCCAGGTGGCCTTCGGGCAGGAGGCTGCAGGTGCGAGAGAGCGACGGTGGGGTGCAGGCCGGCGTGGGGTCTGGTCCCTGAGGGCCCACGTCTGCAGGTTTCCAGACTCGCCGGGTTTGCTGCACCCGAGGACCGGGGCTTCCTGCGTCGCCTTGGCTCCTAGAATCGCTGGATGTGCTCAGAGCAAAGCAAAGCAACCCTGCGCCGCACACTCCCCACCTGGCTTGGTTTTGGGTAGACAGTGCGTTCGCAGGGCTCGAAATGCAAAAACTGCTGAGTGCCAGGTACGAAGCGTCCCCGTGGCACCGGTCCCTGCCCCGCAGCGCAGGCGGGTGGGCGTCCCACCGACCGGTTATCCGCACCCTCACCACACACTCCCCCTCTCTGTGCTCAAGTGGAGCACGCTGCACGCATCGTTCTGCTCCTGCCTTTTTCCGATCAACACCACCTTGGAGGCGCCCAAGGACTAGACTCCTCCCTCTTGCATGGTACCAAGCCCTCCACTCTGCACCAACTCTTGGCTATTTTGGTTGTTTCCGACCTGGCTGTCTCGACAACGGTACGATGGCGTCCTTGCCCTCGGCACTTGCCCTGTCATCTCTACAGGGAATTCCCAGCCAGCGATTGCCAGCCTGCGTCTACGTCGGATATTCCCAAGTCACCCCCAGCGGGCTGTTCCCCTCACGTGCCCAACTCAGTGACGCACGGGAGCCGAGGCTGGGCCACTTTCCAAGACAACACGGAGAGAGGAGGTGGGGCTGGGACTGTCCCGCTTTACAGACAGAGGGCTGGGGCTCAGGTGCGCGTGTGAGGGACTGGCCATTGGTCCCCGCTGAGGACACCACCCTTACCGTTATGACCACCTCCAGTGACCTCACCTCAAGTGCCCCACACCCGCCTCCTCCCCAGGGACCACTGGTGCCCCCAACAGGTGTGCAGAGGTCTCCCCTCGCCCAGGTGCCACCTGGCCCTCACCTCCCGTTGTAGCTGGCGGTCACGCCCGCCATGGGCACGTTGGGGCAGTGCATGAAGAAGACGAAGAAGGCCAGCATGCTGACCAGGGTACAGAGCAGGCAGAACTTGATGACGCCTGAACCTCGGAGCTTGCAGTTGTTCACAAAGAAGCCGCCCAGGAACGTTCCTCCGCCACCTGCCGGCACCACCAGGTACCCTGTGGAGAGGGAGGGGCTCGGTGACGTCCCCGGAGCCACGGGGGTGGGGCCAGCAACCCCCTGGGCCTCGTCTCCGCTTTAGAGATGGGAGACAGAGGCCCACAGCCATCGGCCCCAATCTGCGTGGCAGCACGGGGCTCTGCACTCAATGTCAGGACCCTGGGGAGGCCATCCGGCCAGCTGCTCAGAGGCCCAGGGGTGCAGGGGCAGAGCAGGAGAGGGAAGAGGAGAGGTCGCTGGGTCCTGCCCCTCCCACCGGGGAGACCCAAGAACTATCGCGCTCCCCTGGCCCACATGGCCTCTGCGGAGTCTGACCACAAGGGGGTGTTTGGAGAAGCTGGTGGCCGCCGTTTGGTAGGAAGTTGGGCTTCATCGGCACGTGGCTTCCAGGCCTGCCGTGGGATGGGGTGCAGATGGGAGGGGGGGCTCTCCAAGGGTGGAGGAGACCTCAAAAACCCTGGGTCCGGTGAGCCCGTCTCCCCAGATGGAGACCGGCTCTGGGGGCAGAGGGGGGCACCCAGAGGACACGGCTGTCCCAGGAGGGGTGTCGGCCGCTGTGGGGTGGGGAAGCAGCTGGCGGGGGTGGGGCTCTGGCAGGTGGGGTCACAGCCAAGAGGCCAGCAAGGAGGGGAGTCTGGGGCACTAGTCACTGGGGACCCCCCGTCTGACACCGCCCCCCCTGGGGGAGGTGCCCGGCCAGGATCGACCCCCGCACACCTCCTGCCTGGCGGGTTCTCGGTGAGGCTGTGGCTGCCCCCTCCGCAGGCCAGCGCTCCCCGCGGACGGGGCCGGAAGGAGGGGTCTGAGGAGGGTTCTCACTCTGGCTGCAGAACGCCTCCGGTCAGGCAGGCCCAGGGCTGCAGCCTCAGGGAGACCCCAGGACACCCACTGCCTGGCTCACGGGGACCGCCAGGCCCGAGGGAGCGCAGTGGGATCTGCCACCCAAACCCGCTCTGCCACAGCCAGGGATGACGCAAAGGGCCAGGCTCTGGGAGGCAAGGGGGCGGCGGAGAGAACGGGTCAGCAGGCTGTGTTCAGCGCTTCCCAAACTGCCCTCGGGAACGACCGTCCTGCCCATCGCAGCAGCAGCCTTTGTAAGCGTGATTAGAGCTGCTGTGTAAGAGCCCAGACACCTGCTCCGGGGCCCCCGCCTGGGGGGACGTGCGCCCCGTGTGGGGAGCACTTGCTGCCTGGGGTTTTCTAGAAGAGACCCTCAAAGGCCCCTCGGTCTCTGAGAACCAGTGAAAAAACGGAGGACCGCCCCCACCACAAGATTCAGGGAGCGTTCTCACCAAACAAGGTGGCAGCTTCCGAGGCACTGAGGCTGAACTGGGACTCGAGGAACTTGGGGCCAAACGTGGACATGCCAGCGATGAGCGTGGCCTCTGTGGCCCCGGCCAGGCAGAGCAGGATGAACGTGGGGTTCTTCAGGAGGAGCCAGATGGAGCTGGATGTGGGAGGGAATGGAGACCAGAGAGAAGAGACCGGGTCAGAGCGGTCCAGAGTCCTGGCCCTTCCCAGCTGCGCACAAAGAGCCTGGTTCTGAGAGGAGAGTGGAGTGGGGTGTGGGAGAGCCAGGGGCATCCCACATGTACCCCAGAGAAACCGAGAGTGGGTGTGGGGCTGGGCTGGGGCAGGGGGAGAGCTGGCACCAGGACCCAGAGCCTGTGGCTTGTTGTGAAAGCCGCTGTCACAGAGGTCGGCTGCAGTGGGGAAAGAGACCCTGAGTAACTGTGACACTGTTGCATCTGCCCCAGGCGTAGCCGGGAGGACCAGCAGAGGGGCCTGAGCCAGGAGCGGGAGGCTGGGGGGGAGGCGTCTGTCACCAAGTCCAGGACCGGGGGGCCCCCAGGAGAGGGGAACGGGGCCTGAGGGGTGGGACCCCTTCTCAGTCGCCAGCTGGTGAAAAGGAGGCACAGAAATCCCTGAGGGTTTGGACCGAGAGGCCCCTCCAAGGAGACCCTGTGTGGGCTTGGCTGTCTCTCCGACTTCTCTTGGTGTGCACCTGGGGGGCAGTGGCCGGTGTAGTGATGCCAGGGGCCTGAGAAATGGCCCTTGGACCTGGCCTGAGAGTTCCCCCTTGAACCCAGTGCACACGGCTCTGCACCCCGCCTGCCTTTCCCGGGCCCGGCCCCTCTCAGCCACCGGATGGCAGGTCCAGGACTCGTGAGTGATGTGGGCTGGGGGACAGTTTTCCCTGGAGCCCTGGGTCCATCGCGGGCACCCATGAGCAGGCAAAGCCTGGTGACAAACGACTGTGGTCCGACCCCTATCACAGCGGCTCCGACAATGGTTGCCTTTGCTCACATTCTCCGTGCCTGCAGCTAAGGCCTCCCACCCAGAGAACCAGCTCCCACCGACCCCACGGGTCATCTTCCACCAGGAGGGAGACCCCCACCCGGCCCAGCCATCAGTGCTGACACCTCCCTGCGCAGGTCAAAGCAGCACAGACACCTTGACACTCCAGTGTTCTTCGTTTTGAGGACACAGGCCAACAGTAAACCGGATTCTGCCAAGTAGGAGCACGTAGGGTGGCCACAGTTAGCCTTCGTGCCCTGGGAGGGAACTGATGCTAATGAAGTCGCCCCCCACCCCCGGCCCCCGCGGCTTCTCAGGGTAACTGCAGAGCGGCCTCCTTCCCCATCCTGCTTCAAACAGGGACCCAATTCCTTCAAGACTGACTTTCAAACTCAAGGACTGAAAAGGTTTCTTTCTGGTCAACAGCCGGAGTCCCACATCCATGAAGGAAACAAGATGCGGAAGAAATGCCATCCTGGTGGGGCTCAGTGTGTGTGTGTGTGTGTGTGTGTGTGTGTGTGCGCGTGCGTGTGTGCGTGTGTGCACGCGCGCACGCGCGTGCATGTGTGTGTTGAGGGGAAGCCCAGGGTGCGACCAGTCCCTTTCCGGTCCTTCGGGGATACTTGCCTGGGCTCAGGGGCAGGTGACTCTCCCCAGAAGTATGTGAACTTCCTTATTTCTTAATCTCAGCCTGCAGGTTGCTTGGCTGAAACTCCCATGTTGAATTGGCTCAGAGAACTAGTCATGACCTTGACAGAGGGCCCATGTTCCGGTATTTATTTTACTATCAGCAACCGGTTTGGGGAACCAAGCCTGGGCATAAACCTCCTTATCCCGGGCTTTTTCCCCGGGTCCACTGGGGACCAAGCTGTTGACGCCCTCGGTGCCAGTGCTGCTCAGACGGAGCAGGTGGCCCTGCCCCGGATGGACGGGGCGAGCCTGCCCTGCCTGGATGACTCTGCCTCCCTGGTCGCTGTGGCCCTGGGCCAGCTCTGCCGGCCTTGGTGGCAGCCTCCTGAGTGGGCGGCTCTTCTGGGGGGTCTAACCAGGTAACGGGTAGCCTGGGGGGTTCCCTGACCCCACGTCACCCTCCCCGTGTTGAAGACAGACGGTGGGGGCTCATTCCCGCCACTAACAGCCTCCACCTGCCACGTGGACACTCATGGGCTCAGGAAGCTGTGGGGCAGGTGGGCACTCAGTGAGGCTGAGGACTCGGGCAGGTGACCCTCCGAGGGTCGCCTCCCCCTGGCCAGGAGAGCCCCCCATGGAATGCCCTGATGAGGGGCACTGGCCGGCCAGGAGCCCCCAGCCCCACGCTGTCCCTCTGAGGCCCCAGCAGCCCAGGCTCTGCTTGTCCCAACAGTGTGTGAAGACAGCAAAGTAAGACCAGGTCAAGTACAAGATAAACAAGAGGTCACTGCCCGAGAGGACTGGCGGCCGCAGGGCAGCGAGGCCAGGGAGCTGGACGGTCCCCTCCCTGGAGCCCTGTGGGCACGTGCAGGTGACTCCCAATGAAACGGTCAGAGAACGGGGAGGAGGGGTGACTCCTGGGGAATGATCCTGGGGGAGGCGGTCAGTTGCTTCCCTGGGGACCGTGGACAAGCTGGCTGTGGGGCAACTCGCCGAGCGTCAGGGATTCACTCCGTGACCATGAGGCGTCAGGCACAGCCCCCAGAGCCTGCCGTGTGGGAGCGCAGACGGGTCCCTGCGTGCGTCCCTGGGTCCCCCGCAGGCCCAGGCAATGAGGGGTGGGCACCACGAGGCTGAGGCCCCAGCCCTTCCGTTGCAACTGGCCCTTGGTGCCTCCAAGCCGGGAGGCTCTGTCTGCTCCCCCTTAATCCCTTAGCCCAAGTTTCGGAGCCAAGCCCTGAAGACTGTTGGGTCAGAAGGAGGTTTAGGGGCTGTGGGCTCCCCATGTGGCCCTGGAGGGGTCACAGGACTCTCCTAGCTTAGGGTCAAGACCCAGCATGTGTAGGACCCTAAAGGGTCTTCAGGACACACAGACACAGACGACAGGCCCCCCCCTCTCATCTTACAGATGAGGTCTGTAAGAGGCAGGTCCTTACAGAGGCAGGTCTCTAATGGTTTTCCCGAAGTCAGGGTTGCTGGTCACCCGGTGGCTGCTGTCCTTTAACTGGTGAGTTTCAGATGCTCTCATGACCACGTAGCGCTGGGAGCCTGGAAGGATGTGAACATCTGTGAGGGGTGGAGACCAAAGGCCCCGATGCCCCTCCTCCTGGGTGTGGGACCAGCCGGTGGACAAGGGCGCCCAGACAGACATCCTGTACGGATGCACCACGATGACGGGTGGCAGGGATGGCGAGGTGGGAGAGAGCCCACGGGCCCAACCTGGGACCAGAGGGAGATGGAAGGTATTGACAGGGGCGCCCATCCCCCGGTGAAACAAGCCTCTTCCGTGGTCCCCGAGCGGGCAGAAGCTGCAGGGACGGAGGGAGCACCGGCCGGGCTGCCCTGCCGGATGGCAGCCCCCGCCCAGGGGACGACGATCCTGGCCCCACCACTCCTGGCAGGCAGGAGGAGCAGGGCATGGGGTGTCCTTCTGCGGGACGCACCCACCTGGCAGCCGCCGCGGGTAGCCAAGGATGGGCACGGCGATGAGGAAGGCGGCAGCTCCAGTGCCCAGGAAGCCCACCCACCAGGCGCCGACCCACAGCGGGCTCTCGGTGGTCAGCTCCGTCCTGCTGGAAGAGGCACGTGGGGGCAGTGTTGTGCTCACGGCGTCTAGGGCACACACGCCGGGCATCCTGTTTGCTGGTCATTGAGAGGCGGAGACCAAAGGCTCTGCTTGAGGCCCCCGCCCTGATGCCCCACCACCCCTGGTCTGGGACCAGCGGTGGACGGAGGGCATCGGGACGGACACGGGGTGGGCTTGCACCAGGGGACCCTGCTCAGCCCCACCCCTTCCTCTGGGGCCTGCGAGGCTGCCTCCCGATGAGGCCATAGGGGCTGGGGGTCCCGGAGGGGCAGGGCAGAGGGTGGGTGGCTGGTGCCCTGGCCTCGTGAAGCTCAGGGGTCTTGCCTGTGACCCCCGCCTGCAAACAAGTGCACCTTTAAATTCAAAGGTATGTGGGAAAGAAGCCTGGTCTGGGCAGCCAGGTGGACAGGAGACAAGGGGCTGGCAGAGGCCAGCCGGCTGCCCCCGAGTTGTATTCTGGGGAATAAACTGGCAACTGAGCCAGTGCTGTGCTTTCCTGAGTTCTGTGAGCCATTCTAGCAAATTACTAGAAGGAGGGGTCCTGGGACCCTCCGACGTGCAGCCAAGTTGGACGGAAGCGTGGGTACCCGGGAGCCACCACTGCGGCTGGCGTCTGAAGTGTGGGTGCTCTCGCTCACCTGGGGGGTCTGAGCTGACTCCAGAGTCAGTGTCAGATTGCGGTGAACTGGGGACACTCGGCTGGTGTCCGGAGAGCACTGGAGACTTGTTTGGTGTAGACCACCCCCCAAAAAAAAGAACCTCCCGGTGGCGGCAGGAAATCCCCTCTTGGTTCCGCAAAGGGCATTGGAGCAATTGCGGCCTGGTCCCTTGCAGCTTCGGGAGGCCGTCCATCCATGCTGTCCCCTCCCTCAGGCCACACTCTCCAAGCTGCCCAGACTCCCAGGCCCACCAGAGCAAGGTCGGCCTGGACCTCCCCCACCCGGGCCGCCGTCCTCCTGCACCAAGAGTGGGCGTCTTCTCTGTGGGCCCAGGTCACTCACCGGTGGCCTATTTCGGTGTAAATATTCAGCAGGGCACCTCCGACCAGGTAGCCGGCTGCGGGGCCGAGGATGGCCGCGGTGTAGAAGATGGCTGGAGGGGAAGCAGAGCCGTCGGGGACCTGCTGCGCCCTCTGCGCCACCCCTCCGGCCCACCTAAGACAAGCCCCGCTTGCATTTCTGCACCTCCACCCCTACCCCCAGGCACGAACCCCTTTAAACTGGGGTTTTCATGGCACAGTCTCCACTGTGTCTGATATCGGCTGGTGTCAACCTTTCAAGGTGTTTTAAAAATATTTCCCTCAAAGCCCCTGTAGACACCATTTGGACTCTTTCCCCCTCGAAAGAGCAAAGATCCTAAGACTCATTGTGCAGGATGAGGGCGGCACCCATGCAGCTCTGCAGGCTCACCCGGGTCCCACATGCCCCCGTCCCCGGAATGGCAGCCGCTACGTGACACGGACGAGCAGAGTCCACGGTGGACGTAATGAAGCAGGGCAGCGAGCACAGCTGGCTGGGCCGGGGCGCCGGCCGCGGGCTCTCCACTGACCCCGACCCCTTCCCTGGGAGAGCTGACCTCGCAGGAGGGACTCGGGGAAGCGGCTGGCCTGAGGCTGAGGACACGGAAATCTCACCCCAGCTAAACGAGAAGGTCTCAGGGGCATCTCGAGGCTCGAGCCCAAGCCCTGAGGGTGGCGTGGCAGCACCCAGTTCTGCAGCCCAGCCACCAGCCGAGCCCGGCTCACAGGATCTTAGTTCCCTGACCAGGGATCAAACCTGGGCCCCGTGCAGTGGCAGCGCGGAGTCCTAACCACTGGACCACGAGGGTCCGCGTGCTCCAGACCCCGTGGGATGTGCCAGGGATCAGGCTGAGGCTGGCGAGCGCCACCTCCCTCACCCGAGGTGTCGGGTGAAACGCAGGCCCGTGCTGACCTGCCACCTCGCCTAGGAGCACCTGGGGCCAGTTGGGGCCGCGTGTGGCCAACAGGGACATGCATGTAGGGGGCTTGGACGGGGCAGGGCTCTGAGTAGACGGCCGGCTGGCGTCACCACCATCACACCCGTCCCACTCACCGATGTAGACAGGCGAGTAGCTGGACTTGACATTCTCGTCCAGGTAGGTGACGCCCAGCGTGTAGAGCGGGGTGGCGCCCATGCCGTGCAGGAACTGGCCCAGCATGAAGACCAGCTGGTAGCTGGATAGGCCAGAGGCGCGGCCCCCACAGGTCGCGCTGCGGTTGGCCCGGCATGTTCCGACGGCCTCGTCCACCTGCACCTCGTAGGGGCCGGTGGTGAAGTGGGGCAGTGAGAAGACCAGCGAGCCAGCGCCCATGACCAGCACGCCCCAGCCCAGCCAGCGAGGCTTGTGGCCGTGGCCTCCGAAGTAGCCAACGAAGGTGAGGCAGAGGCAAGCGGCCACGTCGTAGGAGCTGGCAATGAGGCCACTGTGGTAGCTGTGCAGGTCGTAGCGCCGCTCGATGGATGTGATGACCGTGTTGATGAAGCCGTTGACTGTCATGCCCTGCAGGAAGGAGGCCGCGCACAGGAACAGCAGGAAGCCCCGGGGTGTGTTGAAGGCCTGCAGGCACGTGGGCGTGAAGGCCCGCCAGCCGCAGGCCTCGCCCGGCCGCCCTGTCGCCACGTAGCGCACCTCCCCGGCCGCCCGGGGCCCACGCTTCTCGGGCCGCGGCTGGCACAGCGGCTGGCTCAGGGGCGAGCCAAGGGACGCCCGCCTGCTGGGGGGCGTGCAGTCACACTCGCTGTTGGTGGCCAACGGGGGGCCAGGGAAGACCAGCTGCGGCATCGAGACGAAGTGCTTGTCCCCCATCGAGTGCTGCGGCATCTCCGAGGGCGTGACAGCGACAGCGGGAGTGGATACGGAATTCCCGCGGCGGTCCGACCTGCGGGAAGAATCCGTCTCCAGGAGAACCCTCCCCCGGCCTGTCCCCGGGGGCACCGACGGCTCTGCCTGTACGCTACCCAGCCTGGTGAGGGCAGCCTTTCTGACCAGCCCCCTCCCCGAATCCAGACCCGCGCCCTCAGGGCAGCCCCGGGCCTGAATGAGGCCACAGAGCTGAGAGTGGAGCTGAGACACAGCAGGACTGGGTCAGACGCCATGTGAGCCCCTGGACCGCCCCGACCCGCACCTTCCCCACGGCCTTGGCTGGCGGCCTGAGCTGTGCGCTCTGCCAGGGGCAACTGACCGTGCCTGCCCTCAACTCCAAGCCCAGCCTCCATTCTTCCCTGAACTCACACCCGGCCAGCCTTGTGCTCTTTAGCATGAAAGGGAAATCCAACTTAGTCCAGCGTGTGGAGAGTGTCGGAAATGAGGAAGGGGGTACAGGCAGGCCCACACGGGCCCCCGGGATGGCACCGGGCGGGAGGGTCGGCTGGCGCTGGGCCTCGCCCGTGGCTGGTCTCTCGAGATGCTGAAACCGCTGCAGGTCGCAGCCCCGCTGACAGGTTCAAGGGACACTGTGCCAGTACTCCATCTTTCTGCAAACTCCCAGCCCGACCTGTTCCCGTTGCCCTATCTGGGCCCTCACTTTGACTCCCAGCCCACGGACCAAAAGGAGCTCAGTCGGGCCTGAAAAATGGCTGCATCTCGAGGCTCCCGGGGCTCCCACACACCCCCAACACCCCCAAGCTTTGAGAAAAGGCGGGACCTATTGCCAGGTAAACAGATCCTTCTGGACCCCCCAGGTGGCGACAACCATTCTGCATCTTAAGAGGAAAAAACGCTGATTTTCCCAACAGAAGTAAACTGGTCAGCACAGGTACAGTCGCTGTGACAGGAAACACCTGATCTTGGTTGTACCCACAGCCCCTGGGCCCCTGTGCGAGGGTCTTCAGCCGAACTCAACACACTTCCATCGGGTTACCTCTCGCTATGGGCCGAACCGTGTCCCCCAAAGAAAATACGCTGGAACCTTAAGCCTCAGCTCCCTGGAATGTGAGTGATTTGAAGGGGGGGCCTCTAAGGAGGTGACAGGTAAAATGAGGTCACGGCGGGGGGGACTGGTCCACTACGGCTACTGTCCTTTAAAGGAAGGACTCTGGACCCAGACAGGCACACAGGGAGAACCTGCTGTCGGCTACTCAGGGCCCCGAGGCGGCCTCAGACCCCCCACTGCACATGGGTGTCAGTGATGTCGGGAGAGGCCGCTGCCCAGAGGGCTGACGCTGCCCCCAGACTTGTCTCAGATTAGACTTGGTGGACCGAGTCCTTCAGGCAGCTAGTCACAGAGCACCGCTCTGCTGGGCCCCGAGCCGGGGACGCGGAGGGGCAGAATGGTGGCTCCCCACCCCCGGCCCAAAAAGATACATCCTCCGACCTTGCACATGACCTTATATGGAAAAAGTGTCTTTGCAGGTGTGATCGGTGATTTGAGACGAGGTCCTCCTGGCTTGCGGAGGGCCCCACATCCAGCGACAGTGTCCTTATTAGAGAAGCCACGTGATGGCGGAAGCAGAAACTACAGTGATGAGGCCACAAGCCAAGGATGCCGGTGGGGAGCTGGAAGAGGAGGGAAGGACCCTCCCCCGGAGCCTCCAGAGGGAGGGCAGCCCTGCACCCACCCTGACTTCAGACTCTTGGCCTCCAGAACTGGGCAGGGAATAGAGTTCTGTTGTTTTAAGCCCCCAGTTTGTGGTCGTTCGTTACAGGACACTCACGCAGCCCCTAGGAGGCCCGGCTTCCAGGAGACCACAGGCCTGGAGGGAGGTGGAGTCTAACAGATGCTCAGAACAGGACGTGAGCCCAGTGGTAAGGGCAGAGGGCGTTAGCACTGAGGGTCCTGGGCGGCGGGGCGGGGAGGGAACATCGGGAGTGCCTCTGGGGGAGCTGCGCCTGGCGTGGGCCCTGCTGCCAGAGAGCAAAGAGGACTTTTCAGCCGTCCTGGCCACAGACAGATCCTTCAGCCCTTGCGACGGCAGGATTTTGGCTTCTGTGGGCTGGTTTCTGTTTGTTTGCTTGTTTTGTTTTGTTTTGTTTTTTGGCCAAGCCACATGGCATGCGGGATCTCAGTTCCCGACCAAGGATTGAACCTGTGCCTCCTGCGAGGGAGCTCAGAGTCCTAACCACTGGATCGCCAGGTTAGGACTGTTTTAAAACAAAAGATTGGCTTTATCTTGTGTTAACCTTGCAAACTGGGAAGCGGTCCAGGGTGAGGGGAGTGGGCCGTGGTGAGACCACACCTGGGTCTGGGAGGCAGTTTTGCGTTGTGGGGGGGGTCTGGGAGCTCCGCCTCTCCTGATCCCCTTGCACCCTGTGCATTGAGGCTGGGGCGCCAGGTCTTTCTGCCAGACCTCTGCCTGCTCCTCCGCCATGCCGTCTTAGCTAATTTTAGCCTCAACCCGGCCTCCTCTCTGGCCTTCCCTGGGGCCAGGCCGTGGGCGCAAATGCCATAAGACACTGCAGCATCCCACTTCCCGGCAGAGTCTGAGCTCCACGCACAGCCCATCCTACAGGAAAGGGAAGTGGGCCCAGAGGAGTCAGCAGTTTCCCAAGGCCACACAGCCATCCAGGGCCGGTTAGGACGGGACCACGTGGTCCGGCTTCAGAGCCCACGGGCGCGTTGGCTGTCCTCGCCAACGTTTCATTCAAAGAAACACGACCAGTTCTGTGGCATTGACACACAGGGCCAACCCTTTGCTCTGGAAACTGGCACTGCCAGGCAATCAGCAGCCAGATCTGGAGGCCAAGCGTGGACAGGAACAATTCCACCTCACTCATTCCCCAGGGCCCGCGACCACACCCAGGGTTGTATTGATAGAGCCACCACCTCCTCCCTGCACCCTGGCGCGCCAGGCTCAGTCACATGGACTAGGAGGGTGCCCACGGAAGGAGCAAAGTTCACGCCGCGTGAAGGACCGTCGAGCCTCCTGGAGGGACAGAAAGCCACGCACCTGCTCCCAAAGCAGGTACTGTAAGCACTTGGGCTACCGTGGAACAGAGCAGACGGTGACAAGTGTGAGCCCCAAGACAGCACAGCACTGCTTCCCACCAGCCCCGCGGCTCAGTCGGGCTCCCGAAACAGAAACGTGGAAAAAGCTCGACCTTCCCAGAGGCAGCCGCGTGTTCGTGCTGTGGGGATGCATTCCTCCACAGTGTGCACACACACACACCCATCTGTGCACACACCTTCCACACGGAAACACGTGAACTCACGCACATAACCAGCAGGGCCCTGGACCCCTTCCCAGCAGGGGTGGGCCCAAAGGGAAGGCGTCCAAGCGGGCCGGGGGCAGCGGCTGCTCTGAGAGGTCGGTCCAGCGGCCTGTGGGGATGGACAGTCAGTACTGGGCCGGGGAATTATTATTGGGGGGGTGGGCCTTCCTAGGAGGGATATGCAGAACTGCCTCCCCCCAGCTCTGAGCTTGTTTAACCATCCCGCCGATCCCCCGCAAGGAGAAATGCAGGGACGGGAAGGGTCGGGCCCCAGCAGGGCTTAGGAGGCAGCCAGATCGCTGAGCTAGCGCGACTAGGAAAGGTCATGAAGAAATAGTCCTTCCTATTTGAAAATAAAGGCCTTAACAAGACTCCAATGCCAGTGGTGTGTGGCCCAAACAGCTCCACGTCAGCGTAAAGTTTACCTGAGCTAAGAGCTCTGATCTCTGACATGAACACATGAAGTCAACCTGCAGTCACGCACATCACTTGCTTGTTGATTCACAGACTGAAAATCCCATTTTAGACATCAGCCAGGCGACCAACGGTGGTCACCACCCTCACGGGATGAGAAGTAAACAGCGCCACTGGGGTGGGCAGCCCCGGGGTCTCCTCCCCCAGGTCCGTCAGGAGCGGCTGTGATGGCCAGGACACGACAGCCTGAATGCAGACTGCACGCCCCCGCCCCGCTTTGAGGCAGCTCGCTGACAGCGTCTAACCAATCTCTTACTAAGCCCAGATTCTGCTCCACCTGCTGTGTTCCAGTCGGAAGGCGTTCACCCTTATCAGCAGCGTCTTGATCAGAAAGGAGGCTGGGCCCTCCCATGACGCAGGCGCTGAGGTGTGAGGTGCGGTGGGGTTGCAGGGTGGGGAAGGCGGACAGACACACGTGCGACGTGGAGCCAGTGTGTCTGGAATGTCCCCTCCGTCGGCAGGCAGCGCCGGATCCTGGGTCCAGGGCTGTGTGACACCTGGAATCTCACAGCCACGAGGACGGTCCCACGTTCTCGGGTCTTCAGGGGGAGATTCCTGAGTTTGTACCCAGACCTCACGCGGCTGTGTCCGGGCGACGTGTGCTGGGCGTGCACGGTGTCAGGAGACAGCTCCAGAAATGGACACAGATGGTCATGTTGACGCCTGCCCCGGACTTAAAGGACACTTTGCTGTGTGTGCAGCTCGAGGACTGAATGTCATGGCAAAGGTCTGCTGCGTAGACGGGCCTGCGGGCGCTGCCCGCTCCAGCACGGGGGCCTCTCAGCCACCGTGGCCGAGTCCAGGACGCAGACCTGGATGTGGGCTGGTGGGCACGGCCAGCTGCTCTGTCTTGGTCTCCCAGTCATCTGTGCCCTCACGACAACGCTGGGGCCTGGGGGTGCAACCCAGGCCACTCAGGGTGATTTCTTTCCTGGACATGCTTCTGAGATGGCCAGAGTTGACCCCCCACGGGGCTCAGCCGGGAGAAAGTGACTTCATGGCTGGTGACTCCCTGCAGGTGGCCAACCCCCATGAAGGCCAGGCTGGTGGCCCCGAGGCCATTGCCTTTTGTTTCTCTGTCTCAGGCCCACGTGGTCAAGCTGGTGGGAGGGTGACAGGGGCTGCAGAGTCCAGTGGCAGCACCACTTAGATGCCAGCTGGCTCCCCCAAGGAGTGGGCACCACAGCTGGGCTAGGGGAGGACGTCAGGCCTCCCCACCAATTCCCCTTCTGGGCACTGTGAGTGTGTGCACGTGGCCTACGGTTTCTCTCCGCTTGGAAATCATTTCAACAAAAAAGTGTATCTGCTTCCCACCTGCTGCTGAGGCCTGATCCAAGGTGTGGCGCCTCTTCCAGGACCTGAATTCTCAGGCTTGGCTGATGGTTGAGCGGGGCCCTGGTGACTGCAGCCAAGCTAGGTGGAGACTGCACCACAGGAAGGATGGGCCAGCTCCTGCCAGCATCCCAGGTCCAGTGCACAGGTATCCTCACCTGAGAGACCCCGATGCCATCTAAATCCTGGCCTCTCCTCCCTACCCTCTGCGGAGCCCATGCCTCAGAGTCTGGTGCCCAGTCCATGATCTCAGAGCCAAGAGCAGAATGATTATAGATTCTACCTGTCAGTTTGGTGGGTCCCAGGGTGCCCAGACCTTGTGCAAACATTCCAGGTGCAGCTGTGAGGGCGTTTCTGGAATCAATTAGCATTTGAATCGGTATATTTAGACCCCATGGGCCTCATCCAATCACTTGAAGGACTGGATAGAAAGGAAAGGCTGACCCTTCCCTGAATTGCCCTGCAGGGCTGCCTTTGAACTGGGACACGGCTTTTTCCTGTCTTCACTCACACGGAAACATCATCGCTCTTTCTGGGTCTTGAGGCTGCTGGCTTTCAGACGGCAACCACGACTTCATCTCTGCTGGGTCTGCAGCTTGCCGACCACGTATCTTACAAAGTCACGTGAGCTGAGTTCCTATAATTAGTCTCTTTTATAGCGACCTATCTGCTATTGGCTGGGTTCCTTCGGAGACCCCTGACGCATGCAGCAGGTAGTCCTGTGCCAACACCTGCTTGGGCGAGGCCTGTGCTGGGCAGCGGGTTTGGGGACCGCGGGACACCATCCTGTCCACAGGATCTCACAGCCACTACACCCAAGGCTGTCCCGAGCCGGCAGCAAACTGTCCCAGCTGCAAATCCAAACAGCACAAGCTGTCGAGAGCCGGTGGTAGCAAGACACACACAGCTTGGAGCCGACAGAGGCCCGCAGGGCGGGGCATCTGACAGGATGCTGCCACCATCACATCGACACCCGTCCCACGGGCCGGGCTCAGCTGAGCCCCCTCCTGCGCACAGCAGACCCGTGAAATCCCCCACCACGGGCGCACCCACGTTAGGGATGTAACTTTCACCCCCAAGCCGGGCACCCTCCCCAGGGCCCTTGCTGGACCGCTGCCCTAGGACACAGTCTCTGGGGTGCTCCAGCCATGTGACCCCCACACTGGGGCGGCAGGGGGCTGGCGGCCCTGGAGCGCCCGCCCGGCCCTCAGGCAGGCCCTCCCTGCTGTTCTGCTGCCCCCAGTCTCATGGAGAGACGTCTGAGGCCGGGACCTGCTCTGATGAAGCCTTTGACGGCTCTCCTGGCCGTGGAGAATCCCCTCCTTGTACAGGGAAGACTGTCCTCCTCCGCTACGCAGGAGGCACGCAGCTCTCCCCAGGGAGCCCCCTCTCAAGGGGGAATCTTGTCCCACCCTCCCGGCCTGTCCCCGGCCAGGTGGAGGGGACCGTGGGAGCATGCCCCACTGCCAGAGGCCTTCCTTCCCTGTCCCCTGGGGAGAGTCAGAGCCTGCGGGATTAGGCAGGCTGATTGGCAGGGAGGGTAATGTGTACGCTGGGGCCTCAGCTGGGCGAGTGAGGGTGTGTACGCGTGTGCACACGTGTGAGCGTACTTTTGTGTGTGTGCACGGCAATCTCAGCAGGAAACCACAGGTTTCTTCCGACTCCCAAGCTGGCCTGGCCCATCAGCGGAGCCGAGAGGTGTCTGTGCCGAGGAACTCCAGGCCCCCTCCCCCACTTTGCCTCCCCCTCCTCCTCGCAGCCTCACGATCCCCCCCAACAGCTGTCCTGTAGGAGGTCAGTGGCCCCCACTTGGCTGGCTCGCCAGAGCTCCATCCGTGAGAACTGAGATCCTGGTGTCAGTCCAGGACTGAGATGGTTTTCATGTTCACATGCTTAGCTCTGCCTGCTTCTGTCCTCGGGTCTGATGCAGCCATTTACTTCTCTCCTAGTTGAAGGCTGTCCGCAAAGTGTAGTGGGTGGGAAGGGTGCAGGATTACCCAGAGTAACATGTTAAGCCTCAGGTGGCAGCCCCTGGGCCCCTGGGCCTCCTCGGCCTGGGTTCCCGCAGGACCGTCTGGCTGCAGCTGGAGCAAATGCCCCAAGGGGCCCTGAGGCTGAGCCACGTGGGGCCCGTCCCACGCCAGGGGTGCTCCCGGGCTCTGTCCTGGCCACGCTGGGAGCTTGGCAGCCAGGGAAGAACCACAGGCTTCATTTCTCCTCTGCCTCGCGCTCCAGCCAGCAGGTGCCTCGACCTGACCGCCCCGAGGCCGCCAGCCACAGTCCCACGGCCCCCTCGGCCAGGCTCCTGCCTCCCCGCCACCCCCGTCCCTGCACCTTCAGTGCCCCACAACCCCTGGGACCCTGCAGGCCGCTCTCTCCCCTCGCCTCCCAAACCCAACCTGCTCTCTCGTCCTCCGAGTGGGTGAGTGGAGGGGGCTTTCGATTCCTGAAGATGAGACTCAAAGCTATTTATGGAGCAAGCACCGGGTGGCAGGACCTGGGTGGCCACTGCAGGGCTGGCGCACCCTAATTTGCATACCTGATGGCCACACATAGGTGAGTGGGCAGGAAGCTGGCTGCTTTGCATGGAGGCTACAATGAAGGACTGTCTGAGGGAGACCTGGAAAGACCCGTCCCTCAGGGAGTGTCCTGCGGTCTCAGCGTGGATGTTCCTACTTCCACTGTGCCTCCACGGCCCGAGCCCGGTGTGTGGGAGCGTGGGGTGAGCAGACTTGCAGAGGCCCTCACCGGTTTGGGGGTGCCGGGGAAGGTTCCGTCCACATGAGGGGCCTGCCCTGGCGCAGGCTGGACTCTGCCACTCCCAGGTGGCCCCTTAGGCCCTTGGGTCCAAGTACCAGGCCCACGGCATCTGCCGAGAGGCAGGGCCCCGAGCAAGCTAGGGCGGGAAGGGGGCGTTGCCCTCAGCCCAGCGATCCTGAGCCTTCTGTGTTTTGGGTGGAAGGGCAATGCCTCAGGTACTCCCAAGGCTTGCTGGATAAAAAAGCCACGGAGGAAAGGCGGCCCCCGTGGTGAGGGTGCTTGTGTGGTGCCCGGCAGCATGGGCGGAAAGGACAGGCTGCAAACTCCCAGACCAGGAGCCCGCGACTCTGAACCCAGGTAAGCGGACCCAGCCGGCCTGGTGCTTGGACCTCAGTGGCCTCACCGGCCACACCGTGAGTGAGCAGCTCTCGTACGCGACGTGTGGTTTGTGAATGCATCCCCCCACCCCTGGAAATGTGGTCCAAGAGGCTAATTCTGGGTAATGCTGCGGGAAGGGGGCTGCGCCATGACCAAGGGCAACAGGGATGTCTGAGGACGGGGGCTGCAGGCTGAGCCGGGGCAGTGGCAGGAAGAGTCCCCGCGAGCAGCCTGCAGGAGACACAGCCCGGGCCCCAGTTAGGCTGGTCCCCCTCCCCCGCGGCAGGGCCTGGCTCCACCAAGTCACTGAGAGCCCTGGTCACCTGAGGCCTGAGCTGGGACACCCCTCCCACTGGTGGGGCAGGATCCCGGCAGGCCTGTGCGGTTACCTGCCATGGTGAAGACGGGGGTCCTGCCCTGATGTGGACGCCCATGCCCACCACGACCACACCGAGGCCACACAGCAGCTGAATGTCCAGGAACAAAAGCGGCCAAGAGTCCTGAGGATTACTGCCTATGTCCCCCCGTAAGCGGGCAGTGGGCTCTTTGCCACGCCTGAGGACGGCAGGCCTGGGAGGGAATATCGGGGTGGTCTCTGTCCACTCCCCAGTTGGAGGAGACAACGGAGGAAGCAGGAGTGTGGCCAGGGCAAGTTCTCTGGGTCCCCTGCCGGGCCCTCTGCACCGGCACAGCTCCATCCAGACCGAGAGCACCAGGCTCTGCCCCACTACCTGCTGGCTCTCCAAGTCGAGTTGCTCGGAATTGGGCACTCAAACAGGACCGGATGCCAGCCCCAAGACCTCATTCACACGGCCCTCATCCTGACCTCCAGGCTCCCAGCCACCTCACCACAGCGGCGGGGAAGGGCGTGGTTGGGATCCACCCAGCACCTGCTGCAGGGACTACACCCAAGGAACCACGGATTAGGTCATAGCCACCCGGGAGGGAAGCAGCCCCGTGAAGAATTTCCAGGCAATATCTGCCAGCCCTGCCCAGCAGGATGGGTCCTGATTCAGGGCAGTCAGGGGTGCGGGGGTCCAACCAAGAGGCCTCTCCCTTCCCTCCCTCCAGCAGCACGTGGGAAAGCTGGGCTGTGGAAGCCCAGAGGCATCCTCCCTGCATCCCACAGGCCTGGACTATCCTGGCCAAATGCTCTTGTCCTCTTAGGTGCCGCCCATCTTTTGGTGGGCAGCAAAAGACACCCTGCTCTGTGTCAGGCCTGGCCCTCCTGGGCTTCCTTCTCCCCCAGGAACAGAGCTGTAAAACGTCTGGAGTCACACAAATGTGATTCAAACCTCTCCACCACGTTCTGCCTGTGTGACTTTGGGCAAGTGCCTCGGTTTACCCATCTGTGGAATGGGAGCGATAGTAGCTCCCTCGTGAGTGGTGGTAAGGATTCAATGAGATGCTCAAAGCACGCAGCACAGGGCCTGCACATTCTAAGTGACCAATAAGGATGCCTGTGGTCATTATGATCACTGCCGGCGTTAGATTCACCCTCCAACCCGGCTAAAACCAGGTGCTTTCTCTCCTCTGAAGTCCATCCGCCCCAGGCTGCACCGAGAAAACCTCACAGCACCACCATGCTCAAGGTTCACCGCCCCACCAGCTCCCTGGAGCCAGTTTCTGATTAGACAGAGGAAACCCAAGTTTCCCAAAGCACCGCGAAAAGCGGCCACTAGGAAGCTGTTTTCTTCACTGTGGAAAACTACTGCAGCTCCTAGCGGCTCCAAACAGAAACAGGCCCCATCACCAAGTCTGACCTTGGCAGCAGGAGCCTTCAGGCACCACATGGGGGATGGGGCCTGGACCCCACTGCCTGATGGGCTTCTCCCCACCGGATTCCACACCACCCAGGCTTGCTCCTCCGAGCTGGAAATCTCAGCATGTGCCTAGGCTTTCCCGTCCGGAGCCAAGCGCGCCCACTGGGTGCGGGGGGGGGGGCCCTCGTTCCCATCCTTCCTCAGCCTCCGCAGGCACCCAGGGGCGCCCGGTCTTCCAGTGCCGGTTCTGCGCCGGACGCGGGGACCTCGTGTAGCGGGGCGGGGACAGGGGCGTGGCCCGTATCGCCCAGGCTGGGACCAGTCCCTCGCGCCCACCCAGTAGCTCGGCCCGCGGGGCCGGCTCCGCCCGCGCTCCCCTCCCCGAGGTGTCTGGAGCGCGGTTGGCGCGAACAAAGCCCTGCCGCCCGCGAGAAACTTCTGTTCAAGACGATTTCCTCCTTGACTCAGCGGCAGCGGCATCCGCCGCAGGTGGGGGCCCCGCCGCAAGCCTGCAGCTCCGGGAGGCTCATCTGTCCCTGGTGCGACTCTCGTGGCCTGCGCCCGCGTGCGCGCCCGGCCACCTGCCCCGGCCACTAGCCCTGGCCGCTCCCTCCATCCCCGCCTGACCCCAACCACCATCCATCCCCTCCCCCTCGGCCCGCCTCCTCGGAAGCTCCCCGTCTGGGGAGCCGGCAGCTAGAGGGGGCGCATTGTGCAGCCGATTTCCTGGAGGCGGGCGGGATGTGGGGTGCTCGTCCGCGCTCGGTCCCGCCCTCCCGGCCGCGGAGGGGCTTGGGGCGCACTGCCGGCGCCCCGCGTCCCGCCCCGCGCGGCCTCCCCGATCCCCTGGTCCCCGCCCAACGTCTGAGGGCACCTGCCGCGCTCCTGACATCAGCAGGTCTGGGCCCGGCGCACCTGGGCGGCGCGCCCACGAAGGTGGCCTGACCCTCCGCGGCCCACGCTGCCCCGAGCACTCACCGTCCAGAGGGCCCAGCCGCCGCGCTGCGAACCAAGCTCTGGCTGGAGCTCAGCGCCCACTCCAGCTTCATTCATCCCCTCCCGGGCCCGCCCCGCCGCGGGGAGGAGGCTGCCCGGCCTCACCTACTCAGGCCAATGGCTGTGCCGAGGGGGATGGGGCCGCGCCCCCGGGCCCGCCCACTGAGAGGTGACAGAGGCCTGAGTGCGCGGCTGGGGAGGGAGCTGGCGAGGGGCGGGGCCCGGGGCTGGAGCAGGGAGGAGGGGGCGCGAGACCCGACGGGGCGAAGGGAGGAGGGGCGGGGTTGGGACGCCCCTCCAACCCCCAGGTGGCCGCCGCATGGGCGCCGGCGCGCGCCTTCGCTGACTAATCCCTCCCAACACCGAGAGACCCCGATCTCTGAGCTACAGGCTGGGAAACCGAGAGCCGAGAGGTGAAGTGTGTTCCCCAGGCCGCGCGACTACTCAGTTTCGAACTGACTCGGAATTGAAGCAGGGCGTGTAGGGTGGAGACCTTGGGAGAGGACGTGGGAGGGAGGGAGTTTCCCTCACTACCCCTTCGGCAAGGCCACCTGTGGCCAGGTGGGGGCCGGGGCAGAGGCGCAGGAGTGGTCTGGACCCAGGTCCGGGCTGGGACGCCCACCTGGGAGCAGCCCCTCTGGTGGGCCCCGGCGCCCTTGGGAGTTGGGAATGCGGGTTTGGGGACGTGCCCTGGGCACATGGTGAGGCCAGCACCTTCCCCTGGGGAATCCACTGTTTTCCGTCTGTTGCCTTTTCAGTAAAACGATCCTCTTTTGACGTCAGCGCTGATGTCAGGAGAGGGGGAGGCACCAGACACACTGCCCTCAACAGGGGGGCCTGTTTGAATCCTCCCAATATTCCTGCTGTGTGACCTTGAACACAGTGCTTAATTCCTCTGAGCCTCAGTTTCCTCATCTGTGAAAGAGGAGTGATGATGGAGCTTCCTTAAAGGGCTGTTGAAAACATTGAGTGAAATAAAACAGGGCCAGAGGTTGGCCCGTGCAAGGGTTCATAAGAGTTGCCAAGAAGTGACATATTAATAGCTGATCACAATAACACTCCACAATTTTTCCTTTTTATTTTCCTTAAAATCAATTTATTTTAAAAAGAAGCCTACAAAAGTCAACCGTGTGTGTGTGTGTGTGTGTGTGTGTGTGTGTGTGTGTGTGTGTGTGTATTTGAATCCTGAGATAAGTTGGGTAAGCGAGTAATGACCAGTGTGACCTTAGCCTGGTAAAGCCCATGGAACCACAAAGGAGATGCAAGAGGCTGGCCTCTTCCTGTGCGGGGGTGGGGAGTCGGAGCCAGAGAAGGAGGTGCTGGGGCTTATGGGAGAATGCCCCGTTCACACAGTTAATTGTGAAATGCTCTTCCTTCACTGCTGGGCGTTTGCCCACTCACATCTGGTCCTGGGAGTCCCTGGTGATGTCTGCAGGGCTCCCGGCCGCCTCCATGCCTCCACTCCTGGAAGCTGGGGCGAGGTCCCGTTACTCCTAGAAGACTGGTCTCCGCTCCTGGCACTGCCCTTTAAGAGTAAAAAACCAGCAACTGTTGTTCCTGAATGGAGACGTTCCCTCCAAGAGGATGAGGAACTGCTGGGGAGTCGGCCGTTCTGCCTGGCAGAGGAGGCTGCTGGGAGAGGACAGGTGCCCGCTCCATGAAGATTTCCCATGAGGACAGGGAATTGAGCTGCCCTGCAGACCTGGGCTCAGCGTGGAAACTGCTGGGAGCAGCATTTCCCAGGAGAGCCTAATGGAGACGCCTTTTATAGGTAGTGAGCTCCCCATCACGGGAGGTGTGTGAGCAGAACTAGCCGATCTTCTGACGGTGATGCTGTGAAAGCACTTCAGATGTCAGAAGCAGGATCAGACTTGGTGTTTCCAAACTTCATTTTGGATTTTATTCCTTGAAACCATTATTTACACTTTTTTTTCCTCTGAACAATTTATGTATTTTACTAAAAGAGTGAGTTTAGTTTTAAAAAGGTAAATCTGTGTCATTACCATAGAGAGGTTACCACAAAAAATAGATAAAAGAGAAAGTGGTATTTGATTTTAGCCAAATACTGCTGCCTGCGAAGGGCCCCTGAGCCTTAGACCTGCTCTTTCCTTGTTTGTAAAGGGACACTGGCGAGTGTCAGACAGGTGCTGGAGATGGGCTGTCACTAACAAGACGTTTTCTTCGATGTGACCGGCACAGAGGAACGAGAGGGTGGAAGGAGCCAGCTCCCTTTGGGGCATTGCCTCCATTGCCCACAGGCCACAGAAGCCCTCATCCGCCCTGGGGGGAAACACTGGCCCCGAGGCCCCCAAGGAGCCTTGTCTTGTTGGACCGTGTCTGCACCAGGGATCCTCCCACAGGACTCGGCTACGGGCACAATTTGAAAGGTAAATCAGGAACAAACATTTCAGGTGTATTAATGCAAAACGCAGATCTCTGGTGCTCAAGGCTAACGCTGAGCTCAGGTACCTTGAGGGGCCCCAGGAACACCTGTGCACCCTGGGACCACGTGCTATGTGGCCCCGGATGTCAAGGGGTCCAAGACGTAGCTCAGACCCTGGCCACCAGCACTGTGGGGTCGGGAGACTCTGTCCTCGCCTTGGAGGAGCTGGGAGGCATGGGAGGAGGCCCAGGAGGTCACCCGCAGAGCACAGCAGCCTTTGAGAACAAGGGCAGCCTGATAAAGTGTCCTGGAACATTCTGAACTCAGTAAGTTCTGTCCCGGTGGGGCTTTGTCTGCAGAGGAAGTCATTAAACGGGAAAGAAAGCACGAACCCCCAGGTCCCTCTGGCTCCCCTCTGCTGCCTGTCCCGGCAGCTCTAGGGGGCTCAGAACAGGCGCTTCACATTGTTATGGTCAATCATTGTCCTCTGGCATGGTGTTTGGAGCCCCTCCCCCCCAAGAACTGAAATGGAGGAGCTGGTGCAGACACACCCCTCTCTCCATGGACTTCAGCTGGCTCTATGGACATCTCACTTTGGGGAAAGTGTGTCTCCTCCTGAGATCAGAAGAGAAGTGAAGAGAGAGAGACAGAAACTTTCTCCATGTCGTTGGAAACAGGAAGCTCCCCCGCTGCCACATGAGACTTGACACCCCAGTCTGGTGGTCTGGCCTGGAAAAGGGACCATCAGACATGGTATCTGAAAACAACATAGCCTAGCTAGCGTGCTTTATTTGAAGAACACTTAAAATCCTATGTTCACTTCTATTTTGGTGGATTTTGCATATGTATCAGTTGTATCATTTGAAACTGCCAATGTTCTTCCTTTTTTGACTCCCCAAGATGTCCGTTTCCACCTAATGACCATTGACACCACATCTCAGAAATGATGAAAACATGTTGCAACAAAGTAGGCTGATTTCACTGTTTCGCATGAGAAAGAGGATTTTGCTGAAGGTTAAGGAGGCCAGGCTTGGTTACAGACGGTGGCTGTGTGAGCTGTTGTGATCTGTTAGACGCTATGGCCAGGTGAGGATGATTATTCAGTGCGGTCCAGGTGTGGGCTGACAGCTGGCTTACGAAAGAAGAGGATCATGAGGTCAGAGTGGTCCCAGGAAGAGACTGAGCCCAGAGACGTCCAAACTTCCTGGAAGGCAGAGCTTCATGGGGGATTAAGCTTGTCAGGTGAGAGGAGGGCACAGGCCACTGGGAGGGTCTTTGGTAGCAAGGGACTACGGATGGGCAAACCGTTTTCCGTCCTCAAAGTTGTAATTCCACCCTCAGCAGGGGGAGCCCCTTTGGAGCACAGCAGATGGCTCTGGACTCTGCATGGCTGCCTGCTGACCTTTCCCTGGGTCACTTTATCAGCTTCCCGCACCTCTCACAGTGCTCAGTGCCGTGTTGGGGGTGTGCAGGCCCTCCTCTCAAGCTGCCACCGTCGTGGCAGTATCTCCGTGCTCCAACAGCACTGCTTTGCTAACCTCCGATGTGAACTGAGATGTCGGCCTCGCGGGGCCGGGACAGTGTCCAGCTCGGTGCAAGCTCTTGCTGGCTGGTCCAGGCAAATTGTGAAGGGCCGACTCGGGGCCACGAACCTCCCCACTGTTCCTCACTCTTTGTGTCTCCCCAGCAAGGTGACTCTCGGAGTTTCAATTCCATCTTTGTCTTTTTTAGAGTATCTGCGGCCTTTGAAGGCAGCTGCTGGGGAATCTGATTCCCCTGCACAGGTCCCCGGCATTCTCCCAAAACGCTGGTGGACGGGGGAGGCTCTCCCTGGGGTTACAGATTCACAGATAAATCACACGGAGTAACACGCGTTTACCGTCCCAGCCCAGGCTGCCCTTCTGGTGGCGGTGATGGGAGCTTTGGGCCCAGGAGAACAGAGACCCTCATTCACAAGCACTTACTTGGATCTGGCTTATTCCGCCGGTGATAACTCAGGCGTCTGGGCAGGCGGATGCGGGCGGTGTCATGTTCTCTTTAGAAGCCACTAGCTGGAAATTGCTCAGAGAGCCTGGAGTTAGAGATTAGGTTTTGAGTAGAAAAAGATGGAGTCTGGACTTCCCCACCCTCCCTTAGAGCCCTGAGCCCTAAGGACACCATCTGAGGACACCCGGGGCACCCTAAGTTCCAGGAAAGGCAGACAGCAGAGTGAGGAGAAGCCCCCCTCCGTGCTGGGGGCTCCACGGCACAGGCGTTGCCGAAACTGCGGGAAGGGACGTGCCAGGCCCCCCGGCGCCCGCAGAGCCCAACACTGTCCAGACCCAGGGCCTCAGCTGCCCAGCATTTCCCTATAAAAATCATTTGAATTTCATTGTGGACTCACTTGTGCGGTCTTTCTGCATCTGCTTCCATAAAGAGGCAAGTATCTTTGCCAGGCGGAGGGCATGGGAACTGCCCAGGCCTGCCCAGTGCCCGCCCTGCCAGTATGAGGATGTCTTTCTGCATCCGCTTCCATAAAGAGGCCAGCGTCTTTGCCAGGCGGAGGGCATGGGAACTGCCCAGGCCTGCCCAGTGCCTGCCCTGCCAGTATGAGGGTGGAGGTGGGGTCAGAAGGTCCACCTGGTGGAGACTTCACATTCCGGAAGGACCCCACTTCAGGTGAGTCGCTACATTAGCTTCCAACACAGCTACGTATGCATCACGGGGTCCATCATGGCAGAGAGACGCCCGCCAAGCCTCCCACCTGTAATGCACAATGTTATTCACCAATCCTATAATTGCCTTGTGACTAGGAAGATTATATTGCATCGAGGGTGTTTTTGTGTTAAAGACAATGAACGCAGACCTTCAAATTATCAACAACTATTTGCCGCGCTGCTTGGGCCTTTCTTCGTGTTTTATTTGGGCGGGAATCTCAGCAAACCGAGCTGCCGAGACCCCGCCCGTGGCATCGTCACCCCCAAGCTGCTACGTCCCCAGGAGCGAGTGCCCTGCTACTCGTGACAGCCAGCAGAAAAGAGCATCAGACCGTGGAGGGGGGACAGACCCAGGCTGCCAAGAGGCAGGGGCCTCTGCTTCTCCAGTGGAGCCGGGGTGGACCGTCCTGCTCTCGGCCCCCTCCTGCCCCGTCCTTCCCTCGTTCAGTGGCCTTGTCCCGTGTCCCCCACTGGTCTGGTGCTGGAGCTCACAACCTCCTGCCTGGCTCCTGGCTCCCTGCCTGGCCTGCCCCACCGCCCCACCTAACCCTCACCCTAACCCTCACCCTCCCAGTGATCCGCCTGCCGTGTCCACTCCAGCCAGGACCTTCCTCTCGCCAAGGTACCCTGCAAGTCGTCCCCCACCCCCGTGCCTTGGCACTTACAGTGTTCTTGAAAGCTTCCTCCTTTGCTGACTATGCAAATCTCTACCCCTCCTCCTCCAGGAAGTCCTCCAGAACCACTTGTCCTCTCTTCCCTCTTCTTCACCCCTGGAAGCCAATGTATTGCTGGGCTCTGTAGTTCTGTAAAGAGGCCCCCAGTGTCCCCTCTGCTCAGGATGGCTTTATCAGGGTCCCAGAACGGTGACCTGGGCTGGCCCCTTCCTGCCAACCACACTCACTGAGTCACCAGGACTGGCCGAGCCAGGGCGGAGTGACCTGAGCCCTTGACCCACCTTCCTCCCCCACCCAGGACCTTTTTGACCTCCAGAGGGGCAGCCACGGCCAGATATCCTGGTCGGCCCCGCTCCAACCTGCTGACAGGTGCCCAGGCCTGAGAGCCCCTCCCCTGGAAAAGGAGAGACAAATTCCCATCTGAGAAGCTGAGCTCCCGGGGCCGCAACGACAAGGCTGTAGCTGCTGCTGCCCTGGGGCAGTTCCCGGGGTGGGGTGGGCGGCTGGGAGTTTGCTGGGAAGGAGACGCCGCCTCTGGGGGTGCTGCCACCCAGGTCCTGACGAGTGCGTGTGTTGTGGCCTTGATGCTGGTGTTGACATGGCTCTGGGGCAGCTGGAAAGGAGGGCCAGGTGTGGCTCCAGGCCGGCGGGGGTGGCAAGGCCGCAGGTGGGGCCGGGAGAGCCAGGCGGGCACTGTGGCCACAGGCAGGGGCGCTGCCCGCCCTGGGCGGGCGGGGTCTGACTCCTCGGAGGGCCCGGGGTTTGCGAGGAGACGGAGCCGCTGCGTCTGGACGAGAGGTGGGGCTGGTCAGGCCTGCGGCCGGGCTGACCCTCCTGGGGACCAGCTGAGACCCTGGGGCTTTGCCTGAGGGTGTGTGGGTCCCTGACTGGCCCTCTCCAAGCCCCCGGGGCCTGGCCAAGGCCACTGGAAGTGCTACCGGGGGCATCAGGAGAGAGCACCCAGGGGCATAAAAGAGGGGTGCCTCCTGGTCCCCGAGATTCCTTCCGGGGAGGTGTCTGTTGTCTTTGGGGCCTGGGAAGCCTGGCGGCCACCCGGACCCCATCCAGCTTGTACCAGCTGGCTCTGACCTGAACAGGCCAGACAGTGGGCGAGGCGGGTTCAAGTGAGTTCTCAGGGAGGGTGAACGACATCTAAACCCACTTAGTGGTGAGGAAATCTTTGGAAAACTCTCCATGATTGTGTGGCCCGTGGCCAGCGCCCTGCAGAGGAACTGGGCCCTTTCCCACTTGGGAGAACTCTCATTTTCTCATTCCAGGGTAGAAACGCGATTTTCTGGCTCACTGAGAGGCCTGAATGTTCTATTAAACCCCAGGAACATGCGGACCCAGAGGGGATTTGAAGAGCCAGCTCAATTTCCGGGTCCCAGATGACTTGATCACCACAGGAAGTGGGGTGGCTGGTGGCTCTGCGGGGCCTGAGGGTGCCCGTGTGTGCAGGCCCCACGAGGCGCCTCTGGGGCTCTGCGAGGCCTGCACAGGCACCCCCGCGTCCCGCCCATCTTCCCCGCCCCGTGGCTCCTCCCTCGCCCGGGCTGGGGCCAGGCCTGTCGGATGCCCTCTGCAGCCACACCTCTCGTTCCCCCGGAAATGCTTCCCACAGACCCTTCCAGACGCCCCTGGCTGGGCCAGCAGCCCCCCTGAGGTCACCTCTGAACCTGGGCACCTTGGTGACCGTGGCCGGCTCCCCACGTCCTCCTCCTGTGCAGACCCCACCCCCATGCTGCCCCTGCTGCCCTGGGCTCCATCCAGCCCCGAAGCCCCCGACAGGCCCCACCCATCCGCTATCCCCAAACCACTCACGTGTTTTCCCCTGGAGGCCCCCCTCCAGCGTCACCTCCTGGGAACTCATCCCCCCGCCCTCCAAGGCCTCACCAGCCTGGTGTCCTTTGTCACTGCCTCTCTGTGCCCTTGGCCTCAGAGCGGGCGCTGCTGTGGCTCAGGCCAGCTTCTTTCCTCTGTCCACGTGCCCCAAACCCGTGTCCCCACCAGGTGTCCTCCCACTTCTCCTTGCGGAGGCCTGTGGTCCTGCGAGGTGTCCATATGGGTCTCTCCAGTGGTCCCCCAGACGCGGTCGTGGCCCAGGACCCCCTCCTCGGACCCCGACTGGCTCAGTGAATCTGCTCAAGAGAGAGCCCGAGTCCCCTCTGCCCACACCCAGGCTTCGTTCGCTTTTCCTGTTCCCCATTCTGCACCTGGCCCATCACCTCTGCTTGCCACTGTCCGCATGGGTCCCCTGGCCAGATCTGTGTGCCTCTGTGCAGTGCTTGCATCCGGGATTCCAGCTCAGGGGCTGTGCTGGCCACCAGTGCAGACAGGCCCCTGCATTTCATCAAGAATATCGACCAGTCTCTCTTCTGCCCGCTGTCTGCACCCCGCTCATTGTCCCAGCCCTGCCCTCCCCAGTGTCCAACTGCCAGGGCTCCCCAGAGACCCCAGACCCCTGGGCCAGGACGTCCCACACCCCTCATCAGGCCACTTCCATTTGCTCCCTCCCCGGCCCTGCTGATCTTCCGTCCCCGCCAGGCTTTATTCTCCCCTTGGCTGTCTGTGTGTCTCTTCGTCTCTATCCCTCTTGTTTGTCTCGCTCTCTGCCTCCTGCTTGTCCCAGGCATCTTATTTATTGCAAGATCGACATGATAACAACGTTAAAGGACATTTTTAAAGGAGAACCGTGCGCTCCTGGCTCCGCACGTGCACAGCGGCTGCGTTCCTGTGTCCACGTTCTCTCCAGTCCTGGCTGGTGACGGCCACTTTCGCATCACACAGCTTGAGAGATACCCTCTCCTAACACTGTGTCGACATGTACCCACTGCTCCATCCCTGTCACCAGTGTGGTCCCGTCCTCATGCTGATGGCCACGCCCTGGCGTGGACACGGGGCTGGGGCCCTTCTCCCTGCCTGGCCGCCATGGGGGCCACCTGTGCTCTGTGTTTTGCTTGGTTCCTCGTCTCGGGGACGTCTCTGAGGTCCCTGGGGAGCTAGCACAGGTGACTCCAGAGGACTGGTGGCTGTGGTTACCCGCCTCCACTTTGCAGGGAATGACCTGGCAGAGCTGCTAAAACACAGGCTGCACGTAACCCCGCCGAGCTCGTGCAGACAGCCCAGCGCCCGTCGGCAGGGGAGCAGAGGGTGTGTGATGGGTGATCAAGGTCGGTGCTCCTGGGGGACATCCGTGCTGCGCTGATGCCTCAGAGCGCGGTACCCGGGAGCTGCACCCCTGCGGCCTGGCACCTGTTTTAGCAAAAGGTGGGGGGGGCACCCACTGTCCACCCTGGGGGGTGTGGGCAGGGGTGCTGTCTTCCTAGACACCCCTAACCTGGTCCACTGGGGGTGCAGGGCTGGGTCCTCAGTGAGCTCCAGGCACCCCCAGCCCAGCACACGGGAAGCAGCGAGAGAAGGGACCTTGGTGGAGAGCCGGGCCCAGGACAGCACATTCTCGAGGCCAGAGCTATTTCCCCACCGCAGCACCGGCTTCCTGGGTGGCCTCCTCACCCAGCAGTTACCACTCAACACCTCCCACTCACGCCTGTCCCAAGCGGGTCCAGTGGTGGGCGGCTGGGCATCTCCCAGCATGGTCCCCAGTCCACACACCACCCACCGAGGGAGGGGGCTGGGCTCCCACCTTCGAGCCCTTGGTCCTCAAACCTGCAGCTCCTCTCCCCCTCCTCCCTCCTCCCTCCTCCCTCGCTTGCCCAGCGGTGTCACCGTTCTGTACATCACTAGGCTCTGCCCCAGGTGTGATCTTGCCCCTTTGCTTCCCCCTTTCCCACCCCTACCTTGTTCCCGTTCCGGCCTCTGCATCTCCTACAGCCCGTACGCGTTCTGCCGTCTCTCCGGCTGCGATCCAGGCTCCACTTATGCCCCTTGAAATCCCCTTCCAGAATCCCAGGCCTGGAACCTGCAGAGAAGGTGCCCCCAGCCCACTCTACCCACTGTGGGGGACCCTTACTGCTTTTGGGTGGGTGGCGGTGCAACTCCCAGGAGAGGGGGCTGCCCCGGCAGCCTGACAGCCCGGACCAAGTAACCCAGAGAATGGTTTTGGGGAGAAAATCAAGCTGATGGGCTGGGAGCTGCAGCTTTCAGGGTCAGAGACCAGAAAGGCTGGCCGCCTGCCCCCAGGTGCGCTGGGCCCGGGCTGGACACCCTCCTGGGCTCAGCCGTTCATGGGGAAGGTCCCTTCTCCTGGCTGCTCCCCATGTGCTGGGCTGGGGGTGCCTGGCCCCACTGAGTACCCAGCCCTGAGGAGGACCCACCTCAGTCCCTTCTCCTGGCTGCTCCCCATGCGCTGGGCTGGGGGTGCCTGGCCCCACTGAGGACCCAGCCCTGAGGAGGACCCACCCCTCCCTGGCCAAGCCATTCTCTTCCCCTGGAAGCCCCTCTGCTGCCCGCACCAGCCTTGCACCTCCTCAGAGTTGTAGCTGCTCTGATTCAGTCTTTGTTTCCTGCTCTCATCCTTTCCGTGTTTGCAAGTGACACGGGAGCCCGGCTCCTGTGTGGGCTGGGGCCACTGGGGGAGGCCAGGGGTAGCTAGGACCTCAATTTCCAGGGAATTTATGTCAGCATTTCTCAAGAGCACACCCACCCCGTCCTCTACCCGCTGGGGGCTTTTCAAAAAGTCCACCTGCATGCATTGCTGGTGGGAATGTAAAATGGTGCAGCCGCTGTGGAAGACAGTCTGGCAATTCTGCAAAAAAAAAAAACCCTAAAAACAGAATTACTGTATGATCCTACAGTTCTACTTCTGGGTATATTATCTCCAAGAGAACTGAAAGCAGGGACTTGAAAAGATGTTTGCACACCCATGTTCAAAGCAGCATTATTCACAACTGCCAAGAGATGGAAGCAAACTAAGTGCCCGTTGATGGGTGAAGAATAAACAAAATGTGCCTATCCACACGATGGAATAGAGTTCAGGCTTCAGGAGCCCGTGTGGGGCAGTCGTGCTGGGTGGGGTCCAGATGGCAGGCTCCACACTTGGCTGAGCGAGGTGGGGGCTGCCCGGCCTGCTTAACTCAACTGCGAGTGACAAGTGACTCATAGCCGGTTGGCTCAGGTCAGGAAAGTGGAAAAACCCCGAGTGTTTAATAAATATTTTCCTCATCACCTTCATTAATTATGTCTCTACATGGCCTGGGAGGTGTTAATTTCCTTCTGTCCAGACCTCGCTCACAGTGACAGAAGCACTGTCTCGGGGTGTCCTTGCCTCCTGGGTTCCACTTCTAAGGAGATTCTCCCTTGCTTTGTAGGCAAACTATGGTGATGACAATGGTGGTGATGATGGTGATGATGGTGATGATGGTGATGGTGGTGATGGTGATGATGGTGATGACGATGGTGACGATGGTGATGATGGTGATGGTGATGATGGTGATGGTGGTGATGGTGATGATGGTGGTGATGGTTATGATGGTGATGATGGTGGTGGTGATGGTGATGGTGATGATGGTGGTGATGATGGTGATGATGGTGGTGATGGTGATGGTGATGATGGTGATGGTGATGGTGATGATGGTGATGATGGTGATGGTGATGGTGATGATGGTGATGGTGATGGTGGTGGTGATGGTGATGCTGATGGTGATGATGGTGATGATGGTGATAGTGATGATGGTGATGATGGTGGTGATGATGGTGATGATGATGATGATGGTGATGATGGTGATGATGGTGATAGTGATGATGGTGATGATGGTGGTGATGATGGTGATGATGATGATGATGGTGATGATGGTGGTGATGATGGTGATGACGATGGTGATGATGATGGTGATGGTGATGATGGTGATGATGGTGGTGGTGATGGTGATGGTGATGATGGTGATGGTGATGGTGATGGTGATGATGGTGATGGTGATGATGGTGGTGATGATGGTGATGATGGTGGTGATGATGGTGATGGTGATGATGGTGGTGATGATGGTGATGATGATGGTGATGGTGATGATGGTGATGATGGTGATGACGATGGTGATGATGATGGTGATGGTGATGGTGGTGATGATGGTGGTGATGATGGTGATGATGATGGTGGTGATGGTGATGGTGATGATGGTGATGGTGGTGATGGTGATGATGGTGATGACGATGGTGATGATGATGGTGATGGTGATGATGGTGATGATGGTGGTGATGATGGTGATGATGATGGTGGTGATGGTGATGGTGATGATGGTGGTGGTGATGGTGATGCTGATGGTGATGATGGTGATGGTGATGATGGTGATGATGGTGGTGGTGATGGTGATGGTGATGATGGTGATGGTGATGATGGTGGTGATGATGGTGATGATGGTGGTGATGGTGATGGTGATGATGGTGATGGTGATGATGGTGATGATGATGAAAGTGATGTATGGAGGTCCTCCTACGTCAGCCCTCCTCCCAGCACATGGTAAAGAGCTTGGACTTTTTCTGGAGAATGATGGTGAGCCATTGAGATGTTTTCACTGTTTTGTGACATGATTCTAAGTGTGTTTTGGGGGGATGTCACAGTATGGAGTCAGACTAGTGGGTGCAGGGGACCAGAAGGAACACAAAGAGGTCAGGCAAGAGGTGAGGGGGGCAGGAGGGGTGACGAGAAGGCAGCAGATTCGAGAGAGGTATTGGAGGTAGAGCCCAAGGCTAGCTCTTGGAGCAGATGTGACGGGTAAGGGAGAGAGTCAACCATGAGATGTGGAGGTGGGGAGAGCAGATCTGGACCAAATTTTCTGAATTCAGCTGCTCAGAGATGCCTGTTGGACATCCAGGGCCAGCAGCTGGACACACTGCTCTGGGTTTCAGGGACAGTCAGGCCTGGATGCAAGAAATGGGACTTCATCTACGGAAATTAGATGGTACTTGTGTGGGGCCTGGGGCCCCCAGGGTGGAGGTTGGCAGGGAGGAGCCTGGGAAGGAGCCGCCAGCAGAGGAGAGGGGCGTGGAGAGGTGGGGGGCATCAGTTCCTCCCCCGTGACCTGACAGCTGCCAGCAGCACCCAAGAAGCCCAAGTGAAGGCTGCTGACCTCTCCCCAGGTGTCCTTCTACCCGGAGATCCCTGCTCCCTGGTCTGAGGTCTCGGTGGGCCCCGAGTTACCTGGAGCAAGGAGGGGAGGGCACACAGCAAAGGCCAGGCTGCAGGGAGGAGGGCGGCCTGCTGCTCACTGAGTCACCTGTCACCCCATCCTCCCCTGGGCTCCTCACCCTGGGCCCCTTGCCCTGGACTCAGGTCTGAGCAGCCCCCCAACCCCGGCACATCCCAAACTGGGCTCAGCTGCTTCATTGTGCAAAGCCCTGGGGGCGTGGGGCATGGGGACCAGGCCTGGGGGCAGCAAGGGTCCTGCCCGCAAAGCTCCGCCCACCTCCTGCAGGTGAGGTCGCGCTGGGGCCTGTGCTCGCTCCCATTTCACGGAGACCCACCTGTCTGCCTTCTGATTTCTGGGGTCTCCTGCCTGGATCGCCCATGGCTGCGCCCTTCCTGTCCTTGGCACTGCTTTCCCGGGCTGACCACACCCTTGGCAGGATAGGCCCAACAAGGAAATCGATCCTGGCAGCTGTCGTCCTGGCGCCGCGGGGTCAGGAATGCGGCCACAGGGAGGGCTTTTCCGTGTGCTGCTTTGTTCTGTCTTATTCAGAGCAACATTAAGGTACAAACCAAAGGGTGGAAAATAGTGGGAATTTCACTGTGCTTGGCAGCGGAGCGGACTTCTTATGAGGGTGACGGTCAAGGAAAGTGCTCTCGGGGCCCAGTTGCTGCCACAGACGAGGCTCTCAGTCGCCACCCTGGTGATGCCCTGCTCTGCCTGCTGCGTGGGGCTGCGGGTTCCAGCCCTTACAGAGCTTTCTCGGCTTCTGTTCTACTTCACAGGCAGTTGCCTGGAAATGGGGAGACGGTTTATAATGAAAACCAAACTCATAAAATGGGGATTTGCCTTTAAGTTTTCTTTGCCCTCATTTCTGGGGAGGAAAGCAAAGGCGGGGGGTCTCCACACATGTGAGTCCGGAAGCACGTGCCAGGGCTCCAGCGACCTGCGTGGACTCCATGGGATTCTATTCAGACCAATCTGTAACCTTCAGCGGCCAACAGGGACTTGGGGACGTGGGGACGTGGGGACCCAGTCTGTGTCATCCCCACTTGTCCCTGGCAGACACTCGAGGCTGGAGGCAGCGTGGCCCCTCTGGAAGCAAGAGGGTGTGATGCTTCCTACGTCTGGATGAAGGCCTCGTGCTCTCCCTTCATGCAAGTTGCGGCTTTATCTGGTCTTTCTGGTGAAACTGGCAGGAGTGTGGTTTGGATGGGCATTTCCCTTTTTTTCCCCCCCCTTTTTTTTTTGATAGTGACATATTTAGATAATAATAAAGAACTCCCCTTAAAGATATCCAAATACAGACTTGCACAAGTTGCTTAGCAGAGGGGGCTCTGTTAGCGGCACTTCTGGGGCTGAGCCCGGTTCACAGGTGCATCAGTCAACAGACCCTGTTCTGCCGCCGTAACGAGCAGGCCCAAGGTCCAGGGGCTCCGTCCCAGGTGGCCCCAGAGGGGCCAGTGCAGGGGCCCAGGTTGCCAGGGGAGGAGGGGCAGGTGAGCCTCACACCTGCTGAGTCCTGAGGGCTCCCACCTGAACCTCACTTTCCACGGGGGCCTCCACCCCCGGTGCGGGGAGGTGACCTCCTGCCACGTGCCCTGAGGCCAGAGAAGGGCTTCTGGACACAGGCGCGGCCTGACACTTGACTTCTTTTCTGCTTGGGTCTGATCCAGGGGTCCTCTCGGGGGAGCTGGCAGAGCTCAGGCACGCGGCCCCACCATCTGCACGGTGAAGGGGAGGAACCTGAGTCCGCGACCCTCCCTTCTCCCCCCACCGATGCTCCCACCAAACGGGAACAGGAGCCAGGTACTTCCGTGGCCTCTCTCCCACCTTCGGCCCAGTCCTGAGCCTCCACCCCCGGACTGATCTATACCCCTCAAGGCTGCTCACGTGGGGCCAGAGACGCACGTGATTTGAAAAGTGGGGGGCGGCCAGACCACCCCACCCCCACCCGACATGGCTGTCCCCAGGCTGCCTCTGCCCCCCACCCTGCCCCGCCTCTCGTCCTGCTGAGTCACGTCCCGCTCCCGCTCAGGGCAGTTGTGACTTCTGGTCGGTCAGAAATGTTTCTGGTTGAGCTGTCAGTGGCTGAATGTCCTTCCTGCCCCTTGAGAGGAAAGTTTCAGCTCCGGAAAATTACCAGGTCAGGAAGCTAGGGAGGTTTCTGCCCTGGGGCAGTTTGAGAGAGAAATTTCCAGACTGGTCTCAGACTGTGAGGACAGACACAGGCTCCTGGCAACCTTTATTAGAACCACTTTCCTGATCCTCTGGCAGTAGGAAAGCTGGGTCCCAGACTGTCCTCGTGGACACAAGCCAGTTTGTGTAAGAGAAGTGGCTCAGCCATGTGGAACAGGTGCAAACCCTAAGTTGTGAGTTCAGACACATGGACTCCTTCTGGAAGGCATGGCAAACCCCAGAGACTGCCTGAAATGATTCCTATGTGCACAGGAGTCTCGGCCCTCCCCCACCCTCCCTGGGCAAACTCCTTTTCAAAGCACTGAGAAGTCAGGTAAATATGGAAAGTGGGTTAAGTACCAGCTAAATCATTAGAGCAGAAAACATAATTGCCAACCAGCCTACTTAAGGCTGGAAGTCCTGGGGTGGGGGGCAGGTCTAGAGCCCACTGAGCTCCCCAACCTGCACAGGTGATGCCGTTCAGGTCTGTAGATGCCACTGATCTGAATATTTGTGTCACCCCTCTCCCTCTTCTCTGATCGAGGAAGGAACGTGACCCCCTCTGATCTCCCTCTGTCCCTGGTTGGGGCACCTGTCCCCGCTGTGTGGGTGTCACACCAGCACACACAGGTAAACCCCGTCAGTCCCAGGGAAGGTTCCTAAACGCTCCAGGGGAGAAGCCACTGGGAAGTTACACACAGCTCCGCTCGGGTCCGTCCGGGGCCACATAAACCTTGACGGATGGAAACAAGGGCAAACCTGAGCAGCCGACCCTAACCCTAGGCACATATGTCCGCACGACGACAGCAACCCTTCCGGGTTCCTCTGCGATCCTGCGCCCAAGAGGCCGGCGCACAGGCTGCATCGTGGGCCTCAGTCTGACCGTCTGTGCAGTGGGGGAGCCAGCAGGGCTGTAGGAGCTCCGGAGACAAGGCCACAAGCTGCCCAGAGCGGTGTGAGCATCAATCGGGCTGGCCCTGGGGTGGCCATCCCATCACGAGCCCATATTTCAGAAGCACGGATTAGACTGTCTCTTTCCTGCCTAAACTGTCCACGGCTCCCGGCACCCAGATCCTCCCCAGGAGGTGGTGAGTCTCGGCTGCTGTGACAGATCACCGAGCCGGACTGGGAGCAGCACGCAGACAGCACCTTGCAGCTCTGGGGCCAGAGTCCCGGGTCCCCTGGGTGCGGTGTCCGCGGGATGGAGCTCCTGAAGGCTTTCTCTCCCGTTCCAGTCCTCAGAGGCACCACGCCCCGTGGCTCGTGGCCCTTTCCTCGCATTACCCCAACCTCTGCTTCTATCGCTGCATCTCCTCTGGCTCTGACCCTCCAGCCTCCCTCCTCGTGGGTCGCTGGAGACCAGTGGGCCACCCAGACCACCAGGCTCATCTTCCGTCTCACGGTTCATACCCCTTTGCCAGGTAAGGTAACATATTTGCAGATTCGGGGGTTAGGACGCGGGTGCTGTTGGGGCCAAGACGCACCCTCCCTCCTCTGGTCACCTTGTTGTCCTGCCTCCCTCTTTGTGCTCCCAGGGGCTTTCAAGCCCTCAGCCTGGCCATCCTTCTCACTCTGGGGTCTCGGCTGGTGTCCTTTCTTTCTGACAGGGTGGGGCTGGCCCCCCAGGGTCACCCTGCTAGTGCCTGGTCCCTATGGTTTTCTGCTGTCGGTGCTGTGCTGGCAGGGGACGCGTCTGCTACTGTCCCATCTTGTTCGTCCCTCAGAACACCGATAACGTCATCTCACGGCTGCTAACCCAGGTGGGCTGCCTGAAGGTGGGGGCTGGAGACACGGCCTCTGAAACCCAGTCCCACGCAGCAGCCATGGAGCACTTTATTCTGATTTTAAGTTAAATTTAAAAATTTAAACTGACACCCATGCAGTTTCTGAAAACTTTTATGCTTGAAACAACTTAAGTAAATGAGTGTCCTTTTCTGACCATAAATTTTATGAAATTTAAGTATAAGCAACAGTTTCTGATAAAGATTTAGGTTCTGAATTTAGATGTGCTGTAAACATAAAACATACATGGGATTTTGAAGACTCACCAGAAAAAAGGGAAAGTAAAATATCTCATTAATAATTCCTTATGTTGATTATATATTGAAATGATAATTTGGGGGCTATTTAGGGTTCAATTAAAAGATATTATTAAAATTACTTTTACCTGTTTCATGGAAAATTACATATATATGGCTCTATTATATTTTTATTGAACTGTGATGGTCTAGATGCACAAAAGTTTAAAAAACAAAACCTGAAAGTGTAATGCACCACCACCTAGTGGCAACTTTGAAAGGGCAGCTGGGAGCTGGGAGCATCTCTGCAGGATGGCAGGAATGTGTGTGTGTGTGTGTGTGTCTGTGTCTCTGTGTGTGTGTCTGTGCGTGTGCATGTGTGTGTCTGTGGGTCTGTGTGTGTCTCCATGTGTGTCAGTGTTTCTATATGTCTATATCTGTGTCTCTGTGTGTCTGTGTGTGTGTGCGTGTGTGTCTGTGTCTCTGTGTGTCTGTGTGTGTGTGCGTGTGTGTCTGTGTCTCTGTGTGTCTGTGTCTGTGTCTGTGTCTTTGTCTATGTGTGTCTCTGTGTCTGTGTGTCTGTGTGTCTGTGTCTCTGTGCTTCTGTGTCTGTGTGTCTGTATCTCTGTGTGTCTGTGTGGCGCAGGGCACAGTGCCGGCCACACACGGATGTGAAGCCCGTGGTCTCAGCCTCCTGAGGACCAGTCTGGGCCACAGTCCCCAGCACAGTGGGCAGAGTGGACGCCCCACTGACCCCTCCTTTGTGGCGGGTGGCCCAGCTCACCACCGGCTGGGGCCCAGGGGAGAGGTTGGTCTCCATCCAGAAACAGGGCTCAGCACTGGACTGCCGGGAGGGTGGTCCAGGCTGGAAGCTTCTTCTTCTGAGAACCGCACAGCTGGATCACACAGAGGCTCTTGGGGCCTGAGGGGCGTCCCAGCCCCCAGCCCCTGTGTGTCAGGGGAGGCAGGTTCCTGGGGGGGGGGTTGTCAGGAGGGCAAATCTGGGTGACAGGTGATTCCCCTGCAAGGTGGCAGACCTCACATGGGGCGTTTCCAGGGAGGGGCTGGGCTTCGCTGGTTGCTAGCTGCTCTTTGGCTGCCGTCTTGTCACCTTCCCATCAAGGCCACTTCCTGGGGCTCTGCGGTCCCAGAATTGCTCAGCGCCTGCTTCCCTGCCCCCCCACCCCCGTGCTCAGGAAGTGGAGGTCACATGGGGGGCACTTGCCATCGGCAGCCACAGTGGAGACGTTGACAAGTCGGAACTCTTTCTTTGAGAAACTCTCCAGTCTCCCGCAGGACCACAAGTTCCCCGGGCGGGCCTGGGGAGGTGTCGGTGGGGAGCTGACCTGAGCCCGGAGTGGGAAGGGGACCACCAACCCCTCGGACTCCCAGGTGGCTCGGAGCTGGACACCAGGCCGGGGGAGGGGTCTGGCAGCCCTGGCCGTGAGAGGGGTGAGGGTGGGATGGGGAGGGGGGCGTGGTGGCCTGACCGATTGGGCTCCAGCAGGGAGTCCGTGTAGCCCAGACCCTGTTTTCTCAGTGTCCCCGCCAGGGCTGGTGGCAAAGCCAGCCTGAGGCAAGAAGCGGGGGAGCTTGGTGGCGAGCGGGCTGGGGCCGCAAGACCCCCCTAGAGCCGGGCGGCTGTGAGGGCTGGCCCACACCCACTGCGGGACGTCCGTCCTCCTGGCCTGGGTCTGCCGGGGTGGCTGTGGCTCTTTCCCCGGGATGCTCAGCCCGCTGTCCTGTGTCCCCCTCGAGGTCACCTGCCTCGCAAAAGCCGGGAGGTGCCCGTCGGCCTTTCCCACAGCCACTGAGGGTGAGTGGCGGTGCCAGGAGGTGGATAAGAAGGAAGGCGGTCTGACACCCGCTTCTCCTGGTGCCTCCCTGGGGTGGCAGGCGCGATGAAAGCCCAGTGGGCTTGGACGGTAGCTGCTAACGAGGCCGCAGAGAGCTGGACGCCACCCAGCTGGCCGCCCGCACCTGTTTCCTACCTGTGTCCTTCCTTTGTGTTTCGATCTTGCCCCTCAGGCAGCGCCTCCCTGGGACGTGGGTCTGAGGAGGCCGATGATGCAGGAAGGTGATCCGTCAGCCGGCTGCCGTCGGGGGACCCTGGAGCCACCGAGAACACAGGCAGGCCAGCTGGGCCTGCATTGTCACCCCCCCCTCCTCCCCTCCTTCCTGACCCTGAGAGGGGTACAGCCACACAGGAAGCCTGCCCTTGGAGGAAGGGGCTCTGTGAGCAAGGAACAGGTGTACGTGAGGGATGGTAGCCGGCTTCTCCGCACTCACGGCTCGGAGCACACCGGCCGCCCCGGGCCTCGGAGCCAGGTGAGAAAGCCTGCCCAGGCCCCGGTCCCGCCCTGGCCGCCCTGGCTGCGGCAGCCGCAGGACAGGCCGTGTCTTTGCTGGTGTCTGTGGGCTGGAGGGGAGGGGCGGCTGCTGGTCCTGCTGAGGGAGAACCTGGGACTGCCTTCCCAGGAGGGGAGTGAAGCGGCAGCACCTAGGAAGGTGACCTTGCTTGGTGACCTTGGGAGCACTGGCATCCGAGCCGGATTCCCGCCCGTGGCAGTGTGTCCAGGGAGGCATGGCTCTTCCATGCCCAACAGTTCCTGTCTTTGCTGCAGCAGGAAAGGAAGCTACAAAATCCCCCAGGAGGCTTCATTCTCCCGTTCCCATGTCTGCCCGGCACCCGCAGGGCCTCTGGTGTCCCCTCGGATCCTCCCAGGAGGGGGCATCCTTGACCGAGTCCTCTGGACTCAGATACTGAGTGAACTGATCTGAGCCCTGTCTTGAATCATCAAGGCCATGGCTCCTCCAGGGCAGGCCTGGACTCAACATTCCCCCAGACAGGAGCAAGAGGGTGACAGGAAGGTGGGTGTGGGAGACCTAGGGGACACCACCTCTTCCAGAGCAGTCACCTAGTGCTCACACCTGGCTGTCATCAGACGCCACGGGCAGGGGACTGTCTGGAGGCGGGGTCTGTGGAGGAAGCCCCTGTGCGTGGGTGGGTGGGGTGCACTGTGCACAGGTGCGGATCCACCTGCAGGAAGTGCTTGTGTCTGGTCCTCAGCTGGGCAGTGGGGGGAGGGTATCTGCTGCTCCTTCGGCCTCTGCCTCTTTGTTCTGTCTGCCCAGGTGATGAGAACCCAGCGGGCTCTGCTTGAATGGAGTCCACTTTCAACCCTACTTTTGCGAGCAGCTTCTCCTTGGCATCTTCCCTGAGATTTGAATCCACAGAGAGTAGATTCAGGAAAACAAAACCTCCACACTTTTACCAGCTGGCCAAGAGGGAGGCCACCCCACTCAGAGTCCTGCCTGTCTAGGGGTTGGGCGGGACCATGGAAAATAACAGTAACAGCCATACGTGGGAGCCACAGGCCAGGCACCGAGCATGGCCTTTCACAACAAGCCTATGGAACACAGACTGTCTTATCCCCACTTTATAGATGGGATAACTGAGTCTCCCAGGTAAGAAATTTGGTCCAGAGCCCACCACCAGCTAGTGGCAGAGAGAGCTGGCTTTGAACCAGGCCCCGTAGGCTCCAGGGCTCAGGTCCTGAGCCCCTTCCAGCCTGGGGGAAGGCATCCTCAGGATGCGCTCTGCCCTTGGGTCCACGACCAGGGGCTGGACCATCCTCACCTCCAACTCCGTCTGTCCCACAGTTCCCTCTAACTCTTGGGCCCAGCTCTGGGGTTCTGCTTCTCGTCCTTGACCTGCAGCTGTGGTGTCCTTCACATCCCCAGATTGGTCTCCCCTTTGTCTGTAACCCATGAAATCCCATTTTCTGATTCTTCCAGGTGAGACAGCCCAGAAGGGGCAGCCCTGGTAGGAGCCTCCCTTTTCCCTCCAGGGGGCTCCCCTGCTGTCGGGGTCTGCATCACAAAGCATCCCACTGACGGAGCTGCCCAGGCAGCATGGGAGCTGCATGCCTTGGTGTCAGCCCTGGGCCTGGCATCCCTGGGGGCTCTGCTGTCCCTCCCTCAGCTCCGCCCTCCCTCCCTCCTCTCCACCTCCTCTTCACCTCTCCATGGCTGCTTCCCAGAGTTTTCTTCACCTTTGGTTTCTGGCAGTTTGATGATGATGTGTCTGGGCGTGGTGTTGTTTGAACTGATCCTGGTTGGGGTCCACTGAACTTCTTGAATCTGCGAAGTTATGTCTTTCACCAAATTGGGGGAGTTTTCAGCCACTATTTCTTTAAATGTTTTTTCCGCTCGACACTCTTTCTCCTCTCCTCTGGGGCCTCCAAGGATGTGACTGTCAGGACTGTTCCTCCCTCCGCCCACTTCTCTGCCTCCCTCCCTGAAGGATTCCTGAATGTTCTCTCCTCTGCGCTGGTTTCCCGGCTGCACAGCAGAGATAGAGGCGGAGCTTGGCTTTCTGCACTTGGGGGCTGCTCTTTGGGGAGGGCAGGGGCCAGTCTCCCAAATCCCTGTGCTGGATCAGACGTCAGGGTGCTGGGTGCAAAGCAGAGATTCCTTTCCTTCCTTCCAGCCTGGAGAAAAGGAGAAATGCCTTCTGGTGCTGTGGAGCCAGCCAGCCCGGCCTCTGCGTTGCTGGGACAGAGACTGATTCCAGGCTAAACACTAACCCCTCCAGCCCCCCTGCCCCAGCCCCTGGCGCCCACCATCGTACTTTCTGTCTATGGATTCGACTCCTCTGGGGACCTCCTGTAAGTGGCTTATTTCACTTAGCATCATGCCCTCAGGGTTCATCCACGTTGAAGCTGGTGTCAGAATTCCCTTCCTTTCTAAGGCTGAATAATATTCCATCGCATGGACCACATTTTGTTTGTCCATTCACCCATCAATGGACCTCCGGGTTGTTTCTGTCTTTTGGTGATTGTGAATAACGCTGTTATGAAGATGGGTGTGCAAATATCTTTTCAAGACCCTGCTTTCATTCCTTCAGGTAAATACCCAGAAGCAGAGTTGCTGGATAAGATGGTAATTCTTTTTTGTTTATTTATTTGTTTGGTTGGTTGGTTGGTTGCACCAGCTCCTTAGTTGCAGCTCGCCAGCTCCCCAGTTGTGGCATGTGAACTCTTAGTTGTGGCATGCATGTGGGATCTAGTTCCCTGACCAGGGATCGAACCCAGGCCCCCTGCACTGAGAGCTCGGAGTCCCAACCACTGTGCCACCAGGGAAGTCCCATCAGACAGTAATTCTATGCTTACTTTTTTGAGGAACTGCCGTCCTGTTTTCCAGCTTTCCTGTCTTTTACCTTAAGTGGAATCATTCAGTACGTGTGTGTGTATGGCTTCTTTCATGTGACATTACATTCATAAGATTCATCCTGGTTGTCACATACAGTGGCAGACTGTTTCTTTGCACTGCTTTATTGTGTGCCATTGTACAAACACACAACAATTTATCCATTAAATGGCTCATGGACACTAGGCTGTCTCCAGTTTGGGGCTGTTATGAATGGTGCTGCCTGCACATCATAGCCTGTGCCTGGGGAGACCTGTGCAGAGCTGATGGGTCTAGGGTATGCATGTGCCTTAACTGGATTTTTTAAAATAAATTTATTTTTTTTATTTATTTATTTTTGGCTGCATTGGGTCTTTGTTGCTGCGCATGGGCTTTCTCTAGTTGCGGCAAGAGGGGGCTGCTCTTTGTCATGGTGCACGGGCCTCTCATTGCTGTGGCTTCTCTTGTTGGGGAGCACGGGCTCTAGGCGTGGTGTGGGCTTCAGTAGTTGCAGCATGTAGGCTCAGTAGTTGCAGTACTTGGGCCCTAAAGCGCACGGGCTTCAGTAGTTGCAGTGCGTGGGCTCAATAGTTGCGGCACACAGGCTTCCGTAGTTGTGGCACGTGGGCTCAGTAGTTGCGGCTTGTGGGCTCTAGAGTGCAGGCTCAGCAGTTGTGGCTCACGGGCCCAGCTGCTCTGCGGCACGTGGGATCTTCCCGGGCTGGGGCTCGAACCCGTGTCCCCTGCATTGGCAGGCGGATTCTCAACCCCTGAGCTACCAGGGAAGCCCTTAACTGGCTTTTCACAAGCCCTATCCAAGCAAAATTCCCTGGAAAGGAGTTGTGTTGTGCTTAAATACAGTAACATACCAAGGTTGACAGTCGCCACACTTATTTCTCAAATACTTCCAAAGGGGATTCTAACCCTGTGACAACCCCTCTGTGGGGCAGACGCGATCGTTCCCCAGAGTCTCGGGTCAGGATAAACCCTGAGGTGAGGTGGCCTGCCCAGATCCGCCTGCGGGTGAGCGGGGAGCTGGAATGCAGATTCGGCGGCACTGGTCCCCACGGCTCACACGGCCTTTATTCACCTCTGAGAGGCATGGTGCTCGTTTTCCTCTCCACCACTCACATTACCTTTTAGAAATTCAGTTTTAATTGCAAGGAAAATATTACGACAGTAGGCCTGCCCCGGCCCCCTGCTGCTTCCCCCTCTGTTATTACAGTAATTGACTTGCTGGATCCAGCTGACCGGAGGGTGTCCGTCTTCCTTGTCTGTGTTTGCCGGTCTCGGGCAAGTGCGTGCCTCTTGGCATTATGATTCCAAATAACTCAATTGGAAGTGATTTCTAGAACAAAATCACTGGGAACAGAAAGATGATTAGTCAGCAGGGTAGCAGCTAGGAAACTGATCCACTTGTCTTGTAATTTGTTCTGATTTGTAGCAAGAAAGTTTATGAAGGTCCTGTGGTCACGTGAGAGCATGACCGGTATCCACATGCCCTTGACCATCTATTTATTTACTCACTCCTTTCTTATAAAATAGCACACGCGTGACACCCGCCGTTTTTTGTAACCCTCTTTACTCTACTTAGCAGTGTATAATGGATAACATTCTGTGCCCATAAATATTCGTCTACAGCTTTCTCGGGGGCTACATCCTGTTCTACCATAATTTATCTAACTTATGTAGATTGTTGCCAGCTTTGGGGATTATGTGTAATGACTATTCTTGCCTGCGAATCTTCAGGCAGAAACTTATTTCCTTAGGACATAGTTCCACGGATTTTATTGGGATTTTAGTCCATCTCTGCACCCTCCAAAAATGACATGCCAATTTATACTTCTACTGGCAGGGCATGAGGATGTCTTTTCTCTGTTCTTTGGCCAGTATCAGCTTTAAAATTTAAACCATTACTTGCCAGTTTGACAGAAGACAAATGGACTATCATCAGTGCTTTCACTGCATTTCTTTGATTCAGGCAAAGTCAAGTATTTGTCATGAGCTGATCAGAGCAGTTTGTGAGATGCCTGTTCAAGTCTTTTGCCCATTTTCTGTGGATGTGCTTGTCCTTCAGAAACGTACTGCTTTTTCAGAACATTATTAACCATTTGTCTGTGACAAGGATTGAAACACTTACTCCTGGTTTGCCATTTGCTTTTAATTTTGGTTTATGGTATCTTTAACGATACAGACATTTTAAATTTTCATGTAGCCAAATATATCACTCTTTTCCTTTGTGGTGCTTGGAAGGGCCTCACCATCCCAGAGTAATAAAATGATTCATCTCTATGCCCACTATTTTATCTTTCTGGTGGACTGGGGTATGTGGTGATGTAAAGCTTCTAAACTATGCTTCAGATGCTTTACTTAAAAATTAGCTGAGGGGGGCTTCCCTGGTGGCGCAGTGGTTGGGAGTCCGCCTGCCGATGCAGGGGACACGGTTTCGTGCCCCGGTCCGGGAGGATCCCACATGCCGTGGAGCGGCTGGGCCCGTGAGCCATGGCCGCTGAGCCTGCACGTCCAGAGCCTGTGCTCCGCAACAGGAGAGGTCACAACAGTGAGAGGGCCCCATACCGCAAAAAAAAAAAAAAGAAAAAAAAAAGAAAGAAAGAAAAAAATTAGTTGAGGATCTTGCATTAGTGACCAGAGATTGTGGATGGAATATGATTATATGGCTTTTAAATGGGTAGAAGCTGATATTTCCTATAGATCTTCATCAACCCCTCTGAATACAAAGTTTTCCCAGGTCAGTGGACTTGGAGAGAATTGTTTTCCCTTAATCGGTCATCTTCCATCTACCGGGCAGTGAGCCCCCTGAAGTAACGGTCAGTTTCAGAGCCACTGCTGACCCCAGTGAGCACACACAAGGTCTCAGAGAGGAGAGCCCATGAAAACCACAAAATCACAGAAACAGGGTCCCCCAGATACAGCCAGCATGGGTGTGGCTGGGTTCCCACGGGAGACGTGAACGTTGCTTCCGCTGTGTTTCGAGTCAGCGTGCAAGGCACTGGGCCCTGTGGGAGCCCGGGAGGGTCATGGATGTGCCTGTCTGAGGCCCCCCGCCCCGCGCCCAGTGGGGCTGCCTGGGAGGACGTCCCTGCTTCTAACGCCGGGCGATGCAGAAAAGAACCGACTTGTGGAACTTCATAAATCAAGACTCTTTTTGTTCCAAGGATTGAAACTTGATTAAGGGTCGTGGGGATCCGGGAGGCCCGACTGCCTCAAGCTCTCTCTGTGCCAGAGTCCTGCGCGTCAGCAGTTTTCCCGGAAAGCGATCCTTTGATGTTTAGCATCCTCGCGACCGATGACTGTACTGCTGCTGCCTGGCCAGACAGGGGATGCAGAAGGCGGGCGCGCTGCTCCCAAAGCTCGGGTCCTTTGATGACCCTTCGGGGGGAGAGCTGAGGCCTCTGGGCTGGACTCCGCTCAGCCTTCCTGCTCCTCCACGTGGACAGCCTGGGAGGGCCCCCACCACCACATTTCTTTGTTCATTTGGCCCAGGTTTGCATCGGACATACCCCGGGGGAGAGGCCTTTTAAAACAGTTTACGCGCCTCGTGAACATTGCCCCGTAAAATGACTTGATGCCAATACCTCCCCCTTTGTGAAGCTTTTCCTGTGACCTACGATAACGGTTGCCGGTCACTGCCCCTTGAGTCCTCTGAGATGACCAGGGACGGGAGCGCTGCCCGGGCCAGAGGCCCTTGTTCCCAGGGGCAGTCCTGGGACTCCACACCCCATAGGGACCCTGTGCACGGCCAGCAAAGGCTTTGCTCTGCACGTCGGCGGGTGGGCTGTGCTCTGCTTCGGTGTCTCCGTGGGAAGGACTGGCCCTGGCAGTCTGCTGCTTCCAGAAGAACAAGAAACACAGTAGGTAGGGCTTGTGGTTCCACAGCCGGGACCCAGCTGGGTCAGCTCACCCCCAACCAACCCACAGACCCGGGAGTGAGGGGGACATGCCTGGGGCGCCTGCCATGGGACACTGGTTACACGGTGACAGCTGACCAATGCGGGAAGGGCCTCGGCTGAGCGTGGCTGGGACTCATCCCTCTGACTCAGCCCCTGAGTGTCCTTGGTGTCTGTGGGTGTCTCTCCGCCCCCCGCCCCATACAAACCGTCACCTCCTGTCACCTGACACATAACACATCCCCCCGCCACCCCGTCATCCCTCACCCGGCCCCCTCCAGTCCAGTCACAAGAGCAGTGATCTTTGAAAGACACAAGCTGTTGAGTCATATCACGCCCCCCTCCCCGTCGCCCCACTTTAAAAGCCCATTAGTGGTTCTCTATTGCGTTAGAAACAGATCAAACCCCTCCCAGTGGCCTGGCCCAGCTTCCCTTCAGCCTCTGACCACACCGACTCCCTGGACTGGGCCGTGCTCTGCCGTCCCAGTTAATCACCACCCATCCTTCCATTCGCAATTAAAATGCTCCCAGGGGCTTCCCTGGTGGCGCAGTGGTTGAGAGTCCGCCTGCCGATGCAGGGGACACGGGTTCGTGCCCTGGTCGGGAGGATCCCACATGCCACGGAGCGGCTGGGCCCGTGAGCCATGGCCGCTGAGCCTGCGCGTCCGGAGCCTGTGCTCCACAACGGGAGAGGCCACAAGAGTGAGAGGCCCGCGTACCGCAAAAAAAAAAAAAAAAAAAAATTGCTCCCAGGCCCATCGGCTCGGGCACCTCGCCCACGTGGGCCTGTCCTCGGGGGCTTGGGGACACGCCCAACAGGGGTGTGAACGCTGGTCCAGCTTCCACACGCCTGCAGGGGCCTCCCAGTGTCCCCTGGCCCAGGCAGTGGGGGGCAGGGCCCTCCACCCGGTGTTCCAGGGGCCTCCTGGATGTTTCCAGCGACCTCTTTCCTCTCCTCCCCACTCTGCTCGGTCCCCTGGGTCCCCTGACAGGGCGACCACCAGCCAGGACATGGCTTTGGGGGTGGGGGTCACCCGCCACTGCGGGGAGCCCCTTGGCCCTTGGTGTCTTCTCCCACCCTCCCTATCCCTGCCGCCCCAGGCTGGCCAACGGTGGGGGGACCCCGACTTCACCCTTTTCCTCCCAGGCTGTTCTCTGCACAGCACCTGATTCATTTAAACCTTTCACCTTTATCATGGCCAACGGGGCCTTCAATCAGTGATTCTCGAGCCCCACTGCACATTCACGAACACGAGGTCCACGCTACCCACACTGCTCTGGCCTTGCAGGCCCATCTTGCCAGAATGGAAGCAGCCCCCAGAAAAGACAGAGGCTGCTCCTCCCATCGCTGCTCGTAGAACTGAGCCTCCTTGACATTGCCAAGGCCACGGGCCAGCCCTGGACCAGGGCCAGCCAGCCAGACCTGGGACACGTGGGCGGGGCTGGGGCAGGGATGGATCCCCCAGGAGAAACCAGGTCCCCCCACCTCAAGAACGGGGTCCTCCCTCAAATGTCCTCTGCAGTGGGGAAGGAAGTCCCAACCGACCCCATCTCCCTGTGGCCTTGGAGCTGCAGAACTCCGCTGTAAGTGGCCATAGAGCAGGGAGTCAGGGGAGCGTCGTTTTTAGGTTTACGAGACATTTTATTGGCCCATCTCAGATCATCATAGAGTGTGAGATGAAGTGTTTGCACCCTTGCAATAATTTCCAGGCAAGAGACAATAAAGCAGAGTGGATTTTAAAACGTGGGCATTGTCGCCTTGGTTTGAAGGTAGGCCCTATATATATATTATATATATATATAATGTATATATATAAAATTATACATATAATTTTTAAAAATTGAAGTATAGTTGATTTACAATGTTGTATTAATTACTGCTGTACAGAAAAATGATTCAGTTATACATATATAGCTTCTCATTTTTTTAAAATATTCTTTTCCATTATGGTTTATCATAGGATATTGAATATAGTTCCCTGTGCTCTACAGTAGGACCTTGCTGTGTATCCATTCTCTATATAAAAGCTTACATCTGCTGACCCCAACCTTCCACTCCATCCCTCCCCCACCCCCCTCCCCCTGGCAACCACCAGTCTGTTCTCTATGTCCATGATTCTGTTTCTGTTTCATAGATATGTTCATTTGTGCCATATTTTAGATTCCACATGTAAGTGATATCATATGGTATTTGTCTTTCTCTTTCTGACTGACTTCACTTAGTATGATCACCTCTAGTCACATCCACGTCACTGCAAATGGCATTATTTCGTTCCTTTTTAGGGCTGAGTAGTGTTGAGCACAGGAAGAGTTCAGTTGCAGTCTGGCGAGCATCATTTGGGAACATGCTGCATACAAGGCCCTTTAATCCGTCGGGAACTTGGTTGGGGGGTGAGTTGCTAGTCCCCTTGAATGTTATTTAAAGAGGAAACCAGGGCTTCCCTGGTGGTGCAGTGGTTGAGAGTCCGCCTGCCGATGCAGGGGACACGGGTTCGTGCCCCAGTCCGGGAGGATCCCACGTGCCGCGGAGCAGCTGGGCCCGTGAGCCATGGCCGCTGAGCCTGCGCGTCCGGAGCCTGTGCTGCACAACGGGAGAGGTTACAACAGTGAGAGACCTGTGTACCGCAAAAAAAAAAAAAAAAAAAAAAAAAGAGGAAACCAAATTACCTAAAATGAGCGCGCCCACGGCGGACGTGTAGCGGGCCCTCATACTCCTCAGCGTGTGAATATTTAGCTGAAATGCCCTGGGGTTCTGGCTGGGCCTCAGCTCAGAGAATCCGCTCGTGACAGGCATGTAGTCGAGGGGTCCCCCAGGCCAGGGCCTCAGTCACCCACAGAAAGTGAGAGCTGGCAGCCAGCTTCCTTGGGCAGGGCCTGGGGACGGGTGGTGAGCTCTGGGGGTACGGGTCTTCCGGGACACGCCCCCAGAGCGTAGGGAGGAGGATGCTGTGGTGGAGGGTGCACCCTGCCTGGCCCTGGGGGACGTTCGCCCGGAGTCCCGCATCCCTCCAACCGTGGAGGCAGCTTGGGCCCTGCCAGCCAGCCGAGTAAAACAGCTAATGAATAACACCGGTTAAAACTGGGCCGCTCTCAGCGCTGAGTGCTTCACTGGCCCCCAGCCCAGCACTTCCCAGCTCAGGATCAGCCTGCGGGTCCTCGGAGAGCTGGGGGCAGGAAGAGCCGGCATCGCTCGCCACGAGTGTGGTCCATTTAGCTGGGCTGCTATTTTCACCCTTTGTGCTCCAGCAGGGGATTTGTCTCGCCGGCAGGGACTTCATCAGCCCCCGGCCCTCCCCGCTCTCCCGCCTCTCTGAACAGCAGTGTCTTCCTCTCCTTTTGGAATTTCAGATGATGCCACCCACTTGCACGAAAGCCAAGTAGGTTAGTCGTTGCATTTAGAGGAAGGTGTCGTCCATAAGTGCTCTATTCGTTATTAATAAGATGGTGGCCAAAAGGTGGGAGTGGCAATTTGGATTTTATAAAGTTGCCCGGACAGGTGTGAGGGAGAACATTCTGGAAATGTGTGCTTCCCTGCAATTCCCGAGTGCGAAAAAGTTTAAACATTCTGGGGCCGCCCAGCTCAACTATTCATCAGGTCATAGAGTGACATCAGAGAAGAGTTAATGACAGGTGCGCCTGGTGGCGCAGTGGTTAAGAACCTGCCTGCCGGGCCTCCCTGGTGGCGCAAGTGGTTGAGAGTCCGCCTGCCGATGCAGGGGATACGGGTTCGTGCCCCGGTCTGGGAGGATCCCATATGCCGCGGAGCGGCTGGGCCCGTGAGCCATGGCCGCTGAGCCTGCGCGTCCGGAGCCTGCGCGTCCGGAGCCTGTGCTCCGCAACGGGGGAGGCCACAACGGTGAGAGGCCCGCATACCGCAAAAAAAAAAAAAAGAACCTGCCTGCCAACGCAGTGGACACGGGTTCGAGCCCTGGTCTGGGAAGGTCCCACATGCTGTGGAGCAACTAAGCCCATGTGCCACAACTACTGAGGCTGTGAGCCACAACTACTGAAGCCCACGTGCCCAGAGCCCGTGCTCTGTAACAAGAGAAGCCACTGCAATGAGAAGCCCATGCAACGCAATGAAGAGCAGCCCCCATTCACCGCAACTAGGGAAAACCCGCATGCAGCAAGGAAGACCCGGTGCAGCCAAAAAAAAAAAAAATCTATAAAAAAAAGAGTTAATGACAAATAACACTTTACATGATTCCCGACGGCCAGCCTGTCTCCACCAGTGGCTCACTCACCTGGAAGAGTGGCCACCAATGAGAGGCCACCTGCTGGCCTGCTGGGTCCTGAAGCTGCTGTGAGCTGTCCCTCGGCCCCATGAGGATGGACCTGCAGGGCACTCCCCCTCCCACTGTCCCTACGTGTGGGCCGGCCCTGGCAGAGAATGGCCGGCCATTGCTGAGGGCCACAGGAGTGCTGCAGGGTCAGGGGAAGGTGGCATCAGGCCCCAAAGGGGCCCCAAGTGGGGCTCGACCGGAGTTGCCAGAGGTCTGGGGCTTAGGGCTGGTCCAGGTGGCCCCATCTCCCCACTCAGGGCCCCTCCCACTCAGCCTCTCTCCATCCCACCCGGCCGCTCCCCTGCTGCCCCACACAGCTCGAGGGGAGTGGGCACAGTCTCCTTGGAGGGGGTGTAGGGACCACGTCCTCAGACCCCAGCCAGGCTGAGCCCCCCACCTGTCACCACACCCCCCACCCCCCGTCACCGATGCAACAGAAAAGCAGACATCCCAAGGGAGGCCAGTGGATCACCGGACTGAGCTGGCACGAGACGTCTGTGGCCGGCGGAGCCCAGCTGGGTAGTGCAGAGCAGGGGAGGGGCCCCACGTTCACAGAGGGTTGAGCACAGCAGGCTGGTGGGCGCCCGGCCACCAGTGTGGTTCCAGTGGCTCCAGACAGGCAAGGAGGCTGGGGGCTGGGCCTCTCACCTGGGAGCACGGCTGGGAGGGCAGCCGGGCACAGGAGCATGACAGCACTTGGGGCCTGGGAGCTTGACTGGGCTCAGCCGGGAGTGGGTGTGCTTTCTCCCCCAGGCTCTGAGCAGGGAGGCCCTGACCTGAGTCCTGTCCTGGGCGAGCTCTGGGAGGGTTTAGGTGTGTGGGGGATGCACCCCTCCTCTCCAGGGGTCACAGTAATCAGAGAAGCAACTCCCGCTGTACCCAGGGCTCCAAGGAAGGAGGGCTGCCTGGTGGAGCAGGACAGTCGCGGGGTCTGGCGGCAGGGCCTGTAGGTGGCTGCACGTAGCTCTGGGCCTTGCTGGCAGCCACTCAAGGGGCGGATGCACTCTTCCAAAGACAGGTCTCTCCCAGCCGCAGGCTCTTCTCCAGCGTTACTCTGACACCCTTCCATGGAGGGGTGGGGGTCTCTGTCCCCTCTGCTGGAATCCGGTGGCCTTGTAACCATGGTGGAAATGACGCCATTCCACTCCAGAGTCTTGGCCATAAAAGGTGACCCAGCCTGCACTGGTCTCTGCTGGACGCCAGGTGCAGAAGTTGGAGCCACGTTCAGGGCCCCGGGAGGGGTCCCAGCCAAGGTTCCTGCTGACAGAGGCCACAGCTGCAGAAGACGCCCCCAGGTGACTGGACCCCCAGGCTCAAGTCTTCCCAGACCTTGAGGAACAAAATCAGGCCATCCCACGGGGCCTGTCCGAACCCTGCCATCCAGACTCCGAAATGGACGGGGTCATCTTACAGCCCAAGTCTGGGCACCTGCGATGCAGCAGTAACAGGAACCCATGTAGTCGGGCCCTCACTACCCTGGCCTCCCAGCCTCTGCTGGCAGGTCCCGGGAGGGCCCCCAGAGGAGGCAGGCGTCACGGTGAACAGGCAGGGTGGGCCCGGGTCCAGCCCTGATGCGTCCCCATCTAGGTGTGGCCGGGTGGTGCGGGTCCCCAAGATGCAGCCTCTTCCCCACCCAACCACCGCCCCTCCGAAGCCAGCAGGTGCCGCAGCAAGAGGTGCCACCTCCTCCTCCCAGCCCGGCCAATGGCGTGGTCTCAGCTCAGAGCCTCCCCAGGGTAGCACTTTCAGGGGCTGCTTTAACCAAAGGCCATTAAGCTGTCATGGCCCATATGTCTCACGTCCTCCTTCCTGCCTGTTACTGCTGGGCTGGTGTGCGTGAGATGCGTCTCTTCCTGTCTCCTCCTCCTTAGAGTCACCGCAATCCAGCCAGACCGCCCCCCGCCCCCCCCAGCTCTGAGCTCATCGGCTCTGCCATCAGTTATTCACCCCCAGAGCTGGGGTGTGGGGCGAGAAACTTGGGTCTGACGAGGGCTTTGGGTCCCAGGCAGCTCGAGTGGCTCGGAGGATGGTGGGCAGGGGCCAGGGTGAGCTCCAGCCCCCCTGCTCCTAACTCCACGTGTGGCCAAGTGGCTCCCAGCTCCCAGCTCAGACTTGGAGTCTGGCCCTGCCCCACTTTCCCCACGGTCGAGGCGGGAGGTTAGGCAGCTGCTGCCCAAGTCCAAGTCTGTTGGTCGACTTTGACGCAGCAAAAGAAGATGTTGCATCAATGTGCTGACACCACACCCCACCCGACCGGCTGCTGGCCACACTCAGCCTCCCCTGCCAGATGCAGGACAGCTGGGGTGGCTGCCCATGGAGTCCTCACTACCTCCCTGAGCTCATGGCACTGCCCAGGTCTTGTGACTGGACTATCGAGTGTTGAGCCAGCCACGCCTTCAGAGGTGACTCCACTCAGCTACGACAGACTCATCATTGTTGCTGGATTCAATTTCCTAGTATCGATTGAGGATTTTTGCACATTATGGACTGAACCTTTGGGTGCCCCTAAAATTCCCCTGAAACCCATGTGTTGAAGCCTTATCTCCAATGTGATGGTATTTGGAGAGGGGGCTTTGGGAGGTAATTAGGGTTAGATTAGGTCATGAGGATGTGGCCCTCACGGTAGGATTAGTGGCCCCATGAGCAGAGCCACTCTATCTGCATGCACTCCGAGGAGAGGCCCCGTGAGGACATAGCAAGAAGGCTGCTGACTGCCGGCCCAAAGGGGAGCCCTCACCAAAACCACATTGTGCCAGCACACTGACCTTGGACCTGCAGCCTCCAAACCTGTGAAAATGAGTTTCTAGTGTTCAAACTACCCAGGCTGTGGTATTTTGTTGAGGCAGCCTAGCTGGCTAAGGCAGTATTGAGGTTCATGTGGCCCGGCCTCCCCTCAGGCTGTCCAGGTGAGGTCCAGCATACACTCCAGCACCCAGGCCTAACCAGCACACTGGCCTGACCATCACCCGGGCCTGACCTGCAACCAGGCCTGACCTGCACTCAGGTCTGACCATCACCCAGGTCTGACCAGCACCCGGGCCTGACCATCACCCAGGTCTGACCAGCACACGGGCCTGACCAGCATCCAGGCCTGACCTGCACCCAGGTCTGACCATCACCCAGGCCTGACCTGTACCGGGGCTGACCTGCACCAGGCCTGACCAGCACCCGGGCCTGACCTGCACCGGGCCTGACCAGCACCCGGGCCTGACCTGCATGGGGCCAACATGGCCAGAGGCCCCAGGGGCTACGAGCTGACCTGGGCTGAGCACCCCTACAGCCAGCCCTTCCCCCCCAGGCCACACGGGGGCTCATGGGGAGCAGTGCTCCCGGGCAGATGCAGCCGGCCTCTGTCCCAGGCTGACCACCTGGCCTGGAGGCATCTCCCCTCCCGACTGCTGGAGGGTCACTGTCATTGCCCTATGGAGGTGACTCCAGGGGGCTCATCTCCACCAATTTGGGTGTTAGGAGCCCAGAGGGCAGGGGTTTTCTCCTACTATGCGCTGGGCCTCCACCTGGCTGGTGCCCTCCTGCCTGTGGGAGCCTCAGTCACCTCACGTGGATGATGGGCTTGAACACCTGCCCTGCAGTCACAGTGAGCGTGGCCCAGGGCGGAGGTCCACGGGATGCCCTTCCCCCGGCCTCGACGGGAGAGCACACAGGAGGTGCGCGAAGGCCCGCGTGGGTCCTGGAGCAGCCCTTACACTCCGCAGGTTGTGTAACCCCGAGCCTCCGTTTCCCTCTGTGGGAACCACGTGGGCGCCCTGCCATGGCGACGGCACCACCCCCGACACCGGGGACCCGCTCACTGTCCATCTGGACTCAGACAGCTAAGTCTCACTGTCTCTTGACCAGGGAACTTTGTGCCAATAATTACTGACTTTGCATTTATAGAGCACTTACTGTGTGCCTGCCCTGACCACACACACTGTCCTCCAGCTTCCCCTCCCACTCCCCCCATTCCAGGCTCCTCCTCTTCTCTCTGCTTCCCAGGGCTGCAGGGCTCAGGCCTTCTCTCCCCACTGTCCACACCCCTCATGACCACAGCCAGTCCCAGGGCTTCAACGTCACCTGGACACTGACGACCCGAAATTCACGTCCATGTTTCGTAAATTTCCCCTGAGCTTGTCTTAGCCCTCGAAGGCCTGCTTGTCCACATGAAGGCCAGTGGGAGCCTCAGGCCCGGTGTGGCCAGGCAGCACCATCCTGCTGCCCCGTCAGGTCCAGGCCATCCCAAGGCCCCGCCACCAGTTCAGCTCCCTCGTCCCGTCCCTTCTGTGCTTTGTTGTTCCTTCTTCACAATAAGCCTCAAGTTTCCCTCTGCCCGTTTCCACCCCTCCATCTCCCTCCCCACAGCAGCCAAAGGGACCTTGTGAAAACACAGATTAGATCCTGACGTCTCTGCCCCCACCTCATTCAGAACAAAACCTGCTCCTTACTGGGGTCCACAGCGCCCCCCAAGACCTGCCGCAGACCCTCTCTGCCTGGGCTGCAGCCGCATGGGTCTCCCCTCTGGGCGTGGACTGCCCCCTGGCCCGTCTGACTCAGGGTCTTTGCACCTGCTGCTCCTGAAGCCTGCAATGCTCTCCCACAAGGCTGCGTGGCAGCTCAGGCATGAATCAGACATTCCTCCCCGTAGGGGTCCTTCTTGGCCTTCCATGCCCTCACCTGCCTGTCATCTCCTATAAAAACCTGACGTTGTCTCAGCTGTTGTTTTTTTTTTTTTTTTTTTTTTTTTTCCGGTACGCGGCCTCTCACTGTTGTGGCCTCTCCCGTTGCAGAGCACAGGCTCCAGACGCGCAGGCTCAGCGGCCATGGCTCACGGGCCCAACTGCTCCGCGGCATGTGGGATCCTCCCAGAGCGGGGCACGAACCTGCATCCCCTGCATCGGCAGGCGGACTCTCAACGACTGCGCCACTAGGGAAGCCCCATCAGCTGCTCTTTTATAGGCACTGACCCCCAATACCTCCCACTAGAATGTGAGCCCCTGGGGGCAGCGACCTCCTCTGTCTGGTTCAGAGGTTTCCTGGATCAGTGCTGCCTATCGTGTGGATGAAGAAATGGAGACACACAGCAGTGAGCAACGGAGTGGGGCTTGAACCCACCTCGGGGGGACCACGGCCTCGTCCTGTCTTGGGACGTGCTCATGTGGGCGCTCTTCCATGCTCCATCCGCACCACAGGCAGGTCCTGGAGGGAGGCTGCTGCCGTGGGGTCCGTGCCCAGCCCAGAAAGATTCCAGGCAGCTGCCAGGGGTCCGACAGTGCTCCTGCCAGGCTGGGCAGGGCCTCCCTGGGAAAGGGGGCTGGAGCAGGGGAGGCGATGTCCCCACCTGGGATGCCTGAGGAACCCCAGGGCAGACCCCAGGAGGCAGCCCTCCCAGCCCCGCCGATCCCTCTGCGGGGCCACAGCAGAAATCGCTGCTCACCTGGTCCCGGCGAGTGGCTGGGTGGTCTCCAGATCTCGGGGGCTCAGGATGCCCTCGCTAAGCCAGGGGCCGGTCAGAGGGTCTGGGGCCAGGGCAGAAGGAAGCAGCCATTGTGTCCTGGCCGGGAAGCCCTGCTGCTCCTCCTGGGAGGTGCGTTCTGCTCCTGGAGGCCCTGGGGCCCTGATGTCACCTCTGCAGCGGAGGTGTCACTCAGCTCGGCGGGGAGCGGGCCTGCTATGCCGGGGAGCCAGCCCAGGGGCTGGGCAGGGAGCCCTCCAGGCCTCAGCTTCCCCAGCTCTGAAATAGTCACCGCTGGCTCCCTCCAGGGGCGTGGGGATGACACGGAACCCACCGAGCACATACGCCCCCCAACCCTCGCCCTGCAGGCCCTTCACTGGCTGCCCGGAGCCGCCCTGGCCGCCTGTCTCAGCCGGCCTGCTGAATTACTCAGTCGGCACAGGGCTGGCCCCCGGCCAGACGAGGCCGGTGAGGGGGGCCGGGGGCGCCCTCCTGGACCACGCCCCTTCCCTCTGGCACTCTCTTAAGTCACCTCTGGCTGCAGCTTGGAGCCTCCGCCCACGCTGTTAATGGACCCGCAGCGGAGGCTGTGGCAGCCAGGCCGGCCCCACGCTGGCCCAAGCCCTGCCTCCGCTGCCTGCGGGGGCCACGTTCACTGTTCCAGGCCCAGGGCTGCAAACAGGCTCCAACCAGTCACCGAGCTGACCTCCACCCTCCACCGCCAGCCAGGCAAGCACTCGGGATGGAAACGGGCTCCAAGACTCCCCAGGCTGGGATTGCGCATGGTTTGCCTTGTTTTCTCAAAAAGTGCTTCCCAGGGCCATGGAAAGGGCACGCTTTGGGCTGTGCCTGTGTGTGCACATATGCGTGTGCGTGTGCATGTGTATGAAAAGGTTCCTGCATGTGTCACATGTACAACACTTTGCACCCAGCACAGCTTCCATTGCCCTCTGACTCCCCTGTGTACACGTGCGGGCACTTGCACACATGCACACACGTGCAAAGGTCCTGGCCGAGCAAGATTTGGAGTTTGGGCCCTGCGTGCCGCGGGCCTGCTCAGCCTTAGCTTCCCCAGATTTGGTTTCGGGGCTTATCACTGCCATTTCCTGCTGGTTTATCCAGAACCCACCCACCCCCGAATATGTGGGCCCCTGTAAACCTTTGGCACCAGCTCTGCTGAGGGAAGGGCCCCATGAATCTCCAGGCCTGTGCCAGCCCTGACCTGCCCCCAATAAGCAAGGAGATATATAGATGGATGGATGGATGGATGGATAAAGAAATCCCAAGACATGGAAACAATCTAAGGGTCCAGCAGTGGATGAATGGATAAAGAAGATGTGGTATATACACCATGGAATACTACTCAGCCATAAAAAAAGAATGAAATTCTGCTATTTGTGGCAACATGGATGGACTTGAAGGTATTATGCTAAGTGAAATAAGAGAGAGAAAGACAAATATCATATAATTTCACTCACATATGGTATCTAAAAATACAAAACAAACAACAAAATGAAACAAAAACAAACTCATAGATACAGAGACAGGTTAGTAGTTACCAGAGGGGACGGGTTGGGGATGGGCTACAGCTGGACTTGTGGTGGTGACCTCTCTGTGGTGTATACAGGTGTCGAACTATAGTGCTATACAACTGAAACGCATATAATATTAATAATAAAAGCGCTGGCAGATTAGTAGGAAATTGGTTATTCATGCCCCAAATGAAAGAGTAAATCTCGCCCCCATGTAAATCGCCGCTTGAGAAGATGTTACCCTCAGCAGCTGCAGCGCTTTGTGCCTCGGCCGGCGGGGACATAAAACCCTGCCTTTGACGTGAGCTGAGGCTGCTGCCTGCCTGGCGTCAGCTTCCCGGAGAACACGGATCCCGGAGAACACGGATCCCGGTGTGGGACCAGCACAGGCCTGGAGGCCACTCTCCTCGGTGCTGAAAGCGAGCCTCACAATGGGAGGTGGGGGGCCATGGACATTCTCGAGGCCACCTTGGACAGTTCCAGCCTCTCCCACCCACCCAAGAACATCTCTGGCCTGAGTGGATGGCGTGTGGGGCAGGTGGAGAGCCTCCAGGAGAGAGAGACCCCAACCAAAAGGGGCGGGAGTTGGTGGTAGACACTCAGCATCCCCCACTTGGGGGTCCCCCACTCGGGACCGCATCAGAGCGTCCTCGGCGGTCACTTCCCATCAGCTCCACCTCACTGCCTTTCCTCCCCTCCTGGCCTCTCCCCCCGGGTCCTTGCAGCATTTGCTGGCATCACCCCCGTACAAACTATGTGCCCCAAACCTTTGTCCAGGGCCTGCGTCAGGGACCCAGACGAAGACACCAGAGCTCCCCACTTGTGGCAACGCTGGGGAATGTGTCACACCGAGTTTTTCTTGACAGAGGGTCCCCACGTCCGCCCTCCAGCTTCAACAGTGCCAGTGGGGGTCCAGGGGTGAAGTCGGCTGGAAGCAGCTCTTCCCACAGGGGGTACCCAGGACCCTTGGTCCCACGGACGCTCCACGAGCTGTGTGGCCAGAGCCTCAGCACACGGCTTCCCAGAGGTGGCCCACAGGCCAGCAGGAGGGGCTCTGTGACCTTGGTGCCAGGTGCTCCCCCAATGAACTCGTCCAGGAAACCCTTCTTTCTGCTGACAGCTGTCAACCCCTGTCCCAGAACCCGTGCTTCCTGGTGGCTCGCAGCTCACGGAGGGACTGATCAGACATGCTCCCAGAGTGGCTTTCCTTAGTGCGTTTAAATAGCGTGAAGCCACCAAATTAGATGTCCACACTCGGCCTCAGGAACATGTAGTTCACACATCTGTGGAATCCCGGAGCGGCAGTGATGCATCATCCCTGTTTGTGTTTCCAGAGCCACGTGGCAGAGCCCCAGGCAACCCAGTAAGTGTTGGTGGCGAGGATGAGCCACGTGTAACGCCAGGTCCTGCCTGGGTGGCAGCCTCAGGGGAGGGGGGCACCTGAGGCCCCTCCAGCCTCGGGCACCTCTCTAGCCGGGTCCGGGCCTGAGCGCCGCCCCCTCCAGCGGGCTGGTTTTCTGTCATCGTGCTTTACAGATGAGGAAACCGAGGCCCAGACAGAGGCAGCACCTTGCCCCGGTCACACAGGCCCCAGCCTCCCGACCCGCTCTGCCTCGGAGAACCCAGCTGAGCTGCGCTGAGCAGTGTGGCCAGCGGGAGACACAGCTCTGTGCAGAGCCACCGTGGGCTGGCAACATTCCAGACCCCCGAGGGCCGTGGTCACGTGTGCACTGCACTAGACGCCAGCCACCACCTTGTCTGTGTGGCGACCCGTCACCTACAGGGGACATGTGTGAGCGCATTGTGTGTTTCAGGATGTGTGGTGTGTGTGTGTGCGGCCACGTCACACCTGACCCGTGGCGCAGGTGGGCCTCACGCTGCAAGTTGGGTCTGAGGGGGGTTCCGCCCACACATCGTGTGTTCAGCTCTGCTGTGAGTGTCCACGTGAGGCTGGGGAAGGTGGGGCGAGTCCACTGTCATCGCAGAACAAGCCTTCTGGTTGGTGTGGCCGAGACCTGCAGGGCCGTGTTGCTGGTTCTCAGAACACGATGTACATACCTGTCCCCGGGCTCAGGGGGCACCTCAGATCCGAGGTAGCCAGCAGGTGTGGGGACAGCCGGGGAGAATTCACCTGCTCAGAACTCCTACCCGTCATCTGGGTCTCATTTTACACATCCCTTCCTCCAGGAAGTCCTCCCTGACCACTCATCCAAAGCAGGTAATGAGTACCTGCCATGAGCCCCACACCCCACGTGCCCGGCCCCTCACTGGACTCTGCGATGCCTGGCACAGAACCTCCTCAGGTATTTCCTGGGTACATGAAGGTGTGGATGAACGCAGAGCTCGGCGGTACCCAGGCCTGCACATTCCCTTGGACCAGAGAGCCACAGCTCCGTCTGTGACTCATGCCACTGGATCACTGGCCTCCTTGGGAAAATGGGCGGAAGATCTGACCTAATTCCCAGGAACACTAGACTTCTGCTCCTCTGGGCAGTGAAGTTCAGGAGACACCCCCCCCCCCCCATCACCCTGGGGAAGGCAAAGGTGATCTTATGCGTTGATTGGCTGGGCCTCAGGGCCCAGTTCTTTGGTCAAACACCAGTTCAGATGTTGCGTGAAGGCATTTTCAGATGTGATCGACACTTAAACCAGCCGACTTCAAGGAAAGTGGGTGACCCTGTGCGATGTGGGTGGGCCATCCAAGCAGCTGAGGCCGCAAGAGCAGAGACTGATGTCTCCCCCGCAAGGCCCCCTCCTTCTGTGGGCACACGGTGGATAGGCGGCCCTTCAGCCAGAGATGCGAGTGGGTGCGTCCAGCCCAGCTGTGGCCCCACTGGGGAGGGGTGGGGAGTGGCTACCCCACTACCACTTGGCTACCACTGTTACCAAACCAGTGGCATCGGTTTCAGCGGTTTTACTGTTTGCCCGTCTTTCCTCTCAGCCCAGAGAGGCAGCGACTGGCACACACCTCTGAAGCCGGGGGGGGGGTTGTCTGCCTCCCCGACCTGCGCGCACGCCCAGATTCCTGGACAGACATTTTACGGGCAGCCTGGGTCTGTAGGTCTGAATCACAGAACACTCATATATCACACCTGTGCTGGGCTGCAAACCCTGGGGGAAGTACTAATGCTTTCTTTCTAAACAGCCCTGACATGCGGAGCTGATAGGAGTTAAGTGAGAGACCAGCAGTGCCCTTGTGAAGGCCTTCTGGGGTGAGGGTGGAGGGGACTCCTCCGCCCTGCCGGGGGCTTCACAAAGAAAGGATGCTGGGGGCTGGGGGGCGCTCAAACCTGGTTTCTCGGGACCTGGGGTCTGCATCTCCCTCCTCGCCTGAATTTCATGTTCCAAAATTTTTCAAGGCTCATTTTTAAATAAAAGCAGCCGTTGCAGCTAGTTGAACATCCAGACTGTGAGAAAAGTACCAATCACCCCTCCCGCCCGCCCCTTGCCCCTCCCACAAGTCGTCTGCCCAGCAGTTTCTCCAAAGCCTTAGCAGCAGCTCCTTGGTCAAACTCGCTTTAGAGTGAATCCCCTGATGGGACCGCACAGCCTCTCATCACCACAGGTTCCCCGGCTTTGGGGCTTGGTGCCCGCAGACCCCCCCGCAATCTTTGCAGCTGCTGCCGAGGTCTTGGTGTGGCTGCACCATCGCCATGAAGGCCTGCAGGGCCTTCCGCTACAGGAGTTTCCTCCTCGAGGGCAGTTCAGGCAGGAACAGCATCTTCGCACAGAGAAGGAGGCCAGGCCTGGGAAGGGGGATGCACCCCCGTGGCACCCACAGCCCTCTGGGTCCAGGGGCCACCAAGGGGCTGGGCTCTCCTGCCCACCTACCCAGCTCTCCCCATCAGATGCCCCTCTGACCCTCGGGCAGCCATGAGGATGCTCAGCTGGCCCGGGACACTGACGTCAGGACATATGGTCACTTGGCCACAGTCGCCCAGCAGGTCCCATGTGTCACACCGCCTCTGCACCTTGGCTTCACCTGGAAGGCCTCCTGCTCTCAAGCCCACGGCCCACCCAGGACCCCAGTGGCCCCCCTCCCCGTCCCACAGCAAACCCCAGCTGCACAGTCCTAGTCCCCTGCATGGTTGCTGAGCCCCGTGTGGAGATGCCACCCAAGAGGGCCTGCGTCAGCCCAGCCTGCGTCCCCGAGGCATCCACGAGGCTCGAGGCTCAAGGACGCCACGCCGGGGCACAGCCAGCACTGGGGGGGCCGACATTGCCCGGGGGCCCCTCCCTGGACCACTCTGGACAGGAGCCCTGCCCCGGTGTGGGCCTGGCAGAGCAAAGCCCCATTTCCTGGCTGGGATGAGAGCCAGACTCCAGGGAGAACTCATCATGCGCACATGAGCCCCATCCTACATCCTCCCATCCTCCCAGTGTCCTTGATGACCCTGCCCCTCCCCCAGGAAGCACCAAGGGACAAAGGCTCACTAGGCCCCTCCGGGACCTTGCCGAGATGCCAGGGGGAGGCTTTGCTCGGGAGTGAGAGGCCTGTTCTGGGGTCAGTTGCCAAAAGGGCATAAAAGCACGTTCCACAGCTTCTGTTCTTTGTGACAGCTCCACTCCAAGTCACGCCGCCCCAGAGGAGCCAGCCCCCAAAGGCCAAGGACGCGAGCCTATGGGGGCAGGTGTGAGGCTGCCACGGGTCCCCACGTGTGCTTGGAAGGCCCCCATCGGGGACAGGCTTCGTATGCTCAGGGCCCCCTCCAGATAATCATCCTGGAGCCATCATTACAGGGGGCAGAGAGAAAAGAGAGAGAGAGAGAGAGAGAGAGAGGCAGAGAGAAAGAGGGGGAGGGGCTGCAGGACCATGCAGTGGAAGGGGCCGTCTGGCAGGCCCATGGCACCAGCCTCTCCAACTGTCAGACGGGAGGAGGGATGCCTAGTGGTTATGGTCTCTGGTTCTGGAAACTTCTGCCTGTATTTGAAGCGCAGTCCGGCCTGTCCATGGCTGTGACCTTGGACAAGGCACTGACTTGCCAGTCTCCCTTCCAGCCCTGTAACACGGGGCTAATAACAGTGGTCTGGGTGGAAGTGTGGCCGTGAAGAGGGACTGAGAACATGTGCCGGGAGGGCTCGGGCACCGGCCTCCACAGTGTTCTCCAAACACCAGCCCCCCAGACCTTGCTTTTAAAACAAGCCTATGCCCCACCCCTCGCCCCCTTTCTGGGCCAGGAGGGGCATGACGCTAGGGAACATGGCAGTTTCTAGAATTTACTGCCATGCTTCCCAAGGAAGGAAATTAGCCAAGCCCTCAGGGGGATGATAAAGCGAGTCCAGGCGCCTGCTTTCGACAGGTGCTGCACTCCCGCCCGGTGTGAACCCTCCACAAGGTGATCCAACTGCTGTATCCATTCTGCAGATGGCAAAGCGGAGTCGCGTGGGCCCGGAGCTCACGCACCCCACCCCACAGGTCTGACGCAGCAGCACGGAGCTCGCAGCTGACTGTCGGGGACACCTGTGCAAACGGTCAGCTCAGGGACACCCCCCGGGAACACCTGGAGGTGGACCTGCATCACCATGCCATTTGGTGCCGCTTTTCCGGCACCTCCCTGCAGCGGGGGGTGGGGGGGAGGGGGCACTGTCGCGGGATGCACCCACTGCTCTCTGCTGCCCTTTAGCCAGGCTCCAGCGCCTTGGAGCTGCATGCTCTTCCCCCCAGGGCGGACATCACGGGGAGGGCGTGAGCGAGCAATGCGGACTGGCCATGGCAGCAGTTATTAGCATGTCATTATTAATTATTAATACATCAATACAGTTCATACAGTCCCACCTGAATAATTCACGCATCGGCGCTCCATCTGTGGAGGGTGTAGGAGAAGCTTGTCAGGCCTGTTTTCAGGCCAGGGTGTCCCCAAACACAGTGAGTCTCTGTGTTAACACCCTCATTCCAAGTTGTGCCCAAAACCAAGCAAGCATTTTAATTAACTTGCTGAGAGTCTGATGAACGGCGCTCGTCTTCCAGCTCAAGGGTTCGTGTGATAGAGCTGGGCCTGTCCTCCTCTGGACAGGGAATCAGTGCCTGGGGCTCAGGGACACACGGAGGGGAGGGGACTGGGTGCCGGATTCCTGCAAGCCCACGTGCGCCCACGGGCGTCCGCAACTCCCCAGCCCGCCCAGTGCAGGGTCCGCCTGGGGGCCTGCGGTGAGCACTGCAGCAGGAGCTGTCCGTAGGCAGGTCCTGAAAAGGCTCTGAAAACGTGGCATTTTCCTACTGTTGAATGAAGCGCTGTGCCCACATCCTCTGGCCTGACCCGGCTGGCCTTCTTGGGCAGGTATCGCTCAGGTGCAGAAGGCAAATTACTACCCAGGGTCCCTCCATGAACCACTGTCCTGTCCTGGAAGTTCCTGTCCCCGAGCCTTCCTCTGTGCCCCGTCCAGTTCCCTGAGCCATCTCTTCCCAAGCAGGGAACTCCTGGTGGGGGCAGGAGGACTTTCTGTTTGGGGGTGATGAGGCACTTGGTGTGCAGATGCTATTTTTATTATTGTGTTAGTATTATGACAGAACCGATTGGAAGCTGTGCCATCGAGAGCTGACATGTCGCTCACTGAGAGTGGCCGAGGTCACTGCTGTGGGTGGGGGAGACCCACCAGGATGGCTGAAGGTTTGGGGAGGGCCTCTCGGAGGGGGGCCTCTGCTGACCTGGAAGGAGGGACAGGAGCGAGGCTGGCGTGGAGACCACGTCGCCTTCCCCCTCGTGAGAGACTGAGGGTCCAGGGGAACTTGGATGTTCAAGGGAGCACATCCTGCATCCCGGGGGGCTCCCCAATTCTCTGTGCCCCCAGAGTCCCTGCTTGTCAGACTGCACGAGACGGAGCAGGGCTGAGGGTGGCGGTGGGCCCCTCGTGGGCTGTGAACCCCGGGCCCTGCGTCTTTGGTCTCTCACCCTCACCGTAAGGAGGAATGCAGGGCAGCCCCGGCTCACTGGGGACCTTCCCCAAGGTCCCAGACCAGGAATTTGCTGAGGCTTCCGCACGCAAGCCCAGGAGGCTTCAGGGCAGCACACAGCCTCCCTCGGGGCTTTGGCCCGTGGGCTCCCAGCGTTGTCCTCCAGTGCAGGGCCGACTCTGCGTTTAGGTTCACCTAAGAGGCCTCTCCTGATCTCCCAGCGGGCTTGGCCCTGCCCCTGCTCTGCTGGCTCCCATCTCCCTCCCTGGCTCTCATCTCCCTCGGGATAGTGGCCACATGGACAGGGGTCCAGCTTGCAGCTACCAGGGTGGGCGAGGCGGGTGGCGGGTGGCAGCCCTGCCCCACACGAGCTCAACCCAGCTCTCGGGCTCCAATTTGTCTGATTTGCGACAAAGTAACCAGGACAGGAGAAACCCGCTCCTCGGAGCAATCTCCCTCGTTCTTGGTCCCAGGAATTCCCTCTCGGAGGGGATGATGGCCTCTGCTGCCTGAACAGAGAAGCTTCTCTGACAAACCTGAGCCAGTGCCCTTCAGTTTTGTGACCAAGGTCAGATGTTCGTGTCCCTGGTTTTCCTCAGCAGACGCCAGCTGGCCTGCCTGCCGGCCCTGCCACAACTGCCAATGACCTCAGTCCACCTCTGTGCCTTCGGCGTGCCCAGCAAGGAGAGGGCTGGACCTGGAGTCCCCACTGGGCCCCCTTCCTCTCTGTGCTGGCCAGAGACCCCTCCCCTCCCTGATGGGCCGAAGCATCCAGCCCCACCCTCGACAGGTCTTCCACCAGAGCTTCGGCCCCCTTGCTCCTGACCAACCAGCTGGCTGGGGGAGCGTGGCCTTCTGCCTGCCCCCCGTGCCCCTCTGCAGCCTAAGAGGAAGGGGGACCGGAAGGGGGCACACCAGGTTGGAACAATTACCCTGGCAATGGTGCTACTCTAAAACCTCTGGAAAACCTTGTCCAAAGGCAGGGGCAACCCCAGATACCCTCAGAAAAAGTTCAGAGCCCCCCAGACCTGCTCTCCAGGCATTTTCCAAGTTCTGGGGGACACAGAACACCCTCCTCTTCAGCCCAGCCCCTGGGGCCCTCCGGAGAGATGCCTGAGCCAGCCCCCAACACCAGCAGGGTGGCAGGTCGGGAGAAGAAAAAGGCCCAGCCAGTGAGAAGCAGATCAGGGAAGCTGCCATTCGGCTCATTTGGGAAGGGCAAGGGTGTGGTTATTGATCGGATATTTCTATGTAGACGGGGGGGGGGGGGGGGGCAGGGGGGCACGTCGCCAAAGCGAGGGGCGAGCAGATTCCTACACGTCATCGTCGGTGTCTCTGCAGCGATGTCGGGCTTTCGTGTAACAGATGCAAGTGATCCCATCAGTCACCGTGTCCCCTGGCTGGTGCTGGAAGACGCAGAAAGCCTCCATCTAGAAGTTTCCGTACGGTCTGGCCCTGCTGCCCCGAGAAAGCCCATTTCTGGCCGGTGAGCTGAGAAATACGGTCTAGCTGTGTATGGGTGGGAAACGCCTTGTGATCTGTTGTTTGTCATTTACTTTTCGCTCGATCTTGACTGGGAGCACACGACCCCACCGTCTGCCAGTGAGCTTACAGACGGACCTCGCCCCCAAGCCGGAGACAAGCCGCCCACCCCGGGAGCCTGTCAGGGCTTCCCACCGCCACTCACCGCCGGGAAAGCGCCCCGTGTCTTCAGACGCTTGACCCCCTCGTGGGAGGTGCGCCACCCAGGGGCCAGTCTGTGTCCTTCTGTGGGTCTCTCTCACTGTGGACACAACGCAGGCCTGGAAAGCGTACTAAAATCTACAAACACGAGCCCCTCAACGGCCCTGATATTGTCCATCCTGGTCTCAGTTATGTTAAGTTTACAAAATGTGTGCATTCTAATATTTCTACTTTTACTTATTTTTAGAAATAAAGTAAAGCCAAAGCACAGTAAAGCAGCTTGACAGCCACCCACCACTGCACCAGGATGACTGAGCTGTGGAAGTGACCCCTGGCCATCGGCCAGCCCTCCCGTGCCCACGGCCCTCAGCACGGTGGGAGGCTCCACGTGCAGGGAACCAGGCTCTGTCCACCCCGCATCCTTCCTCCCCTGTTGCTAACAGCTCCCTGGGTTTTCTCTGGAGAGCCTGGGCCATTCTGGTGGGTGGCCTCCTACCCTGCCCCCCTGATGAGCCGTCAAGCGACCCGGGCCTGGCCAACGAGTAGCCGCCGGGGCCTCTGTGGGTTCCCCCTCCCTCCCTCCCCCTCCGCTCCCCCACTCTTTCTCTCTCCCGTGCTGCTTGCTGCCCTGGTTGGATAGATGAGCCTGGAGCTGTCAGGGGCCACCTGTGCCCCCACCTGGAGAGAGAGGAATGAAGCCCCAGAGGAAAGGGAGCCGAGGTGTGGAGAAAACAGATTTCTGATGACATAGTTTAAGGTTCTGGATCCAGCCCTGTTTTTGGACCCCTGGGCCATGGGAGCCAGTAAATTTTCCTCGGGTTTATATCCCCGGCCAACACAGTTTGGACCACGGGAGAGCGAAGGCAGACGTGCCCCTGTGCCTGCAGTCGGGCCTTGGCCCCCTCCCCCGTGGGGGTCCACGGCTCCCAGGCCTCCTGGAAAGGCAGTGTCCACCCCAGGAAACGAAATGCTGCTCGGCCATGAGAAGAAACAGGCGCGCGACGAGGAGTCACAAGAACAGCACGTCGGGAGGCAGACGCCAAGCGCGCCCGCACACGCCGCGCGGTTTCGTCGTTCAAACTTCCGGAAAAGACAGACCCGATCTCCGGTGCCAGAAAGTGGATCAGTGTGGAGGGGAGACAGGACCCCACGCTTCACGGGCTGCAGGGGAGGCCCCTGCCCCCGAGGCAGCAGAGCGGAAGGGTCGTGAGTGGCCCTGGGCCCGGGGAAGGGGAAGTGGGAGCCGGGAGCTTTCCTGGAAGAGGGCCTGGGTCTTCCGGGAAGCAGGGGGCTCGCCAAGGAAAGCCCACACAGACCCCGGCCTGGCCGCCTCACTCTGAGCCTCTCCCAAGAGCTCGCCGTCCCCACCCTCCCCGGGTCCACCACGGGTGCTCTCTTGCCTTCTCCCGCAGCCCTCGGGCTGAACTCGCCCCTCCCCTAAGCCCACCTGCCTGCACCTGCCCACCCTGGGCTGCCTCCTCGAGCTGGGAGTCCGTGTGCGGGGGTGGCAATGCGCGTCCACGTGAGTGTGTGCGTCGTGTGTGCCCACACGTCTGCCTGAGTGTGCTGGGGTAAATGTGAGCTCCTGCGTCTGTGTGGCCCCAGCTGTAAATGCTGGGGCTCGGAGCAGAACCAGACCACCGACGTGACAGGAAGCAGCGCGCTTCCCCGGCACTCGGCATGACTGTCGTGTTTGTTTGAGAGTCTGGCAGTGGGAGGACTTCCCCGGAACAGGGAGAGGGAGGATGACAAACTGGGTTGAGCCCCCGCCTCCGCTGGGGCAAACCTGGAAGCCGGTGCGGGAGGCTCCTTCTGCAGAGGCTGCTGAAGTGACGGGGAGGACGCTTCCCAGCCTGTGGACCCTCAGCGCCTCTCTGACCCCATGTGTCCTTGTAGGAAGGACCGGCCACCTTTCCCACCATCACCAGCTGCCCTTGTTACACTGAACCGTGGGGCTGGTTACTGGGGGAGCATCCATGTTGTCAAAGAGAGAGAGAAAGATGAATCTCTTTCAAACAAGAATTTCCTTTTCTTTACTAAAATGTAATGGACATTTCAGGGCCACCTTATAAGAAAGAAATATCCAGGGCAGGAGGAGCAAGGACCAGGCTTTCCATGCAAAAGCCACAGGCCCCTCCCCGGCACAGACGTCCATCCGCTGGAACGACTGGACACCAAGTGGAAAAAACAGGGAGTCAGTAGGGGGGTGGGTGTTCTCTCTCCCTACGAGCTCAAAATCCAGGATGAAAGAGAAGCCCAGCGATCAAAACCTCGGCCTTTGTAAGGGGTTGGGGTAGTGGCTGTGACAGCTGGCATCCCAGGCTCTGACGTGTCATTTTCCTTCTTCGTCAAGAGCTTCCAAAGCTCCTGAGATCACAGGTTCTCCCCAGAAACGTGGAAGGCCGGGTGCCGGGTCCTCCCGTCCCCGACTCCTGGGCAGGTCCCCGGAGGTACCTCTGCCCTCACCTGGAGGACAGCCCTGGCCAGGCACACGAAGCCAAGGGACCCCACGGCCAAGTGCTGGCGACGAGAGACACCTGAGGATGCTGGCAGGCACCCCGGTCAGCAAGGCCTGGGGAGGGGCAGAGCGCCGGGGCTGGAGATGGACACGGCGCGGGGGAACAGAGTGGAGGGGAGCCAGTCCACGAGCGCTCGGACACGGGGGGCCGGGGGGAGGCCGGGGGCCGGGCCGGGGGCCGAGCGGGCAAGCTGGAAGGTATTGGAGGCAGTGGAATCCCAGGAGGTCCAGCCAGGGTGGGGAATCGTTGCTGTGCGTGGACGCGCACAGGGCGGCAGAGGCCGCGGCGGGGCCGTGCACACAGCCTGTCGGGTATGTTGCTGTGGACACAGCGAAACCCCCGAACCGCCAGCGGGAAGGTGAGCAGAGGGGCTAAGCCATGGGGGAGGGGCAGGGCTGGGTCCCGCAGGCCCTCTGAGCATGGGGGTGGGGTTACCTCCCACCGTCACTCAGGCCTCGGCTCAGGCTGCGCCAGGCGTCACCCTCCAGCATGGGCCATGCACACCCTCTCCCCGGGGATGAGAAAAGATGGAGCCAGAGCTGGCGAAACACAGCGCCTCCACCCCAGCATGGGAGCCCCCGTCCCTGGCTCCCCGCTTTCCCCTGGAACCTCACCGCCACGCAGCCGAACACCACCCCCCAGTGCAGTGAACGCTCAGCACAGGAGACCACGTGTGGGAGCCCAGGGGTGACATGGCCGAGGGCCCCCAAGAGGAGAGCCAGACCTGCATGTCGAGCTGGGCAGGGGCTGCTGTGTGACCGTGGGCGAGCCCCTCCCCCTCTCTGATGCCCAGGTGCTCAGCTGGTGGTTGCACCCCACCCAGATGGACACGGAGCCTGGGATTATGACAAGAAGACGGGGCGCGATGCAGGAGGCTGTGTGGGTCCTCAGGATGAGCCTGCGTCCTTATGCCGTGCCCCACTTGCTGGGTCCCGGTTCCCTGGAGACCCCTGCTCCAGAGATGGGCACTTGCCTGCCCTGGGGGTGGGGCTGTGATGGGAGTGGGGCTTCCTGGGGCCTCCTCTTGTTTGCTCACCGAATGTCTACTAGGCAGTGATAACAGCAACAAAACACGGGCTGTTTCTGTGACACGGCATGGAGCACGTGTGTCTGTTGCTCACTTATCCATCCAATCTGCCCAGGGTGGCGCCCACGGCCCAAGGCGGAATCCCAGCCGGCTGCTTTTCCACTGCCTAAAAGCTGAGAGGGGCTCTTACGTTTTTAAAGCTCAGGGAGGGATAAAAATCAAAGGATCAATAATATTTCACAACCGGTAAAAATGATATGAGATTCAAATTCCGGTGTCCACCCACCCATGCCTGTTTGTCCGCACACTGCCCGCGGCTGCTGGGAGGCTGTCAGCCCTTGGCTGGCCGCCGCTCGGCATGGCGGAGGCTGGGTGGTGTTTTTGGTCATTTAATTCACAGCCCCCGTGTGGTCACCCGCGGTCAATGAAGCAGAAGTTGACCTGGGCCAGGACGGCAGCTCTTGGAGTCCCGACCCCGCGCAGCCTGGGTGGGCGGGCCGGGAACCAGCAGCACCCCATCTCCAGGGATTCGAGCTGAGGGCGTTGCTATGGGTGGAGGTCGGGGCATCGTTGCATTTACAGGGGAGCTGCAGGCAGGAGCAGGGAGGGGCCTGGGGCTCGGGCGCCCGGCCAGCTGGGGCAGTGGCTGGGCTGGACCCTGGGGTGACCCTTGTCTGTTCTGAGGCCCTGCCTGCTGGGGTGGGGACCCTCTGTGGCAGTGATTTTTGGCTGCGGTGCCGTCACCACTGGCAGAGTCAGCATGGGTCAGAATCAGAACCACAGGGAGGACGGGCAGCACGGGCGTGGACAGGAAGGAAGGGACAGGCTGGGCCTGGGGGGACCAGGTGTCGCCATCCACGGCCAGGGTCATGGCCCGACTCAAACGATGGCTCATATTCAAAGGGCCTCTGCCAGTTTGGGGGCTTTCTGAACAGGTGCCCGGCCAGCAAATTGGCCCCTGGTCTGGGCACAGTATCTGCACAAAAGCCTCCCACCGGGACGGGTCCTCCATTCCTGGGCTGCTGACAGCTCCAGCCACCACGGGAGATGGATGTGAACTGTATCTAAATCAATTGAAAGCTAACTGACCAGCTTCTGGGGCGATAGCCGGCTTTGTGGGGGGTGCCAAACTGCAAGACCGGGGTTTTCCTTTCCTGAGGACGAGGGGTGGCCCCTGAGTCCCCAGCGGGTGCAGGATTCCACAGCCAACTGAGAGCTGCTTCAGCAGGAAGGACACGGGAGACCAAGAGCCGCAGATCCTCAGTTGGGGGCGTTTCCAAAGCAGGCTCCCCAGCGCGGGCCCCGGCCCTGCTGCTCCCGTCCGTCCTGGAGCCCCGTCAGGAGCCGGGTGACCCAGCAGCCGCCGGCCCAGGACACGGGGTAGCTGACGTGACACCAGGACACGCGGGCGCAGGGACTCAGCGGGCCGCCCCCCCCCCCCCGCCACCGCCCTCTGCATCCCTCAGGCCATCAGTGCCCAGCACTCCTCCTGGGCTGAGGTCATCTGAAGGAGGAAGCAGAGCTAGGCCGGGCGGGCAGGACGCAGGCGCCGACCCCGGACCCCGGACCCCACGCAGTGCAGGCTCCTGGACACACGCTCTCAGGTGACGCTCTGGTGTGAAAACGGACATTTATTTTCACGGTCAACTGGCGAGGACGGCAGGGGCAGGGCAGCCCCAGCTCTGCCGCCACATCGCCCTCGAGGGGAGGGCGTCTCCGAGGAACCCACCTCAAGGAGGGGCGTCCTGGCTCCTCGGCCGAGCTGGGCCCGCGTGGTCGCGTGTCCTCCCGCCAGGCCAACGGCGCCATCAATGCGCAGCTACAGCTGGTTGAAGGGGACCAAATCCATTGAACAGTTGATTTGGTTCCATTTTACCAGCTTTAGCAAAGCATTTGGGTCCCGGGTCCACGGGAAACAGCGACGTTGATGATGAAGGCGGCTTCCGTGCGACGTCCGGACGAGATGGGGGCCACGGGGTGTCCAGGCTCCCCGCCCCCACCCTTCCCTGAGACCACCTGCGCCGAGGGGCCCCCAAGCTCTGCCAGTCACAGCTGGAGTGCGAGGGGGGCACGAGGGCGGACGTGTGAGGGTCACGCACACACCCAGACACACACACACCCCCGACACACAGACACCAGAAACAGAAACACCCAGATACCCAGACACACACACACACAGACACACACACACACCAGACATATGGACACGCCCCCCCCAGACACACAGGCAACACACATAAGCCCAGAGAGACACACACACCAGAAACAGACACACCTAGACACACACACACACTCATGGACACACACGCACCCCAGACACACAGAGAACACACACACTCCCAGAGAGAGACACACACACCAGAAACAGCCACACCCAGACACCCAGACACACACACACACACAGATACATAAACACACACCCCAAACACACAGAGACACACACCCCAGAAACACACACGGGGACAGGGAGACACAGACACATGCCCCCAAAACACACACAGCCAGACACAGACATGCCCAGACGTAGACACATACACACTCACAAACTCATCTTTACAGACCATTCGCACCCACTCGTTCTCAGAAACACATGTAAGCTCACATGCTCACAGACACACACGCTCCCGGCTCCCCCCGCCGCTGGCCCACCAGGACTCCCCGGTCGGGACCACTGGAGGAAGCTTGTGGGGGGGGCAGGCAGAGGCAGGGGCCTCTGACGCCCCTGCCCCCCCAGCCCCTCCCTCCCTCCCCCCTCTCCACTGCTCACTCACTGATTCTTTAGCAATCCTGCCTTTCGTCCGGCGCCCACGGCACCACCGCTAGACTTGGTCCTGGGGCCCAGCTACCACCATCTGGACCTGCCCTCATGGGCATACATCCTGGGGACCTGGGATCCCGCAGTCTTGGGCCCTTGTCCCCTGCCCCCCATCACATCCCCAGCTGCAGCTGAAGCAGGACCGGCCCCTGAGTCCCGCCTTGGGCGCTGGCTGAGCAGAAGCCCGGCTTGCAGGGGTCTCAGTCCAGCCCGGCCCGGAATGGGTGGCTGGGCTCCGCCCCACGGAGGGGGCTGTGGCTGGACAGGGGCCCGAGCCTTTCAGGGAAGCCAGCCCTGTGTGGCGACGTGAAGGAAGGCGGGGACCACACAGCGGACCCTCCCCAGGGCCCGGGCTCCTGACCTGGGGACCTACAGCCTGTCAGGGTGTGAGGGTGGTCCCCTCAGCTCCCAGGACAGCCCCTGGGTCCGTGTGAGGCCAGCCCGGGACCAGCCCAGGCCACATTTGCCTGATGACCCTCAGTGACTTGGAGGGGACAAATTCCTCTTTAGAAAATTAGTTGTCCTGCCAGCGCCCAGTTCTTCAGGAGTCAAGCAGGGGCAGGGGTGCCAGCAACGCGACGCCCTGTGTGCACACCTCCCTCTGAGCCCAGACCAGCCCGGCTGGTGGGGTGACCGCGCTCACCCCTGCAGCCCCCTCTCCGCCCGCTGTCTCTTCTCTGGGGCCCTTTCTGGCCCTGCCTCCTGACACTGTAGCCGCAGATGCTCGGGCGGTGGCGACGGGCGGCACGGCACGGTGCCCGCCCTCCAGGGCCACTCCAGGACGCCCAAGACCTCAGCCCCCGCCACGCAGGGCGCCACCTTCCCCTCCCGTCCCTGCCGCACTGCCCGCTCCCCAGAGCTGAGCTGGGCTCTGCCGCAGGGTCCCCCTCTGTGCATGGCCCTGGCCTCTCCCCTCGAGACCACCTCCCCAGAGCTCACTGGGAGCCCAGGGGTGGGTGCCAGGCGCTCTCAGCCTCACGTCCCGTGACAGACGGCAGAGCTCAGTCCCGGAGACAGAGGGGCTGGCCGGACCCCGGCTCTGCAAACACCTCTCTTGGTTTGACTCCAGGAGCACAGAGATGGGGGGCAGCCCTGAGGCTCCGCAGAGCAGCCGGCCCCCAGCCCCGGTGAAGACACCACACAGACGGAGCCACCAGCCGCGTGTATCGCCACTGTCGATATCCCTAATGAAGCGGAAGATTTGACAAGCAGTGGGACTGCCCCGTCGGCCCCGCGCCCTGGCCGCCACGAGGGGACGAGGAAGAGGGCCGGGCAGCTGTGCCCCGTTACCCACGGCCTGGGTAAGTGCCTCCCAGGCCCACCCAGGCCCCGGCGCCAACTTGGGTGCATCACACACACACACACACACACACACACACACACACACACGCATCCCCTGAGCCGGCGCGTCCCTACAGCCCACCACTGCTCTTTGATTTCTCTCCACGTGTCACTGCGTCTGGAAGAATTTCCCCAAATGCCAGGCCTTTACTTCCACATCAACTCTCCACTCCCTGGCACCCCCCTTGCACATTTCTCTCCACTTCCGGCCTGGCCGGGTCCCTGCTCGAGGCCACTGGAAACCAAAGCAGGAGAAGGCAGAACACCAGGCCAGAGACTTGGTCCAGAGCCCCGATCCTTTTCTACAGGGAGCTGGGAGATTCTGCACCTGCCGAGGAGCACAGCAGACATTTCACCCATGGGCGCCACAGTGAGGGCGCTGGCTGCAAAGCCTCGAGTGACCTCGGGCGACAGCTGATGGCCCTGGGGCCAGGGCTGTCTCAGTGAGCTCGCCCCAGCCCCCCACGTGCCTGCACGGTGTGAGCACCGAAGACGCCGCCTGCAGCCCTGTGCAGTCCCAGCTAGGAGGGCACGGGGGCTTGGGTGGGGTGACGTCGCCTGTTCCCCAGACTCAGCCCACCTGTCTCCCCACCCCCGGGCCACTCTCCTGGGGGCAGTGGTTGGATGTCCAGCCTCTCCCTCCCCTCACCCCCCAGGCCCTTGTCCAGGGAATGTTCCAGCAATACTTTGCTGAATACATGATTACCACACTTGATTGTGCATTTGAAGGGCACACGGGGCTGTGTCCCAGCACAGTGGGGTCCACTGTGAGATGCACCTGCAGCCCAGGTGCCTGACTGTCCTGCTTCTCTGACAGGCGCCCTGGTTGGTTGTTTCAAGTCACTTTGGCAGACATTTCTGCGTCCCTTCCCCTCTGCATCCTGGGGTCTCTCACCGACCATCGGGGATCCCAACTTCCTTGCAGTATCTTTTCTTTTCTATCTGGAAAATTCCAAATGCTAATGTCCCACAAGCCCCAAGCTCCCGAGCAGCCCGTGGCTCAGAGACCAGATGCCCCACGAGCCCTGCCCCCCCAGGCCCCGACTCCTCCTTCTCAGGCCCTGAGCTCACCTCCCCTCACCACGTGGCTGCCCCTGCTGCTCCAGGGCCTCTGACCCTATAGTGCCAGCCACTGCCAAGCCCTCTCGGTGACTCGCACTCACGTCACAAACTGTGCATTCACGTGAGCGACGCCTCTTGCCCAGGGCAGGGCCTGCCCCTGGGTCGTGGCTGCAGGGCCTGGCACGGAGACGGCCGTGTTCTGGTGGATCTGCCACTCGCCGGAGGAGCGGGCGGGGGTTTCGTCGGCACAGCCCCTCCCACCCCTGCCCTCCTGCCTCTCCGTTTACCAGGGTGTGAGAGGACGAGGCTGCAGCTAATACAGTTTGGGCATGTTATGAACCAAACAATTAAACAGGTTTTAAAACATCTGCTGATGGAATCATTCCACACAGGGAAGTACACTCAGCATTTTTTTTTTTTTTTTTTTTTTTTTTTTTTTTTTTTTTTTTTTTTTTTTTTTTTTTTTTTTTTTGCGGTATGCGGGCCTCTCACTGTTGTGGCCTCCCCCGTTGCGGAGCACAGGCTCCGGACGCGCAGGCTCCGGACGCGCAGGCTCAGCGGCCATGGCTCACGGGCCCAGCCGCTCCGCGGCATATGGGATCCTCCCAGACCGGGGCACGAACCCGTATCCCCTGCATCGGCAGGCGGACTCTCAACCACTTGCGCCACCAGGGAGGCCCACACTCAGCATTTTTGAGCAGCGACTGATACAAGATGCGGGGAATAGCTGCCGAAAACACCAGCAGCCCCGTTAAAATCAATAGAAAATTAGATGCTATGAAAAATGCGATATGTGTCCAATTAGTTCTAATCCGAGCAAACAGCTCCGACAAAGGCCAGTGCTCCGAGATTTTGCCAAGATTCGCCGCCTGCAGGAGGCTCTGGCCCGCGCCGGCCAGCCTTGCCCAGCGGGCCGGTGACACGCCGACACCCCCAGGCCCTGAGCCGTGGCGACCACCTCATCCAGGAAGTCCCCCTGCATTTGATAAGGCCCCAGACCCAGAATGCAGGCTCAACGAGCAGGCACTAAACTCAGCACAACCTCGCCAAATGAATTCCACCCCGGGTCACCCCTGCACCCCCAGCGGTCCCCAGGTCTGACCTTGGTAGAGCAGAGGGTGACCTTGGGCTCTAGAGCACTACACGCCAAGCTGGGAGCCCGTGGGGGCTTCCTTGGCCAGAACCATGCAGCCCCTGGTCGTCGTCACTCCATGCCCTATCACCACTGTCACAGCTCAGTGGGGTCCCCTGGCCACTTGCCCCTCAAGGGTGGACAGGCAGCCTCTCCCCCATGCTGTCCCACAAGCCCTGGCCCAGGACCTCAGAGAACAGCATCCACTTAGCGCAGAGGATACCCCCCAGAGGAAGGTTCACAGTGGGCACGATGGACAATATCCTTAGTGAAGAGGTGGCACAAAATTCTGCTCAAGGATGACCAACAGCCCAAACACACCTGAGGCCCAGGACGCTGCCCTCAGAGGCCACAGGGCAAGGATGAAGCTCTGCCCGCCCCCAACCCCAGTCATCACAGAGACCAGTGTCCCAAGACAACGGTCCCCCTCCCCTCCAGCCCCATTCGCACACCCTCAGGGGAGGGAGCAGCTGCCGGCCACAGCACCTGCCTGCCAGGTTCCCTCCCCTCCTGACCTGGGAGGGTGTCACCGACTCACATATGGATCTGTTTTGCGTTTTTTACTACGGAATTTTAAAAATGTAAACATCAACAACCTAATATTTTTTTGGTGGCAACATTACCTATTCACACTCAGATTCGCCACTGAGTTAATTTTTTTAATTCCAGATTTTGGTTAATTACTGAAATAAATAGCAAAGAGTGACCGTTAGTCCTGGGAGTGTGGGCAGCCCCAGCCGAAGGAGCCTTCCCGGGGGTTCTGTTCGGGCTGCTGGGGCCGTACAGGGGAGTCTCGAGGGAGACCCACAATGGAGGAGCAAAAGGAACCCGCGCCCCCCAAAACCACTCTGTTTCTTATTATCGCCAGCACTGACCCCAGCCAGATGCTGACCAAGACTCACTCAGTCCAGCTCTATAACTTTTCTGTCTACTCCAAAAAAAGGTATTATTTCTCAACGCTGATAAAAGTTTAATACAGGGTTGCCCGGGTTTTTAATAAACTTGTCAACAAAAGAGCAGAACAAATTGATGGGCCCCTCCTAGAGATAAATTTCGCCTCAAATAGAACCAGAGAGCAGGGGGGGACGGGGAGACGGGGGCAGGAGGGGACGCACGATTGTTTTGCTGTCCTTTGCAAAAATGGCAAGATAGATTTTTGTCTTATTATTTCAAAGACAGGGCCGGGGTAAAAGCTGGTGTGATCTGAGGAAAGAGAGCGGCTTGGCTGAGAATCAGGTGTGAGAGCCCTGAGGTCGGGGAAGGGGGTGGCAGCTCCGAGGATGTGTCCAGAGGTAAGAAAAAGGCACTCGGCACCACAGGGCCTCGCAGGAGCCCCACGGCATCCCGTCCGCCTGCAGAGCTCAGTGTGCGGGGGCGGCCGTGTCACCACACAGACAACTAGCTGGAGGTCCAGTGCGGCGGCCCACGGGCCTGGGACGCAGTGGAAGGCCCGAGCCGCACACGCGAATCACCTGTGCTACCTGTCCCTAAACTCTGCCCGAGTTCTCTGCCCTCCCCCCAGCTTGGTGAGATCTGCTGGATGGGGAGACGCGGAAGTGTAGTCTGGGCCACGGGACTGGCACCTATGCTTCGAGGGGGACTCAGCAGGCCCTACATTCCCTCACTCCACTGGCCTTGGGGGGCAGTTTGAAATTTCACTGTTAGAGATTCACTTTTTGGATGAAAGATGGAGAGAAAGCAAATTCCCCTGGGAAGGGAGAGACAAGCTACTTGCTGCGAGTCCTCTGGGGCATGTTGCCACGTCCAGCACAGGAGAGAATGGCCAGAGACAGATAAGGAGGGACCACAGGGAGTCGGGGCTCGGGGTACCCTAGCGCCAGCCTCTACCTTCTGCAGGACTGAGCCCCTTCCACCCCACACAAAAGCCCCAGCCTGGGCTGGGGTCCTGGCCCTCCTCAGCCCTTCAGTGGGCAAAGGCTCTGCCACGCCCTTGGAGGCAGACAGCAGGAGTCTCCAGGTACCACTGGATTTGATGCCCACAAAGCGGGCAGGTGGGGAGGGGAGAACAAAACACGGGCAGGGGGCAGAGCTCAGAGCCTCGCCACCTGTCCTGTCGTTGCCACCGCAGCTGCGATCCCGGGCACTATGGCGGTGGGCGGGGTGTGAGGGGGCTGCCCCGGGCCTCCCCCGCCCGGAGTCATCCGAGTTCAGCCTCTGCAACGGGACAGCTGAGAATGTGGACTATTTATACCAGCCACGGCGGACAGGCGGCTGGAGGGACACGCAGCCCGGTCGCCATATGTGGGCATGACCAACGGTGCGCAGGCCTGCCAGGGGGGTGGGACGCAGAACCGCATGTCTGTCCTGGGTGTCCTTCAACCTCCAAAGGTCCCCACGGGTACGGGTGACAGGACCCGGGGACAGCTGTCCTCTCCCCGCCCTACTGTTAAAAATACCCGGGTCACTGTCCCTCTATCCCACAGAGTCCTCCCGCACTGGCTCGCGCACACACCTGCCTCTGGCCCCAGCCGTCCTCACTGGCTCCCATCCCATGCTAGAGGCTTGACCCCATGGCAGGGGGCCCCCAGACTCTCAACAACCAGGCCCTTTGGAGCCGCCCTGATGGGGAGAAGCCAGCGACCCTCCCAGCAGCACTTGTGTAGTGGGCCTTCTCTCCTTTGTTCTCTGCCTGGGCTGGACACGGGGGCCTGGGAGGTGCCTCTGTGCCCAGCGTCGCTGGCCCTCACTGGCACACGCACTCAGTCAGCCCACCCCCTTAGCCCGGGAAGCAGAGCTGTCCTGAGAGTCAGTGGGGCCTCTGAAGACCTGGGTGGGTGGGCCCAGGGAGCTGGTGCCTTTGCCAGAGCCGCTGCCTGAGTCTCTCCCGCTAAGGAACAGCCGCGGGGCTGTCAGAGGCGGCCCTCTCATCCCTGCCCTTGAGACGCGCAGCCCTGCATGCTGCCCGCAGCTGCACCTCCGCACTGCAGCAACCTGGGCAGCAGCTCTGCAGCAGCCTGCACTGCTCCGCCCCCCAAGCCCCCGCTGCCGGCGGGCCGGGCCTTCCCGGGGTCAGAGAGGCCTGGAACTCGGAGCACTAAAGGCAGTCCCCACTGCGCAGCCAGAAACACGGCCCAGGGCAGCTCAGGCGCCGCCCGGCCAGGTCCTGGCCTTGCAGGGCCAGTTGAGAGAGCCCCGGAGCTGAATACGGGCCAGAGCAAACAGCGCTAACTTCTGGGAGCTGCTGATGCTGTGCAGTGGGCCCCTTCCCTTCCCGAAAGTCACGCCCGCCTCTTCTCATCCAGGAGGCCAGCTGCTGATAGGACAGTGGGCAAGGCCAGGGTCCCTCAGAAAGCCCCGGAAGCCCCAGGCATGGCCACCCCGAGAAGCAGTGGACATCAAGGCAGATGCAGAGCTGCAGTGGGTAGGAGGCCCTCTGCAATGGGACGTGCAGCCAGCCGCACGAGGCTGAGTCAGCACAACGGTCACACAGGACCATGGTTAACCTTTATGCTAAGGTGGAAGCAATGAATGCAACATGCTGGCCCCGCCCTCTGGTCCTGCCCACTCCCCCGCCTCCCCAGCCTGCAAACAGCTCCAGGCCCATCCTCCCCGCCTAGTCCTGGCCCCCAAATTACTCAGGTTCCCTCATTTCTCATTTAGGACATTTTGGGGAGGAAATTTGCCATTCAAGCAGCGCCCACTCTGATGGGCTGGGGCTACGGCAGCTCAAGCATCCGTCCTGCAGGTCAATCTAATCATCTCACTAGCAGTTTGCTCTTCAAAATATTTTTCACGTGGGGCCAACGGCTGTAAAAGAGATCGCTGATACCTTTTCACAGATGCTTTCACCAAGCCCCCCACCCCCGAAAGCCTCCTGCCATCTAGTGCTTTCCTGCATTTGACGAACCATCAAACCAGGGCCACAAGGTGTTCTTAGGAAGCCGCGCCTCGAGGGACGAGGGACGTGGCCACCTGGCTCCAGATGAAAAAAGACCCTGTTCTCCGTGCATGGCACAGGCGAGCCCACCCGAGCGCACCCACGCGCACCCACGTGCACGCACGCGGCATGATGGGGCTGCCCCTCCCTCCTGACCCTCACCCCAGACTCAGACCCGCTTTCCCTCCAGTGTGGAAGCTTCACGTGGAGCATGGCTAGAGTTTGTGAGCCATAACATAGACACATTTGACTAATTTGGCCCTGAACTGATGAGCTCCACAATTCTCAGACCTACTGTTTCCACCAGTGGAGCCTGGGGCTGCCGTAGGACTGCCATGGACCAGTCCTGGAGTGTGTCCGGGAAACCCGGGGGGCTCCCTGAGGACCTACCCCTCTGCAAGCTCAGAGAAAGGGGCACTGGCCACCTCGCCCAACCTGGGTGTCTCCCCGCAGCCACACAAAGCCACCTGGGTCCCCAGGTTGGCGGGCGAGCCCCATGAGCGTGGGGCCATCCTGCTTTCACCCCACCCAGCTCACCCCAGGCTCCTCTCCCTCTGCTGGAGTCCCAGAGCCCCCACGGCAGTGTGACTGGGGGGGTGCCCTGTCCAGCAAAAGCCCCTCTGGGTGGAGCACAGACACCGTTCCCACCGGCCTCTCCCCTCCCGCACACAGAAAGGCCCAAAGACCCCACTCAGAAGAATGCCATCCTTGCCTTGGGGACCGTCCCTAGCTCCTCCCCTGGAAAGCCAAGAGCTGGAGCTTCGAATACAGAACACACAGCCCCGTCAGTGTTGCCGCGAAGCAGCAGGGCCACTGGGCGAGGGGCGCCCACCGGGGAGGGGGCCTGGCAGGGAGGCATCCCAGGGGCGCCCCTGTTTAATTCGGCAGATGAGAGACCGGACGTGATGTACAGCTGAGAAGGCCGCGGCTCCCTCCCTGCAAACTCTCTAGTTTTACTGCTCAGTCAAACCTAATTCCAAGACACTAACGCTTTTATTTAACCACCACATCCTGCAATAAAGCCTTAATGTGCAGCGGGATGTATGGAGGGGAAGCGAGTGCGCGTCTGCGGCCGGCCTCAGCGGCCGTGGCCGGCTGCTTCCCTCCCTGTGGCCGGAGCTGGAAGCAAGCAGGGCAGAGATGACCTTCTCGGGGATACTGGGCGCTGACCCCTCTGGGCCTGGTGGCCGGGAGGAAAGCAGTGCCCAAGGACAGTCCCACCTCCCTGCTGCGGGGTCAGCGGGGCCAGAGGTGGGGAGGCTTGAAAACAGGGTCAGACCCTCAACTACAGTCAACTCCCCAGGAGGTGGCGGCCACATGAGAGCTTGGAACTGCCCACGCCTCCTTGTCCCCAGCTCCGAGGAAGGGCCTGAGTGGCTCAGAGAACTGGCTGCTCTCAGACCTTTCCAGCAGCTGGAGGAGGAAGCCTGCTCACTCCCTCCTCCCTGTTCCACCGCCCCCCCAACCAAGGCCAAAGTCCTGCCAAAGGTCAGGGTACAGGAGGGGCTGGGGCACCTGCCGTGGACCCGAGTGGCAGTGCCAGGGATGGCAGGGAAGGCGGGATGACACACACTTTGGAAAAATGGCCCTGAGGCCCATGGAGAGCGTGCCCTGGGTGGGGACGCCGGCCTCATCCCGGCTGCAGACGCCGCCGCTCCAGGAGCCAGAAACTGACAGGGCCACCCCGTCCCCCAGGGCCCCCTGCCCTTTGCCTTGCCAGGAAAGGACTCAGACTGCGGAGACAGGCTTCGAAGGCTGGCCACAGCAACTGTCTCCAGTGCCTGGGTGGTCACAGTCCAGCCACAGGACCCACAAGACATCACCCCAGCCCCTGTCCTGACTGGGACCTGGCTGGCGGCAGGGTAGGTGAGAGGGGTCCTGGTCTGCACGATGCCAGCCAGCGTGACCCCGCCATCTTTCACAGAGCAAAGTGCTTTTGGCTGGAGCTGCTAAAATCAGAAAGCGGTGTGAGGCCTGGCGGGGTGCGGGGGGCAGGAGGCAGGCCCAGGTGGGAGCCGCACAGGTGCCCGAGGTGCCCTCGAACCGCTGGGCCGGGGTATTTCAGAGGAGGGAGAGAGGCCTGGGGCCAAGGGGGCTGAGCCACAGGGTGATCTGCCTCGCAGGCGGCCCGAGAGCAAAGGCCGAGTGTCTTTCCCTCAAAGATCCTGTCGCACGTGGCCGCACAAGCCCCTTCCCTCCCGGGCAGCTGGCCCGTCCTTTGGGGAACAGGCTACTTTGCTTGGCCTCTGAGCAGTTTTCTGCCCCCATCACACAAACAGCCCTTTCTTCTGGCAAAGGACCCTTCTAGGTGGCAACAAGTGATGCCCAGAGCCCCGCTGCCCTGCCCCCTGCCCCTGCATGCCCCCCGGGGACCCCACGCCTGCCACGGGCCACGTCCCCTCTGCTGCAGTCAGCACGCTGAATATTTAATGTCTGGCGAACGCTTCCACCTGCTGACACAGGCAAAGTGACAGAACAATACCGGCAGGGGACAGGCTGGCCACCGACGCCCAGGCAGCTTGCCACCGAGGCCCGGCCCGGCCACAGCTGCCGGCCTGTCTGTCCCCCGGGCGACCCCGCGGGCGCGCGCTGCCCCCTTCCTCCAGTGAGAGAGTTCCTGACCTGAAATACATACTTCTTTACATTCCATAGCTTAGCAGGTCCATATGGGCACATAAAGAAGTATGTTTCCCAAGCAGGCAGTTCAACGGCACAGCTGTGGCGCTTGGGGAAGGGTCCCCCTGAAAAGGCTGCACAGAGGCCGTGGGTCTTCCACCCGATCCAGTCCCTGGAGCCAGCACGCCCCACCCCACGGCCCCCAGCCCCGTCTGACCTCGGCCCTCCCCCCTCTCTCTCTCTCCCTCTCTCCCTCACACGCGCGCGCGCGCGCGCACACACACACACACACACACATGCACACGCGCACGCACATGGTCAGGAAAGGCAGAAGCAGACAATGCGCTCCAGAAAGTCTCAAGAATCCCTCCGATCGCCCCTGCAGTTGTTTAGTTTTGCGTCAACGACACAAGAAAGGACCCAGGCGGCCACCTGCCACCCTCACCCCAGGAAGGATGTGTCATTCCCTCCCAGAGACCGTGCCCGAGCCCCCGCCGGCACCCTCCCTCTCCACCTGGGCGTCCCTGTCCTGACCAAGTGCACAGGGCGGGCTGTGTGAAGAGACAGCTGCTCAGGAGGACCCCTCCACGAGTGGCCAGGGAGCAGGGTGGCCAGAGCCAACAGGGAGCTCAGCACTGCTGGCCATAAGCGCAGACGACCGAGAAGCAGACAGGCCTTACCTGGGCAGCTGGGTGGCTTCCTGGGCAGGTCCCTGGTGAGGCGGCCTCCCAAGAGACAGCGCCCCTGAGAGCCGGGCTCATGCCCCTGTCTTTGAAGTTGTGCATGAGAAGCGCGGTTGCAGGTGGACCGTGCGTCCTTGGAGGGCGGCTGGGAGCTGCTGGGAAGTGGCCGGGCCACAGCCACCTCCCTCGGTGCCTCAGCCTGGCCACAGTGCAGATGCCCAGCCCGGTGAGGGACTGGTGCCGGCTTGGCCTCCCGCCTCTGGCCGCCTGCCCCTCTGACCCCCTCGCTCCGTCCCTCTCTCTCTCCTCCACCCTTCCTCTCCCCTCCACTCCTGGCGCATCACCACCTAAAGCAATGCTTGCGCCAGTGGACGGCCCACATGGGCGCCCAGGGCGGCTGGTCCTCACCTGGCTCTTTGTGGCCTGTGCCTAGCCTCCGCCAGGCCTGATCAATACCAATTTACAGTCAGACGCAGGGGCTGCCTTCCTGTTAATGAATTTCCCCAGTGCTCACCGCTTCTAATGAACCCGATAAACAGGGTTTAAGTAAACTTAGCAAGCGGCCAACTAAGCACTTTGGAATACGTAATTGTATCGATACTGTTTTCCACAGCATTTCAAAATTTCCCTGTGATGGAGACGTGGAGGCCCCTCCTCCACGTCCACCACCTTCTACGTCCACCGCGAAGCCAGGAGCTTGAACACCACGAGAGTCTGTAGCAGAGTAGCGGGTCACTGGGGTCCGGTCCCCGTGCAGGAGGGGAAGCCACCCCAGCCCAAGCCTGCGCTGGGAGGACAGAGGGGCCCACAAGGTGTCGGGAGCAGCGTGGGACAGAGACCTCGCCGTGGCCCAGGTGAGACCCACAGGTGAGGAGGTGGGACAGGGAAGGAGGACGTCACTGACTGCCAGACGCTCGCTGGGGGTGGGCAGCCGACCGGGTGCAGACACGGAGGGTCTGCCTGCTGGGCCCAGGTCCTGTGTGGCTGGGAGGAGGAGGCCCTGGACCCAAGTGGACTTCTAATTCTCCCTCCATCAGCAAGACGACGTGTGGAGTGACCCTGCCCGCCCCTCCCCACCGGACAGATGGGCCCAGGGAGGGTGCCCAGCGGTGCTGCCACCCGGGGCAGGGCAGTGTCCACAGAGCCTGCATCGTGCAGAAACAACTGGGCGAGTTCTCAAGTCCCTGGGCTTGGCAGCAGCCCTGGGCACAGCTGGGTGGGCGTTTATATGGGGGTGGGGGGGAAGTGTGACCAGGGCTCCAAGGGGCACCCCCACTAAAAGGAAAGGGGCACTGGCAGGAAGGCACGGAGGAGCGATGTCCCGCTTCCATGGGGCTGCTGCCGTTTGTCACCTTCACGGAGCCAAGGGTAAATAAAGGGCACCTGAGACAGCTGCTCGGGCCCCCCGGCTTCTCCTCAAGCCCCCCAAGGGTGGAGAGCGCCTCGAGAGAACCTTGCATGATAACTGGGGTCTGAAGTCTAAGTTTCCTGGCTGCCCTCTGGCCAATGAGTCCTCAGAGGATGGGAGGCATGGCCAAGGCTCAGACCCAGGACCACCCCCCCACCCATCGCCACCCCCAGGCGTCCATATGGATGGTGTCTGGAGGTCAAGGGAAAGCTGGGAGCCACAAAGGGCAGGAGAGTCACCCCAGGTCCAGCCAGAGCCCCAGCGAGCTTCTATCCACTCAGAAATGAACTGCAGCCACTTTTCAAAAAGTTTCCCACCTTGATAGATAAAGGAGCACCCAGCCACCTCCAAGGGGACCCACAGGGGCAGTGAGCTGGCACCAGGCCCCTGTGCCAAGCCCAGGCCCTTCAGCAGTGAATGCTCCCAGCCCCCAGCAGGGTGGAGGTCAGGATCTCTCGCAAGAGACCACCGGGCTGCTCCCCCTCCAGTCCCAAGTCTCCGCCCACGTGTGCCCCTGCTGTGCCCGCCCAGCACAGGGACCCTCCCCACTCTGACCCGGGCTGTGAGAGCCGCAAAAGTCCGGAGTCCCCACCTGGGGCAGCCTCACCGCAGCCCCTGCTCCGGGCGGGACCCCTGCGCCCAGCGTTTCCACGGTTATTGCTGCAAGTTCCAAGGTAAGTTTCGCCTCGTTCCCACCCGAGCTGCGCTTGGCTGCGGGTTAATCACACCTTCCAACCAGCCCCCGCGGCCCCCACCCCAGCACCTCGACCCCCGCGCACCCCATCTGGAGGCGCCGCTTCCTTGCAAAATGCCCGCATGTCAAAGTTCTTGCCTCCCGGTTGGACGCGCCCTCCCTGCCCTGCTGGCTGCTGGCTCTGCAGTTTTCCAAATGCGGACGATGCCACGAGCCAAGAGAAAACTCCAGAGCACCCCCGGCTGGAGCCACGCGGGCGCCGGCACCACAGCTCCCACCTCGCCGGCGGGCACACCCCCACCGCAGCGGCCGGCAAGTTTGCGGGGGCCGTCCGGGCCGACTGAGCGGGACTCACCGCGGAGCCCCTCCAGCCGGGCTGTCGACCGCGGCCGCGGGCTCAGGGTCGTGGCTCCCGGGTACGATGCGCCCCGTGCGGCTCCCAGAGAGATGCTGCTGCAGCCGCGGCAGCGCCATCCACCTTCTCCCGGAGCCAATCGCGAATGCAGGGGTGGGGGAGGCCGGAGCTCCCGATGCGTCCGCACTTGGGGGGCGGGGTGGGGGGGGGCAGACAGAAAGAAGACACCAGGCATCCCCCTCTCCGCACCCTTGCCCTTCCCCCAGCCCTCCTCAGCAGCGAAGACTTAGCAGGGAGGGAGATCTTGAGAGAGAGAGAGAGAGAGAGAGAGAGAGAGAGAGAGAGAGAAAGGGAGGGAGGGGAGGAGGGAGGGAGGCTATGCGGAGTTACCGAGCGACCTCACAGCCGCACACCTTGGGCCCTCCCTGCCTGGGCTGTGTCTGCAGGACGCCCCTGCACCCCTGCACCCCGGCCGGGGTCAGCACAAGGTAGAGGTCAGGTGAACAAAAGGGGAAGGTCCCAAGGGTGTGCAGGCTCACACAGGCAAACGGCCGGCCCGCACGCGAGACCCACACAGGCGGGGGAGGGGAGGGGAGGGGAGGGCTGACCCGAGGGGCCAGAGCAGGCGTGGCCCCCTCCTCGGATCAGGAGCCGGCCTCACCTTTGCAGTCCTTATATACCCGGACAAGCATCCCAAACACGCGCCCTGGCCAAGTGGCCCCTCGGGCTGTGCTCTCTGACCATATTTAGTCAAGCAGGGGAAAAAATAGCCTGTCAGCTGGGCCGCGGCTGGCCGGCCACCGGGAACAGGGTGGGAGCGCCAACGCCATTGACGGCCGGTCCTGGGCCCAGGCTGCCGGCCTCTTCCCCTCCCGGCCCCTCCCCACGGGCCTCCCACCGGCCGTCCCTGCCCTGCCATCCCCCTGCTATTTTTAGCCCAGCCCAGTACGGAGGCGCCTCGCCTCGCGGCAGCCCGGCACACACCTCTCGGCCCCACAGCCCGCTCCTGGGGGGGCCCTGGGGCGACTCGGCGGCTCCCAAGGCCCGCCGCCCCGTCCCCATCCTTGGCCTCCAGCGGGCTGGGTGCCACCGCTGCTCCCTCTGCTTGGCCCTTTAGCCCAGAATTGGGGCCCAAATCAGGTGGTGAGGGAACAGCCAGTTTTCCAGAGGCTCCCGAGCCAGGCCCGTGATGACGACAGGTCACCTTGGACAGAGAACCAGGTGATGAGCTGGCCAAACTCCACCCTGCCTGCAGCCGGGGCCACGTGTGAGCGGGACACCCTGCGTGGGTCCGAGTGCTGGTTACGCCTGGACACCCCCTGGGCTCACGCCTGCATGATGTCATGGCTGTGTGCCGGCACAGCCCACGGGGACCATCCTCACGGGGCCAGGACACAGAGGCCGACCGTCCCCCACCATGTGTGGGCCGGGCAGGTCTCCTCGCCTCCCTGGAGTCCCCCAGGACCAGGGCAGGGAACGGCACTAACGGGGTGGACCCGCTTCCCCAAAGGCTAGGTGCAGGGTTCATGTGGGGAGGGGGAGGGGGCAGTTAGTATCTCTGTTCCCGGAGTGCCCGCCCACAGTGTGGCGGCGAGAGGCCCGTTGCTGTGGACACCATTTCACAGCCCTCTGGCCCCTGTGCCGCCTTGCAGGCCTGGCCCAGCCAGGGACATGGGGTGTCTGTGCCTCTCAGAGCCGGCTCCCCTGTGCCCATCCCCCCATGACAACCCAGGCCAGGCCCCAGAGCGCAGGCTCCCAGCCCTGGAACCCGGTGTGGTGGGGACGTTCTTTGTGGATCACCCCCTGGGATCCAGCCTCTCCCCCCAAGAGCGGCCCAGTGTGGGGAAGGGATGGCAGCGCATCCCAGCAGTGGCATCCCAGCAGTGCCATGCGGGCCAGGCCAGGAGAGCAGGGGCGGGGGGGGGGGGGGGGAGTGTGCCGCGGGGGGGCCCTGGAGCAAGAGCAGGGCTGGGAGGAGTGGGGGGCGGGGAGGGCGGGCCCAGCGCTCCTGGGAAGCTCTAAGCGGCTGGGAGCCCCAGGCAGGCCCTGCTCCCAGGGCCACCGGCCCAGCCAAGGGGCCCTCGGCTCACTCTGGGTGCGGGGCGTGGACCCTGGGAGGTTGCAAGCTGCCCCCATCCAAACGCATTTCTGGGAACCCAAAAGCCACTTGTCCCCCAGCTGACAGTGGGAGAGCAGCCAGTGTGCAGGGCAGCAGCGGAGCGGGCGCTGCACGTGCCCCCTGTGCCCGCTGTTCTCCTCCCCACCCCCCCTTCTCTCTCTGGGCAGGGAGTGGAGGGGGGAGGGGGAACTCACAGAGGTTGAGCAGGGAGGGTCAGGGAGTCCAGGGACCCTTGGCTGGGCCTGAGGTGGGGGCCGGCCTGTCCCTGAGGCCACCCCTGTGAGTGGCGCTCTAGGCCGTGAGGGCAGGGCGAGGGTATGGAGCAGATGCTTCCATGAATCACCTCCATAATCACCTCCTAGCGGCAGCCCAGCCCTTCCAGACCAGGACGGGGCACAGGGCTCCCTTCCCCGGAGAAGGGGTGGTGTGTGTGGAGTGTCCCGGGGTCCCCAAGGTCCCCAGGGCCAAGCCAGATGACACAGCACTCTGTCCATTTATCCACACAGCCAGCTTCTACAGCTAGTCCAGAAGCTTCTCTGTGGATTACCTCTACCTTCAAAGCATCCCTAAGAGGCAGGTATCCTGCTGTCCCCACTTTACTGGGGAGGATTGGGGCTCAGAGGGGGAGCTGACTTGCCCGAGGTCACACAGTGGGGGCAGAGCTGGGCAGTGTCCTGTGGTCTGGCCACTGCTCCAGCCCCCTCACTGGGGCAGTAGAGACAGACCCAGCGTCGCCTGCCTTGGGTGCCGAGCTTTGGATGTCCTCCGGAAGGTGGTGGGTGACATGACGGCGTTTCCCGCGTGAGGATGGATAAGGCAACACTCCCTCATTCATTCACCAGCAAGGATGTGCCGCTCGCCCGCCGAGACCACGTGGGGCTGGCCGTGCGTGTCTGGTGGGACATTCCACCGTGGCCGGCTGTGCTCTGCTTCCCCCACGGGCCACCGCACCGCACGTGGCTGCTGAGCGCTCACAGTGCAGCTGGCATGGCTGCAGACCTGAACCTTCGATTTGACGTCATTCAATTAATTTTAGTTTCAGTAGCCACATGTGAGCAGTGGCTACTGTGCTGGGCGGTAGGAGAGAGAGGATGAGGAACGAAGCAGGAGGTCCTGGGCCCACAGAGAGAGAAGTCTGGGGAAGGGATGGGCTTGTAGGTCAGAGGTCAGGGGAGGCCTCCGTCGGGGATGGACAGGGGCCCAAAGACGTCTGAGGTGCAGCGGCTGAATGTCTGCGGAGGAGCACCCAGGCGGAGGGTGCAGGGCGGACAGAGGGCAGGAGGGAGGGCGGACGGACCTACGGTGGGGCTGGGCAGAGATGTGGTGCTCGGGTGGGAATGCTGCTCAGGTGGTGGGAATGCTGCCGGGGGCAGGGATGAGCCGCCGAGCCCCAGGCCAACAGGGGTGACACTTCTCAGCGATGCTGCGGTCCAGTGGGGAAGGACACTCAGGTCCTGGCCAGACCTTGAGAGTTTGTCCACAAGATTTGCTGACCCAGGGGAGATGGTTACAGAGAAGGGGGGGGTCAGGTGAGCGGTCCCCGGGGAACAGGGTGCCTCTGCTGAGAAGGTGGGAGGGGAGGAAAGGGCAGGCGGGCACTTCGCTTCGTGGGAGGGGCCTCTGCCCCAGAGCCGGCCCCACCCCCCAAGGAGCAGGAGGTACCGAGCGAGCGGCTGTGAGGGGTGGAGATGCTCCCTACTCAGAGCCCCTTGCGGGGCTCGGAGGGGTCCCCACGACCGGCCTGGGGGACCGTCTCCTGGTGAGGAGCCCCTGGAACTCAGGTAACTGGAGGCAGGTGTGGTTTCTGGGTCCCTCACCCCTTGAGCCAAGGTAGGGGAGCCGGGAGCAGCTGCTAGAGAGCAGTGATTTCCTGGAAGCGCTGAGGACAGTAATGGAGCCTGAGCGGCCCCCTGGGGGAAGTGGCTTCTGCCTGAGAGCATTTCCTGAAGCTCCATCCCTGGGGGCACAGGGCGGGGGGTTAGGGTTGGGCAGGCAGCCCACCCGTGCATCCCACCCCATCTGCCAGCCTGGGAAGAGAGGGGGTGCAGAGCTCAGGAGGCCCCACAGAGCCCGGCTCCAGCCTCACTGAGAGACCCTTGGGGGCCACTCTGACCTCAGAGCCTCAGCTTCCTTGTCTATGAAGTGGGGCCACAGCCCCTCCCGAGTGGTGAGGGGGCTGAGGTGTGGACAGAGCCCTGCGAGGCCCCAGCCGGGGAAGCCCCCAGACAGGATCACTGTCTCACCCACCAGAGGAGCTACTGGATGGATGGGTGGATGACCTCATCAGTGGGTCAGTCAATCCCTCGGCCACTGGGCAGCACGTGGTGGGCAGGGGGAATATGGCTGGACCCATGTCAATGTACGTTCAGCTTTGGGGGTGGAGGTGAGGCTGGGGTCTTATCTGGAGCGGGGAAGGGCAAGGCTGGGCCAGTGCCCTGGGAGCCACAGTCAGAGGGTGGAATTTCCTTCACCCCAGCCTGGGCACCCACCACCCCAGGAGGCATCCAGAGCCATTCGAAGCATCAGTCCCCGTTCAGTGCTGTCCCCTCTGACGAGATCCTCTCCCTGCTCACTTTGCTGTATCCTGAGTCTTTAAATAAAACAAAATAAATCCTAGGTTTTATTTTAATATTTCACTTGTACTTTCTGGCAACAGCCAACACAGTCTCTGCAATGGTCTCTCTCTGCTAAGATGAGCCCAGCTTACCCATCAGAGCCCTGAGCAGTCAGACGTCTCTCCAGCGGGTCCACGGAAGATGCTCATCGTCACCGGTCACCAGAACAATGACCACAGAGGGACACCACCTCATACCACCATGACGGCTGGAAAAAACAAGAGCCCCAAACGAGAACGTAACAAGTGATTGTTATCAGCGAGGTTGTGGTGAAATTTGAACATCAGGTGTTGCTGCTGAGAGTGTAACACGGCACAGCCACTGTGGAGAATCGTCTTGGCAGCTCCTCAAAAAGTCAAACCATCACAGCCAGCAATTCTGCTCCTCGGTACGTGCCCCCAGATGAAACAAGGACCCAAACAGATACTCGCACGCAAGCGCTCACAGTAGCCACATGGGGAAACCCAAGACCGGCTGCCAGTGGACGGACAAACCGCACAGTGAAGGGATTCAGCCACAGTGGCCACAATGTGGACACATCTAGGAGACACAGTGCTGAGTGAACAGGCCCAGACACAGAAGGCCGTGTGTCGTGCGATCCCATTACACGAGCCGCCAGGGCAGGAGAAGCCACTGAGACCGAGAAGACGGAGGGAGGGGGAGACCAACCACCTGATGGGAACCGGGCCCCCTTTGCGGGGAGGAGAACGTCCTGGAACCAGAGAGAGGTGGCGTTTGCCCGGCGCTGTGACTGTGCTAAATGCCACGGAACTGTTTGCTTTTAAATAGCTTATTTTATGTTGTGTGCATTTCACCTCGATTAAAAAACAACAGAAAAAGATAAGTGAGCTCAGGGTCCAGCCCCACCCCCTCTCCCCACTGACCCCCACCGCCTGGACGCAGGACCACCCAGACCCGGGCACGGCCCCTGGGCTGTGAAGGCTGAGCTCCTGCTCTCTTAGGGACCTGAATGCTGGACTCCAACCTTATCTGTCCCAACACCCCGACACCCGGCTCCACTCAGGCCGGGGAGGGGGTGGCAGGAGCAGGGAGGAGGGGGTGGAGGTGGTTGCTGCCTCTCTGGGCTAAGGATGGCCACAGGCACAGACTTTGGGAGGGCGTCACATTGCCCAGTCCCGTCGCTGCTGGAATATTCCCTGTGGGGTGGACAGAATAATGCCCCTCCCCAAAGAGGTCCACATCCCGACCCCCGGAATCTGTGAATGCATCACCTCCTGTGAATGCAGCTTCTCTCCTGCCTGGAGGCACAGAGGGGCTCCTATAGCAACTCGAGGGTGTCTGCACTCAGCCTGTCGAGAAGACGTCCACCCGCAGGACTTCTCAGGGCCTTTCTGAGGCCAGTGCCAGTGTGCACGTCGAGTGCCCAGCAGCCCAGCCTCAGCTGACCGCCCCCTGCTCTGCTCGCCCATACCCTCGCCCGCCAGCACACACAGGCACACGGCATCTGGGGGCGCTCCGAGGGAGCTGTGCACGGCAGGGAGGCCCATGGCGCAGAGCCCAGGGTGAGATGCCTGCAGGATGAGGCAGGAGGACTATGCGGTCACCCGCTGCCAGACCCCAGTGCCCAGACCCTCAGATACACACATATACAGAGGCGCACCCGCACACACACATGCACGCACACACAGGCATGCAGCAAAACAAATGTGCATACATAACCGTGATGACAGTGGGGAAACCTCCCTGACAGCTCGTAAAGGAAGTTAGATTTCATTGCCATGATGTCAGCAGAGAGCAATTTGTTTCCAGAGACGTCCCATCCAGAATGGTGACAGCTTCACCATCATGGAGACACAGTATACTTCGGGGACCTGGCCATGTGGCACCACCGGAGCCCCTGTGAGGGTTAGTGCAGCTTCGGGTCAGCAGGGTGGCCTTGGACCTGCCCTACAATGAGCCCCCACCAGCCCAGAGCTCCGGGTGGGGAGGTAAAGGAAGGCCCCAAGAGCAAGGGGCACTGGAGGGGAGGAGTGCTGGGGGTCCAGGCTGAGCTCCGAGCCCTCAGGGGTCACCCTCCTTCTCTGAGGGCAAAGACTGTCCGGCTTCTTCCTCCGCCTCCCTCTCCTCTCTGCCCCCCTCCTGCTGTGTGTGCAGGGGGTGACAAGCACTTCTCCACCTGCAGAAGCCTCCCCCATGGGGAGGACTCACATGGACTCATCTTAGAAGAAAATGAACTGAAGCCAGGGAACACGGGCCAGGCTGGGTTGCTCTGAGCCCCAACGCTGGTGCCCCGCCCCCTCCTCACAGACATGCCCACAGAGGGACCCTCACCACCCGGCTGACCTCGACATCGCCCCTGAGGACAGGACTGGTACTCCCACTTCCGCCTGTGGCTGGTCCTACAGGGAATGAGAGGCAGGAAGGCGAGGAAGGGGGCTGGCCAGGTCCCCTCACCCACTGGGTCCAGTGGCCCCCTTGGGGAAGTATTTTTCTGGGTCAGTCAACAGACTCCTATTTCCAGGGAGAAAGAAGCCCCTGATCATAAAGCCCGGGCAGGGGTGGGGAGGTTCGGGGGCCGTTTCTGGTGGCATTTTAAGAAATCCTGCCTTAAATGTAGAAACTCATCACAGCAGAAAGCTTTCCCGGCTCCTGCAGAGATGCAGCCATCAGAACAAGCTGTAAAACAGAGGGGCTCACAGCTCTGCAGGCAGGTCCTGATGCCCAGCGCAGCTGTGGGACCGGGCAGCTGGTGGCCTCACTTCCACGGGCTGCCTGCCCTTTCTGGGGGCTCCTGCCCTGTCACGGTCATCACATGGTTGTCCCAGTCACTGCAGCCACTGCTGAGTGCTGAGGGAAGCCTGGCAGAGGCCCGCTCTGCTCTCCCTGGAGTTTGGGGAGCAGCTCAGAGTGGGAAAAACATGGCCTTGGTGGCCAAGGGACCCAGGGAGTTGGGAGACAGGCCGTGCACAGGAGGGCTCCGGGGAGAGAAGGGGAAGGATCCCAGATGACCACGAGCATCGCTCATCCTGCGTTTGCAAGCTGAGCCAACTGTTTCCAACCCTGCCCCCAACTCTGCAGCGCACCTCCGAGGGGCCTGAGCCAGTGTGGACACACAGAGCAGACCGGGCGGGAGAGCCCCGCCTGGCCCTCTGGAGGGAAAGCCCTTCTGACTACAAGTCACACGTCCCTCTTCCTTCTGAGCCGAGCAGAGCTCCCATCCTCCATGTGACACTGGAGCTGGCTTCTGACCTACAGGGTGAGGGGAATTGACAGAAACACAGGCATTTAGACCATTGACCTGCAAACCCATTTAGCCCCCAAAACGTTTCCCCTCCATAGTGTTGGACGTGGGGACAGCATGTCCACCAGGTGGACAAGCTTCACTTTACCTGGGCACAGGCTCCGGCGCATTTGGCTAAGTGGACTCTTGGTGTGCAATGTCTGGACACTCCCTGTGCGCCATCCCTTCCCACCCACTCTGGGCAAACGCAGGGGCGATGGCTGAGGGGCACCTGTTCCCTGCCCCCTCCCCTCCCTGGGGGGCCCCTCAGAGAACTTCTCTCCCTAGGTAGACCTCAGGGCTCTGGGGCTGCCCTGTTGGATGCCCCAGGCCCAGTGGGGCCCAGAGCCCTGGTCATCGCCCAGCGGTGCGGGCAGGGCCCCAGAGCCCCTAATGCCCCCTTCACACCGGGTTGCTATCTGCTTGCTAAGGCTAGCGGTGGGGGGCATGGGGGTGGGTGCGGGGGGTCCCACGGCTGGGAGCCCAGCCCGGAACCCTGAGACAAAGGGAGCCTGGGAGTGTTGATCCAACAAGGCCTCAGCCACAATTAGCTGGGTCCCTCATCGCTGCCTTATAAATATTCATTCTGCCATTGTTATAAAGGTGCTTTAAAAAAAAAACGCCAAACTCATGTGGAGTCAGGGACTGAACCGCTGCCAACACGCAGGCTGCCACGCCAAATCCCCTGTTGATGAGCCACACAGTCGCCACCGGGATGGCTTCTCAGGGCCCACGTGGGCGCTCTCTGGGGTTTTGCTTAATTTGGGACAGTTTTTTTTGTTCCCTGCATGTAACATTTATAAATGTCACAGTGTGCCCAGGATGCTCTGTGCCTGTGGGCGTGGCCTCCCAAGGGGGTGGGCCCTGCAGTTGTGTGGAAGATGTGTTGTCGCCCTCCCCTCGGGGGACCCTCCTGCCTCCACTGGGGGCTGGCCTCCTTCACTTCGGCTTCCACACCCCGAGGCCGGAACCCCCGCCTGTTCTGCCAAGTTGTTACAGCCCATCTTGACACCCCCGAATGAGCACAAGGATGTCTGCGCCAGATTGGATCTAGGATAGAGCCGGAGGTCGCCTAGTCTGGCCCTCCTGTCACCAGTAGCTGGATGCTTTGCTTAAATGCTTCCTGTGATGGGGTGCTCACTACTTCAGAGGTGCCCTCCCCGCCTCAAGGGAGCCGGTGATGGCAGGTCACACAACAACGATGCTGAGCATTGGTCAGGTATTGAAGCCCGGTGGGTGGCAGGCGCAGGGGGAGGCTCCTGAACCTGCACAGCTGTAAATGCCACCACCCCCAAAGCCGGCCACAAGCAAAGCATCAGCAGAAGGAACGGCCACCCTTCACAGCCACAGACCCCCAGTATGTGTTGGGGGGAAGTGACCCCAGCCTGGCTGCAGGGACAGCTCAGGAGCCCCCCTCCCTCTCCACCTGCCCTTCCTGGCACAGAGGCTGCTCCGCTCTTGGGCCCCTCTCTGGGGCCGCGTCAGACACGTCCACAGAAGGCTGATCACAGACGGACACTCGCCATGTCCGGCTCTGCCCCAGCGAGAAACCCTGGGCCTGGCGGGGCAAAGGCTCCCCATCTCCGGCTCCACCACAGGTGACGGTCAAGGGGATGCCAGTGGAGGCTGGTGCGTGTCCAGCAGGACACCCTGTCAGCACAGGGTTCCTGACAGAGGCCCCACCATCGCGGGCAGGGACGTCTCTACACAAGTCCCCCAGCCACGCCAGAGCCTCCCAGGTCAGGGGGTCTGGGGATGCCGCCAGGAATCTTCACTTCAGCCCGCTTCTCAGGGGTCCTGACGCTGTCACTTTGGGAGAGATTCCGGAGTGACATCTTGAAGTCACCTGACGGACCTGGGCTCAGACCCCCAACTGCGGAAGAGCCACCCTCCTCGTTCTCCTCTGTCCTGGGGGGTCTCCTGATGTGAACTCGTCCTACCCCCACCCCACCCGGGGCCTGAGGTTGAGACGGGGGCGCCATCACAGAGCTGGGCAGCCGGGCCCCCCAAAGCACCTCCAGGGGGAGAGAGTCACAGGGGTGCCTGCTGGTGTGCACCCGACGGTTCCCTCAGAGATTCACGCTTTCCTGTGAGCAAACGTGGGTCACCTCATGTTTATTTCAGTGACCTTCTCAGTGGGGTGAGCATGGCCTGTCCCACTCACCCAGGGCAGCTGGGAAAAGGGGTTCCAGCCCAACTCCAGGGCCCCCCAGGCCCTCAGATCAGCATCTCACCGAGCACCCCAATAACCGGTGGGCTTCTCAGCCCAGCTGGCAGCTGTCCCTAGGGTGACAGTGACAGTGACAGGCCTTCCGTCCCCTGGCCTGAGGCAGGCCCGCCCCGACCCTGACCCAGGTCCAACTCCTCATAAACACGGCCCCTCCTGGCCCTGCAGGCGGGTCTCCATCAGCCCCCGACTTAGGGTAGGCGGACGATCCTCAGGGCGGGCACGGCCCAGCGCCTGGCCTAGAGAGGGGCCGGGTCAACCCGCCCACACCGTCCCGGTCAGGGCTCCTGCCAGCCACTCCCCCCAGAAGAGGATGTACCACGTGTACCGCTCGGACAGCTGCGCCCGGCAGCGAGGACTGCAAGTGGACCCCTCACTACCTCCGCGCCCTGAGCGTCAGACGCCAACCCGCATCTGGCTGTGGCCATGCCCCCCTTCCCCTGGAGCACCCCACTGGCCTCTGCCCTGGCGAAGTTCCCAGGCTAGGGTGGGTGCGGCCACACTCCAGGCCCCTGAGCAAGCTTTTGCTTCTTGACAGTGCGGGTCCCCTGATAGCAGGTGTTTGGACAGTGAGAACCGGGGCCCTGAAGAGAGCCGTCCCACTTAACAAATGGAACCCTGCTCAGTCCTGATGGATGGCTTAGCCGGATCGTAAAACTCCGGAGGAAGTCAAATTCAGGTTCTCAAAACCTTGGAGGTATTCCTTGAATTTATTATGTGACCTGATAAATTATTGAATCCGAGTCCTCGTGGATCTGGACCAGGCCTGGCAGGCGGGTTGTAACACTCCGAGTCCTGAGGGTCGCGGCGCTCGCCTGCTGTGAGCTAAGGTTCCCCGAGAAATGTTCTTCTGGAAACCTGGGCTGGAAATCCAGAATCCCCGGGAAGCTTTCCCAAGGTCAGAGGGCAGCAAAGCCTGAGAGGCCCCCAGCGTGGTCTTTGGGACCCTCTGTCCCCGTCGGCCCAGGGTCTCGGCTGTTTCTCTGGCCACCCCTCCCTGGGGAGCTCCCCCAATTTCCTTTGAAAACAAACCTGTGGGAGGCGAAACCCCTGCACCATGCCCCCCAACCCCACCTTGCGCAAGGAGGGCAGGACCAGGAACGTGGTGGGGAATCTCTCCCAGGCTTAGGGCGTTAATCTACCAACTGCAAGTTCATCAGAAGGAATGTTCTGCCAGGTGAGCCAGCCCTAATCAGGCAAGCCCTTCAAAGGGAACAGCATCAGAAACACGTCCTGCTGGTCTCAGGGAAGGAACCGACAGCCAGGTTGTGACCGGCCCATGGGGCCACGTGGCAGCCCCCAGCCCCCAACCACAGACAGCGTGGAGTTGCTCCACGCTGTTGAATGCTCCGTGGGAAGGGCACCACGGGGCAGCGATGCCCCGTGGGCAGTAGCACGTGGGCCAGCCCAGCTGCAGGTTCAGCTCCACTGAAGGCTCACAGTTTGAGGGGCCGTATGAGAGCCTGCTGGGGAGATGCCCTGACAGGTGCTTCCTGCCCACGCCCCAGCCCCCACCCCCAGGACGAGAAGAGAATAACAGATCCTGTGTGTCACGGGCCCGGCTTTTTTTCACTGAGATGATGGATAGTCAGTCCTGCTTTCTGGTCCGGGCAGCAGTGACTGTCTTGCTCCAGGACAGCAAAACTGGGAACCACAGCTGCTGGGGGTCCCATCCACAGCGACGTGAGGAGCCCCCGTTACCCTCCCCTCCTCCCGTTCATGACTTGGTGCAGGTCCCCCGGGTCCATTGCCTCTCCTCCCCCGAGATCCTTCATGACCCCCAACTCCTCCCCCAGCCGGCCCTCCACTGAGCTAATCTCACCTAGATTTTTGAGACTGTCAATCAGCTAAATCGTGCTTGTGTTGGGGTCATTGCCTGACGGGGCAGAATCCCTGCAGCCACACGGGGGGAGGCAGGGTCAGCCCCGAGGGGCACCCACGTGGGCACCCTCTGGGGTTTTGTGGTGGGGGGATCTCTGCAGTGTGCTAGGCCCAGGACTAACTGCAGCCCCCCTCTGGGGCCCGCCTGTGTTGGGGAGCTCAGCCCCCGGAGGCCTCCACCCCTGAGGCAGCCTCTCCGAGCCCCAGGAGTGACCTTCGCCAAGGCTGAGAAGCCTGCAGCCAGTTCTGCTGAAGCACCGCGCGTTCACGGTTATGAGCTATTTTATTGCCCAGTCAGTAAAAAACCTTCTGATTAGGTCATTGCAGAGGCAGGCGGATGCCAAAAAATATAAATTTCCTTTTGTCCACCACTGACCCCTCCACCTCCACGCCGGCCTCCGTTCTGGTTCCTTCCCCCTGTTTTCATTAATTACTGAGGCATGGCAGCCGTGCCAGGCTGCTTCCAGGCCCCAGGGCTCCTTTCTAGAGGCCGGGGGTGGGGGGTGGGCAGGTGCTGTCAGAGGACATGGGGGTGGTCTCGGCTGGCTCTGGGATGGGGAAGCCCCCTGCAGGCCGTGCCTCTGAGTCTGGCCCTTCCAACCAAGGGTGCAGGCACGGGGCGGCGGGTGGGGGGGGGCGGCTGAAGGCTGTGCCCACGGGGGCCGGGGCCCCTCTCCAGGAACCGGGGTCTCCCAGAAGCAGCACCAGCCCCCTTGAAGCGGGTCCCCTGTGCACGTTTACACAGACTGCACTGAGGTGGGGGCCTGTCCACTCACGCGGTCATTCAGGAGATGTTGGCTGGGCCCACGCCACGTGCCCTGTCTGCTGAGCGCTGGGGCTCTGACCCTCCTCTGTGAATCGGGTGGGCTCGGCACCCTGCCCCTGGAGAGGGGGCCTGGCATAGGGGATGGTGTAGATTCAGACCCAAATGCCAGCTCAGACACAGCCCAGGCCTCCCCAGCAGAGAGCCCAGCTTAGAATCAGTAGTGACGTGGTAAAAGGATGGGGACAGGGCAGGGAGGACTTCCTGGAAGGGGTGGCATCCATCTCCAGGTCAGGGCTCAGGCCCTTTCTCTAGCTCCTGGGTGAGGCCTGCAGAGCCAGCCCAGGGGCACTTGTCCAGTCGGGGGCAGAGGCACCCAAGCGGGACAGTCTGGGAGGCGGACACCACCGTGGACTCCAGCTCCACCTCGACACCTGTTGGGCAGACTCAGAATAGCCTTTCCCAAGAGGTCAGGTTGGGCTGGGCGATCGGAGGGCTGGGCGGGTTGGGGGGCCCTGGGGGGGGCTGGAGGGCAGCTGCTGCAGTCACTTTCCCTTTTAGGCCGAGGGGGCCGTCCCGCCCGGCCTGGTCACGCCCCACAGCTCAGCAGCGAGGGTCCAGCAGACAAGCAGGACAGCACTTTGAAAGTCACAGGACGTGGGGCACCCTCCACCACTTCCATCACAGTGGTCCGCTGGGGGGCTGTCCCCCCAGAGCCCAGAGCACCCTGGCTCCTTCCTGGCATGTTCCAGACCTGCCCGAGGATGGGACTGGCACGTGGTAGGTGCTCAGTAAATCTTCGCAGGCCCCGTGACGGAAATTGGGGCAGTACAGTCAGCGATGCCTGACACCAGCTCGGCCCCGCTCCCCCGCAGGGGTTTCCCCTCCGCCCCACCGTCTTCCCCAGACGCCCTCCCCAGTCTGGCCCCACCAGCTTCCTCAGGGCCCCTCCCTGGGCTGGAGACAAAGATGAGCAAAGAGCCTTCCGGGGGCTGGAGGCCGCTTGGCGGCTGTGAGGGACCGGGGGTTCACCCAGCACCCCTGCCCGGAGCCCCCGCCCGGATCCCCGCCAGCCCAGGCAGCACCACTTCTCTAGTAAGTTCTAAGGGCGAGCTCGGCTTTCCAGAAGCGTAATTAAGTGTGACGACCTCACTGCGGCCCCTGCCCCACGAGATCAGGTCGGGCTTTTTAATTAGCCCCACCAATAAATATGTCAAAGTCCCCCTAAAAATATATCTGTCTCCCAAGGCCAAGCTGAGTGACAGCGGAAGCAGGGGCTTAGAAACCAGGCACAGGCGCCTCAAGCTCCTATGCCAGCGGCACTGCCTGAGAACGAAGGAGCCCACTGCCCGCCCAGGGTCTAAATGCTCAGCCCCACCAGGCCCCTGACCATGGCGGGGCAGCCCCTGGGGCCCCAGCTTCGCCCGGGATGGTGGGGAAACGGGGGGCGTGGCCGGCAGGCTGGAAACGCCCATTTCTGCAGCCTCTCGGGCCCAGACCCCGTCTGGGCCCAGAAGATGTGGGGCAAGGCAGCAGACCCACTCCCCGGCAGGGCGGCAGGCAGGCATTTGCTTCGTTTGGGCCCCTCGTCCTCCACCCATGGCTTAGGGGACTTCCTGGTGTCCTGGGGGTTTTCTCTCCAAAGAGAATTGCCCCGGGGGGCTGTCGGGGTGGGGCGCCCACCCTCAACAAAGCCTTGTAACCGGCTTTGCATGTCTCTCCAGCCACCCCCCCACCCACCCCCACCCCGCTGTCAGTGGGCACCGCAGGGGTCAGAGAGACAGGCGACGCAGAAGTTCCAGAAGTTCACATTCAGAAAGTGACCTGTTAGTCCTGGTTTTCCAGCCCCTGCTGCCTGGGTGGATGGGGGTGGGATCGGCAGGGAGACTCTTTACCTTGGAGCCTCCCCCTGCGTGGGAGGGATCATTGCAAGACACCCTCGGCCTCCTAGGAGATTCCAGAACCTCCCCGGTTCTTGCTACTCTGCCTCGTCTGGGTCTGAGCCCAAGTCCAGCGAGTGCCCCCCTGCCGTCGCCAGGGGGCACTGTCCAAAAGGGGTGGCTGCTCGAAGCCCAGGCCCCCTGAGTGCAGGGTTGCCAGGGGCTCAGCCTGGCGTGAGCATGGCCCTGGGAGGGGAAGGACGGGGGTGGAGGTCATGACTCGCCCTGGAGGGGCGCCCAGTTCAGGGGGACCTCATCCACCTGCCGTCGGCCCCCTGCACGCATCCCCCAGACAAGGAAGAGAAAGAGGCCAAGGAGGCTAAGCACCCTGAGCGGGGCTGAGGGGCCGGGGGCGTATCAGGAAAGCCCCCTCCCCACCCCTTGCACAGCCCTGGGGAGGGCCCGAGCCCCAGAGCCACCAGGGCACCCACAGCGCACTCCCCTCTGAGCCCCAGCCGAGACCACAGAACACGGGCTGACGTGGAGGAAGGCCAAGGCTCTCACCATTGGTGCAGCCAACATTCATTGAGTACTTGCTGCATACCTGCTTTTTGTATTCATCACACATTTTCACGACAAACCCGTGACCCGGTTCTGGTTTCAGGTCAGGAGGGCGGCACACTGACTTCCAATGAGAACTGAGGGCCCCCGCGCAGGGCCCCCACGGCTCGCCGACCCTGCCAACCCCCAGACACACCCCCGCCGCCCCCTCCCGGAGCCCCCAGGTGGACCCTCCGGCTGGCTTCCTGAGCACTAGAGAGCCTGGTATTGACCACACACAGACTGGGCATTGATTGGCTGAAAGGTGAAACCTGAAATAGTCCCCGTTGCCGGTAAACGGGATTTCTAATTGTTTAGGCAGCTAATCTCTGGTTGCCTCCCAGGAAGCTGGGGGGCAGGGGGTGGGCACGGGAGCTTTGATGTCCACAACCGCTGGGCAGGCCTGGTGAGGGCCTGCACCACCCACTCTGTGCAGGGTCCAGCAGGAGGTCTGTCCTCCCGGGAGCCCAGGCCTGGAGCCCTGGTCAGGGTGGCAGGCCTGGGACACGCTGCAGGAAATGGCACCAGCTCTGAATCCCAGGGTTGGTCCTGGCTCAGCCATGTTCTCCGACTCTCTGGGCAAGTCACGTCGGTGCCCCCACTTCCTCATCTGTAAAATAAAATACCAGCCACGGAGGATGCTTGCCTGGCGGAGGTGGCACGTGCACCGCCTGGAGGAGCGTCTGGCTCGGGGCGTTTGCTCAGTTAAAGGCGGCCATTACTTTGAGCCTAACCCCTTAACAAAACTCATTAACGTCATTAAGGATGTTCTTAATGTGTGGCTAGATGTGTTGAGAGGACTTGGCAGGTGCTGTTACAGAAACAAGTGCACTTCAGTGGCTTCCCTGGTGGCACAGTGGTTAAGAACCCACCTGCCAATGCAGGGGACACAGGTTCAAGCCCTTGTCTGGGAGGATCCCACATGCCACGGAGCAACGAAGCCCGTGAGCCACAACTACTGAGCCCATGCGCCACAGCCACTGAAGCCTGCAGGCCTAGAGCCCGTGCCCCGCAACAAGAGAAGCCACCGCAATGAGAAGCCCGCGCACCACAACGAACAGTAGCCCCTGCTCGCCGCAACTAAAGAAAGCCCGCACGCAGCAACAGAAGACCCAACGCAGCCAAAAATAAATAAATTAATTAACTTTTTAAAAAAAAGGAGAAAAGAAACAGGTGCACTTCGGAAGCACGGGGTCATTGTGATGATGCTCCCCGACGCTCCTAATAGGTCAGAGTGCACATCTTCTGCAATTCTACATAATTGCAAACGTGCTGAGTGCTCCCAGGGGTGAGGTGGGCCGGGCTCAGGAACGGCCCTCATCCCGGACATGCAGCCCTGGGGGCTACAAAGACCCATATGAACAACAAAACAATGCAAAGACGCCAGAGGCTGAGAGAGCAAAGATGGGAGGGGGTCATGTGGGGGTGTAGGCCAGGATGAGAGCTTTGATTTTATTCTAAGGGAACAGGAAGCCCCTGGGAGTATCACGAAGGGAGAATGATGGGTCCAGGAGGGGAGCTGATGGGAGCCCAGGGCAGGGGCCGCGCTGGGGCTGGGAGGGAGGGAGGTGGGCACCGGCTGGGAAGCCTTCACAGCACCTCACTTCTGGACCTGGGGCCCTTGGCACTCTGACCCTGGAGCAGTGACCTCCTCCTCCCCTACTTGTCCCCACTCACCAACGCCACCAAGGCCTGGAGCAGGGGCTTCAAACCCCCACGTGCCCACATAGGTGCCAGGTGTGAACACGGGCGCCTCCCCCTGCCCTGCCCCCAGCACTCCCCGGTGCCCCCCTGGTGCCACACCCCCCCCCCAGTGTGCCAGGGAGCAGCTCTGCCTGCACATCTCCAACCCATTAGGGCCCGGCTGACATTTCTCCCAGAAATAATTAACTTTGACATCACAAAGGGCATTTCCAGCAGCCAAGGTCATCCCAGGGCTGGCCGCGGCCTCTCTGTCCGCGGTCCCTCCCCGGCCCACAGCTTGGACGAATGGGGTTTCAGAGACCTGGCTCCCGGCTCGGCTCGAAGGCGTGGAGAGAAGCTAACGCTGCTGTTCTTGCAGGAATAACTGCAGCTGCCTCGTCAGCTGCAAACCGCCTGGCGGGGGAGGCTGGCAGAGCCGCCTCGGACTCCGGATCCCGAAGGGACCACGGGGCTGCAGGCGTGGGGGCTGCTCGGGGCGCCTCACCCACTGTCAAGGGCTAGTGTCAGCCTCCTGCTCTCTGAGCACAAACGTCTCTGGCTCCCCCATAACCTGAGTGTGGGCCGCGGGGAGCCGGCTGGGAGTGGGGTGACCGGGGCCACCTGCCCACACCTGCAAACGAGTGATAGAGCCTCGCCTTCACAGGCGTCCGAGGTCAGTGAGATAGAGTGCAGGCTGCCCGGCACACACGTGTGCTCACTGGGCATGTAACTGTCCTGGGGCCACCGCAACAAAGCCCCACAGACCAGCTCTGTTCCCGAGGCTGGTTCCTTCCGAGAGAGGATCTGCCCCAGGCCTCTCTCCAGCTCCTGCTGACATCTTGGCGTCCCTTGGCTTGTAGAAGCATCGCCCTGACCTCTACCTTCATCTTCACATGGTGTCTCCCTGTGAGCGTGTCTGTCCCAATGTGCCCTTTTATAAGGACACCAGTCATTTGGATTAGGAGCCACGCTTCCCCAGGGTGACCTCATCTTAGCTAATTACATCTGCAACCACCCAATTTCCAAATAAGGTCACATTCTGAGGTCCTGAGGGGGAGAACTTCAACATACAGGTTTTTAGGAGACACCATTCACCCCACAGCACTAGGCCTGAGAGGCTGCAGGGAAAGAAACTCCCCTACTACACACAAGCCTGCACACGGGTATTTACAGCAGCTGCATTCATAGTTGCCAAAACTCAGAAGCAACCAAGATGTCCTTCAGCAGGTGACGGATAAATAAACTGTGTTCCATCCAGACAGTGGAACATTATTCAGCCCTGAAAAGAAATGAGCTGTCAAGCCATGAAAAGACATGGAGGAAACGTAAATGCATTTAACTAAGTGAAAGAAGCCAATATGGGGGCTTCCCTGGTGGTGCAGTGGTTAAGAATCCGCCTGCCAATGCAGGGGACATGGTTTGAGCCCTGGTCCGGGAAGATCCCACATGCCGTGGAGCAACTAAGCCCATGTGCCACAACTACTGAGCCTGCATGCTACAACTACTGAAGCCCGCGCACCTAGAGTTGGTGCTCCACAACAAGAGAAGCCACTGCAATGAGAAGCCGCGCACCACAATGAAGAGTAGCCCCCGCTCGCCACAACTAGAGAAAAGCCCTTGAGCAATAGCGAAGACCCAACACAGCCAAAAATAAATAAATAAATTTATTTAAAAAAAAAAAAGCAGCCAATCTGAAAAAGCTACAGACTGTATGATTCCAACTGTATGACATTCTGGAAAAGACAAAACTATGGAGACAGTTAAAAAAACAACAACACAACAGGGGTTGGTGTATGCAGGGGATGAACAAGCAGAGCACAGACGATTTTTAGGGCAGTGAAACGACTCTGTGTGATACTGTAATGGTGGACACACGTCATACATTTGTCCAGACCCATGGAATGTACAACACAAGAGTGAGCCTTGACGTAACCTCTGGACCCTGGGTCGTGATGAGGTGTCAATGCAGGTTCATCAGTTATAACAAACGCACCATCCGGTGGGGATGTTAGTGGTGCGGGCTGTGCATGTGGGGCTGGGGGTATATGGGAAATCTTGTACTTTCTGCATGGTTCTCCTGTAGAACTAAAACTTCTATTTAAAAAAATAATCTATTACTTTTTTTAAAAGTTCACCAGAGGGACCCTGGAAATAGGACCACATTTCCATGAGGGTCATAACTAACTGTGCCCTCCCTCCCTCTAATCTGTAACCAGGATGACGGTGTCTGTCCCCACCCCCCGGGAGCCATGCTCCTCTGACCTGGTGGGGCCGGCAGTGAACTGAGCTGGAGCTCAGAGCCACCAAGAGGCAGGATGGGACGCGGACACAGGTGTGGCCAGGGGTGGCCCCGAGGAAAGGAACTCAGGCCCCTACCACGGCTGGAAGCCTCTGGAGGGGTGGGGAGGAGGGTGAAGGCCTGCTGGGCCTCCAAGGGTGGACGTTCATGAGAATCGGGCCTGCAGCGGCTGTCCCTGCAGCCCCTTTACCTGCGACTTCTCTCCAGACTACTGGGCAGGGGGGCTGAGCCTGCAGACTTGGCCGCAGGTCCCAGGGCAGCCCACTCACCCCGCCACCCGCAGCAGCTCCCTTCCTGTCTGGCTTCCTCATCCGGCCCAGCAGTGGCCTTTGGCCCAAGCAAAGTGATCTGATTAGAAGGCATTCAGAGGGGACACAGCTGTTCCACTGTCCTCTGGGAGGGCTGACACAGAGACCTGTCGAGGTTTGACAGAATCCAGGCGGAGGCTCAGAGAATCACCTCATGGTGTGGTGAGGTCAGCGCTCTGGCGGGGCTGGTCCACCTGCACGTCACAGGTCCCTGCGTCCTGAGTGGGAGGCAGAATCACAGCCCCCAAAGACACCCACGTCCTGACCCCCAGAACCTGTGAGCATGTCACCTCCCAGGACAGCAGGGACTGCAGGCGTGATGCAGTTAAGGACCGTGATGGGGAGGTTATCCTGGGTTCCCCAGGTGGTCTGAATACAGGATCACAGAGGTCTTAAACCAGCCAGAGAAGGACATGTGATATGGAAAAGAGAGGGACCGGAAGGTGCCAGCTGTTGGCTGTGCAGATGGAGGGAGGGGCCTCCAGGCACTGGAACTGACTCTCCCCGGAGCCTCCAGAAGGACCAGCCCCACGGACCCCTCGATTTTAGCCCAGGACACCCGTGTTGGACTTCTGACCCTGAGGACCGTGAGATGACAAATCTGTGTTGTTTTAAGCCGCTGGATTTATGGGGATATGTTGCAGGAAGCAACAGCAGTCTGGTGTACCCTGTAAATTAACGATTGCTTTTGGTGCCAGCAAGTGCTGTCCTGCCTGAGCAGTCACCACAAGGACCACAGTCCACTCCCCAGGGGACGGAGGGACACCGGGAATGCCCCAGTTACTGCCCCACGGGAGTGATGTTTCTGCTTCCACAGAGGCTTTCTTCCCGTCACAGATCAGCGCCCGGGGAGGCGTCCCGGGCCCTCTTTCATCGTGTCACTGGCAGCACAGGTGCTGAGATGGGGGCCCCGGCTGGGTGACCAGCGTGTCACACGGGTGATGGGGGCCGGGGCCCGCTGACACACCCTGTCTCTCTCACTCCCCAGTCATCCCTGCCTGAGCTGGTCCTTGCTACCCACCATGGCGTCCCTGCCTCCGTCCACCCAGGCTGCTGTAACAAAGACCGTAGACGTGGGGGAAGCTTAACCACAGCTGATGCTTATTTCTCACAGCCCTGGAGGCTGGAGGCCTGAGATCAGGGTGCCTGCAACGTCGGGTCCTTGTGAGGCCTCTTCCCGGTTGTAAACGATGGTCTTCTCCCTGGGTCCTCGCATGGTGAACAGGGTGAGGGGGCTCTCTGGGGCCCCTGTTACAAGGGCACTAATCCCATTCATTGGGGCTTCACCCTCACGACCTCATCACCTCCCAAAGGCCCCACCTCCTGACACCATCGCCTTGGGGATTAGGGTTTCAACATAGGAATTTGGGGGGGGACACACACCTTGGGTCCGTAACAGTCCCCTTGAGCTGGGTGAGACTGGCCCACTGGACAGGTAAGAGACCCCGCTGGCAAGCACAATGGCCCATCTGCCCATTGCTGGCAGCCCCTGAGGCTACTCCAGGCAAGCTTAGCCCCGTCTGGCTGCCAGCCCCTTCCCAAGCCAGCCTGGGTTGCATTTTCTCTGCTTTCATCAGTCTGTGCCTTAATCAGTCCCCATCTCTGAGGCCCCTTCTTTATAGGTGTGCCCACCAGCCCCAACCCCAGCAGGGTTGTGAACTCGCCACCATGACACAAGCAAAGAGCACCGTCTTGCTGAAGGAGACCTCCCTCTTGTGTCCCAGCACAATTTGGGTTGGAAGTTGCCAAACAGAAACTTCATTTTTACTCAACATTTCTTGCCCAGTTCAGTGTGTAATTGGCTTCCCCTTGGCGATTTAGCAGAGCGCACTGCAGCTTATAAAAAAAAAAATCTATATAAAACCAGGAGAAAAAGACTGCAAACCATTCAGCCCTTTTGCCTTTTAAAGGAAAACCATCTCCAACTAAGGGAACGTGGTTTTGATGAAGACTCTTTAGATATGACACCAACCAAAAGCATGGTCCGTGAAAGAAAAGACTGGTGAATTGGACCTCACTGAAATTTTAAATTCTGCTCTGGAAAAGACAGAGTTAAGAGAATGAAAAGGCGAGTCACAGCCAGTAGAAAATATTTTCAAAACACACAACTGATAAAGGATAAACACGTCTTATTTACGAAGAACTCTTTACACTCAGTAAGAAAACGAACAACCAGATTTACAAGTGGCTTGATGACCTTATGAGACCCCTCACCCAAGAAGATACACAGGTGGAAACAAGCACATGAAAAGATGCTCACATCATATGTCCTCAGGGACAATAGAACAATGAGAAGCCACTACCTGCCTCTTAGGACGACCCAAATCCAGGACACACACACACCAGATGCTGGTGAGGATGTGGAGCAACAGGAACTCTCATTCACGGCTGGTGGGGACGCGAAATGGTGCAGCCACTTTGGAAGACAGTGCGATGATTTCTTACATACTCTTACCATGTGAACCAGCAATTGTGCTCCTTGATATTTACACAAAGGAGGTGAAAACTTAGGTCTACACAAAAACCGGCACATGGATGTTTATAGCCACTCTATTCATAGTTGCCAAAACTCAGAAGCAACCAAGATGTCCTTCAGCAGGTGACGGATAAATAAACTGTGGTGCACACGGACAGTGGAATATTATTCAGCCCTGAAAAGAAATGAGCTATCAAGCCATGGAAAGGCATGGAGGAACCCATTTGACTGTTGGTTAAAAGGTGTATTTTACTCTTTTTCACAAAGTTTGAATCCTGTTTTATCTCTGATTATAATTAACACTTGTTTCTGCAAGATTAGCAAAATGATGACAATTGATGAAGTTCTGTAATGGGCACATGGATATGTATTGCATTATTCTACTTTGTGTTTGAAAATTATCATAATAAAAAGTTAAAAATTGGGGCTTCCCTGGTGGCGCAGTGGTTGAGAGTCCGCATGCCGATGCAGGGGACATGGGTTCGTGCCCCGGTCCGGGAGGATCCCACATGCCACGGAGCGGCTGGGCCCATGAGCCATGGCCGCTGAGCCTGCGCGTCCGGAGCCTGTGCTCCGCGACGGGAGAGGCCACAGCAGTGAGAGGCCCGTGTACCGCAAAAAAATAAATAAAATAAAAAAGTTAAAAATTAAAAAAAAAAGAAAAGACATGGAGGAACGTTAAATGCATTTAACTAAGTGAAAGAAGCCAGTCTGAAAAGGCTACAGACTGTATGATTCCAACTCTCTGACATTCTGGAAAAGACAAAACTGTGGAGACAGTAAAAAGATCAGGGGTTGCCAGGGGCTGGGGGGAGGGAGGGATGAACAGGCCGAGCACAGGGGATGTTTAGGGCAGTGAGACGACTCTGTGTGACACTACAGTGGTGGATACAGGTCATCATACATTTGTCCAAACCCACAGAATGTGCAGCACCAAGAGTGAGCCCTGGTGTCAACTGTGGACGTCAGTTAACAATCATCTGTGCATACTGGTTCGTCATTATAACAAATATGTCACACCAGTGCAAGATTTTAAAAATAGGGGAGGGATATATGGGAATTCTCTGTACTTTGCACTCAACTTTTCTGTAAACCTGAAACTGCTCCCCCAAAATTGTCTATTAATTTTATTTAAAAGTAAAAAAAAAAAAATTACCTACCGTAGCGATTCACGTTATCTTCTGTATTGACAATATTGTACATATTTGAGGTCATCATGTGTACACGGTTTGGAATCCAGAAAGCCATGGTTTCAATAAAAAACTTAAATGTGATGGAGAAGAAATGAATAACAGCCTTGAAGCTCAGCACTGTTCCCAATCCTCCAAGAAAGGCCTGCTTCCTGCCTCAGGCTTGGCTGGCAGCTCTCCTCTTGCTGAGCACTCAGGTGATCTGGAAGGAGACCCACCGACAGGGCTGCTTCAGGGAGGGGGGATCGCTGCATGCTGGTTCCCCCGGCATTCCTGAACTGGGCGCGCCTGGCCTGTGCAGGCGCCTCTAGGGGAGGGGAGCCTGGGGGGCCGGGGGAGACAGCGTAATTCCAGGGGGACTCCAAAGAGACCCCACCCAGTGTGGGGGGCAGCGGCTCCAGAGAGGCCAGTCGTGGAGTAAATATGCCCCTCCCACTCCCCCTCAAGCTCCAGGTCCAATGACTCCTCCCCCAGGAAGGCTCCGTCACCCCTGCCCGGCTGCCTCCCCTGCTGTGGGTCATCAGCACCCCGTCCTTCCCTTGAGAGTTCCCAGGGCCTCGTCATGCTACGTTATCCGCGTGGTCATGTGTCCTGCATGGCCTCCTTCCCGGGCCCTGTGCCCCAGGAGGAGAGCGAGGGACCGGCGTTTTCCCACCGCTATCCCCCTCGCACCCGGGGGGGCCGGCCTGTCGTAGGTTCCCAGCGAACAAACGGATGGAGGCCTGCGGCCGGGGAGGCCCTGAGGGCAGGGGCTGCTCTAGGTCAGAGGCGGCACGGCCAGCTGCCCTCCTCCCGGGTGACCAGGTGATTCTCGGGTGCTTGCAGGTGCAGGGAGGCCACACCCCAGGGAAGAGGAGAGAGCCTCCCAGCGCCGCCACGGCACTGCCACTGGGATCAGCCAGCACAGCTAACCTAGGACCCTTGATCCCCAAAGCGTCTGAGCTGCCACGACAGGTGGGCCCACTTGCGGCCCCGTGCTTCCTGCGCAGCCTCGGGACGTGGCCAGAGCGGCCCCCGTGTCCCACAGGGTGGCTTGTCCTGGAGCAGTCGTTCGACATGCCCAGGAGGCTCTGGGAATGCCTCAGCGGCCTCACGTGAGCCCCCAGAATCTCATTCCCAGTGAGGGTGCACGTCCACTCCCGGGGTGGGGGAGACCTGGTGCACAGGGTGCCCCCTCATCCCGAGAACCCCTGGGCACAGCTCCAACTCTAACTAGAGTCTTGGGCTCCATGGAGGGCCTCAGAGTCTTCAGACAGAACCGCGTGTCCCTGGCCGGACCTGGTGACCGCGTGGCCCAGCCTGTCTCCCCAGGTCCTCTGACCGCACCCCCCAGGGCCTCACTGGTGACACCTGCAGGCTTTCATTTGCTCTACGCATGCTTTGGGGATACTTGATCTCTGCCAGGACCACCACGTGCCCCCCCTAACATACACACACAGGGGCCACGCTCTCCTGTGAGGAATGCTCCCGTGGGCCACTGTGGGCCCAGCCCTGGGCATGGCAGCCCGTTCCTGCTCGTCTGTGCCCCAGTCTGGGGTGGGGAGGCATGCAATTACACCCCGGGGCAGGAACACCCTGGGGCTAAATGCAAGCAGGGGTCCGAGGCACCCTCCCCCTCTTCATGTGTGATTCTCTCAGTCACTCAACACACGTGTTTAAGCAGCTGCTCCGTGCCCGGCCCTGTGCAGGGTGAGCCGTTCCTGTCCACAGGCAAGTCCAGTCTGACAGTTTCCTGTACCAGAGGCCCGTGGCCAAAGCTGGTCTGTAGACGTGCCTGCTCTGGCCGGCACAGGCCTGATGTCTCAGGAACCCCCAACGGGCACCACTGTGCAGGAACAAGGGGTCATGTCCCCCCAGATGGGCAGACGCCCCCATTTCTCCACAAGCCCCACTGCTCCCTTAAGCCTCACACCAGCCGGCTCACTTGTTCATGCCCCACCAGCCTCTTTGGACTTTGGCGTCTGCAGTGTCTGCTTCAGGGCCCAGCCCAGGGTCTAGGGTGTGGTGGAGGCCAGGGGGACCTGGTTTAGGGCATGACAGTCCCCATAGTCTGGCCTGGGAGTTGGAGCAGGTTCCCACGCGTTAGTGCTGGGGGCCCAGACCTGTGAAGGAAGGTGTCATTATGGGCACCCCAACTCCCTGAATGGTCAGAGGCCATACTTGACCCTGCCTGGTGGGGCGTCACTTACATGGCATTCACAGGCCCAGGCTGGGAAGGTGGCAGTGTCCCCGCCTGCCAGTCAGCAGAGGGCTGACTCCAGGATAGGGCAAATTTGGGGTTATTGGTTAAATCATGTGGAGAGGTTTTTTCCCTTTGCAGGGATGAGGTAAATATTTAGATTTACTCTTAACTTCAGGGACTAGAGGAGTTCTCAATTTATGGCTGTAATTATATCATTGGCTCAATTAATGCCCACTAAAAATTTTATGCCACATGTGACATTAACATAGCACCTCTGAAATAAATGGCCAGGCCCGCAGCATAAGAAATTCTGGCATTTACGGGGTTTACTGTTTAATAGATCATCCTAAACTGCCTTTTATTCTCATCTGACTCTGCCTGGGGAAGCAGTACTGCAGGCTCCGAGACCCCAGGCCCTGGGACCTGAGTGGGGCCCCTCGGGTCCGCTGGGCCTGCACCTACTCACCCAGCTGCCCCCAGCTGCCCCCAGTGCAGCCCCCAGCATCAGCCTGCGCCCACACTGCCCCAGGCCCACTCCGGGGCTGCCCTGCGGGCTTGTACGCGGGGTGTGTTCTCTGAGGCCCTGCAGATTTTCTCTCTTTCCCACCGACTCACACTGGCTTGTTTCCTCCCTCTTCCTCTCTCTCCTGAACGGAGCTGAAATGAACAGTCTGACTGGGAGCAGAGGTGGTCTCATGGACACGATGCTTCTGGAAGGCCAGGTCCCACCAGCCCACCTGCGGCATGTGGCCTTGGGGCCAGGAGGGGGTCCCCTCTGAACAAACATCTCCCTCAGGGACACAGTCCCAGGACAGTGGCTCATTGTACCGTTTGAGAATCAGCAGGCCTGGTCGAGCCCCAGCTCTGCCACCTCCGCTGGGGTGACCACCGTGGACACGTGGCTGACCCTCTGGGAGCCTTTAAGATTTGGGGATGGCGACACCAGGTCACAGCTGCCGCGAGGCGGCCTGCCATAGGTAAAGCCCATCACACCTGAAACATTTTATACCCACCTCCCCTCTGAGGCCTGCTGCCTGGCTCCCCAGGTACGGGGCCAATGTCTGCAGCTCCCTGCAACCCCAGGCAAGGCAGCTGGGCTTGGGAGTCCCTGCCCGGTGCTCAGGACCCTGGGCGGGGGCAGTAGAAGCGCTCCTGACCTCCCCACTCCCAGGGAAGCTCCCTCTGCCCTCCATGGCCCTGAGGCCTCCAAGCAGAGGCCCAAGTGGGAGGGGTCATGATGCCGGGGCAGCCCAAGGCCCCCCAGTGAAGGGAGAGCTGGAGTGGGGGGGCTCTGGATGGGAGGAGCCTGGTAACAGCGGCGGCACCAGGAGAGAGGCCTGGGGAGAGGCTGGCCTCCAGTAGGGATGGGCCGCGCCCCTCCGCCGGCGCCCGGAGCTGTGTCACTATTTTTATTAAAGCCACCATTGCTCTTATCAGGTTTTTATTTTAATTTTCTTCAAAGACAATATATACACATGCTTTGTTTTGTTTTAAATCTGACAGCCCGAAGGCTACACTGCAAAAATGAGTCTCCCTTTCACCCACAGAGGCCCTCGGCTCCCACCAAGACCAGCCTCCCGCAGAGCCTGTAGGTGTGGAGCCCACGACAGACGGGGCCCTTCCTCTGTGCTTTCCGTGCCACGAGCCACACCCATTGCTGCTCAGGACGCCTGGCCTTGGGGTGGCTTGGGGTCTGTTCAAAACATGACGTCACAAAATGACAGGTCTTCCCGGAACCAGATCAGAACACATCTGCCTTCCCAGCAAAGTTAGCTGCACCAGACCCTTTGGGGTTCTGAAGAAAGCTCTAGTCCGATCCCTAAAGCCACCCAGGGGCTCAGAAGGCTGGAGGGGATCGTGGCCTCCCGACAAGACCAGCTCCAGGCTGCACGCCCCCTGCAGCCTCGTGGGGCCAGTGACAGGGCGGGCCCTCACCTGGGGGGCCGGTCCTGGGTTCCACGCTCCAGGAAGCAGGTCCTCTCGGGCCACCGCCACTGCCCCAGGCTCTGGGGGACCCAGGCCCTGAGCCCTCCGCCCCAGCCGTGGCCCCGGCACCAGGCACGATTTCAGAGTTATATTAAGGAGTGACAGCGGCGTGGGGATGGGTGTCTGTAACCAGATAAGACCAGCAGGACACAGTTGTCAGAGGAGCCGAATTTATCCTGCCCCGGTCAGCTGATGGGTTCCAGTTACAGCCCCGGCGGCGGGCCGGTGCGCGAGCCTGTGGTCCACGCCAGGCAGCTGCAGGGATTGATCCGGAGCGCGATTTTCCTGGAGGAAGGCACTTACCACACGCAGGTTGAAAATAGCCACGAGCAGAGCACCGAGGGGCCGCGGCCGGAGAGCAGCCCTTGAGGTCCCGCCCCGACAGGACAGGCCCTGGCCCGGCCACTCCCAGCCTCTGTGGCCACATCACCACCGGCCGGTGCACAGAAGGGGCTCAGATGGCCGCAGCCTTTGGGAGGAGGCAGCGCCAGACCGGGGAGGGGAAGGGCTGGCCGCCCAGGGCCCCCTCCCAGGCTCGCACACCGTCCACCCCCTGCTTCGGGAGCCGTCACCCCGCACCCGCCACTCTGCTCTGCGCCTCGAGTTCACAGCCGGCGGGAGCCCGGGCATCCTGGCTCTGCCGCCGACCAAGCCCGCGTGTCCTCTGGCCACTTCCAGGCTCTGCTCCAGGGCTGGCCAGCCTGGCCATGGCAGTGGGAAGGGGCAGCCTTTTGGGGAAGTCTGTGCTGTGGGTGCTGGCCCTGGTGGGGAGGGAGCAGCATGGCGCCTGGTCACAGCTATTTAAAGGCCAGGAATGGACAGGTGCGGAGGCCGGGGCGGGAGGGGGGATGTCTGTGTCGGGTGTGAGGGAGGGGCTGGCAGGCAAGGCTCCCCCCCAGGGCAGGAGGCACCCCAGGGGCTCCTGGGCACCCCCTGCACCCTCCCCATTGGGGCCAGGGTGGTCCCGCTGTGTGCTGTGGCAGGAAGGGAGAAACCTCAGTGCCCACCGGTGAGGAAGCCCCGGGCTGGGTCGGGACGGGGTCGGGGGGCAGCAGCCAGGACGGCCTGTCCCCTCCCGGGTCAGCACCCGCACAGAAAGCTGAGCCAGGCCTACAGCGCGAGCTGGCCCAGCCTGGCCTGGAGGCCCAGAGGCAGTTTTCAGGCCCCCGAAAAGGCCAGAAACACTTGCTCCCAGGGTCGGGAATGCACAGAGCAGGAAGCAAGCCTTTTATGTCATTCCTAGTTGTGCTTCAGCCTTTCCACTAAATCATCATCATCCTCGTGATGGTCAGAGGTGCACTCCGACCCTCCTGGGTCAGGCCATGTTCCCGCCACACTCGCTGTAAGACCCTGGGCAAGTTCATTTATCGGAGCCTCAGTTTCCTCATCTTTAAAATGGGAGGATGGGGGCACCCCTGCCCAACAGGCACACTGTAAACAGTGGCCACTGCAGAGCCCCTGGGACGACAGAGCAGCCTGGCCTAAGTCTCACTGATATGTAAATGACTGCCACAATCCCCCAGGCTCCGGAAAGAGCCCCGGGGAGGCAGCCGAGGGGAGGAGGACAGAAAGGCTAAAGGGAGGGGCTCTGCCCCGGGCACTGCGGGTCTCACCCCTGCCCCACCACAACTCCAGCGGGCTCCCCAGACCCACTCTAGCCTGGTTCAGGCCTGGTTGGGCTGGGGCAATGGAAGAGGCTGAGGGTCCCACCCCAGGACCCCCACCCAGGTGCTCAGCGCCTAGGCTCTGCGGTGGTGACGGAGCACAGCTGGGCTCCACCAGGGTCCGCTAATGGGGGTTTCATCCTGCAGCAGAGCGGAGGCGGCTCCGAAAGCACCCTCGGCTGGTGGGGCTCCTCGGGGGTGGGGAGCCAGCCAGCCATCAGGGCAGTGTCTCCACCCAGCTCCACACTGGACAGTTCGGGACTCGCTTGTGTTTGCAACTGGCTCCTTCTTCAAAGAGGAAGTTGCCTTGTGCCTCTTGCCCATCGACTCCATTTCTGAGCTGATTGAATGCAGAGCCCAGGCTGGCGTCCGGAAGCCACTGGGCCCCCGGGTGTGTAACGGGCAGCGGGCGGAGCTTAGCCTCCACAGGGTGCATCTCACCCAAAGGCTGGCCCCACGGAGATGGGGCCCCGCCTCCCCCTCCTGTCCCCAGAAACCACAGCCACTAAGTCACATCCACACCCCTCACTAGGCAGGGCCCAGCCCGGGAGCCCCCATGGCCCTGGCCGAGAGGGCAGAGCAGGGGTCCTGGCAGCACCTCCACTCCCTCCTCAGTGCCGTGTTCCCAGCCGTTTGTGGGGTGGCCTGGAGAGCCCTGAGGACCTGCTGTCCCCATTGTCCCGAGGGGCGACCGCTGCAGCATCCACGTGCCCTCCAGGAGCCCCGAGCGCTTCCACAGCCCCTGCACCTCCCGTTCTGCCGCCATCCATCTAAGGCTGCCGGACAGGGATGTGCTGGGGCTGGACCTGCAGGCCAGCTGGCCAAGGGGGCCAGGATGGGGGGAGGAGTGGAGGACCCCTGACCCCTGTGAGCACCAGGAAGCCGTCCCCAGCACCCCCGAGCTCTGAGGGGCATGGCCCAGCCGGTCCCCAAAGGAGGTGGCTCGTTCACCTGGGAGCAGGGACCCCTGACAGAGGCGAGGGCTCACCTGATCCACGGAGGGGGGTCAGGAGGCTGTGTCTGGGTGAAGAGGGGAGAAGGGGGGACACAGAGACCCAGAGAGCGGGGAGGGGCACGGAGGGGAGCCGGAGCGAGACAGCGAGCTCGGAAGAGAAGAAAGGATGACAGGAGACCAGACGTCAGGAGGGCAGGGGCAGGCACCCCGGGGGGCGGGCGTGGCGGGGGCTTGTCTGCTCCTCCTTGGTGCAGTTAAATTGCCTGACTCCCAGGACAGACACTCGGCTTGGCCAGCATCACCAGGCCACGTGGCCACGTGCCCACCCGCAGCCCCGGGAACAGCCCAGAGCAGCTGGGGCGGCCGGGGGAGCCCCACATCTCACAGGAGGCCCGGCCCAGCCAGGGGCGGGGTGTGGAAAGCGTGTCCAAGGTCACCAGGCAGAGGGGTCCCAGATCCTGGGAGGCCACTGGCCTCATGGCTGGGGCGGTGGGGGAGACACAGGGGAGGGGGCTGACCAGACATCAGACAGCTGTGCCTCGTCGCACAGAGCCGCTCAGCCAGCTGCTACGGCACAGCCAGCAGCACACAACCCCGGGGAGGGCCCAGGGCCGGGCCCACTCCCCACCTGCTGGGGGCAGGGCCCGTGGTCACTCCCTCCAGGAGAGCAGGCGAGCCTACCCCTGTGCACACCTGTCCCCCAGCATCTCCTCAAAGACGGGGCACACATGCACCCACGGGGACTCTGCAGCAGCCTGTCATAGCCGTGCAAGCTACACGCTGTTCCGTAAAGGACGGGCCAGCAGGAGTACGGAGGGAGCTCGAGCCAGGAGAAGGGAGCGGGCAGCCCGGAGGGGCCGAGCACCACTGGTGGCTGGAGAGGACCAGGGGGACACGCGGGGGGTCTGGGCTGCGGTGGAGCTCGAGACGGCCAGAGCAACCACGATGCAAAGAGGGAGCAGATACATGTCCAGTGTCCCTGTTACCTGTCACCTGTCACCACCTGGCCGGGCTGAGAAGCCATCCTCTGCCTACACCCCCAAAGCCTTGGTAGAAATGGGCTGCCACCCACGGTGCTCTGGGAAACTGAGGAAGGGTCCACGTCCACCTCTGGGGGGTTCAGTAGGGGAAGGGGAGGGGTCCCGGGCTGTGAGCTAAGGTGGGAAGTGTGACCACAGAGACATGGGGCTGGCGGGCCCCCCACGGCACCTACTCTGCCCCAGCCCGTACCACCTGCCTGAGGCCCTCAGATCAGCACACAGCCTGGCAAGTCAGAGACAAGCCCCCGGGGCCCTTCCAGAAAGAGCAGATGAAAATGCCAGCAGGAACGGAACTCCTGCTGGACACGTCGTCAGAAGGTGGAAATGAGGAACCTCCCAAAAGGAGAGGCAAAGTCATGGCTGGAAATTAGCGGGGAAGGTGAGGGAGCCAGAGTCTCAACGCGGCCAGCAGGGGCGTGAGGCTGGCGGGAGGGCGGTGCCGCTTTACAGGCCGCAGGTCCCGGAGGCCACCCACTCGCCCAGCTCTGGGAGACGCACGGCCGGCCTCCGGGCCCAGCCAGGTGGGCCCCGCCTCCAGCCCTACCTGACCCGAACCCGCAGGGCCAGCTCTGGTCTCGGTTCGGCCTCTCCCTTCTTACCAAGCCCCCACAAGTCCTCTCGTTAGGCCAGGAGCAGGGAGGCCCAGCGACGGGAGGCCCCAGGCCGAGGACACACCTCAGTGTCCCCAGACTTAGTTCAGGGGACCCATGGTGGAGACGCAGCACTGAGGGGCCAGTGGAGGGAGTCAGGGTCCCCCCAGGAGCTTTTTGCCAACGGAGGGCTCACCTGGCACGCCTGCTCTGACCTCCCCTCGTGGCTTGCTGGACGACTGTGTCCAGAACGATTCTGAGGCTGCGTCTGGGCTCAGCAGTAGAGAGTGGAGATTGATTGGTGATGTCTGACGAGGGCATAGGAAGAGCACAGGGGCGTGAGTGCTGGCATCCGCCATCTCCGCACTAACAGGTGTCTCATCACTCCCAAACTGAGCTGAGCAACTGTCAGGAGGTCACGGGAGCAGAGGTCTCTTCCTCTGACAGGCAGCGGCCTCGGCCTGCAGTAGCTCTGCCTTCATTGCGTTGGGGCCACACACTCCCAAGGACCCGTTCCTCTTCTTCCATTTAGACATTGGCTTCTCCACTGATTGGCTGAGAACCAGGCCATCAGCAGAACGCTTTCCCATCGAAGGTGTCCCCTCCCACCATCAGATTCCACCCAGCGCTTCTAATAGAACATCAGAATGCGCCATCCAAGAGCACGCCCTTGACCCCCACCTTCCATGGCTCGGGAGCCTTTTATGGGCATTTTTATAAAAATAACACATGTGCAAATACAAATAAAATGGAATGTGGCTGTTGAAGCTGGCGTGGAGGAGGAGGGGACCAGGACCCTCACCTGCTGGGTCTTACCCCCACCTTCCCCACGGTTCAAAGCTCCCAAGTGAGGGCCATGCAGAGTGACCCGCACTTACCTCCCACTGGACAGATGGGGAAACCGAGGCCTGGACAGGGAGCAGGGATGGGGACGGGGGAGGAGATGGAGGAAGGGCAAGAACGCCCATGCCCCCCCCTCCCGCCCCTCCCCCTCACTGCCAGGTGGACCACAGAGATTCACGGCCCTTCTTGTTCTACAGGCCCTGTTCCGCAGTCAGGATGGCTCGTCAGACAACTTTCAAAAATCACCCCTCATAGGACTTCCCTGGAGGGCCAGTGGTTAAGACTCCGCGCTTCCAATGCAGGGGGCGCGGGTTTAATCCCTCGTCAGGGAACTAAGATCCCACATGCTGCACAGTGCAGCCAAAAAAAAAAAAAAAAATCAGCACTCATACATTTCCAGGTAAAGTACATGTCTGTAAACACTGTAGTATGAATGTGGGGACAGAAAAGACACACGTGTGATTTCTCCCGACGTCTTCTTTCCTGTCATGCTAGCGGAACAATCTCAGCTCCAGGTCTAAACCCAGTCCCGGCCTCTCTCAGCCATTTCTGGGGCCAGACCCTCCCAGGGCAGCACCCCTCCCAGCCGCTGGCCACACGGGGTCCTCCCTGGGGCAGGGAGCCAGGGCCAGCAGGCCTCAAGGCCACAGACATGGACTCGAGCCCAGCCCCACTGCCCCGGGCTGAGCTCCTGCTCCGATCACAGAGGCAGCTGCAGATTTGTCCCCTGGTGGGCAGTCGGAGGATGTGGACAGTCGGAGGATGTGGACAGTCGGAGGATGTGGGCAGGTGGGGGTGCAGGCAGTTGTTGGACTCAGGCCGGAAGACCAGACCCAACACTGAGACCCATACAGCACCTGGGGCCAAGGGAGAGGTGGTCAGTCTGCACGAGTCCAGGCACTTCCCCGGGCCACTCTGGGACCCTGGACCCAACCCCGCAGGGTGCTATGTGGGGAAACTTTGAGACCCTTGGAATGAGCCCCTGTTGGGCAGTGTTCTCTGAAGACAGAGTGTCTCACCTGAGCCCAAACCCACGTGAAATGGGCAAACTGGAAGGAACTGTCAGAGCAGCTTGGGGACCAGGGGTGTCTCCCTGCCAGGTGTCTCCATGGGCCAGGTCAGGTGGAGGGACAGGCCAGCAGCTGGGCCCCTCGTCCTGTGTCTGCCCTGGGATGAGGCCAGGTCTCGTGTCCAGGCCGGTCCAGGGCACGTGAGGGCACAGAGACCTCTTCACAACTGGTCCACATAAAGCCCCTTTCCTCAGGGCCTGGGCATCCAGCCCCTGCTCTCAGGCAAATATGCTATCCAGGGGCTAGAGGAGGGGACGCGCGCTGCAGAGGTGACCCTCCCCGGCCGCACCTCCACCCTCCAGGACTTTGCTGGTGACGGGAGCTGCGGCCGGGCTGTGTGGAGCCACGGATGCAGACGCAGGCTCGGCCCGGCAATCGCTGTGTCAAGAAGTTCTTGTCCAGCCTGGCAGGGCCGTGTTCGGAGCTGCTGCCAGCGTGCCCCACAGCCAGGCGTTCCCCTGAGGTGCAGCGGGGACATGGGCTGGGCCGGTGCCCTTAGGGGCCTCGCCTGCTCCTTGGGGAGGTTTGGGGGCGCTCAGGCCAAGACCCTGCCTCCAAGACTCCAGGAACCCCCTGCCGAGGGCAGCCTCTGGGCCTTTACTGGATGCCCGGGCAGGGCTCGCTGTCTCCCCTGGACTGCTCTTCCAGACCCAGCACTGCTCCGGGCCCTCTGAGTAGAGGCCCTGGTGACAGCGGGTGCCGTCAGCATCCTGCAGCTCAGCGGGAGTGATGCCTGTCTGATGGGGGAGACAAGCCCCCCTGTCTGGGTTCCAGGTGAGGACTCAGGAATCGTAGACTAACGGGGGGCCCGTGGCCCGACACCGCCTGTAACACCACCCCCAGACCCGCTGTCTCCGGGTGGATGGAACTAGCAGAGGGCGTCTTCGGGGTGTGCCCAGCGCCCGTTAGGAAGGCCTGGAGGGGCCAGGGTAGATCCCTTCTCTCCAGCCTGTCTGCCCTCTGTTGTAGGAGCCGGACTGGACCACTCGGGGGTCCTCCCAGGCCCAGTGCTCTGAGGCTGACCTGGAGGAAGAGCCCACCATCACCCCACGCCCAGTGGACACCCCAAGGCCAGTGGGTGGGCTGGTGGGCAGCTGGGAAGCTCCCGGACTTCCAAAGGTCAGGAGGAGACAGAGGCCGGTGGAGAGAAGTGCAGGCGCCCTCTCTCCCTTCACATGACTGGGGCAGCAAGTCTCACAGGGCCAGGGAAGGGGCCCTTTAGCCCCTGTGACACAAACCTGATTGGGATGCCCAGGGAGCCAGTGGCTCCTGCACCCATGCCCACCTTAACGCCGCCAGCCCCCGCCTGGCATCCAGGATACGCCCCAGGCCCCTGTAGGTGGGTGCATGCCCAGGCCACCCAGGAGGGAGGGAGGTGACCGCAGGCCCCTTTCCCACACGCCTCCCACCTCCCCAGAGAGGACACTCGGCCCATTAAGCCGCCAGCAGCTCCTGCGTCTGTGTCTCCTGTCTGACACCTTTGTTATCAGAGGAGCCAGGGGCCGAGGGCCCGAGGAGCTGCCCCCAGAGCGCCCTGAGGTCACAGCCCCGTCCAGAGCTTGGGAGGCCTCTGAGGGGGTGACACCAAGGGGAGGACCAGGCCGCTGGGGATCAAGCCTTCCAGACAGCGGGAATTGCAGGACCGAGGCCCGCGGACCAAGGCAGGAACGAGCTTGGGAGCCGTCCCATGGAGCCTGCCCCGGGGGGCCCAGGATGCGGTCCTCCCCTGTCTGGTGAGGGGTTACCCACCCAGGCTAGGTGGCCCTCGGGGTCGTCCGGCGAAGGGGGAGGCCGCCGGGGCACCGCGTCCTACAGGGTGGGGGCAGCTCCAGGAGGTAAACGTGCACTTCACCCTCTGCAGCTTGGAGAGCCTGGTTTCAATGTTTTTAGCTTAACAATATTCCTATCAGGGCTTCCCTGGTGGCGCAGGGGTTAAGAATCTGTGGGCCAGTGCAGGGGACACGGGTTCAAGCCCTGGCCCGGGAAGATCCCACATGCCACGGAGCAGCTAAGCCCGTGCGCCACAACTACTGAGCCTGTGCTCTAGAGCCCACGAGCCACAACTACTGAAGCCTGCGTGGCACAACTACTGAAGCCCGCGTGCCACAACTACTGAGCCCACATGCCACAACTACTGAAGCCCATGTGCCTAGATCCCATGCTCCACAATAAGAGAAGCCACGACAATGAGAAACCTGTGAACCACAGTGAAGAGTAGGCCCCGCTCGCCACCACTAGAGAAAGTCCGTGTGCAGCAACGAAGACCCAATGCAGCCAAAAATAAATAAATAAATTTATTTATTTATTAAAAAAAAATATTCCCATCAGAAGGTCCTTTAAGGCATGCATCAGTGCCAGGGCCTTGTCATCTCACCCGCCCGGGGTCTGTCCTGGGATCCACCAGGGGCTCCACGACCTCCAGGTTTAGCGTGCTGGGGGAGGGGCAGCCTCGGAGGCTGAGCGGGGTGGGGGAGGAGTTCTGTGGGGCCAGAGGTCCCTGGGCCCCCCTAGCTGGCCCCCCGCCCTTCCCTGGAGCTATTGTTACCCCCACTGCACCGGGATGTGGAGGTGATGCCCAGGGGCAGCCTGGCCCAATGCCCTGGCCCCTAAACGCTAGGTCACAAGGCTACAGAGCCTGGAGGGGCCAACCGGGTGACCTGGCACAAGTCACAGCCCGCAGCCCCAGAGGGCTTCGCCCCGGTCCCGCAGCCACGCAGGAAGCAGTTATTGAGCGCTCATTGTAGGCTCAGCTCTGAGCACACGACCTTCTGCACCCAGCACTGAGGCTCATGGGGGCCAGGCAGGTGGCCCCTCTATGTGCCTCTAGCGGAGCGGGGACACGTCCCCGCCGAGGGGCAGGTGCTCTCAGAGCAGCCCTTCTCTGCTGGCTGCACCACATTCAACAGTTTCCCCTCCTCCACCTGTGCTCAGACCCCAGATGTGCAGTCCCAAGCGCATTCCAGGAGGTCAAGGGGCTGTGGGCAGAGACCCCTGGGGTCCTGACAGCCAGTCAGGGTGGGCACGCCAGGGCAAGACCGTGAAATGGGGGTAGGAGTGGTCTCAGAGGGGACCCAGCACGTGCGGACTTACAGTCCCTTCCCATCGGCGAGGCTCTTCCAAACGGGAAGGCAGGGTGGCGCTGAGCCACAGCCTGGCTGGAGCCCCAGCTGAGCCCCGTTGGCCAGGGCCCCCTCCTCCCCAGGACTGCGGGGCTCCCACCCCGGCAGACCCTGCATTCTGCCTCACCAGCCAGCTGCTGAGGGTCCCGGCACCCCATCCCAGGAGAGCACAGCCTGGGGGCTCCTCCTGGTCAGGCCACCCCATGCTCAGCAAGTGCCCTCAGGCTCTACCTCAGGGGTGCTCGGCCAGGGCTGGGGGCGCTGACTGTGCCCCTCTGAGACCCCACCCAGGTTGCTGCTCGCAAACCCCTGGGAAGCATCCAAAGGGTGCTGGGGTCACACACAGTCAGAGAGAAGATTCTGGTGCTGGGCCAGCAGCCGGCAGGTGGGCAGCCGTGTCCACTGCTCAAGGCTGGTTTCCACCCAGGTCAGGGGTGGGGGTCCCCGCTTTACAGCCGAGGAAACCGAGATGCCACGTGACACCCCAGCTACTCGGAGAACCAGGACTTCTGGGTTTGCATGGGACTCGTGACTCCCGTCCCACAGCCGTGCACGCGAATCCTCGCTCAAACACACACTCACACGCACGGACACGCTCCCATGCACAGATGCATGCTCACTTCTACACTGATACTGTAGGACACACACATTCACACACAGAGACACACACAACTCACACTCACCCACACTTACAGGGTAAGACTTCCTGCACACACATGAACACAGGATCAACACTCAGACGCACGCTCACACACAGACACACACATACAGACACGCGTGCACACTCACGCTCGCACGCACTCTCGCACCCCCATCAGAAACAAGACCTCAGGGCGCCCCCTAGTGGTGACACCCACAACATGCACCACCCCAAGGAGAAAAGTCCCACCTTCCCAGGGCGTTTTCTCAACCAGAGGGCCTGGCACAGGCCACCTCCCTGATCCGAGATCAGATGTGGGGGCACCGCTGTGACCCAACCCTGAGCTTGACCTGCTTCCAGAGCTCCCGACACCCCCAGATGACATTTGCATGAATAAAACGATGTTTTCTCCCATAAAACATTCTTAAATCGTGTTAATATGTGAATAATGGAAGTACTTAAATTTATTTTCCCAAGAACGTCCTTGTAAAGAGGAGACACTGCCCCACCCAGCGACTCTCAATGTCTGGGCCTCGGGGGTGGGGGGCATATGTGCGGAGGCAGGACCGTCCCCATGGACTGTCAGCCAGGGTCCCCACGTCCATTCCTGCCTCCACCTCTGTGACCTGGACCCCCTCCCTTGTCTCCCCCTGCCCACTCATGTCCCCTGGGTCAGCTCGAGCCAACAGTAATTGATAATTCATAACCGCAGTCTCCTTGCCTTAAACAAAGATCAAGTGTATTTCAAAGTAAACTTGGGCCTCCAGACAAATGGCTGAAAGGCAAGCTGCTCCCTGAGAAACATCTCTGTCATTCCCCCCAAACCCCCGTAGAAGCCCAGGCCACTGCTTCCCCCTCCCTGAGTGATGGCTCTTATTAAATGTCATAGAGATGGCACCTTCTCCAGGCTCGGGAAGGGGCACGCACCTCCCTGCCCCCCGCCCACCCGCCCCCGTTCTCACGCCGTATTGTCCCCTGACGCTCATCATAGATAAATTTGCTTATTGCATACAGATGTTTTGCTGGAAGAAATGATTCCTCCCTCAGCGTCCCCTGAGTGTGTCTTGGAAGGAAGAGTGAGAGGAACACAAGGAAAGCTCAGGCCAGGCAGGGAAGGGTCGACCCTCCTGGCGAGGAGGCCAGTGGGCAGCACTCAGACTGGGACGGGCCCCGGGCCAGGGAGGGAAGGCCTCTGGGGTCCCTTCCCTCGTTCCTGGACCCCACCCTCCGCAGAGCCCTGTATGGGCTGCTCTGAGCTGCTCGTATGCTGTTCCCTCTGTCCCGATGCTGTTCCTCCTCTCTCCACTCACTCCTGCTCAGCCATCCTCCGTCTGCCCAGAGACCCCGTCTCCTGCCTTCAGAGCTCATCACGGTGTGAGATGGATGGACGTGTGTGTCTCATGAATGTCGCCCTGCCCCTGGGGGGCAGCCACAGTGGCCCTGAGCCCTCACCTTTATCAGATGAAGCTGCTCCATGGACCTGTGACCCAGCACGTCACCAGGCCCTGGAGCCCTGAGCAACGCCCAGGGACTTTTCTCGACGGGCTGGGGTGGGGCTCTTGCCCAGGTCCCCAGAGCCCGGCTCTCCAGCACCTGGCTCGGTCTTGGGAATCCTGCTTTGAAGCCCAGGGCAGGGGTGACGCCTCAGGGACTGCCTTCCCTCCCTGGTCCAGGAGGGGCTGAGACGACAAATCCTCGGGGAAGGAGAAGGCTCAGCAGCGGCCAGGCCGGATGGCGGGGAGGGAGGTGGGCGTGATGACCCCAGTGGCTCCAGGGAGATCTTTGTGGCCATGGCCAGTTCTGGATCCTGAGCACTGAGCCTGGAGGCCCTAAAGCCCTGGCGCCTACCTGTGTCTCCTTCGGCCTCTCCGCAACGCCCCTGCCCCAAGTGGCCACTAGGGGGCGCCCACCGCCCGACCGCCAGACCCCTGGCTCCAGGCAGACACCCCCAGCCAGGACAGACCTGGGGCCATGGGAAGGGGGCCTCCCACCCAAGACCCTGCGGGGTACCCTGTGGGGTTAGCAGGAACAAGGGTGGAGTCTCCTTGACCTTGAACCTGAGGGGTTGGCCCGCTCGGCCAGGCCCTCCCCATGGTGCCTCTGTCATGGTGACCACCCAGAGCGCAGGTATAGCCAGCGACTCGCCCCGTCCAGAGGAAGGCCCGCTCCCGGAGATGGGTGCCAACCTCGGGCCAAGAACCACCCTTCAGATGCTCCAGGCACTCAGCCTCTGTGCACAGAAATCATCCCTGCTGACCTGAGTCACCCTCACTATCCCCGGGACAAGCCCTCCTGCAGGGGAAAGAGGGGGAGGGGAGGCGGGGCAGGGCCAGGATGCAGGGTGCCCACCTGCCCTGGACCTTGCACGGCCTGGGAGGGAGAGCACCGGGCTCGACCTTCCCGGGGCCCAGGCAACAATCAGCCCCAAGGGGCCAGGTGACCCCCTGAGACAGGAAGTGTCACTGGTCGGCTGTCAGTTGTCCCTGCTTGGGCGCCCCTCAGGCTCCCGGCTGCCTGTCATCTATCATGCTGTCAGCACACATCCTGGGCCTTTCCAGGGCAGGCAGCAAGGGAGACTGAGTGGAGCCTGCACTTGATGGTCTACACTCTGTCCCGGAAGTGGGAAAGACCCTTCGCCAGACAGAATAGCTGGGGCTGGGGAGGGGTCTATGGGGGCCAGCCCCAGCAAGGAGGGCTTCTCAGAGGAGGCGACACCTGCAGCTCGTCCTGCCAGCACAGGAGGCTTCCCTGGGGCCCTGGCGTGCCTCCTTGCACTCCATGCAGGGGTCACAGAAGATTCCGGAGGACGAGGGTGCCATCATCTACCCTCAGCTTCAGCCACGGTCTGGCCACCCCAGGGGGCTGAAGACCAGCTCGCTGGTGTCTGTACTCCACAGACCCCCCGGGCCTCTCCTGGGCAGGGGGTGTCACTGAGCCCTTGGAGGTGGGCAGAGACCCTCCTGCCCCTCCCCCCGTGGGACATGCAGGGTGGGCTTGGCTTTCTCGGCAGACACTGTGCGTTGTGGAGCGTTCACTGTTGAACACTTGGAATACTGTGTTCCGGGAAGTTCCACAGCTATATTTAGCCCGGTAGCTTTTATGCCCAAGGCTGCTCAAAGGAGAAGAACCAGGCCCCACCCTGACCCTGAAGGCCCCATCCGCACCGAAAAGCCAGGGCCAGGGCCCCAGGGCAGAGCTCCCTCACTGGAGACCTGCTGTGTCCTTGGTCTGTAAAGTGGACACCAACACGCCCACCCCAACTGCAGCCCGTCCGCCCCCAACAAGTCCTCAGTACCAGATCGAGGGGCGCCGCGTGTCTGTGGTGGCCCCAGGAGCATCTTAATTCTGCCATCCGGACAGCACCCCGTGGGCGAAGGCTCAGGAAACCCAGAGCCGAGGGAGGCGGGAACTCAGGAGCGCGGCTGTAGGAAGTAGGCTGTGGGGTGACAGGCTCGGGGTCGGGGGGTGGGGATCTGCGGAGCCTGGTGAGGGACTGTCCCTCTCCCCCCACCCCAGGCCAAGGGGGCTGTGCGCTTCAGGAGTCTCTTAAGGAGCCAGACTCTCCGCTGGGCCCCTGGGCCCGGGCCAGGCACCCCACAACTGTCCTGCCAAAACGGCAGGGGCTCCGCACTGCCCCCCCCCCGCCATTGCCCCCACGCTCCATAGGCCTCTCTCAATGCTCTGGACCCTCCAACTCTCAACCCTCCCTCAGGAAGCTGTAACGTGTGACTGGCTGGGCCTGCTGGGGGGAGCAGAGACACCCACCCTCAGCTTGCCCGTCCCCCAGCTCCCCACATCCCCATGATCAGTGGCTCCTGGAGGATCCCCCACCTCCAGGGCCTGGGCTCCACAGGCAGATGGAGCTGGGCTGGCACTGCGGGGGCTTGGATCCATCTGGCCCAGTGCAGCTCCAGGACTGGCTGAGCAGCCAGGGGCCCCCACCTCCTTCCTGGGGTCTGCAGGGTCAAGTGGTGTCCTCCAGTCCCCCTGCCCCTACTCAGTCTCTTCCTCTTCTTCAGCTCTGTCCCACCCCAGGGCCTTTGCACGTGCTGTTCTCTCTGCCTGGAAGATGCCCCGGGTCTCCCCACTGCTGCCCTTCTGGTCCTGGCTCTAAGCACCGAGGTCCCCTCCTCCGGGAGGCCTCCATGACAGCCCATCTCACGTAACCCTGTCCTCTGGTCCATTTCCTCCGTGACCTCCTCGCCCTCTGCCATGATCTGGTTCTGTCTCTGTTTCCTTGTTACTGTTTCCCCCTCCTATAAGCCCATGAGGGCAGGAGCTTGTCTGCCATCCTCCTTCTGTTCTGTCCCCCACACCTGCCACAGAACAAGGCCCACACTTGCAAGGGTCTGGAGGGAAGGTGCATCCTCCCAGCCCACCCCTCATCCCCCAGGTGTGGTGGAGTTTCAGGAATGGCCCATCCCAGGGGCAGGGCTAGTGCTCAGGCCTCCACCCTCAGCAAGAGGGGCCTAGGGGGCTTCCCTGGTGGCGCAGTGGTTGAGAGTCCGCCTGCCGATGCAGGGGATACGGGTTCGTGCCTGGGTCTGGGAAAATCCCACGTGCCGCGGAGCGGTTAGGCCCGTGAGCCGTGGCCACTGAGCCTGCGCGTCCGGAGCCTGTGCTTCGCAGCGGGAGAGGCCACAACAGTGAGAGGCCCGCCTACCGCAAAAAAAAAAAAAAAAAGGGGGGGGGGAGAGGGGCCTAGGGGAGGGGTGGTCCTGTCCACCCGATAAAAATAAACAGATTCCAGGGCTCCAGAACCTCTGGGTCCTTAGGGAAAGAAACTGAGCCCTTTGGGGAAGGACAACAGAGGTTCAAGCGATGGGTCATTAGTAGGTGAGGACCGAGGTCCTGCACGGCTGGTGGCCTCTCCATCTCCAGGCTCCAGGCTCCTGCTGCTGCCCCGCTTTCTCCAGGAAACTCCTACTCAGCCTCCAAAGCCCAGCCCAGAAGCCCATTGCCTTGGGAAGCACCTCCAGCTGCCACACTCACTTGGGCCAAGTAAGGGAACTGGCTCAGAGCTCCAGCCTCAAGGTCAAAATCACGCTGAGAGAGAATTCCCACCCAAACCTCAGCAATACCCTTGGCAATTGCCAGAGCAGAGACGCCCAGCAGGGACAGGGTTCTGAGCAGCGAGAGGCATTCTGGTTGGGACCCAGGAGGGCTTCCTGGAGGAGGGGACACCCAGAAGGGCCAACAAAGAGAAAAGGGGGAGACAGGGTCTTGAGGAGACCTGGCAAAGGTTAGGGTGACACTCACGGGAGTGAGAAAAGGAGGGAGAGAGGGAGTGAGGGAGCGAGGGCAGGGTGGACACACCCCAAGCTGCCTCTCACAATGATGGAGCAGAGGGTGGGCTGGGAGGCTGGAGAAGCCAGCAGGGAGCGCCGCCTGCCCAGGTGGCTGCAGGCCAGGCCGGCAGGTGGGCAGGTTGGCACATGCGTGCCACCCCCAGGGGCCAGGCCGACCCTGTGGACCGCAAGGCCCAATTCCTGCTTGGCCAGACCCCAGGGAGAGCATCGAGGGGTCCTGCAAAGGCTCCACTGGGCAGGCAGCTCACATGGCCACCGCCTGGTCCGGGATACCCCACCATCCAGCCCAGGACTGAGCCACCCAGGGTACCTCCTTCTTCAGAGGGACAGACAAGCACCCCATAAAGAATGATCCTGTCGCAGCACATCACCCACCCATCCTCCAACAGCCCAGTGAGGAAGGGACAACCGCGAACCCCACTTTGCAGATGGCGAAACTGAGGCACTGAGCGGCTCAGGAGGCGGTCACTGCAGCTCCTGAGTCCACGTTCTTAGCTCTGTCCTCAGCCCCGCAGGAGCCTGCTTCCTCCAGAATCGCCCAGGGGGCTGGATGTCTGTCCCTGAACTCAGCACCCCACACTGGGCTCCCCCTTCCCCCTACTCTGTAACACAGGAGTGGGGGAGATGACCAAGAAACCCTGCGCCCATGTCCACTCTCTGTGCCACAGTCCTCCCCACCCCGGGCCCGTTTCCCCAGCTGGAGCCAAGAACAGGAACGGGTGGGTCTGTGTGATGGAGCTGCCCTGTGAAGATGGAGCTCAGCTCAGCTCAGCTCAGCTGCTGGGAGAAGTGGGTGTGGTTAGCACCAGGGCTCCAGCGAGCCCGTCACCCCAACTTTATGGCCAGGTGAGCCATGAGTCACTGCCAGTTACAAGCCATGCCATGTGCCGCCTCCCATCTGGGGCACCCCAACTGCAGCTAGCCCTCCGCCCCCCAGTCTGCAGTCAGGGTGCTGCCCAAGTTCAGGACAGTCTGTGCTGGGAAACACCCTCTCCCAGGCACCACGGGCCCAGGCGCAAAGTCCAGAGCTGCCTGCTCGCTGGGCCAGGGTGTCTGTTCCAGACGCGCTCTGCGGGGCAGGAAGGGCCAGGAGCGAGGCTGGGCAGAGCCTGGAGCCCACGATCCAGAAAGGCCCAAGTGAACCCCAGATGGTCAGGCTGCTTCAGGACAGCGGAAGCTTCCAGCTCCCTGCCTCACAGTCAGGGAGATTGAGGGTAAAACAGCCCCAAGGTGCATGCAGGACTTCACCCACCCAAGGGGCCGAAAGTTTCCACTGAAAACCTTGGGCTGGGGAGGGGAGGAAACAGGCCTCAAGAACAAGGCAGCCGCGTCCTTCGGCACTTCTGGAAAAGCATCTGGCAGCACTTACTAAAGTAACACGTCCTCAGGACTGTCCCCAGCAAAAGCCCACTTCTGGGAATTTATAAAGGTTCCCAGACATGCCAGCAGGCCACTCGACACAGCAGTGTCCGTGGGCCAAGAAATCACCCTGGATGCACCAGAATGTCTGTCCCCAGGGGCTGGCGAAACACACCATCACACATCGCACCACGGAATTCTGTGAGGCTGCCCAAAAACATGTGCTCACGAGGAAGGAGTCCACGTAGATGTTCAGGAAAAGATAAAGGAAATGGCAGGAGACACAGGTTTGTTCAAAATAAATCAAAGGAGCACATTTCAGGGCTTCCCTGGCGGTCCAGTGGTTAAGATTTCACCTTCCAGTGCAGGGGGTTCCATCCCTCGTCCGGGAGCTAAGGTCCCACATGCCTCGGGGCCAAAAAACCAAAACAGAAAACAGAAGAAATATTGTAACAAACTCAATAAAAACTTTAAAAATGGTCCACATCAAAAACATCTTTATAGAAAAAAAAAACAATGAGCACCTTTCCATAGCCTGACATCTGTGTGTTTGTACAAAGGGGTGGACAAGTCAGGAGGGAGGGCAGATCCTGGGGTCTCCAGGGCAGGGGGGAGAGAGAGAAGACGAAATATCATTGGTTTTCTTTCAAAAACGGTTACTGTGGACATAAATTACTTTTGCAATGAATAAAAAAGGCCAAAAGGAAATCCTATGGAAGGCTGTGCTTTGACTCAAAAATTTTTTTTAAAAAAAGATTCCTCTGCCTGATACACATGCTCCCCAGGTGTCTTCCCACCATCAGCCAACCCAGTTCCAACCACTTGCTCACAGCAGTCACTCTCTGTGTGCCTCAAAACCCTCTCCCCTGAAAGCCCTTTCCTCTCATGTCATTCAGCCAACTCCTACTCATACCTCAAAGCCCTATCCAAATGCCCTCTCCTCTGCAAGGCCAACAGACACACTTCTGTGGTGGGTAAGCCACTGGCTGGGGGTCAGACTGACCTGAGGGCCTCTCAGCCCTTCCTTGCTGAGCCCTGCATTGCCCTCCAGCTGTAAAACGGGGCAGTGGGGCCTCCTGGCAGGGGTGTTTCCAGGATTGACAGAGGGAGCTGTACCCATCGGGCTCTCAACATTTGATGATACGATGATGATGACAATGATGAGTGTGAGAACCATGAGCTAGGCCAGGTTGAGCTCCCTGGGAGGTTGGGCTCATCACCCCACTTCTCAGATGAGGAGACTGAGGCTCACTGGATGCCCTGACCTGCCCTAGACAAACAAAATGAAGGATGTGCTTGACCTTGCTCCAGGTGGCCTCTTTTTGAGACTGGAAACAACACACATATATTCAAAAACTGGCGGGTTGGGGTCCCAAACTTACTTCCTAATGATCCCCAGGGCCTCCTGGTTAACTGGTCAGTGGCCACAGGGTTGGGCAGCTCAGGACCACACCTGGGAAATGGATAGTAGAAGGATGCCTTCCCTGCCCCACCCAGGGCCAAGAGGAAGGTGCCTGGTGGAGAAGTGCCAGCTGGCCAAAGGTTGTGCTTCACTTTTTCCAGGGCTGTTGCCTCAACCTACAGTGTTCAGTCCTCAGAAAGGGAGGCCAGGCCGGCGCCAACCCTGGGATGCCCCCAGCAAGTCCTCAGTGGGACGGGGGACAGAGTGCAGGCCTGGGGGTCAGGAGGCTGGAGAGGGCTGTACCTCCTTGTGCAGATTTGGGCCAGTTCACTTCTCTGGACTCAGTTTCCCTATCTGTAACACCAAGAGATGTACCAGCTCGTCTTTCTGTGGATCCAGGCAGGCTGACCCTTCCCAGAAGCAAAATAGCTCCAGGTCCAGGTCTGGAACTTGGGGACCACTGGAAACACCACTCTGCAGCTACAGGGGGTCTATGCAGTGAGACTGTATTGAGTGGAGATCTGGGAGCTGGGGGACCAATGTGAAAAAGACCCTTGCCCCCAAAGCAAGATGTCCCTCCCCAGAGGAGCCTCCTCACCCCCCTGTGGCTCCAAGTTGAGTTGAGAAAGGTGACAGGAGGGAGAGAGAAATTTATTTTCCTTCCATCTCCTCCACCTCCATCTGAAACTGCCCACAGGGGCCAGGATGGGGGCAGGGAGGGAGGTGCTGGTGTTCTCCAGCCAAGGCCAGAGGATTACTCATCCAGATAAGCCCCCAAGAAGGCTCTGGCCAGAGCAGGCTCCTTTATCAGACCTGGGCAAAACCAACAGAGGAAAATGCTACAACAGGGCTGGGCAAACACCCTGCCCCGCCCCTCCACTCCATGCAGCCCTCTGCAGGGCCTTTGCTGCTCCTTGTCCCAGCAGGGGGGACTAACCCTGACTTCACAAGCTTATCTCCAGGAAAAATATTCGCCTCCTTGAATCAACGGAGCAAACACTGCCAGCTGCCGGCTGCATGACTTATCAGCCCTGTAAGTGGGCAAAGTGTGAACTGCCTTTGAGGAGAAACCAGAAAGGAGCTCAAAGGAGGTTTGCTCCGTGGACAAACTTGGGAGGTCCAGCGTGTCCTTCCACCTGCGCCCAGAAAAGGTACCAGTGGCGGGGGACCCCACTCCTCCCACCCTCCTGCTGAGACCTGATTTCCTTGTCCAGGAAAGGCCTCTGTGGGGCTGCTCCTTACTCCATAAGTGGGCACTGTTTACCTGGCAGACCCACAGAGAAAACAGACAAAAGCAAGATGTGGCCCCTCCTCATAGGGGGAGCAGGGCAGAGGGTGTGACAGACGTGCAAGTGATAAATGCATAACAGATATGTTGTGCGTGTCATATTGCTTAGTGCAGCATTGCTGAAGAGCATTTGGGGAACATCTGTCCTGTGAAATGCTCCTCAGAAGAGCGCTCGCTGGCCAGTGCCTCAGGACAGTGCTGGATGCCGCTCTCCCAGCCCCAGCCCAGTGCTCATCAGCATATGAAAGGGTAGAAAGTCCTCCCAAATACCTTTGTAAACCGATTTCACTTTGTTTCATCCTCACTCTTAAGCCCAGACAAGGACTGCCTACCAAGCCACAGGATCTTGCTTTCAGAAACCTGAAAGCTCCACATCTTCCGCTCATTCAAACAGTTCAAGGCCCAGAGAGGGTGATCCTAGGTCTGTCCCCACATGGAAGGAGCTACAGATAGCCCCGAGGGCTCTCCAAGTCATCCCTAAACCTTCCAACTTCAGGATTACCTCTTGATGGCAAAGCTATAGAGACCCTTCCTCACCAAGAGAGGGGCTATGCGTTTAGCACACACTGGTTTAGAAAACACTTAAAGACCCAAAGTTACAACTAATCAAGCCTCTCTTGAAGGGGTATGAATTTTACGTGTGGCTTCAGCGGCACAGACGCAGTGGGAGTTGTGTGCACACCGGGACTTGAGGGTGCCGGGTGCTGTCTCTAGAAACACCCCCAGGCTGTGAGCCTCTGTGAACCTGCTGTCTTCTCAGCACACAGGTATTAGCCCCTTCTTTAAAGACGCTGAGGCTCGGGGAGGGACAGGGTCCTGTTCAAACCAATCAGCTAGTCAGTGACGGGTGTCCAGTTGTCTCCTGAAAATCCTGTGGGAAGTCTGGTCTTTCGGTGTAATTATGTCTGAATCAGGGGTCGGCTGCAGGAGACCATGCAAGGAACGGGTGGGACAGCAGGGAGAGGTGTGGTCTGTGGCGGCTGGGAGTGCCCCTCGCCTTTTCTAAAGGTGGAACTCTTGCCTGGTGGAAATGCTGTGATTTTTTTCAAGAGAAAAGAAATCTGGACTTTTCTTTAAACTTTTCCCCTTTTTAAAACATGGTGGGCAGCTGTGCGTGGCTGCCTGTTTGCAAACTCTGATCTCAATGTTCTCAGACAAGATGGAGTCATGGGCAGCTGGAGGTCCCAGGGACGGGGTGGCTACTCTTCAGCCCCTGTCTGAACTCCCTGAACCCCTCCACACGGCTCCATCCTGGCGTGAGCTCCTGCATGACCCGTGTGTTTCCTGTGTCTGCCCCACACTGCAAGGCTCACCACAGTGTCCCCAGGCCTGGCCCACCACAAACTTGACCAAGGCGTCAGAACTTGTTCCTCCTTGGCCCAGCCCAGCTCCAGCAGGCTCTAACCGGGAGACAGAGACCCCCCGGAACAAGGGTGTTCCCCCAAGAATGAGTGCGGCCATGTGCCAGGCACCCCTCCCAGCTCCTTGCCCCAGACCGGTAGCGTGGACCACCAGGCACCCAAGCCCAAGGCAGATGTGGGCCTTGGGCCCCCGGGGCTCCTTTCTGCAGACCCAGGGGAAAGAGGGGTGGGGGTGCTGCTGGGGGTCTCGGTCGCCTCTGGCACATCCCCACCATCAGCAAGCTACGGGGTCTCCAGCCCACGAGATGCCAACAGCCCCTTATCTTCTCTCCAAAGGAAGCCAGACCAGGGCAGGGAGATTCCGGGACTTGGGACGCCAGCCCACGTCTGCACTGGGAGAGACACGCTGGTTTCCCTCGGAACGATCCAGCTGCAGAGATGTCCCAGCTGCCGCGGCGGCTACGTGGGATATCCTTTGCACGTGAGGCACGGGGCTGGCGATCTCTAGTTGGGGGTTCGGAGGCAGGCGCAGCCTGGGACGGGACAGAGTCGGGCTGGAGCCAGGCGGCCGCCCTCGGGTCAGCCTGGAGGGGCGTCCACCAAACTGCCGGCCCCCCTCTGCTGACTGAGGCGCCTCGGGACTGAGCTCCGTGCCTTGTCAGGCCCAGAACTGGGTCTCCCCCAGGGGTCGATGGGGCACCGCTGACCAGGGAGACCTCCCTCCGGGCTCTGGTGGCCAGGACAGAAGCAGCGACGCCTCTCCCCACCTTGCCGTCCAGGGCTGGGGACTTTCCAACAGTGGTATCACTTCCTGGCTCCCCTCCTGCCAGCCAGGGCGCCTGGCGGGCACCTTCCCTCTCCTGACAACACCCCACCTCCGCACAGATCGGGAGAGAAGCTCAGAAACATGACCTGACAAGGGGTCATGACTCCACACCCCAGGACGGACCGGCCAGCCCCCAGCTCCCAGAGCTACCACTGACCCAGCCCACCCACTGACCAGCATTCAGGGGAGGCAGACCTGGGACCCTCACCCTGAGACAACCGCCCCCCTTCCCAAGAGCAGGACCCAAGGCAGGGAGCCCAAGGGACAGGGCTGGGCCTGACCGCCTCCAAGGTGACATCCAACTCCCAGCTCGAAACTGTGCCCAGCAGTGACCCCCAAGTACAGCCTCACACAGGCAAGTCTCCTGGGGTGCCCACAGGCAGCAGCTCCCGGCCGGGGCCCCACCTGCCCTCCCCAGAGGACCTGGGCCCCAGAGGGGAGGTGGCGGCTCCCCCCTGCCTGTGAAACACCCAGGGAACCTGCTTGATCCCCCTACCCCTGCCCACCAAGCCCCTGAACCAGCAGGACATGGCTGGGGGCACTGGACGAGGCCCCTCAACACTGAGAGGCCCGTGGGCTGGCCCCTGTGACTGGCTACTGGGGAACGCAGGGCCTCCACTGCCAGGAAGGAGGTTTCTGCTAAAGCAGGGCCTGCCTACCGTGCATTAAGTCCTTTCTCGGCCCCGGAGCCTCCTTTCCCGCCATCGGCTCCCTCTCTGCTCAGGCAGAGCAAATGTGTCCGTCTTTCTGCAGATTCCGAGGGGTTGGCACCATGCCTGACCCGAAGGCACCCTTGCACCCTCACTCCCCAAGCATGTTTCCCTGCAGCCATTGGAGCTCCTTCAGCCAAACTCTATAAAATGTGATTTATTTCCCATTGCATTTCTGTTTATCTATTTGTTCATTGTGGAAAATATGGGAAATGCAAAAAACGTAGAAGATGAAGATGAAAGGCACGCGTGGTCCCAGCCAGCAATCGTCCTCTGCGATCCAGACTTTTTGACGCTTCCAGAGCCCTTTGATAAGGTCCCTGGATTCTCATCGCGGTCCTCTCCCGCCAGCAGGAGCGGGGCTGACGGCTTTGACACTCCCTGAAGTCTGTACATTGAGCAGACACGGTTGGGACGCGATAAACTTCTGCTCTTGGCTGGGAGACCCCACCATCCTGCCAGCAGAGGCAGGCGGGGGGCTGGCTCCTGGGCCGTCCTCCCCCGCGGACCCTGAGGGGAAGAACCGGGAGGCAGGCCTGGGGCTCCCTGCCCCTCCTCGCAGCGCCTGGGGGACCCCCCAGCCCAGGACGGCCGCCTCACGGGGGATGTCCTCAGGAAGACAGTGGAGAAGGGCAGAGGGCGAGGGCCAGGGCAGGAGCAGAGAGAAGCAGTGGGGGGGGGGGGGCTGGGAGGGAGGAGGGGAGGAGAGACAGAGAAGGAGGAAGGGAAGAAAAGAAAGGGAATTTTGTTGTTGTTGTTGTTGTTGTACGCGGGCCTCTCACTGTTGTGGCCTCTCCCGTTGTGGAGCACAGGCTCCGGACGCACAGGCTCAGCGGCCATGGCTCACGGGCCCAGCCGCTCCGCGGCATGTGGGATCTTCCCGGACTGGGGCATGAACCCGTGTCCCCTGCATCAACAGGCGGCCTCTCAACCACTGCGCCACCAGGGAAGCCCAGAAAGGGAATTTTTTTAAAGATGAGAGCAAAGAGCGCAACTTAGGGAGACAGAATGGAGAGAAATGGGCGCCAGCACCACCCCAAGCATCAGACAAGGCCCCTGCCGCCTGCCCGGGCTGCGCCCACCTATGAGCACCTCCACCTACTGGCCGCAGGTGCCTCCGAAAGCAAGCCTGTCCCCCAATCCTGAGACGGCCCACCTGCCACAGCCAGGCTGAGTTACACAACGGTTCCCTGGGCCGGGCCAGGCCCGCGGACCCCCTCCAGCCCCCAGCCCCTGGAGATGAAAGTGAGAAGTGAGTCCCACTCCCACAGTAAATTCCCAGCAGCTGGTCACGGGCCGGGATCATCACCCAGCCCCGTCTGCATCCCCAGGTGAGTGTGCCATCTGGGAAACTCTGGTGGGGGCCAAGGCAGCTCACTGAGAGAGGCCCTGACAGCCCCAAACCTGCACCTATTGGGCCGAGAAGGGAGATTCTGGAAGGGACAGCTGCAAACTGCAAACTAGCAAACTAGAAGAGTGTGCCCCATGGTGGGTTTCTCATGGACCTGTCCCCCCACTGCACCCCGTGATCTGAATTCAGGCCTGGGCCTGGCGTCCGAGGGGCTTCCGGGGCTGGAGAGACCTCTCATGGGACGCAGACCAATCAGGCGGTGCTGGTCCTACCCTGGGAGTCGGAGCTGCTTCAGCCTCCAAAGGGAGTCAGTTATGGGGGGCGCAGGCCTAACACCGAGTAGGCACCGCCACAGACTGCCCACTGGCCCACCTCCCGGGCCCAGTGACAATGGATGGCAGGGCTCCTGTCAACCCCCAGCCCCGCCTCTCGCCCACCCAGACTAGCGAGGAAGGAGGTAACTTACATCCTACAGGCCGAGGGGGAGGTGGAAGGGGGTGATATGGAGAGAGCTCAGTGCCCACGTGGCACCAGGAATGCTCAGCGCCAGGAGAGCGGGGCCCCCGCCCTCTTCCCTGGCAGCCTCTGGCTCACTCTGCACGCCCCACCCCCCAGACGTGCCCTCCCCCTTGAGGCTGGCAGCAGAAGGAGGAGGTGTCCAAGCCCTTGGTCACTGTCATTCACCAGCTTTGGTGCCCAGGTCTCCTCCATCAATGGCTAAGCAGCAGCCACGGGCTATCGGGATGATAACTCAGTGGGAAGTGAGGACGATCGGCTTTATCACCCACAAGAGTGAGTCCCACATGTGGGTTTTTCCAGGCCCCCCCAGCTGACGTCACTTCAGAAATGGGAAGGGAGGCGGGGAGGGAAAGGGAAGACAGGCGAGGTGCTTTCTGAGCCGCCCTGCATCTTCTGGGTGTTTTACCTCCTGGGGTTTCCCTAAAAGGCCTTCTTCTGTCTGTGAAGATGGAAATATGCACGCATGGGGTGCTTGTGTGGGTACATGCATGTGCCTGCGTGTGCAAGTGTCTATGAGTGTGTGTGCACATGTATGGACCCATGTGTGTAACATAGGCGTGTTACTCGTGTGCACTGATGTGCATGTGTGTGTTCCAGGGGGCAGGCCAGCATGTTCGAGTGCGTGTGTGCCTGTGTGTGCAGGCGCTGCACACGCGTTTTCTCATATGTGCCCAGAGTATCTCCAGGAAGACCTAACGGGAACAGGCCACACGGCTGTCTCTGGGGAGGGCACTGGGGACAGAGGACCCCGGAGCGACAAGGCGGGTGGCCATGCACCTGGGGCCGTGAGGCTGGCCCAGCTGTGCCCTGGGTCCGGGCGCCAGTTACTCAGCCACTTGGCCGTCCTCGGTGGGTGTGCTCCACGCCAACAGAAGTTGGTGATCAAAGGCGAAGTCAGCGAGCGACACTGGAAGGAAAGAAAGGGAGCGACCAGGGACTTCCCTGGCAGCCCAGTGGGTAAGACTCCGCGCTCCCAATGCAGGGGGCCCGGGTTCGATCCCTGGCCAGGGAACTAGACACCACATGCTGCAACTAAGAGTTCGCATGTCTCAACTAAGGAGCCCACGTAGCGCAACTAAGGAGCCCGCCTGCCGCAGCTAAGACCCAGCACAACCAAATAACTAGATAAAAGAAAGGGAGCGACCACCTCAAACCACACCTTTGCTCCCAATCAGGTACAGCAGCAAGGAGGACCTGGAACCGCTGGGCCGGGGCAACTGGACAAGCAGATGGAGAGTAGGTGAGCGGGTGAGGGGAAGGACACCTCCCGGGGGCCTTCTGAGGTGCTGAGTGATGCCAACAGCACATACCCCTCTCATCCCACTGTCCCCGCCTGCCCTGGGACCTTAGCGCCACATCTGGCCAGTCGACCTGACCAGAGGGCACGCCCGTGCAGGTTCAGAGCCTGCCCGGAGAAGGGGGCAGCGGCTGGTGGGAACTGGGCACTGGAGTCCAAACTGTGCTTGTTGACTGTATCACCACCCAGCCTGCCGGGCGGGGCAGCCAGGCTCTTCCTCAGGGGGGCAGCAGCCCCTCCCCGGGGAACACGGCCCCGATGCTCAGGCCCAGCCCTGAGAGCCCGGCCCTCCCCAGCAGCGGCCTCAGCGGGGCTCTGCACACACGACAGACACATCTCCGGAGCTGAAGGGACACCGTGAGGCCCTGACCCTGCACCTCCCCCGCCTGTGTGACCTTGGGGAGGCCAGTTAGTCTCACACTCTGAGCCTCCGGAGAAGGAGATTAGAGCTGCCTTCCCCCGCAGGAGGCGCGGCTGGGCTCCTGGGGCCCACCGAGCTTGCCAGCAAAGGCGCTGCGATCGTGGGCGCGGCACCGCAGCTCCTGCCGTCCGCCGGAACCTCGTGGGAACGTGGGAACACGGGGTGCAGCGCCCTGGTACCCAGGAAAGCCCTCAACAGCCCATGGGCTGCTGCACAGGACGTTCCTCCTGGCCACCCTGACCAGCCAGGACTCTCCACGTCACCAGAGTGTGTCCCACACGCCCTGCTCTTCACCCCACTGTGAGCTGCGCGGGGCAGGGGCAGCGTCAGGCCTGTGCCCTCACCCAGGACGACCGGCACTGGGCCCCCGGGGACAGAGTCACAGGCTAATTTTCTGAAACTCCAACCACCTGGGCTGCTCCTTCCTTCTACCACGTGGTTTCAGCACGCCAGGCATTCCCAACGCCCGTAGCGCCATCCAGCAGGACGTGGGGGGTGGGGGGTGTTTGCCCACCAGAGGGTATGAGCCCTATGGGGTGGGGGGAGATAAACAATGATCCTGAATCCTGAGCCGCTGGGGGCAAAACTGAGATCCGGGGAAGGACAAGTGAGAAGCCCCCTGCTGTGGGAATGTTACCGGCCAGGGAGCCACAGGGTGGGGGCCGTGGGCGGGCACCACGTGGCAGCCAAGCACTGCAATTCCACAGCGACATCTGGTTGTCATTCTTATCTTCTCTGGCAAAGTCAGGGACCCACAGTCACGGAGGGCCCAGGACCCTCACGACCTCGTTCAAGGAGGGGCCGGCGGCGGATCTGACGGGGCAGCCGTCCCTCACCGGGGCCGGCCTTGGGGTCAGGCTGTTTTATTACCCCAGGCCCAGCCTGGTTACCAGGCACCCCGAGTGCTGTCACTCGAGGTGAAGTACTTTACAGCTAATAGACGGGAGGGGCTGCCTCAACCAGCCGTGCGTCCATCTGTCCATCCTCACTCGAGCTCAGGCCCAGGGGGCGGGGGGGGCCCAGAGACCCCTGCATGACTCCCCCTCCCCGGTGGTCAGCCGGCCATCTCCCTGTTCCTTTGTCTGCACTGAGGCTCCACGCCCTCCCTCTGCGGGGAGCTCCTAGGCCTGTGACAGGACATTTGCCAACACTGCAGTCATACGCACGTTCCCGCCAACCAATGGAGAGATGAACCCGCTTGAGCGTGATCACGTCTCCCCGAAAACAAACTCGCCTGAGTCCCTCCCCGGAGGATCCCCTCTACGAGGGTTGTCTGGTGACCTGGCCACGAGTGCCTGCTGGGAGGGCCTTTGAAACCAGACTCGGTTACATAAATGATACGGCACCCGTGAACTCTGTTTTCATTTCCTGCTCCCCTTTCCTCGGCAGCCAGCTCCGTTGGCTGGGTCATCCACGGTGCGGGCTGTTTGTAAGGTCCAGCATTTCCCTTTCACCAAGCCTGGGGGCAGGGTGGGCGATGATGCCCCCACCCAATCACACAGAGCCTCTAAGGGCTGCAGGACCTAGACCGGGAAGTCACGGGCCACCGTGGGAGGCAGCGGCCCACGGAGAAGGCAGGCAGCAGGGCTGAGAAGAGGCCACAGCGCAGAGCAGCGCACGGCCCAAGAGTGCCCCGGAGAGGGGTTCCAGACCTCAGCCTCTGCCAGGCCCTGGCCCTGGTTCTGTGACAGCTCACAGGAGTCGCCCCAGCTCACCAGACGGCAGTGAGCTTTAAAGGAGTTAAAACAGAAGCTCCCGGGCTCAGCCAGGCATGTGAGGGACCCTCGGGAAATACGAAGGGATGACAATGACAGTGACAAAAGCAGCCACAGCTCAGGGGCCCCTCCCCCTGGCCGTCGCTGCCTCTCGCCCCAGCTCCAGGCTCAGTCACTGGCCAGAGGGGCAGGTGGGCCGAGGCCGGCCTTGGGCTCTGGAGCTCAGTGGTCCCTGCAGGAGAGGTACACACACCTACGTGTGCACAGTGACTTGTACACCTGCAAGGCGCCACATCCGGGCCCATCCTCCTCAGCCCCTCCCACTTGTATCCCCGGAGGGCAACCACCCCACCCTCCCCTGCCTGGCTGAGTTCTGCAGTTCCGGTTGGTGTCAGAGAGGCGCTGGAACCCTCCACCTGGACCCCATCTCATTTCCCCCAGGGACAGCAGGTCCCGAGGCTCAGGGGTCGGCAGACACTCCGGGTCACACAGCCCTGCGAGGGTGAAGCCTAGGGGAAGGGGGCCCCCGCCAGGGACAGCAGGCAGGGGAGGGGGCTTTGAACTGGCTTTTCCCAGCCCAGCACAGAGGGCACACGGGCTTACCCGTACACCTGGGAAGGACCCAGACCTCCCTCTGACCTCGCAGCCTGTCCCCACCCCAGGCCTCGCCAGCCAAGGCCCCCTTCCCCAGGCCCCCACTACAGGAAGGGCGGGCCCCGGGGCTGCGGTGACCCAGACAGCCCTGCCCTAAGGGGCTAGTTCCTGGGCACTGCACCCCTCCCTGGGGCTGGACAGACGCTCTACCTCCCAGAGCTCATAGCCCCCAGTGGCCACAGGTCAGCGTGTACATAGCAGGGAGCCTGATGGAGCCTTTCCTGCGAGGGGACAGACGCCTCTGGGGATGCCCTGAGGCGTCCAAGGAGAGGGTTGGGTCCCTCTTGGGAGCTGGTCCAGAGGCCCCGACCCTTCCTTATCCCCCAGATGAGGTCTGTTTTTTTCCATCCATACCTGCATCTGAGTTAGGGGTTCCCAAGCTCGGGGGCTGGGAGGAGGCAGCCTCTGGGTAAACGACACCCCGAGCCCAGCTGTGAGAGCCTGCCCCCAGCCACCACTTTCCCCAAGGCCCCCGCAGGCAGCCCCTCACAGGCCTCGAATCATGGATCTCAGCTCTGCCTGGTCACCAAGGGGTTAACAAGCCAACCCTCTTATCTCCCCGGGGCTGGGGTAGGGTCCCCACCTCACAAACGCATCCCCCAGGGCAGCCCTGGCCAGGTCCCAAGAGAGGGAAGCCTGGGGGAGACGAGCGGGGGTCCCCACGGCTGACCTCTGGGGCAGAGATTCCTACTTCCCAGGCCTCTCTCACCCATCCCAGCAGCCCTGCTCTCAGGACCCCCACCTGTGGCTGCAGTTGAGCTCCTGGGGCCCCAGCCCTCTGCCTCCTCACTTGGCCTCCCCTCAGCATCTGCCCGGTGCCCGCTGAGTGCCCATCCCACTGACTGCTCCCCAAGCCAGTGTGAGGGGCAGGTACTAGTGTCACCCCCATTTTACAGATGAACGGAGATCCAGAGAGGAAAGCAGCTCACCCCAGTTCACACAGCTTGAGATGGCAAAGCAGAGCCCGAAGGAGGTTGGACTGCTTCGAGTTCATGCTCTGACCTGCTTCCCCAGAGCGTCCCACGAGGCTCAGGGTCTGGTGGGGAGGCAGGGCGGGAACACACAAAACGTGATGAGGTCGGAGGGAAGGGAGAGCGCAACGCATCAGGAAGGCCACAGACAGGAGGGGACTTGCAAGCTGGGCATTGAGGGATGGGTAGGAGTTCAGCAAGTAGAGAAGAGGGCAAAGGAAGGGTCCTCCAAGTTGGGGAGCAGTACGGGCCAAGGCCTAGGGGAGAGGCAGGCTTGCAGCTGGATGGGCTGGCAGGGACTGTGAGGTCCTGGTGGACTGGGACACCAGGCTCCCTCCCGGGGGGCCCAGCGGGCCTGGCAGGGGCAGTTGCACAGAAGGAGGAAGACAGGTCCTTTAGCATTAGGAGGTGACTTGGGGGGTAAGGGAGGCTGGGCAAGGTGCAGGTGGGTGGGGAGGGAACTTGGCTTTGTAGTTTCAGCTTAGATGCCTCTCTTTCTGGTTCAAGTAGCAGGGATCGTGAAGGGGTCCAGATGCTGTCACAGACAACCAGTGCCCCTCCCACCCTGTCACTGTGCCCCAAGGCTGGTAAGCGTCAGCAGGGTGTCCAGCCTGGTGGGATGGGGAAATACCACCAGCAGCCTCTGTCTTGACTGCTCCAGGGCCGTGAGCTCACATCCCACCTGGGGAGGCTACTGCACATTGAGACTCACCAAGTGACAGCCCAGCTCTGCACACCCAGCAGACAGCCCTTCATCTGGTCCAGCCTGGGAGGAGCCTTCAAAGAGTAAATCTCCTTCCGGAGAGACCAGGGATTTAGGGGCAGCTTCTGCCACCCAACCCCCACCTCAGGAAATAGTCTCAGCCTTTTAATTATTTTTAAAAAAATACATGTCCATTTTAGTGATTTGTTAATACAGAAAAAGTGACCAGAGATGGCCTCCTTATGTATATTTTGCATTCTTAGCTTGTTTTAATTACCTCATTTACTAGCTGTGTGACCTTGGGCAGGTTAGCTAACCTCTCTGTGCCTTGTTTCCCCATTTGTAACAGGAATAATAACACCATCCTGTACCTCATATGACTGGTGTGAGAATCAAATGGAAACATCACAGGGCAAGGCACAGCACCCACCTGACGCTGGGTCTCCTATTCAGGACTTTACCGGATTTATGCCAAGCAAAAAACACAAGTCCCTCCCCCCTGCCCTCCCCCACAGCCCCAACAGGGTCCCAAGTTTGCTGTGGATCTCCCATTTTTCCTTGGATCTTTTTTTTTTTGAGTGGAGGGGTGTCTCAACCCCCATCGAGCTGAGACTCCCCTTTTACACTTCTCCTCACCCCTGGTGCTGGCAGGGCATCTTCCCGTGTCATTCACACTCTCCGTACCCTGCGCTCTGAGGACCGCGGAGGCAGCGCGGGTTCTATCGACTTCGCGGTGCCGCGGCCTCGGCGCCGGTTCTGCTGACGGACCTCGCTGGTGAGACCGCAGTCTTGAGCGCGCGGGAGCCCGTGACACAGCGAGGTTGTAGGACCCTGAGCTTTCGGGGACCTGTCTCCGCTCTCCTGGGGCCCCGCCCACCGCGAAAGAGAGAAAGCTGAGATCCACTGGCGGGGTCTGCAGAGGGTAGGGTGGGGAGGGGCCGCTCCGGACCCCCGAGGAGAGCACATGGGGAGCAGGTACCATGGGAGGCCATCGCAGCAGCGTGGACCCAGGGCTCTGATGGCGGGGGAGGGCCTGGGAGCGGTGGGTAAAGGGGATACTTAAGACTCCTACTCCCCCTCCCAATGGCACACTGCCAAGGCTTGTGAAGAGTCCAGAGCCCGCCTAGAAACTTCCGTGGGGTCCCCAGCCCAGGGTGAGAGTGGGGGCCTTGCCTGCCACATTCCAGGGGCCCTGGGTGGCCCGACGTGCACCCCGAATTACAGGCTGGTGCCAGAGCACATGGAGAGGAGCGAGTGCCAGGCCTCCCCACCCCCCCACAAGGCAAAAGTGCCCTGGCGCTCGTGGAGTCGCCCTGGCCCCAGTCAGCGTCCCTGGACCTATGAGAAGGGACTCCAGGGACGGCCCATTTCTGCCAACGAAGAACAATCATTGTCCCGAGCACAGCAGCCAAGGCTCCTCTTGTGAGCCCCGCTCCCGCCCAGCCTGGTCGCCCAGCACCTGCTCTTCGCTGGCTCTGTGGGGAGGCTTGGGTCATCAGTCAGGGAAGCTGCTCAGGTGGCCCGTTCCACCAAGGCGCTGGCACCATCGGCCCACCCAGGGAGTGCCAGGAGCCACCTCCAGACCCACCCTTCCCACATTTCTGGTGCCTGGAGGAGACCCTTTGGGAATCCCCCAAAGCGAAAGGCCCACCTAGGGGTGGAGGCAAGAAGCCGGGCAGGGACCTTGTGGAAAGGAAGTGCATCCAGATGGAGACTGCCCACCCAACCTGGGCCCCCCAGCTGGGAATGAGTGCGGCAGGTGCCCTGCTTGGTAAGAAACTGAGGAAACCGTGAGACTCCCGCTGGACTTCGCGGGGGCAGTGGCCACGGTACAGCGGTTTGAGTTCAGGGAAACGGAGCCAAGCAGTCCCTTTGGAAGCAGGACCCCTGCTCCGGGCCCCAGACCAGGAGCGCACTGGGGGATCTCTACCACTGTGTCCGTGATGGCGAGGCCAGGTTCACAGACTCATCCACAGTCGGCTCCAGACACTAAGCCAGCCTTAGCGGAAGCCTGGGACTGGCGGAGGGAGGGCTGTGGATTGGCGAAAACCCCGAACAAATTTAGAGAAGTTCTCGAGCTGGGACTACTCCGGGGCACCAGGCACCTGGCTGGCTCGTGCCGCCTGCGTTGGCCGGGACTCGGCGTTGGGTGCCCCGCGCCGTGCTTCCAGTCGCCTTTCCCGCGGAGCCCCGCACGCCCAGCCTGATCCGGTCACGTGGCAACGCGGCCGCAGCCCCGGCGCTGACCCCGAGGGGAGGGCCCCGGGAGGGAAGGGGTGGTGCGGCGGGGGCGGGCCGGGGCGGGGCGGCCCGGAGGGGCGGCCGGAGCACCGGGATTCCCTGCGGAACCGCGCGGACCCCGACTCCCAGTCTCCAGCCCGCCTGTCGCCGCCTGCCGCGCCCGCGCCCTCTGCGCCCTCCGGTCCTCACGGCCAGCCGGTGAGTACCCAGCCGGGCCTGGCCGCGCGCCCCTCCCCAGCCCGGCGCCTTCTCCCGGCGCCCAGACCCTGCGTCCTGCGGACCTGCCGGGTTTCTCCTTCTCAGCGCCCACCGTGCCCACCTGGGAACCTCCGAAGCCCCGGCTGTGGAGGAGGTGAGCTTGACGTTCCCGCTGCACCCGGGATGCCCCATGAGCCGCTCCGAGCCGCCCCCGCCCCCTGCCGTCTGTCCCCGCAGGTTCCAGGACCCGCCCCAAGAACCGCCGGGCTGGGGAGCGAGGAGCGCGGCCTGAGCGACAGCACCTGCGGGGCACAGCGGCCGTGACCTCGACACCCGTCCGTCTTCCCTGCAGGTCAAGGCCGCGCCAGGGAAGATGTACCAGAGCCTGGCGCTGGCCCCGAGCCCCAGCCAGGCCGCCTACGCGGATTCGGGGGCCTTTCTGCACACCCCGGGCGCCGGCTCCCCGGTGTTCGTGCCGCCGGCGCGCGTCCCCTCCATGCTGCCCTACCTGCCGGCGTGTGAGCCGGGCCCGCGGGCTCCCGCGATCGCGGGGCATCCCGGTTGGGCGCAGGCAGCCGTGGCGGACTCGTCGGCGTTCGGCTCCGGCAGCTCGCACCCGCCGGCCGCTCCGCCGCCCGGGGCCACCGCCTTCCCCTTTGCGCACAGCACCCCAGGACCTGACGGCGGCGGCGGCGGCGGTGGCGGCGCAGGGGCCCGGGACGGCGGCGCCTTTCAGGGCGCGATGCTGGCTCGCGAGCAGTACCCGGCCCCGCTCGGGCGGCCCGTGGGCTCCTCGTACCCCACCGCGTACCCGGCCTACGTGAGCACCGAGGTGGCCCCGTCTTGGACCTCTGGACCCTTGGACGGCAGCGTCCTGCACAGCCTACAGGGCCGCCCGGCTGGCCTCCCGGGCCACAGAGCCACCTTCGGTGAGTGCGGGACTGGGAGGTGGCTTCACTGACTGGGGTCCTGGGTGCTGGCCGTACTGGGGTGCAAACCCGCACCCTACGAAATGCACGCCCCAGAGTCAGGGTTTTCCCAGCCGGGTCCGACACCAGCATGGGGCCGGCCCAGAACCCCCGAGACCTGTAAACCTGGACGGAACGCAGCGGCTGCCACCCCGAAATGAAAACACCGTCCTGAGTTTCTTTTTACACACCTCGATATTTCTGCTTTTCATCCATCCAAACCCAGTATTCTGGGCTCGTGCCATTTAGAGCCTACGTCTTAAACGTTTTTATGAAAAGTTTTGGAAATGATTATTTTTTAAAGCTCAAAATACCGGTTTATCTAAGTAAACCACCACATTCATCTCTGTTCTAGAATGTTTATGTATTCTAATTTGAGACCCAGTTGCAATCGCTCTCCAGGGTATAAATTTGAGGAATCGGACTCCAGGCCCTTAAAGCGGAGAGCTGCTCCCCATCCCTCCCTCCCTCCCGAGTCGAGGGGCCACCGACTCTTTCTCACCCCACCCTCAAAACTGAGGGCCACGCCTTCTTTTGCTGCCCAGTCTTTTAGCCTACACCCCGCCCCCAGCCCCTCAGCGCAGGAAGCGGGATCCACTTGGCCTGGCCGCCAGGGCGCCCCACGCCTGGCGCCCACCCCTGGCCAGGCGATGATTGATCCCCGCCCCGCCCCCACCCGGCGCCCAAGTGTCTCCAGCGCCTGGCCAGGTCTGGAGGGGGCCAGGAGTCCTCGCCCCAGCAGCTCAAGTGGGAGGACAGTGCTGAGACCGCGAAAGCTGACAGTGAAGGCACCGCGGTCCTCGTGGGATCCCGCAATCCGATTCGGCCTCACTGCCACTGCCCGGCCTCCAGATCGACCCACTTTGCAGAGGACAAGGCCCTCGTCCTCTGCCAGTGTAGACGCTCCTGCCTCCCCAGCGAATCAAAATTACCAATGCTGGTGCTGGATCCTGTTCAGAGTGGGGCAATTCCCTGTCACCTGCCCCGAGGTTGGATGTATTCACCCTCCCCCCGACCTTTTAAAGCAGCCCTGAGGAGTGATTGAGACCTGGCACGAACTTCACTGTATGTAAACTTAAACTTAAAAAAGAAAGTTAGATAAAGTAGATTTTGAAGCAAACTAAAATAAAGGCACAAAAAGGAAGGGAAGGAGAAGGTGCTGCGGACATGGCGGCTCCCAGGAAGGAGCAGGGCCTCACCCAGCAGCCGCCCGCCTTCCCGCAGCGGCCGACCTCCTGGAGGAGTTCCCTGGCGAGGGGCGCGAGTGCGTCAACTGCGGGGCCCTGTCCACGCCGCTGTGGCGCCGGGACGGCACCGGCCACTACCTGTGCAACGCCTGCGGTCTCTACCACAAGATGAACGGCGTCAACCGGCCCCTCACGCGGCCGCAGAAGCGCCTGGTGAGTGGGGGCAGCCACAGGGCAGGAGGGGGCAGTGCTTCTGCAGCCACGGCCGGGGCACCAGTGGAGCCCCAGGAGGCCCGGGCGGGGTGGCAGCGCCCGGTCCGCTGTCCTGGGCCCCCTGGTCTGGGGACCACGCGCCCACACTGTCTGCGGGGTCCCCCAGAAGAGCTCGGCTGTCCCAAGCTCGGCCCTGAACCTTCTGGGCAGGGGATCACTCTGCACCCGCTGCGGGCTCAGCCCTGTGGCTCCAAGGGGCTTTGGGCTGGCCAGGTTGGGGGGAGCGCAGAGAGGCAAGGTGACCTGACCCCAGGGAGGGGACTGGAGGGGAAAGTGGCTGCTGAATGCAGGCTTTGTTGGAGGACGTTGAATGTTACCGGGGAGGGACCCTGGGCCCGCTGCCTCCAATACTGCGAGGATGGGACGAGACCAGGCCTGTGGTTGTTCCCTGGGCGAAACTTGTTTTCACTTTTGGTTTCTTCTGCTGTATGGCTGGGTAGTGAGTAAGGGACTGGGAGCCGACCTCTCCCCCCAGCAGGGCAGAGTCCCAGAAGCAGCATAAAGGTTTCAAGTTCCTTTGTTCTCTGCCATTTCACAGGCAAGTTTTGATGCTCAAGTAATTTTGCAAGTAAGTGGCAGGGCCCGCCGATGTCGGCCAGCTGTCCGGTCAGTGAGGCCGCGGTGGCTCCCGCTTCCGGGTCCGGGCAGGGTTGTGTTTCTGGGCTGATGCTGGTGTGAGCCCTGTAGGGCCAGGCGGCTGGTTCTGGTGTGTCGGGCCCCGAGGAGTGTGGAAGGGCTTTCCGTGGCTGATGCTGTGGGATGGCCGTGCCATGGCTGCTGGTGTGGGCCACGGGGCGGTCGGGGGCTGGCCTTTACTAGACATTCGAAGGCCCGGCTATGGCAGCAGCGGGGCCAGACGCTTTGAGGCCCCGAACTGGGTGGGCAGGAAGCAGGACTGACTCGGTCGGGCAGCTTGAGGGCAGCCGCTGTTTTTCTTCCTCTGATCTGGCCTGGCATTTGGGGTTCTGCGGGCCCCCCACCTCCCCCAACCCGTGCTGTGCCTCTCAGAGGAGGGGGAGCCTCAGAGTCCACATCACCCCAAGTCTGGTCTCTGCCCCTGTGATCACGCCCCCAACCCCAGGTGTGCTGCACCGGCCTGATGTCCGGTGTGGCCTCAGGGAAGGGGAAACTGAGGCCAAGGGACGGGGTCCTGGGGGCTGCGTGCGACCCAGACCTGACCCCAAGCAGCAGGCCGGTCCCCTCCTCTGGCTCCCTGCACTGTCCCCGGGCCAAGCCCTAAACTGGGTGCCGAGGATGCACTGCCCAACGGGAGATGCAGGGCTCCCTGCCTCTACCCACACTCCGCGCGGGGCTCAACTCCCAGCAGAAAATTCCTGGCTTGGGGGGTGGGCGGGCCAGGGCCACCATCTCCACCCTGAGGCGTTCACCGTCACATCAGCCGGATGACCACCCGGGGCTCCGAGACACTGAGTGACTTCCCTGGGCATGCAGCCTGCTGACGGCCAGCCCTGGGCTCGGACCAGGACCGTGGCCTCAGGCTCCCACGAGCGCCCCACTGAGGCTGAGCCCCCCGCCCCTGCCCTGGATCTTCCTGCCCAGGCCCCTGCGAGATGAATTCAGGGACGGCCCCCTTGCCTGCTGGGAAGGTCAATTGGGCGGCGTGTGTGGAGCACTTGGACGGCCATGGCCGGTGGGGGGGGGCCGGGGTCAGCCACTCGGCCTGGCGAGGCCCGTGTCATAGTCTGAGGACGTGGGATAGTTAGCTTTGGGGGGCCCCCAGGGTGAGGGATGCCTGCGCGCCTGCTTGTCTCCCCGAGGCCTCAGGGTCGGCCCGGCCCTGGTCACCCCTGAGTCCAGGCCCACGCGGACCTGACTGTAGACCACGCCCAGGAAGCGTTTGCCTTGTCGGGGGGGCCCGGGGGCTTCCTCAGGGCCCCTTTGCTCCCCGTCCCTCCCTGAGCAGGATCCTAGGGGGTTCCTCTGACTGGCTGCGGGGTGCCCACCTGTCACCCAGGGCAGGCGGCCCCGCAGCTTGCCCGGTGGCTGGTCCTGGCAGGGCCAGGCTCACTGTGAAAACCCTGAGATGCTTAAAGTCCTGAGATCAGAGCCCGGGCCGCGTGCTCCTGGCCATGGGGGCTGGGCCGGTCACCCCAGACTTGCCCCCGCTCCAGTGCCTCGCTCTCCCTCGCGTGTGGGCAGAAGTGATGCCCCAGGAGGGGCCCCTCCAGGAAGAACTGATCCTCCCCTTCTTTCAAATAATTCCAAACGTCCTAGAAGCGTGTCACCAAGGATACAGGAACGTGACAATAACAAGTGTGCGGCCCCCTCCCGGTAGGAACCCGTGTCTTTTTTACCCTTTGCCTCCCGTGTGCATCCTCGGTCATAAGCTGGGGGGTTACACCTTTGACCCGAGGCTTCCATCAGTGTAGACGAGCAGGGAGGGTGGTCCTGTCCCTGTGGCCAGGGGCTCTACGAGCGCCCCTTGGCCCGGCCTGACCCCAAAACGTTGGAGCCCAGCAGCCAGGGTCCGCGGACGGCAGGCCCGTTAGCCCGAGGCCAGTTCTGACGCCAGCTCCGGGACGTGGCCGGTGCCACGGAAGGCCCAGCATCCTTCAAAGGCTCACCGACCCGGGTGCTCCTTCCTGCACAGCCCGCCTCACAGACTTGTGTCCTCAGCACGCTTTGCCCCGAGCAACGCCGGGCTCCCACCCTCCATCAGGTTAAGTGTCCCCGCGTCTCCCCTGCCAAGAGCATCCAGAGGACCCGTTTGAAACGGGAGCATCTTTGCGGCTCCACCACCTGCAACCTTTACTTTCCCAGCCGCGTCTCCGCCCTCTGCTCTCCCATCCCCCCGCCTCTCCGCCAGCCCCCCACCCAGCTCTGCGCTGCCCACTGCCCTGATTCCCCTGGGTGTCCGGATGCTCCGGGAGCCTGGAGCTCAGGCTGGCTCTGCTGCTGGCTTTGAAGTTGCACTTCTTTTGAAAAGAACAGACCAAAAAAGAAAAACAAAACGAAACCTGGAGAGGCCCGGCAGTTAGGGGCCCTGAGAGTGGCTGGGCCTGGCCTTCTGTCCCGACCGCGAGTGAGGAAGAACAGAGGGAGGCTCCGGGCGTCCAGGGGGTGCGGCAGCCCCGGGGACGTGGCCCCTGAGTGTGTTCAGCCGAGAAAGGAGGTTCTGTCCCCTCCGGGACCACCCCGCACCTCTGGCCCCTCATTGTCTGAGCCTCAGTTCCCCCCACAAAACGCAGGCAGCTGAGGGGATGGAAAAAGATAAACGAGCAAACACTGCGAGAATTTCTCAAGGTCATTCTTTTTTCCCATTTTCTTGATTTTAATCTAATTTCCAGTTTCTCGATTTTAATTTACGCTCGCTGGAGAGAGCTTCCAATGTGGCTTCCAGATTCCCCCGCAACTCCAGGGTCTGGGTGATGGGTTCACACCACCTGGGCTTGTGTCCTGCCTACACGCGGTCCAGCTGCTGTAGCTTCTCCCCGGGACCCACAGCGGTGCATGGAGCTCCGCTGGGGTGACATGGGGGACACTTGGGGTGCCCATGTGGCTGCGGTCATGCCCACGTGTGTGCAGCCTTGCAGGCGTGCTGTTGGAAACAGTGCTGACGTGAAGCCTTCGCGTGGGTCTCTTTACACCCTCGCAGGAGTGTTTCGGTAGGAAGGATTTTAGTAGGAAGTGGGCTGACGACCGGCCAAGGAAACCGCATTCCTGTGATTCCTACAGGAATGATGCTAAAATTTGGGGGGAATGTGAGTTGGCAATGTGAACTCTAAGGGAGCAGCTGTTGGTAAAAGACCCTGAGGGTCCCAGCTGGATTTGGAGGAGGGGCCTCAGGCCATGGTCCCCCGCCTTGGTCTAAAGGCACAACTGGAGTTGGGGACCGCGATGGGGCCCAAGAAGGCAGGTTAGGGCCACCAGATAAAATACAGAATGCACAGTTAGATGTGAATTTCAGATAAACAACGAATAGCGTTTTAGAATAAATATGTCCCAAATGTTGCATGGGGCATACTTACACAAAATATTTGCTGCTTATCTGAAATTCACATCTCGCTGGGCATCCTGCTTGTTTGTTTGTTTGCTAAATCTGGGAACCCTGGGGAGGTCCCAAGGCCTCCTCCCACCTTAGGAAGAGGGATGGACTGGGGGTCAGGGGATCCTGGGCCGGGGCGGGCAGCAGGGCTGGGAGTGGGCTCCGGGACAGCAGGGGGCCTCCACGTGGGCACAGCTCCCGGCAGCCAAGAGGCAGGTGGAAAGGAGGGACGGGAGCAGGGGAGGGGAGGCTCGAACCGTGTCCAGTGAAAGCAGCTGCTTTCCAGACAAGATCAGGATGTGGCCGCCGTCTTCCCAGGGAGGCCCTCCGGCTGGGGGCCTGCTTGACCCCAGGGCCAGGGCTCCTGCCTCAGAGTGTGTCCCACCATCCGTCCCTTCCGCTTCTCCTGGGCCTGGGCCCGCCGCCAGCTCTCTCCACTCCAGCAGGTGCACAGGTCCCACCCCTAGGAACCCTGGGGAGACCACTGGAGATGCGGGCCAGGCTGGACATCAGGCGCCACACAGCCGTGGCCTAGAGGCCGCCGGCCAGAGGATGGGGTCTCCCCAGCCAGGCCAGGAGCTCCCGCCCTGCCCTCCCTCTGGAGCCTCCAAGGCCTCGTCCCTTCCTTGTCTTGTGGCCCTTTTGTCCCGGATCCTGGGGCAGAGTCCTGCCTGGAGACCGGAGGCCGAGCCTTAGATTAAACAGGGCGGAATTCCCTGGAGCCTCTGGCGGCAGCCTGGGCCTGGGGAAGGGGAGGGCGAGGAGGCGTTTCCAGCTCTGCGTTTTCTTGGGAACGGCTGGTGCCGGGGGCTCCAGACGGGCCCCACTCTCCCTCCCGGGCCAGTCACAGGGAGAGCCTGTGCCCTCGAACGGCTGACAGCCTGGGGGAAGGGGGTGGGCAGGAGACGGTCGGCAAGGCTGGCAGCTCGGTCAGTGCAGAAGGAAGGACCCCAGAGACGGCAGACAGACGGGGCAACTGAGGCTGCCCCCAACAGCTCAGCCCTACCCCGGGACAGATTCCTTTTGTGGCTTCTCTCGTCCATCTTGCTTTTGGTTGTCCTCTGGCTTGGTCCTGGGCTGGAGAGTACTGAAGAGAGAACACACGTCCTTGGGACGATTTTGAGTGTGGAGTCTCACGGGCTTCTGTCCTTGTGCCCCGGGGTGCCACTGAAACACCGTAGTGGATGTGACTTGGTCTGACCCTGGCTGCCACGGGGAGGTCGAGGTAGAGACCCTGCATCACTGTGGTCCGGGCGAGGGGGCAGGGGACTGGACCAGGCAGGGGCCATGCAAATGAAGGAAAAGTTGACAGATTCAGGGCATCTGAGGGCAGGGGCTGGGGAGAGGAAAAGGCAGACCCCCCGAGGACGAAGTCTGGGGGAACGGGGCTGGGGAGGGGTGTGCCACCTGCAGGCTGTGCTGGGGGGGAGGGAGGGGCTTTGGGCCTGAGGTGCCTTGGGGGGGCCTGGGCAGCAGAGAGCGTCTGGAGCTCCCAGACTGCAGGGGACAGGACCCCATGCACACACCGAAATGGGAGTCGGGCAGAATCCTTGCCTGGGAGCGAGGGACTGGGCTCTGGGAGCTCGAGGACCTTGAGCTGGTGGGAGGACCGGGGTCAGGCCTCCGACAGCTGCTCTCCAGCCAGCCAGCCAGCTCGGCAGAGCCGCTGGACCCCCAGGCTTGTTAGGCCCCAATTCCTGGGTGAGCACTGTCTGGGTCCCACTGGGCCCCCACGTGCAGGGAGGTTTGGGGACCCTGGTTGGATATGGACCTGGGAGGTCGGCCTCTGGAAGGTTCTGGAAAAGCCATCTTGCCCCAGTATGAGGCATGTGAGCAGCAAGGCAGGGGTGGGCATCGGGATCCCGCAGCCCACAGTCCGGCGCAGAGCTGCTGAGCTGAGCATGGGCTCAGAGCCCCAAGTCTTGGGAGGCAAGGCTCAGAGGGACCAGCAGGCCCGCTGGATGTTCAGCCCAGGGCCTGACCCGAGGGCGGCCCTGTGACTCCTAGAGGTGCTGCTCCACCACAGATATACGGGGCTAAGGCCCCGTGTTGGTTAAAAAGAGGCTGCAACAGACACCCAGCTGCCTGTCCGTGCTGGGCTCTTCACGAGATCCTGACCCCACAAGAGACCTGTGGCAGGTCTCCTGTCACCCCCATTTTGCTGACAGGGAAGCTGAGGCCCAGAAGGGTGAAGTGACCTGTCCCAGGGCTAGCAGGGCACCAGGTCGAGGCTCCGAGGAATCCCGGGCAGGCCTCAGGTCCTTAGCGCCCAAAGGCCCTCTCACCCAGCCCCACACGGCCCCAAGCCCCGAGCCCAGCGTCCATCCCTCCCGCCCAGGTGCACCTGCCCCGCTGAGCCAAGCAGCAGGGCCCCAGCCCCTAGCCCTGCTCACCCCAGCCTCCTGTCCACAGTCCTCCTCACGCCGGGCCGGTCTCTGCTGCACCAACTGCCACACCACCAACACCACGCTCTGGCGGCGCAACGTGGACGGCGAACCGGTGTGCAACGCCTGTGGGCTCTACATGAAGCTGCATGGGGTGAGCGGGACCCTTCCTGGCCCGAGATGGGGCTGCGGAACAGGGCAGGGGTGTGGAGCGGGCTGGGCCTGAGCTGAGCGTGTACGCGCCTGTACACACGTGGCCCCACTGCCCGCACGTGCGCACGTGTTGCTGTTGGGCCCGTGGTACAGATGGGCTCACAGAGGCTGTAGCGTCGCTGTGGCGTCCCCGCAGCCATTCAGCCGGGCGCAGAGGCTGGGCACCCCCAGAGCCCTCCTGGCCCCCCGGCTCCCGGAGGCGGGGGTGGGATGGGCTTCTCCCTACCAGGCCTGGAGGAAAGTGCCAAGCCCGGGGGTAGCAGCTCCCCAAACAGGGCCGCAGGAGTGACCAGCCCTGCAGGGCTGAGGTCGGGGCAGGTGGCCATGCAAGAGGCCCCAGGGGTGAGCACGGACAGGGAGCAGCCGTCCACCTCCTGCCAACCCCACCAGGTACCGCGGCCCCTGGCTATGAAGAAGGAAAGCATCCAGACACGGAAACGGAAGCCGAAGAACATCTCCAAGACCAAAGCCTCCTCAGGTTCATGGGCCAGGGCTGTGGGGGGCCGAGAGGGAGCCCAGGCCCCCAGGCCCTCCTGTGAGGCACACCTTTTCCCTATGGAATCACTTTGAGTATCTCACATTCCACCATTAGAGAGTCACATGTTTGGTGCAAGCATCATCGTCCTGAAGTGCAAATACCATTGTCCTGGGATGGTCTGGTCTGGGGAGGGGCTGGGGTGGCAGGAGTTCACCCAGCAGTGGGGCAGGAGGTCCAGTGGAGGAAGCCACACCCAGCACCTCCAACCCCCCGCGTGACCAAGGCAACCAGATCTGGCAGCTTCTGTACATGCCCTGCCTTCCCTCCCAGGATCCGCAGGGAACACCACAGCCTCCCCGCCGGCCTCTGTCCCTGACCTGGAGATCTCAGCGGCCACTTTGAAACCTGAGCCCAGTCTGGCATCCCCTTCGTGCCCCGGGCCCAGTGTCACCTCCCAGGTAAGGAAGTCAGGGTGGGGTGGGGTACCCAGAGCCGGCTCCCAGGCACCTCCTGGGGCCCCCTGGCACCCCAGCCAGGTCAGGGCCCCCACGGGCCCCTGCCAGAAGCTTGGGGCTGGACATGCAGCCGGCTGCTGGTGCCAGGAGCTGACCTGTGACCGACACTGGCTGAGAGCCCCTGTTGATCCTCACAAGGGGTCCCCACCCCATTCCAGGGACTGAGGAGCCCCCTTAGGGCAAATCACCCTGTCACAGGGCTCCTGACCTCAAGTGAGCCGGCCACTGTTCCCGAGTCTCACGCATGCCGTGTCCTCCCTGCAGGCCTCCACGCAGGTGGACGACACCCTGGCCCCCAGCCACTTGGAGTTCAAATTTGAGCCCGAGGACTTTGCCTTGCCTTCTGCAGCCTTGGGCCCCCAGGCCAGCCTCGGCGGGACCCTGCGCCAGGAGGCCTGGTGTGCGCTGGCCTTGGCCTAGGTCCCCGGGCCCCCACCAGGACCCACCTCGCTACTTCTTTGCTCCAGCCCAGCAGAGAGACCGCCAGGCCGGACGCTAGAAGAGACTGGAGCCAGCCGGACCTGGAGGCCTCCTGTGCAGACGGCAGTCGGGCCCCAGAGCAGGAGGAAGGCTGGTGGGAGAAGGGCTCGAGCCCCTCCCCGGATGGCAAGGGACCCCCAAATGTAGGGCAAGGCTCTGAACCATACCAGCCACTCCGGCCATGGCTGACTGGGGCTCCCACCCCCAATTGACTTCTATCCTCAAGGCTCGCCATCATCATGTTTACAGGTTGCAGCCGTTGGAAGAACCCCACCGTCCTGTTGTAAAACCAGGATCACAGGTGAAATCACTGAGGCCGGGCAGGTAACAGGGATGAGGAGGGCAGCCAGATGGGGGGCCTCCTCAGGCCTCGGGCTGTCCATTGCCCACATTCGACCATAGAGCCACGGCACAGAGACCTTGCCCTCCTCGGAGCATGGGATGGCCAGAGACAGATGTGCAGCTCGTGCACTGTACCAGGACGCCACCCCAGGGGGAGGCCATTCACATTGTAGTCATCGTGGACTTGTATTTATTTGGACGGTTTTCCCAGACGGAGCAGTAAAGGGCCTTGTTCTGACTGAATCTGTGGATTGTAACCATTTCTGATGGGCAGAGTACGCGGGGCCCAGTTCTGACCCACACGGGCACTCTCGGGGTGGTTGGGTGACCACAGGTCCTGGCTCACCTGGGACTGCCCCGGCAGAATTATCAATAACCCCCCCTTTCGCGTACAAAGCCGTCCCCTCCCAGGGCTCGGTGATAAATTAGTTAGTCGGCGCACTGGCTAGGGGCGGCTCTGCCCACGGGGCTGATGAATGGCTACTGACAACCTGAGGGCAGAGGCGGGGGGGGGCCACGCCCTGCAGAAGGACCACAGCGTCCGTCCGTCCGTCCCATCACTGCCCTCCACCGACGAGAACTTCTGATTTTTCCACGGAAGCCAGAAACCTGGCTTTTTTTTTTTTTAATGTAAAGTCTTCCAAATGAAAGCTTCCCCTGCCACACTCCCAATTTGATTCAAAAATCTTTTAAATTTTGTGCGCCATCTAAACCAGCCACCATGGTGCCATCCTATTTAAAACATTGCTTTCATACTGAAAAATGCTCCTTCTTGGTGGCAGCTTCCCGAATGTGTTCCTTCGTCCTGAACTTGTACCTCGAGATTCAACCAGCTCAACTTCCACGTGTTGTTGTCTTTTTTTTTTTTAAGACAAATGCCGCCATAAGAAAAAAAGTGTAAAATAAAGATTTCAATCTTGCCTGCCTCTCCCCATCACCTGTGGGATTCCCGGCCTCGCCTAGAAACGCATCTCTTGGGGCCGGGCAGCTGGACCTCACTGGCCGCTCTGAGTCACGTCAGGAGCTCTCAAGGGCACCAGTAGGACTTGACGAGACCCGTAGACACTGGGTGGCTCCGAGGTCACCACTGGGTGGGGGCGGGCAAGGCCCAGCCTGGGGACCACACTGTGAGAAGTCATCACTTCGGGGTCAGGCAGACTCGGGTCAAGTCCCTGTCCTGCCCCCTACTGCCCTCCTGGCCCGGGGTAGGGGGACACAGAGCAAGCCAAGATTTGGGCAGTGGTGGCCCCAGTGGCGGCCCCAGTGGCTCCCTGTGGGTCTCATGCCTCTGACTGGGCCACAGCAGGCAGTGTTGAGTGGACCCTGGGGACGCGGGGGCACAAGGCATGAATCAGGCCCCCTGTGTTGAGGGTACCGGCCACTCTCACCATCTGGGTGTCCCCACGAAGTCACGAGCCTCTGTGCCTCGGTCCCGACTGTGATCGGGGACCCCCACCCTCCCAACAGGGAGGGCTGCAGCACAGACCACCCAGATTCGGACAACCTGAGGGGCCAATAAAATGCAGACACTCAGGGCCAGGGGTCAGATCGGTGACGGGCGGGACCTGGGGACCTGCACGTTCACAAGCGCTCAGGGCCCTCGGCAGCCACACTGAGAGCCACGTGACCAGGGCCAGGCGTCAGAGGAAATGCCTCGGGGATGGGGTCTGGAGCACAGCACAGCCAGCTCTCTCCAGAGCGGGCTGGACGGGAGACGGGGACGGAAGGGCCTGCAAGGGCTGTGCCCGCGGGCGCCCGTGCTGGGTGGGCCAGAGGTGAGGCCGCTGCCATCTCGTCTCCACGCCACAGGCCTGGGGCCGCCTTCCCGGGAGCCCGCCCACAGATGAGCAAAAAAGCACAGAAAGGGTCGCCCCGCTCGGGGGGGCAGAGCCCCTTCCCACCCCTTAGTCCGCCTCCTCTCACCCCTCTCAGGGCTCGTGATGGGGCTTTGGGCCCCGAGCTGAGCGGGAGACCAATTACTGAATTATCGAGCAAGTGGCAGTGGCCTCCGCGGGCCGCCCCACCAGGCACCCCCGGAACCTCTCAAAGGCAAGACCAGCCCAGCCCTTCTGAGGCACCCAGGCAAGAGGGTGGGAGGGGGCGCAGAGGGGAAGCAAAGGCCCCGGAGGAAGGAGCCACAAGGACAGAGACAGACGAGGTGGCCGGGAGCGCCTGGCAAGGACCACGTGGCCACGTGACCACTACCGCAGTCACGGCGGGAACGGCCCTCCGCCCCGCAGGTGCCCCTCCCCGTGTGGCCCGGTGCATCCCTGGCTCTTCCCTCCAAGGGGGGCGCCAGTCTCCCTCTTCCCCGACGAGAGAAACCCAGGCACCTGAGAAGTAACACCCGGCTCAGAGAGGTGACACAAGGCGCAGGGCCCCAGCAGCGCCCTGACCAACCCAAGGAGTCTTCCTAGAGGTGCCCACAGTGCGCCGGGCAGAACAGGCAGGGTGGACAGGAGGGGGTGGATGCCCCGCCCACGAGGACAGGTCCCCAAGGAGAGTGCTTGGCAAAGAGGGAAGGAGGACGCGAACTCATCCTCCGATTTCATCCTTTTTCAGGACGCGCCTAGGATGAGGGAGGCTGAGCCTCCACCTCTGGGCCTGAGGAGCTTTAGGCAGAGCTGCTCAATTTAAGCCTTTCTCCCCAGCACCTCTTCAGGTCCCGGAAGCTGTAGGACCCGGAGCCTTAATATAGCCGCCGGGCACCCCCTTCCTGCGGCTCTTCCACCAGCCCGCCTCAGGGCTCTGCCCGGCGGCCATAAACAACCGGATGGGCTGGGGAGGCTGGTGGGAGTGGGCAGCCGCAGGCCGCTTATCAGACGACAGGACGGAAAGGAAGACCACTTCATCTGCGCTGCCGGGCCGCCCGCACCTCACTTCCCACATCTTTCAAGCTAAAGCAGACGTCCGGGGGCATGGGGGAGGGGTGCCACAGCTTCTCCAGCCTGCAAAGGTCCCCTCTGTCCGCAGGAAGTGTCTACTGAGCCCCCGCTGGGCTCTGTCCTGGACGACTGGAGAAGGGAGAAGACACCCAGCGTCCCCTCGACTGGGGTTGTTTGATCCAGAACTGTTTCCAAAGCATCCCTTCTCCTTCCCACTTAAAGCCCTTAACCCATGGCCTCACTCCAGACGCGGAACAGGGAGGCCAAAGGCATCACAGGGCAGCCCTGCAGCGCTCACACCTGGAAGCAGAAGCAGCCACCCCGCCTGTGCCTCCTCGCGGAGGGTGTCAGGGTGGTGACCCCAGCGGCTCCCCATCGCCCTGGTTTTCTGAGTCTGGCTGCCGTCGGTCAGCAGGGTATCCGCTGCCCTCAGCAGGCACACGTTCATCCCACAGACCCTTTCCGTGGAGCGTCGCCACGGCCTCCCGCAAGCCGCCTGCCCCAGCTCAATCCCTCAGGGCAGCCGGGGCCACGCGTCCAGCTGTGCCCAGACCCAAGAGCTTCCCGGTGGGGCTGCGGCTAAGGGTAGTTTCCCCTTTGCTACCGAAAAAGATGGCTCTTTAAAAATGGGTGCCGGGCTACCCTGGTGGCGCAGTGGTTGGGGGTCTGCCTGCCAATGCAGGGGACACAGGTTCGTGCCCTGGTCCGGGAGGATCCCACGTGCCGCAAAGCAGCTGGGCCCGTGAGCCATGGCCGCTGAGCCTGCGCGTCCGGAGCCTGTGCTCCGCAACGGGAGAGGCCACAACAGTGAGAGGCCCACGTACCACAAATTAAAAAAAAAAAAAAAACGGTTGCCAATCCTCTAAGGTGCTTGTCTGAAAATGTAACCTGCTTATTAAGAAGGACAAATCGTTCTTTGGGGAAAGCACTGCAGGTGACCGACTCCTGACCGAGTGAGGACCTTTCTTGGAGACCAGTTGCTGCTGTCACCAGCATCAAAGACAGGCCATTCTGCCACCAAGCACGAGGGGCCAGCAGGCTCAGGGCCGGGGCAATGGACGTGCAGTCCTCCCTGCCCTTCCTCTGCCACAAGTCCGTGGGCAGTTCACGGGGCTCGGGGCGGCTGGTCTCCAGGGTGTGTGGACAGGCGTTCAGCAAGATGATGACCAGGCTCCCCATTCCCAGCCCGCACGTGGACCCCCACTCAGCGGAGAAGAAAGGAGGCCAGAGGGACCTGGCACCCCCGGAGGCCGTGGGGCTGCAGGCTCTGGGGTGCCCCGTCCTCCCCTCGCGCACCTTGGTAGGGGCTGAACCCACCCCAGAGAAGAGGGGGCCGGTGAGCCCCACGGTCCCGCTGGAGCCGGGGCGGGGGCGGCCGGCCCTCGATGGCTATGTGGAAGCCACAGCAGGCAGCCCCCCCTGCAGTGCCCTGCGAGGCCCGCCAAGATGTTGACACGGACGGCTCCAGCCGCCTTATTTATTATCTGATAAAGGGTTCTCGGCACCGCGGGTGGACGGCGTCTGGCCGCGCTGGGGCCTGGGGGAGGGAGGAGGCTGGGTGGGGGGACGGGAGGCCAGAGCAGGCCTCCACACTGGACTCTGGGACCGGACACACTGAGGAATCTGGATTTGCCTTCTCCTTCTCCGGCCAACAGCCTGCCTTCTCCACTGCCAACGAGCCAGCGGGCCAAGGAGGAGCTCTGCTCTTGTGCGGAGCGGCCCGGGGGACCTCCTGTTTGGACGTCACACACCCTGAGACCTGTGCCCCCCCACCGCCCCCCGTGCTGCTAGACCCTGCTCCCCCTGGTTCCAGGAAAACCCCGAGCTTCGGCCCTCCTCTCCGTCCACCCCCACCCACCCAATTACTGCTGCAGCCCATCACGCACCCCTCTGCTTGGCCTGGAGCTCAGACTTTCCATGATGCAAATCTGGGCCTGTTTCTCCTTTGCTTCCAAACACTCGGCCCAGGTACTGCCCCAGCAACTGCACAGATGGCCCAGCCATGACTGCCTGGTGGCCCCAGGGCCCCCCTCTCCTGGCACCTGCATCCACTCTTGGGTACGGGGACCCTTGCCAGCATCCAGACACATCACACCTCTGGGTCTTTGCACGTGCCGTTCCCTCTGACTGTGACACCTTCCTCCTGTGCGCCTAACCGGAGACGTGGTACCCAGGGGTCAAGACCCCTGATGCCCCCTCCTCCACACAGCCTTCCTCGGGCTGTCCTAGGAGGGTCGGAATCCACAGGTCTCCACCAGGCAGAGTTGTCACAGAACGACCCAGATGACCCACAAGAGGGGATCCGTTAAATGGCCGAGGGAACGTATGTGGTGAGCCCTTAAAGGGTGTTTGACAATTACAACTTATTCTAATGTTGTAATGTTTTTTCCCCGAACCTTCTTCGAGTCGGCTTTTATAACCACGAAGAAGACAACAAAGGCGCCCTCCACGGGGTCTCCGTGGCCGGCTCTGCCCACCAGCATCACTGCCTCTTCGTGCACTGTGGGCCTTAGGGGACACCCGCAGGAGGCTGCGTGGGAGGGGCAATGGGGGGCACTCCAGGACAGGTGGGGACCATCTGAGGCCCCTGGGGGCCTGGTCATCCTGGAGACCAACTTAGAACCCACGTACATCTCTCCCCACGGGGACTTGGGCAAAGCAGGCGGTGGTCACTGCCCCAGGCGGCCTGTGCCTCCCCCTTGGCAGCGATGCCTATTGCCCTGGCCAGTCACTTCTTGTCTGTCCATCCTCACCTTAGAGGTCAGAGAGGGCCTGCTCGTCCACACCACTCCAAGCAGGGCCCCCGCCCCCTGTGCTTCTCCCCACATCCCACGGCCTCCCTGGCGCTTGCCCATCCCGTAACCACAGATTTGAATGTTCCTGTGCTCTCTTGGTCTCGCCCACTAGAAGCAGCTTCCCTGAGTGCAAGGGCCTCATCCAGCCCGTTCCCCCGTGTCCGGTGATGAGCCCAGTGCCCGGCCGACCCTCAGTGATGGAGGACTGAATGCACGGGTGGACCACGTGCCTGTGGCCCCTGCTGACTCGTAGGGGTGGGCTGACCAGTCACGGCCCCCGACAAAGCCCGTCCTTCCACCCTGTGGGTGGCGGGCTTCTGACTGTCTCTGTCACCCTTCAGGGCTCTCAGTCCTGCTGAGGATGCCAGGGACAGGGACAGAGGGGGTGAGGTGGGGTCCCCGGGGGGCCTGGGGGAGGGGCGTCCCCAGAAGCACGTCCCCAGAGGAGGATTTGTTGGGGCCGGATCCATGAAGGCCGCGCTCCCAGACGCCTGGCGGGGAGCGGGGAGGGGAGGAGTCAGCCAGGGCCATTCCCGGCAGCGTCCCAGCCCCTGCCCCATCCCCCAGGACCTCCGGCGCCCAGGACTCTCAGAGGCTGTCCTGGCCGAGGTGTGGAGGCTGGCTTTCACCCCACACCAGTGGGGCACTGTGCACACGGGCAAGGGGCTCCAGGAAGCGCGGCCCAGGGTCTGCCTGCCCTCGGGGTGGGAGGAGGGTGTGGAGCTGCAGCCGCCCTCCTCCCAGACCGCCCAGACCACCTGCCTTTGCCCTGTGGGCTGGATTCACGGCCCGCCTAGGCCCCCACTGCCGGGGCCAGTTCACATGGCTGAGACCCCGTGCCTGTCCTGGGTCGGGGGCTGGGCGGGCTGGAGGGGCCCTGCCATGTCCCCTGGGTGTTCCCAGGCCCAGACAGCCGTGTGCAGGGCCCGGGGAAGGAAGGGGTCACTCAGGGTGCCACACGGCCGGCAGGCCTCACCCCAGAAGGCCTGTGGACACTGGCCAGGCTGCATCAGGCTGGATCCCGGTTCCCAGAACCTTGGAATTGGCTCCAGGCGGGGGAGGTGCGGGAGGCCCCAACGTGCCCCGAGAGCTTCACATCTGACCTCTGAACTAATTACTTCTGAGTTGTGTCTCCTGTGTGTAAAATGGGCCAAGCGGCTCAAGGTTACACAATTTTCAAGTTCAGTTCTGTCATTTCTTTGCTTTTTAATATACAGAGGACCTCAGAACACGGCCATGGGCAGGGACCCTTGATCTTGACCTCTGGGAGACCCTGGAGGCAGGAACACCCAGCGCAGGCCGCGGGCACAGAGCGGGGCGAGGCTGCCCACCTTTCAGAGGGGGAGAGAGGAATGAGGCAGTGAGGGGCAGAATGGAGACAGACACAGAGGGAAGACAAAGTGCGACGTTGACCCCTGACCCCAAGCGCCCTTGGGTCTGGCAGCCACAGCCCCCCTCTCCTGGTGGCCTGTCCTGGGGCATGTGTCCCTGGGGCGACACTGGGGGCAGGGAGGCCCAAGGAACACCCGGGCCCTTTTGGCCTGCGGAGGGAATGGCAGGGAGTGACAGAGCCCCTGCTGCAGGGAAAGAAGGTGAGTTTTCCCAAAGCTTTTGAAGGACGTACCCCAAAACCCTTCATGCGGGTCAGCCAGGACTGCTGACCCTGGGCCAGGACCCAGCTGTGTCCCTCGCACAGGAGTCCTTCCAGCAAGTCCAAAATGGGCCGGAGGTGGGGGACTGGTAGCCAAAAGAGTGTGGGAAGGGCCCACAGTGCTGGGCCCGCCAGCCAGGAACCCTCCCACCTCCCCACTGGGGAGCTTCTCTGATGGGGCACCACCTGACCGCCCCCCACCCCAGGCAGAACTCAGAGGTCACCCAAGGGCACGGGCTAACTTGAGGCCAGCAAAACGTGTCCCACGGGCCCCTGGGGCTGAGCACTGGGCTGGCGTCCCCGTGGAGGACGGGCAACAGTCCTCAGCTTGATCGTGGCCCCCACGGGCCCATCTCTCACCCTTGGGGGCAAGGGCTCGGGCAAAAGGGACAGAGAGAGCTTGGGGGTTGGGCGGGCAGGCTGACCCTTGGCTCTGGTCACCGTGGGTGGCATGATTTCCTTAGCCAAGTCCAGAAGTCCGTCCCTGACATGTGGGAACAAACTTAGCTGAGATGAATGGCTTTGGGGGCCTCCCCTCAGTGACCCCCTGCTGGGCTCCAGAAAGATGGGGGGGACAGTTGCCCCCCGAGAGCCCCTCTGAGTCCCTCAGTACAGAGTCCAGAGCCCTGAAGTCACGGCCCGGTGGTTAGGGAGAGGGTAACGTGTCTCTCTGAAGCTTTTAAACTAAACACAGAAAACCCTTAATACGGCAGCCTCCTTAAATCAACAGCTCTGAGCCAGCGCGTGCCGCCTGCTGATGACCGGGAGGTTCTCCTCAAAGCCGTGCCAGGATTTTCTGGAGAAAGATTTAAGGCCCGCCAGCCCAGCCCCGTGAACCTTCCTAACTAAAATACTGGGCCCATCCGCTTCCGGCCTGCACGTCACTTAGAAGCAGCCACTCCCCAGGTCACGTTCCGAGCGCTTTCCTGCGCTGTGGCCCCGGCACTCTGCGGAGAGCCTGCGGGAGTCCCAGTCCTGTGAAGATAAATCTCCCTTGTTTACCTTATGAGTGAGAGGGGACATTAAATACTCAAACAAAGTACATCTCCGCACTCCAAGGCCAAGAGATACTTAGAGCGCCAGCCCTTCGCGGGGGCCCTTAGAGCATTCAGAGCCAGGTCCGGAGGGGCGGGGCGGCCCTACGGGCTCTCCGGGCGGCAACAGACCCACCTCTCAGGGCCACAGGGTGGTCTGCAGCTCCCAGGACTGGACAGGCAGCCAGACCAGCACTGACCAGGCTGGCAGAGGGCAGGCCCTGGCTAGGGAATCAGTGGCTGACATGGGCCCCAGCTGTCTGTGAGCAGGGGTGGGGCCGGGCTACCATGCGGGTGGGGTAAGCACTGCTCGGGGCCCAGCTCCCACCCCTGACCCCCACCCCTGTCTACAGGGCGACTGCGTGAGGGCCCATCCTCCACATCCTCTCCACATCGTCCAGGGGGTTACAAGGACCATGCAGCGTTTCTGCCACCAGACAAAACACAGGCCAAACCCCACAGCCTTCTCTCCATCTCCCTCACCCACCGCAGGGCCGGTGTTGGCCTGGCTCTGGGGCGGAGAAGGAGCCCTTTCCTGGGTCCTCCCTGCGGACCCCCAAAGGGAGATGCAGCCCCTGGGGACCCAGAAAGAGAGGAGGCTGTTCTCAGACCCTTGGGACAACCCTGGCCTGCTCTATCACCCCCTCACATCCCTCTACACCACTCCCAGCCCCTCCCTGACTGTGGGACCCCCCTGCACCCCAGCTTCAGTCCTGCTCAGCCCCTCCCTGAGACTCAGCTACCCCACCAGCCCGCCTTCCCCAGAGCCCTCACACAAGTGGTTGCTCCCTTGACAATGCGGTGGCCACCCAGCCTCTCGCCCCCTCCCACCTCCCCCATGTCCCGGCTCCGGGCTGGGCATGAAACAAGTATTCCATAAAGACCAGTCCTGGGGGCTTCCCTGGTGGCTCAGTGGTTAAGAATCCACCTGCCAATGCAGGAGACTCGGGTTCGAGCCCTGGTCCAAGAAGATCTCACATGCTGCAGAGCAGCTAAGCCCGTGTGCCACAACTACTGAGCCTGCGCTCTAGAGCCCATGAGCCACAACTACTGAGCCCGCGCACCTAGAGACCCTGCTCCGCAACAAGAGAAGCCACCGCAATGAGAAGCCCGCACACTGCAATGAAGAGTAGCCCCCGCTCGCCGCAACTAGAGAAAGCCCGCACTCAGCAACAAAGATCCAACGCAGCCGAAAAAAAAAAAAAGACCAGTCCTGGGCAGTGAGCGGCCCGGGCCCACGCCAGTCCTGTGGAGAGGGGGCTGGGCACCCCTGCCTCTCTCGAGACCCCGACGAATCTCACGCTCCCCCCTCAACCAAGACACATCTAGAAGAACCCTGTCAGGGCTGACAATAGGCTCTAAAAATACCCTGATGGCAGACAGGATTTCCCAGGAACATCGTAAGTTCTGTCCAGCGGAAGTTATAAATACTAAATAATGTTAATTCGGAGTCATTAGTCATCCAGGGACAGCCTTGTCCTTTGTGGCGACAAGGGATGTTTTTCCAGATTCGTAATTTATTGTTCTTTACAGTTAAATCCAGCTACAGGCAAAGAAAGGAAAAATGAAAATAGCAGGGTCCCCTGGAGCCACTGAGAGCCGGGGCCAGGCGGTGCCTGGACCACCTCTGTCCTGGCCCCCAGCCTGGGGGCAGCCACTGCCTTTGCCCTCACCTGCCCCAACCCATCAGCAGCCCTGACTCGGGCTCCCCCAGGTCTCAGAGCTGTGCTTGAACTCCCCAAAAGGCCAGTCCTGGTCTGCCTCCTAAGTGAGGCTCTACTTCCTGCACGTGGCTCTGACCCCTGGCCACAGGGGACCTGAAGCCTCCTCCTGCCTTCCTGACCCCCCTGACATCTGCCACCCCTAACCCAGTCCTCCGCGTAAAAGCCCTATGGCTGCCCAGGGCCCAGCAGGATTCACACGCTCCCGCCCTCTAGCCTCTGCCCGCCAGCTCCTTGCAGACCTCTGCCCAGCGCCCTGTCCCCCTCCTCCCCGCCCTTACGCTCCCAGCCGGGGCTCTGGGCTCTCCCCTCCTCAGACTGTCCCCACTGGGGTCCTATAGCCTCCTGGTGTGGCCACCCCTGCACCCGGGGCCCAGCACAAAATTGGACACCCTTGGTCCCCCAGGGACACAATGGCTAGTGCAGCAGCCTCTCCAGGGGAATTCAGAGGCTGCCTGCCACCACCTGGGGAGACATGGGGGCTGCAGGATCAGGACCACACAGTCCCAGCCCCCCTCCAACACTGGGACAGGCATGGGTCAGTTAAGAGCAGAGCAGCCAGGTGGTCAAGAAAGGGTGGCCCACATCCCAGCACCCTGGGCGGGGCAGTGGGGGCTAATGGCCCTGGGGACGTGTGCCACATGCGGGGTGCGTGGGAATACCAGTGCAAAGGTCCCAGAAAAAGAAAAACAGCCACAAACCAAAGGGCAGCGTTCCACTGAGCAGAGGGCTCAGCAGGTAGCTGGTGCCCAGTGTGGCAGGAGACTGTAGGTGCTGGGACCTCCCAAGGCCACTGGGCTCGGGCAGGCGAGCGCCAGGTGGGGACACTGGGCTAGAGGAGGCAGCGATAACGAAGCAAGGGGGTAATCCCGCCTCTGGGGGAATTCTCACCCCTGTGGTGGCCAGGCAGGACTTCGGGTCAGGGTGATGGCCGTGAGGGGACAAAGCCCGGGGGCAGGCAGGGCTGCACATGCATCACTCATGCCAGGGGTTCCCAGGAGAAGCCCACTCAGGTTCAAGGGGAACAGCAGAGACCCCCTTCTCACGGGAGGAGGATCCCTGCCCCTGTGCCCAGGGAACGAATTCTGAGTTTCTGCTTCCTCTCTGGGCCCCTTCACAGGGTAGCCCAGGCACAAGCGATGGGCGTGGGATAAAGGGATGACCCTCCATTTCCCACGAGGGGCCAGAGCCTGTGTACCGGGCGCAGGTGCAAAAGGTGGACGGGCAGGCACGGCAGGGGGCCGCCCACCTCCCCACCGCTCGGAGCGGTGGCCCCGCCAGCTCACAGCCGCCCCCCACCCTCCAGAAAACGGCCCTGGGCAGGGGGAGCCAGGACCTGCCTCACGACGTGTACCTGGAGACAGACGATGCCCACCACGCGGGGGCAGCCACGGCCAGGGACAGATGGACAGGGGGCAGGGGGACCACCCCTTATCGGTGGTGGGACTGCCTCTGGGCTTTTCCTGCTCCGGAGGGCCCCCGACCCCCATGGGATCAGGCTGAGGCTGGTCTCCGAGACCGGCCGAGACCACCTCCTAGCTTGGCGTCCCCTGCCCCATCCTGCGTCCCGCGGGCCCTTCTCCTGAGAGCCCTCCCAGGGGGTCACCACACAGGGGTCTCATCTAAGGCTCTGCTTCCGGGAAACCTAGCCTAACAGGTCCCAGGAGTTGGAATAAAGCCCGAGGGAACCAGGGCTGCATTCAGGACCAGGTGTCCCAGCACAGACTCCTCCTGACCTTGGGGCTCCCAGCCCCGTTCTCTGCCAGCTTCATGCACAAGTCATATTCGAGGCCCCCTGCACCCAGGGTCCAGAGCTGAGGGCTGCTGAGTCCTCCCACCACCCCAGGTCATGAGTCGAACTGTCGCCACAAAATTTACATTGAAATCCTAAGCCCTGTATCTCAGAATGTGACCTTATTTGGAAATAGGGTGTGGCCAGGTGGCCAGACGGCATCCTGCCCATCCCACAGGTGAGGAGACTGAGGCCCAGAGCCTGGAAGGCAGGGGTCCCTCACCCAGGCCCGGGAGGGTCGGCAACAGTCCCCAGGGCTCCGCCCACTCTGGTCAAGGGGCCCAGGCTCTGCTGTGCCTCTGAGAGAAACAGCAGCAGCTCCCTGACCCCGGCTCTCGGGACTCACCCTGCTCGTTTCGGTCAGGCCGGTGCTGCGAGCTGAGACGTCCCCGTCTCAAGTCCACTTGCTGCGCGTCTGCCCGCCGTCCAGGCTGGCGCCGTCCAGATCGACTGCCACTAGAGCCACACGTGTGGTTTCAGTGTGCTAGTGGCCACGTGAGAAAGGAAAGAGAAGGGGCACGATTCATTTACGTAACGCGCTGTAGCCCCGTGATCCAGTGCTCGGCACACGGTCACACAGAAAGCGCAAATACGATCTTCCACATCCTTGGGCTCCACCTGGGCCTTTGTGATCCGTGTGTATTTCACACCGACCACGCAGCAGCCACGTGCGACTCTGGGCCACCGTGCTGGGCCGTGAGGTAGAGGCAGCTCCAGGGGGCTGGGCCCCTCACTCCTGTTTCCTGTTTCCACCCCCAAACCCAGGACAGCGTGAGCGCACACCATGGACGCTTGGGCGTATTAGCTGAACAAATGAGTGGCCCGTGGCTGAATGTGCAGCTGCCCAAGCTGGCCTCGAAGCCAGGGTCTGCGCCTGCGTGGGGTGGGGGGGCAGCCTGGCAGGGTGTGATTGGGGAGGGGGGGCGCCTCACCTGGCTCCAAGGTGCAGATGGGACACGACCTGGGCACAGGGAGCCAGGTGCGGGGGAGGGAGCTGGCCCTGCCCCCCTTTGCTGGAGGTGTGGGAGAGGAGGAGGGGACGGGGAGCCGGGGCCCCTGGGTCCCCTCCATGACACTGGGGACGGGAGGCAGGACCTGGTGGCGTGGCTCCATCCCAAACCCCGGCCAGCCAGACTGCGGGGTTAGTTTCCTCCCCAAAGAGGGAGGCTGACACAGGGTTTGCAGACAAGACCTCTGAGGACAGAAACCCCCCGTGCAGCCCCGCCAAAGTGCCCTTGTCAGTGACATGGGGTGGGTTTTCCACGCAGTCTCCTGGCGGACACCCCAGAGTGGTCCAGCCACCTGGGTGGGGTGGGGGTCGTGCCAGCTCTGCTGCCAGGCCGAGGTGTCTGCTGATGCCCCCAGGGAAGGAAGGGCCTGACGGGCAGCCAGAGGCCAGGCGAGGGGAGACACATTTTCCGGTGAGAGCTCTACAGGCAGGGCTGCCGGAGGCCCGGCTGATGAGAGGAAGGGGCCCCTGTACCCCCGCCTGCTCTGCCTCTTTGCATGGTGGTCAGTCACAGCCACGGGATGGGGACGCAGGGCCTCTGCCCAGGGGGGTCCGGGCCAGGAGCCAGTGTCACATGTGCCCCCCCAGGGCCCTGGTCAGCTCCAGGCTCCAGAAACAGGCCATGGGTTCCTCACCCATTGCTCACCACCCACATGGGGCTGAGCAAGCCGGGCTGCAGAGAGGATGAGGATGAGGGCTGCTTGAAGGGAGGAATGAACGGATGGAGGCGCTCAGGGCCCCAGGGAAGCACCTGCTCCGTCCCATGGAGCCAACAGGTCCTGCCGTCCAGGCCCAGCGTGTGCCTCAACAACGGGGCCAGCAGCTGGACAGTGGTGAGCCCAGGCCACCAGCCCTGGCCCCACACATCCTCCAAACAACCAGCAGCAAAGCCTGGCTGCACCATCCCCACCCCTACACGTAACACGTCATCAGGGAGGGGCAGGTGCAGGCTGGTCAGGAGCGAGGACCCAGGCCACAGCCCACAGGTCCTTCCCAGCTCTGCACACCCTGGCTGTGCGGCCTTGGGGGAGTCACTTAACCTCTCTGTGCCTCCGAGCAGCCCTGCTTGTTACTGCAGAGATCAGAAGCCCTCCCAGGCTTTCAGCGGGGGCTGGACAGAGCACAGGCAGGGGCTGGCCACGTGGGGACATCTCCTGGACACTCACTTCGTGCAGAACACCAAGCTTCCAAACGAGGTACTCATCCAACTGCCACTTCTCGGGTCCGTTTTCCCGGGGCTGACGCGTGGGCGTTGTGCTGGAGGGGTGAGGTGGAAGAGGGCTGGTGGCGAGGGCCGATGAGTCCACGTGGCGGCCACGTCACCCACGCTGCCCGTTCACCTTCCCGGCAGCCCCGTTCCATGCACGAGGGCACAGAGGCCCAAGGCTCGGGCTGACATGCCCGAGGCCCCCAGCACCAGGTGTCCCCTGGGCTCTAGGTAATGTGTGGGCACACGGCAGGCACATTTGGGTGGCCTGTGGGCGGTCTCACCCATGGCAGACTCGGGGCACCGTGAAAAGGAGGGGAGCCTTGGGGAGGCCGGGCCCCTCCTAGCAGCCCAGCACCGCCCTTCTGGCCCCTTCCAGCCAGGCTCTCGGACACATGGGGCCACCAGCCAGCCAGCAGAACTGGACACAGGGGGCCAGTGACGAGCAGCAGGGCTCCTCCCCGCAGCCACAGGAACAGTGGCTGCCAGAAGGCTGAAAAAAGGTCTATTGACTGGAACATTCTCTCTGAAACTCCTGAGCCAGGCTGGGGTTTGTCACTGTCCTGAGGAATCACGAACCCCAGGTGTGAGGGTCCTGGACCCTGGAAATGGGCTGTGCTGGCTCCTCCCCTCCACCCTCACCTCACCTGCCCCTTGGTTCACGTGCCTCAAGGTCAAGGGGAGCAGCAGAGAACCCCCGGGGAAGGAGGTCTCAGGTGCTAGGCCGTGTGTCTCGGGAAGGTCTGGCTGCCCCGGGTTAGGGTGGCCCGAGGATTCTGGGGCCCGAGGGAGGCAGTGGGGGTGAGACCTGGCCAGGCCGATGGGGGCATACGGTCTGTGCCCGAGGGAGCGAGACTCGGGAAGTCCCGGGCCGAGAAGTCAGCTTGGACCCTTGCTGGCAGAGGCTGACATTTCCTCAGTTACTAGTTCCACCAGAAATATTTACAAGTGCCCGTCATGTGCTGTGTTAGTGTCCTGGGCAGCTGGAGCAAAGGACCACCAACTGGGCAGCTGACAGCAACAAAAATTCACTCTCTCACAGCCTGGAGACCAGAAGTATGAAATCAGGGCCTCAGCAGGGCTGCGCCCCTCTCCAGGGGCTGCCGGGGAGGGTCCTTCCCCCCTCCCAGCTCCTGGTGCAGCGGGCAGTCCCTGCGTCCCTGGGCTTGTGGCCGCATCACTCCGATCTCCACCTCGGTTGGCCCTTGGCTTCTCCCTGTGTCTCTCGTGGACGTCTTCTTTTAAGGACACTGGTCATTGGATCAGGGCCACCCTTGTGACCTCATCTTGACTCCATCACATCTGCAAAGACCCTATTTCCAAAGGAGGTCACATGCACAGGTTCTGGGGGTCAGGACCCCAACATACCTCCTGGGGACACAGTTCACCCTCAACAGCTGCCAGTCCTGCTGTGTTCTGAGGGGGAGGCTGTGAGGAAGGCGGAACCCCTCCCCTCCTGGAGCCAATGCTTGAGTGGGGGCAAGACCGACAAGGTGGGGAACAGCCGCTTGGCAGGTGCAAAGGCCCTGAGGCAGGTGCAAAGACCCTGAAGCAGGTGCCCAGCTGGCGGGAAGAGAGAGAGGGGAGGGGGCAGGAGAGGAAAACAGAGGGTGAGGGGCCAGTGCCAGCCTCTCGGCTTCTCCTCCGAGTGAAGTGGGGGCTGAGGGGGCGGAGGCGAGGGTCTCAACCTTCCATTACGGGGCCTCTGCTGTGGGGCGGGGCAAAGGCTACAGCGAGGTGATCTGTGCACAGAGCAGGAGGCGGGGCAGCCCGTGAACCCCACCCCCTGACCACGGAACCGGACAGAGAAGGGATTTAAGCACCACCCGTGGGAAGACTCAGCACAGTTCTCACCACACACACAGCCATGGGCTAGCGAAGCATCTCAAGGACCACTGCAGGTGAGACTGGGACACCCCACAGACCCACAAGTCACTGGGCCTTGGAGAGAGGGGTCCCCAAAGCTGGGGAGCGGTCAGGGCAGTGGCCTCCTTCATTCGTGCGTTCACCCCAGCCCTGGGCTACTTGGGCCTGGAGGGTGAGAGGGGTCCATCCGCGTCTTCCCAGGGCTCACGGGAAAGCAGGTGATACACCTGCCTCTGCTGTGCTGCCCAGTAAGGATGGGGGACCCCCATGCACCTGTTCCCCCACAGCCCACACAGCCGCCTCAGACTCCTGGGCTCTGAGCAGCAAGATGCAGCTGCCTCTGCAGGGGCCTCGCTCTGGCCCAGGCCGTCTGGGCCTCACTGACAGACCCCTCCAGCTCCCACCCCAGTGTGGTGCCGGCGGCGAATGACACCCAGGTGCCACGTAGGAAGACCCAGAGCAGGGTCCGGACGTCTGGAGCCCCACATGGACACAGCACGTCTCCCAAAGGACGCGGTCTACACGCTGGGTCAGCGGGTTGTCCTCCTCCAGTCAGCTCCCTGGCGCCAGCTATGGACCCCGAGGCCGGGCAGCTGGCGAGGCGCCCAGCAGCTCGCTGGCACTCACTGACCAGCACACACTCCACCCCGACGGCCCTCCCTAGAAGGCACGGATGGCAGCAGTGAGTCCTAAGAAGCATCTCCAAGCCAAGAACCCGAGGGGGCCTGTGCAGCAGGAAGGGGCCCTGGACCCACGAGCGCCCGGATCCCGCGCTCACTCAGAAGGCTCTGCCTTCAGAAGGACCAGGATGGGTTTCTCCAAGTCCTCTTGTCCTCTAAAGAGGAGGTCTTTGCTCCTGCCTTTGATCTTCCATAAAGCCCTGCGGCTTCTGCTTCGTGTCGGCCGTGACATTGACAATTGTTTATTAGTTCTAAAATAGCTGAAATTCATGTCAAACATTCCGCATGTTAGAAAAATGTTTATGAAGTGTTATCATGGTTTATGTAACAGTGCGTGTTTGGGAAAGCAACATAGGATGTAAGGACCACACAGGCCTCGGGCCTCAGTCCCAGGCCATGCCTGCCTGGGCAAGGAAGGGTCCCACTCCGCCCCGGAGGATCTCACTGCTTCTCAGGGTCAGGGAACTGTCCCCCGGTGCCCCGGCCACCCACCAGTGTCAGGGTCAAGGGAGGGCAGTGTCCACCACCTCCACCTCTAGGGCATTACTTAAGCCTCCAGGGGTCTCTCCCACCAGACTGACTCCCCAGCCCCAGTCTAAGGGTGAGGACACTCTCCTGTTTGTCTCCCCAGATTTTGAAGTGTCCACTTCTTAGCCACTAGATGGACCTTTCTTTGGTGGCCATTCCTGTCTGTTCTGGGACACAGGTGCCAGCACAGTCCACCTGGTTTGGGACTAGAAGTCTGGGCTTAGTCACAGGCAAGCTCTGAGTCTGCCAACCACTCAGCCCACAACCCTGGACAGCTCACTTCACATCTCTGAGCTTCACCTGTCTTACCTTCAAATTGGGATCAATACCCACAAGAATGGCTAAAATTAAAAGGACTGACAGGGACTTCCCTGGTGGTCCAGTGGTTGAGACTCCATGCTCCCAACACAGGGGGCACGGGGTCAATCCCTGGTCAGGGAACTAAGATCCCGCAGGCCACACCGAGGAGCCAAAAAAAAAGGACTGACTGACAACACTGTGTGGGAAAGATTGGAACAGCAGCTGGACTCTCATACCTGCTGGCAGGAACGCAAAACGGAGCGACCGCTGCTGACACAGTGTGGCTGTTTCTTACAGTTAACTACGTGCCATATGACCCGACGTGTCATCCATCCACTCCTGGGTGTTTGCCCATAGAAAGGAGAACCTCCACTCACGCAAAGCCTGCACAAACAGCAGCTCCATTCACCAAATGTGCATCCACGGGGAGCAGACACACAAGCGTGGCCCATCCACTAGAGGGGACTCTGCTCAGCAAACAGAGTGACCGCTGCGAAGGGGACGGGTCGGGTACGCCTCAAACGCCAGACTCCAACCAGAAGAGACTGCCCGCGGTGGGGCTGCATTCACCTCCGGTGGCAGAACGTAGCCTGGCAACTTCGTTGGGGGGCAGGAGGGGGTGAGATTCCCCAGAAAGAGGCCAGAGGCAGCCTGCCCGTCTGGGGAAAGCCCTGAGCTGCGATCTGGGGGTCACATGGTTGGAGGTGTTCATCAAAACTCATCAAACTGAATGTTTCAGGCTGTGTGATGCCTTCAAAAAACACCTGCCAGGAGTTAATGCCCAAGAAAAGTAATTACTGTTCAACAAGATGTCCTTCGACTGGGAAGAAAATGTGTCTCCATCCTGAGCAAAATACCCGAAAGACGGATGACAGGAACCCAGATGCACATACACGAGCGGTCACAGCAGCACTTTTCACGGTAGCCGCAGGTGGGAGCAGCCTGTGTCCATCAAGGGTTGATGGATAAACTAGATGTGGTCCATCCATACAATGGACTATCAGCCAGTCATAAAAAGGAATGAAGCACCAACACCCACTACCTCATGGATGAACCTCAAAAACATGATGCCGAGTGAGCACAACCAGACATGAGCCACCACGTACTGTAGGACCCCATTTACATGAAACATCCAGAACAGGCACATCCATCAAGACAGAAAGCAGGGCTTCCCTGGTGGCGCAGTGGTTGAGGGTCCGCCTGCCAATGCGGGGGACATGGGTTCGTGTCCCGGTCCAGGAAGATCCCACGTGCCACGGAGCAGCTGGGCCCGTGAGCCATGGCCGTTGAGCCTGCGCGTCCGGAGCCTGTGCTCCGCAACGGGAGAGGCCGCAGCGGTGGGAGGCCCGCGTACCGCAAAAAAAAAAAACAAAACCAAACAAACAAAAAAAGACAGAAAGCAGATTGGTAGTCACCAGGGGCTGACGAAGGAGAGCAGGGGGTGACTGCTTAATGGACATGGGGTCTCCTTTTGAAGAGATAAAAATGTTTGGGAACTAGATAGAGGTGAAGGTTGCACAACATTGTGAATGTACTAAACGCCCCTGAATTGTTCGCTTTAAAATGGTTAATTTGAGATCATGAGAATTTCACCTTAATTTTAAGAATTAAAATAAAACCTGATCAGGACTTCCGTAGGGGCACAGTGGTTAAGAATCCGTCTGCCAATGCAGGGGACACGGGTTCAAGCCCTGGTCTGGGAAGATCCCACATGCCACAGAGCAACTAAGCCCGTGCACCACAACTACTGAGCCTGCGCTCTAGAACCGCGAGCCACAACAACTGAGCCCGCGTGCCACAACTACTGAATCCCGCGCGCCTAGAGCCCGTGCTCCACAACAAGAGAAGCCACCTCAATGAGAGGCCCGCGCACCACAACGAAGAGTAGCCTCCGCTCGTTGCAACTAGAGAAAGCCCATGTGCAGCAACGAAGACCCAACGCAGCCAAAAATAAATAAATTTATTAAAAAATAAACATAAAACGTGATCAAAGTTTAGAAGAGCCTAACCGTGGGTGTGCAGTGTTCCGGGTACACACGGCCGGCAGAGCTCACACACCCCATCAACCAGCAAACCCCGGGGGGCGGGGTGGGGAGCAAAGGCACAGCCGGACAAGAGAAGCAATTCACCCGACAACCCCTCACTTGACCTCGTGCTCTCTCAGTGCCCACCCTGGGCAGCTCCCAGTGAAGGAGAGCCCATGCAAGGGCTGGGGGATGGCCACCCCGACTCCCCACCACCACAGTACCTTCAGGGACCCCCTAATTTGCTCTTTTGTACAAGGTCATTCAAGCTGTTCAATCAATAAAATAAAGACTTAAATTCTGCGCCCCAGAGAGTCTACCATCTGACAAGGAGCACAAGGTAGCCACAAAAATCCCCTTCTGGAAGGAGCTGGGGTACAAGCAAGTCCTCAGAGCATCCCGGCCACACCAGAGCCAGGGGACCTGGGCTTGTTGGAGGCCCAGTTGCTGCTGCTGGGCCCCAGCCCTGAACATGCAGTGCCCACCCCCCCGCCGGGCCTGTGAATGTTTGGAAAACCGCTACACCCCTCGTCCTGTCACTGTGCCCTCCAAACCTCCAGAGGATGAGGCTCCTAGCCGCCCCAGAGGGGCTGCCAGAGGCTAGCGGCATGCGTCGGAGGCACCTCGCCCCCAGGACCCTGAGACCGGCAGGGACAGAGACCTTGATCTCCATTCCCATGTCCTCATTATTTAACATTTTTTAAGGCCCTAACATTCTGACTTTTAATATTTTCAACTCTCGTTTCTCGTAAAACAACAATATTAGTATTTCTGTAAAGACACATGGCCCATTAATGTATCTTTATGATGTGTGCGGGATCCGTGGTGTGTGGGCCATGGCTTTCCAACCTCACACTCCGGCCCACGAGGCCTCATTACAGCATCTCTGTCGACACAGGCTCCCTTGCGCACTGCAGGAAGATGCAGTTTTATTACCCGCTAGGTGCCGGTGGACAGCCCAGCTCAGGGCTGTGATCACTCCCATCACAGACACCTCCCCGCCCCCGCTCCTCTCCTGAAAGCTCGGATCAAGTCATCCCGCCCTACAGCGACTTACAGTTCCCATTACGCGCTCCTATAAATTCCCGCAGCTCAAGGAAGCCAGGGCCGCTGTGCGCAGACACACAGCGTCCGGGAGCGCTGCCATCGTGGTCCGGGCTGTTTATATCTGGGGACAAGTAAGCAGAAAAACGAGTTTTCAGCTTCCTGGAGGCCCAGAACTGCTGGCCTGGCTCCTCACGGGCGTCACAGCTCTGGTGACCAGGACGCCATGTCCAGGGGCAGAACCGCCTTCGCTGCCAGCCTTGCTCCCTAAGCCCATGGCCTACCTGGCCACAAGGCTGAGGGGTCAGTGCCCTTCTCAGCTGCTGACCCCCAAAATGGCAGCAAGCAAAGCAATCTCAAGAGTGCACGTTTGGGAGGTCTCAGTGGGCCAGGCAACGCCCAAGCTCCCCAACACGGGCAGTTCTCCCATTGAATGCCCACACCCGCCAGGAGGCAGACACCCCAGAAGCCACCATTGTCCCCAAAAGGAAGCTGAGGTGGGTAACAGTCCAGGGCACCAGGTTTGGCCCCAGGCCCCTCTGCCCCCCTCCCCAGAGCTTCCACCCCGCGGCCAGCGAAGGCTGTGTCAGGAGGATGTGGGAGATTCAGTGAAATCCCAACCAAAATCCCAGAAAGTTATTTTGTGGATATTGACAAACTGATTCTAACGTTCACATGGAGAAGAGGCAAGAGACCCAGAATGGTCAACACAATATTGAAGGAGAAGAACAAGGTCGGAGGGCTGACTACCCGACTTCAAGACTTACTAAAAAGCTATAGTAATGAAGACAGTGTGCTACTGTGGAAAGAATAGACACATAGATCAATGGAACAGAACAGGGAGCCCAGAAATAGACCCACACAAATACCGTCAACTGACCTTGGACAAAGGGCCAAAAGCAATACAATGGAGCAAAGACAGTCCCTTCAACAAATGGTGCTGGAACCACTGGACACCCATCCACAAGCAAAAGATGAATCTAGACACAGACCCTACACCCTTCACGGGAATTAACTCGAAATGCATCATAGACCTAAATGTAAAGTACAAACTGTAAAACTCCAAGAAGATAACAGGAGAAAACCTAGATGACTTGGGCCTGGTGATGCCTTTTCAGATACAACACCAAAGGCACGATCCATAAAAGAGAAAATTGATAGGCTGAACTTCATTAAAACTAAAAACATCTGTTCTACAAAAGACAACTTCAAGAGAAAAAGACAAGCCACAGACTGGGAGAAAATATTTGCAAAAGACACATCTGATAAAGGACTGTTAACCAAAATATACAAAGAACTCTTAAAACTCAGTAAGAAAACAAACAACCCAACTGGAACTGGGCCAAAGACCTAAACAGGTATCTCAGCAAAGAAGCTTTACAGATGGCAAATAAGCACATGAAAAGATGCTTCCCATCAGATGTCACCAGGGAAGTGCAAATTAAAACAATGAGATATCACTATATCACTCTCAGAATGGCCAAAATCCAGAACACTGGCAACACCAAATGCTGGTGAGGATGTGGAGCAACAGGAACTCTCATTCACTGTTGGTGGGGTTGTGAAATGGTGCAGCCACTTTGGAAGACAGTTTGACAGTTTCTTACAAAACGAATCATACTCTTACCATGTGAACTAGCAATTGTGTTCCTTGGTATTTACCCCAAAAGAATGAAAACTTATGTCTACATAAAAGCCCGCACACAGATGTTTAAAGCAGCTGTATTCATAGTTGCCAAAACTTGGAAGCAACCAAGATGTCCTTCAGCAGGTGATGGATGAAAAAACTGTGGTGCATCCAGACAGTGGAATATTATTCAGCCCTGAAAAGAAATGAGTTATTAAACCATGAAAAGACATGGAGGAACCTTAAATGCATCTAACTAAGTGAAAGAAGCCAATCTGAAAAGGCTACAGACTGTGTGATTTCAATTCTATGACATTCTGGAAAAAAACAAAATTATGTAGACAGTAAAAAGATCAGTGGCTGCCAGGGCTTGAGGAAGAGGGATGAAGAGATAAAGCACAGAGGATTTGGGGGGCAGTAAAAATACTCTGTATGATACTGTAGTGGTGGATACAAATGTCCAAACCCATAGAAAGTACGTCACCAAGAGTGATCCCTAATGTAAACTGTGGACCCTGGGTGGTGATGAGGTGTCAATGTAGGTTCATCGGTTGTAACAAATGCACCATCTGGTGGGGGGTATGGTTAATGGGGGAGGCTGTGAACATGGGGGGCAGGGGGTATATTATGGGAAATCTCTGTACCTCGCTCTCAATTTTTTTTGTAAATTAAATTTTTTTTTAAAGAATAAAATCTTTATGTTAAAACAAACAAACAAAACACTATTCAGAGGTGAGCTATATAAGATACTGAGATTTTATTTTCCCTTTTTGCACAATTTTTGAGCACTCTGCGGTGAATGGTTGTCTTTTTTTTTTTTCATTCTATATTCTTATCAGTACATAATTCCCAAACGGATCAGCCTTTGTCTACATCTCTTCTCAATCCAGCCGAGGCCTCTGGGAGACCTCCCACTGGGCCACCCGGCTGCACCCCTCTCCCTGGTGACCCCGTGGGGACCCCTCTCTAGAGCCCAGCCCCGCACTCCCTTGGCTGACGCCCTGTTTGCTACAACACAGACCCTGCAGTCTGCCTAGGGAGCCCTCCTCGCCCATAAGAACTCGAGTCCACCTTAATGCCTGGCAACAAGCGCCTAGGTAGATGCTTCCAGGCTTGAAGTCACGGTCTTGGGAACGCAGACTTTGCTCCACCGCCCTCCAGCCTCCAGAGTCACTGAGGAGAATTCTGAAGCCCTGCTGTGTCCTGATCCCTGCCTAGGACCTCTCCTTCCTTTCTGGAAGCTTCCAGGATTGCCTCTTCGCGCCAGGTGCTTGGAAGCGTTGCCCCAAGATGCCCAGTTGCGGGGCTTGCCCATCGCACAGTTCTGGCCCCTCAAGGTCCTTTCCTTGTGGACACGTGCATCCTTCCCTTTGGGGAAATTTTCTTATATTATTCCTTCAGCTGTGGACAAAATCTGCCAAGGTTGGAATCACTTTGGGATCGCCCTGTTCATACATCTGTTTAAGAAATGTGTGTGTATGATCCAGCAATCCCACTCCTGGGCATATATCTGGAGAACATTCTAATTTGAAAAGATACACACACCCCAGTGTTCACTGCAGCGCTATTTACAATAGTCAAGACATGGAAGCAACCTAATGTCCATCAACAGATGAATGGATAAAGAAGATTGGGTACATATATACAATGGAATACTACTCAGACATAAAAAAGAACGAAATAATGCCATTTGCAGCAACATGGATGGACCTAGAGATGATCATACTAAGTGAAGTAAGTCAGACAAAGACAAACATCATATGATATCACTTACATGTGGAATCTAAAAAAATTATACAAATGAACTTATTTACAAAACGGAAACAGACTCACAGACATAGAAAACAAACTTATGGTTACCAAAGAGAAAAGAGGGGGAGAGATAAATTAGGAGTTTGGGATTAGCAGATACACACTACTATATACAAAATTGATAAACAACAAGTTCCTACTGTATAGCACAGGGAACTACATTCAATATCTCGTAATAAACTATAATGGAAAAAACGCTTAAAAAAAAAAGGAAATGAGGGCTTCCCTGGTGGCGCAGTGGTTGAGAGTCCGCCTGCCGATGCAGGGGACACGGGTTCGTGCCCCAGTCCGGGAAGATCCCACATGCCGCGGAGCGGCTGGGCCCGTGAGCCATGGCTGCTGAGCCTGCGCGTCCGGAGCCTGTGCTTCGCAACGGGAGAGGCCAAAACAATGAGAGGCCCACATACCGCAAAAAAAAAAAAAAAAAGGAAATGTGTGTGGAGCACCCACCACGTGCCCAGTGGTGGGACAAGGAGATGGCATCCTGAAGTTACCCGGACCATCAATAGGCCACTGAGACCTGCACCGTGTGAGCCTGTGAGAGAAGGGCCTGACCCAATCTGCAGTCCAGGAGGGCTGCCCTGAGGAGGTGGTGCTTGGACCAAGACCTCAAGGATGCCCAGGAGTTGGCTAGACGGAGGGGGAGAGCTGGCCACAGAGGATTCCCGTCAGGTGGGCATCAGTGGGCCCGTCCAGGAGGGATCAGACCTCAAGGCTCTGAGGGGGCTGCTGGCTGGCTGGGCTGAAGAAGCAGGAGTTTGGCCCAGAGAGGCATTAGCAACAGGCGGAGAAGAGGGCGGGCCCCACGGAGGGGACAGCCCACACGGGCCGGCCCTGGGCTGCGCGCCTAAACTACCCCATCCTTAGATCAATCTGGAGAGGCGGAGTGGGGCCAGCCTCTCTGCAGATTAGCAAAGGGCTCACTGCCCCGAGGGGCCTGCAGCCGATTCCACCCTGAGTCCGTACAACCTTGAGAGCAGGCACCTCCTTCCCCTCACCCTTGTCCTGTCTTTATTTCAAATGTTGATAATTTGTCCATCATGGGATTTCTTTCCTATGAATTTTGATCTTTTAAAATAGTGTATCAAAATATCATTGGCTGGGCTTCCCTGGTGGCGCAGTGGTGGAGAGTCCGCCTGCCGATGCAGGGACACGGGTTCGTGCCCCGGTCCGGGAGGATCCCACATGCCGCGGAGCGGCTGGGCCCGTGAGCCATGGCCACTGAGCCTGCGCGTCCAGAGCCTGTGCTCCGCAACGGGAGAGGCCACAACAGTGAGAGGCCCGCGTACCGCAAAAAAATATATATATATATCATTGGCCATTTCTTTAAAAACTAAACATGCAACTGCTATACGAACCAGCCATTGCATCTTGGGCTTATATCCCAGAGCAATGAAAACTTGTGTTCAGGACTTCCCTGGTGGCTCAGTGGTTAAGAATCCACCTGCCAATGCAGGGGACATGGGTTCGATCCCTGGTCCTGGAAGATCCCACATGCCGCAGAGCAACTAAGCCCATGTGTCACAACTACTGAGCCCGCGTGCCACAACTACTGAAGCCTGCGCACCTAGAGCCCGTGCTCCGCAACAAGAGAAGCCACCGCAGTGAGAAGCCCACGCACCTCAACGAAGAGTAGCCCCCGCTCGCCGCAACTAGAGAAAGCCCACGTGCAACAGTGAAGACCCAACACAGCCATAAATAAATAAATAAATAAAAGAAAATTTGTTCACAGATACTTATGTGTGGTCACCCACACAGGGCCCAGACGTCCTTCAAGGGGGAATAAATGGACACGTGCGGCCTGTCCACACTGCAGAGCTCCATCGTGCAGTGGTAAAGAGGAAGAAGCCGCTGCATAAGTGCCAGTGACTCAGGAGGACCTCAGGGCGTTACGCTGGATGCAAAAGCTAGTCCCAGAAGGTCACACACAGTAGGATCCCATTTATAGAGTATTTTTGGAATAACAGATTCTAGAAATGGAGAACAGATTAGTGGCTGCCAGGGCTTAGGGACAGGGGCCGGAGGGAGGGGGTGTGTTTATAAAAGGACAAGCGTAAGGTCACAAAGGGTGCTGGGAATGTTCTCTGTCTCAGCTTTGGTGGTGGGTCCAGGAAACTACAGAGGAGATAAAACCATGCAGAATTTAAGACACACACCAGTGCAGGTAACGTATCACCAATGAAGGCAGCCATGCCTTCCATGTAAAGGGCACACAGGACCTCTCTGCATTATTTCTTACAGCTGCATGTGACTCCACAACCATCTTGATAAAAATTTCATTAAAGCAAAACCCAGAAATGTATGTTACGTCTCTTGTTTGCTGAGCTTGTGGTGTGCCTTAAGTTTTGCACCCTCTCCTCACCCAGATCCAGCCCTGGTGGGACCGTGGGACCACACAGATGCCCCTCCTCTCCTCCTGACCCAGACCTATGCAGGCCCAGCTGGATCCTTCGCCAGGTCTCCTGCGCAGCCCAGCTCAGAGCCAGGGTGCAGCCCTTCAGCCTGGAGCACGTGGGCATGGAGCCCACTCCACAAGCCCACTTCTCATCTTCCTGCAAGAATCAGTTGCACCCAGACTCAGGGAAGATGGCCCTCCAGCGCTTTGCCGCAGTTGAAAAATAAAACCAATCTCAGAAATGGAAGCAATGTGAAAGTCTATGAGTAGAAATGGCTAAATTCAGTGAGGTCACTCGCAGGGAGGGATGCCCTGGAGCTGTCAGGATGGATGAGGGGGATCGGGCTTCTAAGACTCGCCTGATCCTACAAACTGCCTGAGCTTTGCTAAAACTAGACTCCCCGGCTTCACCTCTGACCTGCTGGCTCCGAGTCTCCACACCAGCCTGGACATAGATCCATCCATCCATCCATCCATCTATCCATCCGCCTATCTGTCCATCTTTCCTTCTATCCACCCATCCGTCTATCCATCCATCTAACTGTCCATCTACCTCTCTATCCGTCTATCCATCCGTCTATCCATCCACCTCTGTATCCATCTACCTCTCAATCCATCTATCCACAGATGCATCTATGTCTCCGTCATTCTGTCTACCTGTTCCATCTGTCTGTCTACCATCTATCATCTCTTGACCTTCCTTCCATGCACTACAATAGACACAGAAAAATTTGTTTTCAATAAGGACCCCAGATGACTCCAACATCAGGATGTGCAAAACATGCTGCGCTAAAGACTGTGTGTGCTTCTCATTAGCTGTGCTAAAATGCACAGGTAAGTGGTTACACAGAGAAAGATCTGGCAAGAAACAGTCAGCCCAAGCACAGGTTACCCTGGGAAGGGGACGAGAGGTGACAATAAAAAGAGACTTTGGTCTTGTTTGTAGTGTTTTACTGCTTTGCAAGGTGGGTCATCCTTACAGTTCTTGTGTTATCAAAAGGAATTTTAAAAATAGGGTGCCAAGTGTTGAGGCCAAGTGGAGGGAGGGCTGGGGGTGCCTCACCCTCTCCCTCCCCCAAGAAATCCCAGGCACCCTTCACCCTCCCAACTGCCCAGGCCAGGCCTACCGCCAGCCGCCCCTCCCCCAGCCAGGTCATCCAGAGCCTGTCTGCAGTGAGGGTGGGGACCGCAGCCCCAGACATCACAGAAGCCCCACCACCACAGGGCCATACTAATAGGTGACCCATTTATCTGGGGGCCAGTGCCCTGCACCCGGCTCCCCACACCACCCTCCCACCCCATCCATCAATCCAGTAACCCAAACAGCAGGCAGAACAGGCCCGGCTTTTGAAGGTACATTTGCAAAAGCCTTTGAAGCCTTATCTCCGACCCCTCCCAGCACAGGGATAAAAGCGCAGGAGAACGCCTCACCTCTGGGCCAGCATTTTGCCTCCAGCTGTCTGCTGGGGAAGCTGGGCCAGGGGCCCGGGAGCCCTGGTTCGCAGCTCCAGCCCCCAGGGGTGAGAGGAGAGCTGTCTGGTGCAGAGAACCCCTGCGCTGTGTTCTGGGAGCTGCTCCTGACTCCCTGCTCCCCTGGCAGGGACGGCCCTACCTGCTCCAGCCTCGATCTCAAGCTGGAGACTGGGTGGCCATGGAGCAGCCCCCGAGCTCCGACACCTGAGTTCCAACACGGCGGCAGTCTCCTGGACAACATGCCCTCCGAGGGGCGGGTGACGCTGGTTAGATCATCCCATTCCCTAGCTCCTAGCTCCCTAGGGCTTCAACTTTGAATGAATTCATGCATGATGTCAGGGTACAATCCCACCTAATCCTCACATCCACCTGCAAAGTGGGCATCTTTGTCTCTGGGTTACAGATGAGTAAACTGAGGCTCAGAGAGTGCTTCTGGGCGCCCGATTCTGCCAGCCAAAAGTCTCCTAAGCAGGAGGGAAGTGTTAGCATCAGGGTCACGACCATGTGTGCCCAGAGCCCAGGACAGAGCTCTGTAGATGGTGAGATGAAGAAATGAGTGAATGAGTGAACAAACGACTGGGCAGTAGCTGGGTACCTGCCCCCACCCCCAAACCCTCTCCCCAAACCCTCCCCCCAGTCCCCCACTCCAGACCCTCCCCCAGACCTACCCCCCAGACCCTCCCCCAGACTTACCCCCAGACCCTCCCCCAAGACCTCACCCCCAGACCCTCCCCCAGACCTGACCCCCCAGACTTCCCCCCAGACCTCCCGCCCAGACCCTCCCCCAGACCTCACCCCCAGACCTGACCCCAGACCTGACCCCCCAGACCTCCCCCCAGACCCTCCCCCAAGACCTCACCCCCAGACCCTCCCCCCAGACCCTCCCCCAGACCCTCCCCCAGACCTCACGCCTAGACCCTCCCCCAGACCCTCCTCCCAGACCTCCCCCAGACCCTCCCCCCAGACCCTCCCCCAGACCTCACCCCCAGACCTGATCCCCCAAACCTCCCCCCAGACCCTCCCCCAAGACCTCACCCCCAGACCCTCCCCCAGACCCTCCCCCAGACCCTCCCCCCGACGCCCCTCCTCAGGCTGGACGGTGCCCCCAGCTGCCCTTGCTCTTCCTTCCCCCTTCTTCCGCCCACGGCCCCAGAGGCAGAGAAGCTTTGCCTGCTGCTCCTAGAAGCTGCTGGTCTACCCAGTGGTGCCTGCGCCTGAGCCCTGGCCAGCTGCGGCTCTCCCGATGGCCCCTCAGTTGCGGCACAGCGGGACGGGCGCCCCAGACCTCACAGGGCGTTTTCCTGGGCTTTCGTGTCCAAAGAGCTGATCCAGCTTTCCCAGGCAGGGCCTTGGCGGCGGTCGGTCAGATGAACGGAGAAACTAAGGCCTGAACCAGGGTCCCCCAAGCTGCCGGCCTTGGGAAGGGACCACATCACCCCTCCCTGACCTCATGGACCCCGCCACCCCGCGGGCACTCTCCAACCACTCAGCTTCGCCCCCCTGTTCCCACCCTACGTCACCCTTCAGCCCTCTCCTCCCTCAGGTCTCAGCGGAGGCGTCCTGCTCTGCACCCGATCTCAGGGCGCCCTCACCCTGTCACAAACAGGCCTTTGCTTCCTTTTCCCCACGGCACTGGCACCAGCTCCAGCTCACGTGACCAGGGCGATCATGTATCACCAGGGCCCACACTCAGCGGGGCTCTGGAAAGAGGTGCCTCCCTCCTGTCACAGCCTGCAGACAGCGGTGCTCTGTGAACAGCCAGGCGGGACCTAAGGCTGCTGTGTCCTCCCAGCTCACCTGCACCAGGCTGGCCCCACCACTCCCAACCCACGTGGCCTGTATTAACACAGGAACGAATGTCATATGTTCGGTGTCCGCACACGTCTGGGGCGGAGGGGGTGAGCCGGAATGAAGCTGTGCACCCCCCATCTCCCCTGGCCCTGGGGATTACTGGTCCCTGCACAGTGGCGGCAGCAAGGGCAGGAGGTGTCACCTGGGAGTGTCAGGCTGATGTGGCCGTTGGCCTGGCTGGACAGTGAAGCTTTATTATCTTCGGGTCTGGGTGCCGGGCAGGTGTAGGGCTGCGAGAACAGCCAGCCCACCTGCCCCGGCAGGGTTTCTCAGGGGGCACGCACTGGGGCCCTGTGTGTTCTCCCCCACACCCACAGACTCTGGGCCCTGACAGGTCCTCAGGTCAAGGTCGCTTCCCCAGAACTGCAAGGCCCGTGGCTGCAGTGCATGAGCTCCTGGTCTCCCAGGGGCAGTGGGGACCGTCCCAGACTCCTGGATCAGCCCCCTGCCCGCTGCCCCTTTCCCGGGCTCACAGGCTGCCAGGCCCTCTGCGGCCCCCTGTGGGCTACCCCCCGACGATGGTGGGCAATGTCATCACCTCCATCTTCAAGGTTGGGGTGGGCCACACGGGAAGGGGTGGGAGTGAATACTGACTGTGCAGCCCAACCCTCCCCTGAGATGGGGGCTCCCCAAGCCCCCCACTATGTGGCCAGAAGAAGACAGACATGTTTCTTCCCCTCAGGGCTGCAGCACCCTGGGGGAGCAGGGCCTGTCACCTCTGACCTGCAGACAGGGTGCCTGGTGGTGGGTGCCAGGGTTGCCTTGGAGGCATAGGGGGGCTCGTCCTGGCAAGGCATCCAGGAGGGGCTCACCTGGGCATCTGAGCCAGGCTGTAGCACTAGGAACCTTATCAACAAAAGAGCAATGTTGATGGCGCACCAGCTGCATGCCTGACCTGTGTGAGTGCTGACTCTGACCAGGTCTCCATCTGGGGGTTCAGTCTAGGAGGAACTGAGCCCTGAAGGGGGGTATGGATCCCCGAGGGGACAGGTGGTCTGATGGGACCAGCAGAGCTTCCCAATGTCACAGCCAGACGCCTCCCAGACTCTCTTAGAAACAAGCACACCCACAGTCTCACCCACTTCAGAGGGTCTCAGACCCTCCGCCCCTACCTTGCAGACCATCATGGACCCCAGTCCAGGAGCCCCCAGGCCAGACATGAACACACAGAAGCGTGGGGAGAGGTTGAGAAAGAAGCTTGTGGGGGGGTGTACGAGGCTGGGGGGGTGCAGCCTGGGACCCCACCCAGGAGAGGCCCGCCCCCCAGGACCTGACTCCCCATGTGCACAGAGGGGCTGCATCGTGGTGGGAAGGCTGAGGTGCTGCTCTCAGACAAACCTGGGTTCAAGTCCTTCAGCAGGTGATGTCCTGGGCTGGGCACCTCACCTCCCTGGCCTCAGTTTCCCCCTGAGAAGAGAGGGCAAAGGTGCTGCTACAGGAAAGCCCTTGGCCTCTGGCCCACATTCAAGGACAACTGTTGTGATTCCAGCAGGACGGGGGGAATAGGGGGCCCCGGCTGCAAAGCAGGAAGACACCTATTTGTCCTCCAGCCCGCACCCGCGTGCAAACAGGTCGGCCAGAGGGAGGGGACAGGACCCCCTCAGGGATGTCAGGTCCAGCTGCTCGCTTCCCCAAGACAGGGTGGGAGCAGTGGCCTCTGCGCAGCCCAGCGGCCGCGCCAGAACCCAGACAAGGCCCGAAAGAAATCAGGGCACACAGCAAATGAGGCCAGAGCCCAACGCCGGTGCCCTGCCCCAAGGCCAGGCTGGGGCTGGGGCTGACCGGCAGGCAGGGCAGGAGCCAGGGGCTGGAGCTGCTGGGCAGAGCGTGGGCAATGGATGGTCACACCTGGCCCCCGGCCCTAGAGAGCATTTCAGCTTTTTAAAAATCAACTCTATTCTTACAAAACTAAACATGCTCTTACCATACCATCTAGCAATCACGCTCCTTCACACTTACCCAAAGGATTTGAAAATTATGTCCACACCAAAACCTGCACATGGATGTTTATAACAGCTTTATTCATAACTGCCACAACTTGGTTGCAATCAAGATGTCCTTCAGCAGGTGAATGGATGAATAAACTGTGATACACCCAGACAGCGGAGTATTGAATAATATTCACCTGAATAGCACTAGAAAGAAATGAGCTATCAAGCCATGGAAAGACGTAGAGGAAATGTAAATGCATTTTACTAAGTGAAAGAAACCAATCTGAAAAAGCTACAGCCTGCGTGATTCCGCTCTGTGCCATTCTGGAAAAGGCAGAACTATGGAGACAGTGAAAAGATCAGGGGTTGCCAGGGGCTGGGGGGAGGGAGGGGTGAACAGGTGAAGCACAGAGGATGTTTAGGGCAGTGAAACTACTGCGTATGACACTGTAAAGCTGGATACATGCCATTATACTTTTGTCCAAACCCGTAGAATGTACGTCACCAAGAGTGAGCCCTGGTGTAAACTGTGGACTCCGAGCAGTGATGAGGTGTCCGTGTAGGTTCACCGGTTGTAACAAATGCACCATCTGGTGGGGGGTGTGGATAATGAGGGAGGCTGTGTATGTGTGTGGGTAGGGGGCATATGGGAAATCACTGTGTCTCCTTCTCATTTTGCTGTGAACCTAAAACTACTCTAATAAATAAAGCGTATTCATTCTAAAAAAACTTTATTGGGGTATCATTTGCATAAAACATAAAACACACTTTTTAAGTGTACGTTGATGAGTTTTGCCAAACAGGCACTCCCTTGTAACAACCACCACCACAATAAGATACAGAACTAGCCATCAGAACTGGGAAGTTTCTGCTGCTCTTTGTCCACCCCGACCCTGGACCCTGGCAGCCTCCCACCGCCCCTGGCTGTTCCCTCCTGGGCTCTTGTCAGCGGAGTCAGGCGGTGGCCCCCTGCTGAGCAGCGCCCTGCCCCGGCGGCGGGATGCCTGACATTCACCGCATTGCTCGTGTGTCAGAGGTGTTCTCCTCCAGAGCCACAGTGTGGATGGCCCGAGGATCGCTCATCCACGCGCCCGTTGAGGCACGGTTGCATAGTTATGGACACGGCGCTGTGAGCACCTCAGGGCCCTGGGTTGTGGGGTAGCTGTGAGCTTGTCTTTAGGAGACCAGAGCTTTTGCTCAACTACTAACGTGGTCCAGGCGGAGCCCCTGCCCCATCCACTGACCAACATGGTGAGCACCTCCTGGGGCGGTCCCTGGCCCGGCCGCCATCGTGAAGACGATGGCTTTCATTTTCATGAGGCCGTGGCTCAGGGAGTTTGGGTAACTGGCCCAAGGTGGCCCAGCTCTCAAGGGGCAGAGTCGGGATTCAAACCTGGCTGAGGTGGGGGCAGGGGAACAGGGCTCAGTTAGGCTGACCCTGGCTGGTCTGAGGGTTGGCCCTGCCCTTGCCTCTGCCCTCCCCATAGGGACACCCAGACACATACACACGCAAAGCGACACAGCCCACACTCACGTCCACAACCCCTACCTTGCCCATGGCATACCAGCCACACAACAGGAACACACCAAACACATGAACACACAAGCCAAGGGATGAGCACACACATGCACATGGGCCCTAGGGCACAAACACCCCTCAGCATGCAGACACCTCTCCTGAGGGCCCAGCCAGGAGGCATCAGCAAAGCTCCAGGGCCCAGCTGGAGCCTGCGGGGTGCCCGGCTGACCGCTACTCCCCTGAGAGCCCGGGTCCGGCCAGCAGTGGCCAGCAGAGGCCTCACCAGGGAGCAGGAAGTGCCTCTGGGACCTCACCAGGGCGCTGGCCTGGAGCCTGGGTCCTCCCCCACTGAGCCCTGAGCACTCCCTGGGGTTCCCTCAGGCGCCCTTGGGGGAGGGCTCCTGTGCAGAGCTGGAGATGGGGGGGAGGGGAGCACAGGGCAGGGGCTGGCTGGTGGAGGGAGCAGGGGAGTGGGGGAGGGCTGTGGGCGAGCGGGGGAGGGGCGTCAGCGGCTGCGGCCCTCGGAGGCCAGCTCTTTTCCGCACGAGTGTGGCCACAGTGTCGCCAGGCGGAGGACAAACATGGAAAACCAAAACGCCTGGCTCCTCCTGCACTCACCACCCCACAGGGCACCCCAGGCTGCCCTGAGACCCAGAGGTGCCCACCCAACTGGGCCACCTGCCTGCTCTCCTCTGGGGTGGGAGCGCGGAGGGGGCAGCGCCTGACAGGGGCCTCCAATCTGGCAGGGCCACTGCCAACCCCACTTCTGGATGTCCATCTACAGAGCTCTGATAGGGACAGGCCTGCCGTCATTATCCCCAGTTTACAGACAAGGAAACTGAGGCCAGAAAGGTCAGCCTGCGGGAGCCAGGGGGAGAGGCAGGAGGCACCGCTGCCGCCCGCCTCTGCCCCAAGGTGACGACTGCTCCCTCCTGCCCGCCCTGCCTGCCCCCGCCGCCCTGCCCCTCGCGTCCGTGTCTAGGCCCTGGATTCTCCTTGCTGCCCGGCCCACTCCGGCCAGAGGCACGGACCAGGCGGTAATTATGGGGAAACAATCCCATCTCTATGAGGGTTCAGACCCGACCCGTTTTGCCACTTTCTGTGCGATGGCAGAACCCGTTGGGCGGCTTTGGGCAGTCTCTGCCTCCCTTCTGCTCCTGGCCGGGGGAATCGAAAACCTGTCAAGCGGGTTTGGCCAAAATTATGTCTTGTTCTCAAGCAAGTTCACAGTGCTGGCTTACATCTCTCGGGCGGGACATTCCGGATCGGAGCGGAGGTCCACGGAGGTCCATGCGGACAGGGGGCCCTGTGAGTACCTGCAGCAGGTTGGGGGCAAGGGAAGGGGGCGCATGAGCTGGGGTCACTGTCGGGGCGCCTGCCACGAAGGCAGAGGCCCAGCCCCTGCTGGCTCGGCAGGAGGTGGGCCCGGCAGCGGGGCTGGCCTAGGGGGCACAGCCACCTGCTCTGGGGCACCTGGTCCAGGGGACCGCGTGGGGGCAGGGGCCTCAGTGGGCTTCCTGGGCAGAGGGGCTGGGTGAGCCAAGGCTGGGCCTGGGACTGCCCCTGGTCGGGTGAGGGTCTGGGGGCACCAGCAAGGGGCCAGTGGTCTGCCACTTCATCCGGGACCTGACTCACTGCCTAGACCCTCCCGGGTCAGAAAGGGTGCAGCCGAGGAGTGCGGGGTGGTGCGTGGTGCAGCCAGCCCCAGCTCAGAGCCGGGCACGGTGGGACACTTGGCTGCCCTCAGCTTGCTGTCCCCTGGGAGGCAGCGACAATGGCTCCTGGGGCCTGGGGTCCTGCTCAGCTGCCCCAGACAGGCCTCTGGGAGGCAGCCCACAAAGGCACAGCGGCCGTGGGGCCGGCCCATCTTTCTTTTTCTTTTTTTTTTTAATATTTATTTATTTACTTATTTGGTTGCACCAGGTCTTAGTTGTGGCATGCGAACTCTTAGTTGCAGCATGTGGGATCTAGTTCCCTGACCAGGGGTCAGACTTGGGCGTCCTGCATTGGGAGCGTGGAGTCTTAACCCCTGGACCGCCAGGGAGGTCCCCCGGTCCATCCTCGAGGAGTCGGGTTGCACCGGCTCGCTGTTACCTGAGCCACCCGGCGACACCTCGGCCTCGCTGAGCGAGCGCGCACCTGCCTTGCGCCTCTGTGCATGTGTGTACACGTAGTGCAACCCACGAGTATGTGCACACACGTGCAGGCAGCTCTCCCTGTGCCCGTGCAGTATTGTGTGTGCAGCGGGGGAGGTGGCTGAGGGCGGCACCCACGTGCTTGGCGTTTCTCTGGTGTGCGCGTGCATGTCGGGATACTGTGGGGATACTGTTGTGTCTGTATGTGTGGGTGTGGGCGTCACACATGTGTGCACGTGTGTTATGGCTCTATGTGTCTGGCGATGTCAGAAACCATCCCGGCAGTGGCACCTCTGTGGACTCAACCTGCCATCTGAACTTGCCCAGGAGGTTGCCAGGAGGCTTCACTGGTCATGTCCCTTGCAAGCTGGTGACTGTGGACAGGTGACATCACTCTGAGCTGCAGATTCCTCATCTGGAAACTGGGGACTGCCGGGGCCACTCCGTGGGCAACATGAGCCCGGTGACTCACTGCACGTGACACTCCTGCTGGGCGCCTGGACGTGGGGGCTGGCAGGCGGGCCCCTGACCACCTGTGGTCGATGGGCACTGGAAGCCCACCACATCGAGGAGACCCAACGGCCCAAGGTGGTGGCGCAGACTCCCTCCAGCCTCCAGGAGCTGGGCCAGGACACCCCACTGTCTGTTTTGTGGCCCAGGACACTGAGGCACAGCCAGGACAGTGACTTGGCTAAAGTTGCCAGGGAAGGGGCTTCACCCATCACCACTGAGGCCACACAGAGACACTAGAGCCTCTTACCTGCTTCGAGCCTCAGTGCCTGAATCTGTAGAATGGGACAGGCAGAGACTTCTCAGAAGGCCGGGCGAGCTCCAATCACATGTGTGGGCCGAGCCTGGGCACACAGCAGGTGCTCCATAAATGCTCGTGCCAAGAACATTCAAAGGGCTTGGACAGTGTGCCTGGCCCTGCATGGTCCCTTGGTGACAGGCAGGCTGAGTGTCCCTGGGGTCACTCCGCTTCTTCAGAGGAGCTCTGGGACGTTGCAGGGCCCCTGCAGTAGATGCCACATGGCGTGCAGAGCCCCGGCCCAGTGCTTGGCTGACAGGACGCTCCGGAAACCGAGGCCACTGCTATTGTTACTGCTGTGTCATTGTCCTTGTGTTACGGGAAGGTGGGTAGACAGATGAGTGGCAGAGAAGGAGCATAATCTGGGGCTGGGTGCTCCTGCACCTGAGGGACCTGCTGGAGAAGAGGCTCCAACAAGGGAAGGCGGCCAGGCACTGAGGAGTCTGGGGCCCCGGCGGACCCAGGAGCAAGGCAAGAGCCTCACCGCCGTGGGCTTTGCTGCTCAGCCAGGCAGAGCCCGGCCCAGGGCCACAGCTGGAGCTTCCGTGGCCTCCTCTGTGCAGGGGGTCCAGGGGGCACCTCCCCCAGACACGGCCACCAAGACCCAGCGGACCCTGTGAGTGTCCGCTCAGTGAACGAGTGTGTGCCATCACTGCTGGAATCTGAGGCCTCTGCCCTGAACTCAGGGTGAGGGGTGTTCTTGTCCTCTTGCAAAGGGCGTTTGTGGCAATGGCACTTGAACTTGTCCGAGGGAGAAGGGGCTCCTGTAACCTGCACCGCTGGACTCCTGGGGCCACCTGCGGGGGAGGTCTTGGTGGGGGCACTGCACGCGGTGGACGCAGGGTCTCCACCCGCAGTTAACTGAGCACCTGCCTGTGCTGAGTACACGTCACCCGGACACGTGTCACCTGGACGCATGTTACTTGGTGGAGCCTAACAACAACCTGATATGGGGATGGAATTACCCCCCAGATGAGGAAACTGAGGCTCAGAGAGGTAAAGCACTTGTCCCAGTCACGCAGAGGGTAAAGGCAGGACAGGGGTCTGTGGGCTTGGAGGTCCTCTGCCCTGTGTGAGTGGCAGGTGGGCAGGGCCACTGGCGCAGCTGACCCCCGGCCCTCCCCTCCCACCTGCTCCTTCCGGGGCTCCTCCCAGCCTGAGCATCCCGAGTAGGAGGGGCTGGGATCCCCGCAGGACCCTGGGGAGCAGCTCTCAGGCCTCTGCTCCCAGGCCCACCCCCAGCCCGGCCGGCAAGTCGGGCCACCCTCCCCTGTACGCAGGCCCCCCCCCCGGCCCAGAGGCAGCAGCCTGGAGCCCCACCCCACAGGCCTGGGGGAGAGCCCTCCTGCCTGGAGTCCCCTGAACCCCCAGCGCCTCACCCGGCGGCTCTGCACACCTGGCAAACACAGCGCAGCCACCGGGGACGGCTGGGCCCCCAAGCCCTGGCAGGAGACCCTGTGCACTTCTCCAGAGGGGATTCTTCCTACTCACAGCCACCACATCCACCTGGGGTGGGGGCCCGCCTCCCTCCTCCTCCTGCCGCTTCCTTGGACCCTCCCCGCACCGAGGGTGGGGCTGGGACAGGGGCTGCCCCAGGAGACTGTCTACTTCACAGGCCAAACGCCCTTCTGTCTCCTGCCTGCCCAGGGAAGTCACACCACCCCCATGGCACTGTCACCAGGGCCTGGATGGGAAACGCGGGGCTCCCAGCCGGATGCATCCCTTCCAGCTGTGCCCCCAGCCTCTTACACATCCTGCCCAGGACCCATGTCCATGCTGTGTCCCTGCCCACCGTGGAGGAGGGTGTCTCCCCCTGCCCATCAGAGACCCCGAGAGGGGCAGCCAGGTGGGGCCCTGGGTGGCTGGGGATGGTTTGGATACAGAGAGGAGCCGGGGTACGGGGGACAGAGGGTGCCCTGGGCCTCCACCAACGGGGCCTCCACAGCACAGCGTTGGCATAGGGAACGGTGCTGCTCTGTCACTCAGGCCTGGTGTCCACAGAGCCTCTCCCAGCCCCAAGGGCACTGCAGGCTCCCTGGGGCGGCTCCTTTCCGAGCACTGGCCCAGCCCACATGCGGCAGCAGGCAGCAGGCTCCGGCTCTGATGGGGAAGAACCACCTGACAGACAGGTCTGGGTGGAATTTCAGGCGCAGTGGCTCGGCCCCTCCCTGGCCAACCTCCCCCAGCCTGCAGGGAGCCCGAGCCCACGGTGGGAGGGGGTGTGGGGGGGTGGGCCCTCACAGTCTTATCTCCCAGAAGCCCCACCGCAATATAAAGAAGTGCAGAGCCGGCAGAGCAGGGCCACCTGGAGTGCGTACCTGCTCCACGGTGGTGAGGGCACATCCTCAGCACCAGAGTGAACTCAAGCCCCGACCACCGCTTCCCACTGGGTGGCCAGGGAGCGTGACTTGATCTCTCTGGGCCTCAGTTTCCCCATCTGGAAAGTGAGCTCCTTGCAACATCATCAGGGTTAGATGGGTTCAGGAAGTGGGGCCGGGATTATCACGTATACCCCGCTCAAGCCCTGGTCTCCCCCAGCCTCTGCAATTCAGCATCTTTTCCCCTAACCTGCCAGGACATCCCTCTGGCTCCTGGCCTCGAGGAGGGGGACCCTCTCAAGCTCCCCTTGCTCCCAGAGCCCTCACCCACACGACACAGAGCCGTCAGGCAACGCCCCCACTCCCCTGGCTGTCGCTCGGGGGTGTCCCAGAAGCCAGGCCGGTCTACAATGAGTCTGGGGAGCTCCACCTTCCCGCCGCTCACCCATCCCCAGCACACCCCATTTGGCCCTGCCCGGCAGCTCCCGTGGCCAGCACGGGACACAGGACTGCGCTCTGTCCTCTTGCTGGTCCCAGCCTCGCATCTCGAAGTCGAGGCTTCCCTGGTACTCTGACCTTGACCTGGGGTTCGAGGACCCAGTTGAAAGCCAGGCTCCACTGTCAAGTCTCCCCTCAGGCAGCTCGCCCTGGCCCCTGGCTTCTCGAGGGATCACAGGGCCTGCTCGCCTCAGTTACTGATCCCACCTCCCCAGGGTGCCCGCCACCTCAACTTCTGAGAGCCCAGAGCAGCTGTGCCTCTTCTGCACTCCCGGTGAGTGAATCCCACAGCGGGCACCCCCCACTCTGTGGTGTCGGAACCGTAATGGCATGGGACATCACTGCTCCTGCCACCATTTGAGGGTTTCCAGTTTGGGGACTGTTGCTGCAAACACTCCAGTCCTGGGGCAAACTTTGAAATGCAAGCGAGACCACGCCTCTCCCTCAGTGTGCCCTGGGGGAATCAGGCATGACCTCCCGCAGGGAGCTTTGAGCAGAGGTCCCCAGGCCTTGTGCAGAGAGTGCCTCCTGGGGAGAGGCATGGAAGGTGGGGGGGCCAATACAGAGCCGGCAGTGCACCAGCAGTGGGGTGGTGGCTTGGGCCAGGCGGGCGCCATGAAGGAAAGAAAGGTGAGGTTCTGGGGCAGGTTCCGGGAGTGTACAGAAGGCAAACCAAGAACCGCTGCTGACAGATGGGGGTAGGGTGCCGGCAGGTGAGTCGGGAGTGCCAGGACCCCAGACGCTCATTTTCAGGGTCAGCTGACCCCCAGGGCTCCTCAGGCTGAGGACAAGGAGGGAACAGAGGGGCTGCCACCACCTGGCCTGGAGACAGTGATGGTGGGGGTCTTTGCTGGTGGCATCTGCGCTGATCTGGCTCTGTGAGCTGTGTGTCTGACTCCCAGCTCTGTGACAGATGGTGACACAGAGCTGGACAGTGGCGGGCAATGGTGGCCTCGGTACCCACCACCAGAGGTCTGCCACAAGGACTGAGGGGCTCTCACCTGGTGGAGGGTGGTGCCTGGCACCATGGTAAGGAAGCTGTCACTGGGCTGAGCCCCGGCCTCACACCCAGCTCCGAGGAGCTGGACCCCATGGGACCCCGCAGGATACTCACCAGTGCCCACTAGAAAGGCACCATGGCCACTGCCAGAAGGAAGAAAGCATGGCTCAGAGGGGCCAGAGCTCACGGTGGTCACACTGTGGGCAAAGTTTGTCCAACTCCCAGCTTAGGCTCTCAACCCCACACTCTTAATTTTCAGCAAACACTTCATGGAGGTGAAACACAGGCAGGAAAAAGGGCCCAGGCTACAAGGGGCGGCTGGGTAGACTTCCACCTATGCATGGTCACCAGCTCCTGCAGGGAAAACAACCAGCCGGCCCCCAAAGCCCCCGCCATGGCCCCACGGGGCCATCCATGTCACTGCGGGCACCTGGATCCCACTGAGTGGGCTCTCCCATTGGATGAACGCACCCTGGCTGACTGACCCTCTGGCTGGGGGCAGGCATGGGCATCTCCAGTCTGGGGCCTCATCAACATGCATTGCATGCACCTTTGTAGCCCCAGCACCAAGCGGGAACTGATGCCTTCAGGCATCTGCTTTGCTGTGAGGACTGGATTAGGTAGTTGAGATTAAGTGAGAATGTCCCATCCCTCTATGTGCCCCTCAGGTATGGACATGACCCAGTGGGTGGTCACCAGACAGGACTCCCACACCCACCGGGACCGGCACCCACCTCCTCTCCAGGCTACTGCTGGACCCTACATCCCACAGGCCCTTCCTGAGCTAATGTGACCGTCTCTGCACTTTCTGCTCCACAGGCTGGAAACGGAGGGGCAGTAGAGGCCAAGGGGCCACCCCTACACCTGGAGCACAGAGGGGCCTGGGCCAGGGCCAGGGCCACGGGAAGCCATGGAGAGCTTCATGGAGTCGCTAAACAGGCTGAAGGACGTCCATGAGAATGAGATCACGGGTGAGCGGCTTGGGATGGACAAACCCTCACCCGGACAGCAGTCTAAGGGCCAAAGCCAGGCCGGAGGTCTCCCACACACCACTTCCAAATCTCGCCAAACCTGGGGACCTTGCCTTCCAGGCCCAGAAGGAGAGTCCTGACCCAGAGCCCAGAGCTGCAAGCGGTCAGGAGCCCAGCCTCAGACCAGCACCCCCGATCGCAGCCCTGGATGGGTGGTCCCTGAATGGTCAGCTAGCATCAGAGCAAAAACAAAAAGCCAGCCTGGTCACAGAGAGCCGAGAAGCTCTGGCCAAAACCGGCCCCTTTCCCAAGGTGGGGACCTCAGTGTCCCCCAAAAGGAAGATCACCTACTTCCCTACTAGCAGTGGGATCTCAAGGCTCCAGAGGCCTGTCTAGAGATTTCCAGGGTGCTGAGCTGAAATCCCTCTACTCCCCTCCAGGACACCCAGGCTGAGGTCTGCCCGGGCGACACATCTGTCCGATTTTCCCGCCGGCAACAGGGCTGCAGCCAACACCACTCCCTTCACTCCAGTGCCTGGGCCAGACCCTCCCGAGACCTTTCTGAGAGTACTCACAGACACCCTGAAGCCCGAAAGGGCCTGGGTCACCTCCCCCAGAGACCCAGAGGGGCAGGGGCTGCTTGGGCTAGCCTACGGCCCAAGCCAGACCACAATGAGGTGGGGAAGAGGGGGTCTGCTGGGGTCTCCCCCAAGGGCCCATTTTATTTCAACTCTGGCAGCACCCAAAAAACATTCCTCTTGGGACTTGGCCAGGTAGCTGGTCACTCCCAGCATCAGGGTCCCTCCCCATCTCCAGCCAGACACCAGAGCCAGAGACCTCGGGGAGGGGCGAGGCTGGGCCCGGACAGGGTCCCAGGCAGCCAGGAGAGGGGGCAGAAGCTGTCAGCAGGTGCAGACTGGGAGCCCGCCGAGGGGGCGACCTCAGGGAGCCAGTGAGGGGACCCAGGCAGGCGGCAGGCATCTGGAGAGGGCCCTGCCAGACAACCGGGGACAGGAAACGCCCCAGCTCTGCTGCAGGGGTGGCAGCACGTCTGGGCCTGACCCGCTGCTCCTTTCCTCGCTCCTCCAGGCCTGCAGAACAAGCTTCTGGAACTGAACTCAGAGAGGTGCCGGTGAGTGAGGACAGGCCCTGGGCCAGCAGATGGGCAGGGCAGCGGCTCCCCAGCTGCTCACGCGCACGCCCGCAGCCCCAGGGCCCCCGGAACGGCCACCAGCTGTGATGCAGAAGCAGACACTGAGGCTCGGCTTGGGGGGTGGGGGAGTCTCTGGTCCAAGGTCCAAGCCCCTCCCCCACTGAACAGGGACCCTCCAGGGGGCTGGGCAAGCAGCATCCATGCAGGGCACCTCCGGGACCAATCATTATCAACAGGAGGACTCGTCGTGAGTCCGAGAGACCCGCTGGCCGGCTCCCCAGGTCCCCATTGCACAGATGAGGCTGCCGGTGTCACATGGATGAGACAGGGTCCCCAGGGAGGCTGCCAACACTCTCGCTTGGGCATGCTGGCATTGCCCTCGCGAGGCCCCACTTCTCAAGGCAGTCCCAGGCCACGGGAGAGGCTGGCGGGGCAGCGCGGGGCCCTGGCAGAGCAGCACGTGCACCGTGGCCCATCCCCCCCCACACACAGGGACGCCCAGAGGGCGGAGGAGCTCTGTGCCAAGAACCGCCAGCTCAGGGAGCAGCAGAGGGCGCTGAAGGAGAACCTGCGGGCGCTGGAGAACAGGTGGGGGCGCTTAAGGCCGCGCTCACGATGCGGGCGGGGCGCACAGGGAAGCCCAAGAGGGTTCTGCGGAGAACGCATAAACTAAACCACCGCAGGACATCTCAGAGCCTTAAGTCAATTGCATTCTCAAGGTTCCTTCCCAAACTCAACGGCGCACGGAGCGCTTAGCCCCCACGGGAGGGGTGAGGCGGGGCTTCCACGGAACACCCTTTGGGAAAGGCAGGGCTCGTCCAGGGACGGGGGCAGTGCGGGTCCCAGGCTCCCTGCTCAGAGCGGCCTCTCGCCTCCTCGCCCCCGCAGGCTGCGGGCGGGCCTGTGCGACCGCTGCATGGTCACCCAGGAGCTGGCCAGGAAGAAGCAGCAGGAGTTCGAGAGCTCCCTGCTCCAGAGCCTGCAGCATGTCTTCCTCCTCAGTGAGCCTGGCCCCCGGGCGTCCCTCCCGTGGGGGCCGGCGACCCCCCAGGGCCCGCTCAGCCCGACGAGGGGTCTCGGGGAAAGGGGAAGAGGCGATCTGGGCTGCGCCATCGGTGGGGGGGGACACCCACACCCCAACTCACAGACAAATGGTGCAAAGTCCCCCGCTGGTGCCCACATGCCCCCCACTGGTCAGTTACCCAGGCAGGGGGCGTCCCTGGCCTCTCGGGGCCTCAGCTCCCACCTTCCCATGATGAGGAGGGTCTTGCGGAGCCCTGACGTCTCATAGGGTCTGCCGATGAGGACACGCCCCTTTCTCTCGGCGCGGGGAGGGGGTGTCCCTGGGGTCTGGGGCCAGGACAGGAGGGACTCCTGGAGGCTGTGAGGGCCCCACCCTGCCCTGCTTCCCCTCCCCCAGTCCCTCCTAATCAGCGCTTTCTGCAGCAACCGAGCTGACCCGGCTGCAGGAGGAAAACGATGCCTTGAAGGAGGAGGTGAAGCAGCTCCGGGGCCCAGGGTGAGTGGGGGAGGCACCAGGGCCCAGCAGCCCTTACCCCGCACACCTCAGCCACAGCAGGCACCCAGCACGTCCACGGGCCCCGGGCACGCGGCACAGAGGGGAGGGGCTCCCGCAGGCCAGCTCCCCAGAGCAGATGCGACCTCCCCTGGTCTGCAAGCACAGGTCCTGGAAGCAGAGCTGGGCCCCAGCACCCACGGCAGCTCTGATGCCTGGGCTCCACGGGACATCGGTGTGAGCCGACCATGGTGGTCTTTCCTGGTCACCTGGGTCCCCAGGAGGGTGCCCTGGCCTTTCTGATCGCCTCTGGGACACTGTCCTCCCTTACCCACCCTGTCCTTGCCCCCTCTCTCGAGACAGGGCCAAGCCCCAGTTCAGGGAGGGCGCCCCAGACCCCACGTCACCCCTGCTGTTCCCCTCCCTGGGCACCCGGAAGGCCGTCACTGAGAAGCCACTAGAAGGCCATGAGGAGATGGAGGATGGCCACGCAGGTGCGGGTCCACGGGGAGGAGGGGCTGTTGGGGGGCGGGGGAGGCCAGGAGGCTGGAGCCCCAGGACCGGGGAGCCCTCTGCACTGAGCTGGCCCCTCTGAGCACCTCCCAACCATCCTGCCCTCTGTTTCTCCTCCCACAGAAAGGCCAGTGGGGTACGGGACGTCTCCAGTAGCCAAAATCTCCCCGGGTGCCAACCTGCCTGAGCCCCGGGCCCCGGACATGGTGAGGGAGAGGGACCTGGAGCCCACTCCTTCCTCTCCCCAGGCAGCCCGAGGCAGGAGGCTGGCAGCCGCCAGCACTGCTGTGTGCCACGCACATGGCCCGTGCCAAGCAGGGACCCCTGAGCTCCTTGTGACATGGGTGGAGGCGGGGCTCAGAGTGGGTGGGTGACCTGCCCAAGGTCGCACAGAGAAAAGGGCAGAGGGCAGCAGCCAACCCCACCCAGGCTGACCCATCCACCCCGTGCAGAGCCCCCAGCACATCTCCAACCAGCTACACGGGACCATCGCCGTGGTGCGGCCAGGGTCTCGGGCCTGCTCCGCCAACCGGGGATCCGTCAATGGGACGTCCCCACTGCCGCCCCCCAGGAGCAGCCCCCCAAGCCCGCCTGGAGAGCACAGCCTCCCGCTGGACAGGTGAGGCCCAGCCCACTGCCGCCACCAGGAGCAGCCTCAGTCGGGCGCCCAGTCTCCTACTCTGGTCCCACCTTTGGGGAGGGGTCAGTAGCCCAGGGGAGCCCCTCCCTTTATCCCTTCAGGAGCCCCACCCTTCCCTGGCTTGGCCTTCCCAGCTACCCTGCCCGGAGCACAGTTCCCACGTGGCCATCTCCTGAATGGCCAGAGCAAGACTGGGGGTACATGGGGGTTAGAGATGGGGACCGAGAACCCCCGCAGAAGAGCCCACGCAAAGGCTCTCATCCTGGTCTGAGACCACTCTCAGCCTCTGAGAGGAGACTGGGGGCGGGGCTGCAGTGGGCCCACGGGTGGGCTGGGCACTCCAGGGGACTGGGCAGGCAGCCGACGCCCAGAAGAGGGAGAGGCCCTGGTGGCCAGGTCCCTCCTCAGAGCCCCCAGACACCCCAGGTCAACTCTGCCCGGGGGGGCCCGGGCGTTCCCCTCCCCACTACCCACCGTGTGACTGGGCGCTCGCCTCACCTCCCTGGGCCCCGGTCCTCCCTGTGAAACGGGGGTGACCGTGGGCCGTGGTCAGCGGGCTCCTCCTCGCCCACAGCTTCCTGCAGGCTTCTCTGCCCTCTGCCAAGCCCTGCGAGTCCCCGAAGCACTCCCTCCAGGCTGACCACCTCTGCCACCTGAACCGCCACCTGGCCCTACCCCGTAGGAGCCCTCACAGCGGCCCCCAGACCCCGGGCCTCAAGGCCGGGGAGGCGGAGGCCTGGGAGGAGCCCGCGGGTCTGCTGGGCCTGCCAGGCACCCTGGCGGGCGTGCGGGACCCGCGGCTGGAGGGAGCGCTGCACCTGCTCCTGGCCCAGCAGCTGTGGGCGCGGGGGCGGGCGGGCGGTGCCGGGCTGAAGGGCCCACCGGTGCCGGGGAAGGCGCCACCCTCCCCGCCTGCCGGCCCCCGCTCCGAGGGTCCCGGGGTCGGGGCGGCCGGGGCAGCCCTGCCCAGAGGGCAGCACCCACAGCCCGCAGGCCCAGGCAGTCCCGGGGCAAAGGAGGCCTCGGCCACACAGGACTATGTCCCAGACAAGCCCCTGGACCTCTCGGAGTGGGGTCGGGGCCGGGACGGCGCCCCCAAACCTGCCAGCCAGGCAGGATCACTCAGCCCCCCAGGTGCCCACACGCCCAGCCCCAAACCACCCCTGGGAGTAGAGGCCGCTGCACAGCCTGGGGTCCAGGGACTCGGCAACGGCCCCGAGGGCGCCGAAGAGCCTCCGACTTCCACGGTAAGGGGCCAAGCCCTGTTCCTGGCCTCCATGCGCCCCACCCAGAGCACCCGGCGGCCCTGGGCTGCTCTCCTCCCTCTGTTCCACCAGCCAGCTCTCAGGGGGAGAGCCTGGCCGCCTGAGTCACACCGCACGGGAGACGGCTGACCCTCCAGCCCCGGCCAGGGTCCCGCAGGCTGCGCCCAAAGCCGGGCGAGGGCAGGGAAGTTGCTTCGTGCGAACTCAAGTCACTTACTTGCTTCCCCCCCAGGAGCCCTCACATTCTCTCCCAGGCCCCAGCCTGCCCTCTCCACGTGGGCCAGGAGATGAGGACACAGGGAGGCCGAGGCCGCCCCCCTGCCCGCAAAGGCCTGATGGAGACGGCCACCCCGGTGAGGATGAGTACTGACGTCACGAGACCACAGGAAGTGGTACCACAGTGGGGAGGGAGGTGCAGTGGTCAGCATCAGCTGGGGTCCCCTGTCCCGGGACCTGGCTCAGCCCCCTGGGCCTGACCAACCAAACCCTGGGTCTTGGACTTGGTTCCCCCCACCTACAGACCCAGAAAGCAGTTGGGGGCTCAGGGAGGGCATGTTTCTGACCACAGGCAGTGAAGGGAAAGCATCTTAACAATTAGGGCTTCCGGGCAGGTAGGGAGTTCACCGTCACCCAGCAACCAAGCCAGGGGACACCCCAGCCGGTGGGGTCATTGTACGGGTGCTGGAGACACTGGGCCTGTATTCGACCCCAGGGCAGGTTCCTCGGTCCCTCTGTGCCTCAGTTTCCTCATCTGAAGAGTCGTTGCCACTGGTCCTAGTACGGCAGGTTAGAGGTCTGTGCTTCCGCTAGACTCCCAGGCCACCTGCCTGGCCTGACCCACACCCTGCCTCCTGCAGAGCTCAGCAAAGCCCAAGGACAGTGGCCGGAGTCGGATGAGCTAGACAAGCCAGACACCTTGGACAGCGAGGTGGGTGCCCGGCCACACAGCGGGGTGGGGTGGGGGCACCAGGGCTGCCCCAGGCTTCGGGGACGGTCCTCAGCATGACCACACCCCCACCCCATCAGGTCGGGCTGAGCACCGAGGCGGGGGCCACGCGGAGCTTGCCAGCCGAGGGACCCAGGGGGTTCTGCGCCACGGAGCGTGGGCGGGGCCCACAGAAGAGGAAGCGGGCCTCAGACCAGTGGAGCAAAGGTGGGCGGCCATGGCTGGGCGGGGCGGCCCCCACCCCACCTTTCTGGCTACTTGGAGCCCAGCAGCCAGCCCTGGAGCCTCTCCCGGAGCAGCCCCATAACAGAGACCCGGGTCAGGCCTGCGTGAACCCTGACTCCACTTCCTCCTCCTCGCGGGCTGGCCCTTTCACCCCCAGCCTGTTTCCCTCTGGAAAAGGGGCGATACCAGGGCTAGCGTGAGATTCCAGGGACACAGCCGAGGATGGTCGTATCGTCTTCGTTGTCACAGGGGAGAAGGGGCGTCCTGGGCCACGAGCAACCCCCAGGCCTGGTGGTCCTGAACCCCTCCCCCTCTCCCAGTCCCACCGGGATGGGGTGGGCACTCCTGGACCCTCTTGTGCACCTTCCAAGAGGAGTAGCAGCAGAAGGTGCTGCCCCAGGGTGTGGGTGTGTTTGTTCCCTCTGGGGGTTCGGGGGCCATTCGCGTGCTCGCCAAGGGTGGTACCTCTGGGCTTCCCCCACCCCCCCGCTCCAGCCTCGGGTATCAGGACATCCTCCCACTTCCTGCTCCGGACACAGTGGCAGCTCAGGCCAGGCCTCCGGGCGCCCACGAGAGCCTTAGAACGCCTGAGCTAGCTGATACTGCATGCTGCCTGGTGTTTGTCCAAGCAGGCCTGCGTCGCAGGCTGGGCTGTGGCCGCCACAATGCGCCACTGTTGCCGGGAAGGTGACCGCAGCCTGTGTTTGCCGGGTGAGCGGTGGAGGAGGCCAGCACGCCTGTGTGATCTCGTGGCACATCCCGCTGGGCATTTTTGGAAGCTGTCCTGGTGGGCGCGGTCCGAAGGGGTGCGCCGTGTCCGCCCCCCCCTCCACACTGAGTCAAGCCCACTCCCACCCACACCCCCCTACCCAGGCCAGGGCAGGGCCTCCCCAGCAGGCACCCACGCCCCCCAACACCCACAGGGGTGATCAGTGAGAACAGGACCCTTGCCCAGTTTGTGCCACATGGCTCAGCGCCAGGGGCAGCGGCCTTGCATCTTGTGCGCATGGAGCGGTTCAAGACACCGTCCGGTCGTTACTGCCTTTGGGCCTCGTGACCCAGCCCAGTGGTGAATCAACACTGTTTCACAGATGGGGAAACTGAGGTTCAGAGATGGGGTAACTTGCCCAGGGTTACGGAGCTGGTACGTGGGGTCAGGATTCCAACCTGTTCTGTCTGACCTAGAACCTAGAGCTGGTTCTGCATCAGAGATGGGCCTGAAGCCCAGCATCTCGGCAGGTCCCACCTGTAAGGGTCTCAAGGACCAGAGCCCCTTCCCTGTGGCCGCAGAGGCAGGCCCATGGAAGCACCTAGCCCATGTCTTGGGGATTCTGAGAGCATTTCCCCGTGAGCTCGGCTTATCCAGAATGTCCCAGACCCTCTGCAAGGTGGCAAGGGAGGCATCGGGGCCAGGCCGATTCTAGGATCACACACCTAGAGAGAGGGTCTGTGCTTCCACCAAATTCCCAAGGCTCACCCTCCAATCGGGCCACCCTGCCCCGGTGTCCATTGCTGTTGCAAACAAGTGTGGGCTCTTGAGTTCCCAGAAACTGCCCACGAGGCCCTGGGTGAGAGCCCAGTGTTGCTGCCAAAGAGGACACACAAGGCCACCACTGCGCCTCCTGGTCTAACCTCGGTCCACTTCCCACAGCCTCGAAGAAGCCGTCCTGAGGAATAAGGAACCTAGGGGAGCCAGGAGCCCGAGGGACCCCAAGGACGGCAGCCCCTCACCCAGCACCAGCAGCTGGGAAGAGAGACAGGGGCACCCCAGCCTGCCCAGCCGTGCTCCCCACCCGACTGCCCGCGGCCAGGACAGCCCACGCCGCCAGCCAGCAGACGGCCCCAGAAGCAGCGTAGTGGACTGGGTCCTGGCCCACATCCAGAGGGGTTGGGAAGGCCAAGAGGGCTGGTCTTCTGAACCCCTCCATCTCAGAAATGGTCTTGCCCGCCACCCTCAGCCCAACATCTGCTCCCTTGCAGGGAGTAAGGGCCTGGGAGGCCTGGGTGGCTCAAGCTCCAGCCCAGCCCCGCCCCCACCCCTGCTGTGCACAGCAGCCCTTCCTGGACAGTGCCTCCTCCTCCCACCAACTCCACTAGCATCCTGGACTCAAGGGGCTGCGAGCCTGGCCGCCCATTCCTGACGGCGCATGGAGCTCTGAGCAGCGGTCTCGGGCGCCCCCTCGTGGAGTCCCACAAACGGGTGCTGGGCAGTGAGGGCGCAGGAAGGCTGACGGCAGCACCTGGAAGGGGCGGGGGCGGGGGGGGGGCCCGGTCCCAGGGCACCCGGAGAATAAAGTGTCATGAAGGATGGCGTGTGCAGCTGGCAGGGTCGGGGGTCATCTGGGCTTCCACCTGCCTGGGCAGGTGACGCAAGAGGCTCTTGAATGTGCCCAGGGCTGGGAAATCACTCCCTTTCTGAAGGGCAGGATCAAAACCAGCCCCATCTGCAGAGCATCACAGGGACCAGGGCAGCCTCTGGGGAGGGCTGTGGGAACACAACAGCGAATGTCCACCAGGCCCCGCACAGAGCCCCTCCACACTCTGGGTCCCTGGTCCACTGGCCTGTGAACCACCTGCACCACCACAGGGCACACAGGGCAGCTCACCCAGGCTCCCACCCGACACAGAACCTGGAAGAAGGCCACGCCCACTCCCCCCGCCCCCACCGCGTCCCTGCGGCACCACCAAAGCTTAACATAATGCCAGTTGGCAGAGGAGAAAGGTCTACAGGGCCCAGCTCCATTATCGGGCAGCAGACAGCATGGTTTTGGAGCTGAGGGCCAATAACCAAATAACAGCCCTCCATCGCTTCATCCTCCCACCGCCCCTTTTCATTTCCCTCATCTGCCATCCGCTTAACTATTAGCTACCAGTTTGGCAGCCCGCCCCCGCCCCAACCTGCCAGGATCCTCCTACTGGTAACAGCTGTCCAGCAGGGTCAGGCCCTGGGGCCCTGATCCATAATGAAGATCCTAGCCTCCCGCCCGCTAGGAGGCGCTCTGCAGGCCAGGGCTGTGCCTGCCCCGCCCCCCGACACCTGCACGGAAGAGAGAAATGCGTGTGCCGTGTATGGTCCCACGCAGGAGCATTCACAGCTGCGTGGGCAAACCACACGGCAAGTGCCCGTCTCCAGCCGCCGGGAAGACCCAGCGCTTGGTGACAGCCCCGGGCTGAGCCCACTCAACCCTGACCATACCCTGAGGTGTCCCCCACATGAAGGATAAGTAAGCCCACAGGCACACAGCTGGACAGAGCAGGCCAGTGGCACACAGGTGGCTGCAGGACCCTGCCCCCCAAGACACAGGTGGGCTCCTGGGGGCCCCAGAAGGCAGCACCTGAGCATGAAGCCACCGGCTCTGAAGTTGGGGGTCCTGGTACAGAAGAGGAAACAGGCCTGGCACCCCCCAGACTCAAGGTCGCTTTGCTGCTGACGGCCGTTTAGGACTCTGTCTGGGGCTGAAGGCCCAGCACCGCCTGCCTGCCTGCCACCCCAGGCAGGTGCCTTCTCCCCTCGGACTCGCGGTGTTGTCTTCAGTCACTGGGGGAGGCCAGGGGGCACCGCTGGCCATTCCTAGGGCTCCCGGCGGGTGGTACAGCTCCAGCGCCCGCACGTCAGACCCCCGCCCCGGCAAAGACACACACCCCAAGAGGGGAAGTGCGCTGGAGCCTAAAGACGAGGCTTTAAGAACGCTGACCACGAACGCCACAGCCCAGCAAGTGGAACAGAGCACTGGCGCCCCGGGGCCGCGACTTCCGAGTCAGGGACTCGAACCCGCGGCACCTCCTCCGCTCGCCCAGAGCCAGGCCTCGCGGGCCCGCGCTTCTCCCGGCTCCCCGTTGGCCGCCTCGGAACCCGTTCCAGGACCCAAGGGAGCCGCTCCCCCCCCGCCCCCGGTGGCGCCGCGCTGGCCAATGGGCGGGCGTGACGGCGATGTATTTGCATACGGGTGCGCCCCGGCCAATGGGCGGCGGGCGCGGGCGCATGCGCGAGCGGGAGGGCGGTGGCGGGCGGGCGGCGGGCTCAGTCGGAGGATGGCCGCGACTGCGGCGGGTGGGTCACCGGGCCAGTCCCCCGGCCCCGCCGCCCGGGCCGCGCCGCAGGCGCTGCGGCGGCGAGGGGATTCGCGGCGCCGCCAGGCCGCGCTCTTCTTCCTCAACAACATCTCCCTGGACGGGCGGCCCCCGAGCCTGGGCCCGGGCGGCGAGAAGCCCCCGCCGCCGCCGCCGCCGCCCGCCGAGGCCCGCGAGCCGCCCGCGCCGCCGCCGCCACCGCCGCCGCCGCCGCCCGCGCCCCCCGCCGGCCTGCCCCTGCCCGGACCCCCGGGCAGGGCCTCGGCGCCCCAGGGCCTGCTCAGCCCCGCGCCCGCGCCCGCCGGCTTGGGCCTCGGCCTGAGCCTGGGTCTGGACGGGCAGCGCCAGAGGTGAGTGTGGCCTGGGTCACCTGGGGCCTGGGGGGCGGCGGGGTGGCCTGGGGCTGGGTCACCGCGGGGGTCGGGGTCACCTGGCGGAGTCACCCAGGGCTCAGGGTTGGGGGCAGTGGAGTGGCCCAGGCAGGAGTTGAGGTGGCTTGGGGGCCTGACAGCCCGGGACACAGGGTCGGGGTGACCTGGGGGCCATCAGCACAGTGAGCAGGGTGGCAAGGTGGCCCTGGGCTGGCTCAGCTCATAATGGGGTTGAGGTGACCTACAGAAGTTCAGGATCAGCTCGTGACACAGGGTTTGAGTGACCTGTCAGCATAGGACTTGGAGATCGGGAGATGACCCTGAACCCCTGTGAGCCCCAGACACAAGTTGGGGTGTCCTGGGCCCTGTCAGTGAGGGACAGAGGGTTGGGGTGTCCTGCACCTTGCCAGCCCCAGAAGGGAGTCTTGACTGGGCCCCACCATCCTAAGATGTCAGAGTCACGAGTCATCTGCAAGCTGTCAACTCCCTGGACACGGATGTTAGGGTTTCCTCGGGCCCCCTGAGTCCCCAGACTTAAGGATCATGGTCCCCTTAATTCTGCCACCCCTGAATACGGGGTCAGGGTCCTCTCAATCTTGTCAATCCCCTGAACATGGGTCTGGGGTTCCCTCAGCCCCCAGACACAGAGCCCTGTCAGCTCAGGACACACCCCCCTCCCCAGCCCACTGTTACCAGTCCCGCTGACACAGGGACTCACAAACACCCCCTCTGTGTTCCCCTTCGTTCTCTAAACTGGGTGACCCCCTCCATGTGGGCCAGGGATCTTCCCTGTACTGTGACATCTAGCCCCAGAGTCTCCCACACCAGGCCAGACCTCCCAGCCCCCCATCCCACAGCTACTGGTCACTGGAGGCCCCCCATTACCCCTGCCTCCTTTGTCCCCTCTGAGCTCAGGGCCCCTGGGCCTGTCACATCCCAGATCACAGGCACTCCCCCTGCCCTGATTTCATTTCTAGGAACGCCTTAGCCCATCTCAGGGCCACCCCACCCCTAAGCTCTGCCCCTCTAGTCTGTGCCCCCTGCCCCAAAGCCTGCTTTCCTCAGCCGGCAGACTCTCCCACGAAGTGGTCCTGTCTCCTGGCAGCCATCAGCCCGAGGACAGTCCCCCCTTCACGCCAGGTCCCATTCGAGTCACTCCGACACTCCAGGGCAGAACGGCAGGGACATCACTGTGTGAGGCCTCGAGGGTCCCACTCACCTACAGCCAGGCCTGCGCTGTGCCCTCCTCTCCCGGTCTCGCAGCCCTGTGTGTGGTGCTGGGCAGGCCGTGTGTCATTCAGCAAACAGTTCAGGCGCCCTGGTTGGGGGCCAGGCCATCCCTGTGAACCAGCCAGGCCAGCAGCCTGGCCCACGAAGCTGTTCGAACAGGAGGATGCAATGAAGCGCCTGTAACCAGGAGCCTTGCCTGGCGATGGTGCTTGATGGCGCTTGCGCTGCTTCTGAAGAGCGTGTGCAGGGGCCCAAGCTCTGGAGGACACAGAACAGGCTGGGATGTGGCACAAGTCAGGTGCCCTTCGGTGTTCCCGCTGCACCCTCCACGGCCCCTGTGTCCCTCCTCCCCTGACCTGGCCCGTGCAAGGAGCCCTCTCCTGCTCCTCCCTCCCCTCCTTCAAATCCCCGTTCAGGGCTTCCCTGGTGGCGCAGTGGTTGAGCGTCCGCCTGCCGATGCAGGGGGCGCGGGTTCTTGCCCCGGTCCGGGGAGATCCCACATGCCGCGGAGCGGCTGGGCCCGTGAGCCATGGCCGCTGAGCCTGCGCGTCCGGAGCCTGTGCTCCGCAACGGGAGAGGCCGCAGCAGTGAGAGGCCCGCGTACCACAAAAAATAAAACCAAAAAACAAACAAACAAAAAAATCCCCGTTCAGATGTCGCAGGGCCGCGCCTGCCCACCCAGACTCTGTCCCTCATCGGTTTCTGCTGCCGAGCACAGGGCCCAGCCCTTGGGCCTGAGAGTCACTGACCCTCCCCTGACAGATGGCAGGCTCCTGGGGTGGGCACTGTCCGTTTCTCTCTGTGCTTCCTGGGCCCAGAGGCAGGGCGGCAGATAGTCGCTGCTGAGTAGCAAAGGGGGCTGCCAGCTATAGGCTGTGGACTTCTAGGGTAAGTTGTTCTGGGGAATGGAGAGAATCCTGAGGGTCTTTTCCCAAAGTCTGTGTCATGAGTGTGGTGGTCTGACCCAGGCTTTGGGGACAGACCTGGTTGGAATTCCAGCTCCACCTCTCAGGAGCTCTGTGACTCAGAGCAGGTGGCACAGCCTCTCTGAGCCTCAGTTTGCTTCTCTGTGAGATGGGTTTGTGTTGGGTACTTCTGCCGAGGGGCTCTTGTGAGGGGCTGGATGCCAGGGCTCAGCGAGGGCGGCAGGGGCCCGGCCTGGGGAGTGAGGGCTCGGGTTACATCCCGGCTGCCCAGGGTGTGCTCACAGCTCAGCCCACGGTGGGGAGTTGGTGTTTCGTGCTCAGGGCACAGTCTGGTGTGGCTGTTTCTGCTAGGCCAGTGAGTGAATCATCAGAATCCTTATCTTCCTCCCTAGAACTTTGCTTTCATTTCAAGACCGTGGTCATCTAGCACTTACCGGTTTCTGGGCTTCTCCGGATGGGTCAGACACAGGCTTGCAGGCCGTCTGCCTGCCCCACCAGACCGCTGTGCCCTCCTCTGTCATGTTGGCCCTCCTCTCTCCAGGGGGAGGCCTGGGGGCTTCAGACAGCAGCAGGGTTTCCTCTCACAGCCCTGGGAGTCACAAGCCTGAGTCAGGGTGTGGGCAGGGCCTTGCTCCTGGGAGGGCTCCGGGGTAAGGGTCCCCCAGGTGTCCTGGGCTTGTGGCCACAACCCTGCAGTCTCTGACTCCGTCCTCACACAGCTTCTCCTTGGTGTCTCTGTCTTCACCTGGCGTTTCTCTCTGCTTATAAGGACACCCTGATCCAGCTGGTCATTGGATCAGGGCCCAGCCTAATGGCTTCATCTTAACTTGATCACACCTGTGAAGACCCTATTGCAGATGTGGTTGTAGTCACAGCTGACAGGGGTGAGGACTTCACATATTTTGGGGTCACTGTTCAACCCCCAGCAGTCATCATTAGTGTCCAGGGCACTAACAAGGGGGAAGGTGAGCCGGGGGCGTGGCCGGCTTAGCTGGGAACAGAAGCCCTTGCGCTTCTGAAGGGTTTGCGCAGGGTTGGCGCCGAGAAAGGGCCTGGGATTTTAGCTGCCGTCTTAGCCAGGAGCCGCCTAGCGCTCTGGAGGCTGCCGAGCGCCTGTCCAAATTAAAGCGATTTTGGTGGAGTGTCTGACAGTCTGTTCACATCACTGATTTGGGGGTTTCTTGCTCTCCAGCTGGAAAACGGCTGGAGGTGGTCACCGAGGTTGGAGCCTAGAGGGGGTCCAGAGGCCTTGCTGAGATGGAGGCCGGCCCAGGACCGCACATGGGTCCTGTCACCCGGGGAAGCTGGCAGGGACTTGGTGAGACAGGGTACCTAGGATGACCCACTCACTCAACAAGGATGCACAACGGCCTGTGATGTGCCAGGCCCCGTGCTCAGGCCGGGCTGGTGTGGTGGGCCGGCCGGACAAGACCCCTGCCCACGCTCTCCTGGCAGGGGAGGGTTCAGTGTCGTCGTGCTGGCCCCTGTCAGCGGCCTGCCCGTTCTCAGACCGTCTGAGCCCACGTACAGCAGCCCCTGCATGTGGCCCCTGACTCGGACTGAGTGGTCTCCCAACTAGGCAGGAGCCCTTCTTTTCTCAGCTGGGCCGTTTTTTCAGTTACAAAGTGAAGGAGTTTATCAGACAGTGGAAACAACGTCTAAAAAGTGGCGATTTCTCTTCCTGCCTGTCTCTGGGGGAAGGCGAGTATGGGTCACCGGCTTGTAAAGGGGCAGCTGTGAAAGTGAGCCAGTGGGGTGGTCGCCTGTGCCATATTGACAGCCTCCCCTGTGCCCCCGACCCCGTCTTCCCTACAGAGTCCAGCGCAGGCGGCCTCGGGCCAGTCACCGCCATGTGGGGGACACCATCCTGTGTGCCTTGGATAGCTTAGCCGCGAGGGCCTCCTGGCTCCCTGGGACTTGCATTTGCCCAGACGTCAGGGAGTGGGAGGGTGTTAGCTGAGGTGGCAGGAGCCCAGACTTTGTTCTTTGTAGTTTGTTTGTAGCACTTTTTAAACAGAGGAGTAACGGGTGTACAGGGAGAGGCGCGCACAGCCTGACCACTGACCACCAGGACTCGGGGCGTGGCACCGCCTGTCGCCCCGCAGGTTCTCAGCCAGGCCCTGCACACACCGTTTCCAGGGGCCTGCTCCCAATGGGGCCCATGGCGGGATTGCTCCCAGTGGGTGTCGTTTCGGGTAGAGGTGCTGGAACGTTGCTGTCGTGCCTACAGGCCCGGGCCGGCATGTGGTCAGCGTTGGGATTCTGAGCTGTTTCCAGAGCGGCGAGTGCTTAGGGGTGCCGTCCTCCCAGGGCCACGTGGGAGACCGTGGAGGTCCCGCCTCGGGACTCCTGAGAGGCTGCCTCCTTGGTCGACCGGCCAGCAGTGGGTTTAGAAAGGGCGCCGCCTAAGGAAGGGGCCAGGCGCCAGTCCCCGTCCTGGGACGAGCGAGCCTGCAGCTGCCTGGCAGCCCCCGGAGTGTCCCCATCCTAGCGGGGCGCTCAGCCTCCCTCGGGCCGCGGGGCCAGCTCCTCTAGGGTGGGAGGTGGGAAGGGGGGGCTCGAAAGCAACGACCTTTCACTTGGCCAGCCTGGTCTGTGCTCAGAATTCAGGGTACCCTCGTCAGCGTTGTCCCTATCTCTGGACCCAGACCCAAATAGCATCATGCAGACACAGGCGAGTTCAGGAAAGGAGCCCTGAGAGCACGGAGCAGCCTTGATTCCAGCTCCCCCAACGCGGTCAGGAGGGCGGCATAGGGGTGGGTGGCAGAATCCAGGGGCAGGGGCAGCGCCGGGGGGCAGGGCGCAGCTCCCAGCCCCTAACCCCCGCCAGCTCTGTGCCTCAGTTTCACCACCTGTACGCTGAGGGCTGTGAGGACTGAGTTTACGTATAAAACGCTTACCGAGAAGGAAATGTAGAAGAAAACCACAAAGACAGAGATGTACGAAACCAGCTGGGATCAGGTGTTGAAGCTTGGTGGGCTGAGAGAGGTCTCCTGGAGCGAGCTGGGCCAGAGGTCAGGCAGCCGGGGAGTGTGGGTGCTGATTGTGCCCCTGGGTTGGCCCCCAAGGGCCCCTGGCTGCCTCGGTGGAGACTGCCGCTGGCCTCTGGGCCCTGTGAGCGAGGTCCCAGGCACGCAGGAGCTGTCGGGCCTCACCTGGGAAATTACCTGAGGAAGCGAGCCTGAGAAAGCCACAGGGGACTGCTGCCCGGGGCCTCTGAGGCCAGCCGCGGGGGCAGGACGCACACACCTGTCTGGGGCGTTCCCGCCTCCACCAGGCCGGCTTCACTTCCCGGCACGGGTCCTGCAGTGGGGCACCCTCTCAGGGCAGGGCCTGCCCCATCGCCCACCGTGGGGCCGGTGCTCACCGGCCCCTACCCCAGGCCTCCTTGGTTGCTGGGCGTCTGCCTGACGCGCCCCTCCTGCTGCCCCCTTCCCACCTGGCCTGAACTGGGAGAGATGGCCTGACCGAGCCAGGCCTCGTTTGGACGCCAGGGGTCCTGCTGGGGGGAGGGTCCCGTGAGATGCTGCAGGGAAGGCGGCATCTGGGCAGGCTGCAGCTTCCGGCAGCGGCTCAGCAGCGAGGCTCAGCCTCTTAGGAAAGGGCTGCTGTTGACACCTGGGCCCTGGGCACCTGCCCAGCCCAGGCTGAGTGTGAGACCCGTGTTCCTCCATCTCGTAAACCACGGCGACCTGAGCTCCAGGAGGAGTGGGGCAGCAGAGCCCACCTTCTTGGCTTTGTCCTCAGCGGTCCCTGCTGGTGGCCTTGGTGGCAAGACCCTGGGAGTGTGACCTTGACCTGAGGGTGCAGCCTGCGCAGGGTTTCTGGGCCCAGTGCCAGGTGCGAGGCTGCCCTCCCGAGCTCCCTGTGTGCTGGGTGCTGGTAAGGCCCCCTCCTGGGATGGTTTTAAACCAGAGCAAACACCCGGTTTGTCTCTGGAACAACCCCAGCACTGTCAGCACCTCGGAGGGCTGGGGGGAGCCCCCGACTGTCATCGGGCTGCTGGTCTTTGGTTCCCTTTTGTGGTCACCAGGACACACTCCTCCCCAGCCACCCAGCATGTCTGGGGGTCTCTGGCCTTCAGCCTCAGGCCCGACCTAAGGCCATTTGTGTCCCCTCCCGAGGACTCGCTGAGGCCATCTCCCCAGCCCAGGGGGCCTCCTGACCACGCAGCCACACATCTGGGTTCAGACTCCCCTCTGCGTGGGTCTAATAGAAGCGCTTTCCTCCCTGTCCCTGGGCAGAGCTCTGTTCCGGGAAGAGCTCTGGCCGCCAGGCCTGGACGGTGCTGAGGAGGGGCTGCGGGTTGATGGGTTTCTGGCTCCTTTAGGCTCCCAGGGGTGAGCTGAGAGGCAGGAGGCAAGGGCAGGGGAGCACGGCGAGCTCAGCACGCCCACTGTGCTTCAGCCCGGCGACAGGCCCAAGCAGACACCTCCCTGACAGGCATTCCAGGACTGCTGCTGCCCTGGGGAGGGGGGGGGCCACGTGTGGAATGAGCCTCGAGTCAAGGGGGACGTCGCCACGGGAAGATCTGGAGAAAGAAGGTTCCGGACTGAGGGAACAGCCCCCGCCAGGGCCCTGAGGCCGGGGGCGGGGGGCTGGTGCAGGGAGGGCGGCCCAGCCGAGTGGGCAAGGCTTCTGGGTGTCCTGGGCGGGGACAGCACATGCTGAGGCGGGCGGGGAGGGTTGGCGGGACGTGTGCCTGTCTGATGTCCAGCCCCGCCACGTCCCCTTCCCGGGACCCCTGGCTGAGCTCTGGGAGGCGGTGGGCACACCAGGGCCCGGCCAGCCATCCCTCCCGGTGCCACATCCCCCTCAGGTTCTTGTGGCCTTGGGTGGCCCTGCCCAACACTCAGACCTCACTGCAGACCTGCTTCTGGCCCATGGCCTGGGGGCCCCATCGAGGCCTGAGAAGCAGGCTGGGCCTCTGGGAGGAGGGCCCATGAGGCAGCCTCTGGACAGTACCCTGAGGCCCTGCCGTGTCCTCTTTACAGAAGGCGCGTAGGCTCCCAGCGCTGCTCCCTCGAGTTTCTGGAAGACACGGTGGGATGTGCCTCGGTTCAAAGGTAAGGAGCCCCGCGTGCCGCTTGCACCCCCGTCCTTTCTCCTGGGGCCAGAGAGGCTCCCAGGAGGGGAAGAGTGACTTGCTGTTCATCTGCAGAACCAAACATGCCTCTGGATCCCCGAGACACAAAGGCCTGAAGAAGACGCACTTCATCAAGAACATGAGGCAGTACGACACCCGGAGCAGCAGGTGCCAGCGGGGCCCGGCCCAGCCCAGCCCAGCCCTGGGCTGCCCACCGCGTCCGCCCTCGAGCCTCGCGGGGTCCGGGGCCCTGCCCTTGGCAGCAGCCCTCCCTTCAGTGCGCTAAGGAAGCGCTCGGCCACACGGCCCAGCCCATGTCCCTTCGGAAGTGGACCCTCTCCCCATCCCACCCTCTGCCCTCCATGTTCACCAAACGCTGGGGTCCTCAGCACGTCCTGGGGGAGGAGCCACCCGGCCACCGCAGCCTGAGTAGCAGCAGGGACGCTGGAAACCCAGCGGGAACAGGCAGAGTGGTGGGCTGTGTCCGGGAGAGAAGGGAGCACGGAGGGCATCTGGCTTCCCTGAACCGGGCTGCAGGGGGACAGCCAGTGCCCAGCACAGCCCTCCGAGGCCCTACGTCTGTAGGAGCCCCGTCCCTCATGCCCCGTGTCCCTCACGCTCTGCCCTCCTGGCTTTGAGGCCATCGTCCTGACCCAAAGCGTCTCCAGACCGTTCCCCTTCCTGATGGAGGCCGTGCCCAGGCACCTACCAGGCAGCCCTGGTCAGGCAGTGCTGCGTCTTCCCTGCGGTGGCTGTAGCTTGGACAGTCCGGGACCCCCCAGCATGGTCCCCAGCGTGACGGGCTTGGCCCAGGAGCAGGCCCCCGGCAGACTGAGCGCCGGGCTGGCTTCAGTGGGCCCTGGGTGCCCAGGGTCCCAGCCAGGGGAGGGGGTCTTCCACCGTCATCCTCTCTGCTGAACTGGGGCCGGGCTGGGCAGAGCCACGCCCAGAGGAAGGAAAGGCCGTCCTCCCTGCTGTGCGCCCCACACAGCGGCCCCCCTCGGGCCACTTTGTCTCGGGACATGGAACTGGGCGCTTTCTGATGCTGTGAGGCTCCTGCCCCGCTGGGATGCCTGAGGATGGGCTTCCCTGACCAGCCATCCTCGGGCACGCGCCTCTGCCTCTGGTGTCTGCACGGCCTGGCCTCTCTTGTATGAACCGCTGAACCACCATCCCGGGCGTCCCCTGATGCCTGGGGCAGTTCCCGTATGAGTCCAGGCGGGAAGGGAGATGCCTGCCGCCCTGCCCTGACCCCGTCCTTCCCCGCAGGATCGTGCTCATCTGCGCCAAGCGGTCCCTGTGTGCGGCCTTCTCGGTCCTGCCCTACGGAGAAGGCCTGCATGTCAGGTGAGCGGCTGGCCCCCACCGGCCGGGGGCTCCACACCGTCACAGCCTCACACGGGGCCAGCAGACCAGCTTCTGCGGAAGCTGCTTGAGAGCTTGAAGGCCATCTGGGTCCTGGTCCTCGGGGAGGGGCGCGTCCGCACTGTTACCTCGTTTGAGCTGCTCAACGTTGGTGCCTGGGATGTTCCTCCTGGCGGGACACTGCTGTGCATCCCGTGACCAGTCCAGGCAGCTGTGCCCAGCGCGGAGCCCCGGGAAGACGGAGATGGCTGTCAGGGTGGGGACGGCGCGGCGGGACCTGTGTGCCCGAGGGTGTGGCTGCAGCTGGAGGGCGCACCCCTGAGAAGTGACTTGGGGTGAAGCCGAGGTTGGCCCACCACCAGGGAGATTGAACAGGAAGGGCCTGGGACCTGGAAGGAGCTGAGACTGAGCCGGCTCTCACAACGGGAGTCCTCGTGACCCTGCTGAGGCTGCTACAGGGCCTCGAGGGTGTAGAGGTGGGGCGCTGCGGGCCCCTGGGGCTCGGCTCCCGCCTGCACGAGGTCGGGGGCGGGGCCGGCAGCTCTGTCCTGTCCCGTGCGTTGCAGTGACCTGAGGGTGGACAGCCAGAAGCAGAGGCATCCGTCCGGCGGCGTTTCCGTGTCTTCCGAGATGGTTTTCCAGTTGGAAGGCGTGGAGCTGGGGGCGGATGGAAAGGTAGGAGCAGACGCCAGGTGGGGGCAGGGGCCTTACGTGTGTCTGTCAAGGAAGTAGACTCAAAGTTGTGTTTCACTTGAGTCCTCGAAAACGTAAGGTCCCACCAGAGGAAGCCACGCAGCCTGTGCAGACAGGCCGGTCGCCTCGTGGGGGCCCCCGAGGCAGGGAGGAGCTCCGGCTGCAGATCCCAGATGAGGGGCGGGGCATTCTGGAACCTGCAAGGGGGGAGCAGCGTCAGCCCTGGGCGGCGGGAGCTGCAGCGGTCAGGAGGGACCTGGCTGGACCTCTGGTCCTGGACGGGGCGGCGGGGCTAAGTCCAATGCACTGCCTGCCAGGTCGTGTCTTACGCCAAGTTCCTGTACCCCACCAACGCCCTGGTCACGCTCAAGCCGGACAGCCACGGCCCGCCGCCTCAGCCCCGGCCCAGTGCCCCCCGCGCTCTGCTGGGGCCCAGATGCAAACCCGTCCCACCCAGGGCGGCGCCAGCTGGCTCGGAACTAGGTAGCCCAAGGGCCCTGACCGGGGGCAGGGCAGGTGGCCCAGTGCATCCCATCCAAACCCACAGTCCTCAGCCCAAGCCCGGGGAGCGGGTCCGCCGCAGCCTCTCAGGAGGGGGACCCCAGAGCGCACGCCCTGCGCCGCGCCTGAGCCCAGCCGCAGAGAACCTGCACCCACTGATGGCTCTGGGCGGGGACCCCTCCTCCTCAGGACGTCCTCCCCGCCCCCGGCCCCCGAGGAGGGGGGCCACGCCTGGAGCCCCTGATCCCCCTCTCCTTGTCCCACGATGACGCCCTCAGCACAGCTGCTGCCTGGCACTAGGCCGGGGTTGGCCGAGCCGCTCACCGGGGCTTGTGGTGGGTCAGGGCTGCCCTCTGCTCGCAGGGGCCGACGCAGGGGATGCCCTGGAGTACAACCCCGACCTCCTGGATGACCCTCAGTGGCCCTGCGGCAAGCACAAGCGCGTCCTCATCTTCGCGTCCTACATGGTAGGGGCGCCGCCCAGGGCTGGGCTGTGGGCCGGCACCGGGGGCAGGGGCAGCTACGCACCCTGGGCCCAGCCTCACCCACGTCTCGGCACCGTTCTCGGGGGCCCGGGCCTCACGGTTGCAGGCCCAGGTGGCATGCAGACGCCCCTGGGGCTGCATGGGGACGGTCCTTATCCGTTGCAGACCACAGTGATAGAGTACGTGAAGCCCTCCGACCTCAAGAAGGACATGAACGAGACCTTCCGGGAGAAGTTCCCACACATCAAGCTGACGCTGAGCAAAATTAGGAGGTGAGGAGGGCTGAGGCGGGCGTCCTCAAGCCCGCTGCCCGACAGGGCCTTCCGCGAGCTGCTGCCAGGCCAGGTCTGCACAGACTCCTGAGCTTGATAAAGGGCTGCGCCCCTCCTCGGCCCCCTCCCGCCATCCAGCCAGGCCAGTGCCAGCCCCTCCCCTGCCACCTCCTGGGTCAGGTGCCCTCGGTGCTTCTCATACCTGCCCACCCCTGCAGGGCTCCTCCTCAGTGGCGCCCACAGACCCTGAGCCGGGCCCTGTGACCGTCCCCGCTTGATAGATGAGGAGGTTGAGGCCCCACAGCCAGAGGGCCAGACTCTGCCTCAGCACGGCCGCACCTCAGGGCCTTTGCACTGCCCTCCCCTCCCTACACGGCCCCCTCACTGCCACGGGAGCACGGGGACTCTGTCCTCTGGGGGGTCCCCTTTAGGACAGTTGGGTGCCGAGGGCTGAGTGGAGACCAAGACCAGCCTGCTGCCCGCCCACCAAGCCGTGGGCTCTAGCGCCGGGCCACAGCCTCTGGGAGGAAATGGCGCTTTTCTGGTGGCCCAAAGGCACACCCCTCAAGCAGGGACGTGGCCGCCTCCTGGCCCCAAAGCCCTTGGCTCCCGTGTAAACCCGCAGTTTGAAACGAGAGATGCGGAACCTGTCTGAGGAGTGTGGTCTGGAGCCCGTGACCGTGTCCATGGCCTACGTGTACTTTGAGAAGCTGGTCCTGCAGGGCAAGCTCAACAAGCAGAACCGCAAGCTGTGCGCGGGCGCCTGCGTGCTGCTGGCCGCCAAGATCAGCAGCGATCTCCGCAAGAACGACGTGAAGCAGCTCATTGACGTGAGTATGCGTGTCCCATCCCCCACTCCCGGCTGCGGAGGGCCGATCACCACCCACGCCCAGACCCGGCCACCCGGCCACCTGGACGGGAACCGGAGGAGGGGCCGCAGCTCAACCCCTCTCTCTTCTTCAACACAGAAGTTAGAAGAAAAGTTTCGGTTCAACAGACGGGATCTAATTGGGTTTGAGTTCACGGTGCTCGTGGCCCTGGAACTTGCTCTCTACCTTCCCGAGAACCAGGTGTTGCCTCATTACAGACGCCTCACGCAGCAGCTCTAGCCTGGCCCGGCCCCTGCGGGCGCTCCTGGCGCGTCGGCCGGACACGCGGCCCTCGCCGGCTAGTGCCACTGCTCCCCCCGCCCTCGCTTCCCTGGAGGGACACGGCTTCCATTCCAAAGCACACCACACCACCGCGGTACTTCGGAGAGCCCTGCTGCGTTCCCCCGTGAACAAACGGGGGCGCTGTGCTGTCTCGTTTTCGCCTGCGCCCGGCCTGGCACCAGGACTTCACGATGCGCGGCGGTGAACCCCGACTTCACAGCTTTGCCCCCCTTGCGTCACCCAGCCTTCTGCTGCCATCGAAGCCACCGCACCAGCGTCTCACGGAGATCTGCTTTTCCAGACCTGGCTGCACGCGCTGGATTGCTAGCGTTAAATTGTCGGGGCATTCATTCATCTCGGCTGTTTGGGGTTCTCGGACGTGAAGACCGCACTGTGGAATCCCCACTCCCCCCCTCGGCCCGGCTCCTTCCCAGCCCAGCACGGCCCCCTCCCCTCGGGGGGGGTGCACCCACCTACCCACATCCACACACACAGCTCCGGCGTCAGCCTAAGCCAAGGAGAGCAGACCCCTGGTTGGTTTGGGTCTCATTTTTCTTACTCTCGGACTTCTGTTCTTCCAAGGATCACATCACTGTGAGGTCCTGATGCCCTGTCGGGGGTCACACACCCCAGCAGGCCTCTGGGCACAGAACTAGCCCACCCCATGCAAGGATCCGTCTCACCGGAAAGACCCCCCCTTGCCCACGACACTTGGACCTTCAGGATGACTGGATTGCTGGCTCTTGATCTTCCTAAGCAATATTGTGGAGAAACCGTGTTTACTGTCGTGTAGGATTTGGTTCTGTGGGTCTTTTTTTCCTGAGGGAACAGAAACTGGTTAAATGGCGTCTGCTGAAGTTGTGACTTGAATCACACCTGACCCTCCAGTGGGGAGGAGACTGACCACTTCACAGCCCTGCCTCCCCGCAAGGGTCAGGCCAGCCTTCTTCCTCCTCCTTCCTCCCGGCAGGAAGTGGGAGCCGCCTTGGCCGGAGGAGCCGCCACACCAAGCAGACCCCAAGGGCTGGTCGTTGTCCTTCTGGGCAGGTGTGTGCCCGGCACGCCAGCTTCTCTACGCTACACGTGGCCCAGTTCATCCACTTGCTGCCCCACCAGAAACACTGAAGACCGCGGGCTGGAGCTTCTCCTTCACGGGTCAGCTGCTCTCAGAAAGGACCGTGTTGGCTGGGCCATTAAGCTGCTTCCCTACTGCTGTCCCATAAACCTGTCACTGGAGGGACTCCGGGACAGCCCCACCGTGCATCCTACACGCGTGTGCACTGGTGCTTTTGCGGAACTGGAGAGGCCAGCCCTCATCAGCGCTCAACCACCAGCAACTTGAGACCCCAGCAGGGGTGCAGGACGGCAGCTCCCACCCTGCTGGCTGCTGTTCCTTCTTCCTCAGTCACTTGGGCTGAGGGAGGAGAGGAGGCAACTGCAGGATGGAGCGCGAAGCCCGTGTCTGTATTCTGACCTTATTTATTGAGGAGTGCCTCTTCCCTGTCTTCCCCAAGATGGCTCCCAAACCTGACGTGCACCAAGGAGGGCGTGAAGGATGAAGCTGCTAGGCCCCAGGCAACTGTTCTGCAAAGTGACCTGTCCAGCCAACACAGCGTCTCAAGGACACTCCTGTTACAGGCACTGCAGGGGACCGACTTAGGAAACGTACGTCCTGGTTTACAATTAGCCTTGAGGAACACATCTTCCTGGAAATTTCTATACAGATGTTAGAATGGCTGATACAGTAACTTTACAGTAAGTTTGCCTGTTTACGTAGTGAGAATTAGTCATTCACCAGACCCGTCTGTAACCTTCCCTTTAGTGCATTGCGTCCTTTTTAATGTCAACAGCTGCCACTGTGTGGTACTCAAATGAAGCCAGTATTTAAGGCATTAAACTTCAGCCTAAAATGTCACTCCCTAGAACCAGCCCAGACATCTGTATCCAAGGGCCTGGGGCCACTCCCTCAGTGCCTAGGAGGCGCTGTGGACTTAAATGAGCGCTTAAGTGGCCATCTGACCTCACTGTCTAGTCAAGTGTCATGGATCTGTTTGCAAAAAGTAATGTATTTGTGCTTTAAGTAAAATTTGGTTTTGCAACATGTGTCATAGGCTGCCTTCAGCTGGCCACCCCCTCCAGTCATGGCAGAACACCAGCCCGGACCCTCCGGAGCCCAGAGGAGCCCGCCCCCCAAAGCACAGAAGTGAAACAACAGATAGGTTTTCACTCTTTATTTATAACACACGTTCCACATCCAGGATCCTCTCTAGTCAGAAGTTCCTGGAACAAAAGGAAGAACTTTAAAACCTGGTCTCCAAAGACATCCTGGGCCTCTGTGCCCAAACCCCAGTCCTCTTACTTTGAGACAATGCCGTCAGCCTTGGCCAGTCGGAGAATGGAGTCATCTGACTCGCCCTAGGGGAGAACGCACATTGGGACCAGGCGCCCTGCTGGCCAGAGATCCAGCCACACTGCCGTCCAAACTGACCAAGGGTAGACACGCTAGCATCAGGCAAACCCCTGACAGTACAGGGGTCAGACCCCTGGGGCCTGAAAGAGCTGTGATAACTGGGAAGCTCCAAGGTCGTCGCCTGTTTTCTCAGGGTGGGCCCTTTCCTGGGCCCCCGAGCACCCTTTTCCACCCCCAGGAAGGGGCTGGCAGCCAGCACAGTCCAGTGCAGCAGGCTGCAGTCTTTTCTGCCAACAAACCTGCTCAGGTTGGGAACAGGGAGGGAGATGCCACTCCGGCTCAAAGGCCCGCTGAGCAAGGCCGGGGAACACTCACCATCCTGCGAATGGCCCCGCAGATGGCATAGGTTTTAAACTGGCCGTTGAACCTGCCTGTCACCTTGTCAACCTATGAATCGAGAATGGGGGGTCACAAAGAGGTGCACCCAAACGCCTTCGGGTCTCAACCTGGGGTTTGGGGCCTCGCCCCCTCCCCAGAGAACAAGCCGTCCCGCCGCCCGGCTCACCTCGGCCACGTTCATCTGGATGGACGCGTGGTCCTTGGCGCCTATGATGCGGTTGCTGGCAGAGCTGCGGGGGGAGCGCAGTGAGCGGGGACGGGGCTCGGCGTGCGAGGGGCGGCGGCGGGGGGATGCAGGGACCGGGGCAGAGGATGCTCACCATTTCCGCGGCACGTACAGGTCCACGAACTCGCCGGCGTCGTTCTGCATGTTGAGGGAGCGCCTATGGAGCCCCCCGCGGCGCCGTGAGGACGGGCCGTGTCCGCGCGCTCGGGTCCGTCCCCGCCCCGCACCGACCCCGGGCCCCGGGCCGCCCCCCACGCCCAGGCCCCGACCCCCGCACGCCCGAGTCCGTCCCCGCCCCGCACCGACCCAGGCCCCCGCGCCGCCACCCAGCCCGGGCCCCGGCCCCGGCCCCGGCCCCGACCCCGACCGCGGCCGCGAGACCTACCTGGTGGCACCACAACGAGCGCGAGCGCAGAAAGGAAGGGCCTTTTCCCCCGGCAGTGCTATTAGCGGGTGGGGCGGGGCCTCGGCGAGTACTTCCGGCTCGCGCACGCCGCCGCGACTCTACGCAGAGAGCAAGGCCGGCCCCTCTGACGTACTTCTGCTTCCGGCGGGTGAGAGCTTCCTGAGGTCTGGCGGCTGCAGGGTGCCCGCGGGCGAGCCACGAGGGCGAGTCCCCCTGCAGGGCGGGTGGCCGGCGCGGACTCGCGAGGGCGCCCGCGGGCGGGTCCCCGCAGCGGTGGGCTGCGCCCAGGGCGGGCGCTTCCCGTCGCCGGGACCGCCCGGTGCCCGCGGCCGCTCAGTCAGGACCTGCGGACCCGGGGGGCGAGGGCGGGGACGGAGGCCCTGGAATGGGCCGCGTTCGTCAGCACGTGAGAGCTGCGGACCGGAGCGCTTACCCCGGAGACAAGCCCGGCATCACGAACGTGGACGCAGGAGGGGTGCCGTTGGTTCTAAGAGCGAAGAGTGGGGAGAGCCCCTGGGGTCTTGAGGGAGGAGCGGCAGGGCTGGGGTGGGGGGCGCCCTCCCAGGACGTGGAAGACAACCCCTCGGGAAACCAGTGCCTGAGCAGGGAAGGAGCTCGGCCAAGCCTCGTGGCAGAACCAGGTCGAACCCCCCCAGCCCTTCCCTCGCCCTGCACCATCCGGCCCCTGCCCAGGACCCCTCCCCCCACATCACTTCCACTCTGTTCTCCACGGAGCAGTCTCTCCTGGTGCTAAGGGTCCGTTAAGGAAGAAAACAGAAAAACTCCAGGCTGCAGAGCTGACTTCCCAGGGTCCCCCGCCCTGCGTTCCTGGGGGCGAGCCCTGCAGCTTCGACTAAAACATCCTCCTGGGCTTCATCTCGCGGGGGAGAGGGAAGGCCCCTCGGGGGTGGACTCCAGAGCCTGCGCACTTGGCCTCCGCCTGCTGCCCGGGCTGAGCCTGGCCGTGGAGTCTCCGAAGTCCAAATGCCCTTTTGCTTGACACGCCCTCCATATCCTCCCAGTCTGGGCTCCCAGCTCACTTCCCAGGGCTGTGTCTGCTCACCCTGTGGTGATGGGCAAATGCTCCCCATCAGCTTGGCCACACGGTGCCCCATTTGAGTCACTGCCAACTTCTATGCGGCTGTGGGAGGGTTTAACATCTGGGCCTGGTGAGGGCTGAGGCCACCAGTTCCCTCGTACCCGGAAACCAGTGTTCGTGCGGGCAGTGTGTCTGCTGTTGCTTCTGCTGGGCACTAGCAGCTGGGCATCAGGAGTGAGGTCACCGAGGCCAGCGCCCTGTAGGAAGGTCACATTCCATGTTCATGCCAGCCGTGAGAGGTGTGTGCTTTTTCCAGGACCCCCAGCACATGCACAGACATTACGTGTTTATGTTTGTGGTTGTGTTACCGACCAGGGTTCTTGGCCTTCTCTAATCAATAGAAATTGATAAGAAGCCAGACAAGAAATTCAGGCAAGGCTTTATCGGGGCTCCTGCTGCAGCAGGGGGGAGCGGAAACAACAGGCTCCCTTGCTAGCTCCCCAGGGAAGTCGAGCTGGTTTCTTATATGAGGATAGGGGCAGGTCCAGGGCTCGGGCCAGAGGGGTGGCTTAGGTGGTCTGCCCACCCCTTAGGTGGTGGGGTGTGCAGGGCACATGCGCAGGACTCTGCTTTTGCTCCCTGTAACCTGTTTTTGCTCCCAGCTCTTTAAAAGTGGCAGCTGGGTTTTTGGTCTTTTTGTAGCTTTCTGTCCATAATTTGCTTCCAGGGTGCATGTATGCTGCTATTTTTCATCCCATACAGTTTTTTTTGTACAGTGTTTTGTAGCTTAAGGAGACATTTGTCCAGGTGCAAGCCCTGCAGCAAAGGGTCCCAGGTGCCAGCCTGTCTGATTTGGGGGTCTGCACAGCTGGCCTGCCTGTCTGTGTCAGTGTGTGGGTCAGCCCAGCTAGGCCTGGTCATCAAGTGATTGTCTCTGGGGCTTCCCTGGTGGCGCAGTGGTTGGGGGTCCGCCTGCCGGTGCAGGGGACACGGGTTCGTGCCCCGGTCTGGGAAGGTCCCGCATGTCAGAGCGGCTGGGTCCGTGAGCCATGGCCGCTGGGCCTGCACGTCCGGAGCCTGTGCACCATGGCGGTGGGGGGGGCCACAACAGTGAGAGGCCCGCGTACCGCAAAAAAAAAAAAAAAAAAGAGATTGTCTCTGTAGCTGAGAGGCAGGAGACGGAGACAGCTAGAGCCCCGGAGCACCAGAAAGGAGAGAGGCAGAGGTCTGCGAGAGTCCTGTCCATCAGAGTAGAGAACCCAGAAATAAACCCTCACACATGCACACATATGGTCAAATGATTTTTGATGAGAACCGTTTAAGAAGGAAAGGACTGTCTTTTCAACAAGTGTGCTGGGAAAACTGGGTCTCCACATGCAAAAGAATGAAGCTGGACCCTTACCTCACACCAATTGCAAAAATTAACTCAAAATGGATCAAGTACATAAAACGTAAAACTATAAAACTCTTAGAAGAAAACAGGACACAACCTTCATGACATTGGATTTGGCAATGATTTCTTGCATATGTGACCAAAGGCACAGGCAGCAGCAACAACAACCAAAAAAAATTAGACTTCATGAAAAACTAAATTTGTGCATCAAAAAGACACCATTGGGGGACTTCCCTGGTGGCACAGTGGTTAAGAATCCGCCTGCCAATGCAGGGGACATGGGTTCGAGCCCTGGTCTGGGAAGATCCCACATGCCATGGAGCAGCTAAGCCCGTGCGCCACAACTACTGAAGCCCGTGTGCCTAGAGCCCACTCTCCTTAACAAGAGAAGCCACCGCAGTGAGAATCCCGCACACCACAACAAAGAGTAGACCCTGCTCACCACAACTATAGAAAAGCCCGTGCGCAGCAGCAAAGACCCAATGCAGCCAAAAATAAATAAATAAATTCATTAAAAAAAAAAAAAAAAAGACACCATCAAAACTTCCCTGGCGGTCCAGTGGTTAAGACTCTGAACTTCTAATGCAGGGGGTGCCGGTTTGGGGAACTAAGATCCCACGTGCCTCGTGGTGTGGCCCCCCAAAATTTTAAAAAATTTTCTTAAAAAGACACCATCAACAGTAAAAAGGCAACCCAAAGATGGGAGAAAATATTTGCAAATCATACATCTGATAAGGGATTAATATTAAGAATAGAGAGAGAGAACTCCTAAAAATAATCAACAACAACAAAAACCTAATTCAAAAATAGGCAAAGGGGCTTCCCTGGTGGCTCAGTGGTTGAGAGTCCGCCTGCCGATGCTGCCGATGCAGGGGACACGGGTTCATGCCCCGATCCGGGAAGATCCCACATGCCGCGGAGCGGCTGGGCCCGTGAGCCATGGCCGCTGAGCCTGCGCGTCCGGAGCCTGTGCCCCGCAACGGGAGAGGCCACGACACTGAGAGGCCCGCGTACCGCAAAAAAAAAAAAAAAAAAAAAAAAAAAAAATGGGCAAAGGACTCCGAAAGACATTTCACCAGAGAAGATATACAAATGGCCAATAGGAACATTTAAACGTGTAGCATCCACTAATCATCAGGGAAATGCCAGTCAAAACTATGAGATACCACTCACACCCACTATAAAAAATAATATAAAAAAATAAATATTATAAAAATAAAAAGTGTTGACAAGGATATAGAGAAATTGGAACCTTTGGGCATTGTTGTTAGGAATGTAAAATAGTACAGCTGCTGTGGGAAACAGTACGGTGTTTCCTCAAAAACTTAAAACTACCGTGTGATCCAGCAATTCCACTTCTGGGTCATTTACCCAAAAGAATGGAAAGCAGTGTCTTGAAGAGAGATTTGCACACCCATGTTCACAGCAGCATTATTCACAAGAGCCAAGAGGTGGAAGTAACCCAAGTGTCTATGGGTGGATGAACAGATAAGCAAAATGTGGGCTATGCATACAGTGGAACATTATTCATCCTTAAAAAGGAAGGAGATTGTGACACGTGTACAGACGAACCTTGAGGATGTTCTGCGAATTAAAATAAGCCAGTCATAGACAAATACTGTGTAATTCCACTTATACAAGGTACCGAGAGGAGATTTAGATGGAGAGTAGAATGGTGGGAGCCAGGGGCTGGAAGATGGGGGATGGGGTGTTAGTGTCTAATGGGTATAGAGTTCTGTTTTACAAGATGAGAAAGTTCTGGAGATGGATGGTGATGACAGCTGCACAACATTATGTATGTGTTTAATACCGCTGAGCTGCACACTTAAAAATGATCAAGGTGGGGCTTCCCTGGTGGCGCAGTGGTTGAGAGTCCGCCTGCCGATGCAGGGGACACGGGTTCGTGCCCCGGTCTGGGAGGATCCCACATGCCGCGGAGCGGCTGGGCCCGTGAGCCATGGCTGTTGAGCCTGCGCATCCGGAGCCTGTGCTCCGCAACGGGAGAGGCCACAACAGTGAGAGACCCGCATACCGCAAAAAAATAAATAAATAAATAAATAAAAATGATCAAGGTGGGGCTTCCCTGGTGGCACAGTGGTTGAGAGTCCGCCTGCCGATGCAGGGGCCGCGGGTTCGTGCCCCGGTCCGGGAGGATCCCACGTGCCGCAGAGCGGCTGGGCCCGTGAGCTATGGCCACTGGGCCTGCGCGTCCAGAGCCTGTGCTCCGTGGCAGGGAGTGGGGAGGCCCGCGTACCACAAAAAAAAAAAAAAAAAAAAAAAAATCAAGGTGGTAATTTCTATGTTATCTGTATTTTATCACAATCAAAAAAAAAATTTTAAGACTATAGGTCACGCACGCATGCACACATGGGCACACACACACACAAGACATCACAGTCTCATCTTCCCCGAGGTGGGATCCCAAGGCCAAGATCTTCAAAAGGAAACCCTGTGACCCCACCCTCGGGCCTGTGAAATCTGGATGAGCAACCCCCCCCTTTAAGAAACCCTGCAGACAGAGGAGCCAGTGGTCCCTGAAGGGAGCCTACGTGGGCCTTCCATCAGCAGGGTCTCCTGGCATCTGAAGTGGCCGGGGGCAGCTGCTCAGGCTGGAGGCTGCCAGAGGTCAGAAACCTGGGGAGAGGTGTCCCCGCATCCCACTTGTACTCTCCCCAGCAGCCACTATGGGGCGCCCAAGAGCTGCACCTGACCCTGCAGGCAGCCCTGTGAGAGGCCCAAGGGCAGAGGCTCACCTGTCCACTCTCTGCCCACTTTCCTGCCAGCTGAAGGGGGCTGGCCACCTCCCTCAGATCCCTGGCCCCTTGCCCCTTGCCCAAGGGGTGACTTGTTTACTGAGTTTCCTGTGGGGTCTCCAGGTTGGAAAAGGGCCAGAGGCTGGGTGGGATGAAGGGATTGGGGACGGGAGGACCTGGCACTTGAAGACACTGTCCTGAGCCCTTTTTGCAGCTCCCGGGGCAGCTCCCAGGGGCTCAGAGAAGCAGCTCTTCAGCAGGATGGTCCCCATCAGGATCCCCGAGCACTTCCAGGTCTACAGAGCATACACCTGTTACTGCCCCCTGCACCCGCCAAGTGCTCTAAATTGCCCTGACTTCCAGTATCCCATCAGGATGGCAGGCTGACTTTGCACCCTCCCTCTGCCTCGTAGCTGTATGACAGGTCACTTAGCTGTCTCCTCCTCCTCCTGGTTTTAAAGTAGGGGACAGCGGTAAGAGCACCACCCAGGAGGGTTAACACATACGCGGTGCTCAGAGTGGACGTGGCATTCAGGAGGCCCTCAGCATCCCCATCGTCACGATCACCATCACTGCCACCTTCATCATCACCTCTATCACCATCATTATTATGCTGTGACCCCAGGTCCCATCGCTATAGATTTGAACCCTGGGCTGATGACTCCAGAAGATGCACTATCACCACCTCAGTCTCACACGGGTCCTCATTCAGGCTGCCCAGCTGGGTGACAGCGGCCAGTGGTGTTGGATGGTGTCCGTGTGCAGTATCCGCTGCCCATTCCCCAGCACCATCCTGGGGACCCACCTCACAGACAGGTAAGCAAGGCTCTCAGCCTTCCTGGGGCGCCTCCCTCCTCCTCCCAGAGTGGCTGCCTCTGGGCCGGGTGGGGCCAGGTCAGCCTGAAATGTATTGTGTGTGGAAGGGAACCAGCCCCAAAACCAGGAAACCCTCCTTCCGGGCCTGGGCACGGGCCAGGGTGAGCTGCAGCTCAGGGCCAAAGGACAGGCTTCTCCCTGTGCAGACCCGGCCAGGAGCTGTGGCCACTGGCCCTTCCTGCCTGCCCTGTTCTCTCGGGAGAAGGCCCAGCTCACGTCAGAGTTCCTGCCTCAGAGGGGCTCCCAGAGGCCGAGGAGCACGCAGGCTCCCACCGAGCAGGTCCTGGTGCCACCGCCACCCAGCCGTGATTCCCATCCTCTGGTCTCAGGGAGATAGGCAGACATCGGCCCTCCCCAGTCTCCGTGAGGCTCAAGGGAGGTCACAGCCAGCGTGCAGCCCCAGCACGTGGGCCCAGCCTCGGTGACCTGGGCTGTGGGGCCTTGGGCATCGTGACTCACAGGCTGTCAGAGCCGGGGGAGCCTGAGAGTGTCTGGCCAGTGTCACATTCTCTTCTATTTTACTTTATTTTATTTTGTCATTTTATTTTATTTATTTTACCATATGAGATTTTTTACTGAGGTATAACCTAAACGTGGTGAGGAACACAAACCCTAAGCTTCCACCCCCTGGGTTTTTACATCCACGTTCACCCAGGCAGGCAGGGTGTGCTGCTGACTGTGCTGGCATTGGGGCAGGTCTGGGTGGCACCCAGGAGGCCCTCGCGGGCCCTTTCCCCAGTTACAGGCGCAGGCGCTCTGGAGGCGGAGTGGGGGGTCAGGCTGGGCACCGGACCCCAGCTGACACCCAGCGGAGAGGACTCTGAGGTCAGAGACACCCAAGAACATCCATCTTCTGGCCCCATCCCTCCGGTGGGGCCGGGCTACAGGACCGAGCCAAGGACAGGAAAGGAGGCACTTCCGCCCCAGGCACGCACACAGCGTCCAGCTGCCTCATCCTAGTGGACATGCTGCGGGCTCAGCATGCTGGCCACAGGCCAAGATGTTCCAGCCAAACCAGTGGAGTTTCAGGTTCAAAGCAAGAAGGCCGCAGAGAGCAGGCAGCAAGGCCCACCTTTACCCACCCCGGCCAGGCCTGCCGGGGTGGACACCAGGGTCTGGCTCCAGGCTGACCTCTGTCCCAAGCCCCGCCATCCTGAAGGGCCAGCACAGTGATTAAGGCGAAGGCCTGGGACTGGGCAGCCCTCTTTTCTAGTGCCGATCCCCCGGCCCCGGCCCCTCTCCTTTCTTTTTTGTTTTTTTAAGATTTTTTTAATGTGGACCATTTTTAAAGTATTTATTGAATTTGTTACAATATTGCTTCTGTTTTATGTTTTGGTTTTTGGCCGTTAGACATGTGGCATCTTAGCTCCCTGACCAGGGATCGAACCTGCACCCCTTGCATTGGAAGGTGAAGTCTTAACCACTGGACCGCCAGGGAAGTCCCCCCTCTCCTTTCTCAGCCTCAGTTGCCCCATCAGAAGGTCGAAGCTGTTCTCCCTTCCCCCATGGGTGGAGGTGAGGGTTCAACAGGACAGGGCAGCTGGGGGCCTTGTACACCTGCGGGCGGGCACAGATCTAGGGAGGGAAGGACCACTCTTCCACCCACCCCTTTGCTGCTGTTCTCTTCAGTGGAAACGGGTACTGCGGTCTATCTGTCTTGTCTGTCTGGGAGGTGACCTTGGACCGGCTCTTCCTGACCTGGGAGGAACCGGCAGCATGTACAGCTCAGGAAACTGAGGCCAAGGGAGAGGAAGTGGCTCCCCCAGAGTCACGGAGCCAGGATGCAGGGCAGGGCTCGAATCCAGCCTCGGGCTCTGGGGTTGGAGGGGTGGGACACAGCGCAGCCAGGATGGGTCCTTGTGCCGGCGGAGAGGACCCCCACCTGACCCCCCGCCCGCCCCAAGCTGAGCCCTAAGGAGGGTTAATGGTGGGCTTTCAGGCACGGTGCACTCCGAAGCGGCGGGTTGGAGGTCCTTCACCTCCCTGCTCTGCCCTGGGGACGCCCAGCAGGGGGCCTGGGTGGACAGGGCTGCTTGTGGGGCCCAGCCCAGCCTCTGAGCACCAGGCAGCCGAGCGTGTCAGCTGCTGCAGAAACATGCCCAGGGACAGAGGTTTACTGGGCCTGGAAAGCCCAGGTGGAGAGTGACGGAATCCAGATTCCTGCCCCACGTGAACGGGCGCGGCCCGGGCTTGTCTGGCACAGCCCGGCCCCACAGCTCCTCTGGGCTCTGGGCAGCTTCTCCGCTCCCCGCCCAGCTCCACAGGCGCTCTGGGACTCTGAGGCCCCAGGATGTCCAGCAGGGCCCAGCCAGGAGGTGCCACCCCCCAACCTGCTGTGACCTCGCGCAGGTGGCTGTGCAGGCTGGGACGCTGTCCTGGGGCCCCGGGCAGGCACTGGGCCCTGCAGCGTTCAGGACGGGTGATCCATGTCCTCAGGGAAGAGGACAATAAGCATCTCATCTCAGGAAGGTCTGGGGCACTGGGTCTCATCCAGGGACGGTTCCCCCCAGGACATACTGACTGTCTGGCTGACTGTCATGCCTGGGGGAGGGGAGGGTGCTACTGACCACTAGTGGGTAGAAACCAGGGATGCTGCTCAACACCCCACTGTGCCCAGGAGGGCCCTGCAGGGAGGCGTCCGGCCCAGGATGCCAGTGGGGCGTGGTCTAGGGCTCTGAAGGGCAACGGCCCATCTGAGGGGGCCGTAGGTCAGGTGGTCAGGGAAGGCCTCTCTGAGGAATGGACACTGTCACGCAGGGACCAGCCCTGGGAGGTGCCATCCCTTCACACTGGTCACCCCAGAGCCCCTGCAGCCTGCGGAGAGGAGGACCAGGGGCTCGTTCTGCAGTGGGGGCAGGGAGAGGCAGGCGGGGACCTGGTGCCAGGCCGAGGATTCCAGAAGGTGGAGGGAGGCCTCTTACCACCGCCCCCAGGCTCCCTGCTCCCCTGTAGCCTCAGCCACATTCTTCCCCCTGGGTGGGCAGGGGATAGGGGCTCGGTGCATTCCGGTGGAGATACAGGAGGCCCTGCAGGCAGCCTGTGCCAGCCTCCTGCAGGGCCCAGACAGCCTCCTGGCAGGCTCTGCCCCGCTCGGCTTCCCAGGGCTGGGGCCTCGCTGAGAATGCCTGGGGTCAGCTGTTGCTACAGAGCATGTGGGCACATGTCCAGCCAGGAGCAAGCCCTCGGGACGGGGACTGAGCACCTTGCAGATAAGGTCGGGACTGACCAACCCAGCAGCCTCCTGACCCCTGACCGGCGGGCTGGGTCGCACAATGCCTCGGGGTCACAGCGCTGGTGACAGGCAGCGTCCACATAGCCCCTCTGATCCCCAGTCTCCTGTCTGTAAAATGGGCTTTTGTGAGCATCAGATCAGGTGCCCGCCCAGCGCCAGCACAAGGGCACCAGAAACGGCAGCTCCCTAAAGCCCCACTGGGTGTGTGGCACAGAGACATGGTGGCGCTGGGGGACTGGGGCCAAAGACAGGCAGGAGAACACGATCAGCCCCATCGGCTCAGGGGCCCAGAGAGGTTGCGCCTCTGACCTGAGATCACGCAGCAAGCCCCGGATGGAGCACGGAGGCAACAGGAGACCGGGCTCCAAGGGAGGGGGTGACTCTCAACTCCCAGGCTTCACCTCCCTCACTACCACCCCCGGGGGGAAACCCAGCCACAGACCCCCCCAGAGCCCCTCAGAGAAGGAGACTGTGCTCTCAGGAGACCCTACCACTGCGGTGAGCCTTCCAAGTCTCCCGTGTTTACATTCCTCTAGGAAATATCTCCCCAGGAGAGCCGAGGACCAATGTTTTGTAAATGTTGAAACTTGAGGCAAACAGAGGCCTGGAGCTGAGCCCACCCACCGTCCCTACCTCTCCACACTGGCAGGGGGAGGCCCCAGCGGGGGTCCTGGAGGGGATGCCAGAACGGAGCCCTGGGCGGGTGGGACGGGGCCCAACCAGTGGTCCCTCCGCAGCCCCACCTTTCCAGACCCTCAAGCCCTCCTTTTATGAAATGGGGGTGACAGCAGACTGGAGGTGGTTGGGTGTCACTTGCATCTGAAGCACTGGTGGCCCTGGGGGAGCCCCAGTACTTGGCAGGTTTCGCGGTCAGGCTCCGAGGCACAAGCCTGCAGGCTGAGCTGCGCGTGACCCAGGGCCCCGTGGACACTCAGGGGAGACAGTGTGAGTCAGTCTCCTGTTTAGGGTTGAGTGTCTTGGGCTACCCGCAGCCCTAAACACAGGCCTGCGCCTCCCGGGCGCTCACGGGAGGCACGGGACCAGCTGGCTGTGTGGTGGGAGCCGTCGGGCACCCAGAGGCACCCCTGCCTCTGCCATCTCCACCTGCCGTCACCCGCTCCCGCCTCCGCTGCGCTCCGCCCGCTCAGCCGAGCCTCGTGGCCCAGGCGCACCCCGAACTGCCGGCTCCTGGTTCCAGCGGCTTCTTCAAAGGGTCTGCCTGCCAGGCCCGGAGTTGTGGTGGGTGTGGAGCACCTCACTCCCGCTCGTCCACTGATGGGCATCTGGGCTGCTTCTGCCTTTTGGCTGCTATGGAAAGCGCCGCCACAGACGTTGTGCACAGGATCGGTGTGGATGCACCCCCAGAAGTGGGGGTGTGGACCCCCGGGGACGCTGCGTTTCCTCTCAGGAAGCACCACACTAGGTCCACAGGCACACCGTCTGCATCCCCGCCAGCAGCGTAGGGGACCCGACTTCCTTCATCCTGGCCCGCACTTGTTACTGCCTGATATTTTTACTCTGCGCTGTGGCCCTCAGGCTGCACGAGAGAAGCGGGGGCCTGGACGCTGAGCCCTCTCCCCGTCGGCCTGCCCTCCCCCACCCGGGGCCTCCGGGCCAGTGTGAAGGTGATGGGGCACAGGTGTCCCAGCATCCAGCCACAACTGCCCAGTACCTGCCTGGCATGGGGCTCGGGACATAAGATACATGATAAGATAATGAAATGAAACAAATAAAAATATTAAATAGTCGTTGAATGAAGGAAGGAAGAATGTACCCCCAGGAGCTGGGCTCTGTAGGGTGGCTCAGAGCTGGGTGGGAGAAGATTCCTGGTGGAAGGTGTGGGTCGTGCAAAGGTCCTGGGGTGCGAGGGGGCACTTAGACTTTGTAAGGAGGCAAGTGAGGCTGGAACGCTGGGGGCAACAAGGGGGCGAGGGGTAGCTTGACGGCCTTGGAAGCTGCAGGGGCGGGGCGGGGGGCACTGGCGAGTCTCCAGCACAGGCACGACAGGGCAGTCTGCCTCTGAAAAGCCACGTGAAGTGATGGAGAGAGGAGGGACCCCTTTTCACAGCTGGGGGCCCCAGAGTGGGTGGCTCTCAACCCCCGGGCAGCGTCCAGGCCAGGGCTCCCCGGGGCCCCACCTCACCCCCTCGCACTCGGCGCTGGGGGAGATGTCACGGGCTCCTGCCAGCCCGGGGGACGAGCCAGTCTGGACCCAGAGGACGGACAGGGCGGGTGCTGCCCCAGGCCTCCTGCCCCAACCCGGCCCTGGCAGCCTGGCAGCCCTGCCCTGCTACTGCATCCCCTGGGAGCACATCCTGGACACACAGACAGCTGTCAACCCCTCACCCTGTTGCCTCACGCTTCCTGGGCCACAGCACCACCCGCGCCTCAGTTTCCCCGAGAGCCTGCCGGCAAGATGCGCGCACGTGGCAAGGGCCGGGGGCCCCCACGCTGCCCTCGGGCCTCTGGCTCGGGGGAGGCACAGAGGGTGGTCTGGGCCCAGCTCGCCTCCTCTGCTCACCTGAGCAGCGGGTGACAAGAGTCCCTGCCCTCCCACACTGGCCTGAGGAGTGGCTGCACCCAGCACCATGTGGGCCCTTGTCCCCCTCTGCCCGTGGCCTGGGGCCTCCCTGGGCCACAGCCCCGACGTGCAGGCAGTGGACTGTGGTGCTCCCCTGGACGAGGTAGACTCCACCTTCACTTGCCGTGTCCCAGGGCCGTGTGGCAGCTCAGGGGCCCAGGAGAGCTGTGTCCTCCCCGGCCGGCCCACTCTCCATCCCGGCCCGCAAGGGCCACCGGGACCCTGCGGCCAGAGCTTCCCGGGTGGGCAGACAGGCCTGGCAGGCAGGCAGTGGCTTGCCACCACTGCTGCTGCAAATCCTTCTCCAAAGGCCCCGGGAGACACGGGGGAGGGGTGCCCGGGGGCTGCCCAGAGTAGCGGAGCTCAGCAGATCTAAGGCGGCAGATGGCCGGAAGAGAGACAGAGACACCAGAGACCTAGACAGACAGACAGAGGCAGGGAGACAGAGGGACAGAGACGGAGAGAGGGTAGGCAGAGAATGAGAAGCCCAGAGGGGAGAGTCAGAAGAGAGAAAGGTAGGGGTGGTGGAGGGAGAGGAGGAGGGCTGGGGAGCGGAGTCAAGGCAGGGAGGCTGAGTCCCAGTGGGGGCCCGGGTGTGGCACGGGGACCCCGGTGCTGCTCTCGGTGGCGGGGGGCCGCTGCTCTCGGTGGCGGGGGGCCGCTGATGCCAGGCCGGGCCGGCCCGGGAGGAGGAGGCCACTTGCTGAGGGCCAGTGGCCTGGCTGGTCAAGGGCAGACCAGGGGCTGCTGGCCTTAAGCCCCACAGGCAGGGAGAGGGCCGTACCTGGTGCTGTTTGGGTGGTGCCGGGCAGGGCAGGCTGCCCTCGAACCTCACGGCTCTTGCCGGGGCGGGAAGCCCCCATGGTTCATCACAGGGCCCCCAACCAGATGTCCCAAAGTTGGGGAGGGGGTCAGACTAATGTGGCTCCCTCTAGGGGACTGCGGGCCCAGGAGGCTGTGGCCATTCCAGCCACTCCCTATGTGGGCTGCTCTGGGCCAGGGCACAGCCCCGCACCCCTGCGCTTCCCGTGGGATCAGATTCCGCCTGGGCAGTGAGTCCTCCTGGCCATATAAGGCCGTCTGTGGGCACCTCTCGGAGAAGCTGCAGAGCCGTCACCCCGCGGGAGCCATTTGGCCAGGCCCCAGGGACCGAGGCAGGGGAAGGGGCCTGCTGGAGATGGGTCCTGTGAAGGAGGACGGGAGGGGCGCCCCAGGCCCGCAGGTGCCACCCCCTCCCTCTGTGCTGGGCACCCCCCCGCCCCTCATCCGTTTCCGCCCCCCCCAGGGCTGCCCAGTCCGGAGTACAGAGCAGGGAGGTGGTGAGCATGGGGGTGGGGGAGTACTAGGGGCCAAAGGTCAAGTAGGATAAAAAAATGACACTGCAGAAATGTCGGCCCCGTGGGTGTCTGACGTGGACGCAGCAGTCCCGTGTGGAGGATGCCGTGATTGATGCAATCTGTTGTTACCGTCTTCCGGGGTCACCCCACGTGCTCCCCACCACACACCTGGGATCAGGAAGCCCGGATCCCCAATTTAACACCCCAGCAAGGTGCTGGGAGGTGCCCTGATGGCGTCCTTCCTCAAAGGAGGTGCCTGGGCCCGGGGTCCTAAGAGCAACCTCACTACTGAACCATCCCCTCCCTTCGCTCTCGGGAGATGGTTGGATCTCCAGGGAGGTCCCAGGCCCCCTCCCCAGGGCTTCCTAGGGCCCCCTACCTGGCCCACCCCCTCCGCTGAGGCTGGGGCCTGAGATTTGCTGCTGAGCTTTGCCCCTCAAGCCCAGGGCTGGGTTGGGGGTGCCCGGTGAGCCAGGGAGGGGAGTGATGTGTTGCGGGGATGCAGACACCTGGGCGCATCACAGCCGGCAGCCCCTCCCTACACCCCCTTCCCAGCAGGCACTGCCTCTCCTTCCAGCTCACAGACCTTGGGCTGGGAAGGGGCCCTGGGGCACAGCCGGGGAGGCTTCTCCTGGGAACCGGAGGCTTCCTCCAAACGCCTCCCAAAGTCACACGGCCCTTCACAGCCTGGACGGACCTGCGGGGGGTGAACCCCAGAGGCCATTCCCTCAAGCAGTGGGCACTCTCTGGGCACCTCCTCTTCGCCAGGCCTGGGGCTAGGGAAAGGCAGGACACAGGTGGGACTGGATTTAATAAAATGAATGCACCTGAGAAAGCAGGCCAGGCACATACCTGATGGCTCTCTGGGGCGGTGCCTAGAGGCCCAGGTGGTCAAACAAGGGGGCAGGGGCTCTGTTGTGTCCTGGGCAGAGGGACTAAGGCCAAAGTCCCCATGAGATAGAGGGGGAGGGAAGGCTGGAGGCTCTGCCGACTGGCCAGACAGGCGGGGCGTGGTTGGGAGGCCCCACAGGGCCCGGGGAGCTGCGGTGAGGGGCCTGGCTGTTACCCTAAAACAAGCAGAAGTCAGTTTGGCCTGGGAGGAGACAGGGTGAGGCACGTGTGCCAGCCAGCACCCAGCCCCAGCAGGCACCCAGCACCCGTAGCTGTTACTGCAAGGATTCCAGCCCACAGGGTGACTGGCCGGATTCCTTCCAGCTCGTGGTGTACTTAGCAAAGTCTGGCGTCCCCATGTCAGCGGACAGGGGGTCCCCTGCACTTAGCGGGAGCCGGACTCTGGGCTCCTGCCCGGTCAGGGCTCTCTGCTCATGGAAAGCATGCTGACCACCCCATGGGGAGTCATGAAACCCCACATTTCTGAGCATCCTGGGTTCATGTGCTTTCTATAGGGCCAGGCCTTCCTGTCTATGCCACCAGTTGGGAAGGAGGTGAGCTGAGTGGGAGACAGGAGCTTTGGGGAACCTCCGTGGAGAGCCCAGGACCCAGGGGGCTGGCCAGCCTGCGTCTCATGGCACTGGGCACACCTAAGCCTGTCTGTGCCCCCTCCAGTATAAAGTCCCCCCATCAGGACACCCGAGGCTCAGGCCTGCAGTGGGCACCCTGGGGACTGGCCTGTGAGCTGGGCACACAGCAGGCAGAGGTGGACCCTCTGGAGCTCCAGGCTTAGAAGGCTCCCAGAGGGGGGCTCTTGGCTGGGCAGCATGGGGGTCAAGACCATCCGTTCCTTGTTGGGGTCAACCCCAAATCTGGTGGCCTCCAAGCTTCCCCAGAGCTCATGCCCTAGAGGCCTGGAAGATCTTGCCCAGAGGTGGCCCAGCTGGGGCCACAGGCAGCGGGGAGACACTGCTCCTTCAGGAGCATCAAGGGGCCTGTCCCCAGACCCTCCTCAGCCAGGAATGCTGGGGCTCCGGCCTGGCCCCAGCCTCCTGGTGCGCGTTCAGCTCATCGAGGCCTGTCCTCTGCCCTCTGGCCTCCAGCCCTTCCAGGGGACCGTGCCAGCCCTAGGCCAGGGGAGGGTTCTGGGCTGAGCAATGGCCCAGAGGCCCGGGAACTCCCCGCCCCAGACCTGCTGGGTTTACAACCTTCTAATGAGCCCTCCTCTCAGCTGTGAGTCCTCAGGATGCCCGGCTGGGCTGCGTCCTCCCCTCTGCAGGACTGGGCTGGACCCGGGCTGCCAGGGCCCCCAGCATCAGCCTTGCTGCCTGCCCCGTGGATGGACGGATGGGGGACATTTTCTCACCATCTGGGCTCCCTGGAAGGTATCAGAGCAGCCCTGGGGGAGGGAACGCGGCCTCAGATATTCCAAACCACAGCCTAGCTTCTCCTGAAACCTCTTCCTGCCGAGACAAGCCCTCCCAGTCACTAGGAGAGAGCTCGGGGCTTCTTCCTCCCACGCGGCTGCACGGACCCACTTCCACAGTGCAGCTTCTCCCAAGAGAGCGGGCCCCGGGACAGGCGGTCAGGCACAGCCAGCGGTTATGATTGTGACATGGTGATGAGGCTGAGTGCAGTGAGGGGCGCCCCACGCAGCTGCTCCCCAAGAGGTTACAGTTACGGCTCGGGCTGAGGCACGTGTGCCCATGGCCTGGCCTGCTGGTCCCCACAGCTGCCCCGCAGATGGGGCTGAGCAGGGGCTCCTGGGGATGCCGTAGGAGTCGGGGCAGCGGCCCAGGTGAGGGCCGCTGTCCTGAGGGCAGTCTCCCCTGGCCCAGGCCACACCGCAGAGGCCATATCCCTGGGCTCAGGGGGAGTTGGCCAGACCCCCTTCCTAGGTCCAGAAGCACCTCCTCCCCACTCAGGCTGCCACCTGTGCCCGACCTCCCCACAGGTCCCGGGGCTCCTGTTATCCTGGTGCCGGGTGGGGAGGGGCTCTGCGTCTGGGGTGTGCCCGCGGGGCATGTCCAGAGCCTAGTAGGACAGAGGTGGTCAATCTGCCTCCATGGCCCTCCCCCATGAGCTGACCCCACCCACTACCCACCTCCCACCTCCCAGGACTCAGCATCCCTCTCCTGGATTTAGGACAGAGGCTGGGGCAGGCTGCTGCAGGGGGCGGGGGCACTACATCAGGGACCCACACCCAAAAGGTGCCCGACACATGCGGGAGGGGAAAATGAATGCCAGCCCAGCTCCCTCTCCCTGGCTAACCACGTGCTCTTCACTGACCCCCGGACGTTGGAAACTGACCCCCAGTTTCCTAATTCATAAGTAGGAAAGGCAGCTGGGTGGCCCAGGAGTCAGAGCAAGATAGGCGACGCACTGGCTAGGCCATTTGGAAATGACTGGCTGGAAATGTGACCCGGGAAATGGGTCTCCCCCACCAGCCCCGCTGACGACCTTCCCCTAGAACCACCGCCGGCCAAGAGGTCAGTGTGTAGCCCGACTGGAATAACACCTCCATCCTCCAAGCCGCCCACTCCTGCCCCATCTGGGTCACATAAGCTGGCACAAGGTGCGGGCAGCGTGGGCACCTCGCCCAGCCCCTTTCACCACATTCTCCTCTGCCCACTTCACCCACCCCATCCCCCCAGGCCCGGGCCACCAGTTGCTCTGGGGCAGCTGTCTGCCAGGAAGCAGCTCGCCCAGGATTAACCCTCCCCGTGCTGGGCGCATTCTCGGGCAGCGGCCCCTCCCTCCCGCCTGCTCTGTGCCCTCAGATGGAGGAGGCCTGGTCCCTAGGAGGCTCAGAGGGCTCCCACCCCTCACCTCTGCCCGCTGGTCCCTCCACGGGGGTTGGGAAGCCGACCTGGGGGGGTGGAGGGTGGGAGGTCGCCAGCCCCGGTCCCCAGGCTGACAGGTCCCCAGCTGTCAAGGGGGTGCCGGGGGCCAGAGTGCGCTGCTGTGATGTGTGTGACAGGGGACCTCTGGGCAGTAGGGAGGGTGGGGCTGGGGCAGGTCAAATCCCCCATCTGGAAACCCTGCTACTGCCCAGAGGCAGCTCTCTGGCTGCTCCTCCCACGGGATCATAAATTAGCTGGTGAGCTGGCCCGTCTGCGTGGGGGACTCAGGATTCCAGCATGGCCTGTCGCCCCTCCCCCACCATCTAGGCCAGCCCCTCCCCCACCCAGAGCCTCTCCAGCGGGGAACCACCTCTCCTCCCCCTCCCCCAGGTGGAGTTACAGAATTGCCTGGGAGCAGGGGGAGAGGAGAGGGGAGAGGGGAAAGAAGAGGGAGGGTCATCCCGCTGCCTATTTCTCAACTCCTAGAGAAGCGGCAGGCCAGCCCCTTGCGATAGGATTCGCAGGAGGCCAGGGACAGCCAGGAAGATGTGGCTAATGGCGCAACCTTCCGGGAACAGCTGCTGGGGCAGAACTCCCACCAGGACCAGCTGGCTGCCACCCCACACATTTACTCGGCTCCCCAGGACTGTCCAGGGGGTCTCAAGTGGGACAGACACCCAGCTGGCCTGGCTCATAGACCGGGGGGAGCTGCCAGCCTGGCAGCTGCACCTGCCCTATCAGGGCTTCCCCTGAGGCCGATTTGGGCCAGGAGCTGGAGGGGAGGAGACCCAGTGGCCGAAGCCACCCAAAGGCAGAATCAGCTGGGACACAATCCTGAGCTCAGGCCTCTACGTCCAATCCCATTTCCCCAGTGTCCTTGAGTGCCTGCCCTGAGCAGGAGTGTTCGACTGGCAGACAGAGATGGTGGGGTCCACAGTGCCCCAAAGCAGGGAATCCCCAGGCACGAGGGTTAGCGCCCACCTGGCCCTGCAGCCCCAGCCCCCCACCGCAGGTGCTCAATAGATGTCCTCCTTCACAGGCAGTCTTCCTGGCACCGGTGGAGCCCTGGGCATCCTCCCTTCACCGCAGGGGGCCCCATGGGGCCAGTCCCTCCTGATCCACTTCCCTATTTTAGAGTATTTTTAAGCCAAACCTTGGGTAGGCGGGAGCCGGGTGGGATGGAACCTGACATGGCCCCCCCAGGAGGGCATGGAGTCCCTAATTAGGGTCTCCCTGTCCCTCGGCAGATCGGATTCCCTCGCTACCACCGCCACTCACAGCTGACAAAGAGCACCTTCCCACACACCTGCTGGATGGGGCAGATATGGGGGCCAGTATGAGGGGTGAAAAACCAAAAACCGGCTGGGGAGAGGCGGCGAGGCTGCGCTGCGCTCCGGAGTTCACCCCCTCAATCCCGGGGGGACCCCAGCGATCGGGCTCCCAGGCTGCGGTCGCTCGGGTCGCTCTGCCAGTTCTGGGGTTGCGGGTGGGGCCGGGCCGGGCCGCGGATGGGGCAGATGCCGGGGCTGGATCCGGAGCGAGCGTGCCTGACTCCCAGCCGCGGCGCCAGACCCGGGGCCGCCGGGGGCGCTCGGCCGCCGAGAGGTGCCCGAAGTTAGGGAAACAAAGAGCGGAGCCGCTGGACGGGGAAGAGCAGGCCGGCGCGCCCGGGGCCTGGGTGCCCGAGGGCGCGAGGGGGCCGCTTGGGACCGGGAGTCACGCCCCGGGGGCCGCCGCCGCGTCGCGTTCCCACGGCCCGGCCCGAGGCCAGCAGGTGTCCCTTCCGAGAGGCCGGCCGGGCCGGGGTCCCAAGGGTTAAGGCGGCCGGCCGCCCCGCCCCCTCCCCGGGGCGCGGGGCTCAGGCGCCCAGGCGGGCCGGGGCGGGGCCTGACGTCCGCGGGCGGAGCGAGCCGAGCCGGGCCGGGCGCCGCGCTGCAGACCCGCCAGGCTCCCGCCTCGCCCGCCGTCCCCGGAGCTGGAAGATGGCGAAGCCGGGCGCGCGGCCCCGCGGTTCCCGGGGCCCCGCGCCGCTGCTGCTGGCCGGGCTGGCGCTGCTGGGCGCGGTGCGGGCGCGGGCGGCAGCGGGCGGCGGCTTCAGCCTGCACCCGCCCTACTTCAACCTGGCGGAGGGCGCCCGCATCGCCGCCTCCGCCACCTGCGGTGAGGAGGCCCCGGCGCGCGGCACTCCGCGCCCCACCGAGGACCTCTACTGCAAGTTGGTGGGGGGCCCCGTGGCCGGCGGGGACCCCAACCAGACCATCCAGGTGAGCGCGGGCCGCGGGTCGGGCGGGCCGGGCCGGGGTGGCGGGGATGCCGGCGCGGGGCACGCACCGGGCTCGGACTCCGGAACTCCAGCCGGACGCGGCGAGGAGCCGCAGGGGCCGCGGAGAAGCCAGGTACGGAACGCGGCCCCCGCCTCCCGTCCCTACGCCCCGGTTCCGCCTTTCGGCGGACGGAAGGGACCCCTTCGGGCTCAGCCAGAGAAGTGCGCGTGCCTCCGGGAAGGCGGCACGCAGCGGACCCGGGCGCGGCCGGCACCGCTCGAGTTCGGCGGCGGTGGCTGGCCGGAGGGGAGGGGCTGGTGCCTGGTCCCCGGCGGCCCCAAGTCCTGGGATCCCGGCGAGGGCGGGACTTGGCCTCCCCGGCCGGCTGCCTGTGGGATGGGGGCGGACCACTCCGCCTTCCCCCGGGACAGGCTGGAACCTGCTGGCGACGGGATGGGACGGGGATGGGGCGGGAGGGGCCAGACACAGCTCTCGCTCCCGCGGGTCTGGGGAGTCGGTGGGACCCTCAAGGTGGGAGGGGGACAAACGGAGGGATTTTTAACCGAGGATGGGAACACAGACCGGCTGCCGCTCAGCCTGGGGCGATAGGGTCTGCCCCGGAGGCTCCTTGCCACCCCGTGCTGGGCCCATCCTCCCACCCCTGCCAAACCTGAAGGAGAGTCTGGGGGCCCCAAGGCTGTTGTAACCTGAGCCTCAGCCTCCGGGGACTTGCTGCCACCTTCCGGGTAGGAGAGGCAGGGGGAGGGAGGAGGTAGTTGGAGAGTAGAGTGATGCGGTGGGTGATGAATGAGGGAGCCTCAGCTGGGGCCCCTTCCCTGCCGCCTGCCCCACCCCGCCCCCCAGGGAGGGAGGAGGGAGAGGGGGCCCTGGTGCAGCAGAGCCATCCAGGACAGAAATGTCACCTCCCCTCCCCGGGTTCCTGGACCCATGCTCTCCTCAACGTCCTGTACAGCTGAGCAGGAGGTCTCAAGCCCTCGTTTCAGGTGGGGAAACTGAGGCCTGTAAAGCCCCAAAGCCAGACCAGGATCTGGCTGGGGTGAGCGGGGGCGACCTGAGACCCCACTACGGGCCCTTAGTACCTCTGGGTGACATCAAAGGGCACGGGGGGAGGAGTGGAGCTTGGGGGGGGGGTCTCCGAAGCTGCTCAGAGTGCCTGGCTCAGCCCTGGCCACCCCGCCTAGATGCTCAGCTGGGATTCCTCAGCTAATCAGCCCAGGCGCCAAGCCATCTCCCTGTTGGAGAGAGGCTCCCTGTTGCCCACCTGTGCTGCCTGGCCCAGGCCCTTGAGGAGGGGCAGCTGCGTGGATCCCTGAGGGAGGAGCCATTCATTACCACCTCCCAGTGCTTAAAGGAGCAGCGCAGGAGCTGGTGGCCTGGGGTCAAAGGCCTTCTCCGTAGCTGTGTGGCTCCCCCCCCCCGCCCCAGCCTCAGGCTCCTCATCTGTAAAATGGGAACAACATGAGGGCCGGCCTCACCCGAACTTGTGAGCTTGGCCTGAAGGGCCGGGGAAGCTGTCCGTCACACAGTGACCACTTGGCAAGTGGCAGTGGCTGTGCGTTGCAAGCGAGGGGGCCCTGAGTGAGAACTTCAGCCCTGCCCTCCCAGCTCACAGTCTAGCAAGTTAGAGCTGAAGCCTCTCTTCGAAACTCTGTAGTGCTCAGCCATTGCACCCCTGTGCTGAGGCTGCCAGGGCAGAAAGACCAGCCAGAAAGACTGAAGGCCAACCTTAGTCAAGTTGCTGGACCTACTGGAGCCTCTGCCCTGTCCTCTTGGGGGATGGGATCTGCTCACCGCCCTGGCTTCCTGTTGGGTTGGTGTTTGGGCCTGGCCCACAGACGCTGGAGCTGAGTGGCCAGGCACACCTCTCTGTCCCAAGAGCCCAGTCTTGTGGGTGGGTCAGGGAGGACGTGGGCCCAAGGCTGCAGGCCAGCAGCTCCCAGGGCCCCCTGGGGGAGATAGGACAGAAGCTGGCCAGGGTCATGCCACCCGGGGTGTGGGGTGAGCCCTGCTGGGCATCGGGGCAGCTAGGGCAGGCAGAGGGCACCTTGGGAGTCCGGCCCTGCGACTTCAGGTGGGCATCGGAGGAATTCTGGGCTGGCCCCAGCCCCGCAGGGGAAGTCGGGGGCTTGACTGCCAGCGTGGTGACTCACTGGGAGGGGAAGTCCTTATCACTGCTCCTTGCTTCCTCGCTCTGTTCCTGGCAGGACCCTCTGCAGCAGAGGGGCGGAGAGAGGCTGCTTTCCTCAGCCCCATCCGTCAGGCAGAGAGGTCGGCAGTGACCACGTCACTGAGCGGTCCCGCTGCGGCCGCATGGGGCGTAGAGTCATCTTCCCCTGATTCTCTGGGTGGACACGAGCAGACACGTCCCTTGGCTCCCTTGACCCTTGACCAAGGGAGCCTTCTTTGGAAGGCCCACCCCAGCCAGATGGCCCTACCCACCACCTCTGAGAAGCCTCCCAGCTCCGCCAGGCCCCGCACAGCCCACACGCACGTGCTTAGCACTTGGTGAGCCCCTCTGAGCCCCTCCTCTGCCCACCCTCTGGCAGTTCCCACAGGTCTGGGAGCCAGAGCCCGGGTTCCAGTTTGGGGTTCAGCATTTGAGCTGGTAGTATGGCCTGCACGGATGGTACCCCTTTTCTGGGTGTCCTCCATTGCTCCAGCCCCTCGGCATGGCACCTCTGGGTGGTGGCCCCAGGGACGCAGTTAAGAACGAGGCAGGTGCGCCTCCCCCCACCCCCCAGGAGGCAGTAAATGGAGAATTGCTGACAGCCAGACAGGTCCATGTCTCCTGTGGTAGAATAAATAAAGCACAGTGATGGGGCCGGAGAGGTCAGCTCAGCCCCTTGGGTGGTCTGGAGCTCTGGGGTTCTGCTGAGGAGGTGACAGCTGAGCTGGACGACAAGAGATCAGGGTGCCAAGGCCCCAGGCAGGAACAGAGTAGAGATAGGGTCAGCCAAAGCACCCAGCACGAGGGGTCCTGGGAGCCCGCTGGATGGGAGGCTCGGTGCCTGAGTCTGCTGCCTTCTGGTCTCTCCATCCTGGGCGCACCGTGGAAGCCAGGAGCACATGTGTCCGCGCCACGCATATGTGGAGGCTTGGGGGCTCTCTGTGGCTGCCGGGCCTGGGAGTGGGGCAGGGGATCTCCCACGCTCCCACCTCTGACTCCTAGGACAAGGTCTGGCCCCCTGGGAGGCTGGGAGGGGTGGAACGGCCGCATTTCCCAGACGTGGCCTCTCTGGGCCTCAAACAATGCCAAGTCTCCGAGGGCCGCCTTTGTGTGCAGGGGGACAGCAGGTCTGGTTTCCTCTGGGGCGGGAGGTTGGGCCTCCGCTGGGCCAGCAGCCAGGGCCCGGCTCTGCCTCTACCCCCGCCCCCGAAGCTTTCAGCACCTACTTCTCCGCCACGGGGACAGCAGGCCAGGGTGGTGCTGGGAGCCCCCTCTTTCCCCCAAAAGGACAGGGCCCCGGCAGGTGGCTGGGCCATGACAGAAGCAGCTGCCAGGCCCCGTGTGGGATCCGTTAATCCTACAGTGGCCGAGGCAGGTGCCAGCATCGCCCCCACTCTTCACACCGGGGCGCTGAGGCTCAGCCGCTGCTGTGACCTGGCCCAGTCCCAGGGCTCGGAAGTGGCACAGCCAGGAGGTCCAGGCCTCGTCTGCTGGCTGCCCACGTGCCTCAACGCTGGGGCCTGTCGCCACAGGCCGCCGAGATGGCTTAATTCCGCCTGTCTGGAGACCCTAATCCAGATGGCTCTGGGTGAGAGCCTGGTGGAGAGGTCTGGGGGATGAGCCAGTGGAGGTGGGGAGGGGCTCACATCGGGCTTGGGCCTTCCGGCTGTAGCCCCACCTTCCTTCCTCTTTAGGTCCCCCCCAGGCCCCATCCTGCAAGAGCCCTTCTGAAGCCCCCTGCGGTGGCTGGTGGTTGGGGGCCGGAAGTGGGCGAGAAACGTGTGACTTGCCCCTTGACCGGGCTCTTACCCCCTCAGCTCTAGCTACTTTGGCTTTCTTGCTGTTTACTCCTTGTTTGCTCTTCCTGCCCCAGGGCCTTTGCACAGCCAGCCCCTCTGCCTGGAGCACACCCCCACCTTATGGTGTAGGCCTCAGATGCCACCTCCTCAGGGAGGCCCGCCATGTTTTCCCACCTGCAGCGGGCACCCTGCTCCCTCCTTGCTCTCCTGTGTCCTCTGTAATGGGCGTGATCATCTCTCACATGAACCGTATCCCAAGTTGAGAATGTGTATTTGCTCTCAGTGTGTATTTGCCAGGTGAATGAGTGACTGGCGCACAAGGGTCCACAGATTGGGGGTGCGGCCAGTGTGATGGGGTGGGAGGGTGACCAGAGGGCTAAGGGGTCCCAGCCCTTCTTGTCCACCTGACCACCCCCTCCCCTACAGGGCCAGTACTGCGACATCTGCACGGCTGCAAACAGCAACAGGGCGCACCCTGTGAGCAACGCCGTTGACGGCACAGAGCGCTGGTGGCAGAGCCCACCACTGTCACGTGGCCTGGAGTACAATGAGGTCAACGTCACCCTGGACCTGGGCCAGGTAGAGTCCCTTTTTCGCCTGCTGCAGCCTGAGCCCTATGTCCCTGACCAAAGGGCTCACCGTGGGGCGAGGACCAGAAGGCGAGGTGTCCACCCAGAATGAGCTTGGGAGACTGGGCAGAGGCTGGGCACAGACGGGCTGCTGGTGGCAGGCCCATACAGACGGAGGCGTGGCGCTGGGCACCTTCCGTTTGTCTTCTCAGCATCCTCGTGGTGCACAGGGAGAGAGGGGTGCTGGATGGGGGGCTTACCAGAGGTCACGTGGAGAGTTAGGGTGAGGGGCGCTAAGGGGACAACATGGAGGTGGGGCTGAAATGCTGTGAGCCCTGGTGTTTACTCTGAGGAATTCCTCTGCAGGGAGCCAGGCTCCACTGGCCGGAGTGGGAGGGGCTCCAGGAATGCAGAGGAGGCCAGAGGAAGTGGACATTCCTAGGATACCTGTGCTGCAGAGGCCACCAAGGGGTTAGGTGTGCCCGCCCAGGCCCCTGCCCAGGCAGGGGTGGGGGGTGGGAACCAGGCGTTTCCCAATGACAAATGAGCCCCCCTTGGTGGGCCTGGGCTGCGTCCCACTCCCCACGTGACAGGCCCCGGGCCTTGGTATCCTGGCCTGTGAAATGGGCCAACAGTACCGATGCCTCCTTGGATGGGGTTGGCGGCTGGGGTGGGGATAGATGAGGCCAAGCCCAGAAGCAGCCAGCTCTGGGCCTGCCTGGGAGCTGGGCTACAAGGTCGATCCTGCTAGACCTCGCCTCCACCCCCTTCCCTGTTCATGGGGCCAGGGAAGGAGCACTAGACCGTGAGTCCAGGGGCCTGAGTCCAGGCCGGCTTTGCCGCGGTCCCGGTGTGTGACCTGGTGGGTCTCTGCTCCTTGCTGAGCCTCCATCCCACTGTCATCCTGAGGGCATTCGAGGAGAGGTGGTGAAGCATCTCCTGTGAGCCTGGCTGGAGGGGCGGGCCCTGCGGGCAGGTTCAGGGGACAATGTTGGGTGCCTCTTGCCCCAGCCCGGAGGCCTGCCGGCCTGGCGGGCAGGTGGGCAGTGAGGGTGTGGGTTTGAGTCCCAGTAAGTGGCCGATTTCCGGGGGGCCATGGGTTATCTGTTAGGCCCTGGGAGGGGCTGCCCATCGCGGGCCCTGCCTGCAGCCCCGGCTCGGGGCTGGTGGTGCTGCCTGGACCAGGTCTGGGTGGGGCTGGGCCGATTTTGCTTCAGCTCACTGGGCTTTCACTGCATCTGTGCTCTCCTTCCCCCGGAGCCTGGGAGGGACCTCAGCAACCCTGTGTTCCCCCCCAGGTGCCCCTCTCTCTGGCACTGCCACGGGTGTGGGGGGGTGCCCATGGGAGGGGGAAGGGGAAGTGCATTCTGCCTCTGCCCCAGGGTCAGTCGGGGGAACTTGTGCTGAGCTGCTGGGCCCTTCTCGCCCCTCCTCTCCCGTGGACAAGCCTGGCCAGACTAGGGCAGGGCAAGGGTCCTTGCTGGGCGCACAATGGCCTCGTCTCCATGACAACCCCAGGGTGGCCTGGAGCAGGTGGGCACAGTGCCCTCCCTAGGTGCAGTGGATGGGGCCAAGGGGCAGCTTGGATGGCGCTCAGCTCCCCCTGACTCTGTGGCCCCTGAGGCTCGGCGTCCATATGTAGGAAATGGGCCAGCGAGGTGGAGGCAGGCGGCACATCTGCTTTGTAGACTGGGCCTGGGCCGGGGAGAGGGTTTTACTGTGTATATCCTGCCCCTCCAAGCCGCAGTTTCCCCGACTGTAAAATGACGCAAATGTAAAATGACTCAAATGACTTTGTAGACTGGGCCTGGGCCATTTCCAGCCCCGTTTGGGGGGGAGATTGACCCACCCATCCACCCAGCCATGCTTCCTCTCTCCCTGCCCCCCATCCATCCTTCCTTTTTGCCACCCACCCGCCCATCCATCCACGCACCCATCCACTCACCCATCCATCCATCCATCCACCCGCCCATCCCCCAGCCCATCCACCCGCCCATCCCCCAGCCCATCCCCCAGCCCATCCATCCATCCATCCATCCATCCATCCATCCACCCACCCATCCACCCGCCCATCCACCCACCCATCCCCCAGCCCATCCACCCATCCATCCACCCGCCCATCCCCCCACCCATCCCCCCACCCATCCATCCCCCAGCCCATCCACCCATCCATCCACCCATCCATCCCCCAGCCCATCCTCCTGCCCATCCCCCAGCCCATCCACCCATCCATCCCCCAGCCCATCCGCCCATCCATCCCCCAGCCCATCCCCCAGCCCACCCCCCTAACATCCATTCATCCACCAACGCTTCTTTCCATCTACTCAACCCTCCCTCCTCTCTTCCTTCCCCCCTTTACTGACTTCCCAAAGCCCCATCTTGGTTGGGCCAGGGGGCTGCCAGCCTTGGTTGGAGTGGGAGCTGGTGAGCATGGGGGTTGCCCACCAGTGTGCTTTAGAGTTGGGTGGAGCGGAAGGGCCCGGTTTCCAGCTCCGTGGGCGAGAGGGCTCTCTTTCCGGGGCACGTTTCTGAGCCACTGTGGAATTTCAGGGGAGACTTCCGCATTCACCGCCTTCCCTTTCGGAAAAGGAGCTTGTTGCCCCTTCCTCCCTTGGCCACTGTGCGACGACTGGGTCCCTTCAGGGTGCCCTGCTCACGGGGGTCAGGGACAGAGACCAGGTCCTGCGTTGGCCGAGGAGCCCCACGTGGGGTAGGCGGTAGGGCAGGGCGGAGGTGGCATGGGCTGGAGCGCTGGGCGGGGGCGTCTCGGAGGAGTGAGCCCGACTTGTCCGGCTGGCCCTCATAGGGGCCCCGGGATCTGTGTCCTCAGGTGCCCCCAGGTCTGGTGACGGCAGCAGCTGGGCCCTGAGGATGTCCCCGGGCAGGGCAGGACCCTCTGACCACAGTCCCTGGGGCAGATGGGGAGAGAGGCCGAGTGGGAGGGGCCTGGCTAAGCTAGTTCAACCCTGGGGGCTCCTAGCTTTGGGGCTGGGCCGCTGCTCGAGGTGCAGGTCCTGGGGTGGGGCTGGGGCTTCTGTGAGGAAGCGGGCTGAGTGGGCAGTGGGGCTGGGCACTCCCAGTGCAGCGGCTGCCAGGGGCCTTTGTTCTGGGAGCTGGAGCGGATGCCCTGAGAAAGCGGGGCGGGGCGGGGTGGGGCGATGGGGGCAGCTGGCCCTGGGCATCAGAAGGACTTCCTGCCCCGGGGAGGACAGAGAGGGCTGCGTGCAGCTCCTCCTCACCCCGGGGGGTGGAGCAGGGGCTGGTGGGGCCTGGTCCCTGCGGCGTCCGCCTGTGCTGGGGCCTCGGAAGCCTGCTCGCCCTGTCTTCCGGTCACACCTCATCCTGTTCTGACCTTCCCCGTTCCAGGGTGGGTGAGGGCCGTTGGACCCTGTTCCCCGCATTCTGCAGGTGGAGAACCAGGCCCCAGGGGCAGAGAGCCAGCCGGAAGGGCGTGCAGAGGTCTAGGGCTTCGCTCTTGCCCTGCTCACCACGTGGGTCTCGGCCAGGAACCCTCAGACCTGAGAGGACTGAGCTGTAGGTCTGAGGTTTGCGGGCTGCTGGCCTCGGAAGGGAGTTCTCCAGAGCGGGAAGTCTCCACGGCTGGTGACTGAGGGGACACTTGCCCAAGTTCCAGCAGTGGCCTGTCCTCCCGGGGGGCGCAGCGGGTTCTCGCTTCTCTCCTGCGTCCTGCCTGCCTCAGGCTCCCCATCGCGGAGCCTCACCCGTCCACGTAGCCCGGTGGCCTTAAGGATCTGGGCAGGGTTAGGGCTGGCCCTGGGGGGCGTCCCCCACCCTCTCCAGACACCCGCTTCCTGGCCTGGCCGTGGGGAGGGGCTCTCGCCAGCAGCCCCTGCCCCCCACCTGCAGGCCGCAGCCCTCATTCCCCAGATGCAGGTGAGGAATGCAGATCCCCTGCCGACCCCGGGCTGTGTTTTCTCCTTGCGCCCTGGGTGGGGCGGCCCCTTGTCCCAGCCCTGAGAGGCTGGAGCTGGAGGGGAGTGGCCTGGAGACCAGGTTGTGGGGTACAGCGGGGGCGGAGGGGGTGAGGTGCAGAGCGGAGCTGGGCTGGCAGTGGAGCGTAGGCTGGGGGAGTTGGGTGTGAGGCCAGAAAGTGTTGGTTGGGAAACTCTAGAAATGCCAGGGTCGGGGGTCTGCCCTCCCTGGGGGATGGCAGGGGGCGGGGGGTGCCAGCTGCCCCCCAGCGTGTGGGGGTGTGCGCAGCACCTGGGGAGACAGCGGCAGTGTGGAGGAGAGGCCAGGCTTGGCAGGGCCAGGCCGTCTGCGCCTCGGTGCCCTCCTCTAGGTGCGGGCGCAGAGAGCACCTGCTGCGGCCTTAGTGCCGCGCTGAGGGTCCCGGACGTGCTGGCTGTTTTGCGGCTGGGGTGCCCCGTGCAGGTCCGCCCTGCCTGCCCCGGTTCTGGGCCACGCACCCTCCAAGCTGGCCCGCTCAGGGCTCCCCGGGCAGGCCCCCTGGTCCTGGCGTGCCCGCCAGTCTGTTGGGTTATGAGGTCATGGTCACTGGCCTGGCTGTCCAGACCTAGCTGGGCGCTCGGCCATGTGGCCAGTGCCCCAGGAGGGTCAGCGGGTGGCTTGAGGGAAGTGGCAGGAAGTGTGGCTGGGCTGGCCAGGCTCTAGCTGCAGTGCCCGGCAGCCAGGACAGGTGCAGGGGCTGGGCCGGACGTGGCCCCTTGAGCTGGGCTCCCGCGGAGGAGAGAGCGGGGCGTCCGGGATGGCCTCCCCACCGAGGGTCCTCGGGCCGGCACAGGCCACACCTCTCCTCGTGGGAACCGCGAGACCCTGCCTCTCTCTGCTTGTCGCTTTGCTCGGAGGACGCGGGGCCAGAGGGGCCACCCGTGCCCGGGGCTAGGGGCCACCCGTGCCCGGGGCTGGGGGCCGTTCGTCCTCGGTCCCCTGGCCATCCTGGCACACTCGTCTGCTCACACTGGGCACACACAGACACCCCCGCCACCCCACACTGACTCCCCCAGGCTCTGGTGGCCCCCAAGGCTTCTGTTCTCTGTCTGCTTTTTATTTTATTTATTTATTTATTTTTGGCTGTGTTAGGTCTTTGTTGCGCAGGCTTTCTCTAGTCGCGGCGAGCGGAGGCTACTCTTCGCTGCAGTGCGCGGGCCCCTCATTGCAGTGGCCTGTCTTATGGAGCGCGGGCTCTAGGCGCACGGGCCTCAGCAGTTGTGGCTTGCAGGCTCAGCAGTTGTGGTTCGCGGGCTCCAGAACACAGGCTCAGTAGTTGTGTCACACGGGCTTAGCTGTTCCGCGGCACGTGGGATCCTCCCAGACCAGGGCTTGAACCCATGTCCCCTGCATTGGCAGGTGGATTCCTAACCACTGCGCCACCAGGGAAGCCCCCTCTGTCTGCTTTTAAACAAATGCCGTGGTATTGGTTTCTGGCCATACAGCTCACACCTGAGACTAAACTGTTTGGGTGTCGGGGTCCCTGTGGGATAAACTCCACTTCCTGCGGCCTGGGACTGCCCATCTGGCCTGACCTGGGCCAGGCTGTAGGGAGGATGGGGTGGGGGCAGGGCCTAAAAACCCCCCTTCCAGGCAGGGGGCCCAAGACAGCCCCTGGGCAGTCGGTGGGGGGGTCTCTGAATCCCCCCAGGCCCAGCCCCGTTGAGGTGCTGGGCCACATGGGCATTTGCCCTTCACCCTAGCTGGTGGGCTCCTGCAGAGCCGTCGGAGCCCTTCCACCCCCACCCAGCCCCGGAAAGTCCCCCTGCCCTGCTCCGCACACCTGTGTGCTGGGCTCCCGGCCCCGCAGTCGGGGTCTCTGGAGCCTGTGCCCACCCTCTCTACATTTCAACGTTTTATTTTTCTTTCCAGCAGTGGCTCTTCCACTCCAGGAGTTGCATCCACATGTGGCCTGTTTTCAGGCTCCCGTTGTGTGGGTGGCCATTCTTATTTACCCAGTTGGGGGCCCCAGTAGACACGCCTGCCCGGCCAGCCCCCCTGCTGCGGCGTTCCTCTTTATCAAGGCTTCCAGATGGGGTCTCTGCAGAGAGGGCAAACCTGGGGGTGCCGGGTCAACTGGATTCAGCACACAGGGCCCCAAAGGCCAGCCCAGCAGTCTGGGGCGGGGGGCCCAGGAGGGTGGGGAGCCGGCCCGGACGCCTTGTCTAGGAGGGGCTTCCTGCCACCGCCCAGCCACGGCCTGGGACCCTGGCCCGTCCCCGGGAATCGGCACGGGGCCCTGCTTCCTGCAGGGCCAGGGCTGAGTCACAGGCTGCCTGGTGATTCATGCCGCCTGGCCCAGCGGTTGGGGGCTGGGCCCCTCCTTCCCCAGGCAGGGGCACAGGGCCTGGCCTGGGGCTCCCCAGCCCCGAAATGGGCCGGGGCAGAGGGGACGTGCGCTGGCCCTGATGACCTTGTTCTCCCAGGGGCTCCAGCCCCAGCCCAATCCCTGGGACGTGGGTGTCTGAGCCCAGGAGGCTGCCGACCAGCTGTCACCTCCTGCACTGCCATCCCTAGGGCTACAGAGACCCTCACGGGGTCTGCAGCACGGGTTACCTCTCTAGCCCTCCCTGTATGTCCTGACTCCAGCCCCGCCCATGTTCACTCCCCACCCTACACCTCTGCCTTTGGGCACCAGTGTGTGTGGTGCGGCTCTGGGTGGTGCCTCTGCGGCATCCCTGCCAGGTGGCTGCCAGCTTCTGCTGGCCTCTTCCCTTTCAAGACTTTCAGAGCCTTCACACCATTTTGAAAGGGCCTGAACCCTGAGCCCTGGTCTCTGACTTCTGCTGTGTTTGTCCCACTGCCCCATGCCCACCTAGGGCCATCTAGCCACTGAGGCCTGGGACCCACCCAGGGCCCCCAGCTCTGGCCCCAGGGCTCTGCAGCCTCCTGCCACCCCCCGCCAGGCAGCGGATACGGGGCGGATCCCCTCCTGGCGAGCCCTGGCCCTCCGAGGTCAGGCTGCGTGTGGGGGCCATCAGGGGAGCCGTGGCCGAGAGGCGGGCCCGGCTGCTGTCCTGGAGACGTGCCTGCCCCAGAATAGCCAGATTTTTAAAAATAACTCAGGAGGCTTTTGTTTGGCTTTTGCTTTAAAAGACTTTTTTTCCTTTTGTACAGAACTCTGTAGCAGCGGGAAAGGTCAGCCGGCGTTGGCAACCGAGTGGAGCCGAGCGGGCAGGGGCGGCATGGGCAGGGCCGTGTCCAGGGAGGCCAGGGGTCTGCTCCCGCTCCCGGGTCGTGCCCAGCGTGGCTGTGTGGCCCTGGGAACCAGGACCAGGTCGGGGACAGATGGGGAGAGCTGAGCACATGCCTTCCCGTCACTCCAGCCTGGGCCGGGGCCCCTGTGTGACAGCCAGATGACCAGGTAGACAGATGGACAGAAGGCAAGGGTCTTCCTTGGAGCGCACCCAGCGTGCCAGCCTGGGGGCAGAAGTTTCCATACTGCCCGAGTCCTGCCCGATTAGCATCTCCGAGTCAATATTTGTGCAAGTGCTCTCAGCTGGGAAAAATGCGACCGGCCCCTCGACCTGGGGGAGGGACAGAGCTGGCCAGCGGAGGGTGCAGCCTGGTGGCCTCGCTCAGGGAAAGGCGGGGGTGGGCCCCAGGGGGCTTGGCGGGAGGCTTTAATCTCCTTGGGGGCCTTCCGTGCGGGCCATGCTGCCGCCCCCAGAGCAGCCTATGTCCACTGCACACCCAGGCCCCCCACGCCGCCATGCCCCCCTTTCTCACGAAGACCCCTCCTGGCACAGGGGCCATCTGAGATCCCCAGGGCTCCCTGGAATGCCTGAGAGTTGGCCAAATTGCCTGCCGGGTGTAGGGTCCATCCCCCCAGAGGCTTGAGCCCCTCCCCTGGCTGGGCAGGGCCAAGTGGAAGGTGACCTCAGGGCCTGGCAGTGGGTGAATCGGCCCTCACTCCCCCCAGCACCCAGGGAAAGGCCATTCTTGGCCTGACTTGGGCCCCTCCCTGTAAACTCCAGGCCTTCCGGGAAGGGCAGGACTCAGAATGGGCGTGTCTCAGGGTCCCAGGACCTTATGCCCCCTGCCCCCCCACCCCACCCTGCCACGCCTGGGTTCTTAGCAGGCTGGCCTCCTGAGGGATGGGGCCATGAGGTGTACATGCTCCCTCCACTGTCCCTCGAGGGGGTCGTCACAGCGACTTCAGGCTGACCAGGGGTAGGGGGTGCCTGTGTGCCTTGGGCGGCCCTGGAGGGGTTCCCCACTCTGCCCCATGTGGCCATAGGCTCGGGGCCTGGCTAGCTGACCGAAGAGCAGCTGGTCCCGGGCAGAAGTCCAGAGCAGTGGACAACAGAAGGGAACCTGCTCCCCTGGGCTGGGCAGGGCCCCACTGAGGGGACGGCGGGCGGCTGGAGGCGTGACGTTGCCCTCAAGGCTGGTGGGCAGTTCAGAGCCCACCTAGGGGTGCCCCTGTGAGCAGGTCTGGCATGGGGGTGTGGGCTGGGGGTCTCCAACGGGGGCAAAGGCGCCGTCCACAGATGGCGTGCTCACTAGCTGTTTCTCTGCCCCCTCATCTGGGGCCCCCACTCTCCCCGTGTGCAGGGTGGGTGCCCAGGTCTCCCACTGGCCCTGCCCGGCTTTCCTTGGAGCCCAAACTTCATGCACAGAGACCAGCCTGGACGATGGCTCCGTCTTCGGCTTTGGGGCGGGGGAGGGGTTCACTGGCCCTCAGAGCTGTTGAGGTCTGGAAACCACAATCCCTACCCGGTGGTCACCACGTGGGGCAAGCTGAGGCTGGGTGGGCGTCAGGGTGCCGCCCCCAGAGGTGTGTGCGGGGTGCACAGCCGACGTGCGCTCTGCTCACGTGCCCACCCTCTCTGGGGTCTCAGTGGCTCATCATCGAGGCCACAGGCCGGGCAGGTACTTCCGCCTGAGCCCATGGGCTGTTCTCAGTGGCCCCAGAGCCCTTTCCTCGGGCCTGTGCCAGGTGGGGCTGGGGGCCCCAAGGCTAAGACCTGCCAGGCTGCAGGGCCAGGGGGCAGTCAGCCAAGGAGGGGCCCCACCAAGCCCCCAAGGGCACAGGACATGGGGACATCCAGGGATGCTGACCTCTGGCCAGGAGGAGAAGAGAGACGAGGGATGGGCCCCTCCCTGGGAGTGAGGTCAGGCCAAGACCCAGGGAGAGAGCAGCAGGTGGGCCCTGGGGGGTTCCGGACGCCTCTGGAAGAGCAGCCTCCCCGCTGCCTGGCCAGGTGTCCCCCCGACAGGCCAGGGCTGGGTTGGCAGGATTTCCCCGCGCCAGCTTTGGGAGGGCCCGTTTTCGTCTGTCTCCCCGCTGGGGGCTCCTGACAGTGGTAGGCAGAGTCTGGGCCCTGGTTGCTCCATGCTGGCTGCCCCTGCAGGCCGGTCAGCGGGTGAAACGGGCGGTCCTCAGTTGGCTCTGAAGATGATGGGGGCCCCCATCCCAGGACAGGGGTTCACCGGCCTGCTGTGCGAGGAGGCCAGGCTCCTGGGAGCTTGGGACACTGTCTGGCCATTTTCCCAGGCCGGCCACCAGAGCTCTGGGGACAGTGGGATGAGCTCCTGCCTCGGCCTTGCCCAGCCCCACTTCCCGGGCCCAGGAGACAGGCTGCCCGCATGTGCCCCATCTGACTCCAGTCCCTATCAGGCCTGTGTGCAGACTCACAGCAGGGCTCTCCAAGCTCCTGGGGTGGGGCTGGGGAGGCAGGTGGGGCTGGGCCCTAAGGCACCCCCAGGCCCAAGAGGGGAGCCCTCTGGAAATGCTGGGTTCCACCGGTCACCTCTGTCCTGGTGCAGGCCTCAGTGGCCAGGGGCTGGCCCTCCAGGTATGGGGGCGCCCAGGTGGCATGGAAGGGATCTCAGGGGCGTCTATACACTCACCACCCTGCAGGTTTTCCACGTGGCCTACGTGCTCATCAAGTTTGCCAACTCCCCTCGGCCAGACCTCTGGGTGCTGGAACGGTCCACGGACTTCGGCCACACCTACCAGCCATGGCAGTATTTCGCCTGTGAGTCTCCCGGGGCCAGGGGTGTCCCCTGGGGTGGGCCGCACGCTCTCTCAGGGTCTCCGGACAGCAGGCCTGCCCTCACGCCTGGCTCCTGCGTGGGTCAGGGCAGTCGGGTGCGTCTCCCCGAAGGCTGGTGGGGGTTCGGTGGCTTGTGTCCCTGAAACAGGCATGGCTGGGTCCAGGGGCCCTCGGTACCAGGAGTCTCTCGTGCCATCTCCAGGTTCGCTCTGGACTGGCCTTATGCTCCGGCAGCTCCTGAGGTGACAGAGGCGGCCAGCTTAGCTGCCCGGTCAGGAGAGCACGGGAGCCCTGCACCCCTGCTCACTGGCCGGTCGTTCCATGTGCCACCCTGACCAATCATGTCGATGGGGATGCTTCGATTGGGCGGGCCTGGGATATGTGTCCCTCCAAACTCCAAGGCCCGAGAGTGAGTGCGGGGCGGTCAGTCCTATGAAGGACAGTCAGGAATGGTCCCCCTAGGATGGGGATGGCAAGGGCCACCCAGGGGACACACTTGTTCTCTGCAGAGAGAGGGACAGGTAAGGCCATCTGGGCTCGGGGCAGGGGCAGGCTGAGCCCTGGCCTTGCCCTCCTGAGGAGCTCCCCTGTCCTCCCAAGTGGCACAGTCTTCAACGAAGCTTCGCGGGTGGGCGGCCTTCCCGCCTCGCGGTTCATGCTGCCTCCCGCTTGAGGCCATGAGGCTCCAGGGAGGTCCGGGCACGCAGGGCAGCAGGGCGCTGCCGTCGGGCCTCCTCCGAGGGCCTCCCTGGAGCCCCGCGCCCTCACCCTCCGGCGGTTCCCGCAGCCTCCAAGAGAGACTGCCTGGAGCGGTTCGGGCCGCAGACCGTGGAGCGCATCTCGGGGGACGACGACGTCATCTGCAGCACCGAGTATTCGCGGATCGTGCCCCTGGAGAATGGCGAGGTGGGCGGTGCGGCGCGGCAAGGGGGTGTGGCCGGGCGGTCCCTGCCGGAGCCACGCCCACGCCTGACCCCGCCCCTCCGCAGATCGTGGTGTCCCTGGTGAACGGACGCCCAGGGGCCATGAACTTCTCCTACTCGCCGCTGCTGCGTGAGTTCACCAAAGCCACCAACATCCGCCTGCGCTTCCTGCGCACCAACACGCTGCTGGGCCACCTCATGGGCAAGGCGCTGCGGGACCCCACGGTCACCCGCAGGGTGAGCAGGCAGGCGGGGCTTTGGGGGCTGGTGTGGGCGGGGCCCCGTGGGCTCGGGGTTGAGATCTGGGGGCAGGTGTGGGCGGGCGCTGACTGCCCCGGGCGGGCACAGTACTATTACAGCATCAAGGACATCAGCATTGGCGGCCGCTGCGTCTGCCACGGGCACGCGGATGTGTGTGACGCTAAAGACCCCACAGACCCCTTCAGGTGAGACCTGTAGCTCCCTGCCCCGCCTGAAGGAGAGGAGGCCTGGTTCCATTGCCCACCATGTCCCCCGCCCTTGTGACCCGCGCTGGCCCCTCACTGCTCGGCCTCAGTTTCCCCGTGTGCACTGTGAGGTGGAACGGCAGTGCCTGGAGCCTGGCTTGGGCCTGTTTGCCGAGCTGCCGGCAGAGGTGGAGTCTTGCCTGGACCTGCAAGCCAGCTGCCCCTCCCCCAGCTGCCCCCAGCAGAAGCCCCCGGCCCTGTGGAGGGGAGTCAGTGAGAGAGGTAGTCCGCCTGAGGCTGCACCTTTCTGTTCTCTGGGATAGGGGAAGCTCCCCCGCCTTCCTTGAGAACACAAACGATAACACTCCCTGCTGCCCCCAGCCGTGATCACACCCCATCACAGGCAGGGGCCAAGGCTCAGGACGGGGAGTAGCCCAGAGACCCCCATCTGAGGGGGTCAGCTCAGGGCTGACAGCTGGGACAGCTGAGGGCTCTGAGCCCCACCCAGAGTCAGCCAATAAGGCAGGGCCCAGGAATCTGCATCTTTAACAAGCTGCCACTAGATGCTACGTGCCTAAGTGGCTCCAGCCGCCCTAAATTCAGCGGTGAGTACACAGGTCAGTTATCAGCTGGGCCTGGCGCTGAGCCAGCTCTCCTCCTGGCTCGCAGCCTCCACGGTGGCGCGGTTCGGTTGGTTCATTTGCTCCTCCCTCCCTCCCTCCCTCCCTCCTTCCTCCTTCCTCCCTCCCCCCTCCCTTCCTCCCTTCCTCCCTCCTTCCTCCCTCCCTCTTTCCTTCCTTCCTCCTCTCCTTCCTTGCTCCCATCCGTCAGCAGCTGTGTGTGGCGCTCACACATGCTGCCCCAGGAGCACCTGTTCTGGGCAGGCCTGTGCCCAGCGCAGAGGTCCCAGTGGGGCTGAGTGCGCTGGGGGTCTTAAAGCAGGTCCAGGGCTGGACAGGAGGTGCTGGGAGAGGAAGCAGAGCCTGCGATGGGGAGCCCGTGACCAGGCTCCCCAGCCCCTGCCCCCGCCCCCGAGGGGCACCTCCAGCAGGGAGCGGGCGAGCTTCTCCTGCTGCTTCCCTCGCCTCAAGATCATGCAGCTCCCCCTTCTGCTGGGGTTGTATTGCTGTGTCCACACCCCAATTGATAGGGGAGGCGAATGAAACCCAGACAGGGCAGGAGCTCACCCCCACTCTCACCGTCAGAGCTGCACCAAGAGGTGAGCCCCAGACCTCTTCAGGCATGGCTGATGGGTCTGACGATGGAAGAGGTGTGATCGCACTCCCTAGAGGACTCAGGCAGGCCCTCAGGACCTGCCTGGCCTCTCCAGTCTCCGCGCAGGCCCCAGGCATGGGTTCTTGCCCACAGTTTCAAGCACTGAGCTCGGGCACAGCTAATTGCTCTGGGAAATTAAGTGCCGAGTGGGAACTCGTGATGGTTGGGAAGGGCACCTGCCGGGTGGCCAAACTGGCCTCAGAGGAGAGGTGGGCCTGCCCTTGCCTGTTAGAAAGACGTCGGCATCCACCCTGACTCACCTGCACCTGGGCGTGGACGGAGCTCAGCTCACCCTGCAGGTGGGGCTTGGGCGGGGCGTCTCCCCCAGAACCACAAAGGCTGGCACCCCTCACGCACGGTGTCCTGCAGCATCAGCCTGCCCTGCCGTCTCTGCCTTTTCCATGAGGGCTCTGCCCCGCCCACCGGCCTGTCACCGTCCCTCTGCTTCCACTCCCCACCCCGGAAGCTCTCTCCCACCTCCACTGCCACGGCCACCGTTCTGAGTGCTGACTACCTGCCCAGTCCGTACTGAGCCCCCCATTCATTCTCCCCCATCCCTTGGTTTGGAAGTTACATGTTTTGTTTCTATTGGTGTTTTAGTTGAGTCAGGCTAACAAGATGCCAAAGGCTGGGCGACTTACAAACAACAGAGATTTACTTCTTGCAGTTCTGGAGGCTGCTGAGGGCCCCTTTTCCTAGTTCATAGATGGCTGTCTTCTGGCTGTGTCCTCACAGTGGGGAAGGGCTGAGGGAGCTCTCAGGGATCTTCTTATAAGGATGTTAGTCCCATTGCCGAGGGCCCTACCCTCATGACCTAATCACCTCCCAAAGGCCCCGCCTCCAAACACCATCGCTTTCGGGGTTGGATTTCACCTGTGAATTTTGGGTGGACACGAACATTCAGTCTGTGGCAATGGGTGATCACCCTACATTTCTTTTCTAGTTCTGTTGATTGCAGTGGTAGCCCTCCGTCTTCAACAGGCATACTTGACCTTGCCAAATGCAGATTTAACTCGTTGTCTCCCTGGTGACCCAGGGCCCCAGAACACTAACCCCAGGCACGGTATCTGCACCCAGCAATGGATCCATCACCTTGACTGCCAGTTCCTGTCCTCTGTCCTTCCTTGGCTCCCAGTGCATCCCTGGGGACTCAGTTTCCTTTTCCTTTAGTACTTCTCATGAGAGTCTGTTAGTCATTGAATGGCTGTCATGCCCTCACTCTTGGGTGATCGTTTAGCTGGCTGTAAACTTCCTGGTTGGTGGCTGGCCGTGTCTCTCGACACTTGGGAAATGTCCTTTCAGTCTCTTGGCGTCTTTCGGTGGTTGGGAGGGTCTGCTGTCCTCTGCACTGCACCACTGTCCCTCTGTGGGTTTTATGCCTCTTCTGGGTGTTTCTGCGATCTTGCCTCACTGCTCTGCGGGTTTACTCTGCATTGTTGAGTAGTGGACATATTTCCTGTTGCTCAAGGGTTGTGCTTTTTGAATTTAAAACTATGTGTCTTTGTTACTTCAGGACCATTTTTGGCCGTTGGCCCTCTAGGACTCTCAGCTCTCCCCTCACTCCCTCCTTTCTCTTTCTGGAATTCCTGTTATACAGGTGGGAACGTGGGTGGTTTCCTTCGGTCTCGGGACTTCTTGTATTCCCACCTCTGCCTCCTGAGCTGCTCTCTGGATGGCTTCTTCAGTTCATTGAATCTCTCTTCAGCTGTGTCTGATCCGCTGTGTAGCCCATCCTTTGAGTCTTTAATTTCAATCATTTTATTTTTCATTTATAGAAGTTCTGATTGGTTTTTTGGTCACATCTGCCTCTTTTTCATAGCATTGTGGTTTTTATTATGTCTTAGATTCTTTTGGTCATAATCTTTAAACACTCTCTTTTTATGGTTTCTACTCAGTTGCTCCATTAAGTGAAGCTCCTGGGGTGCAGCCCTGCTGTTGGTTGCGTCGGCTGACCCTCTTGGGTTGTTTCTCTGCAGGTTCTTCAGCGGGGCTTCATCCGTGTGATGGCCATGTGCCCTGGATTGGGAAGAATCCCTCCAGTGTGGTTTTTCAAGGGCTTTGGACAGACACCCCACTTTCTGTGTTCATTTCTTAGTTTAGGGGTGCCCTGACTATGTAGATTCTTGAAACACCAAACAGCGGCCACAGGTTCTCGGTTACAGATCCTCGGCGCTTCCTGTGCTGTCCTCTCTGTGGCAGGTTATTCCTGCTTCCTTCCTGGACACCGGGGAGCAGTGGGGCTGAGTCCCAGGGCCCTGCAGCCCCTCGTGGGGGAGGGGCTCGAGCATGATTTGGAGCTCTGGGTCTCTTCGTCTTGGACTGGCTCCTGGGGGCTGCTCAGGACCTGCCCAGCACCACAGCTGTGGTGCTGACCCAGGACCGAGGGGCAGACGGCCCGGGGATGGGGCTGTGATTCCTGCTCCCCGCCTTGGCTGAGCTGTGGAGGTGTGTGCCGGAGATGGCGTTCTGTGCAGTAGGTGGCTACAACCTCGGTCCTCGGCTGCGGCCAGCTGTCCGCCTGCCCACTGAGCCAACGGGAGCGGCTCTCCAGGACAGCAGGCAGGATTCCAGCTCTCTGACTCGTGTCCACCCCCGGCTGGAAGAGGAAGCCTTTCTTGGCCACTTGCTTCTGGGGAGGTGCCCTGGATACATGGGGGCGTCTGGCTGAGTCCAGGGCTGCCTCCTGAGCGAGACCTGGGTCTCAGAGCTGGCCCAGGAAAGCCGTAGACTTGGCCTCGGGTCCTGGCCATGGTGGAGAGGGCACAGCTAAATCCTAAAGGGCCCAGGACTCTAGGCTGACCTGCAGACAGGGGCCACCCGCGCTGACCACTCAACACCCTGCCCCAGCTCCCACCCTCCGTGAAGGCCCTGCACAGCCACGCCTTTCTCGTGTCCCTGTGGGTCCATGGCGGATCTGAGTGCTTTCTGTGCCCGCGTGCCCCCCACAGGCTGCAGTGCGCCTGCCAGCACAACACGTGTGGGAGCTCCTGTGACCACTGCTGCCCTGGCTTCAACCAGCAGGCATGGAAGCCGGCAACCACGGACAGCGCCAATGAGTGCCAGTGTGAGTGCCCCTGCATTTGCTCACATGCCAGCGTGGTGCTCACACGTGCGCTCACACATGCACACGGTGCACACATGTTCACACAGGCTCTTGCATGCACGTGCTGACGCCCACACAGTACACTCCCATGCACACACACGTTCACACATGTACACTCTTGATACTCAGGTATACACACGTACTTGTGCACACTTGTGTGTACGTGTGCACATGTGCTAACAATACGTACACGGCTCACGCACATTCACACGCTTAAACACGCCCACAAGTGTGCTGCTGGCACACGGGCCGCATGGCACGTTCTGTCCCCTGAGCCAGGCCACTTTTGGGGTCACCGTGGCTTGCGGGATGTGCCCAGGGGCCCCAGTTGGGCGGGGTCACGGAGGCCTGCTGACAGCTGAGCCCCCGCTCTCCAGCCTGCAACTGCCATGGCCACGCCCACGACTGCTACTACGACCCCGAGGTGGACCGGAGCAACGCCAGCCAGAACCAGGACCGCGTCTACCGGGGCGGAGGCGTGTGCATCGATTGCCAGGTGGACTGGGGCTGCTGCCAGGCTGGCGGTGGGGATGGGGGCTCCGGAGACCCAGGTCTCGCGGGTGGGCAGGGTCCGTGTGAGGTCAGGTGTGGGGCTGAGGATGTAGGCGGGGCTCTCGTGGGGGCGGGGCTGCCCCTGAACTCAGAGGCCCTGCCCTGCCACAGCATCACACGACTGGCATCAACTGTGAGCAGTGCCTGCCCGGCTTCTACCGCTCCCCAGACCACCCGCTCGACTCACCCCACGCCTGCCGCCGTGAGTGGGGGCGGCCCGGGTTGGGTGGCCTGGGCGGGGGCATTCCAAGGGGTGTCCAGGAGCAGGGTCTGCCCAGGTCGGGGCGTCCTGGGGGCCTTTGCGGCTCTCTGGGAGGCCACGGCTCTCGTCCCACCTCCCAGGCTGGGGAGGCAGACGCTGCCCCTTCGCAGGGCCCGCAAGCCCTGGACTTGGGTTCCCCTGACTTCCCGCCCCCGCCCAGGCTGTGACTGCGAGTCGGACTTCACGGACGGGACGTGCGAGGACCTGACGGGCCGCTGCTACTGCCGGCCGAACTTCACGGGGGCGCGATGCGATGCGTGTGCCGAAGGCTTCATTGGCTTCCCGCGCTGCCACCGTGAGGGCGCGGCCTGGGGGCGGGGGCAGGTCCTGAGCCCCTGAGCATCCCCGCCTGCTGGGCTTGGATCCGGGGTGGGGGACCCCAGTGGGGGGACTCTTTCGTCCTGCCCGTACCTCCGGTGATGCCGAGAGACGCGGGCGGCCGGGCACTGAGCCAGCCTGGCTGACACTTGCTGTCTCCTTCCGCAGCGCGGCCCTCCTTCTCTCACAATGACACGGGGGAGCAGGTGCTGCCGGCTGGACAGATTGTGAGTAAGTGTCCCCCGAGGTCTCCATCGTGCTCTGGGCCCCACTGGAGCTGTGGGGCAGGAGGGGCCACACCCAGGCCCAAAGAGAGCGGGTATTTCCGTTTTGTTCACCATGTCTTGGCTTTTAATTTCATGCAAATATTACATACTTATGCTAGAAAACCTTCAAAAACATAGGTGAGCAGAAAGCTAAAGAAGAGAGTTATGCAGAATCGCATCTCCTGCAAACAACTCCTCCTCCCTCTGCGTGCGTGCTGTTTTTATAAACATCCACGTGCGCTGTGCACGCTGTTGTGTAATTGCGTCTTCCGCCCACACCATCATGTAAACACTTTATTTCGTGTTCCACGTTGTGCAGACAGATGTAGCTCTTGCTCAACCTGCCCTCAATTCTTGGAAATTTAGGTTCTTTCCAGATTTTTTAAAAATAACACTACAGTAAACCTCTTTGCAGCTAAAGCTTTCCATGAATGCTTAACTACTTCTGTAGCACACTTTCCTAGAAGAAGGCTCTGGGTCACTACACATGCATGTTTAGGGACATTCTTGGCTGCAGGTTGCCAAACCGCTCTCCTGACCTGAAATCGTCTACCGGGTGGAACGGCAACAGCTGCGCCACATGTGTTGGGCGTTGCTGTCACTACACGGCAACATTCATTATCACAGAAATCTTCTCATTGGTTCACTTTCCCACTTTTCGGTTTTTCTAGAATTGGGATGCGCCTTTCAGTTGACGGCTTATTGATGTCTAATTGCTTGGCATTTTCCTGTCACAGCAGTACAAAATAGTGGTGTGGCCTATAATTGGTTGTGTCTTAGATCAGATGGCATTTGGTATCTCCTTGGTTTTAGCTGTGTTTCTTTGCCTTGTTTGCAAGGTTGAATCTTCCTTTTTTTTTTAACGTGTAAGTATTTACTTACGAATATATTTTGTTTACTTATTTATATATATATATATTTTTCAGCCGCACCACGCGGCCTGTAGAGAACTTCCCCGACCAGGGACCAAACCGGCGCCCCCTGCAGTGGAAGCACAGAGTCCTAACCACTGGACCGCCAGGGAGGTCCAAGGTTGAATCTTCTCTTGCGTTTCTTGACTCCTGTTGCTTTCACTTGTGCATTTCCCATCCGAGGTTGTGGCTCAGTTTTCTTTTCACTTGTTTGCTGCTGTGAGCTTTCTGTATGAACTATATCATCTGTCCCTCACGCGTCATGTGCTTTTCTCCCGGGGGGTAATTTGCTCTTCCGGGTATTTTTTTCACATGAATCTGTTGACCTGGTTCCTCCTGGTGTCTGACTCGGTCATATATCAATGGAGGTCCCTGAACCCAACTATTCGCATATCTCTTGGTTCTTTGGCGGTTTTCTTTTTGACGTTTATGTGTGTAGTTTTTCATCATGGGGTAAACCAAGGGTCAGCAGATTTTTTCTGAAAAGGGCCGGACAGTACATGTTTTAGACTTAGAGGGCCGTGTTTTCCCAGTTGCAAAGCTTCAGCTCTGCTGTTGTATGTTGCAGCTTGGAAGTGGCCGTGGACCATGTGCAAGTGAATGGGCATGGCTGTGTTCCAATAAAACTTTATAAACCAGGCACAGGCACCTTGGACTGAAGTTTGCCAATCCCTGGTATAAACTGTTGAAAATTCCTCCTTTCTCCACTGGCCCTTGGTGAGCCCTCGGTAATTGTGCTGGTGCGGCATTTCACTTTTAATCTGTGAACCGTAGGATGAATTCTGCTAATATCCTTCCTACTGTGGACCCAGCATTGTACATAAACGATTTGTGTCTATATTCATGAGTGTGGCTGGGTGAAAGCCTTCTTGTTTTTTTGGTACCATCTTGTTTTGGTTTTGTAATTCATCTTGTAGAATACTTGAAAAACAATCCATACTTTGTTATGCTCCAGAGCAGTTTAAAAATCACAGGAATTATCAGGCTTCCCTGGTGGCACAGTGGTTAAGAATGAGCCTGCCATGCAGGGGACACGGGTTCGATCCCTGGTCTGGGAAGATCTCACATGCCGCGGAGCAACTAAGCCCATGCACCACAACTACTGAGCCCGTGAGCCTAGAGCCCGTGCTCTGCAACAAGGGAAGCCACCACAATGAGAAGCCCATGCACCACAACAAAGAGTAGCCTCCACTCGCCACAACTAGAGAAAGCCCACGTGCAGCAACGAAGATGCAATGCAGCCAAAAATAAACAAATAAACAAACAATAAATTTATTTTTTTTTAAATCACAGGAATTATCAATTTCTTAAAAGCTTGTTAGAAGTTACTTAAAAAACCATCTGGTCCTGACACCTGTTTTCCCATGGAGAGCTTAGATGATGGTTTTCTTTTCTTTTATTATGTGTGTTTATTTTCTATCTCATTGTAAGTCATTTTTTAAATTTTTATTTATTTATTTATTTATTTTTGGCTGTGTTGGGTCTTCGTTTCTGTGCGAGGGCTTTCTCTAGTTGCGGCAAGTGGGGGCCACTCTTCATCGCGGTGTGTGGGCCTTTCACTGTCGCGGCCTCTCTTGTTGCGGGGCACAGGCTCCAGACGCGCAGGCTCAGTAGTTGTGGCACACGGGCCTAGTTGCTCCGCGGCATGTGGGATCTTCCCACACCAGGGCTCGAACCCGTGTCCCCTGCATTGGCAGGCAGATTCTCAACCACTGCGCCACCAGGGAAGCCCAGTCAGTTTTGATTATTTATATTTTCTTAGCACATTGTTCGTCATTTAGATGTTAAAACGTATTGGCATAAAGTTATGCATGACATTCTATACATGATTTTTAAATTTCCTTTCATTCCTTTTGTCTATTTTTCTTTTCTTTTTTTTCTATTTTGTCTATTCTTATTTTCTTTTTTTCTTTTCTTTCCTACCTTTATTACACCTAACAGAAGTTTGTTGAGTTTATTGGTGTTCTCAAAGTGCAGCTTATTGATCTGCTGGAGTTTTTCTCTGTTTAGTTTGGAAGAGAGATTTTACTTCCTAATACGGAAAAAAAAAATTTTGTTTTAAGTTTTTTTGTTTTTTTTTTGCGGTACGCGGACCTCTCACTGTGGTGGCCTCTTCCGTTGTGGAGCACAGGCTCCAGACGCACAGGCTCAGCGGCCATGGCTCACGGGCCCAGCCCCTCTGCAGCATGTGGGATCCTCCCAGACTGGGACACGAACCCGTGTCCCCTGCATCGGCAGGCGGACTCTCAACCACTGCGCCACCAGGGAAGCCCTCAGATTTTTTTAAATTATTTTTTGGCTGCGTTAGGTCTTTGTTGCTGTGCATGGGCTTTCTCTAGTTGCGGTGAGCGGGGGCTCCTCTGCATCGTGGTGTGCGGGCTTCTCATTGTGGTGGCTTCTCTTGTTGCAGAGCACGGGCTCTAGGTAAGCGGGCTTAGAAGCTGTGGCTCGCGGGCTCGAGGCACGGCCTCAGTAGTTGTGGCGCACGGGCTTAGTCGCTCCACAGCATGTGGGATCTTCCTGGACCAGGGCTTCAACCTGTGTCCCCTGCATTGGCAGGCGGATTCTTAACCGCTGTGCCATCAGGGAAGTCCTAATATAGAAAATTCTGAACTAAAACATCTTTTTTCTTTTTTTCATTGCAGTATAACTGACTGGCCTACATTATTATATTAGTTTCAGGTATATAACACCACAATTTGGTATTTTTATATATTGTGAAATGATCACCACAGAAAGTCTAGTTAACATCTGTCACTACACATGATTACCATTTTTTTCTCATGATGAGTACTTTGAAGATCTAACTTCTTAGCAACTTTCAATTATGCAGCAGATTATTATTCACTACTGCCACCACGCTGTACATGACATCGCTGTGACTTGTTTAGTTTATACCTGGAAGTTTGCACCTTTTGACACCCTTCACCCATTTCACCCAACCCCCAATCCCCACCTCTGGCAACTACCGATCTGTTTTCTGTATCCATGAACTCGATTGTGTGTGTGTGGTTTTTTTTGGGGAGGGGGTGCAGGGGTTAAGATTCTACATATAAGTGAGATCATAGAGTATTTGTCTTTCTGTACATTTTTTTGATTTATTATTTTTATAGCTTCTTGAATTAATTATTATTTTTAGTCTCTTAATTATCCACAAAAGGTTTAAAGCTTTTTCTCTCAATCAGGGGTGATTTTATTCTGCAGGAAAATGTCTGGAGACTTCTTTGGTTGTTATAACTGGGGGTGGGGGGTGCCACTGTCACCTAGTGGGTGAGGGCCAGGGATCGTGCTAAATATCCTACAGTGCACAGGACAGCCCCCATCCGCACAATAAAGAGTTATCCAGGTCAGAATGTTACTGGTGCCAAGGTTGAGAAACTCTGGGTTAAAGCTATAAATTTGCTTCAGAGTGTAGCTTTGGCTAGCTGTCCCATAGGGTTGATAATGCTGGGTTCTCACAGCTGTTCCTTTCTAAACAGTGTATTACTTCAGTTTTCATTTTCTTTTTGATCCAATTTGTTCAGAACAGCGTTTGTCACTTCAGGTGGTTAGGTTTCCATTCCATCCTTATTTTGATGGTTCAGTCCTAGTTTTACAGCATCATGGTCAGATTTTATTTATTTATTTTTAATTATTATTTTTTTAAATTTTATGTATTTATTTTTGGCTGCGTTGGGTCTTCATTGCTGTGCATGGGCTTTCTCTAGTTGTGGCGTGTGGGCTTCTCTTCGTTGTGCGTGGGCTTCTCTCTCACTGAAGTGGCTTCTCGTTGCGGAGCACAGGCTCTAGGCACACGGGTTTCAGTGGTTGCAGCACGCAGGCTCAGTAGTTTCAGCACTCGGGCTCTAGAGCGCAGGCTCAGTAGTTGTGGCGCATGGGCTTAGTTGCTCTATGGCATGTGGGATCTTCCCAGACCAGGGATCAAACCCATGTCCCCTGCACTGGCAGGTGGTTTCTTAACCAGTGCACCACCAGGCAAGTCCAAGCCCACTCTGCTGTTAATTTTTGTCACATTCTGGGAACAGTGTATTCAGTTTTTCTCTCTATGACAATGGTTTTGCCAAATTCTCCTCCCAGTTACAATAGTTTTAGTTTTCAGCACCCCTGGACCATATGTATCCTGCTTTTCGAGCTTTGCGTATGCTACATCTCTTGAGGCAAGTCCTTGTTCTCAACACACAACATCCCTCTTTGTCTCCATGAATGCCTGTGCCTTGGGCTCACCACGCTCCATGCCCCCCTTCTCTGTGTCTGTGCCACCCAGTCTCCCTTCTGGAAGCTCTTTGTTTCCTCCAAATCCTTGGTTCAAGGTGCATTCTTTCAGAAGGACATGACTGGATGCTCCTTCAAGAGTCCAACCGATGCCTTTGGGTTTATCTCGTGAGACGAGATGTGGCCCAGCAGAGGGACTGTGGCTGCTCTCAATTTGGGTCACACCTGCCCCAGTTGTATCATTTCTCTCATTCTGCTTAAATTTTTCCTTTCCCGACTTTTGCTGGATTGACCAACAAAATGTGTTTTGGTTGGTTTGCGTTTTCTTCTCCAAGGGTTTGCAAGTTCTGTTTCTGTCTTCTGGTCTGGCCCGAGGTTACCCTTATGCTTTGACAAATACTGAACCATTATTCCATGTCAGTAACAAAAATTAAATAGTATTACCCCCTTTCTGTGCATCAGTTAAGACATTTAGCACACTTTTTCTTTCTTATTCCTAATCCCCAGAATTATTTATGAAGAGTAGAATTTTCTTTTCATCTTGTTATGATTTTGTTTTTGCATTTTCTCTGGTTGTGTCAATGCCTACAGTTGACTTGGTTTCTACATTATACACAATTGTTATGTGTAGCGGTCCTGATTTCACCTCATGCCACTGTTTTCCCAAAACATCAGCTTTCCCTTGTTGGGATTTTTTTTTTTTTTTTTTTTTGCGGTACGCGGGCCTCTCACTGTTGTGGCCTCTCCCATTGCGGAGCACAGGCTCCGGATGCGCAGGCTCAGCGGCCATGGCTCACGGGCCCAGCCACTCCGCGGCGTGTGGGATCCTCCCGGACTGGGGCACGAACCCATGTCCCTTGCATCAGCAGGCGGACTCTCAACCACTGCGCCACCAGGGAAGCCCCCTTGTTGGGATTTTTAAAGTCTTTTTCGTTTTGCATGAGTGCAGTGTCAAGTGTAAGGAAAGGAGTTTTGTGGAGAAGGGAGGTTTTTTATTGGGGAGGGATGGGCAGCTGGGGTCCACGGGACCCCTGAGACTCCTCCCCCCCACCCCCCCACAGACTGTGACTGCAGCGCCGCTGGGACCCAGGGCAACGCCTGCCGGAAGGACCCACGGGTGGGGCGCTGCGTGTGCAAACCCAGCTTCCAGGGCACGCACTGTGAGCTCTGTGCCCCGGGCTTCTACGGCCCAGGCTGTCAGCGTGAGTCCAGCTCCGTCCCCATCTCTGTCCCCTCGTGGATCCCAAGAGCCCAGCCCCTCTGTGACCACCTCCTCCCTGCAGCCTGCCAGTGCTCCAGTCCTGGCGTGGTGGACGGAACCTGTGACCGCGACTCGGGCCAGTGCACGTGCCGGGCAGGATTCGAGGGGGCGGCGTGCGACCGCTGTGCCCCTGGCTACTTCCACTTCCCCCTCTGCCAACGTGAGCGGAGTGCCCCCGGTGGTGGGTGGGAGGGCGGTCGGGGTCTCGGCCTGCCTGGCTCAGGGCCCCGTGCGCCTCTCGGCCCCGCAGTGTGTGGCTGCAGCCCCACAGGGACCCTGCCCGAGGGCTGCGATGACGCTGGCCGCTGCCCGTGCCGACCCGAGTTTGACGGCCCCCACTGTGACCGCTGCCGCCCGGGCCACCACAGCTACCCCGAGTGCCACGGTGAGCAGAGGGCCTCAGGGGCCCCGGGCAGGGTGGGAGGGCCACCCGCAGGCCCCCAGGGCCTGACCCCGAGTCCTCTGCAGCCTGTGCCTGCGACCCCCGGGGTGCCCTGGACCAGCTGTGTGGGGCGGGCGGGGTGTGCCACTGCCACCCCAGCTACGCGGGTGCCACCTGCCAGGAGTGCAGCCCAGGCTTCCACGGCTTCCCCGACTGTGCCCGTGAGTGCCCTGGCGGGAGGGGGGTGGGGGAGGGCGGGGGAGGGCGGGTGCCCCCCGCGTGCTCACACCCCACTCTCCTCCCCCTCCCCCAGCCTGCCACTGCTCCCCCGAAGGCTCCCTGCACACAGCCTGCGACCCCCACAGCGGGCAATGCAGCTGCCGACCCCGAGTGACGGGGCTGCGCTGTGACATGTGTGTGCCCGGTGCCTACAACTTCCCCTATTGCGAAGGTGAGGCTGGTGCCATGTGTGTGTGTGTGTGTTGGCTGCTGTGCATGTCATGTGCTGCATGTTCCCGTGACCGTCCCTGTGCTCTGTGTGCGCTCGCGTGTGTTCATATGGTCCAGGTGCTGCGTTCACACGAGTGTCCGTGTGTTGTGCATGTGCATTCACGTGCTGTGAATGTCCGTGCGTATCTCCACATGGTTCTTGGACGTGCCTGTTTGCTTGCATGTGGTCATGTGCTGTGTCTTCATGCTTGTTCACGTGCTTTGTGCGTGTGCTCACATGACTGTTCACACGTGTTTGCCTGTTGTGTGTGCTCATCGCGTGTCCATAACCACATGCTGCGTGGTGGTGGGGGCACATGCCCTCACGGCTTTGGGGACCAGGGCCTGTAGGCACCCGTGGTTTCTTGCCTCTTCACTTGTGTGGGAGGCGTGTGTGTTGGCTCCCGTGGAGCCTCGGGTCCTGGCCAGGCCTGGGGAAGCCCTTGGCCGTCGGGGTCAGTGACCGAGTAATGATGTTGGCCTGGGCATCTCTCCACAGCTGGCTCCTGCCACCCTGCTGGCCTGGCCCCAGCCGATCATAATCTTCCTGAGGTGAGCCCAGGGCAGCCCTCTGGGGCCGAGGCCATCAGTTCCAGAGGGACCGTCCCTCCCTCAGCTGCTCAGTTGCCATGGCAACCACAGAGCCCGTTTGTTCCCTGGCCGCCCCTCTGTCCTCACGGCAGGGTCCTGCCAGAGACGGGACAGGGCTCCAGGGCTGAGGGTCTGCGGGTAGCAGGGCAGGGGCCCACTCTGACCCTCAGTCTCATCCTCTCCCAGGTGCACATCCCCTGTAGGTGCCGGGCTCACGTGGAGGGGCCGAGCTGCGATCGCTGTAAACCCGGGTTCTGGGGGCTGAGTCCTAGCAACCCTGAAGGCTGCACCCGTGAGTCTGCCCGGAGTGGGTGTCGGGGTGCTGGGGGAGACCCCTGGGGAGGGGGAGGGCTGGCTCCACAGAGCCGGGGCGGGGGTGGAATCCAGGGCCTCCTGCCCCGTGCTGCTCTCAGGCCCACTCTGCCCCTCGCCCAGGCTGCAGCTGTGACCCCAGGGGCGCACTGGGTGGAGCTGCTGAGTGCCAGCCGGTGAGTCTGAGGGCCCAGATACTGGGGGCTGTGGGAGCTGCGCGTAGGGACCCTCCCCTGCCTGGTCCCACCTTCTCCCTCGGCCCCCAGGGCAACGGCCAGTGCTTCTGCAAGCCCCATGTGTGCGGCCACACCTGCGCGGCCTGCAAGGACGGCTTCTTCGGGCTGGACCAGGCCAACTACTTCGGCTGCCGTGGTAAGCGGCCGCTTACGCGGCCCTCGGACCACATCCTGGGGGCTGCTGAGGCCCAAAGAGGGACGAGGGCAGGGACCCATCCAGGGCCTGGGCACGGCATGGCACTTGCCAAGCTGCTTCTAGATGCCCGGCCAGACCCATGCCGGGCGTGGGAGTGAGGAGGCAGGTTTCACCCCTCGGCGCTCCCCGCCTCCATCCCTTTCCCCTGGCGGCAGGCGTCACTGACCGATCCCAGGCCCCTTGCCCCTGGACTCAGAGCCTCTGTTGTCCACGGACCCAGGCAGCCCCTGGGGGAGGTGAGGCGGCTTCTCAGCCGAGCCGCTCTTGGCCGAGGGTGGGTGGAGCACCGAGGCCGGGCGGGGGCTGGGCCGCGTTGACTTGCTCCCTCCCGCCACAGGCTGCCAGTGCGACGTTGGCGGAGCTCTGGGACAGGGCTGTGAGCCGAGGACAGGCGCCTGCCTGTGCCGCCCCAGCACCCAGGGCCCCACCTGCAGCAAGTGGGTGCCCCCGCCCCGGCTGGGCGGGCGGGCGGGCAGGGGGCTGGGGCGGCAGCTTGTCCCCCGGGCTTCCTCCTGGGGCCCCTGGTGAGTGGTCAGGGCCAGTGCCCGCCCTGCCCAGACCGGATGCCAGCTGCCCTGACCGGCCCTGCCGTGGCCAGGCCGGCGCAGGACCACTACCTTCCTGACCTGCACCAGCTGCGCCTGGAGCTGGAGGAGGCGACCACGCCCGAGGGCCACGCCGTGCGCTTCGGCTTCAACCCTCTCGAGTTCGAGAGCTTCAGCTGGAGGGGCTACGCGCAGATGGCACCCATCCAGGTGGGTGCGGTGCTGCTCCATTCTGGGGCCTGGCTGAGTGCCTGCTGTGGCTGGCCGAGTGGACGGGCAGGCCCCTGAGGTCACAGGGCCGGGCTGGGAATGGCCAGGGAGGAGCAGCCCCGACGTTCCATGCCCACCCCTACCCACCGCAGCCCAGGATCGTGGCAAGGCTGAGCGTGGCCTCCCCTGACCTCTTCCGACTGGTCTTCCGATACGTCAACCGCGGGCCCGCGAGCGTGAGCGGGCGGGTCTCCGTGCACGACCAGGGCAAGTTTGCCACCTGCGCCAACTGTGAGTGCGGTGGGCTACCCCCCGGGCCCTGCCCCACTCACGCCTCGCCCTAGCCAGCCCCGCCTCATCCCCGCACGTGGGTGGGAGGCCAGGCCCTTCCCGCTGGCCCGGGGGAGGTGCGGCCTGGGTGGCCCTGCCGTGTCCAGGAGGCTTGCCGTCCCCACCCCCAGGCACAGAGCAGAGCCAGCCCGTGGCCTTCCCGCCCAGCACGGAGCCTGCCTTCGTCACCGTGCCCCAGAGGGGCTTCGGGGAGCCCTTCGTGCTGAACCCCGGCACCTGGGCCCTGCTCGTGGAGGCCGAGGGGGTGCTCCTGGTGAGCCGGGGCTGAGCGGGCTGGGGCAGGGTGCGGGGCGGGGGCCACGGCACCTAACCTCCCCCCCGCCCCCAGGACTACGTGGCTCTGCTGCCCAGCGCCTACTACGAGGCGGCCCTCCTGCAGCTGCGGGTGACCGAGCCCTGCACGTTCCAGCCCGACGCCCAGCACACCGGGGACCAGTGAGGGCCGGCCGGTGGGGGAGGGGGCGGGCCTGACCCTTGCTGTGCTCAGGCCACCTGCCCCGTGCTCACCAGACTGTGCACCCCCCCAGCTGCCTGCTCTACACCCACCTGCCCCTGGACGGCTTCCCCTCCGCCGCTGGGCCTGAGGCCCTGTGCCGCCACGGCAACAGCTTACCCCGGCCCTGCCCCACGGAGCAGCTCAGCCCCGCCCACCCGCTGCTGGTCGCCTGTCAGGGCGCAGATGTGCGTGTCCCCGGGACCCCACGGGGGTGGGCTGGGTCAAGACTTGGGGGGACGTGCCCATGGCCTGGCGGGGAGGGGGTGTCCACGTTGCAGTGACAGGACCCAGGCGCAGGGCAAGAGTGTTGGCGGGCAGAGCATGGGGGGCTCAGCTGGGGGCCCAAGGCCCGCCCGCCGGCTCGGGCGGCACCTGCTGCCTTCTGGGGCTCTGGCCTTGGGAGTCGGTGCCTCGGGGCCTCCTCCGTACACGGGGTACGGACGGCCCAGCCCTTCAGCTTATTGTGAGGAGGTGGCAGGTCGCTGGCTCACTTCAGGCACCCGACACTCTACAGTGATGAAGCCGGCGGGCCACGGGTGGGCAGGGTGGGCTCAGAGCAAGCGGAGGTTGGAAGCCGAGTGGCCGCAGGAGTGCCCCAGGCAGCAGGGATGGCGGGCACACACTCCCTGAGATGGGGGACGAGGCTGTGCGGGGAGGGGATGGGAAGGGCCGTGTTCAGGAGTGTCCTGTTCTCCAGGTGGGGGGCTGGGGCGGGGGCCTCACGGTGCCCTGTCCCCCCAGGTGGACGTCCAGCTTCAGGTGGCGGTGACGCAGCCAGGCCGCTATGCCCTGGTGGTGGAGTACGCCAATGAGGACGCCCACCAGGAGGTGGACGTGGCTGTGCACACACCCCAGCGGGCCCCCCAGCAGGGGGCGCTTACCCTCCACCCCTGCCCATACAGGTGTCTAGGGAGTGGGGAGAGGATTCAAGCCCGGGGGGCCAGTGGAGGGCTCCGGGCTCCAGGGCTGCCCTATCCACTGACCACCCCTACCTGTCCCCCAGCACCCTGTGCCGGGGCACCGCCCTGGATGCCCAGCACCATCTGGCGGTCTTCCACCTGGACACGGAGGCCAGCGTCCGGCTCACGGCCGAGCAGGCACGATTCTTCCTGGTAAGGCCCTGACTCCCTCACCTACACAGGCCGCAGGACCCCACTGTGGGGTTAGGTCTTTCCGAAGATTTTCAGCACACGCAAAAGTAGGAGAATGTGATGAGCCTGGGTACCCATCACCAGCGCCATCTTCAGCTCACATCGGGTGGAGGTTCTTCCAGAACCCTCCTCCTGCAGGGTTTTTTCCCTGTGGGTATGAGATGTAAATTTATAAACAGTGCTCATGGTCACATAAGGGGACCATGATGCGCTGGAGTCAGAGCAGGAAGAACAGTCTTGAACGAGAGGCTGCTCTTTGGTGTAATTTACAAAAACACCACCTTGTGGACCCGAGTCAGGAAGGGTCCGTACAGTGTGGGTTCTGAAGCTTGGGATTCACTATTGTTGTGGAAACTTGCTGCTTTTTTTTTTTTTATTAATCTGTTTATTTATTTTTGGCTGTATTGGGTCTTCTTTGCTGCACGTGGGCTTTCTCTAGTTGTGGCGAGCAGGGGCTACTTCTCGTTGCGGTGCACAGGCTTCTCATTGCGGTGGCTTCTCTTGTTGTGAAGCACGGGCTCGAGGCACGCGGGCTTCAGTAGTTGTGGCACGTGGGCTCAGTAGTTGTGGCACGCGGGCTTCAGTAGTTGTGGCACGTGGGCTCAGTAGTTGTGGTGCACGGGTTTAGTTGCTCTGCGGCATGCGGGATCTTCCCAGACCAGGGATGAAACCCATGACCCCTGTGTTGGCAGGCAGATTGTTAACCACTGCGCCACCAGGGAAGCCCGTAACTTGCTTCTGTGTCAGCTTCACAAAGTTGAAAATTAAATCCCAAGGCTAAACATTCTGGGCAATATTAATCGTTAGTTCGATGCCCAGAACCAAGCATACGCGCTTATTCAGTAAGTGACAAAATGGATGACGTTGTTCTCATCTGAGTATTCCCTAGTCTCACTGTTACGTTTCCCTAGGCCTTTAAAGGTTTTATCAGAGTATCATACGCACATATTTTTATGAAAGCGTCAAATTTTGAAAACAGACTTGCAACAACAAAGCGTAATCGCACGCCCCACCTGCGCGTCTTCTCAGTCTACTTCCCGGAGTCGGTCCGTTTTTTCCGTGTTGCTAAGTAACGCATATGCTACATCGCTTCCTCCTCACTTTTCGACGTCGGAATCCTGTGGTTCTGTCCCCATGCACACGTGGCGCTGTAGTCGTGGGCTGGGATACTTTAGACTCTCCATGGAGCTGTACCCACAGCCCAGTACCCAGGCCAGGAAGCAACATGGCCCCACCCCCGACGCCGCTCAGTCCCCCCGCACCCCTGCTGGGGTAACCGCCTCCAGATACTGACAGCACCGCCTAGTTTGCCTGTTCCGGAACTTTCTATAATTGGAGTCACACAGGTATTCCTTTGCGCTGCCTCTTTGGCTGACGCCGTGGCGGGGATGGATGGAGCTGTTGCTGTGGTCACGTGGTATTCTGTCTTCGCTGTCGGGTTTTTCTAGACCCCCTGAGGTGTCACGTTTTGCCGTATCTGTCACACACGTTTCTTCGCCGTGGTAGACAGTACGGGACGGAGATGCCTGCTCACGAACCCCCGCTCGCTGAGCGCCTGCCTGTGCCGGGTCCCCGGCCCTATGACCACAGACGGCGGTGGAGTGCAGTGGGAGGAAGAACAGCCTCCGGGGGAGCTGGGAGGTGCTCCAGGCCCAGAATCCACAGCCGAGGGCTGGGGTCTGTGCAGCCGGAGGAGAGGCAGGCGGAGTGGGGGCCGGGGGCTCAGTGCAGAGAGCAGGACCGGCCTGGGTGCGGGTGTGGATGGGCTGCCCCTGCTGCTACACCCACACCTGTCCCCCGCCTGCAGCACAGTGTCACCCTGGTGCCCGCGGAGACCTTCAGCTCAGAGTTCGTGGAGCCCCGTGTCCGCTGCATCAGCAGTCACGGCGCCTTCAGCCCCAGCAGGTAGTGGGGACAGGGGCGGGAGCCCAGGGCAGCTGCAGGGCAGTGGCCGGGACTCGGGGACTCACCCCTGTGTTCCCCACCCCCCAGTGCCACCTGCCTGCCCTCCCGCTTCCCGAAGCCGCCGCAGCCTGTGGTGCTCAGGTACTGCCAGGTGCTGCCGCTGCCGCCTGGCCTCCCACTGACCCACTCTCGGGAGCTCACGCCGGGCGCGCCCCCGCCCGGGCCCCAGCCCCGGCCCCCCACCGCTGCGGACCCCGACGTGGAGCCTACCCTGCTGCGCCACCCCCAGGTGCGGGCCGGGGCTGGGGCCAGGAGGGGCCGGGAGGGGGTGGGGTGGGACTTGCAGCCCCTGGTACCCCTGCATCTCTGCCCACTCACCGGAGCCGCTTCCCCCCGCACAGGGCACCGTGGTCTTCACCACCCACGTGCCCACCCTGGGCCGCTACGCCTTCCTGCTGCACGGCTACCAGCCGGCCCACCCCGCCTTCGCCGTGGAGGTCCTCATCAACGGGGGTCGTGTCTGGCAGGGTAAGCGGAGGGGTGGACCCTGGGGCGAGGAGGCTCTCGGGGTCTCGTCCACACAGCCCATCGCGTGATGCCACACGTGACGTGGATGGGGCGCGTGCTGGGTCCACAGCTCACAGGGGCCGTGGCTTGGGGCCCGCTGCCTGGCTGTGACAGGGCCATGTGCCCCATCCTGCCGTCAGCTCTCACACGAGGTGCCCCAGGGCCCCCTGTGTGTGGCAGGCCTTGCCCCTCACGTCTGTGCTGTGACTCAGAGGTCACCCTGTCCTGCGCTCGGGTGATCGAGGGCTCGCTGTGGGACCCGGGTCCGTGCACGTCTGTTTCACTCTGCTCTGACGAGCCCGGGGGCCTCGTGTGTGACCATGGCCGATTCACGCAGCATGAGTGGGCCCAGCCATGTGGGTCTCCAGGCGGGTCACACACGCGTGTCTTGTTCAGGGACGCATGGTCCTCGGTGGTGGGTGCTGCTGTTGGGATCCTCTTCTCTCTGGTGACTCCAGGAATGTCCCAAGCCCGGGGTGAGGCCGTGGGGCGGGGTGCTGTGTGTGTGCTGGGGGCACTGACCTGCCTTTCCTCACCTCCAGGCCATGCCAACGCCAGCTTCTGCCCGCACGCCTACGGCTGCCGCACCCTGGTGGTGTGTGAGGGCCGGGCCGTCCTGGACGTGACCGACAGTGAGCTCACTGTGACCGTGCGTGTGCCCGAGGGCCGCTGGCTCTGGCTGGTGAGTCCTCGGGCTGGTAGCCGCCCTCTGCCTGTCGTACCACTGTCGGTCGCTCTGCCAGAGTGTGTCCCCTGCTTGCCGCGGCCCAACCCTGAGCCAGGTGCCAGGGGCAGCAGCCTCTGGGGACCTCCAGGCCCATCACGAGAAGCTCCTGAGGGGGGTCCAAGAGCCAGGATATTGCCCAGCAGCTCCCTGGGGCCCTGCTGGTCAGAGTGGCCTTCATGGAGAGGGAGGCGTCCGGCAAAAAGGGGTGGACGGGGCGCCAGGAGCCTGGGCCCTTCCTCACACTCCCCAAGCTTCCGTTTGGCCACAGAGGCTGGCCTCCCCTCTGAGTGGCCCCCAGCAGGGACCCAGCACCTGGCAGCCTGGCTGGGGCCCCGGGCCAGGGTGTGACGTCGCCACCGCTGTGATAGCTGCCCGACCAGACCCTGGCCTGTGGCAGAGAAGCCCTGGCATTGGCCCCTGCCGGTGGGCTCCGGCACCCACCCCCGACCTGGACCCTTCGCTGGGCCCGCGGGGAGGTGACCAGGCCTCGATGCTCTAGGAGTATGTGCTGGTGGTCCCCGAAGACGCCTACAGCCCCAGCTACTTCCGGGAGGAGCCCCTGGACAAATCCTACGACTTCATCAGCCAGTGCGCCACCCACGGTTACCACATCAGGTGGGCCGGGCTCGGGGCCGGGGGCAGCAGGGTGGGGGCCGGGCTGGGGCCGGGGGCAGCGGTGGCGGGGCCGGGCTGGGCTGTAGCCGGCCTCACCCCCCGCCCTCACCCCAGCCCCTCCAGCTCGTCCTCCTTCTGCCGCGATGCCGCTATCTCCCTCTCCCTCTTCTATAACAACGGGGCTCGGCCGTGCAGCTGCCATGAGGTGGGCGCCGCGGGCCCCACGTGTGAGCCCTTCGGGGGCCAGTGTCCCTGCCGCGCCCACGTTATAGGCCGTGACTGCTCCCGCTGTGCCACTGGCTACTGGGGCTTCCCCAGCTGCAGGCGTAAGTACCCCAGTCCGCGGGAGCGCCTCCAGGAAACAGTGGTCAGGAGCATGTCTGGAGCCTGGTGGACCAGCCCTGCCGCGTCCTGTGTGCGAGGGCCCAGGCCACACGGGGCTGTCCAGCAGGTCCCGGGGACTAGAGAGCAGTTCTGCCCAGCTGACGCCACGTCAGAGGAGCTGCCTGGGGCTTGGGGCCCGGAGCTGGGTGGAACCAGGCTGGGGGTAGGGTGGCCTCGCCCCCCCACCCATGCAGTGTCCCCAGGTGTGCCGTCGGGTCCCCTGACCGGGGCCTGTGCACGCGCCCCGCAGCCTGTGACTGCAGCGGTCGCCTCTGTGACGAGCTCACGGGCCAGTGCATCTGCCCGCCGCGCACCGTCCCGCCCGACTGCATCGTCTGCCAGCCCCAGACCTTTGGCTGCCACCCCCTGGTCGGCTGTGAGGAGTGTAACTGCTCGGGGCCTGGCGTCCAGGAGCTCATGGACCCCACCTGTGATGTGGACAGCGGCCAGTGCAAGTGAGCACCAGGGTGCGGGTCCCCGTGGCCTCGGGGCAGTCCCGGGTCACCGACCACTGAGCCCTGAACCCACCCAGCCCCTGGGAGTGTCCCCGGCGCTCAGGGGGGCACCACCTTGGTGGGGGGCACCTCTGGTCTCCCGTGTCAGTGTGAGGGGCCAGGTGGAGGAGAGGCCTAGCGGCTCCTGAACCCTCATGGCAGGTGCAGACCCAACGTGGCCGGACGCCGCTGTGACACATGTGCTCCCGGGTTCCACGGCTTCCCCAGCTGCCGCCCCTGCGACTGCCACGAAGCAGGCTCTGCACCTGGAACATGCGACCCCCTCACAGGCCAGTGCTCTTGCAAGGTGAGGGCGGTCCGGGGCCAGACCTGCTGACCCGACCCCACCCCGTCCCTCGTCTCGCCTTCTCAGCGGACCTTCGTTCTCTCTGGGAGGTTGGAGCTTCCTGGCACCTTTGGGACAGTCAGCCCAGTTGTGGGGTGACAGCCAACACGGGCACACGGCTGACCGCCCTGCCCTGTCGTGCCCTCCTGCCCCCAGGAGAACGTGCAGGGCCCGCGGTGTGACCAGTGCCGCCTTGGGACATTCTCCCTGGACACTGCCAACCCCAAAGGCTGCACCCGCTGCTTCTGCTTCGGGGCCACGGATCGCTGCCGGAGCTCAGCCTACGCCCGCCGGGAGGTGTGCGGGCAGGACGGGAGGGGACTCAGGGAGGGGGTCTGAGACGTAGGAAGTGGCCCTGTGATACACGAGGGCATGCGCCTGTGTTACCCACCCACGTGCCCTGCAGTTCGTGGACATGGAGGGCTGGACGCTGCTGAGTGGCGACCGGCAGGTGGTGCCCCACGAATGGCAGGCGGAGGCAACACAGCTTCGCGCGGACCTGCGGCGCGTGCCCGAGGCCTTCCCTGAGCTATACTGGCAGGCCCCACCCTCCTACCTGGGGGACCGGGTGAGCAGGCCGATCGGCCCCCGGGAGGGCACCTGGAGGGTGTCCAGGACCTCCTGGAGGCCTGGAGGGGATGGCAGTGAGGATGCTGGTGTCCAGGGAGGGATAGGGTGCCTAGAACCCCTGCCGTCGGCTCCGGGCCCGTGGACAGGGTCCGGCCAGGTCACATCCCTCTGTCCGGCCTCCAGGTGTCGTCCTACGGCGGGACCCTCCACTACGAACTGCACTCAGAGACCCAGCGGGGAGACGTGTTCATCCCCACGGAGAGCAGGCCGGACGTGGTGCTGCAGGTGGCCTACCGGGTGGCGGGCGAGGGCGGGCAGCGGGCACAGCCGAGCCGGTACCGTGGGCAGCCCGATTCCCGGCCCTCATCCGCCCACTCGCCTCCCCAGGGCAACCAGATGAGCATCGCGTTCCTGGAGCCGGTGTACCCGGCGCCCGGCCACGTTCACCGCGGGGCGCTGCAGCTGGTGGAGGTGAGCGGCCGTCTCTGGCCCCCAAGGCTGCAGGGGCTGCTCTCCGTGTCAGAAAACAGGGTCCAGGAGCGGGCGGGACCCTCGTCAGCACGCCTATTTTCTGGTTGCCCGTGGGGGTAGCGCTCCTGGGCTGAGTGCTGGCTTGCAAACCCCTGATCCCTGACGGGTGAGCAGCTCCTCCAATGCCTGGCCCTGGGGTTCCCTCTGCAAGCCACCAGCCTGTGGCTTTCGTCCATTTCCTTTCCGAGGGGTTTCGTGTTATTCTCGATGTTCACCCTGCGTCCTGGCTTTAGAGCTGCGATCGTCTTCTCTTGGTCTGTACTCTTGTAGCCTGTGTGTCTTTCCGTAAGATCTTTTCTCATGAACAGACGTTCTCGCATCTGATATACTCACGTCGTTCACTTTTCATTCGCAGTTAGTGTTTGCGTGTGTTAAAGTCTTTGCCTCTCAGATCAGAAGTCACTCACCTGTACCACGTGTCCCCCACCACGTGCCCTGCATGCCCCCATCCCCCCCAGGAGGGTCTGTCCTGGGCTCCTGCCGCGCCCCATTGCGGCGGCCACACTAAGGCCCTGTCGTGGCCGCGCAGGGCAATTTCCGGCACGTGGAGACCCGCAGCCCTGTGTCCCGCGAGGAGCTCATGATGGTGCTGGCTGGCCTGGAGCAGCTGCACATCCGCGCCCTCTTCTCACAGACCTCCTCGGCCATCTCCCTGCGCAGGGTGGCGCTGGAGGTGGCCAGCGAGGTGGGCGGGGGACCTCCGGCCAGCAATGTGGAGCTGTGCATGTGCCCTGCCAACTACCGTGGGGACTCATGCCAGGTGAGGTGGTGGGGGCAGGCACCAGGCTGCCGGGCTGCCCCGTGCACGCACGTCCACCCTCCCCCGAGCGTCCACGCCTGGCCTCCGTATCCGTCTCCCCCCACCCCTCCTCCTACCAGCTGGGTGTCACGCTCCCGGCAGCTGACCTTCCCACCACAGGCTGAGCCGGCCGCTTGCTCATCCGTCTGCTAATCCACTGTCACCTGCCCCCTGCCCGGCCCCCCGTGCACACAGCTGCTCTGCATCTGTTCAGTGCCCAGTCCGTCCCACGTCCACGGTTTACCCAGACAGCATCCACCGAACCCCCCTCCCCTCCCTCCACCTGCTTGGAAGAGGTGTTTGGAGGAGAACAGGAGGTGGTCCCCTGAGCCCGAGGCCTCTGTGTGGCTTTGTGGGCTGTGACTTTGTGCCTTCAGCGGTCAGGCTCAGGAGCGTGGTCCCCAGCCTGCCCCCGTACCAGGCTGGCCCTGCCTCCTTCCCTGACCGCTGATGCCCACCCGCCCCCAGGAATGTGCCCCTGGCTACTACCGGGACGTCAAAGGTCTCTTCTTGGGTCGCTGCATCCCCTGTCAGTGCCACGGCCACTCAGACCGCTGCCTCCCTGGCTCGGGTGTCTGCGTGGTGAGTGGGGCCCTGCAGGGGAGGGCAGCCACCAGAGGCGCAGGGAAGGGAAGACCAGGGGCCCTTTGGTCAGTAGTTACGGGTTCGCTGAGGTCTGGGGGAGGGGAGGTGCCCTGGGCAGGGCACCCGCTGGCAGTGGGCGGAGTCCTGCAGGGTGGGGGTGGGCGAGCTGGCGGGAAGCGAGGCCTCCGGTGCTGATCTGTTCCCTCTGCCCCAGGGCTGCCAGCACAACACCGAGGGTGACCACTGCGAGCGCTGCCAGGCCGGTTTCGTGCGCGGTGGATCTGAGGACCCTGCGGGCCCCTGCATCAGCTGCCCTTGCCCCCTGGCTGTGCCTTCCAACAAGTAAGCTGGGCCAGCCCCTCCAGGGCCCCGACCATTGACTGGTGGACCAAAGTCCTTAAAGACCCAGAATGGAATACCACCACCCCCTACCTGGTTGGGTCAGCACTGCCTTCTGTGGAGGTCGGGGCATCCGGGGTGGGCCCATGAGGTGGGGACCCCCGACCCCGGCTTACCTGGTGCTCACCTGGAGCGTGCTGGGGTGTAACGACCACCTCCGTCTCTGCAGCTTCGCCACGGGCTGCATCCTGCGAGGTGGCCGCACCCAGTGTCTCTGCAAACCCGGCTATGCTGGGGCCTCCTGCGAGCGGTGAGCTGGGCGGGCGGGTGCCTGACTGGGGCGGGGTCTGCATGCATGGCCCCGGGGACGCTGCGTTGCCTGCCAGCACCAGCCACTGATCCCGCCCCGCCAGGTGTGCACCTGGCTTCTTTGGGAACCCCCTGGTGCTGGGCAGCTCGTGCCAGCCCTGTGACTGCAGCGGCAATGGCGACCCCAACATGCTCTTCAGCGACTGCGACCCCCTGACGGGCGCCTGCCGCGGCTGCCTGCGCCACACCACCGGGCCCCGCTGCGAGAGCTGCGCCCCCGGCTTCTACGGCAACGCCCTGCTGCCCGGCAACTGCACCCGTAGGCAGGGAGGGTGGGGCTGAGGGGCCTCTGGGTGTCCCCCCCGGAGCAGGCTGTGTCCTGGGCCGGGCCCAGCGTGGACAGGGTGGACCCGACCAGGCCCCCAGGACTCACGGTCAGGCGACCCCACGGCCAGACCGAGGGTCATTTGGGGACTCTGGCCTCTCCTGAGGGAGGGCACCCCACGAGGGCTCTGACAGGTCCTCTGGCTGAGCCCAGGCTGCAGGGGAGGCGGGCACAATGGGCCGGTGAGCAGGCAGCTGCGTGGTCTGGACCTAGGTGGAGCAGGGAGGTGATGAAAAGGGAGGGTCTGGGGGCTTCACTTGGGGCAGGATGGAGATGCATGTGGAGTAGGTGCCCAGTGAGGGCTTCCCAGGATGGGCGGGAAGAGGCCGGGGTGGGGGTCAGGGCTACTGTCACTGCCACCCTTCTGCAGGGTGTGACTGCTCCCCATGCGGGACGGAGGCCTGTGACCCCCACAGCGGGCATTGCCTGTGCAAAGTGGGTGTGACTGGTCAGCGCTGCGACCACTGTCAGGTAGAGCTGCCTGGGTGGGGCGGGGCCTTGATTTTATGGGTGGGGCCTCGGTGTGGGGGTGGGGCTTTGTGGCTGTAGGGGCGGGGCCTTGGTGTAGGGGAGGGGCTTGGGGCCAGAGGGGCGGGGTACGGGTGTAGGGGCAGGACGTCATGGCTGGGGGTGCAGGCTCTCAGGGCTGAGGGAAGCTGGGTCTTAAGAGCTGGGCAGAGCCCTGACTGCAGTTTGTGCCCCCAGGAAGGACACTTCGGCTTTGAGGGCTGCGGGGGCTGCCGCCCATGTGCCTGTGGACCAGCTGCCGAGGGCTCCGAGTGCCACCCCCAGAGTGGGCAGTGCCCCTGCCGGCCAGGGACTGGGGGTCCCCAGTGCCGCGAGTGTGCCCCCGGCCACTGGGGGCTCCCTGAGCAGGGCTGCAGGCGTGAGTGCGGGCCGGCGGGGCACCTCGGGGCAGCGAGTACCCCAGGGCCCTCAGCCGGCCACTCACCCCACCCCTCCCACTCCAGGCTGCCAGTGCCAGGGCGGCCACTGTGACGTGCACACGGGCCGCTGCACGTGCCCCCAGGGGCTCAGTGGGGAGCGCTGTGACACCTGCAGCCACCAACACCAGGTGCCCATGCCAGGAGGGCCTGGGGGCCACGGCGTGCACTGCGAAGGTGTGTCCCTGCCCCGCCCACTGCCCCCAGTCGGCTCCCCCGACCCTCCCAACTCCATCTGGGATGGTGCCGGTCCCAGTCCCATGCTGACTTGGTGACCCCGACGTTCACCTCCACTTCCAGATCAGTTCTCTGGTCCCAGCTCTCCTTCTCAATTTTCTGAGAGACTCCACGGCTGTCCTCCTGTTGACCCTGAGACCCCCACGCTGACCTCTGACACCCACTAACCTCGTCATCCTCAGCCCAGCTCAGTACCCCGTTCCATCTCCGCGACCCCTAGTGACTCACTTCTAGCTCACCGACCCCATGACTCCCCGGTGGCCTCAGGCCCCCCCTCAGCCCATGCCCACCTGCCCCCTGCCTGCAGTGTGTGACCACTGTGTGGTCTTGCTCCTGGACGACCTGGAGCGGGCCGGCGCCCTCCTCCCCGCCATCCGGGAGCAGCTGCGTGGCATCAACGCCAGCTCCATGGTCTGGGCCCGGTTGCACAGGCTGAACGCCTCCATCGCCGACCTGCAGGTACTGCCCGGCCCGGCCCGGCCCGGCCCCCCAGCCTCCCCTTCCCAGGTCGCAGGCTCTCACCTTCCCCTCCCCGCAGAGCCAGCTCCGGAAACCGCCTGGCCCCCATCATGAGACTGCACAGCAGCTGGAGGCACTGGAACGACAGACCTCAAGCCTGGGGCAGGACGTGCAGCAGCTGGACGGCCAGGCAGGCGCTTGGGGAGCCCTGGCCCGGAACCCACCCCCTGGAATGCTCCTCCTGCAGGAAAGCCCTTCCCCGGGACTGCTTTCTCTCAGCAGGCCCCTCCCCAAGAGGCCTCTCTCCCCAGGCCCCAAACCATCCAGCGTCACCCCTGACCCGCAGCTCAGGCTCGAGGCCTGATGGGGTGCTTCATCCACAGGCCACAGGGACCCGAGCCCAGGCCGGCCAGCTTCTGGACAGCACCGAGGCCACGCTGGGCCGGGCACAGACGCTGCTGGCAGCCGTCCGGGCTGTGGACCGTGCCCTGAACGGTAGGAGCTGGCCCACCTGGGCAGGGCAGGGAGAGTCAGGGCAGGGGGCGTGCCTCCAGGGGGCTTGGCCTTGAAGAACCGGCACCTTTGGATGTTTAGACAGGGAGATGGGCCTCGGCCGTGGAAACAGCGGGTCTGGGCTGGGAGGTGGGGGCACGTGGGCCCCGCAAGCCGGGCCAGTGCCCCCACCCACGGGCCGAGCAGACGGTAGTGGTGGGGATACTGGGGGGGGTGCCTTGGGAGGTGATGGGGTTGTGTGCGAGAGGGCCGGGCAGGCGTGCAAGTCGCGGCCCGGAGCCAGGAGATCTGGGGGCCGTCCAGGGCGCGCTGGGTTACACGGGGGTTGTCTGAAGATGCTTGGCTGGGCATTTCTGGCTCGGAAGCTAGTGGCAGAGGTGTGCCTGGGCAGCAGGCCAGCCCTGGGCCCTGACAGCCCGCTCCCCAAACCCACACAGAGCTCGAGTCCCAGACGGACCGCCTGTCACCAGCCAACGCCTCAGCCCTGTCGGGTGAGCAGCTGCGCCGGACACTGGCCGAGGTGGAACGGCTGCTCCGGGAGATGCGGGCCCGTGACCTGGGGGTTCCGCGAGCAGCTGCTGAGGCCGAGCTGGGGGAGGCCCAGAGACGTGAGTGGTGTCAGCCCCGGCAGGGCAGAGATGGGAGGGGTGAGGACCCGGCTGGGGGCTCTGGGGCTGAGGTCAGCCTGGAGTGGCATCCCGTCAGCTTGGGAGGGTGGATGGGGACTGGCAGGCACTGGGAGTCACTGCCCAAGTGACCGTTCTTACACTGGGCCTTGGGCAGTGCTGGCCCGTGTGCAGGAGCAGCTGACCAGGCGCTGGGAGAGGAACCAGGCGCTGGTAGCACGCACCCGAGACCAGCTGGCCCAGCACGAGGCCGGACTCATGGACCTGCGGGAAGCCCTGAACAGGGCGGTGGGCACGACACGAGAGGCGGAGGAGCTCAACAGCCGCAACCAGGAGCAGCTGGAGGAAGCCCTGGTAGGAAGCCTGCCCCATAGCCCCCAGCCCTGCCCCCACCCCCTGCCCCTCCCCCTCCCCTCTCACCCTCATACTCATCAGCCGCTACCCTGTCACCCCACCCCTTTATTTTCCTGCCTCATCCTTGTCCTGTCACCTCCTCCTCACTCCCCATCGTCTCCAGCAACGGAAACAGGAGCTGTTGCGGGACAACGCCACTCTGGGGGCCACTCTACAGGCCGCCAGAGACACCCTGGTCCGGCTCACTGAGCTTCTGCGCGGCATGGACCAGGCCAAGGAGGTGAACGCCCCCCCCTCCCAAAGGGCTGCACGCTGGGCGGGGGCAGGCACTCCCAGATCAGGTGGGGGTGAGTAGGGGATGGGGACGAGGGTGCCCCCCTAACTCACCCACCCCCCAGGAGTACGAGCACCTTGCTGCCAGCCTGGATGGGGCCCGGACGCCACTGCTCGAGAAGATGCGGGCCTTCTCCCCGGCGAGCAGCAAGGTGGACCTGGTGGAGGCCGCCGAGGCCCACGCGTGGCAGCTGGACCAGCTGGCGCTCAACCTTTCCAAGTACGGGGCCCAAAGAGGGTAACCGGGGTGGGTGCAGTCGGGGCCTGGAAGCGGTATAGCTGGTCTGGGAGGGCTCTTAGAAGGAGAGGCCGGTGTCCCTGCAGGGGCTGGGCAGAAGTCTGGGCCCAGGGTGGCAGGAAGAAGCAGGATAGGCACACAGGGCGGTGCAAGGCCGGGCGTCCAGAGCCGCGAGGCAGGCCATCCCAGCAGCCAGGCAGGCGGAGGCCCGCGAGGTGGGCGGACCCCCCCACCCACACCCTGGGATCCTCCCCGCTTCCCCTCACAGCATCATCCAGGGAGTCAACCAGGACCGCTTCATCCAGCGGGCCGTCGAGGCCGCCAATGCCTACAGCAGCATTCTGCAAGCCGTGCGGGCCGCCGAGGGCGCCGCCGGCCAGGCGCAGCAGCAGGCGAGCCGTACATGGGCGGTGAGGCCCTGACGCCCCCCACAGCCCCGGCGGGAGCCCATGTTCCCTTGCAGCTCCACCGGGCAGGTGTGAACTGCGTCTTGTTTCTGTGTCTACAGGTGGTCGTGCAGCGGGGCCTGGCGCCCCGAGCCCGGAAGCTGCTGGCAGACAGCAGTGCCCTGGAGGAGGCTGTCCTTGGGGAGCAGCGGAGGCTGGGCCTCGGTGAGTGCCGGGTCCAGCTGGGTGTCCGGGCTCTGTGGGGACCCTCGCCTTCCGGCCATGTGGGTCGTCACCGTGTGGATCAGGGTCACGGCTGCCCTCGGTGGGAATTTTCCCCACTGCTCGGCAAGTGCATCCCTGGGAGCGCTGCGAAGGCCCACCGCCCACCCTGGCTTCGTGACAGGCCCCCGGGACGTGGAAGGGCCTCGGGAAGGGGCCGTGGGGACTGGCTGATGGTTTTCCTGCTGTCCTGGCTGAGGGCCGTGTGTGTGCCAGGCTGTCGAGGAGCAGGTGGGGGCGGGGAGTGGGGCGCACGCTCTGCTGCTACCACCTCAGGGCACTGGTGGCCGTGAGCAACGGCTCAGCTTTTCTGAGCCTCCATTGTTTCACCTGTAAAATGGGAATAATTGCCTTGGCTGTGGGCCCAGGAGGCTGCCCCAAGACTTGGGTGACAGTGCCACCCCCTGAGCCGAGGGCCCTTGTGCCAGATGTGTCCGTCTGACTGTGTGCGTGTGAGCCTTAATCCTCCCTGGTCAGGAGGGAGGACTGAAATGGGCTGCGCCTGCACCCTGGGGGCGGGGGCTCCTCAGGACTGAGGCTGCCTGCCCCGCAGCGTGGGCCACCCTCCAGGGCACCGGGACCCAGCTCCGCGACGCCCGGGCCAGGAAGGAACAGCTGGCGGCCCGACTCCAGGAGGTGCAGGCCATGCTGGCTATGGACACAGGTAGGGTGGGTCTCCTTCCTGCCCCCGCCCTCACTGCTTGTCCCCAGAGCTGAAGAGACACCTGCCCGGATAGACATCAGCCAGCCCGCCCAGTAGGCTCTGATGGTGGACATGTTCACACTTGCGCCATCCGGGGCGGTGGCCGGGGCAGCTGAGGGGGGCCCCTGTGTGGGCAGCTCCCACCCTGGGGACCCTCCCCAGCCCTGGGGATCCGCTTCTGGTCGGAGACAGACGCCAAACGAATGTAGCCCCGGGCAGCAAGTGAAAACTGGAAGGGGCAGGGAGCGCGCAGAGACAGGTGGCACAGGGCAGGCGGGAGTGTGCGGCGGGGACCTGGGGCATCTGGCGGAGGTGGGGATGGGGGTGTGCAGGCAGCAGCAGAGGCCAGGGTGGCTGGAGCTGAGGGCTCGGGGGCCGGGGGGCCGGGAGGGCTCAGGGCAGAGGAGGGAGCCCCGCCGACTCGAGAGCCGACCTTCCCCACAAGCCTGGGTTGGGGCCACGGGGACTCTGGGAAGTGGGGGAGGGCTCGGGAGAGATGGTGTTGGCCGGGGTGGGGGGGGCATGTGGGGGCCGTGGGGAGGCGGGGCTGAGCCGACAGTGGGTGACGCAGCTGTGGCAAGAGAGGCTGGCACAGGAGGGGCCATCTGGGAGAGGACGGAGGGTGCGTTTCCACCGCCCTGAGGCTCTCACGAGATCGGGGGCGGGGGTGACATCCCTGTTGCTGGTCTTGTCAGGGGGGTCTTAGTGGTCTCCCCAGATGGGGATGAGGCCCCCTGATGGTCCTCGCTTGCCCCCCTGCTGAGCCTGCACACTGCCCGCCACAGACGAGACAAGCAAGAAGATAGCCCACGCCAAGGCTGTGGTCACTGAAGCCCAGGACACAGCCGCCCGCGTGCAGTCCCGGCTTCAAGACATGCAGAAAAACGTGGAGCGGTGGCAGGGCCAGTACAAGGGCCTGCAGAGCCAGGACCTGGGCCGGGTGGTGCTCGACGCAGGCCGCTCAGGTGGGCCCTGGCGCGCGGTGCCCTGACAGAGGGCGGGCCGGGGTGGGGAGGCCAGGGGCTCAGGGCTGCCTCCCCCGATCCGCACCCCCATGCAGTGTCCACCCTGGAGAAGACGCTGCCACAGCTGCTGGCCAAGCTGAGCCTCCTGCAGAACCGTGGGACGCACAACGCCAGCCTGGCCCTGTCGGCCAGCATCGGCCGCGTGCGGGAGCTCATTGCCCAGGCCCGGGGTGCTGCCAATAAGGTGGGTGCGAGTGCCAGGGCCAGGTGGGCATCTGGGAGACCAGGAGGCAGACGCTGATGGGCTCTGCGCCCCGCCTCAGGTCAAGGTGCCCATGAAGTTCAACGGTAGCTCAGGGGTGCAGCTGCGCACCCCTCGGGACCTCGCCAGCCTCGCCTCTTACACCGCCCTCAAGTTCTACCTCCAGAGCCCAGAGCTGGCGCCCGGCCAGGTCGCTGGGGACCAGTTTGTGCTGTACATGGGCAGCCGCCAGGTAGCGGGCGGGCTCGGTGGGCTGGGTGGAGCCGGGCGCCAGGCCGGAGCGGGTGGCCCACGCCGGGTCCCTGTCCCTCTGAGTCTCCTGCCGCCACAGGCCACTGGTGACTACATGGGTGTGGCTCTGCGTGGCCAGAAGGTGCACTGGGTGTACCGCCTCGGGGGAGCAGGCCCCACGTCCCTCAGCATCGACGAGGACATCGGGGAACAGTTCGCAGCCGTCAGCATTGACAGGTGGGAGGCCCGGCCCGCACGGTGCTCCCCCCACCGCCAGGTGTGGCCGCCTGGCCACGCCTCCCTCTCTTGCCTCTGCCCTCAGGACCCTCCAGTTTGGCCATATGTCTGTCACAGTGGAGAATCAGATGGTCCAAGAGACCAAGGGTGATACAGTGGCCCCTGGGGCCCAAGGGCTGCTCAGTGTGCAGCCTGATGACTTTGTCTTCTACGTGGGAGGCTACCCCGGCAACTTCACGGTGAGCCCGGTGTGGCCTGGGTGCGCGGCCACCCCGCCCTGCACCCCTGTCCCAGGAAGTCCTGCTCAGGGTCTGGCTTCGGTCCGTCGTGCTGTAGCCCGAGTTCCTCCCCTTGGGTCTGTCCTGGGCAGGGAGGCTCCCTGACCGTGCGCTGTGCCCACAGCCCCCCGAACCCCTGCGCTTTCCTGGCTACCGGGGCTGCATCGAGCTGGACACGCTGAACGAAGAGGTGGTCAGTCTCTACAACTTCGAAAAGACCTTCCAGCTGGACACAGCTGTGGATAAGCCTTGTGCACGGTACGTGCGGCCTGAGCCCCCCTCACCGCGGCTCAGCCCGCCCTCGGCTGACCCTGCCCCCTCTGACCCGCAGCTCCAAGTCGACCGGGGACCCGTGGCTCACGGACGGCTCCTACCTGGACGGCTCTGGCTTCGCCCGCATCAGCATGGAGAGCCAGCTGAGCAACACCAAACGCTTCGACCAGGAGCTGCGGCTTGTGTCCTACAGCGGGATCCTCTTCTTCCTGCGGCACCAGGCACGTCCGCAGTCCCCACGGCCCGGCCCGCCAGCCCGCCCGGCCCACGCTGACCCTCCCCTCCCCCGCCAGGACCAGTTCCTGTGCCTGGCCGTGCGGGAAGGCAGCCTCGTGTTTCTCTACGACTTCGGCGCGGGCTTGAAGGAGGCCGACCCGCTGCAGCGCCCGCCGCCTCTGACCACGACCAGCAAGGCGGTAGGGCTGGGCTCGGGGAGGGCCCGGCGTGGGGAGGGGCAGGGGGGCCGCAGCTCTCGCCCTGAAGGTACCACCCCATGATGGCGCTCCCCAGGTCCAGGTGTTCTTGCTGGGGGGCAGCCGGAAGCGCGTGCTGGTGCGCGTGGAGAGGACCACAGTGTTCAGCGTGGAGCAGGACAGCACGCTGGAGCTGGCCGACGCCTACTACCTGGGGGGTGTGCCACCCAGCCAGCTGCCCCCGAGGTGAGCCCTGGCCCTGGGGTGGGGCGGGCGTGGCGGGCAGGGCCCGGGAGAGGCCACCCCTGACGCTCGCCCGTCCCGCGGACCGTCCCCGCAGCCTGCGGCGGCTCTTCCCCTCCGGAGGCTCGGTGCGTGGCTGCATCAAGGGCATCAAGGCTCTGGGCAAGTACGTGGATCTCAAGAGGCTGAACACGACGGGCATCAGCTCCGGCTGCACCGCCGACCTGCTGGTGAGCCCCCTCCCTCCCCCAGTTGCGCGCCCTCTCCGGGCGCCACGGGCCCTCACGGTCGCCCTGCCCGCAGGTGGGACGGGCCATGACTTTCCACGGCCATGGCTATCTGCGCCTGGCGCTTCCCAGCAACGCCGTGCCCCTCACGGGCAACGTCTACTCCGGCTTCGGCTTCCGCAGCAGCCAGGACAGCGCTCTGCTCTTCCACCGGGAGTCCCCGGTGCGTCCGCCCCGCCACCTCTGGGGCAGCGGGGCGGGGCTGGTGGCCCGAGAGAGGGAGTCTGGGCCCCTGGCCTGGCCCGCTGACCCAGCTGCTGTCCCCAGACCGGGCCATGCGAGGTGTCCCTGCAGCAGGGCCACGTGACCCTCCGGCTTGCAAGGACCGAGGTGAAAACGCGACGGGGCTTTGCCGACGGGGCCCCCCATTATGTCACTTTCTACAGCAACGCCACGGGGTGAGTCCGGCTTACCTGGCCTCTCCAAGGAGGGGGCGCAGTAGAGCCGGGGGGCGGGGGGCAGGGCGGGGGAAACACCGCTCTCCTTGCCAGGGTCTGGCTCTATGTGGACGACCAGCTTCAGGAGATGAGGCCCCACCGGGGGCCGTGGCCCCAGCCCCAGCCTGAGGGGTCGAGTCAGCTCTTCCTGGGGGGCTTGCCCAAGTCCGACGCCCTCCGTAACTTCAGTGGCTGCATTAGCAACGTTTTCGTGCTGCGGTGAGCTGAGCGGGCCCTGGGAGGGGTGGCGACGACCCGCCAGCCCGGCCCAGCACTGACCCGCACGTACCCCCTGCCCTCCGCAGGCTCCTGGGGCCACAGCGCGTGCTTGACCTGCAGCAGAACCTGGAGGGCATCAACGTGAGCTCAGGCTGCGTCCCGGCCCCTCGCACCCAGGCCCCAGAGCAGAGCCCGCGAGGACTGCGGGCCACGGTGTCCCGGAAGGTGGGGACATGGGGCTGGGGTAGGCAGAAGGTGGCCTCCATGCATTCCTGCATTCCCTCATCCCCATCCGACCCCCCAGGCCTCCCGCCGCAGCCGGCAGCCTGCCCAGGACGCTTCCTGCTCGCCACCCTGGCCCCGCAGGGCCATACGAGACGCCTACCAGTTTGGGGGTCCCCTGTCCAGTCACCTGGAGTTTGCACACGTCCCGCCCCCCACCCGTGACTGGTAAGGCCAGGGGCGGCGGTGGGGAGAGGGGGCTGCCGGGGGGAGGGGGCAGCCGAGGCTGATGACCCCGCCTGGCTTCCAGGTCGCAGCTGTCCATGCTCATCCGCCCGCACGCCCCCCGAGGGCTCTTGCTCCTCGCTGCCCCTCTGACGGCCAGCAGCCCTTCCCTAGCCCTCCTCCTGAGCCACGGACGCTTTGTCGCTCAGACGGAAGGCCCTGGGCCCCAGCTCCGAGTCCAGAGCCGCCAGCGTTCACGGACTGGCCGGTGGCATACAGTGAGGGGCTGGGGGGAGGGGACGCAGGGGCGGGGTAGGGCGGGGCGCTGGCCCTGGGGGCTCCCATCCTGATGTGTCTTCCCACTCCCAGGTGTCTGTGCGTTGGGAGAAGACTCGGATCCAGCTGGTGACGGACGGGGTCTGGGCCCAGAGCCGGGAGGGGACGGGCCGGCGGCACCAGGGGGAGGAAGGCCCCCGGCCACACACTATCTTTGTGGGGGGCCTCCCTGCTGGCGGCCACAGCCCGCAGCTCCCGGTGAGAGCCGCCTCGCCCCAGTCTCCCACCCCTGCCCCGCTGGACACTCTCTGCCCTCCTCGGCAGCCCAGGCACCTGACCCAGCTCACCCCTCTGTGCCCACACAGGTGGCCATCAGCCGCTCCGGGTTCAGCGGTTGTGTGAAGAGACTGAGGTTGGACGGGCAGCTCCTGGGGGCTCCCACCCGGGTGGTGGGGGCCACACCCTGCTTCTCCGGTCCCGTGGAGAAGGGCCTGTTCTTTGCAGGCAGCGGGGGAGTCATCACTCTAGGTCTGTCCCCTGCTGGCGTCCCCCAGTCCCCTACTTGCCTAGGCTGGGGTGGGAGTGACGCCCAGAACAGGGCGGGGGGGCCTGGGGCTGAGGCCTTCCTCCTCTCACGGCCCCTCCCTGCAGACACCCTGGGGGCCACACTGCCTGACCTGGGCCTAGAGCTGGAGGTGCGGCCCCAGACAGCCACCGGCCTCGTCTTCCACTTGGGTCGGGGCCCGGCGCCCCCCTACCTGCAGCTGCGGGTGCTGGGGAGGCAGGTAAGCGGGTTGGGCCGCGGCCTCAGGGCGAGATCTGGGTTGGTAGGGCCCTCCTGACCCGCTGCCGCCCCAGGTCCTGCTGCGGGCAGACGACGGTGCAGGCGAGTTCTCCACACTGGTGACGGTCCCCGAGGCACTGTGTGACGGGCAGTGGCACCGCCTAGCAGGTGAGCTGGGCCCTCCTGACCCACCCCCGCTGGGGGCGGATGCAGACCCCTGGGGCGGGGGGGGGGTGGGCAGGGACTCAAAAGACAGAGCAAAGGGGCAAAGGGCCCCTGGCCCTGTGGCTGGTGAGGGGGCCCCCCGGCCCGGCCACAAGGAACCTGTGCCCGGCAGTGACCAAAGGCGGGAACAGGCTCCGGCTGGAGGTGGACCTGCAGAGCAACCACACCCTGGGCCCCACGCTGGCCGCCTCGGCTGACGCCCCAGTGCCACTGTACCTCGGGGGCCTGCCTGGTGAGTGTGGCCTTGGCCTGGGGGCAGAGGGAGGGAGGGAGGCTGCCCCTGGGGACCAGGCACCGGGGTCACCCTGCTTTCCACCCCGGCGGGGAGACCAAGGCCTGGTGGGATGCCGGCCTCTGCTCCGACCCGTCTCCTTCCCTCCCCCACCCCCAGAACCCTGGACGCGGCCTCCCGCCTACCGCGGCTGCATGCGGAACCTGGTGGTGAACCAGGCCCTGGTCTCCTGGCCTCACGCTGCGGGCGTGCAGGGGGCAGTGGGGGCCGGCGGCTGCCCAGCCACGTAGCACAGCTGCCCCTCTGGGACCCCAGCCACCAGCTCCAGCAGCCAGGAGAGAGGGTCTTCAGAGCCCCAGGCCCGGAGCTCCCAGGCAGGCCGCCCCGTCGGGCAGGGTCCTGCCCCCTGGAACCCCCAGAACCTCCACACAACCCGCTGACAACACCGCCCTCGGCCGATTGTTTAGATGACGTTTGTGTACGTTTGTTTATGTAGGCTCCAGATTCTCCGGGTGATGAGTCTTATTTCTGGGAATGGTTTAAGTTATGTCTGACTTTCTAAGGGAAAGGGTAAAACACTGCAAAATGGGGGTTTTATACTTTTTATCTTTCAGTTTAATTATGAAATTCCCCTTCCACCAGTTTTTGATGGGAGATCTGTAAGTCATTCATCCCTGCTTCTTGAAACAAAAATTAAAGTCACTTCTATGTAACCGAGTGTCAACTTTAAATGGAGAAAAAGAAAAGTCCAGCGGGTCTGGAGGTCCGCGGTGAGCAGGGCGCGCTCACGTGGGGAGCCCCTCAAAGTCCATCAGAACCAGGGCCTGGAGGGGCTTCCCGCACCAGCTCCCGGCGGGCTGATGATAGGGGGACGGACGGACGGGGCCGTCGCAACCCACCCCGGGCACGCAGACAAACCAGAGTTGGCAGATAAAAGAAAAGACTTTTATTGATAGCAAGTTGGGACAGAGGTGAGAGGGGTGCGCTCACACACGCCACTGCTGAGGTCGCACGGCCGGGAGGCCAGCCCTCTTGACAGCAGGCGACTCAATCCAAGCTCATGTCCTCCTCCTCATCCTTCTTGTCCTGCCCGCCCCCCTCCTGCTGCTCGGGGCTGGCACTGCTCTGCATGGCTTTGGCAAATGCTTCCACATCTAAAACGAATTTAAAAGCACGAGGTGACCTTTCTAGGCCCTGGCTTGGCCCTGCTGACCAGGGGGCTGGGAGGTGAAAATCAGCTGGAGGCCAGGGCCATCAGAACAAGCCAGCCCCGTGCTCCACAGACAGACAGGGGAGGCCTGTTCCTTCAAACGCCAGGAGGAAACCACCTCTGCCTCAACTGAGGCAGAGAGGCGGAGGGACGAGCACTTACCGCCCTTGTTGGCAGCCTCCACGGCCTCTGCAGGCAGCCCAAACTGGCACATGAGGGGGCCCAGCTGCCCCGAGGCCAAGGCCGCGCTGAACATGCCCAGGGCCTGCAAGGAAGAGCCAGGCGCCTGAGTCCATGCAGAGAACTGGGGGAGCCGCAGGGGCGCTCAGCGCTGGCGGGGGCCGTGCTGCACTGGACAGTGTCCCCCACTCCGAGCGCACAGCGGGGCACCCGGGCCACGCGCCTACCTGCTGGAACTGGGGTGAGGTCAGCGTGTTCTGGATCTCCTCCGCGGTCTGCGGCAGCGACTCCCCGGACGGCAGGTAGGGCAGCAGGCGCTCCTGGACATCCGCGTTGGCAAGGATGGGGGCCATGATCTCGGGCGTCAGCACGCTGGCCAGGTCCACTGGGGCACAAGCAGGCGGCCATCAGCGGGCGGGTGGGGGGCAGCGGGCACCTTCACCCCCCCAGCCTGGGGCCGAGGAGCACGTGTTACCTTGCTGGCTGCCTCCTGGCCCGGCCGGCACGTTCATAGTGGCTAGAATGCTCTGAAGGTCACTCAGCTGGATGGGCTGGGTCGGGCTGGCTGCTGTGCTGGCTCCGTTGCCTGGACTGGGCGCGGGGCTCGGGCTGCTCACCGAGGCAGCTGCTGGAGCGGACGGGGCTGGGGTGGCGCGCGTGGAAGGGGCGGTGGAGGACGGGGTGACCGCTGCTGACGGGCTCCGGGAGCTGGCAAGAGCGAGGCCGGCGCTGCAGTGGCTACGCGCCCACCAGGCGCCAAACATGTCGGTCCTGCCCCCATGCTCGTGCTGCTGGAGCCCCGGAAGAGCCGGAACCACGAAAAGGGACGGACCCACCCCCCCAGACACCTATTTTGCCCTTCGGCACCTCCTACGTCCGGCCCCCGTGGAGGAGGGGACTCGGCCACGCCAGATGCGCGGCGTGAAGCTCACCTGGAGGAGGAGCTGCTCGTGGGAGGCCCTCCGCTCCCCAGCAGGCTGGCCAGGCCCGGCCCCGTCAGCGCCCCCAGGCCACCTACCAGGAGCAAGGAGACCAGCTCACACATAGTGCCCAGCCCGAGGGCTGCCCGCCCCCACCCGCCCCCACCCAGGAGCAGAAAGGGCAAGCAGGGGAAGGTGGTGACCACAGCAGGCCTGCGGGGGCCCAGGAGCAGCGACTACTCAGGTGTGTCCTGGCAGCTGGATCTGCTAAATCAGATCACTTCTCCATCCCGTGACCCTACTAATGCACCTGGGTTCAAGGGAACATGGAGTTCAAATCCCGTACAAAGTAACCAGCGTTTCCCAAGTGTCCCAGAAACACAACGCGAGCCCGACAGGAGCCGGCAGCAGGCAGGCCAGCCCAGGAGACCAGGGGCCCCGAGCCCGCCTTCTCAGGCCCGGCACCTCAGCCAGCCGTGCTCCCCCGATGTATGGAACTGGGCCTTCCCTGGGGGCCCTGGAAGGCCTTGCCCACCCAGCTCCCAGGTCAAACCCTACGTCCAACCAGCCCCCTCCCCAGGGAGGCCAGGGCACAGAACACTGACAGGTGTCGCTCAGAGCCAATGAGAAACTGCAAGGTGTTCACCTCCGCACAAAGGCTCCCGCGGGCCCACGGCACCTTACCCAGTCCTCCGAGGCCGGCGGGGCCGATGAGCTGCATGAGTTGGCTGTGGCTCATGTTCCCCAGCAGGCTCTGCAGGCCGCCCTCACCTGCAAGACAGGAGGCGCTCAGGCCCGGGCCTCCAGCTGTGCGCAGGCACGCCGCGGCTGCCCCGCGCTGCGGGGCGAGGGTCTCCCGACACGAGCCAGCGCAGATGGGCTCGTACACCGCTTCGCCACGTGGAGATGGGAGCATCGAGGGGGAACGGCCGACAGGCGCTTCTAACCTGGACACCTCCACTTCCATTTAAAGACCACCGGCCCGCGCCACCAGGGATCCACGTCGGCGGAAACCTACTCTGACCTCACCGCACAGCCGGGGAGGTGACCATTACCGCCCAGCGCAGACAGCTCGTGGCCTCCGCTCCCACTCGCCCCCAGGGCTCCGGGCATCGGCGGGTTGTTCAGGTACTCGTTGACCTTCCGGCAGTGCTCCTCGTCCTGGTCCGTCTTGGGCTCCTGCGGGGAGGACACGGCAGCAAGCGCAGCTGAGCGGCCCGCCCATCAACAACCGTCCTGACAAGGGCCTGAGGCCCGGAGAGGTGGCCGCCTGTCCGCGGTCACAGCAAGGAGAGGCCCCGGCAGGGTGCACGGGGACAGCAGCCCGACGGGCCCGCTGGGGCTGTGCCGACCCCCATGGTACAGGCGGGGAGACTCAAGCACGAGGAGCGCTCAGCACACGGCAACGCCCTGGCCCTCCGGACGCGGTTCTTTCCGCGACGGTCTAAAACCGCACATCCTTCAACACGTGTACTGCCGTGAAATCACCCTGCTACCACACCACTGTCCACTGACCAGCCAGTGGCCCTCCAGGGTTAGCTGGGCACTGACTATGAGCACTTGGGTGTGGGCGGGGGGCATCAGGCAGCACCCCCCTGTGGGCGCCCCCAGAACTGTGAGACAGAGCACCCACGACTCATTTATCCAAGAGTCACTGAGTGTGTGTGCCGTGGGCCTGCAGGGTCACGGGGTGGGGGCCGGTGGGAGGCACACAAGACGCAGCCCTGACCTCAGAGCAGAGGGGAGCAGAAAACGCAGTGGGTGGTGTGAGTCTGACAACTTTTTTGGCGAAACTGTGGAGAAACAAGCTCTACACCAGCGACTGGCAAACCACGACCCCATCTGTGTTTGCAAATAAAGTTTTACTGGAACACGGCTGCGCCCATCATTTACTTCCTGTCCACGGCCACTGTCACACTACTTCAGCAGGTGCAACACAGACCATCCAGCCCACAAAGAGGACAAACTTTCCTGCCCTGTTCTAGAAGGTGCTGGGGGAGGGCAGCGGTGCGACCTCTGTCAAAACGACAAACGCAGGTGCACACCCACTGCACGAGCAAATCCACTTCCAGTGGGCACGAGGACCGCCCGGTGCACCGCCACCCAGAGACCCACACAGCACACCACGGGAGAAGAGGCATGACAAGGGACACCACGCAGGCTCACCCCTGCTTTTGGTCCAGGCTGCTCATGACCCTGGGTGGGGGGGCCACTGGGAGACGAGCAAACCACAGGCAGAGACAGGACCCGGCCTGGAGGCCACTCCTGTCGGTCAGCCAGGGAACTCCATCCTCGAAAGGGCACCCAAAGCCCAGCTACAAGTGTCTGGACTCTGGCGGAGCCTGTCCCCAGTGCCCCCCACCACAAGGCGATACACTGGAATCCTTAGGTCCCATGGCAAGCATGGTCAGCACCAGCTGGTCTGTGAAAGCGAATTCTACCATCCGGCGAACAAGCTTCTAACCTAATTTTATGATAGGGAGAAAAGACAAAATGCAAACAAAACCTACATACCTGCATCCAAAAGAAGAGCCGTTTGGACCCCGCCTTAAACTTGAGCACGTAGACCCTCCCGCTGGGGCACTGAGGCACGCGCTTGAACTCACAGTCGTCGGGGAAGATGATCAAATCCTACAGAGGGTAGAGGACAGCAGAGTCAGCTCCACGAAAACAGCACTGCGGAGCCCCAGAACCTCCAGGAAAACAGGCTGGACCCTGTGCCTAAGTGAGTGCGGGTGCGGGGAGAGGACACGGGACACGGACGCCAACAAGTCGCCACGCCCGTCACCAGCAGGGTCTCCGCAGGGCAGACAAACGAGCGTCTGAGGCACCGCACGAAGGTCGTGAGGGCCAGGAGAGGGGCTCGGTGCTGAGCAGGGAAGGAGCGCTTCCGGCGCCTGAAGGATTTGTAACAGAGGCGTTTTGGGAGCAACATTCCAAGATGAATTAAAAAGTCAACTCTGACCTGCTCTCGAACCTAACGAAAAACGATTTAGTCTGAAGAACAAAGAACACTAAATAAGATGACTGCTAGAGAAAGCTTTCGGGAGGGCTGTGATAAAGGTCAGGATTTTTACATGGTTTCTCCAATTCTAGGCACCTAATCTTCAGCTTTAAACACACGTACGCGGACAGGAGAAATCTATATAATCATTGAGACTAGGAAGCCCCACAGGCAAAAGAAAACAGCTGATGAGGGCACTAAACGAGTGGATGCACGCTTCCCACCAACACACTCCAAACTGTGAAACGGCTGCTCTGTGCCCAGAGCACGGTGCCCTCCTGTAAAAACCACGCCGTGCTGACGACTAGACGGGAGTCCTTGGGATGAGGTTCAGGCTCCCAGACACTTACGTCTTCCACGTTCCCCGATGTCCTGTCTTTCCAGCAAAAGTGAATGAGCGAGTCATCCGTCTGCTGAATGTACACAAGCCCTTTCCGTTTATCTGGGGTGACAGTAGTTCCTTTCAACGACATTTTTCCGGCCCGAAACTCCACCAAATACTTGTTGGAGGACCCGCGGGAGCCTGGCACCAGGCTTGGAAACAGAGCGCCTGAAGTCGTCATCCTGAAAGAGGGACCAGCATGCAGAGCCGGTCACTACCGTGGTCCTCCTAACTACGGTCAATGCCGTAGCACCTCCAGACGCTACGCGGGAACTGGAACGGGCTCCCCTGCTGGGAGCAAGGGGACAGGCCTCAGCCGCCCAACAGCTGCTGCCGAACTCCTCCTGGGGTGGACCGACCCCACGGTACCTGAGCCCGTGGAGCCAGGTCCCCAGCTTCTTGTGGTTCTCAAACAACGAAATTTACCTCTGCATCTAGACCCCATCACAGCGGGAGACCCTCGCCAACACCACCTTCCGTACTTTTTAAATAAACTGTCCTTTAACCTGCGGCTCCGAAAGATTTAAAACCTCGAGCTGGGCAGGCACACCGCTACCACACTGAATGGGAGACCACACTTGGGCCTAAACCTAGTTTCCATCGGACACACCGCCGGTAAACTGCAGCGCGGCCGGCTCGCTCCCTTCGGAGAGAAAACCCGAGCACCTGGGGAAACGCAGGCCCGCGGCCGGCCGACCCGCTCCCACCCGCAGGCCCCACCGCCCGACGCCCTCGGCAGGCCCGGGACGGCGGCCGAGCTGCCCGAGAGTCAGGCCCCGAGAACCCCCGCCCGCGCTCGGCCCCCAACCGGCCCCCACCCGGCCCCCAGCCTCTCCAGCCCCCGCCGACCCGGCGCCCGCCCGGGGGCCTCAGAAGGCACAGGCCCCGCCCCTGGCCGCCTCCGTAACCGTCCCCGCCCCCGGCGACCCCGCACCTGGGCCGCGCCGAGACTCAGCAGAGAGGCGCCGTCAGGGCTCGCTCTTCCTCCTCGGCGCCTGCCGGGCCCCGCCGGAAGCCCCCGCTTGCCCCGCCCCACTCACCTCTCTCGCCGCCGATTGGGCCCCGTCAGGTGAGGGACGGGCGCTGTCCCGCGGGCGATTGGCGAGGGCGGCCGCCCATCGCGCCGCCAGGCCCGCCCCCGTGCCGGCGGCTCTCTTCCGGCGGAAGCGCGGGCCGGCAGCGTGCGGGCCAGAGCGGCCTCTATTGTTGCTGTGTCATAGCGGCGCGGCGGCGGCCCCTAGCGACGGCGCCGGGAACGGCGAGGCGGGCGCGGGCCGAGCGGTGGGCATTGGACCCGGAACCCCCGGACCGCGGGGCTGGCCGAGCGGGGGCACCTGCGGGGAGCGGGGCGGGGTCTCTCAGGTTCGCGTCCCGGGGGGAAGGTGATCGACTGCAGCCCCGGACGCTGGCGCGTGGGCCCAGCGCCCTCCAGACGAGCGGTGGTCTCGTGGGGGCGCGTGCGGCGCACAACGCGGGGTTTAGGCAGTGGTCCGGCCCCGCGCCCCCAGACCCCGCTCAGTAACTGCCCCCCAAACTCCCCGGGCCCTGGGGGTCCCCCAGCCCTCCCCCACAGTAGTGATGACATTACTGCCCTCCATCCTCCCCAGACCCACCTATAACAGCAGCGTCGCGGCTGCCCGCTCATCCCCTGTCTGATGTGTGCAGTCAGAACAGAGTGAAGGCAGCTGCCCTCCACAAACCTGGACTAGATAAATGTGAGGCACTGCCCTCCCACTGCTTTTGTTTTCCCCATCATTTACACCTCTGTACATTTCTGCAGAGCAGAACACGCACACCTGGAGCAATGTGCCCTCCCAGCCCCACACTGACAGTGACATGTGACTCCCTGCTCCAGGCATGCTTGGTTTACTATCAATCTGTGTGTATGTAAAATTTGTTTTTAAGCTTTTTATGAAAGGTATGAAAGTGAAAAGTATTCTTTTATGCAACATTGTTTTTTTTTTATTCATGTTGACACATGTAGCTCTAACCCATCCGTTTTAACTCCTGTATAATATTCTGATGGATGGAATACCACAAGTTCTGTATCCATTGTTTTATGATCTAAAGATTCACTAATTTTTTTTGTTACAGAAAATCGAGCTGTTTTTCATTTAAAAATATTATTTGTGTTAATAAGAAATGTGTTTGTTATTTTTAAATTAGTTAATATTTATTTTTAAATGTATAATGTGGTAAATATCCATAGATAAAACTCACATAACACAAAAGTTCTGTGGGGTTCTTGATAATTTTTGAGAATCTAGAGGATTCCAGAGACCAAAGCGGTGGGAACGGCAAGCCTGAAGCCATTCTGTGACCTGTGACCGCGGTCGCCACCCCCGCAGCAATACTGTCCTGGGCCTTGTGAAACCAGGCAAGAGAACAGTAAGAAAACCAATCTGGCTTCCCTGAGAAGGGGCCAGCAGGCAGGTGTCACTTGTCCAAAGTCTTGAAAAGTTAAAAAGCTGCCACCAGAGGCCACACGGAAGCCAACCTTCCAGAACCTGGAGATGGTGCTTCCCTTCCGGGCAGTGACCTCAGAGGGGCCCCTAATGCACATTTCCTCTCCCCGAGCCAAGGGAGCCTGTGCCCTGGGAGGGCTCAAAAAACACAGTTTTATACACTTTCACTAGTTTCCGTGGAAAATCTACAGTAAGGAAACAAGCTACAGGTAGACGGGCATCGTGGAGGCCAGTCCGAGCGCCCACCCCAGCGTGGGCTCTGTGAACCCAGCCCGTCTCCCTGAGCCTCAGTGCCTCCCTCAGGTGAAAGGCAGGGGGTGCAGCGACTGTGGGCACAGGGGTGGCAACAAGGAAGCTGGCAAGGACGTGCCCAAACGTCTCACAAGGAGGGTGTCCAGGTGCCTGATGTGCAGGAAAGGGTGGACGGCAGGATTCATAAGGAAAACGCAAATTAAAACACACCTATTAGGGCTTCCCTGGTGGCGCAGTGGTTGAGAGTCCGCCTGCTGATGCAGGGGACACGGGTTCATGCCCCGGTCCGGGAAGATCCCACATGCTGTGGAGCGGCTGGGCCCGTGAGCCATGGCCGCTGAGCCTGTGCGTCCGGAGCCTGCGCGTCCAGAGCCTGTGCTCCACAACGGGAGAGGCCACAAAAGTGAGGGGCCCGCGTACCGAAAAAAAAATTTAAAAAACAAAAAAACCCCACACCTATTAGAATGGCTAAAAAAAAAAGAAAAGAAAGAAAAGAAAATTGACAATACTAAGTGCTGTGGAGTCTTTGGTGTTGGAAATACAAAATGGCACACAGCCACTTGAGAAAACAGTTTGGCAGGTGCTTTTGTTGTTGTTTTCTTTAACAATAGATTTTCTTTTTTAGAGCAATTTTAGGTTCACACCAGAACTGAGCAGAAAGTGGTGTTCCCACACAACCCCACAGGCTTCCTCACCATCCACATCCCGCCATCCGCATCCCCACCAGAGCGGTGTGTTTGCTACAATCCATGCTCCTACGTGGACACATCATGTCCCCAAGGGTCCAGAGTTTACATCAGGGTTCATGCTTTGTCTTGAATCCATGGTTCAGACAAATGCTTAGTGACATGTGTCCATTACAGCATCATACAGAGCATCTGCCCTACCCTGAAAATCCTCTGTGCTTTGCCTTGTCCTTCCCTCCCTCTTCCGTAACCCCTGGCGACCACTGATTTTTTTTTCCAATTTGTTTTTATTGTGGTAAAATAACACATAACAGAAAACTTAGCATCCTAATCATCTTTAAATGTACAGTTCAGTGGTAGTAAATACATTCATAATGCTGTGAAGCTATCACCAGCATCCATCTTCAGACTTTTCATTTTGTAAAACTGAAACTGTCTGCATTAGACACTGACTCCCCACCCCCTCTGTCCCTGACCCCAGCACCATTCTACCTACTGTCCCTATGAATCTGACTACCCTCAGTCCCTCCTATATATGAAATTATACAGTACTTGTCTTTTTGTGACTAGCTTTTTTCACTTAGCATAATATCCTCGAGTTGTATCTGTGCTGTAGCACGTGTCAGAATTTCCTTCCTTTTTAAGGCTGAATAATCTTCTGCTGTATGTACGTCTACCTCACATTTTGCTTATCCATTCATCAGTGCATGGATGCTGATCCACGATTCAGTTATTGTGAATAATGCTGCTATGAACATGACTGAACAAATATTGCTTCAAGGCCCTACTTTCAATTTTGGGGGGCAAATCCTCAGAAATGGAACCGCTGGATCACATGGTAATTCTATTATTCATTTTTTGAGGAACCGCCATACTGTTTGCCACAGTGGCTGTATCATTTTACTCCTACCAACAGTGCACAAGCGTTCCTGTTTCTCTACATCCTTGCCAAAACTTGTTGTTTTCTGGATTTGGCGTTTTTTTTTTTTTTTTACTACTAGCCATCCTAATGGGTATGAGATGGTATCTCGTTGTAGCTTTGATTTTCCTTTCTCTGATGATTAATGATGTTGAGCATGTTTTCACATGCTTATTGGCCATTGGTATATCTCCTTTGGAAAAATGTTTATTCAAGTCCTTTGCCTATTTTTTTTTTTATTAATTTATTTATTTATTTTTGCTGTGTTGGGTCTTCATTTCTGTGCGAGGGCTTTCTCTAGTTGTGGCAAGTGGGGGCCACTCCTCATCACGGTGCGCGGGCCTCTGACTATCACGGCCTCTCCCGTTGCGGAGCACAGGCTCCAGACGCGCAGGCTCAGTAATTGTGGCTCGCGGGCCCAGCCGCTCCGCGGCATGTGGGATCTTCCCAGACCAGGGCTCAAACCCGTGTCCCCTGCATTGGCAGGCAGATTCTCAACCACTGCACCACCAGGGAAGCCCCCTTTGCCTATTTTTGAATCAGGTTTTTGTTGTTGTTACTGAGTTTTGGGAGTTCTCTATATATTCTGGATATTAACCTGCTATCAGATGTTTGACTTGCATGTAGTTTCTCCCATTGCCTGTTTACTCTGATGCTAGTGTCTGATGCACAAAATGTGTTTAAAGTTTCATAAAGTCCAACTTGTCTGGTTTTTTCTCTCTTGTTGCCTGTGCCTTTGGTGTTATATCCAAGAAATAACTGCCAAGTCCAAAGTTGTGAACTCTGTGCTCTATATTTTCTTCTAAGAGTTTTATTGTTTAGATCTTTGATCTCTTCTGAGTTAATTTTTGTATATGGTGTGAGGTCAGGATCAGTTCTGTTCTTTGGCATGTAAATATCCAGTTTTCCCAACACCATTTGTTGAAAAGACAGTCCTTTCCCACTTGAACCTTGCCATTAAACTATATATGTTGATTGTGTTGATGGTTACAAGATGGTATGAATCTGTCAACTGCACACAAGGGTGAGTTTCACCGTATGTCAAGGTTTGAATTCCATGTCCTCTACTTACCTGCTCTGAAACCTCAGGCAAGCCCACCTTCCTGCGCCTCCCCTTCCTCCTCGATGGGTCAGTCTGGATGGTAATTGTGGAGATTAAGCACCCAGGACACCAGGCCCGGGCTCTGGCAGGGCTGATGCTCTGTGGTCCCCACAGTCAGACACCATGGCCATGGTGAAGCCCCACATCTATGCACCTGGGCATTCCCAGGACATTAAAGTCGTGTGGACACTCTGTCCCTCTGCCAGGAGCCACCGTGGCTACTGGGATCACCACCTCCTCTCAGCTCACCCTCCTGGGAAGCGCACAGCTGCTGGGCACCTAGGGCAACAGGTCAGGCACAGTGACCTCTGAGTCAAGCGACCACTGTGTTCTGGGCATTCCGCTGCTTCCAGCAACAGGCTCCAATCTCCAGGAGGGAAGAGAGTCCATCAGGGCAGCAGGTCAGGCACAGGGACCTCTGAGTCAAGTGAACACTGTGTTCTGGGCATTCCATTGCTTCCAGCAACAGGCTCCAATCCCCAGGAGGGAAGAGAGTCCATCAGAGCTCCTCCCTGCCCAGAGAACCCAGACCCCGTCATCCATCTCATGTGCCCGAGCCCCGTCTTCGCTGTAACAAGCAGTTTTCCGAAACAATCCGTTAACGGGGCCATCCTACAGAACACACAGGCCAAACGTCTGACGCCTGGTCTCAAGGACACATCCACAGCTGATTTGCAGTCCTCGCCAGACAGGCCAGAGCAGCAGACAGTGAAAAATTGTTCAGTACAAATGTCAACTACCACCCATTTGCAAAGAATCTCTATTCAGGGCTAGCGCTTAACATTTATCTCCACAGATCTGTGCAGGCCTCCCAAAAAACCTGAGAATGGTTGATTCAGTTTATATAGAGGAATATTGACAGTTATTACGTATTATAAAATTATAACAATAAATCCATTTCACTACGTGTTTTCTCGCCTGACGTTTTCGTGCTGCACGGATAGGACCCCCAGCGTTCATGGCACAATGGGGGAAGGCCCCAGTCTGTGCACTGTCACCCTCTGCAGAGACCAAGCAGCCCTTCACCAGACGTTTGGCCCAGGGTGGTTGGTTCACAAAGACGGAATGCAGCAGTGCATCCAGCTGAGGGCTGACGGTCCAGGAAACTCGTACCGAGAAATACCGAAATGGCATTTTCACGTCGTGAAGAAACCGACACTGAGAACGTACAAGATAGGCCCAAAGATGACGTGTATTGAGGGAAACACCACTTGATGTCCTGCAGGTCTGGTGACAGGCCCTTTTATCAGGGGACCCCAATCTTCGCACCCACTTTGGACACAGGAAGATCCTTTGGAAGATGAAGCCAGGGCCAGTAGGAACTCTCTACTGACTGAACTCTCCTGCAGGGCCGATAGCTCCACACAGGACGCAAGGCTTCACTGAGCAGTCCCCCCCCCCCCCGGTAGCGCTGCGCAAGGGTAGACAGGAGGAGGGCTATTCTCGCTTCTGATTTTTGGAAGCTTATTAGCATTTTAAACAATGTCTTCACTTCATTGTTCTTGGTGGCTACGTGAGACTTGCCAAAGCTGTAAATCCCCAGCTCCGCGGGGAGCACTTTTTCCCAGGAGCAGGTGTCCTGAGAGGAAGCTTCTTGCTGCGGCGACCCGGAGGCCTGGCTGGCTCGCGGGAGATGCCCGGCCCTTCTCTCCTGTTCTGATTTCCTGGCCTCAGGTCCTGACGAGGACCCAGCAAGCAGATGGCAACGCCTCCAGCTGGACGGCTCCATGCTCATTGGCACAAGTGGCCAGCAACATCGGCCCGGGGCGCCCAGAGGCCATCAGCGCTGTACTGGGTTCTTCTCCCCGTGTTTCGGGAAGATCCTTCCACGAGGATCTTTATTAGAGAGAAACTCTGTATTAGAGTTTCTCTCTTTATTAGAGAGAAACACCCAACATCCCAGTGTGTCACGGCGGCCAAGTTGAGGGGGCAGCTTTGGTGGGTGTTAGCATCTGTGAACACAGTGGTTAAAGGATCATAACGGTCATGCTTTGAGGTCATCGGCTGTCCTGCCCTTTCTCCTTTGACTCTTGAATCGTGCGAAGGAAGCGGCTACTGGGGCCACGTGGAATCTGACCTCAGGGAGGACCTAGAGATGCAAACCTCATGGTAAATTACTGGAGGTGGTGAGAAATGGGATAGTCCACGGAGGCTGTCAAACTGCCCTAAACACTGTTGCTCTAAATGCGTCCTGGGTCCCCCCCACACTCCCTGGAAAAGGAGCCCATCCCCGCCGCCGCCGCCGCCACCGCCCGACCAGAGACACAGGGCTCCCCACCCTAACGACCAGGCCTGTCAAAACCTCTCTGCAAGACGTAAAGATCACACATCCTCGGGAGCTTCCGTGTGTCACCGGCGGCCCCGCTTGGGCCCCATCGAGCAAACGCGCTGGGATTCGACCCCGATACCCAGCCTCGGGTTTCCGAAGCTACAGAATCAAGCCTTCAGAGCAACGATTTGCTTTTAAAAGTGTTTTAATTACAAACGTGATTTTGAAGCTGGGACACAAAATGCCGACACCCTCTCACTGAGAAGCCACCCCTGCATACAGGTGCGTGGGTGTGCGCGTGCGTGTGCAGGTGTGCGTCTGTGCACACCGCAGATTGTCTTCAATTCAAAGAGCTCTGCAATGACCGGTGGTGCTGGCTTCTCTACAGAAAGTAAACAGTCACTGGTGCAGACGTGTGCAGAGGTGGACACACAACGGGCATGGCACCACTGGGAGCAGACGGCTAGGACCCCCCCCGCCTCGGTGCCCCCAGAGGCGGGTCCCTCGTATTTCACACATGCAGGACAGGAACACAGGTGCTGCAGGGACAGGCCAACTGGCGTGAGACTCACTCTGTGACGTGGGTGTGGCCTGCAGTGACCGGGGAGCCCTGGGGGCCAGAGGCGGGCTCCCAAACCTGTCGGGGTTGGGAGCCGTCTGGGGACTTTTTGTCAAGGTTTCTGGCCACCCTCGGTTGTCATGGTAATGCTTCACTTTGGACAGTGTACACGTGATGTTAATGCCTATCTTGCTCTTCAGCAAAATATTATTCAAGTAGTTTGAACTTAAATATCAAAAGTAATCTTTACATTATTGAAGACTGGTACAAAATACAGACTCTGACAACTTTTCATTTCATTCAATCAGATGCTTTGGAAATCTTCACTTTCGCGTTACTGTAATCTAGAAAGCAATTCCTGGCCTTTATAAAGCTCTTGGTGGGACTTTTTTCAAGATCCATCTTTTCCTGTTATTGGTTCAAATTTAAAATACTTTCAGAAACACTTTGCCACCGCGTTCTAAGGAGGAATGTGGACCCGTCCTGTCACTTCCGTTATTTGTAACGTTTGTAATTAAGGGGGGCTGCAAGCTACACCAGCCCCGGCTCGGCTTCTGTCGCATAAAAGGGGGCTGGAAAGAATTTTCCTTGTCAAACCTTAATGGAAACATGAGGATCCCAAGTGAAGCTTCCTGAAGAGGCCGCAACACTAGTCAACTGTCTGGCAATCAGACGTTGATGAGAACTGAATCCTCAACCAGGGGTGGTGCCGTGAGAAAAGCCGGCTTCTGCTGTGACCGAAGCTCAGAGCAGCCACTTGACGGAGTCTAGCCTCTCGGCTCTCCAGGTCCAGGGGCCGGTCGGTCTCTCAGTAGATGTCTGGGCAGCCTGAGAAATCCCTCTCGAAGTAGCCCCCCACGTACAGCCAGTCGGGGGCCCCAGTGTACGGGTTACTGCCTCGGTGAAACCACCTGCGACACAGAGCAGGCAGTCAGGAGGCCAGTGGACAAGACAAGGCCGTCGGTCTTTTCTTCCCCCTGGGATCGTGGCCCCTCTAATTAGGCATCATCACATCACACGTCAGTTGACACGCAGCCCAGAGCTGCTGGCCACCATCTTACGGGACACGGGGGAGCTTCTGCTCAGCCCCGGTGGGTGTGCGGCCCCCTCCCCCCTTCCTTGCCCGCGTGGCCACCAGGCGGCTCACCTCGTCTGCCACTCGGCCTCCTCCCTGGCCCGCTCCCTCCGGGCCTCCCTCTGCTTCTCCTCCAGCCGTTCCTTCTCCTGGCTCGCCAGATCTGGGTGCAAGCACAGGGGACTGGGTCAGGGCTCAGGGTGACAGGCAGAGCTGAGGGCTGAGAGGGCAGATGCTGGAGCACCCCTCACACCCGACCCCAGATGAAGAGTCACACTTGGGTTAGCAAACCACAGACAGTAAAGGCCGTCAGCGGGAAACCAAACCCAGGCGTGAGTGCACAAGCACACGGCCAGGTCCGGACGCCAGCGCAGACGCCAGCGCAGCCCAGCCTGGCAGGCAGAGGGGCCTCGGGCCTGGGCGGGCATGCGGGGGCGCCCCTCCAGCCAAGCGACTTTTAAATAACAATGTGTCCAGCTTCTGAAATGTAATCTTACTGTCTGTTGAACCTAATAAGAAGACAGGGTACTTGCATTTTCCATGTATTCTTTTTCATTTCATTTTCCTAGTAATTCAATCTTATTTTATTTAGAGAAGAATTGGGCTGCAGCAAACTAGAAATTTTTAAACTCTTTCCCCACAGACATTTTGAGAAGCGCCATCTAGAAGACGTGAAGCGTGGTTGGTTAACGCGGATGCGCTCCCTTCCTGCGCCCACCCGCTCAGCCAGGGCCACGCACCCATGTTGCCGTTCTCCATGCCTCGGATGTCAGGGCGCAACCGGCAGTCGGTGGGGGCCAGGATCTTCTCCATGCCCGTCTCCAGTTCATTGAGACTAACCGTGAAGCTCGTGAAATTATACATCTGGAGGAGCAGGCACAGAAATTGTTACTATAAATGGCACTCTTTTCTGTGCACTCTTCACAGTTGGAGGCCACCGACACTCTAAACCCCTTCAGAGCAGCCAAGTGCCACCGGCTCCCTGGAGACACTGCTGTCAAGGTCACCGGGGCCAGGGCTCCTTCCCTGCCCTGACACGCACTCGCCTGGGGCTCCTCCCCTCCGCCCCCGCGTGGGGCACCCAGGCCCTCACCCTGTCGTCCCACCCACACCGTCTGCCTTCTCACATCCTGGGGGCTGGACGGGAGTCTCCAGCTCAGCTCCTCCGGGGGGGCTGCTGCACCCACGGCCCCCCAGCCTCTGCCTCCCGACAGCCCAGACCTGGGGACTCGCCTCCCACCTGGCCTCCCTCCCGCTCTGGCCCCCGAAGTCTATCTCCGCAAGCGGCCAGAGGGGCCCACCTGGTCCCCTCGCTGCTCGAATGACCCCCACATCACTCAGAGGAGCAGTGGGGCTTGGGCCCTGGCCGATCCCCTGCCGGAAAGCAGCTGGATGGCCACGTCCTCCCCAGCCCCGCCTCCCCCAGGTCCTGCTCCAGGTCACCAGGGCCCAGGAGGCCCACCCCCAGCCCATCAGGCTGGTGGCTCTGCTGCATAGGGCCGGCATCCTCGCCTGCCCTGCCCTCGGGCTCTGCTCGCGTTGACCTGGGCCCACCCGCACCGACTCAGCAGATGCTCACTGAACCAAAGGAATGAGTGTTATTTTTAAACATAAGCTTTTTTTGCTATTATTTTATACTAGTTTGTACTCTACTAAAACTATAATTAGTGGCTGTGCTGAGGTAATGTATTTACCGATGAATGTTTTGTTTTGTTTCCTTTATTTTGCACATGCCGTGCTTTGCTTATAGGATGTGACAATACAATAAAAAATCTTGTAGTATGTTGTGTATGTGTTTGATATATAACTAACATATAACTTATAATATATTAAAATAAAATATAATTTATTACATGTGTTATAGTTCTCATATAATTATTGTTACATTATACATTACTGTAAATATAATAAATTTATTATATTTATAATTAAATTATATTTAATTATAATTGTACTTATAATTTTGCATTACATTTAATAAGTTTATTATATGTAATGCAAATTATAAGCGCAATTTTCAAAAACAAACATCAAAATGCATTTAAGCACCTAAACTGACGATTCAGAAAAATAATCTCTCGAAACTGGTTTGGAAACCCTTTTGTTAAGACGCAGCCCGTGTAGGCTCTGAGGGCTCGCAGTGTAACCCGGGTACTGTGATGTGTGCACAGTGTTGATGTGTCGGGGTCAGGGCTTGGAGGGCAGGGAGTCCCTTGGGTGACGGTGGACGGCTGGGGGGCCTGGCTGGGGCAGGGGGCGCGGACCTGGGAAGAGTTGGGGGGCCGGGTGTTGACCCTCCAGAGTAGCTTGCTGCCCGGAATGACCTGCACCGTCTCCTGAGCCTCTGGCACGGCGTCCACCACGTCGCCGTCGGCCTTCTCGGGGCAGTCGTCCTGAAAGACACAGCATCTCGGTGCTCCCAGAGCCCCTCCAGCCCCGCCCGGAGCCCCCGAGACGGCAGCCAGGCACCGCCCTCCTTGTGGGGGGAGCCCGCACAGCCTTCTGGGTGTGACCGGACGGGGCGACACCTCCTAAGGAGGCTGAGGATGCCTCTCCAGATAGTTATTCCCCCACGAGCTGCGCTTCTGCTCAGTCGAGACGGGGTTCGCACTTGGTGATTTCAGGGTGTTTCAGCGTTTCTAGACTGGGGATCACGTCTCAATAAAAAGGTGCAACTGCTACTTCTTTTTCAAAATCAACGGGACGAAGGGGAGGAACAGAGTGGTTATTCAGGCAGCTGTGAAGGGAGACACTTAAACCGTGAGAAGCACAGCCTTGGAGTCCTCCCCACCTGCAGGTTATGTGCTTTGGTGCCAGAAGCTAAATAAAGACACAGCTCAGTGACAAGTACCCACACAAAACGCTCCCTCCTTGTGAGGTTCCCCAAAGGGGCGACAAAGCCAAGCTAATGCACTAAAACACATCACTAAATGGATTTAACATTCCACTGTATGGTCTTTAAATGGAACTTTACTGTTTTTTTTTTAGTTTAAAAGAGCATTATTAGAAACGATGTTTAATAGCACCCATGAAATATCACAATATAAAAACACTAACGGGAGACTTCCCTGGCAGTCTAGTGGTTAAGACTCTGCGCTTCCACTGCAGGGGGCACAGGTTCAATCCCTGGTCAGGGAACTAAGATCCCACATGCCACGTGGCATGGCCAAGCAAACAAACAGAAAGCACTATCAATCCCAGTGGCAGCTGAATATTTTGTTAAACAAATATTGAACACCTCAGGTTTGGTACAGTCTAATTTATCATCTAGAAAAATGTGACACCTCTTTTGAACTATCACTTCTAGTTTTAAGCTCAAGTAGAACTAGTCTTAAGAAAATCAGTATTCCAGGGCTTCCCTGGTGGTGCAGTGGTTGAGAATCTGCCTGCCAATGCAGGGGACACAGGTTCAAGCCTTGGTCTGGGAAGATGCCACATGCCATGGAGCAACTAGGCCCGTGAGCCACAACTACTGAGCCTGCGCGTCTGGAGCCTGTGCTCCGCAACAAGAGAGGCCGCGACAGTGAGAGGCCCGCGCATCGCAATGAAGAGCAGCCCCCGCTTGCCGCAGCTAGAGAAAGCCCTCGCACAGAAACGAAGACCCAACACAGCAAAAATAAATAAATTAATTAATTAATTTTTAAAAAAAAGAAAATCAGTATTCCAAAGCTCCAAGGGGAAAGTATCCTTGTGAAAACTTTCCAACTGTTGGGTATGTTACCTGGTACTCAGAACTAGAAACGCAGAAGTGACATTCACTTGCTTGTTTAATGGGTCTAAGCTAACAAGGTGCAGGGAAACAGGAGATTTATGAAGAAGTATCCAGAAGAGGGACTTCCCTGGCGGTCCAGTGGTTAAGACCCTGTGCTCCCACTGCAGGGGCCCAGGTTCGATCCCTGGTCGGGGAACTAGATCCCGCATGCCTCGCAGTGTGGCCAAAAAAAAAGAGAAGTATCCAGAAGAAAACGGAGGTGTCCTCTGATTCCGCCAGGCTTGGGGCGGGTAGAGGCACGATTGGGACGCAGGTGAACTCCTCCCCCGTCCAGAATCAGAAGACAAGCAGCTTCGCTTGAGAGACAGGTTCTGTTATTCACCCTCTGCAGCTGGGGCCACGAAGGCAGACCCGGCTAGGCTCCAACCACCCACCCCACCCGCGGGGGGACGCCGCACGGAGCCGCTCACCAGCTTTGTCTTCCGCAGGGAATCGGTTCTCTTCTCCTGCTTCTTGAAGGACTCGTACGCAGCAGGGTCCAGGCCCCACAAACACTCCGTCCATTTGCCATAGATCATAAAGAGCTTCTTTTTGCTGTAGTCAAAGGGAATTTTTTAAAACCAAGTTACCAGTTAACAATTATAAACCATTCATCTAAACGTGCAGCACCTTAATTGTGACCATGGACTAAATTCTCATTCTGGCATGTCTTCTTATAAATTTTAGGGATATTGCTGGGTGTAAATGCAAAGATGAAAAGTTTCATTTTAGCATCTCTTACTCGTGGCTTTTGAGACTAACTATTCACATTCCTTCACGAAAGCAGAAAAGAGAAAATGAAGGTACAAAAACCTGAAGGGCGAAAGACGGGCCGCAGGAGACGAGATGACGTGAGAGCAAGCGTACGACGTTATTACGTTTAACACCCTATGCTCCCGATTGTTATTTTTGAAATACATTACATTTTTATGTACCGTGTGTCCTGCAGCCCTTTTTCTATAAACCACATAAACAACCCTCCCCATATTCAGCTGATGTGGTCTGCTTTATCTTCATAACCTCAAGTCAGATACCCCTGTCACTGTCTGCCCACATTTTTTTTTTTTTTTGCGGTACGCGGGCCTCTCACTGTTGTGGCCTCTCCCATTGCGGAGCACAGGCTCCGGACGCACAGGCTCAGGGGCCATGGCTCACAGGCCCAGCCGCTCCGTGGCATGTGGGACCCTCCTGGACCGGGGCACGAACCCGTGTCCCCTGCATCGGCAGGCGGACTCAACCACTGCGCCACCAGGGAAGCCCCACATTTTTCATTTCGTAATAACCTCGACAGATCTTTCCAGATCAGCCATCAGAGTTCTCTGCCTGACTCCAAAGGAACAACGCCAACCGTGTTGGGCCCTTGTTTTTTTTTTTCTCACGTCTTCCTCAGGGGAGAGCATACAGTTGGCCACGCACTCCCTGGAAAGGCTGCCCCGCCTGCAGCGGGATGTGCTGGGAGGGCCAGCAGGCAGGGACACGTGGCCAGTCCTCACTCGGCAGACAGCCTGGCAGACACTCTCTGTCTCCAAGAGATGTAGCGTCAGGAAAGAGCATCCAATGTCGGGCGGAAAACCAGAAACTCAGAACGGGACTGGCACGGCTCACTGAGTGCCGGTGGGCGTCCGCTCCGTGGCCTGCTTCTGTGGATGAGCTGACCACAGGGCGGGTCAGTGCTATTCCCACTAACAGGAACGCTGTCCCGTGAAGTCCACATACCAGGTCCTAACTTACTTCAAGGGGTGAAGTGGTCAGAGTCTTACGTCTAAAGGTGTTTTAAGGAATTAGAACAGGTGAATTTCTGGTACCCAGTAGAGTGGGATGGAGCAAAAGCATCCACTGCTTTACACTGGAAACTTCTACTCAAAAATGTATATATTTTAGGAGCTGGAAGGAATCTTATGGCTGTTATACGGCCCAAGTTACTTATTGAAAAAAAAGAGAGAGAGAGAAATTGAGACCCAACACATAACGTGGGGGACCCCCCCAAAATTTGTTAAAATTACTACTGGCCATTTCTCTGCTCACAAAAACTTTAAAAGTCCCAAATTTCCAGATTGGAAAGAACAAATCACATGAGAATGATGCTCATAAGCTAGTGTTTGGGTTTTGCCTGACAACTGTTACGGATGCCAGGAGAGAGAAGGAAACACATGGTCAAATTCTAAAATCTCAGTCCTGTTTGCACAACTGCAGTTTTATCTCTCAGTGAAAATGTTGAACTTTCTCACATCCATTTTATCAAAAGAAAACAGACCCAGATCTTTTACCCTCAAAGAAGGGGAAGCCGGGCTCCATCAGTCACCACCCTGAATGGTGCACTTAAAATTCATCATTATCTCCTTCTGTGCTCAGTAATGAAATGCTTTTTCTAAACAAGAAAGAGTCATAACTTGTCCTCCCTGGCAGATGTCACCGGCACAACTACGTCTTTTGCAGAGACACATACGCCGTCCAGGCACCCTGTGACCCAACCCACACGTGGACCTACTTTTTGTCTTGAATGTACCCTTCCACTTTGTGAAGTTCTTTTCCAAACAATCCACACGGTTTAAAATGAAGCACACACTTATCTCCAGTTCTGCGGGGAAAACAAACAGGCTTCTGTTGTAGACATGAAACATCCAGGAAAGAGGGAGAGAAAGGAGGAGGGAGGGTGGGAGAGAGCGGGCAGACTGGAGGCCGCCCAGGGCGGGGCGGCATTAGGCCCGAGTGGACAGCACGGGGATCTTTCCGGGAGACGGAAAGCTTCGAGCACTTCCTTGTGACGATGGCTGCACAACTCAGTAGATTTACTAAAAACCATTTAAGTGTCCACTTTACATGGTGGATTTTATGACATGTAAATTACATCTTAATAGATATAACAAAGCCAACCAGCCATGAACTTCTAGGAATAAGGTCTGACAGACTGGACAGTGGACAACATTTGAGAATGGTCACTCTATTTTCATCAGGGAATCACACCATTCTTCAGTGTAGTTTAAAATTTCAAAATAAATTCACTATTGTGACTAAAGACAAAGAAATATCAACACAGAGCAGTAATGATGACTTCGATCAGTGCCAACCAGAATCAGATCCAACCACCACCACGTGTGGGGCCTCCCAGCCAGCGAGGCCCGTCTGGAGGCCGAGGGGCACGGGGGACCAGGGAGGGGCCCGGAGAAGCTGACAGCAGCGTGAAACCACAGGCTGAGTGCCAGCTGGTGCTCTGGGTGCTGCATTGCCACCCTGACTTTGACCGCTGCACGACTGTCGGGGGCCGTTACCTGTGGTTTACAATCTCCACCGTCCCGTACTGCTCTATCCAGAGTTTCCCGATAATCACGTTGTGGACACAGCAGGTAGGGTTGGTCCACGTGTAGGCTTCATTATGTCTGAAAGACGCCAGAGAACAGCAAGTCAGAGGCCAGCGAAGCAAAGACGCTGTGCGACCTCAAAAGCAAAATACCAGACAGAATCAAACGGTAATTGACTTAAAACCTGCAGAAGAGCAGAATATCGCTTTGAACTCCCTGAACAGGGGCTACTTCTTTAGCATTCGTTTGAAATGTCCTTCTTCTCTCCTTTGTAGCAGCAACAAAGCTTTCTACTTAAATGTCGAGACAAGTTAATAAGCAAGAAAAGGCTGAGACAAAGGCAAGAGGTTTCCTGTGAAGCCCTCAACAGAACAGCCCCTCCACCCCAGCCTGCGGGAACCGCGAGGTCCCAAGCGCGTGGCCCTGGCCGTTTGGGGACCTGCATGTGGCGGGGATGGGTCCTGGGGGTGCAAACACCTTCCCCTCGTCAGTCCTCATCCTCCCCGACTGGCCTTCTCCAAAGAGAAGAGAAACCCCACAAACAGGTGCTGAGCAGATGGCCAGACGTGTGTCTGACGCAGGGGAGGCTGCGTCAAAGAGCCACAATTCAGGGCAAAAATCAGCTCAATGCACAAACATTTCGCGATGAATATCTGGAATTCCTTGAATTTCCCAGGAACCCAAAGGTGTTAATTGACAAGGTTTGCGAACTTTCAGGTCCCCGTGCAGGGGTTGGGGGGTGGGTACTGGGAAGACCACACTCCCCCAGCCCGGCGGGGCCACAGGAAGTGCAATGACATCAGAAGCTTCCCATGGGGGCTACGGTTAGCGAGGCTCACACCCCAGGGAGCCGGCTGCACCCCTCGGCCTGGACCACCCGCGATGGGTTTGCAGCGCCAGGCGGTTGCTAGAGATTCAGTTTCTGCTCTGAGGGTCTTTGATCACCATCGGATTGGGCACATTTAGATTTAGATTTAATGGTGCTTGGGCATCCAGGAAGATGGCCCCTTCCCTCTCACCTCCTGGCGGTCAAGCCCGACCTCCCACCCTGCACACTCAACCGGGGCTGGTCTGCGTGACCAGTAGCACGTGCACATAGGGCTGTGTTCACTTCTGAGGTCAGGTCACAGAAGACACTGCAGGTTCTGTCCCGGGGGTGGTCGGCCCACCACCCCAGGCCCCGGCTCTGGGGGATGCACAGCCGTACAGAGCAGCGGGGTGGCAAGGAACCAAGGTCTCCTGCCAGCTGCCAGCACAGTGAACGTGAGAGCAGAGGCTCCACCCACTTGTCTTCAGGAGGCTTCCCGGCCCGCCTCCCAGCTGCGCCCGCACAGAACCCCGGCAGAGCCCCCCACGCTGCCCCGACCCCCAGCCCCCAGACACCACGGGAGGACAGTGCCGTTTCACGCTGCCGAGCTAGGGCTGTCACGCAGCAGGAGGTGATGACCACGACCGGGGACCGAACCGCAGAGATCAGGGAAGAGAAGACGGGACCCAACACAGTCAGATGTGAGGAGGACCCCCAGGGACAGCCAGCCCGACGAGGTCTCCAGCCTCCTTAGAGCAAGTCCCTGCCGCTGGAAAGGCTACCTGCCCGCAGAACACGCAGGATCCCTCCTCCAGAAGGACGTCTTCGTCCTAAATGGAAACGGATTGCCCTTCGGATGCGCGGCCGCCCACTCACTTGAGAAGCTCCAGCGTGATGGTGCCACGGGGCTCCGCCTCCACACTCTTCCCCCAGAACTTGAGTTTCGGGTAGATGGAGCCGTGAAACAGGAAGTCCTGATGGAGGCCCTCCGAGTAAAATGCACTGATGGGGGGGTGGTGGCTGACCTGCTCGGATATGAATCTGAACCCTAAGTCTTCCCTGGGAACAAAACGAGGAAAAGAAAGGAGGGGGCAGGAGGGACAGTCAAAGGGCCTCATCAGTGACAGCAAAGCCCAGAAAGGTCAGCCCAACCCGCTCTCAGCGGGCCTGCAGCTCAGCGCTTGTGGCGCTGCAGGACCGCACGGCCACCCGGCCTCCACGTCTGGAAGGGGCGCTGGGATAAGGGGACCACGCATGCTGTCACACGTGGCAGAAATATGCGACACGGCTCCCTGACGTCACACTTGGCCTAACACTGACCACACGCACAGCGCACACACGCACAGCACACACACAGCACACACGCACACACGCTGTGCCTCCAGGGCCAAAGACAGCACCACGCAGACAAGTGACAGTGCAGAGGCCTCCCGCCCTGCACGCAGGTGCACAAGGAGCTCTTAGAACCAGCGACTCAGAGAACTGACAGCAAACTGTCACCTTAGTCCTCGAGGGATGCCCACTGCCCAGTAAACCCAGAGTAGGACTTTCCAGCCTTTCAAGGCTCCTGGCATTTCTGTGATGAAATGTCTTATGCCCCAAGATATTCCTGGCCAGGAAATAGGATTTTTAGTATACTCTCTTTTTCAATAAAAATGTCAGTTTTTAATTGTTCCAGAACTCTGAATACACCTACAGCTGTAGTTATTAAAAACTATAAAAGCTCAACCACATAATTACTAACTTAACTGGAATCAGAATTTCCAATCATTACAGAGGAAGGAAAGTTGAAAAATTAGATTTTAAAAAGGTTGCCTACCAAGGTATGTAATTTACAAAATGAATACTTGTCTAAGAAAAGAAAGTGTTATTTTTAGTTATCCACGAGCAATCTCTAAGGATGAGAAGACACTGGTGAATGGCCAGGCTTAGTTATGTTGTCCCCCAAACAGGAAGATGACTCCGTCTCACATGTGTGGCACGCGGCACACACCGCAAGCGTGACCTGGAAGTTGAGGCCCGACACACAAGAGAGAATGTCAGTGTTTCCCATCAGCCTGTGAAACTATAGTTCAACCCCTGAACTACGTTCATGAAAAAGATGAACAGGGCTTCCCTGGTGGTGCAGCAGTTGAGAGTCCGCCTGCCGATGCAGGGGACACGGGTTCGTGCCCCGGTCTGGGAGGATCCCACATGCCACGGAGCGGCTGGGCCCGTGAGCTGTGGCCGCTGAGCCTGCACGTCCGGAGCTGGTGCTCCGCAACAGGAGTGGCCGCAGCAGTGGGAGGCTCGTGTACCACAAAAAAAAAAAAAAAAAAAGATGAACAATTAGGGGTGTCACTCTGTATTCAGCATCTTGGGGGGTTTGTATGCTTTTAATCCATCTGCTTACTTTCCTTTGTCTGGAACTTTTATCATATTATGCTTTGATTTCTCTTTTCAGATATTTTGATGATGCTTTTAATAAACAAAAATGCTAATAATAATCTGACAGCTACATAAGGTCAGAATCTCGAATCCTGGACTAAAGCAAACTAACCGGAGGGAGGAAGCTTTTGCTCGAGAGAAACATCTAAGAAAGGAGGAAACTACATGAATTCAAGACAAAAATGTCCCCTTAAGAGTGACCCTCGGGGCAAGCCTTTCCCTTGCCTGGGCCTGATCAGCTTCCTCGCTTCTAAAAGGAAAGGGCTGTGCCTTATGGCCTCGCTTGCTGTGAGATGCCATAGCCCAAGGTCACGTGCTGAACCCCTGTCATTTACAAAGCCCCCTGGCAGCACACATCACGCTTTCTCCCAACTCGTCCAGCTTTCTCAGGGGCAATGCGATGTGGAGAACAGCTTCTCCACCACTCAGTGCCAGCCGACCGCTAAGCCACGCTAAAAACCCAGGGGGAATTCCCACTCCAGCAGCATGTGGAGAAGGGGCTGCTGCTGAGCCATCCAGGACGAGCCAGAAACAGTGGAGTTTGAAACTGACATGAATGTTGCTTTCCCAACCTGGGAAGTGACGTGTGTGCAGGTGTGTGCAGGCCGCCCGCATCACTAAGATGACAATTCCTCCCCAAATGGTCGGAAACCAGTGCAGATACACACACCCCCGCCCACACGCTTACACTCTGCAAACCTGAAGAGTGCCCGTTCTAAGCTGTCCAACATCCCCAAATCCCACCATCATTTACTCCCCATTGGAAAAACTCAACCATTAATAACATATGCAGTAAAGGACCCAAGAACCACAGGTGTGTGGTTCTTTGAATCCAAGAAGCATCGGTTACATAACATGCCACTGGTTTTATAAAGATGCTGCAAATTAAACCACACCTCGCAGAAATGCCCGAACACGAGCACCCAGCAATCCAACACCCCATGCTGCACGCTCCCGGGCATCCCCTCTCCGTTCCTGGACCTAACTCGTTCTTCCGTTTTCAGCTCGGTTTTTTCACCAGGCTCCTGTCATGTCATTAACACAACAGCCCTCGTACGTGCACCATCTCCCCGCCTGCAGTAAACCCCTCAATTCAATCAGCCTGGAGGAATCCATGCTGGACAAGGAACCACCCTTGTCCGTCGCCAGAAGAACCTCACGCATGAGACGGTCACGAGGGCCTGTCCCCTTACCTGGTTAACTCGTACGTTTCCCCCAAGAGTGGATTGAACGGCTTGCCGGTCCTCTCCCACTGGGAAGCCACAGCCGAAACCGCAAAGGCCGCTACAGACTGGAAACAACCACAGGCTGGTGAGGGGCGGCTGTCCGTGAGGATGCGGGAGCCGGGGCGGTGAGGGCGCCCCCCACTCGCTCCTGGGTGCCTTTTCAGTCCCCCACTCGCAACACGTTTGAAACCGCAGAACTTCCGGGGAAACACTGCTTATCACCCGCCACGTCCTCACAGCCACGGAAGGCAGGAACTCTGCCGCCTGCCACCCCCAGCCCGGGCCTGCCTCGCAGGCCCTGTCCGTCACACACACGTGCACACACACGCGCGCACACACACACTCACGTGGGGTGATGGCGCTGAAAGGGCCCAAGAGGAGCCGAGTGCCGGCGCCGCCACCTGCTGCAGCCCCAACCACCAGGCAGCCGAGACCACGCCCACACAGAACGTGCCCCCAACAAATGCCTCGGCCTTTGGGCAGGACGGCACCCCAACACCCGTGCGAGCTGCGCTGGCCCTTCTCCCAGGTGTCCCACTGCTGAGGTGTCCGGGTCCCTGCCGCCACATGGCCAACCCGATGGTGTCACGTTCATTAAAAGCTACGGTCTGCACCCAGCCAAGCTGCAGCCAGCCTGGCCCTCCCCCCGAAAGGAGCCCGCCGCCCACCTGCATCCTTTCCAGAGGCTGGGGCTGGCAGGAGGCTTTGTGGATGAGGTACACGTGCTCCATATACTCCGTGATCCGTTGCAGGAAACTCAGAGGCTCGTTGAAGGCGATGGGCATCGTGATCTTGGACAGCTCCTAGGGGGAGCCGGTGAGGACCCGTTACCGCTACCGCTACCGGCGGCTTTGCCCAGACACCAGCGCTCCCGCCCCGGCCCCGGCTCCGAGCATCACTCCCTGCAGACGCAGCTGCCTGCGCGGGACGAGACTGGAGAGGCCCTGCGGGGAGCCTGGCCTGGGAGACAGAGCCACCCGCCCACACGCCCGCGGGCACTGTGCCCGCCACCCACCCCCGCGCTCATGGCACACGAGCCTGCAGGCACCCCCAGGCCGCCAGCTCCAGTGACGACCCCACTCCTGGGTGTTCCTCGTGCCACCTCCAGCTCCATGGTCCCAAAACATCGTTCCAACCCGTCACCCCAGGGTGACTTGGAAACTCCTCGGCCTGGCAAGTGAGACCCCCTAACGTGGCCCGCTCTCAGGTCCCGTGCAGGCAGAGCAAGTGTGCAGCCCCCGGAGCAGGGGGAGGCCGGGAAGGCGCTCGGGGGCCCATGCTGCAGGGGCGCCGAGGGAGCCGGCATCTAGGGAGGGGGTTCCAACGCACTTCGAGAAGGCAGAGGCCCCTCCCAGGAGCATGGCTGAGCAGCGCAGGACGGCTTTGTCAAGGAAGGACCAGGGCTGGACAGGAGGGGGAGGGAAGAGGAGATGGGGGAGGGGAGGGGAGGGAAGAGGAGATGGGGGAGGGGAGGGGAGGGAAGAGGAGATGGGGGAGGGGAGGGGAAGGGGAGATGGGGGAGGGGAGGGGAAGGGGAGATGGGGGAGGGGAGGGGAAGGGGAGATGGGGGAGGGGAAGGGGAGATGGGGAGGGGAGGGGAGGGAAGAGGAGATGGGGAGGGGAGGGGAGGGAAGAGGAGATGGGGAGGGGAGGGGAGGGAAGAGGAGATGGGGGAGGGGAGGGAAGAGGAGATGGGGGAGGGGAGGGGAGGGGAGGGAAGAGGAGATGGGGGAGGGGAGGGAAGAGGAGATGGGGGAGGGGAGGGGAGGGAAGAGGAGATGGGGGAGGGGAGGGGAGGGAAGAGGAGATGGGGAGGGGAGGGGAGGGAAGAGGAGATGGGGAGGGGAGGGGAGGGGAGATGGGGAGGGGAGGGGAGGGGAGATGGGGGAGGGGAGGGGAGATGGGGGAGGGGAGGGGAGGGGAGGGGAGATGGGGAGGGAGAGGAGGGGAGATGGGGGAGGGGAGGGGAGGGGAGGGAAGAGGAGATGGGGGAGGGGAGGGGAGGGGAGGGGAGGGGAGGGGAGGGGAGGGGAGGGGAGGGAAAGGAGCGCAGCCGGCCCAAAGCCAGGAAAGACGCTGGCCTCGCTCACGGCAGGAGAAAGGGAATAAAAGCCCATGGAGATCCCACTGCACACCCAACTCAAGTGGCAAACCCCCAAACCTCTGACCCCCGCCTGTTGGCAAGGCTGGGGGGACCCAGGCCACCCACACCTGCCGGTGGGAATGCAAAACGCGGCAGCCTCCGGAGAGGAGAGGACCCAGCCATGCCCCACCCCAGCCTTTGGTCTGGCGGCCCCATGTTCAGGAGCCTAACCCACAGTTCCTCCAGCGAATACTCAGCAAAAGGCCAGAAACAACGCAAACATCCAACCACAGGGCCACAGTTAGTCAACTATGGGGCGGCACAGGGCGGTGACCAAAAGAATGAGAAGCAGCTCTGCCCTCGTGGCTGTGCTGTGGAGCTGAAGCAGGTGGAGAGGAGCCAACCGGTTATCTAAAGAACGGGAGGAGGAGGCCATGCAGTCGTTCTCACACGGGGGAAGGGGAACCAGAACGTGTTTTGATCGTCACCTCCAGACTGCAGGGAGGGCACAGAGACAGGAAGCTAAACGCTTGGAATATACCTTGTCTGAGAGATTTGACTCTGGACTTACAATTTTAAACCAAAATTAAATTTAGAAAAGCCATCTCTAAACACCGTCAATAAAACAGAACAAATGAGCCCACACAACCTCCCTGGAGGCACAGTCACCCAGAGGCGCTAAAGCGCAGGGACTGAAGATTCGCCCTCGGGGTGAGGACGACAAATGCCACAGACGTGCCCTCCTGAGCCGTCACGTGTGTGGGCGCAGCAGCAGGTCACAAGCTACATGCTGCGCTAAATCCATCATCTCCTGTGTCGTGAAAAATTGGGACTGTCAAGGTGGCGGAAGAGAGACAGACAGAAGACAGAAGAGGTTAGATAAATCCTGTCGCCTGGAATTTGGAGCATCGTTGAAACAAATCAAAACACAGCTCCGAACTCTCTCCCCTGAAAAGACCTAGAAACAAGACCAATCCAGTAGCCTCTCCCGGGCCCAGCTCTGGTCCTGAGCTCTCTCTCTCCCTGGACAACAAAGGTACAGGAGGAGCGGAGGCATCTTCTGTAAAGGAGTGCGGGCCAGCCTGAAGAGGCTCTTACAGCCAGAGACAGACAAGTGTGACTGGACACGGCACAGGGCCAACCCCATGAGCTGGCTGGTTAGACCAGTTATGCTGCCAGGGAACCAAAGACATCATGTGAACACCTTGATAGAGAATCACTCATTGACCCCGACTGCCTTACGCAAACCACATTCACAGTAGAGGAGGGACTTTCTCATCACAGAAATATTCCAGGTAATGAAAGAAGGGCAATCGTTATCAGCCGGCTCCGATTTGCAGCTCCTGATGAGATAAGGGGTCTGGGCACCAAGCATCAGCAGTTCTTAAATTCCGAAGAAGAGCAACAGAAAGGTCTTGTGATGGAAGGACCCAAAGGAGTCCCACACAGACTGCAAAACACACACAAGACAGCCATGCTCAGATGACTGGAAATTTGAACACAGAGTGGGTATCTGATGATGTTAAAGAACTGTGTTACTTTCAAACGTAGGATAATAGGGGGCTTCCCTGGTGGCCCAGTGGTTGGGGGTCCGCCTGCTGATGCAGGGGATGCGGGTTCGTGCCCCGGTCCGGGAACATCCCACATGCCGCAGAGCCGCTGGGCCCGTGAGCCATGGCTGCTGAGCCTGCGCGTCCGGAGCCTGTGCTCAGCAACGGGAGAGGCCACAACAGTGAGAGGCCCGCGTACCGCAAAAAAAAAAAAAAAAAAAAAAAAAAAAGAATTATGTTCCTTTCAAAAGTAGGATAACAGTATTGTGGTTGTGTTTAAAAAGAATCCTTATCCTTTAGTGATATATAAGACATGTTCACAAATGAAAAGGTGTTTGGAATTTGCTTCAAAATACCAGGGGAGGAGGGGAGCAGTGGAGGGGCAGAGGATGCATGATTAGCCCTGACTGGCAGTGGTGAGGGCTGGTGGTGGGCAGGGTCTTCATGAGATTCTGGCTACCTCTGTCGGAAACTGTCGTGTTCACTAGTCCGTGGCTGTTTCAATGAGCTGATGGGCAGTGAATAGAGGTGTGTCACCTCCCTGGAGGTACATCCAGAGAGATGAGCATCTCACAGGGGACAGCGGATGGATGCCGTGAAGTGGGGCAGTGCGACCCAACAAGATGCGGACGTCCGACCCCGAGTGTTACATCCAGCCTTACTCTGAATACAGCCTACGGTCAGTTCCTTGGGGAATGCAATGCAATGATGTCACTCTGCTGAAAAGAGGCTTTTGGTTTTAGACCTCTGAAGAGTCAAGACCGAGTGGCTTGTTGAGTTCATCACATCCCCAGATAGACACTTTTGTGAAGACCTGAATTGTGCACACAGTCGAAAACATAGGAGAGGACAGTGCTAAAAGAAAACAATCCTGAACATGTCACTTTAAAAGATCACAGATGTGTACAGATACACGTGTGTGAGCAAGCAGGGGTCAGTGTGCACTCTTAGGTTTTCCAGCTCTGTCTGCTGAGAGGCCTGGAGCAGTGACACCCCAGGAGCCATGAGCACATCCAGCACCCAGGTCTCGGTTTATACACACCATCCTCTCATAAAAGGTCATTGGTGGGGGCTTCCCTGGTGGCTCAGTGGTTAAGAATCCGCCTACCAATGCAGGGGACACGGGTTCGATCCCTGGTCCAGGAAGACCCCACATGCCGCGGAGCAACTAAGCCCTGCGCTCTAGAGCCAGCATGCCACAGCTACTGAGCCCCTGCGCCACAACTACTGAAGCCCTTGCACCTAGAGCCCATGCTCCGCAACAAGAGAAGCCACCGCTCGCCGCAACTAGAGAAAGCCTGTGTGCAGCAACGAAGACCCAACACAGCCAAAAATAAAATAAGTAAAAATTAAAAAAAAAAAAAAAACGGTCATTGGTGGAAAAACTGGGGAAAGCCCAGTCAGGTACATGCTGCAGTTAACAGTAACACCCCAGTGTGAGTGCTGTGGCTCTCATGTGAGATGCTGTCATTACAGAAGGCTGGGTGAAGGGTAAAAGACTCGCTGTTCTGTGACTCTCCTGTAACTTTCTGTCAGTCTCAAGTTATTTCAAGATAAAAAGATGAAGTTCCCTCTGGGAAGAAAGAACTGATGGGCAAAAAATAAATGCATTAGAAGACTGGGCTGAAGACCATCCGAGAAGCAGTGAAGAAGTCATTTTTTGCAGCTCACGTAGCCCGAGTATGAGTCACCAGACGTGGCCGCGGCTGAGCACGCCGCAGCCTGCTCAAGGCAGCACTTTCCCCTCCTGAGAAGAACCAGCCCCGACTCTCACAGTCAGAAAAGACCATAAAAGGAAAGGCCTACGACTTCTGGACACTAAGTATCCAACTATTTTTCCTGTTACTCTGCCTGCAGCCCAGGGTGGGTGGGCTGGGGGACACGGAGCCTCGGTCCCTTGGTGGGTGGCCAGGAACCCCACCAAAGCCCCCCAGTTCATGAGGATTATCCAAAGCCAGCTGGCTACGAGCACATCATGAAACACCAAGCTAAGTGTAAACCCATCTGAAGCTCCTTATGTCAAGACATTAACCTACAGAATGGGTGTCCCACTGCGTGTTAATACTTTGGCTTTTGTTCACCTTTTCCCCTCCTGTATTTGCTCCTCTCCTGTTTTATTATCTTTACATCATGCTGTTTGTAACTATGCAGAGTGCATCTTCTTAAACTACCAGTAGTGCAATAAATTCACAGGAATTAAAAATGTGTAAGATTCACACTTCAAAACGAGTCCATCTGAACTTACCAAGCCAATGCACTTTTTCAATATACTCCACACGCTGAAATCACTTCTGGTAAACATCGGGGCAGGCAACGATGTCCTGTAAAGGGGTAACCAGAGTGACATGTATTTATTCAACCAACATGAGAGTCACTTATGACAGATGGTTTTGCTCAATGACCATGTCTTCCTTTAATCTTTCTAAGCATTAGCATTTATCTATGCTGGCAAGCCTACAGAGAAAAAAAGGACCAGACTGCCGCTGAAGTCCCAAAGAAAGCTTTCTGCATCGATCTTTGGAGGGCCTGCTAGGAAGCAATCATGGCCACACAGGCGACTTTCCTCCACGGAGCTGGGGAGACAGGTCGCTGAGTCCCCCCGGGCAGCCGTGTGCCAGCGGCCTGGAGCAGCAGCAGGGCCGCAGACGGAGGTGGAGCCAAGAGGACCTCAAGAGGGAACTGCATTAAGAAAACCTCTTCAGGGGCTTCCCTGGCGGTCCAGTGGTTAGGACTCCACGCTCCCAGTGCAGGGGGCACGGGTTCGATCCCTGGTCAGGGAACTAAGATCCCGCGTGCCGCGTGGCGTGGCCAAAAGAAAAAGAAAGAGAAAACCTTTTCAGAAACCAGCTCGTAAACCCCTTTGAAGCCTGTGCTTGTCTTTCCTGAGGCACCTTCCTCCTCAGGTGTCTTCCCGCCAATGCCGGGGAAGCCCGGGCACAGGAGACCCTGCTCACAGTGAAGTGGGTCGGGGGACCATGGGCCCAGGGGGGCACGTGGGAGAGGAGGGCAAGGCAGTGGGAGATGAAATGGGAAAGAAAACGGACATTCACGAGGCACCACATGCCAGGCTGCTGGCAACCAGCACATGGATCCACTCTGCCAGCTCTCGTCTGGGGTCCCGAGCGGCCACGGCAGGACGGGCCCCCACTGAGGGAGCCACGAGGAAGGAGCGTGGCTCCGTGGACGGTGGGAAAGGGGTCCAAGGATGACCCTGGGGAGGAAGGAGCTGAAGAGATGGAGGTGGAGGAGAGGGCCGGAGCCAGGGGCATGGAGCCCCGACGTGGCACCGAGGACCCCAAGAGGCTGGGACCACAGAAATGGGAGGGGCCGCCCCAGGAGAGAGGCGAGGGCGCAGGTCCTCATCCTAAGAGGAGAACCTTACTGTTCACGGCCCAAACCGCCACTTCAGAGAGGAAAAGGGGCCGCTGTCCCCGTCACTCCGGGCCACATGCGCCTTGCCTGGGAGTTTAAGAGGGGGAAGGCGCATAATCAGACCTGTCCTCTGAGACGGCCAGAAGGAAGGAGGAGGGGCGGAGCAGTGAAAGAGGCGCCTCCTTGGGGGATTCAGGAGCAGTGGTGGGAGGGGGCCGTGACAGGAGCGGGCGAATGAAGGCATCCAAGGCGCGTCTGGAGGCTGGCGTGTCAGGCCTGGGGCTGCAGACCGGAGGAAGCAGCGGGCACTCGGGCGGCTGGAGCCAGATTCCCGCCTACAGGGTGCGGGGCACTGACGGCCGAGGTCCAGGCCACACGAGTGGGCAGGAGGTGCTCTGATAGCTGCGGGGCCCCAGGTGGGCACTGGGTGCCAGCGCAGGGCAGAGATCTGGGGTGAAGCTGGGCTCCCTGGAGCCGAAGCGCAAACAGCGCGGGGTGGACGGAGGCTGCCATCTCCATCCACCTGACTCACGGCTGTACCCTCTTCTGCTGGTGAAGGCTTAGGTCCCTGTCATCAGGATCTGCCTGCATGAGAATGCAGTGCTGGTGGGGAGAGAACGGCCTGTGGTCTCGCTGCACTAAACAACCCTCCGAAACTCACGCAGGGGGTGAGAGGTCGACGCGTCAAACGCAGGCGGCTCTGCGTGAAGCTAGCAGTTGGGTCTGATACCAGTGACCTCTGGCTCTGTGCCAGGCCCCCTGCCTACGCTAGGGCGCCCACGGAGCTCAGTCCTCCAGCAACCCCAGGGCAGGGACGGCCGCCCGTCCGCTTACGGACGGGGGTCACGTTGAGGAAGCGCCATCACTGATCTCCAGGGACCACGCAGAGGGCCAGTGGGTCTCGGGGTCTTTGGCTGAACAGGGCCCTGGGTCTGCCCAGGGGGCAGGGCCCAGGTGACACGGGACGGATGTTCCTCCAGCTCAGGGCCCGCTGCAGATGTGGGGCGAGGACAGGCGTGCTGGGAGACTCCAAAACGTCCGTGTGGGATGACATACCTGTGCTTTTGAATTCCATTCTCTTGAGGAGGCCTCTCCCCAACTTTTCCAATCCCATTACTTTTGCTGGTGTCCACATGAATCACGCCAGTGACTCTCTGATTTGCCTCTGAAAATTCCCCAGAAGAGTTATCAGAATCAAAGCCTGTGCGAGACAAGCAGAGTGGTAACTTCTGCAGGACTTGGAATATGGAAAAGCCTACCTCTAAGAATTCTCACTCGGCAAGCAGGCACCTGAAGCTCGAAAGTGCTTTTGACTGACACGTTCAGAGTAACGAACTCTTCTTTCCAAGAACCGAAGGTCGAGGCGGAGAACGGGGACCACTCCCGGGGGCCCGCATGAGGCCACCACCCTGCTACCAATGCCACACTCTCCAGGTCCTTACGTGGGGGGCGGCTCCTGGGCACTAGGACAGGTTTTCCCCGGTGTCGTCAGTGACCGTACCCTCTGGGGCGGGCACCTCCGTGGTGTGCACACCTAACTCAGGCTGCAGCCCCTTCCCCCTCTGCACGAGTTGCAGTCAAGCCCCACATCACGTCCTGCAACACAACCTGCTGCGGTGTTTCTAGGACCGAGCACCACGCAAACACACCGCCAGAACCTACCAAACCAACCAACAGTAACCGAAACAGCAGACGATGGGTGTGAACGCAGAGGGCACGCCATGTACGTGGAAACCTCGGGGAAAGTGAACTATTAGGACTTGTGTGAAATACAGTCGTGTGGTCTCCTGGCCCATCCCACCCCCCGAGGACGAGTAACAGCACCCTGGGCTGTGCTCCGTGCATCGGGAATGCTTTCTCCCAAAACGACCAGTGACTATAGGGAAAAGGAAAATGGGTTTCCTCTCAACTCAGCCAGTGCAATCCACTGAAATACTCAAGTTCTGCTCCAGAGCAAGTCCGGTCGGGAGCTGTGGTTGCCAGGGCAAGTCCTCCCAGCTGGGGTGGGCAGCTCCTGACCGCTGACTATCGATGACCTTGACTACTTCGGCGAGGGCACAGCCCACGAGGAGCTCAGGGCTCCCATAACAGCCCCTCATTTCTGAGAGGAAGGCGAGGCCCAGGGTGACAGGCCAGGCGGTGACTATGGTCAGACACAAAACATAAACAAACCCGCTGCTAATAAGCCTCCTTGAGAAAACGCAAAAATAACCTTCCTTTGTATTCTTCTACATTGACAGATGCACAAAATATAGTAGTATTGAGATTTATTACACAATGAATTTGAAAGGATATATTAAAAATGAACCTCTTAGACTTCCCTGGTGGCATAGTGGTTAAGAATCCGCCTGCCAATGCAGGGGACACGGGTTCGAGCCCTGGTCTGGGAAGATCCGACGTGCCGCGGAGCAGCTAAGCCCGTGTGCCACAGTTACTGAGCCTGTGCTCTGGAGCCTGCAAGCCACAACTTCTGAAGCCCACGTACCTAGAGCCCGTGCTCCACAACAAGAGACGCCACCGCAATGAGAAGCCCGCACACCACAACAAAGAGTAGCCCCACCTCGCCACAACTAGAGAAAGCCCACATGCAGCAACGAAGACCCAACATAGCCAAAAATAATAATTAATTTTTTAAAAAATGAACCTCTTAAATAATCAATGCTTTCTGAAATAGCCTGTCACCTCTAGTTTTTGCTAACTAGCCCCAAAGCAACATCTACTAATCCCCAGTCTAAACTTAGCCTGAAGCAGTCCCTGCTTAAGGATGCTCAGTCCTATGGACCTGGTGTTACCCTGCACGGGTGTCCCTATCTCCGAGGACCTCCCTCAGCGCTGAGATTCTGGGCCAGTGTCAGGTAGAAAGCTCGTTTAAATCACAGCCCTGGCGTTTGCCCAAGAAAACAAGGCAGCTCCTCCCTGACAAGTGCATTGAAGTCCTGTCTCTGATGAAGCCAATACTACATAACAGTTTAAACATTTTAATATACAACACATGTTTATTATAGAAAAAGAAAATACAGACAAGCAAAGGAGAAAGTTGAAATCATCTGTAATCTGATCACTCAGAGATACCCACCTTTGACAGGTTAGTCTGACTTTTTACAACCCTTCATCTGTACATATTTTTCATGTACTTTAAAACCTTTCAATTTAAAGGTACTGATTTTGGGGCTTCCCTGGTGGCACAGGGGTTAAGAATCCGCCTGCTGATGCAGGGGACACGGGTTCGAGCCCTGGTCCGGGAAGATCCCACATGCCGTGGAGAAGCTAAGCCCGTGCACCACAACTACTGAGCCTGCGCTCTAGAGCCCTCACGTGGTAACTACTGAGCCCACAAGCCACAACTACTGAAAATAAATAAATAAAGGTACTGATTCTTGTAGGAAGTAACTGCCTATCTTTTTAAAATTTATTTATTTGTTTATTTATTTATTTTGGCTGCGTTGGGTCTTCATTGCTGCGCACGGGGTTTCTCTAGCTGTGGTGAGCGGGGGCTACTCCTCGTTGTGGTGCACGGGCTTCTCACTGCGGTGGCTTCTCTTATTATGGAGCATGGGCTCTAGGGGCGTGGGCTTCAGTGGTTGTGGCTTGTGGGCTCAGTAGTTGTGGCTCACGGGCTTAGCTGCTCTGCGTGGCATGTGGGATCTTCCCGGACCAGGGCTCGAACCCGTGTCCACTGCACTGGCGGGCGGATTCTTAACCACTGCGCCACCAGGGAAGCCCCAGTAGTTGCCTAGTGAAGTCATTCATTTAATAACTGCTGGGTTTAAACACTTTTAAAATTAGAGTCACAAAGTAAGACCGATTCTATAAACAGTGAAGTAGTCACTGTCTGGGTATTTCATTGCATTGGGAGACTTCACATTTTTCGTCTTTCTGTTATTTGCTTGGGAACCAAAGGGCCGAGGTGAGCAACTATTTTCACCTAGACATCTGCCTCTTCCGCCTGCATCTCAGGGACACGCGGAGAGGTCCCGCCGTGCGGAGAGGCAGGGATGGGGTCACCTACACGCCACACTCCATGCAGTTCAAGCCCTCTCCAGGAAAAGACCTTCTGGAGTATCAGCTACACTGGTCCCAGGTGAAAGGCAGCTTCCCAGGAGGCTCCCGGGTGAGAAGGCCACACCGAGGCCGGGCCCGCTTGGTCTCAGACGTGGTCAGCCTGAGAGGGGCAGGTGGCCCGAGGGCGTGAATCCCTGACAAACACCCTGCTTGGTGGGAATTCAACTGCTAAAGACTACTGATGAGCGTGCGGGTTAAGCAGACAAGCATGCTTCCCAGAAAAACACGTCTACAAGGAACACAATAGCTATGAAGTCACGGAAGATAAGAGGACTCAGCAGTTCAGCCTCCAAAAACAGCGATGAGCTCAGGGTCTGCTCCTCCGGGGGCTTCGGACAAGAATAAGTCAATAATCTCAGGCTGCCCACCCCTCAAGCTGCTCCAACCCTTCACTTAGGAGAAGCATGGCCGGTGAACACCCAGGGGCACAGGGACAGGGCTCCACGAGACAGGAGCGCCAGCAGGGACGGCAAAGGTGTCCAGGGGAACAGTGACAGTGCTCAGGAAAGAGCCTTTTGTCGTGCTGGGCACCACGCTCTTTTGGCACTGATTACGGAAGCGCCCCTCTGACTGCCCTTGGGAGGGTTAGCACTGAAAAACCCAGCGGCAGTAATATTTCAGAGCTGCTGTTTCTATGTTCCCACACCTGAGAGGGGGGCATGGGCTGGAAGAGTCTCCTGAAGTCCATCTCCACCAAGGAGACCCCTCAACAGAAAAAGCCAAGTGATGGTCCCCCTGCTGATGAGGAGGGTGGAGGGCAGACAACGGAGGGCGTCTTGAACGTGAGTTCTGGGGCCCCCTGTGGTCATGTGTCCCTCGGGCGGGAAGAGGAGGAGGAGGGGTTGGTTGTCCTAAGCAAATGTGAGCCAACCCAGCCTGCCTCTCCTCCCCCTGCCACCCCGCCATGCGCTCTGCCCACCAGGCTGTGCACCAGCGCTCACAGCGGTGTGTGGGAAGCGAAACAGAACTGAACTCTGACACAGTAAGAGCTGCTGGGAAAGCAAGTAAATGTACTGTTTTTGGGTAGACTTTAAGCAATGCAAAACACGATACAGTTATAAGACAGGACAATACGTTTCTGATCATTAAGTATAAATAATATAAGAATGCTGGCCATCTCACACCCCAGGGCAACTCTTAAAGACTAAAACACAGTTGCCCTTTCTTGTTATCTTTAGTGGTCCAAAGTTGATGTTTTCCCCCAAATCTAGGATAGGACACATGCTTTTACTGAAGGCTGGTGCCTGGGAACACGTCAGCTCTCTTCCCACACAGTTTTCCCGGGCCGTCCTCACGTCCCCGGGCTACGGCCGAGGCCTGGGTCCGAGGGCTTCATGCTCACGACACGACCTCTGAACTGGCCTCTCCCTCCGCTCACCTGTGACGGCATCGAAGAACTCCTCCTCTCCGTTCATCCTTCAGTGCCAGGCTCCGCCGCCGCCTGATCTGCAGGGTCTTCTACTGAATCATTGTACTGGGTCTACATCGACAGTGTAAGAAATTTCACGCTATGGACTTTTTAAGGTAAAAATCCAATAGGCACTGGAGATCTAAAGGGAAAAAAAAAACACATTTTGGTATACTTAGCTTTCCTAAGTTGTACAGTTTAGAAACATTTTAAAATACCTATTCACCATTCTTGAGGTCAATCTCAATTACATCTGAGCAAAGAAGTAAAAGGAATGATCTCATACAAGAGGAAACAGTCATAATATCCACATCCATCAATGGGTAGCACGGCAACAAGTAACCGCTATCTGGAGTTACTTTAAAAGCCACTACACTGTATAAGGAAGCAGTGAAACGACTAATCTGGGGGTCGCGTGGACACTCCGAGAGGCAGGTTAGCTAAAGTGAGGCATCCACACGCTGGGGCCCCAACACACCTCTGCTGACAGCCAATGCAAATCTTTACCAGAAGCTGGAACAAACGGTTATAAATAAATGCAAAGGTATGTGTAAACATTTATTTCACATCAACCTGAAACCAATTTTCAATTCTAGAGAATTAAGACTGCTGTGTACCTTAGTTGTTATCAGTATAAACTGTAATCAACTTAAATTTTCTCAAAGTTATTTTAGCTCAATATTTTAGTAGAACTCATGCATATTAACTTCTCCCAACATGAAGCGCAGTATTTCATAAATGGCAAGAGACTGAAGCAAAAGGTCAACCTGATCCCAAAAGGTTTGACTTTTTATGAAAATAAGCAGAGACCCATATTTAATTGTGTGAGCCATGTAGCGACGGGACCAAGACCTCTCCTCCAGTTCTGAGAGCAGTGAAGGAACACGTGGTCCCGAGGCGGGATGCATCCTCTGTCCTTGGAGTGGCCACACGGAGCTTGGTGACACCTCCAAAGCGCTCATCTCTGGGCTCCATCCTGAGCACATGTGAGCGTCTACATTATGCAACAAACTGGCATTAGGTCATTCCGCTCTTCCTTCCCCAAAAGGTTCTTCCAGAGCTTCCTTTTCCTTTCCCAACTTCCCAACCAGCCAGCAGAACCGGACACCTATGCAGCTTCTGGAAAACACCCATTCAAAGCCTCACTCAGTAGTTGATGGTTGGGTTTTCTTTGGCAAATTAGAGAAGCTGTTATTACTTGCTTCTGATTCCTCTCTGATATGACAGGTCCCATCTACAACACCCTGCAATATATTTGATCTCTAGAAGCCACTGAAAGGAACCAGTGTTCCCCGGAGGAGACAGGGCGCAGTCCAGGACTCGGGTCCCCCTAGAGGCAGCAGGAAGCTGGCAGGACTACTGGGGTCACGTCAAAAGGCTCCGTCGAACCTACAGAGGTTCCCACTGCGACAACGGGATGATGTGAGCCCCGTGAACAGCCAGACGGATGGAACACATTCCATACGTTTAAGTCCCTGAGTTCACAGAGATGCTGAAGAAGAAATTAACTGGTCACCACTGGATGGATGATGCCAACACAGTCTTTTGAAAACTAGGACACGACAGGAAAGCGTCAAGCCTTTCAGCTGCCTTCCTGTGCAGACTCCCTGTCCCACTTTATTTATTTATTTATTTATTTGGCTGCATTGGGTCTTAGTTGCGCATGTGGGATCTTTCACTGTGGCGAGTGGGCTCTCTAGCTGTGGCGCGGGCTCTAGAGCACCCCGGCTCAGTAGTTGTGGCACGCGGGCTTAGTTGCCCCTTGGCATGTGGGATCTTAGTTCCCCGATCAGGGATCGAACCCACGTCCCCTTCATTGTAAGGAGGATTCTTAACCACTGGACCAGGGAAGTCCCTCTCTGTCCCACTTTTTAGAGGTGCTCTTGCCGATCCATGAAGGACTCAGGGTGTGTGGCATCACCGTGTACAACCCTGATGAATTCCCACGTCTGGTCGCTGACCACCCACAGCTGTGCTATCATAGACCCAGATGTGCTATGCGACTCCTCTGAAGGGGTCCTGTCAAGAAAAGCAAGCCAGGCTTCCCTGGTGGCGCAGTGGTTGAGAGTCCGCCTGCCAATGCAGGGGACACGGGTTTGTGCCCCGGTCCGGGAGGATCCCACATGCCGTGGAGCGGCTGGGCCCTTGAGCCATGGCCGCTGAGCCTGCGCGTCGGGAGCCTGTGCTCCGCAACAGGAGAGGCCACAACAGTGAGAGGCCCGCGTACAGAAAAAAAAAAAAAAAGAAAAGCAAGCCAGAACCCAGCCCTCCTCCAGCTGTAACTACCAACTTACAGAGAACAGAGGAACATGCTAAATGCCACCGTGGGGGCACGGTGGGCAAAATCCAGACTCTGGGGAATTCTACAGGGCAAAGCCCAGCTTCTTCAACCAATAAATCACAAAGGAAAAAGAGAAGGACAGGTGAAGGGATACTTTGCTATCTCGACTGAGGTGCCAGTTTCATGGGTGTAGACATATGTCAAAACTCACTGTACACTTTAAATATGTGCAACTTAACTGTATGTCAAATTATACCACAAAAATGATACTTTAAAAAAAGGCACAGGCGTCATAACTGCATTTTTCTAAAAGAGCCTTGGGACTTCCCTGGCGGTCCAGTGGTTAAGACTCCGTGCTTCCAGTGCAGAGGATGCAGGTTTGATCCCTGGTGGGGGAACTAAGATCCCATATGCTGTGCAGCACGGCCAAAAAATTAAAAAAAAAAAATTTAATATATTTTTAAAAGAGGCCTTATCATTTAGAGCTACACACTGAAATATGTACAGATGAAATGATAGCATGTCTGGGATTTTCTTCAAAATGACTTGGGAGAGTGGGCAAGGTGATTAATGGGACAAGATGGGCAAGGAACTGGTAAACTGCTGAGGCTAGAAATGGGCTCACAGGGGACCACTGTGCTATTCTGTCTGCTTCTCTGTACATTTAAAATCTCCCGGGACTTCCCTGGTGGCACAGTGGATTGGGAGCCGCCTGCCAATGCAGGCAACACGGGTTTCATCCCTGGTCCAGGAAGATCCCACATGCCGCGGAGCAACTAAGCCTGTGCGCCACAACTACTGAGCCTCTAGAGCCCGCGAGACACAACTACTGAAGCCCTCGTGCCTAGAGCCCGTGCTCCGCAACAAGAGAAGCCACCGTGATGAGAAGCCCGCGCACCGCAACGAAGAGTGGCCCCCATTCACCACAACTAGAGAAAGCCCGCATGCAGCAACGAAGACCCAACGCGGTCAAAAATAAATAGAATTAAATCTTTTAAAAAAATTTATTTAAATAATAAAAGACTACATCCTTTGTTGTTAAAAAATAAAATAAAATAAAATCTCCCATAATAAAAGGCATGTTGAAAGCCGTGGTATTTTCCTTTTTTATATGCTTCCTCACCTGTAACAAAAGTCCTCATGTTAAAAGTAAATCAATCCAAACTTATGGAGAGTCTTTAAAATGAGGGTGTAAGATGTCAGGTTGGACAAACACTGAAGTCACAGGCTGGGCCGACAGCTGGGGCTGTGACACGGCTGCAGTCCCTGCGATTCTGCTACGAGGACCACGCGGTGCTACGAGGACCACGCGGTGCTACGAGGACCACGCGGTGCTACGAGGACCACGCGGTGCTACGAGGACCACACGGTGCTACGAGGACCACGCGGTCCGACCCTCACCAAGCACGGGAGCCCCACCGGGGGAGGCTCCACAAGGTCAAGTCCAAAAGCCTCACAGCAGCCATCAGACTTGCTGGCGTGTGCAAGGTGGAGAGTCAACCCCACCCAGTGTGCAGGCGAGTCACACATTGTATCTTCTTTGTTTTGCCCAGTGGAAACTAGGCACTGCTGCGGAGTATCCACACCAGAGGGCGGTGACGAGGCCAGGCCTGGAGGGGGGGCCTCTCCCGGGTGGGGGGCCCTCTGGGGGCAGAGAGGGCAGGGCATCCTTGCTCCCCCTCAGTTTCCCCCCCACCTGACCCCCCCCTCAGGAGCCTTGCTGCTGCAGGACCCGCCGGTCCGCACCCGGCTGAGTGGCCTCTGACCCCGAGGTGGGCCCCGCCCCCATCCGGCCACACCCCTGTGGAGGGGACCGCGGGGCGGGCGGGAACAGAAGCCTCTTTTCCAACGCGTCTGTTGTGCCCTCAGAGAACGATCCATGAAGACAGTGCTTCAGGAAAGGGCTTTCTTTTTTTAAATCAGCTCTTTCTGGTCAGCTGCTTCCTTTTCTAACTCTAGAGAAAAACACGGAAAAATGAGCTTGTGCTGGACATCTTCGCTGGCCTCCGGGGCCCCTCCTCCAGCCCCGCAGCAAGCCCTCCCTCCCGGCCTCTTCAGGGGACACCAGCCAGGGCGCCCCACCGCTGCCAGGTCCGCACAAGGTGCCTGGCCCCCCACAGGGCCCCCCAGCTCTCTTCAAGGTGCCCACTCCAACCGCGCTGCCCCGAGCTCCCAGGACCCGGCTCCAAACGCCGTGTCCACCGCCACGTACATGAAGACCTGCATTCAAGTCTTACAAACCCATCTTTACATTTTCTTAGAAAAGCAGACCCAGTCACTGAGGAATAAGTGACTGGCTAAGGGCCCTGGGGGTTAATCTCCACGGTCAACTCACTAGAGACTCGAATTGCACGTTTACTTCTCTTTCTCAATAAAGAACGGGCAAGGCAACCTAGATGTGATCTTCAAAAAGAAAGAAAAGCTCACCAATAATGTGAAGATTCTAAAGCTACTTTTGTGGTTAAATATCAATTCTGAATTTAAATTGTTCAAAATAATATAAATTTTATTTAGTAATTTAAACATACATTAGCAAGCATCTACCAGATAGAAGATAAACAGAGGACTTGAACAACACAGTCAACCAACTAGATCTAACAGACGTAACAAGAACTCCACCCAACAACAGAACCTTCTTCTCACGTACACATGGGATGTTCTCCAGGACAGACCATATGTTAGGCCACAGATTACTTCTCATGAGATTTGATTGATTGATTGATTGATTGATTGATTTTTGCGGTACTCGGGCCTCTCCCGTTGCGGAGCACAGGCTCCGGATGTGCAGGCTCCGCGGCCATGGCTCACGGGCTCAGCCGCTCCACGGCATGTGGGATCTTCCCAGACCGGGGCACGAACCCAAGTACCCTGCATCGGCAGGTGGACTCTCAACCACTGCGCCACCAGGGAAGCCCCGACTTCTCAAGAGATTTTAAATGATAGATATACAAAGCATCTTCTCTGACCATAAGAGAATGAGTTAGAAATCAGTAACAGGTACTATGTATAAAGCAGACAACTGGGCTTCCCTGGTGGCACAGTGGTTGAGAGTCCACATGCCGATGCAGGGGACACGGGTTCGTGCCCCGGTCCGGGAAGATCCCACATGCTGCGGAGCGGCTGGGCCCGTGAGCCATGGCCGCTGAGCCTGCGCGTCCGGAGCCTGTGCTCCGCAACGGGAGAGGCCACAACAGTGAGAGACCCGCGTACCGCAAAAAAAACCAAAAAAAAAACAAAAAAAAACAGACAACTGAGGGGAACATATTGTATAGCACCGGGAACTCTACCTAATGCACTGTGGTAACCTAAATGGGAGCAAAGTCCAAAAGGGAGGGGATATCTGTATGTGTACAGCTGAATCATTTTGTTATGCAGTGGAGGCTAATACAACATTGCAAACCAACCATACTGCAATAAAAATTAATTTAAAAAATCAGTAGCAGAAGGAAAAATGGAAAATTCACAAAATTCTAGAAACTAAGTAACATTCTCTTGGGAATTCCCTGGTGGTCCGGTGGTTAGGACTCGGGCTTTCACTCCCGGGGGCCTGGGCTCAATCCCCAGTCAGGGAACTAAGATCCCGCAAGCCTCACGGCACGGCCAAAACAAAACAAAACAAAAAATTCTCTTAAAAAACCAACAGATCAAAGAAAAAAGTTACAAGTGAAATTAGGAAATCTTTAGAAACAAATGAAAACACAACACACCAAAATTTACGGGATGCAGTGACAGCAGCTAAGGGGAATATTTATAGCTACCATTGCTTACATTAAAAAAATAAGGACTTCCCTGGTGGCGCAGTGGTTAAGAATCCACCTGCCAATGCAGGGGACATGGGTTTGAGCCCTGGTCCGGGAAGATCCCACATGCTGCAGAACAACTAAGCCCATGAACCACAACTACTGAGCCTGCGCGCCTAGAGCCTGCGAGCCACAACTACTGAAGCCTGCGTGCCTAGAGCCTGTGCTCCACAACAAGAGAAGCCACCACAAAGAGAAGCCCACGCACCACAACAAAGAGTGGCCCCCACTCGTCACAACTACAGAAAGTGCGTGCACAGCAATGAAGACCCAACACAGTCAAATAAATTAATTAATTTTTTTAAATACCTCATTTTCTAAAAAAAAAAAACAATTCCATTTACAATACCATCTAAAACGATAAAGTACTTAGGAATTAACCAAGGAGGTTAAAGACAGTACAATGAAAGCTATTAAAACATTGCCAGAAGAAATTAAAGACATAAGCAAATGGAAACACGTCTCATGTCCATGGACTGGAAGACTGAATATTAAGCTGTCAACACTTACTCAGCCATAAAAAAGGAACAAAATTGGGTCATTTGTAGACATATGGATGGACCTAGAGTCTGTCATACAGAGTGAAGTAAGTCAGAAAGAAAAAACCAAATATCAGATATTAACGCATATACGTGGAATCTAGAAAAGTGGTACAGATGAACCTACTTGCAGGGCAGGAACAGAGACACAGACGTAGAAAACGGACGTGTGGACATGGGAGCGGGAGTGGGACTAACTGGGAGATTAGGATTGACATATACACACTACCCTGTGTAAAACTGATAGCTAGTGGGAACTTGCTGTATAGCACAGGGAGCTCAGCTCGGTGCTCTGTGACAACCTGGATGGGTGGGATGGGGGGTGGGAGGGAGGTCCAAGAAGGAGGGGATATATGTATACATATAGCTGATTCATTCACTTCGTTGTACAGCAGAAACTAACACAGCATTGTAAAGCAATGGTACTCCAATTTTAAAAAAAGAAAAAAAAAGATGTCAATACTACACAAAGCAATCTATAGATTCAATACAATCCCTATCAAACCCCAATGATGTTTTTTGCAGAGACAGAAAAATCCGTTCTAAAATTCATATGTCATCTCGACCGTGAATAGCCAAAACCATCTTGAAGAAAGGAGAACAAAGCCAGAAGACTCACACTTCCTGATTTCAAAACTTACTACAAAACTACAGTAATCAAAACAATGTGGTACTAGTACAAAGACCAATGGAAAAGAAGAGGGAGCCCAGAAATAAACTCTCACATATACCATCAAGTGATTTGTGACAGGTGTGTCAAGACCATTCAAGAAGAAAAGGGCTGTGTCTTCAACAGATGGTGCTGGGAATCTGGATATCCACATGCAAAAGAATGAAGTGGGGCCCTATCTTACACCATATACAAAAATTAACTCTAAATGGATCAAGGACCTAATTTAAGATCTAAAACTAAAAAACTCTTAGAGGAAAACATATTGCAAAACCTTTACAACTTTGGATTTGGCAATGATTTCTTGGATAAGACACCAAAGGCAGAGGCAATTAACGACAAATTAGACAAACTGGACTTTATGAAAAATTTAAAAATCTGTGCGTCAGACACTATCAACAGAGTACAGAGGCAACCCCAGAATGGGAGAAAATATTCACAAATCATACATCTGACAACAGATTAATATCCTGAATATATAGAGAACTCCTAACACTCAATAACAAAAAACAAACGAGCTGATTCAAAAATGGGCAAAAGACCTGAATAGACATTTCACCAAAGAACATACATACAAATGGCCAATAAGCACATGAAAAGATGCTCAACTCACTAAACATCATGGAAATGCAAATCAAAGCTATAATGAGATACAATCTCACACCCATTAGGATGGCTACTATCAAAAAAAAAAAAACCCACAGAAAATAACAAGTCTTGGTGAGGATATGTAGAAACAGGAACCCTTGTGCACTGTTGGTAAGAATGTAAAATGGTACAGCCGCTGTGGGAAACGGTAGGGCAGTTCCTCAAAAAATTAAAAATAGAATTACCATGTGATCCAGCAATTCCACTTCTGGGTATATACCCAAAAGAACTGAAAGCAAGGTCTCGAAGGGATATTTGTGCACCCAAGTTCACAGCAGCATTATTCACAATAGCTAAAACATGGAAGCAACCCAAGTGTCCATCCACATACAAAAGGATAAGCAAAATGTGGTCTAGACATACAGTAGAATATTATTCAGCCTTAAAAAGGAAGGAAATCCTGTACTATGCTACAGCACAGATGAACCTTGAGGGCATTTTGACCGGTGAGATAAGCCAGACACAGAAAGACAAATATTGTATGATTCCACTTATCTGAGGTCCCTGGAGGGGTCAAATTCATAGAGGCAGAAAGTAGAAGGTGGTTGTCAGGGGCTGGGGGAGGGGGTGGGGACTTGGTGTTTAATGGGTAAAGAGTCTCCATTTTACAAGATGAAAAGAGCGGTGGGGATGGACGGTGGTGATGGCTGTATACACAACCACTGAATTGCACACTTAAACATGGTCAAGATGGTAATTTTTATGCTATGTGTATTTTACCACAATTAAAAAAAATTTTTTTCTCACTTTATTTTTATTTATTTATTTATTTTTGGCTGTGTTGGGTCTTCGTTGCTGCGCGCAGGCTTTCTCTAGTTGTGGCGAGCGGGGGCTAGTCTTCGTTGCAGTGCGCAGGCTTCTCCTTGCGGTGGCTTCTCTTGTTGTGGAGCACAGGCTCTAGGCACGTGGGCTTCAGGAGTTGTGGTGCATGGGCTTCAGTAGTTGTGGCTCGCAGGCTTCAGTAGTTGTGGCTCGCAGGCTCTAGAGCGCAGGCTCAGTAGTTGTGGTGCACGGGCTTAGTTGCCCTGCGGCATGTGGGATCTTCCCGGACCAGGGATCTTCCCGGACCAGGGATCGAACCCGTGTCCCCTGCATTGGCAGGCGGATTCTTAACCACTGCGCCACCAGGGAAGTCCCAAATTTTTTTAATTGGAAAAAAATACATTAGCAAGTAGGACAAACAAGAAATGAACAATCATGCACAGAGCTCCACGCTCTGGGTGCCAAGCTTACGCAGCAGTACTCTGGAAAGGAAAAGTTCCACTGGGAACTTTGACAGATTCTCAAATGACAGACTCTCGCTAAGAAGGGCCCAAACCCCATCCAACACTCAAACCTCAGGGTACGTTTCTCCTTCTACCAGTTCAATGTAATGCAGCATAAACTTTGCGGCCCATTTCCACCAGGAAAGGCAGCTGGCCAGGTGAGATCAGGGAGCTGAAGAGCTATGAGGGCAGTGGCTCGGGGCGGGAGGCGGGTTTGGAACCTGAGGAACAGGGCATGGAAGGACTGGCCAGGAGACCCGCAGAGAAGACTCCACAAAGCCTGGCCCCACCCCCTTCCCCCACAGAGGTCACACTCAGAGGGCGGTCACAGAGCAGGTGCCCCCAAAGAACTGCAGATGAGACATGGCCAGGGCCTCAGCCAAGGGGCAAGCTTCACTAACCGGACACTTGCTCAACCCACCGGATGCAGAAAACTGGGTTTCCATCAAGAACGAGTCAGAAACAGAAGCAAGCGAGCAGCAGCCTTCAAGAGCACGGTCCATCCGTAAGACTCTCACTGCCCCACAGCTCTTAAGGTCAAGGCCAAACCCGTCCCAGAAGCAGACAGGCCCGTGCACAGTGCAGACAGCAGTGGCGTGCCACAGGCCAGTGACAGAACAAACCAAAGGCGCTGGCGCCTCCCCAAGGGCCTGTCCTTCCCAGGGAGCGGCCCGGCAGGGACCACCCTGGCCACGCCGCCTGAGGCTGGCCTGTCACACCCCAGAAAGATGCTATGGTGACGCTTAAATGTTACCAGAGCGCACATGCTGGGGTGCCCACCAAGAATGTGGAACCAGTGTCGCTTCTGAGTGTGAAAACCCCAAGAGTTTAACACGCAATGGACACAATTATTATCAGGAGGAATTAAGAACTGAAGGATGGGGGCCTCCCTGGTGGCGCAGTGGTTGGGAGTCCGCCTGCCGATGCAGGGGATACGGGTTCGTGCCCCGGTCTGGGAGGATCCCATATGCCGCGGAGTGGCTGGGCCCGTGAGCCATGGCCGCTGGGCCTGCGCGTCCGGAGCCTGTGCTCCGCAACGGGAGAGGCCACAACAGTGAGAGGCCCGCATACCGCAAAAAGAAAAAAAAAAAAAAAAAAAAGAACTGAAGGATGGGGATGGGAAAATTAAATTGGGAAAAGGAAACCGAGGCTGCTAGGTGATGGGAACACACCCTGAGGACAGCGCCGGCCTGGGGAGGCTCTCCCAACCCAGCCGCTCCCGAGAAAGGCACGAGGCCCGGGACCACCACCAGCCCTGGGGCCTCCAGTAGGCCTCACCCTCTCCACAGGGCAGTGCCACTGAGGCAGACGGTGCTTCCTGGCCACACCACCTCCATGGTCACTGACTGTTTCAGTGTTTCAGTTTTGAGATGTCCACTTTGCAAAGGAAGCCCACCTGGATGCCTAACGACCCCTGTCCTAGTCACGCCCACCATGCCACGGTGCCCACTTTCTTTCTTTTGTAAAAGAACAAAACTTACTGGAAACAAACACTCAACCTGTACAGATTCCAGAGCCGCATTGCAGAACCTCCGGCCATGCTGGAAATGCTCGGATGTGCTCTGCCCAGGGCAATGGCCACTGGCCGCGGGTGACCTTGAGCACTTGAACCATGCGGAGAGGAAGCCAAGGCTTCTTTCTCTGTGATGCGACCCAGTTGAATTTCTTCCACTTCAACGGCCCACGTGGCAGGTGGCGTCCATCCTGGACAGAGCGCTCTAGGGCCTCACTGGGCTGGGACACCACGGGGCCCCTAGGAAGCTCCAGTGGCCCCACCGAGCAGAGGGAGGAACGTGGGAAGGAGGCGGCAGGCGGAGCCCGCAGTGCTTGGCCTCCGCGCACAAGTCCAGGCGGCGGCAGGGCTGGCCCGGTCTCCGCAGCCTTCCACAGCCAGCCACGGATGGAGCGCGGAGAAGGGAATCAGGCCAAGCCTGCCCTTTATTCTTATTCCCAAAGCCATCCTGGCTTTCTCACCTTGTACTCACTGAATGTGCATTTTGCTAGCTGCTGAAGAAAGATCAGGCCTTCATATCCCTGTGGCTGTAAACGCTTAGTGGTGGAATCAAATAAATGCCCCGACTCTATTCCCAGCAAAGCCTCTTGAAAGGGTGGCCATCATCTGCAGAGCGCCCGTGCACACGCGTCTCGGTGACCACGGGGAGGAATCGAGTGGCCTTTTGGACACTGGTTCCTTATACTCGAGCAGAATCCGGTTCAGCCCAGTTGTGCATGAGGCTCCATCAGAGCGCCATTTTGAGGGCAAAACAAGTAAACGCGTGTTTTCTGTCTGTGCAGCTTTAACAGCACCAGCCTTCTGCAGGGCTGCATGATCTTCATCACAAAATCAGCTGCCTGATGCTTCAGGGAACTTAAAGCTTCTTCCCTGAGGGTGGCTGTCAGCGTGGGGGGCCGGGGCAGCCTAGCCCCAGAAGGCCTCCCGTCTCATCCACGCCAGCGAGCAGGTTACAGTCAGCACACGGACTGGCCGACGTGCTCAGGGGTTCAGGCAAGAGACTGAAAGCTTCCAGACTTGAGGAAGGTAAAGGAACCTCTTGCTGTGTAAGCAACTGCACTCATCACCCACTGTTTACCATCCTCCACCCCGACGGGGAGGCCTTGAAGGGCGGGCACAGGGCAACCAGCCCGGCCCCAGGAGCGGCCACGGGAGCCACACTTCCTGCTGGAACTCGGCAGGAGCCTAGAGCCCCATCCACATCCTCGCCCACGACAGGTTCCCTCCAGTCCCGTGCCATGCCCCCACCCCGAACCAACTGCTTCCTAGGCAACAGTGAGCACCGAAGACGTACCACGCACGTCGAGGAACATGCTTTTACGACCCAGCACAGAGCACTGCAAACAAGTACTGCATGAGATGAATGGATGTTCTTTGGTACAGACGCGTTTGTCGGAATCAACCTCATCATTCTGGAACCCAGAGTAAAGCAGAGTGGTTGGAATGCAGCCTGGGGAGTGGGTGAGAGAGCTCTGAACAGGGAGCCCGTCCATAGCCTCTGGGGCCGTGTTCACAGAAAACCACAAGAGTGGCAGCCACACCAGAGGCAGTGCGCTGAGAGCCACGGAGAACGCAGACCATTGAAGTGTCCCTCCCCACGGCCTGTCCATCTCTGGTGAGGACCAAGGGCCCGGACGCAGTGGGGCAGGATGCTTCAGATGCCAGCTCCATCATAGGGCAGGGTCCGGTTTGACATCCTCGCCCGTTCGCCCACTTCCCCCTCCTGTTCCAGGTCCTTTCCGTCGGCTCTCTCCCAAGTAGGACCTGCTCGGCCCCCGACGGGTTTCACCCTGCTGAGAAATGTATCATCCGGGGTGTTGCGCCTGCCCCAGTCACCCCTAACCATGCTGCCTGAGCACTAACGGGGTGGGTGTCTAAACCAAGGTCAGGGAAGTCCACAAATTTCTAACCGCCCCCCCCTAAAAAAAAGAGAAACAAATAAAAAGAGAAAAATTGCAAAATTCTGTTTGTGTTCATTTTTCCCCAGGAACACGACTCAGACTCTTCATTCAGTTCTCAAAGGAGGGGGTCCCTGATGCGAAACAGGTTAGCACCCCATGGTGGGTTCCAAGCTCTGGCAAGCACACCAGCCACACTGGAATCATGGGAGTGTGCCACACACACACACACACACACATGGCCCTGGGCCTCCCGCCTAGAAGCCTGGATCCAGGAGATCCGGGGCTGGGCCTTGAGCCTCCACTTTTTACAGACTTCCGCAGGTTTTTCTGGTGAGAAACCTCAGCGCTGAACCCACGGTGCCCTACCTCTGAGACGGACCCCAGGGCAGCGCTCTGGAGCTGCCCCCGCCCCAGGACCCCACTACCGGCTCCCTCGTGTGTTAGAACACGCCCCACGGTTAACCTTTAGAACACAGGCACTGGCGCCTCACTGGTACCAAGTCAGGGACAGGATGGCTCTGGTTCTCCCCCTTCGTGTGTCCAACAGGGCGCCCCGCGCCCCGGTTTACATCTGTCACCGCTGGAATTCCTCGTGGCGCTCCTTTTCACCCTCAGAGTTTCACAGTTTGGCCATCAAATCACATGCTTACCTGGTTTAAAGCGACAGCGGAAGTCACTTTCCAGCCAAGCACGGTGGTACAGGCGCCAGGTCACAGTTGATCTTTTCTCACAATCAGCCTTTCGTTTGTTCAGTAAAACACACAGCCTCCCCTGCCCCCATGGCGACCATCGTCTTTTCTAGAACCTGGATTCAGGACGACTTCCCTACGAGACCATTCCTCACACCAGGCTCTCCCCCAAGAACCCGCGTCCTGCCTGGAACAGGTGCTTCCCTGGGCACTTGTTAAGGCCGGTGGTCCCGCCCCTCTGGTAAAGGTATGAGCTCAGAGGTCAGACAGGTCTGCCCAACTCAAAGCCACACAGACCATCCCCTCTGCTGATGTGACCCCGGCGCCCAGGGGTGCGGAGGCTTCCTGAACAGGCAGGGAGGCTGTGTGTGTGTGTGTGTGTGTGTGTGCCCAGGAGAGAGTGCCAGGCCCTGTACACCCTCAGCAGGGCGTGCCTTGCCACCAGGCTCCCAGGCTACAGGGCCAGGGCTGTGCCAGCCAGCACTGACGTGGGAGTTTGTGTCTCAAAAGAGATCCTGCAAGAATTCCACTGATGAAATGAAAAAGCAAAGAAAGAGACACACAAACATCAGGCAGAAGTCTCCAGACCTCCATGTTTCTCAAACACAGTCCCTTCTGTAGGCTGACCTCCACTGTTTAGCTCATTGCAGAGATTACAGTATCTGCACCACCGGGAGATCCAGCTGAAGGATGGTGATGCTTTGAAATTCTGCCCAATGACCCTGAGTTCTTTTCTGAATTTGGAAGGAAAAGGAAATAAGCGCCACAAAGTTCATGGACACGTCGAAGTGACCATTTCATTACGTGTTTGTTAAGGGGAGCTGCAGGGCTGGGCCGATACCCCACACACGCTTCCAGCCAGGGTGTGATACGGCTGCCAACGCCAACGCCTGGGATTTATCAGCAAAAGCACTTTGACTGCAGCAGAGACACAAATTAATCACTGTACATGGAAACTGCATTTAAAGTGCCAAACTAGAACCTAAAATATTTTAAATGCTTAGGATTTAAGTATTTGTAAATAATCAATAGTGTTCAGACACTAACTTCCTTCCAGTCTCAATAAGCTATCACTCAACCTTAAAGTGCACCAAGTTTCAGAAATTAAACCTCGCCCCGCTGTCTGCGTTCCGTCCTGAGTCCTCAGGAGAGGTACTGCATGGGTCCAGGGGTCTTTTTATAAGACAACCCCACCTGAATAGTCATAACTTAGAAGTGTTACTGTAGCTCATTGCAGTAGAACTGCAAACCTACCTACCAAAGATTTCCTTAGCTTCACTTCTGCACTGCCTTTGTTTGTGTCAGTGTCGGCTGGGGTCAATTTCAGTGCTCTCAGGTCTGGGACAGAAGGTCTGCTCAGCACCTGTTACAATACCAGAGCCTCTCAGGTTACATTTTCACATATATTCCTGGCAGTAACCCACCTTACAGGCCAACACCCTTGAGGCAAGAGCAGGTAAGTAACTTTCCTCCCATCAAAGTTAGAGAGCGATGGGGCCAAAACCTGAGAGCCCCAGGCCACCTCCGGAAAGATTCTTAAACTCTCAAGTGGAACACGTTAGCCACCTGAGGACCGTCATCACAGCTTTTTTTTTTTTTTTTTTCCTTTGGCGCATGGGCCCAGCCACTCCGCGGCATGTGGGATCTTCCTGGACCAGGGCACGAACCCGTGTCCCCTGCATCGGCAGGCAGACTCTCAACCACTGCGCCACCAGGGAAGCCCCATCACAGCTTTTGTTCAAAGATGCAAGCCCTGCACACCTTATATCCTCCAGAGTCAAACTCCTAGGAAAAGATACGGCCTTGGCTTTTCACAGGAATACTAAGGAAATCATTTGAAGATAGTATAAGAATACATAGGGCTTCCCTGGTGGCTCAGTAGTTGAGAGTCCGCCTGCCGATGCAGGGGACACGGGTTCATGCCCCGGTCCGGGAAGATCCCATATGCCGTGGAGCGGCTGGGCCCGTGAGCCATGGCCGCTGAGCCTGCGCGTCCGGAGCCTGTGCTCCGCAACGGGAGAGGCCACAACAGTGAGAGGCGCGCGTACCACACACACACACACACACACAAAAAGAATACATAAACCGTTTCCAAAATTTCGCCACCAAAAAAAGAATTGTCACTTTCATAATTAGCTGAATATAACAAGATTTTAAAAGTCGACCTAGTTTTAAGTACGTATCCAAGACTCATTTGCTAGTATTTCCTGGAAGGCATGGAAAAGAGGCCCTAGGACGAAGGTCACTTCTTGACACTGAAATAACGCTGCTCGTCCACATGTTACACCAGAGCTGACCCCTCTGCACGCACATGGGAGGAGAAAGGAAAGCCCTAAGTACGTGGCTTACGGCGTTAAGTTCACCACATTAAGTTCGCTCTGAAATGAATTCAAAATCACAACCTCGTGCTTTATAGTGTGTCTATCCATCATCACCCCTCCTCCGCCAACTCGCCCTTTTCACACCGTGAACATCAACGACTTCCCTACTAACCAGGGAACGGGGCAGCAGGTGGGGTATTTCAGCAAAATCTTGGATAGCCAGATAGAGAATTACTACTTTACTTTAGAAGAAATAAAATGGTTTTATAAACATTCATGCTCACCCCAAATGAAAATCTATCAGTTATGTGTGCTGCAAGAAACAAAGTTCTGACACACAGTAACGCAGCACAACTAAATGTTCCACAGAAAAATGCTGAGGGGACCTTGTAAATGAAGACGTTGGTTTTAAAAGGCAGGAGAGAGAGGTATTTAAGGGTGTAGACTCTGGAGCCAGACTGCCTGGGTTCAAATCCCTGCTCCATAACTAACTACTGTGTGATTTAGAGTAAGTTACTTAACCTCTCTGTTCCTCAGCTTCCTCATGAATAGACAAAGGATAAGGGAACTAAGAACAAGTCTTGCAGTTTGTTGTGAAAACCACATGAATAAAGTGAATATGGTGCTTATAGCAGTCCTGGAACAACACCTGTCATGTATTACTGTCATCTTAGATAAGAGCTGTTATTAACAGGACAGGTGAGGCAAACGGGAAAGGTAAATTCTAAGGAGAGTCAGTCATCCGTGTACTAAATGACAGCACCCTGCCAGGCGTTGCGCCCGACAAGGAGGAACCGAAGCCGATAAGGTTCGCGTCCTCATCAAGGGGGACGGGAACGAACCATTTGGAGCACCTACCACATGCCAGGGACTGCTGGAGACAAGCATTTCATCTGCTGCTCGTATCGGCCCTGCCAGGTAAACGGCACACGTCGCAGAGGAAGGAACTGAGGCCAGGAGAGATGGGAAAACACTGCCAAGCGCACAAAGTCAGGAAGGGCCTTCGCTCTGCCACCAGGGCAAGGAGCCACGAGGACGGGGGTCCCACGACACCTCTGCTCTCCAGCTCCAGTGGATGGAGAGGTCCCGCAGCTTGCAGCCAGGCATGTAGCTGGCATCCCAGAAATGTCTGTTGAAACTGAACTGAGCGAGACCACGTCTCCAGATGTGCACGGGCAGCCCCAGAAAAGGGACTAGTGCAAAAGCTGCCGGCTGCCGGTCCAGAGCTTGTCCTAGGCTGACCCGTCAGTATAAAAAACCCAGGGACAAGAACACAGCTTCCTGGGAGGTGACCCTCACACTCAAGAGGGCCAGGGACATCGTAACACCACCTGGCTGCTTCTCCCAGAAAAACCCGGGAAGACTGATTGGTGATTACACAACAGCCTTGTTCTGGGCTTATAAAGTCTCAAGATTTATTCTGCTGATTACTGGAATGTAACTGGAAACAGAAGGAAGCTTTTAAAATCAGATTACAAATCTAATTGATCTAACATATGTGTTAGGTAAAGAGCTCTCCACAGCAGGTACAGTCTGCTAAGGTTGACAAAAACAAAACGAAGAGCAGGGAAAGGGGTGGACACGAGCACAACACCTTGCAGGGTCGAGACAAACCCACAGGTGGTCGCCCGGGCAGGGGGGCGGAGGGAGGGCTGCCCCGCGAGCGGGGACCCTGACTCTTCACCCGCCCTGGGCCCTTCCTGACTGGCTGACCGCGGGCGCCGGCTACCTTAGACACAAGGGAAAGTCGGGGGTCCCAGCGCCCCTGCCCAGCGCGCCCCCCGACTCATCCCTGCCGCTGACAGGGGCTGGCGGGCGCCCGGGCCAGCTCTCCAGCCGACTTCCGGGTGCGGTGTCCGGCAGTGCGGCCCCGGGGCCGCAGTTGCCCGGCGACGCGGGGTCTGGACGGCCGCCCGGTACCCAGGCCCGCCGCCCCCGCCGCCGGCAGCCAACTTTCCTCCCAAGTTTCCTCCGGGCCGGGACGCGGCCGGCGGGCGGCGGGGGGCCGGGAGGGCCGGGGCCGGGGTCGGGGCCTGGCCGGCGCGCGGGGGGCACGGGGCTCCGGCTCCACTCGTCCCGGCCCGGCCTCCCCGCCGCCCGCAGCCCAGGCCCGCCCGCCCGAGGCCGGGCGCCGTTCCCAGGCGACGCGGGGTCGGGGGTCCCGGCCGGGTCACTCACCTGGACCGCGATTCCTCCAGCGCCGGCCGAGCTCCGCTGCCCGCCCCGCCCCCGCCCCGCAGGCCCGCGACCCACTGACACCAAGGCGGAAGTGCGGCCGGCTGCCCAGTCGACTGACAGCCGGCGCCCGCCACTCGCTGCGCCCGGCGCCGTCGCGTCGGCCGCCGCTCGCCCAATCAGAGCCCGGCCCGAGGGCCGGGCCGGGAGGCGGGACTATGCTAATAGCACCTCCTGAGCGGCCCCGCCCCCCGCCCCATGGGAGTCCGACCCACGCGGAGGAGTGACGACTCGGGTAACCAATCAAGGAAGGGAGAGGCGGGGATATGCAGATATTGACCCGAAAGGGGCGGGCGGGTGGGAGGAAGGGGCGTGGCTGGATGAGCTGAGTTTACAAACAGCGAGTCGGGTGGCTAGGGCGCGGGTCCACGGCGCGCTGAGGCCTCTGCGCCTGCCGCTCCCAACCCCCGGGGACGGGCGGAGGCGCGAGTCACCCTCCTAAAGCTGCCTTCCTCAGCTCAAGCATCTTTCAGGGCTTCCCACCGTCCACCCTCCGTGCCATGCCTTTCACCACTCACCAAAACCCGACGCCAGTGTACCCTCCGGCTGCATCCCTGACCGTTCACTCCCTTGTTTAAAAACTCTGGGGGCTCTTACTGACCCGTAGTGACGCCATGGTTAAGCCCAGAAGCTCTGGAGTCAGACCCGAGTTTGCATCCTTACCAGCTGTGTGGCCGTGGGCAAGTAAACTAACCTCTTTGAGCCTATGAGTACCAAGGTTTTCCTTTGCAAACCAGGTTTCTCCCACCCAATCCCATCTAAATCTTGGGTCTGGTTTGGGGTGGGTGGAGTAACATGAATCAGGCTGGCTGCTGAGAGTCACAGCGAGTGGTTCAGGGGTGAACAGGTGACCCTGTCCTGGCCAGTGAAGGTCAGTCCTGGGACTTTTGCTGGGGGTCAGAGAGCTCAGGCCAGAGGGAAAGCTGAGGTCAAAAGTCTCTCCCATCTGCCCACAGACCTCCACAGAGCTGGGCTAGGTGACAGAAAGATGTATCGATAAGTCTGGGGCTACTGATGGGCATCTTGTCTCCACGAGGGGAGGGGGCACCTGGGAATGAAACCAACCCAGAGGAAAGCAAGAGCAAATACCCCTGGGTCACCTGGAACCAGCTGCAGCCTCAGCAAGCTGTACCCTAGACTTTTCAGTAATGTGAGTGACCACGTTTTCCTTTCTGCTTAAGCCAGTTGGAGGTGGTACCAAAGAATCGCTGGGACCCTGGAGCCACAGAGTGCTGATAGACCACCCCTGATCGTGTAGCGCTTTCTGAGGCTCCTGCCCCTCACCGCGTCTGCCACAAAGCTGGCCCCAGTTGGGCCTCTGCGCTCCCTCCTCAGAACATTTCCTCATTACCAGCGGGGGCGCGCGGGACTGGACTGCGGCTGCCTCTGCAGCCCCCGTGCGGATGAAGCTGCCTCCTGTAAACAGCGGGGCAGAAGCACGTGCGGCAGGGCTGCGGCCCAGGCTGCGTTTCTGGGCCCAGAAAGCCAGTCATCCCCATGCCAGGGTCTGCCCCCAGCTCACTGGTGGGCCCACTGTCAGCGGGAGCCCGGAGACGTGCAGGGACTGAGAAGGAGCTCTCCCAGCCACTGTTGGAGAGAAAAGCCGGGAGGGAGGCGGGGCCAGGCCTCGGAAACAAAGGCATTGCCATGGTTACCTCTGAAGAAACTGACACCGGCTAGAGAGGGAAGGGTGCAGCGTGCAGTCTCCCAAGCCAGAACAAGGACAAGGCCGGTTGCCACGGAGATGCTCCACAGCTTCCCTCGTGCGCCTGGCCTGAGTCCAGCGCAGGTCCCTCACTCTGACATGCCTCTTAAGACTCTGAGCCCCATGCACCAGCCCAGCTCTCGGCCATGAACTCCAGGGGTGAATGCAGCATCAGAGAGCTCAGGCCAGAGGAGAGGTGGGGATGAATGAGCCTCCCACCTGCCCACGGATCACTGAGGGCTGAGCACGGCCATCTCTGCCCTGGCCTGAGGGGTAGGAGTGGGCTCTGATCCCAGATGGGTCCTGTGGCTGGGATGTCGGCTTATCCCCGTTAACCAGATGCAATAAACTGGGCTCCAAGGGTCAGCTGTTGCTTCCTCTTTCCTGGTCCCTGTGAATTGGGCCGGAATCGTCCTTCAGTTAGAGGCTGGAAGGAGGGTGCCTTGGGACCAATCAGGAGCATTTTTCATGACCTTCACTAGGTCAGGAGGCCAGGTCCAGCAAAATTCTCCAGGAATGGGATGAAAGATGGGAGCAGAAAAGCAGACACAGAGGGTTTGGGACCAGGCAATAATGATGACAATGGTGATGACAGCTGACATTAGCCAGTGCCCCATGATTTACATGCCTCATCCAGTTTCATGTTTACAACCGCCAATCAAATAAACACTCTGTATCATCATTCCCACTGTACAGATGAGCAAACTGAGCCTCAGCAGGGGAAGTGACTCACCCAGGACCTGCAATGAGGAAGTGGCCCAGACCCAGTGCGTTCCTGCCACCCAGCAGCCTGGCACAGCCCAGGAGCTTGTCAGAAAGGCAGAGCCCTGCCCACACCTCCCGGACCAGTATCTGCATCTGAAATAGGTGCCCAGGTGTTCCTGGGACCAGTGGAGGGGGATGCGCAGCTCATGGCCATGATATCAGCTGATCCCTGCCCCATGGTCGGGAGGGGGCGGGTCATCGTAGTGTCCCCCTCCATCCTGAGCACTCGGGCCTGGCTTGGCCCCAGAGTCTGCTCAGGACTCCAGGGGTCCATCCGTGTGTGCACGCTCAGAGTTTGAGAAGTGCTGGGCTAGAAGATAACTTTTGGGGTGACTGGTCTCACCAGAGCTGCTCCCAGATCAGGCCAACCTGGCAGTCATGTCTGCCTGTGACCTTCCCTCCACCCCAGGCGAGGATGACTGGAGCCTCCCTGTCCCAACTCCTTCTGAATCAGAATCAGGTGATATCATGACCCACAAGCCCCCTGGGCAGCGGCTGAGCCTGTGGCGCGAAGCCGGGAGTCCTGGGCTCTGGAGGCCCCAGCCGCGTGGGAGCACGTACCCTCACTTTGCCCTCAGGAGGCACATTCACGTGCACCGCCCTCCTTCCTTCCATCACATCAGAAGGCACAGCAGAGACTACTGCTCCCCCTTCAGTGGTGAAACTGAGGCTCAGAGAACAGAGGACCTGGCCCAGGGTCACACTGCAGCGCGGGCCAGCGGCACGGTGCCAGCCCTGCCCTCGGCCTACTGCTCTTTCCCTGGCTTCACTCCTCCTTCCCCAGCAGGTTTCTGAGCCTGGATGGGTCTCTGTATCTCAGCGTGCGGCCAGAGTTGCAGCAGAGCTGGGCATCCAAGGATGCCGGGTACCTGGTGTTGCTGACCTGGCCTTTGCCCCTAGGGAGGCCCGGCCTGAGGCTCACTCCTCTCCCTGCCGCCTCCCGGGTCCATGGAGAGGACATTTCCCTGCTCCCTTCTGTGGAATGCTGGGGAATCTTCTATCTGGATGCAATCTGGGTGGGCAGAGGGTGGCTGGCCACTGAGGCGGGGCCCCGGCCCTCACGTGGCCCAAGCTGAGCCTTCCCCACACAGCTTTCAAGTCTCCTCTGCAATGTGACAGCGCTCGGCTTCCCTGCCGTCGGAGAAGAGTATTTTTAGTTTTGAACCCACCATGTGAGAGAGACAAGTTATCAATAGCAGCGGCAAAGGGCTTTTTCTTTTTTTTCCCCATGGCTTTGGGACCTGAGCAATCTGCACCCATTAAATTCTGCCAAAAGAGAAAAAAATGTATTCCTGTTATAAACTTTTTACCCCGTGCCTTCCACACTGCTGCAGCTTTGCAAACCAACTCTTCCCGGGTGGATCCCACCCAACTCAGCAGCACTCCGCCCCCAGCCCCCTAGCCTCTGCAGGAGACCACTGTGCCCCACGAAGGGACCACAGGAGCAAGCTGACCCACGGAAGCAGAGAGAAAGAGCAGGGCGGGGGCTGCAGCCCCAGAACAGGCAGGAATGAGGGGCTGGGGGGGGTGGTGACTTCCATGCTCAGAGTTGACTGACATGGGCCCCGCTTCTAGCTTCAGTAGCAGCCCTAGCATTTATTGAGCACTTACTGTGTGTCCAGCCCTGGGCTGAGTACCTTTAGGTGTATTGTCTCAGCTAAACGCCCGAATCACCCTCTGAAGAGTTTCCCAAATGAGGTGCCTTGGAATCCCAAGGCCTTTCTGGCTGCTATTAGGTGTTTCTAGAGGAAAGGGTTCCACGGTCAAGCAGGTTTGGGAATGCTGTTTAAACAAAGCCAACAAGTGTCCCCCTTCTCAGGGCACTTCCCACTCTGGTATGTGTGGGATCCTCCAAGACACAGAAGGGCCTGCTGCAGACCCAGGATTTATTGGAACTGGACAACTTTTTCTTTTCCCTATGGAATGTCTTGTATGACTCTGAGTTGGCCTCCTACCTTGCCGGGGGGACATTTGGGCCCACTTAGCTTCCTGCTTTTTAGGATTAGTTAGAGCTGCATACGTGAAAAAACCCAGCATAACAGAGGCGTCAGCAGAACAGAAATGTCCGTCTTTCTCACACGGCACAAGCCCAGGCCGTCCAGGGTTGGCAGAGTACCCAGCTCCTACCTTACTGTATCACTCTTCTAATACTAGCGTCCATCCTCAGTGTCACCTCACAACCCAAAATGGCTGCTGGTGCTCCAGCCATCACATGCACATTTGACCAGGAAGAAGGAGTAAGGGAAAGAACAAGAGCAGAGGTGTTGAGAGGTGCTGCCCCACCAGGTGAATCAGCTCCCTTTGAGAATCTGTCCCTGAAGATATACCAGGCACTTCTGCTCACATCTCACTAGCCAAAACTTTATCCCATGCCACTCTCAGTGGAACAGTAGCATTTTAGCTGGGTGCATTTCCAGCCTGAACAAAACAGAGGGCCCAGGGAAGAAGATTATGTGTGCCTAGGCCTGACTGTGACCCCCAGGCCTCCCCCAGCATCCTCTGGCAGGCCCAGGGATGAAGACACCTGGTGAGGCGTGGGCTCACAATAGCTGCCCAGAAAGAAGGGGCAGTGCCAGACGCAGAGCAGCAGCACTCTCAGCTCACAGCCTGTGTGCCTACTGTGTGCCCACTGTAGTACCAGGCAGGGAGCCTCAGTGTTGTCCCTGGACAGAAGGCTTGGTTTCTCTCTTCCTGGCTGTGCCCTGGCTGCTGAGCACCTGCCGCACTGCTGGCCCTGCGCTGGGGGCCAGGTGCTGTCATGAGCACGCATATGGGTTCAGGAGGCCACGGGGGACCCCCAGGCAGGCAGGTCCTTCTCTCCCCACCCTTCCCAGGGTCTCCCGTGCAGTGGGAGGGGTGTGGGCGCATCTGTGCACAAGGGACCAGTGGGGCAGGTGGGACGGGAGGAAGACAGCTCGGGCTGGGTTAAACTTAATTCGTCAGAGCTGCCGGCCTGGCCAGGGGAGCTGCCAGGCATGGGGGTGGGAAGGGGCAAAGCTGAAACAGGCCCAGGGATCAGGGGTGGGGGTGGCCCAAAGCAGTGTGATTCATTCCTCTTCCTGGGAGCGGTCTAGGCCAGCGGGGAGGGGCTGGTGGTAGCGGCCTCACCTCCATTCTGGGCAGAAGCAAGCTGGCTCCCGCGGGTGGTGGTGGGGGCTTGCATAAGAGAGAGCCTGGCCTTTGGGGTCTTTTGGAGGATAGGCATGCTCCTCCCATCCCATCCCCGGAGAGGAAGGCAGGGAAGGGGAGAGGAGGGGGCAGCTAGCAATCTGTGCCAGGCGGTCACAGCGGGGTTGGGGGGTCTGCCCTGGAGGGTCCCACTTGGGGGGTGAGAGGTGGCCACAGTGCAGGGACAGGAGTGCAGCCTGCAGCCGCGTGGGGCTCTGTGCTCAGTTTACTTACTGCTCGGCTGTGGCCATCTTGCAATTCTTCATTTCTGAGGAGGGGCCCACAGTTCTGTCTTGCGCGGGGACCCACAATTCTGTAGCCGTCTGAGGAGGGGTCAGCGCAGGAACCGGGGCCCCAGGGGTGCTGCCCGTCCGCTTCCGGGGCCACAGGCGACGCATACAGCCGTCCAGGTAGGGGGCAGACCGGGTCAATGGGCCAGGTTTGCTCTGGGCAAGAGGCAAAGGGGCTGATAAGAGGAGGCCTTGTGCTGGGCACTTGGCCAGCCCTGCCCCCACCAAGGGAAGGCAGTCTGCCCAGGAGTCCCACAGCCCGGGGCTCGGGCCCTCAGGGCTGGTCCTCTCTGAGGCACCCCTGGAGACAGAGCTGGCCTGGCACCTCCACCCACTCGCCGGCCTCGGGAACGACACGCCTTCTGGGCTCCTAGCCCATCAGCACGTAGTAGGTGCTCGGTGAACGCCCCTGGAGGCCAGCGGGAGGTGGGGGGGGGGGTGGGCTGGGGTGGGGGAGGAAGCTGCAGCCCCACTCAAGTCCAGGCTCTGCCACTTGCTAACAGAGCATCTCTCTGAGCCTCAGGTTCCCCAGTGGTGGGGCCCTTGGAGGGCACGGGCGTGGCCCCCCGTGACGAGCATCCAGTTGCTCTGCACAGCATCCACCCCTGTCTTCTAGGAACAGCCCCAAATCTTCCTGTGGGGACCCCCGCTCACAGGCTGACCCCACCTCTGGCACACACGTGACTGGAACCTGGGACATCACTACCTCAACTTTGAGATAAGCATTCAGGCCATGGGCTTGGGCAAGGGCCCCTGCATCTGCTGTCAGGGCTGTGAGCTGTGGGCTGTCAGCCTGGAGGGGCCACACCAAGGGGAGTGGCTGCCTGAGAGGAGAGCAGGGCTGGGAGACACAGGCTCTGACAGGAGCAGTCGGGATCCTGGATCCAGCCATGCCTGAAGGAGGTCCACCGCCAGTGAACCGTCAGATGCATGCCCTGTGGAGCCAAGATTTCCGTGCCCACTCCTCCACGTGTGGGGAGGATGGCTACCTATCAGGACAGGCCTCTGGACCCCTCTTCTGTCCATCAGGGCTTCCTACTGAAGAACCTTCCAGCGAACTTTGTTACTTGTTACATGAGCGTTTCCAGCTCTGCATGAATCAGCTGAGCAAATTTAGAAAATGTGAGGGGATTATGCAGTGCCAGGAAAAGGTGTACCCAAACTGAGGTCTGGCAGGGACATGGGGAAGTGGGCAGGGGTCTCACTGGGGTAACCAGCACCCAGGGCCGTGGGAGAACCCAGGTGGCCCCGCTGTGCCCCTGCAGAAGGCAGGGCTCTGGTCAGGGACGGGGGGCAGGGACTTCATGGTTCTTAGTCACAGCCCAGCGCTGCCACTTTCTGCTTGCGGCCTTAGGCCAGTCTTCCAGCACAACCACCTGGCCAGCGTGTCCTAAGAAAAGCAAACGGCTTCCCAAGCAAAGCTCCCCCAGCCCCCAGGGCAAGGCCCAAGAGGTGCTGCTCCCGGGACCCCAGCCTGCTGCCCCGCAGCCGCGCCCCTGCCCCCGGGCCTGGGGGCTGCCCACTTGTTTCCGTGTTGTGATTTCCAGCTGTGTGTGCCTGTGCAGCCGAGTGACTTAGATTTGTGCCCAGACTGGGGGCAGGGGGGCTACTCTAGAGCAATCTCTTGACCCCGGCCCTGGCCCAGGACCTGGTCCTGCAGTCAGGGCCACCCGCGGAGGGAGGGGACATTTCTGTGACCTGACCTGTCCCTACAGGGTGGGAAGGAGGGCGAGGGCCACTTCCCAGCTTCCTTCAGGAGCCCTACCCCCAGCTCAAGTCAGAGCACACCCACAGACACACACGTATGCACATGTGCACTCGGCCACACCCACACCCACACAAAGACTCATAGACACACAGCCAGGCCCACATGCACACATACATAGACACACTAAAAAACACAAGAGACACACATGTACAGAGACACATACACATACGTGCACACACACACACAGGCATACACATATGTACTTAACGGCACACACAGACACACGTGCACACAGACACACCTTGGGAGTTGCCCCAGGCCCCCTGCTTCCTCCTCGAGGACTCGGGGGACGTCTTCATCAACTGGACCCTGTGCCCCAGCACGGAGACGGTCAGCTCTTTCGTTATTTTCCTGACAGACACAGGCCCCCCAAGGGGCCGCCTGAGTCCCGGGGGACTCGGGGAGTAAACAGAGGTGCAACGCTGGGACCTGGCCTCTCCTGCAGAAGGCAGCTCCCAGAGTGGGCCCCTCCTTCCGACCCCCCGAAGCAGGGGGTCAGGGCCCCATGCAGGGTGAGGGCCCTGCGAGTTTGCCCGGGGCTGGCACCGTGCATGCATGGCACACACACACCTGCACACGTGTGCACACACATGCACACGCGCTCTCTGGACCCCAGCACAGAATAGCACAGGCCAGGTCGGGAGACCTGGAGTAGCCCTGAGGGCTGGCAGGTGAGGGCGGTGTGGGGCAGGGGTGTGTTTGCTGGGAAGAGAGGGAGGTGGGCTGTGGTTCCAGGGCCGGCACTGGGCCTTGCGGACCCTGACGGGGTCTGGGGAGGGGGCTGTCGGCCTCTCAGCCTCACCCCCTGAGCAGAGCAGGGCAGCAGCCAGAAAGGGGGCTCGTGCACAGGAGTCAGAGCCCCAGGGTGGCCCCCAGCATGCCCAGCCCAGCGGCCCCCACGTCCCCTGTCCCAGACGGACGACCCTACCTGTACTGCGACCTCAGCTGCTCCATCCACGGGGAGGGCATCTCTGACCCATGTATGGAGCATGCTGCCCCCATGCCGGCCTGCCCAGCCTCAACCCCAGGCCTGGGGTCTGCAGAATGGACTGGGGTCACCAGGCCCCATCCGCCTCGTCAGCTCTGTCACCAGGGCCACTGACCCGTTCACCACGAGAGGGGCCCAGCAGGGGACAGGAGGCCTGGGGGAGGGGAGACAGGGCCGATGTACACGGGCTCTGATCTGCTGTGACAGTGGTGCTGCTGGGCACAGGGCGCAGAGCACGGACAGGCTCTGGGGGGCAGGGCCTCCAAGGGCTTAGGTGGCAGCCAGCCACGGCCAGCAGGACTCCAGACAAAGCCATGGCTCAGTCCCCACCCCTCACCCTGCAGCAAAGGCTGAGGGGCCGAGTCCACAGCAGGAAGCTCCGGGGTCAGGGGCAGCTGCAGTACAGACGAGGACCCTGGGGCCGGGCTGGGCAGAGCTGGGCACCATCCCTTCCCCCGCTTACACACGCGGGCCCACACTCCCCCCCTCACCCACTTCCACGAGCCCCAAGGCTGGGCCCTCATCAGAGCAGCCTGTCTCCACCCATGGCCAGGCTCGACCACCCCGAGGGGTTTGACGCTTACTATCCAGGGTCTGATCAGGGTCTATCTAGTCCACAGGCCCTGGAGAGTCCCGGCCGGGACTCATGGTCTGAGCTTGGCTCAGGTCCCCAGCCCTGCTGACACATGGCACTGCTGGGTCACAGCCCCGGGAAGCCCCACCAAACACTCTTGGGGATGCAAGGGAGGTTCCCAGGCTGGGGCCAGCCCCCCATAGCTGGATTTGAGGGCCCTTCTGAGGCCCCATGCCAGCTGACACCTAGCCCCACCCAGGGCTCTGGAGAAGGCGCCCTGGACGAAGGTCCACCTTCACCCTTCTTTCCTGCTTCTCCATGGCTTATGCTTTTTTTGGGTGGGGGTGGGGGCGCACCATGCAGCATGAGGGATCTTAGTTCCCTGACCAGGGATCGAATCCGCACCCCCTGTAGTGGAAGCGTGGAGTCCTAACCACTGGACCGCCAGGGAAGTCTGACTTATGCATTCTTAGCGCATGGAGAGAACCTGCAGAGATGCAAGCAGTTTCACTCATTCATTCAGCAAATATCGATACCTAACTGCCAACCCTGGGAAGTGGGCACATCCAGAACCACACCTGAGTCATGCAGAGGGACTTTCTGGGGGTGAGGGCGCCTCTTTCCTTAGAGAAGAGCATTTATTACCTCTGGTCCCCACCCCAGTTGCCCCTGTACCTCCCTGGCAGCTGTTTGCGTGCCCTTAGATCAGACCTCCTGCAGGGAGCCCTCCCGAGAGCCCCTTTTCTCCTGGTTAATATCTCCACTGGCGCCGTCCTTAGGAGGAAAGGGCAATAGGTGAGGAAATTCAGACCCAGGGTCAAGTCCCCCTCCCGTCAGCTCTCCAGACTGTGCTCTCTCCAGCCTCTGAGTCCCTGCACCTGAGTCTCTCTGCTCCCCCCGCGTGGACACCAAGGCCCCAGAGCTCTTTTTTCTGAGGGCCACTGACGCAGGCCGTGGGATGGGGGTGACCTTGCCTCTAAGCCGGCAGCACTGGCCCCAGGAGAGGGGGGCGCAGGCCAGGAGGGAGGGCTGCCGGCTTCCTTCCTGCGGGTTGCCACTGGGGAGGACTCCAGAGCCTTCTGGCCCAGCCTCTGTGGTCGGACGCGTCTGGTGTGTGGAGGGCTGCCCCTCGTCCCTCACTCTCTCTCCCTCATTCTCACGCTGGGCCCTGTGCTCACAGCAGCCAGGCAGCAGAAGACACAGATGCCCAGGAAGAAGGCCGTCTCCGCAGTCCCCAGTCCCACTGCCCCGCCTGCCCCCAACCCATGAGCTTCATCTTGGGGGCCTCCAACCAAGCTCTCAGTGCCCAGGCCCGCTGTCCCCCCAGGACCAGGCAGGGGCTCCCTGGACACTGCCAACAAAGAAAGGCACTGCCAGGGGAAGCGGCACAGGCACACTGGGCCCACAGGGGACGACTGCCCAGGGTGGGGTTCAAGTGACATTGACCACATTGCTGTAAGCTCAAGCAAAGCTGCCCCAGCTGGCCACCATGACTGTCCAAGCCAGGCCAATGGGGCTAATTTTGGGTGCTGTTGGTCGCCCTGTCTTCCTCCTGGGGAGTGGACAGGAGCATAGGAGAGCAGCCTGGAGCTTCAGGAAAGAGATCTGAGGGGGACACTCCCTTCTGGGAATGAGGTGGACACAGGGAAAAGACAGGTGGAAAGAGAAGTTGTTCTTTGAGCTCCTGGATGCAGCTGTATCTGAAGCCCACCTCCTGGACTTTTCAGCCATGGGCAACAATAAACACTCCTTTTCCTTAGGCTTTTTTGAGTTGGTTTTCGTCATTTGAGGCCAAACCACAGCAACTGCATCCCTGGTTCTCCTGTCCTCTCTCTCCTTCCTGCCACCTGGGCCATGGGCCCAATTCAGCCTTGTCCCTAAAGGCAGGGAAATCAGACTCAGCTTTTATTCCAAAGCGGTGACCTTGGGAGACATGCTGATCACACCCGGGCCCTGAGCTCATCAGGATGCACCCAGAGCTGGCTCAGAATGTCACCAGGAAAAGAAAAAAAAGAAGACAAGGAACAAAAAAAGAAAAATCTGCATTCCCATATTCCAGTGATCTGTTGCAGAAAGAGAGAAGGCAAATAGAGGTTCCTCTAAAGAGGTGTCATGGCACCAGACCCAGAATGCTGACAAGCGCTCCAGCAAATGTGCCTTGGCCACAAGAGCAGGACAGTCGCCCGGCAGCGGGCCACCGCGGCTCCACTCCCCTCGTTATTTCTCGTTAGGGGGCCGCGTTCCGTGCAGCAGGGTAGGGCTCCGTGGGCGCCGGCGCAGGGCAGGTGCTCCGATGAAGGAGAGGTTTCCCAGCTCAGTGGGGCAGCTGGAGGTGGAGCCCGCTGCCCCATGACCGTGACCGTGACCACGGGCGACCAGGACAGCGTCCTGCTGCTCAGACGCCGGCACACACAGCTGCATCTCCCCAGCCCAGGGCTCCTCTGGCCCCAGACCCAGAAGAGGTGAGCGGGCTGCTCCTGGGCCAGGCCTTGGACTCCAGGGCCGGGGCTGGGCCTGGGGGCCTGATGACCTCTCCCCCAGGAGGTCCAATGGGCCCCATCATCTATCTCAACACGCTCAAATCTGAGCACCCCCTTGTCCCCCAACCTGCTCCTCCCACAGACCCCCAGCTCATTCGTGTCAACGCCACCCTAGAGGCATTTGAGCCAAAACCCTGGAGTCAGCCCTGGCCCCGTCTTTCTCTCACACAGCTCCTGTCGGCTTCGACCCAGAATCTGCCCGGGTCTCCCCTCCCCCACTGCCACCGTCGTCCTCGCCTGGAGCCTAGCAGCAGCCTCCCCACCGGCCTCTCGGCTCTGCCTTCACCCTGTTGGAGACTGTTCTGCCCCGAAGCAGGGAGGCCTGTCTCACCGTCTCTCAAAACCCTCCCGGGCCTCCCTCAGCGTCTGCACAGGGCGTGAGGCATCACATCTGCCCTCCCCACGCCCCGCCCCCGCGGCCGCCACAGACGCACGCGCCCCGCCCCCTCCACCTTGTCCTTTGCTCCCGCGGTCCCCTCTGCCTGGAACGCTGCTCCCTCCAGATCTCCAGCCCGCTGCCTCCTGGAGGTCTTGGCTCGACTCCCTGGCCATCCTTCCAGAACCGGAACGCAGCCTGTGTCAACTTGGGTCCTCCAGGAAGCAGACGCGGAGACAGGGTCCAAGGTTGAGAGGGTGCTGGGGACACCTGTGAAGGACAAAGGGAGCAGGTGAGGAGCGTCCAGACCGCAGTGCGGGTCTGACACGTGCGCAGGGAGAAGGTAGGTAGGAAGGGGGAGCCCCCCGGGAAAGTCTCAGCGCCCCACGGGGGCCCCAGAGCAGACACTGCACACAGAGGAGTCCCACACGACAGCTGCTGACCAGATGCCCGGGCAGAGGCTGCTCTCAGCTGGGGCGGTCACCGGCCCTCCTGCCAGCAAGTTCCCTGTGGAGGGGCCTCTGAGCAGCACACGTCTGTGCAGCAGGTTCTCTGCTCCATGCGGCAGGAGGAAGGTGGGCGAGGCCCCGCCGCTGCAGCGGGTCTCGGGGCCCCTCCACTCTCCAGCCTACAGCGCTCCTCGGCTGTCACCTCTGCAGATCTTGAATGAACGAATCAACTGATCAATCAGTGGATGAGCTATCTCCTGTGTGAGGGGTTTGCAGGGGGTCTGATTTCACTAATCCAGGGCTTACGTTTTTGGGGCATTGCTTCCTTCTGGGACTGGACATTTTGAACCCCAAATGTTGGCTGTTTTGACAAATGGAGAAACTCGGCCCCCAGGCCACGCTCTTTGGGGGCGTCCAGGTGAGCTGAGAATAGGGGCCCATGTCCCCCAACGCTCAGCCAGCCTTTCCTAGGGTCTTGGGGCGTTCCCTGCCATCCTGGGGCCTGAATACCCACTCCTTGAGACAGAGACCTCAGGGCAAGATGCCCTGTGGACAGTCACATGGGGACCTGCCTCATTCACCCCAAACTGCCTTAGCCAAGTTGGGCCCAGCCCAGAGGACTCTAGGCTCCTGTCCCGACAAGGTCAAGGCCCCAAGAGTTAGTACATTTGCAAGGTCAGGGGGCTTGATCTCAGGGCTGGGCCAGGAGTGTAACCATTAAGAGAGGGGCCTCTGGCCTTGTGTGACCTTGGGCAGGTAGCTTCCTGGGCTCTGTGAGGGCTGCTGGTCCTACCCACATTGTATGCTGAATTCGGGGTCGGGGTGGGGGGCTGATGAGGTCATGCGTGTAAGTGCCAACAGGGGGCGCTCACCACCCTTGGCCATGGCCATCCTCAAACCTCTGGGCCAGCTGTGGCCCTCCTCCTGATGCCCTACATTTCAAGAGGAAGGTCTCCACACTCAGAGAAATTTGGTAACTCCCCCAAGTCACCCAAGTGCCAGGGTCTGAACTGAGTCCATCCCCTGCATCCCTCGCTCTAGCTGCTGTGGGGTGAGAGACTGCCATGGAAAGCTCATGAACACTAAAGGCCACAAGGACAACCGGGCCCCAGCTTGACTGAGACTTTAAAGGGGCTGCCCTCTGCTCAGACTTCCCTCCACCCTGGACAGGAACTGAGAATGGGAGGGGGCTCCCAGCCAGCGAGGAGAGAGCCAGGGCCCCCCCTCACTCCCCATCCAGCCCCATCTCCGGAGGCCTGGGCTGGGGTGCGGGTGCCCCCTTGAAGCACTGACTGGCCAGAGCCGGCCTGGGGGTGCTTGTGGAGGAGCAGGCTCTGGAGGGGTCCAGGCGGCAGGGAGCTGCTGGCGAGCACAGAGGACGGCCAGTCCTTACCCAGCACCAGAGATGCAGGAAGGCTTGGATGGTGGGAGCGATGGGGTCCAGCGGCACTGTGCTGGACTCCAGCAGCTCTCCACCTTGGCTCATCTAACCACCAACTGGTGCCTGGTCCTGGCACAGCCCTGCCCACCATGCAAGTTGGGGAGCTGGGGGAGGCTGTACGAGGAGCAGGGCTTGCTGGCGGAAGGGGTACAGCCAGCTACTGAGAGAGGGCTTCTGGGAGGGGGAGCTGGAGCCCCGCACCTCTCCCCCAGCACAAGCCACGAGAAGCCATAGAACCGTGGATCTCCTGGGGCTGGGGTGAGGGGCTGGGGTCTCCTCCCTGCAATCAGCCCTGAGGAGGGGGTAGGGGACCCCAGCACCCCTCCCTCACTCCCCGAAGTTTCTAAAGCACCTCGGGGCTAGGGGGAGCGGTGGGTCCCAGCGTGATCACGAAGCTGCTGGAAGTGCGGGTGCCTGTGTGCCAGCGCCTGGGGTCCTCCTGCAGCCCCCACCCCCGCACGCAGACGCGCACTTTTCTCTCCTCTTTGAGGCTTCGGCAGATGTGCGCCGCTGCTTCCCTCTCCCTCGGGCGCTGTTCCCTCGCTGTCTGGGTCTGACGTGTGCGCGTCGAACTGCCGTTCGTGGGTCCCCAGCCTGACGCTGGGCGGCTGTTTCCCTGGTCTGTGGGAGTCTGTGTGGCTGCATGTGGGCGTGTCTGTCTGTCTCGCTGTGTGTCTCGCCGTTGACCCAGTCTATCCGAGCGCTTGTGCCTGGGCGGAGGGGGCGCTCCCTCCCGCCCGCCTCTCCTGCCCCCAAACCCTCCCGCAGGCGCTAACGCAGCGCGCCGCCCCGGCTGCGCCCCGAGCGCAGTGACCTCGTCGGTCCCTGAAGCACTGACCGCCCCACTGCGCTGTCCACCGGGGGGACCCGTGGCTGGGTTCCGAGCCGATGGTCGCTCTCCCTTCAAACTAGGGCCGCCTGAGCCCATGGTGGGCACGCTCCCCTCCCAGCTGGGCCCGCTGGTTTCCCATTTTCCCTTATGTAACTCCACATCTGTCTGCTCCTTGCAGGTCACCCTGGACGCTGCGTTGGGTCCTGCCCACGGGGAGACTCAGATTCAGGGTCGAGTCCCACGCATACGGGGGGCGGAGCGAACCCCTGGCTCGGGCACGGCTGTCGGAGACCCCTCCCATCCTTTCTCCTCGGGACGTTCCTTTCTTCCGAGAACTGCTTGCCCGAAGCGTGAAACGAGGAGGGGTTCCGTGGGGCAAGTTCCCCCGAGCGCGGGCGCAGGTGTTTCCCCTCACCCGCACTCCAGGTCCCCACAGGCGCCCCGGCTCCCGACGAGGGCTGGCCAGGGGTCCCCGGGGCCGAGGGCACGGGGCAGGCCGCGCGGTCCAGAGGCTGGCTCCTGTGTGCGAGCGCAGGCTGAACGCAGGCGAGCCCCCAGCTCCGGCGCCCGCTGTGCCGGGCTCCCCGCCAGCCGCCGTGCACACTCGGGCCGGGGCTCCGGCTGCCCGGCGGGCACGCGGCGCTGTCCGTGGTGCTGCCGGCGCCGGGCGGAGCGGGGGCGGGGCGAGGGCGGCAGCCAATGGCGGGGGCGCTGAGCGGGGCGCGTGGGGCCGCGGGCTGGGCCCGGGGCTCACTCTGCTGCTCTCGGCACTCGGGGCGCACGGACGCTCCGCCAGCGGCTCGGGCTCCAACTCCGCTCCGGGTCCGCTCGTGCTGCAGCGGTCGTGCCGCTGGCCCGATTCGGCTCAGATTCCGGGCCGGGCCCCCTCGGCGCCGCCCGCCCCGGCCGCGGTCTCGGCGCCCGCGGACCATGCGCCGGGTACCCCCCGGGGAGCCCGGCCGGGCCGAGAGCTTGCAGAGACCAGGCTCCCGGGCCGGGATCCCTCCCGGCTGCCCGGCCGGCGGTCCGCGCCCTGCCCTGCGCCCCGGCGCCGCGTGAGCCGGAGGGGCCATGGAGCGCTCCCCGCCCGACGGACCGCTGAACGCGTCGGGGGCGCTGGCAGGCGAGGCGGCGGCGGCGGCGGCGGCGGGCGGAGCGCGCGGCTTCTCCGCCGCCTGGACCGCGGTGCTGGCGGCGCTCATGGCGCTGCTCATCGTGGCCACGGTGCTGGGCAACGCGCTGGTCATGCTCGCCTTCGTGGCCGATTCGAGCCTCCGCACGCAGAACAACTTCTTTCTGCTCAACCTCGCCATCTCCGACTTCCTCGTGGGTAAAGCCCCCAGCCCCCGCCCGAGCCCAGGGGCGCCCTACCGGGTCGGGCCAGCGGGGATTGGAACGCGGACCTAGGGTGCCTTTGCCTCGGGGACACGCCCCGCTAAGGGGTCCGGCCTTGGGAGGGGCATCCGGGACTCGTGGGGAGGTGGGCGCAGGCGAAGTTCCTTGCCTCCCCGGCCGCGGGACTCGGGCTGGGGAAGGATGTCCCCGGGGAAGGGGTCCTAGCCGGTGGGCGCTCGCCCAGGCGCAAGGCGCTGCGGCCGCGGTGCAGCGCGGGCTCCTGCGCCGTATCTAAACAAAGGCTGCAGAGGACTCAGGACACGGGGAGGGCGCTGGGGGGGAGGTTTGGGGGAGGGGACATGGAGGGGGGATTTTTAGAGCCACGTTGGGGGAGTAGGCCATGGGGAAGGCGGGCGGGGTTGGGTGGAGAGGCTCTGAGGAGTGCGCTCTCACGTGTCCGTGCGCTGCTGCCGGCTGTGAGGCGGGGCGCAAGGAGGGGGCCGGAGGACCAGACACCTGTTGGGGCTGAGACAGGCGTCTGCCAGACGCTCAGAGCGGGGTTGGCCGTGGGAGCCGCCTGCGGCCGCGTGGCAGCAGTCAAGTGCCCTCTGAGTCCGGAGAAAGGCTTTCTCGGCTTCTGAGGCTGATGAGGAAGAGCCAGAATAGGAGCTTGGGATCCAGCGGGGCCAGAGAGGGAGGAAATTCTCCTTCCTTCCTCTGGGCACTGGGAGGGCTGGGCAGAAGCCCAGGAATGACCAGACCAAGGCTCTGGGGCTCGTCGCTCCCAGCGGTCCCCACACCTGGATCTTCCTCCTGCCCCCAAGTCCAGGGGACCCAGTGGGACTGGGGGCAGGCCGGGGTTGAAGGCCAGGTGCAGTGCCAAGAGTGTGCCTGCGAATGAGGCGGAGGGAGGATTGCTGGCCCCAGAAGGGCCACCCAGTGACCCCAGGTCCTGCCTGTCTCTCGGCTGAGGGGGGGTGTCTGACCCCTGCCCAGCCACGGCCCACCACGGCCCTCCTCTCCCACAGGGGCATTCTGCATCCCACTGTACGTGCCCTATGTGCTGACTGGCCGCTGGCCCTTTGGCCGGGGCCTCTGCAAGCTGTGGCTGGTGGTGGACTACCTGCTGTGCACCTCCTCTGTCTTCAATATCGTGCTCATCAGCTATGACCGCTTCCTGTCAGTCACCCGAGCCGTGAGTCTGGGACGTGGGTGCTCATGTTCACTCCTGGGGGGGGGGGTCAGGAGCGGCCAGGAGACGCACCGGCAGGGGTTACGGCCACTTCTGAGTGGGCAGTGCTGGATGGGCTTGATCCCCACTGGCCTCTCACCTGACACATCGGGCACTCTATGGCCAGCCGCCCACATGGTAGCCATTTGCTGCCAGTAGGACTGGTCCTGGTTCAGGCAGGAGACACAGTGTGGACCTGAAGGAAGGGGGTCACTTCAGCCTCCACCCTGGAGCAGGTCCAAAGTCCCTGGAACTAAGGGAGGCTCTGGGCCAGGGGCCCATGGTGGTACCTCCCCACAGGTGTGCGTGCCTCGGGAAGACAGGCTCCACGAGCTTCCCTGGGCGTGGTGGCCACCATGAGTTAGGGGCCCTGGGCTGCCTGGACTTCCCACGTCGGTGTCCTGTGGGCACTGGGCTGGCGGCACTGAAGCAGAGGTCACTCCAGTGCAATCTCATTTCCTCCCTGATGGCTCCATCAGACACCCCAGGGCCCTCCGCTGGGGACCACGTGTGTCCTAGTCCAGGGAGGCTGCGGGACAGAGTGCAGGGAGCATGGGTTTCGAGGCAGCTCCGCCCCCTGAGCCGACCCACCTGTGTCCTCCCTGCCCTGCCTGAGCCACCAAGAAAGTGGGGATCATGCTGGAGCAGCTGTGAAGATTAAATAAGATGGTATCGAAAGGTGCCGAGCAGAGAGCCCGGCACACGGCAGGTACTCAGTAGATCGGACAGTGACGTGGCCCCCCGGGGGAGCGCACAGCTGATGGGGCGACGGCAGACAGGCAGCCCGGCACAAAGTTAGGATTCTGGGGGAGGTTCCGAGGCCACAGGGGAGTGTGACAGGGCCTCAGCCTGCCCGGGATTCATGGGGCGAGGGGAGGAGAAGGGAAAAGCATCACTGCCGGGGAAGGCGTGCACAGAGGCCCAGAGGCTGCTGGGAGCTGCGAGCGGCAGCGGCCGACCTGGGCTCAGTCCCCTTGCCTCCTGACCCAGCGTGTCCCACCGCAGGTCTCCTACCGGGCCCAGCAGGGCGACACGCGGCGGGCCGTGAGGAAGATGGTGCTGGTGTGGGTGCTGGCCTTCCTGCTCTACGGACCCGCCATCCTCAGCTGGGAGTACCTGTCGGGGGGCAGCTCCATCCCCGAGGGCCACTGCTACGCTGAGTTCTTCTACAACTGGTACTTCCTCATCACGGCCTCCACCCTCGAGTTCTTCACGCCCTTCCTCAGCGTCACCTTCTTCAACCTCAGCATCTACCTGAACATCCAGAGACGCACCCGTGTCCGGCTGGACGGGGCACGCGAGGCGGCTGCCTCGGAGCTTCCCCCCGAGGAGGCCCGGCCCTCCCCGCCGCCGGCCGCGCCCAGCTGCTGGGATTGCTGGCAGAAGGGGTGTGGGGAGGCCGTGCCGCTGCCCAGGCGCGGGGTGGGGGGCGGCAAGGCAGCCCCAGGCACTGGGGCCGAGGCTGGGGCCGCGGCCCTCGGGGGCGGCAGCGGTGGAGGTGCCGCGGCCTCGCCCACCTCCAGCTCTGGCAGCTCCTCGAGGGGCGCCGAGCAGCCGCGCTCATTCAAGCGGGGCTCCAAGCCGTCCACATCCTCGGCGTCCCTGGAGAAGCGCATGAAGATGGTGTCCCAGAGCATCGCCCAGCGCTTCCGGCTCTCGCGGGACAAGAAGGTGGCCAAGTCGCTGGCCGTCATCGTGAGCATCTTTGGGCTCTGCTGGGCCCCATACACACTCCTCATGATCATCCGGGCCGCCTGCCATGGCCCCTGCGTCCCCGACTACTGGTACGAGACGTCCTTTTGGCTGCTGTGGGCCAACTCGGCCATCAACCCTGTCCTCTACCCGCTGTGCCACTACAGCTTCCGCCGGGCCTTTACCAAGCTGCTCTGCCCGCAGAAGCTCAAGATGCAGCCGCCCAGCTCCCTGGAGCACTGCTGGAAGTGAGCTGGCCTCCACAGGCACCTGGGATGGAGGGGCGAAGCCCTCCACTGCCACCCGCCTCGAGGTTGTGGGTTCCCGGGCAGCCGGGCCTCGCCACCCTCCACCTGGCTGCCCCGCAGGCGTGAGCCCTGCCTTGTCTTCGGCCCACCCTAGATGCCACGGCGGCCTCTCAGCCCGTCCGCTGGCAGTCGATGCAGCCTGGTGGGCGGCTGGACAGGCCCCTGCTGCCCGAACTGGAATGTGGCCACCCAAATCCTGCTCTAGCCCGGGAGGGACAACCCAGGGGTCCCAGCCAGCCTGCCACCCCCAAGGACAGTGGGATGGCCGGTCGTGTCCACGCTTCACACAATTACTGCTTGGTGTCTTCCCAAAGCAAGTGCCTGGCGTGCGCTCCAGGCCTCCAGAGCCAGTGCTTTGCCCCTGCACGTGCACACGCCTGCACACCCCTGCACACCTGCCCCGTCCCAGACAAGCCCTGGCCACTGGCTTTGCTGCTGTCTGTCCCCTGCTCTAGCCTGGAACCTGGCACCTTCATGCCTCTTCCCTCCAACTTTCTCTGCTCCCCAAGTGCCGGGGACTCCCCAGAAACCTCGCAGCAGGTCTCCGCTTCTCTATTCTGGGTGTTTCAGGAAGACGGAGAAGAAGAAAACACGTCCGTGAACTCGCTGTTCCCTTGGATGTTTAATGAAGAGAGACAAAACTACCGAGGAGCTCAGGGCCTCCCACGCCCTCCTTCCTCGCGCTGCCGCTTCCGGCTGAGCTGCGCCAGCGGCTCCTGCCCACCCCGCCTCCCAGCTCACGGTGTTGGGCCCCGACTGGCGGCTCTGCGAGCGGCCAGAGCCCCGGACGCCTGCTCGTCCAGCGGGTTGCCCTTTCTTCTCCATTTACTCAACCAGAGGTTTCTGGGATTGACGGGGACCCAGCAGTGCCCTGAGCGTCCTGGGGCTCCCAGGGGCAGTCGGAGGAGACCAGGGGCCGGGTGCCCAGCAGAGGGGTCGCTTCGCCATATCCCGTGCACCCGGTTGGCACTCTGCATGCTCCGTTCCCCGCGCACCTGCTGCACTGCCCCTGCAGACCCCAAAGTCCACAGTAAAGTGTATTTTTTTATTGGTGCTGAATCCTGAGGAGTTCGTGGGGGGTGGCTGAGCGCCCGTACTCCAGTCGGGGACCCAGGGGGGCACAAGAGCACCCAGGTGGGCATGAGGCACAGGCCTGCCCCTCCCCCTGGCCTCAGTGTCCTCTTCAAGTGGACGAGCCCGGCGGTCATTCCAGGCTTTAATCCTAACAAGCGACGTGCGCCCCAGCAGTGCCCCGCCCGCTCCCCACTCCAGTCTTGAAAACACGCGCCACAGCCCTCCACCTGCTGCAGCCTGCCTGCCCACAGGACACGAGTTCTCACTGCTCTCAGCCATGATCTTCCCCCTGGGGAGCTTCCAGGGGCGTGGGGACTGGAGCTGAGCTTGAGGGGCTGGGCCAAGGGAGGGGAGGGGGCTTCCTGGGCAAAGGCTTGGAGGCGGGACTGAGGGTGATGGATGGGGACGGCGAGAAGGATCTGACAGGATGATGCTGGGTGATCCTGGGCCCAGTGGGCTCCACAGAGGGGGCAGACACTGGCCCTCACCCCAGGTGCCAGAGTCCACTCGGAAAGGGGGCAAGACCAGCCCAACTTAGGGGCAATAGATACTTGGGTGGGTCGGATGTCACCCCCTCCAGGAAGCCTCCCTTTCTTTCCAGCCACGAGGGCCCTCCCTCCCCTGACCTCACGGACACAGCCTCTCGTTCCCTCCCCACCGTGCTGGCCCAGTGTCCACAGTCTTTCTTCCCAAGGCAGAGAGACATTTGGCTGCCTCACGTCCCTCCCTTACAGCTGGGTGCCATGGGTCCCATCTCCAGCAGTGAGGTGCCCGCCAGCTCTGAGTCTCACCACTACAGGGGGCGAAGCTGTTCACAGCAACATCTGAAACCCACAAACCTTCCTCTTCCAGACATTTCCTCACCCCACAGCTGCACCTGCACTTTGTTTTCCCAAGCACCCAGAAGTCTTCCTCCAGAACCCCAGCTGGGACTCCTTCCCCTCTGCACTTTCCCTCCACCGGAAGGGCCCCCTCGGTCAAGGCAGGATGGTCTTCTTGGGCCCCCTCTTTAGTGGCCCGAGGGAGGGGCAAGCCTTAGCTCCCCTCAGGGTGCTGGGAGCAGCCGGGAAAGGCGGTGACAGGGAGGTCGCCCACCGTTTGTGGGCCCAGAGCTTGGGGAAGCCCTTGCAGCTCTGGGGCCCGTGGTGAGACTGGCGGGCTAGCCATTGGCCTTCCCTCCAGCCCTGCAGACTTGCCTGGCCCCCAGAGAGTGGGCGTCCGTCCCGCAGCCCAGAGCTGTCTGGGGAAAGACAAAGAACCCACTCTCTGCAGCGGTGGGCACCTCCGTGCTGCTTGCACAGCCAGAGCCCTCGCTGCCCCTTGGCCCGGCCCTGCTAAGTGGCTACAAGTTGGAGGATAAAAGTGCAGACTTTCAAGAAATTTTGCCTTCAGTCTCTGCAAACTGCTGCTTCCCGAGCTACTGCGCAAGGATGGAGGAGGAGAGAAGAAAGACATGGAGTCTATTGGGCCCGTGTCCAGCAGCAAACAAACACGCCAGGGGGGTCTTTCTCCTTGGATCCGACCGCTGGGAGCAGAGACAAGCTGAGCCCCGAGGCAGGAGCAGCCACCTCTACAGGCACCACCCACGTTGGCAGCTGCTGTTTATTGAGCACCTACTGTGTGCCGGGCTCTGTGCTGGACAACGGGCTGGAGCATCAGCAGGGCCATTCCCGTGGGGGCTGAGGACTGTGGGGGGACCAGGAGGTGGGTGGCCTGGCTCATCAGCTGGGGGGACAGGGAGCCTGTCTGAGGAGGTGACGTTTCTCTCATTCATTCCACAAACTTCCACTGAGCCCAGTGGTGGGAGCCCCGAGAGGTGGCAGAGGCCGAGCCTGTGGCTGAAGGAAGGGCCCGCAGGTGACGGGGGCAGAGGGGCAGTGATGTTTCAGGGCCTGGAGGCCAAGGTAAGGAGAGCGGCCTTGCTTCTGAGGACAATGAGGCATCCAGAGAGTGAGCCTTAGGCCCTAGGATGGAGCACAGCCTGGGTGGCCCGGCTGTAAGTGTCGGCGCAGTCCTAACAGTGGGTGCAGAGACTGGCAGGGGCATGAGGCTGGGGGGCAGTGGCACTGAGGAACTGGGCAACGGCCCGACGCAGGGTTCTGCTCTGGGTGCCCGTGGATGACCTGGCTCCTCCCATCGGGGCCAGCTGTCAGCCCTCAGGGGCCAGCACATCGACAGGGCCCCTCGGTCTGGCACCGGCTACGTATGTCCGGCTGCCGCTCCCGCCCCGGTGCTGGCTCTGGGGCGCCCCCTGAGAACAGCTTCTGTGCACATGCTGGGTGAGGGTCCTTCCCAGCCTGGGGTGAAGACCCTACATTCTCAGGAGCCCAGCTGGCAGTCCCCATCCTTCTACAAAAGGACAAATTATTCAACGCTCTTTTTGGGGCATCAGGGCCATGAAAATGGAAGCCTGGGGTCAGCTGGCAGGGCTTCTGGAGGCCTGAGACGTGGGGAGCCACACGCTGTCTGGCCTCTTCCTCCCCACCCCCCATCCTGACACTTGGGGCTGGACTCGGGGCTGCAAAGAACACTTCCACCAACACTTACTGCAGCCCGGCAGCCTCGTGGCCACCCCACGAGGGGGGTTGCTCAACTCTCCATTCTGCAGACTCCCCAGAGCCAGGGCCCTGGAGGCTGGGCGACTCGCCCCATATCCCGCACTCAGCAGTTGGTGGGGGCCAGGACCCCATCCTCACTCTTCCCTGGGTTCTCCCCAGGCACCACCAGGGATGGTGGTGTGTGAGCGGGTCCCTGCCACGTTGCACCTTCCTGGGGGCCCAACTGCATCCCTGGGATGGCGAGCACACCGGGAAGACCTGCCTGATGGCGCATCTGGGGAGGGACGCTGGCTCCAGCAGGTCAGGGCTGGGGGTCCTGGAGCATGCAGGGCCTGAGGCTGGGGGTCCTGGTGCTGCCCAGGAAGGATGGCCATGGTGCCTGGCACAGGGAACGTGCTTAGACTACAATTATAATGAACAGACCTACTATGTTCCGGGCACCATTCTGAGCCCTCTTCTTATGTAAACTCATCTAGTTCCCAGAGTAGGTACTATTATTCCCATTTTACAGATGAGGAAACAAAGGCACAGAAAGGTTAAATGAACTGCTCAAGGTCACACAGCTAATGACTCTCCTTCCATGACCATTTTCCCAAGGCCCTTGGCTCTCAGGGCCACCTTCTCTTTCCTCTCCCGAGCCTGACCCCCAGGCACCCGGAGCAGGCTCAGGGGACGCACACACGCTCCTGAGTGTGCCCAAGGCCTCTCGCTGCACCCATTCTTCTGGTGACAGCAGCCTGTTTCTCCTTTGGGAACCATTCCCCGGTTACTTCAGTGGCTCCAGGATGGGTGTGGATCCCAGGCGTGGCTGGTCAGAATCACCGAGAAAGGTTGGGGTGGTGCACGTCTCCAGTGAGGCCAGAGAGCAGCAGTCCTGGGATCTTGTCTGGTGCCCTGGGAGGCCTGTGTTCCCCTTCAGCTGGGGTTGCTGGCCTGGCGGCCTCCAACATTATCCTCATGGAGGCCACCCCGTGGAGGGGGCACACCTGGTGCAGCCAAGGTGTAGGAAAGCCACACCGAGAGTTGGACGGAGACGGCTTCCACGTGCTGTTGTCTGAGCGCCTGGATCCAGCCTGGCCTGAAGCTAGAACCTGGACCTTTTGGTTTCATGAGTCACCAAATGCCCCTTCCTTTCTAAAGCCGGCAATGAAATGACGTTCTGTAATGCGATGGCCCAAGCTGGCATCCCTCTGTCTTGGGGTCGGGGAGGGGAACAGAACACTTCTGCCCATGGGAGGTCTGACTCTAATAAAAAATAGGGAAGTGAGTCAATTCTTTAGTAATGATTGTTGGTAGGAAAATAATGATTTTTGGTATATTAGGTAACATACTGGCTCTAAGGGTGAAAGGTCAGGATGCCAGGCCATTTGTCTGTGACATCCTTCCTGTCCACAGGGGGACCTCGGCCAGGCGAGTGCCTTGGCCTTAGATTCCTTGTCCATTAAGCAGAGCGTCCCAGACAGCACGCGGCATCCTGCTCCCAGGGTGGCAGGTGCTGTGTCCAGAGGAGGCACCTTGCTCTGGAGTTTGTCAGACACAAATCTCAGAGGGGCGCAAAAATATCCTTCGAAAAAGAGCGAAGGGGAGAAGGGAGAGAGGAGAGGAGGGTTTTGGATGTAAGGGGAGGAGGGGGTGGTAGCGCTGTGGGAACTGTGCTATAAATGCATCCGTGACACTCCGAAGTCACCAGTTTCCAAATTCAAACATGACAAATTTGATGATCTTTAAACGCTTCCACTTTAAATGCTGGACGATCTTTAAAGAGTCCAGCAAAGCCTGGTTCTGAGCAGAGGTGTAGGAGTCGGGGCAGCTCAGTGGACGGGGAACGGGCTGCCTCCTGCCCTCCTTCCTGGGCCCCGGCTTCGCAGGACCACACACTCCCGAGAAGCCGGGAGGGGGCAGGGGGTAGACCGTTCCTCGCTGGCCCCTCCCGGGCGCCCCTCCCGGCCTGGGGCTTTTCCTCTGACAGCCGAGGCACGGCTCTGTCCCAGCCCCTCCAATCCATTAACTCATACTGAAGTGTGATGGACTGGTTCTTCCAGGGACGGGGGAGATGTGCATTGTAACAGAGGGCGATCTGGATCTTTAAATCAAAGGAGGCAAATTCTAATGCAGGTATTTCAGACCGTAAGGCACACCAAGTGGGTGAAGGGCTGGGGGTGGATGGTGTCTGCACACTGTCTTGAGCTCCTGCTACCTGCTGGGCCCTGAGCCAGACGCTGACTTCACCAAGGATTCCAGATCCGTGCAGCTGGGACGTCAGGGTCCCTTGTTTGGAGATCCTGGACGGAACCCCCGTGGTGGGCCAGCAGCTCTGTGGGCCACACGGATATTTCATGGGACCAGTGCCGGGTGCTTGAAGATGCCCCCTTTAATCAGCCGTGGACCCCAGACGTCCCTCCGGGGTCCCTGAGAGCCAGCTGGAAGGCAGAGAGCCCGACAGGTGCCCACCATCTTAGGCAGGGGTGGCTGCTGCTGGGCCCACCCTGAGGACAGCGGGGGCAGCTGGCTGGAGGTGACCAGCTGGGCCCGCCCTGGCACAAGCCAGCAGGGGGAGGCCTCGGCTCCCCAAGGCCCCCTCCAGGGACGGGATGAAGGCAGGGCCCCTCGCAGAGGTACAGCCTCGCCCAAGTTGGCCCAGCCCCCCAGCCCTCCCTGCAGGCCCAGCATCAATGAGGGCTGTTTCCACGACCTCCCCCGCACCTCACCCCTTCACTTCCGCCATCAGGTAAAACACATGAGCTCAGTGCAATCTGGATTTCAGAGTCACAACAAATAATCTGTTAGCTAAGTATTGCATTCTTTGTTGTGAATCTGAAATTCAAACCTAACAGAGCCGGTGACCCTCCCCGTGTTCACAGACACTGCAGGGGCCAGGCTGGGCTCTAAGGATCCATCCAGGTCTTTGGAAGCCACGGGAAGGGACCAGGGCTGGGCTGGTGGGAGGGTGGGTGGGTGGCTGCCTGTGGCCTGGAGTCCTGGGCCTGGCCAGGGGCGGCGAGCTGGCATCCTGGGGGCACGGCCCTCTCAACCCTGAGGCTTGCTCTGTCCTTAATTGTGGCTCCCACAAGACCCCACACAGGGAAGGGGCTGCGTACCCTGGGTGTGGCTGAAGTGAGCAAGCCAGGCCGTGGGTCTTAAGCTACTCTGCTGGGCCTTAGTGTCCCCGCTGTACAGATGATGAAAACCAGGCAGCTGGGGTGGGGTGACAAGCGTGGGCGTCCCCGCGATACCCCCAGTGCTGAGCGTGACAGGTTCAGTGGGCTGGGCCGGGCAACTTGCCCACCCCAAGGCCACAGCGGAAACTGGAGGGACTTCCTGGCTCCGGGAAAACATCAACCCCCTGGTGTGCACTGATTCCTTGCAAGAAAGATTTTTTCCTCTAAAGAATCAAAGGATTGCAAGACAGAAAGAGACCGCCCAGGGGCTCCTTGGGCACGCACAGACCCGCCCCAGAGGCCTGTGAGTCCCCTCTGCTCTGTTCGGCCTTTTGCCCTTTCCGGAGAGGCGACACTCTGGCCTTGGTGGGTCCGAGCACTAGAGCCGCCCTGGCAACGAGAAGATGAACATCAACAGCAGACAGCGCCCAGTGCATGCTCACCTGCACGTGTGTGCCTGCATAACTACATGTGCGTGTGTGAGTGTGTGTGCTTAGTTCTATGTGTGTTTTCACTGCGGTCAAATACATCTAAAATTTGCCCTTTCCGCCATTTTAGCGCACAGCTCAAGAGGCGTGGGGCACATTCATGCTGTCGTGCGGCCATCCCCACCACCCACGTCCGGAACCTTCTCGTTTTCCCAAACTGGAAGTCTACCCATCAAACGCTCAGTGCGACTTCATCGTGGCGCACGACACCGCCAGGCCCCTCGTGCTGCCCTTTTAGGGCCGCAGCCAGCTCCCCACCCCAGGCCGGCCCCGCTCCGACCCTCTGAACGGCATCCGCAGGCAGCCACGTGGAGCAGCCGTCTGCTGCCCGTCGCTGGGCAGTGCTCTCCACTCTGTGGTCTCTGAACGTGTGCCCTGTCCGTGAACATGCTGGCATGTATCCCCACACGTGTGCGTGTGTTCACCTGAACTACGGCCTGCCCGGCACGGCTGTTATGCCTCCGGTGCCGGCACTGTCCTGGCGCTGTGACGCAGCCCAGACCAGGAACCTCGTGGCGGTAGGGGCTGATGCGCAAGGCCGGGCCAGGGGGCCACGCGCCCGACAGCGGCTGGCGAGGCGCAGGGCAGGGCCCTTGCGGGTGGGGCTGTTGGATCAGGTGGTCAGAGGCCCGCAGCTGGGGGGCACTCATAGGGTGTCTGAGGAAGGGCATTTGCGTCACAGGGACCCCGGCAGCACAAAAGCCCGCTGTCCTGGAGGGTCCTCAGTGTAGCCAAGAAACAGCTGGAGCAGAGGACAGAAGGAGAGGGGGGTGGGCAGCAGGGGGGGGGCAGGCCAGGTCAGGCCTGGCAAGGGCTGGGGCTTTGCTGGAGAGAGAGGGCGGCCCAGATGGGGTGGAGGAAGGACCCGTGCATACAGGGATCATGGCACCTGGGCTGCCGTGCGGGGAGACGAAGGGGCCTGAGCAGGGTATTAAAATAGAGTGCTGACCGGGTTGAGGGGCACCCTCAAATTCACAAGCACTGGGAACTTGCAATGTGACCTTATCTGGAAATAGGGTCTTTGCCAATGAATTAGAGAGTAAAGCGGGAGGGAGAGGAGACCAGGGAGGAGACGGCCACCTCGCCCCAGGAAGCCCCGCCAGGCGCTGAGCCCACCGCCTGCATGGGAACAGAGGGCCAAGGACACAGAGAAGAAATCTCAGGGAAAGGCTGGCGGCTGGAGCTTCTGGGAGATGAAACCAGTAGGGGAGGGACGACGCTGGGACAGAAACATCACGCAGAGGTAGAGAGAAAGCCAGGCAAGGAAACAACCCAGGGCTGTGCCAGCCCCCAGAGAACGAGGGCCCCACGGAGACGGTCAAGTGCCTGGCCCTACAGCCCACGCCCCGCTGGCCTGACGCAGACCCAGGCCACCCGGTGCAGCCGTGGGGAGGGCACAGGGAGGGTGACATGAGAAAGCGAAGTCCCCGTCCAGGGGCCAGAGGTCAACAGGTGGGGCCCCGGGCTGATCAAGGAAGCAAGAGTTGCTCAGACTTTGGAGCAGATCAGTCAGCAGGAACGGGCAGAAGAGGTGGCCCGGCTGAGGCTGAGCTGGGGGAGCGGGACACGGCTCTCGCTCGGCATCCACCCACCTGCTAAATAGTCTTCAAACTGAAAGAAACCTAAATCACCCAACATCGGCCACCACGCACTCGCTCGCTCCACAGATGCGTGCTGGTGTCCCCTTGGGGCCAGGTCCCGAGGCCGCTAGGGGCACAGTCGAGAACAGGACAGAGCCCCTGCCCTCTGGGGCACCCCTTCTGGGTCAGCCACGGGAGGCATCTTGAGTGTCTCCCCTCTGAAGAGCACACATGGTGGGCACCCAGAGAGCAAGATGAAAGGCCAGGGATAATTAACGCTGCTCTTCGTGGTGGCCTGAGAGGGCAAATACATGCAAAACCCACCTCTGGTTTCCAGAACACAAGGACCTCTGAAATTACAAGACATTAAAATAAAGCTTCAGGTAAAGGACTCTTGTTCTACTTTCACATTTGACGTCAGATCAAAACGGAATTGCTCCTGAAAGCTCAGGCGCTGGCTTATTATTCGAGGTTTGCCCAACCCCCACGTGTGGAAAAGACACTGGCCTAAGTGCACCCAGCGGCCCAGCTGCCTAGGGACCCTGAGGCCGATCCCCAAAAGGCCCCGGGTCCCTTCTTCACTTGTCCCTTGGGCCCTGAGGGACACATCAGATGCATCAGACTTTATTTGGGGGAAACAAAAGTTCTAGACCATTTTGACGGATGAGCAGGCTAGGAGCAGCTGCACCGTCCTCACAGGGCACCTGCAGTCAGGGGGCGCTGGGGCGAGGGCGCAGCTCCCATCGACGCCTAGAAGCACAAACCTGAGCCACTGGCTACCCTGGGGGACGGCGCTGCCATGCCCCGCCCGCAGTCCACAGTTAATAACCCGTTCGCGTGTACTAAGCGGGTCAGAAGCCGCGCGTCCCTGGGTCGGATGCTGGGAGCGTTCAGTCGTGAAGCCCGGCTCCCGAAGAGCACAGCACCGTCCGGGACAACCGGGCGGGTATCAACCTCACTGCTTCCCTCAGACGGCAGCATCTGAGAAGAGGATCGCACCTGCTCCTTCACCACTGGGCGCCTGCAAGTGCTTTCCCTCCCCCGGCCCTCGCGCAGCACACAGAGCATCGCCGCAAAACTGCGCTCGCGGGGCGTGTCGACAGCCATGGAATCGAGGGCCCACCTCTGCGACAGCTGCCACCACCCGAGGGTCAGCAGGCGACACTGGCTCCCATCCACTGTGTGCACTTGGCAGCATTTGGTGACGTCAGGCAGAGTGTGGTCCCTGCTAATCAGGGGCCAATTAACACAGACAAGCCCATCGTAGCACGTCAGTCGCATGCAGGCAGGCGCAGGAAGCACTGGGAATAGACCGGCGGATGCTCACGCATCCGCCGCCCCAAGGCCCTAGGCCTAGGGCAGGGGGGTGCATTGGTGGGGAGCCCTGGGCTGGCGGGAAGGCCGCTGCACCAAGGCCTCCGATTCTTCGGGGCTCCTTCCTCATCTCCGGTCACAGTCAGCCTGCCCGGGCACTGCCCACGCCACCTCCCGGCCTACCACCTCCGCTACCAACGGAGAGGCTGGCGGCCGTGCTCCAGCTCCGCGGCCACGTGATCATCGTGCAGCTCCTTCAGACGCAGCAGCAGCTCCTCCAGGTTCTCCCCGGTGGCCGCCGACAGGGCGATGGCCTCTCGGCCTAGGCGGGCCTGCAGCTGGGGCAGCTGGGCTCTGGCCTGAGGGAGGTCGACCTTGTTTGCCACGACGGCATGGGGTCTCTCGGACAGGCCTTCCCTGTACTGTTCTAGCTCGTCCTTCAGGTCATCCAGCTGCGTCCACGGCTCCGGCACCGAGAGGTCCAGCACGAACAGGAGGAAGGGGCAGCGCTCTATGTGCCGCAGGAAGGCCAGGCCCAGGCCCCGGTTCCGGTGCGCCCCGCGGACAATGCCCGGGATGTCAGCCACTGCGGAGGACAAGAGCAGGCGGTCCAGGAGGGGACCTGGGACCTCTGAGCTCTGACCCTCTCCTTCCAAGGAACACCTTGCAAGTGAAGTCGTTCAGTTTACTGCCTCAGTGATGCATCAGGCCAATTGCCATCTGAGGCATTTCAGCTTTCAGTTCTGCTAATGCTTTGAAATATGTGGTTGACAGGCATGATGACAGATCAGTCTAACAAGAACTACTTAACACATTCCAGTCTTTCTGGCTTCAAAAATGATTCAAAAAAGGGGAAAACGGCTTCCTGTACCATATTAATAATTTGATTACTGATAGGAATGATAGAGTCTTCTGCAAATCTAAAGTGCTATACAAACCGCATCGCCAGCAGGCTTACTATTTTTAATGGGTACATTATCTTCTGGGAAAAGTTTTCTTCTCTCAAAGTGGTACAGGGAAAGCTTTTAAAATCACATGTTGTCCACGTGACTGACGTTGCCAAGTTCCCCGTAGATGAAAGAGTAGAGGCGGCGAAAAGGAATAATCTCCTCAGGTTTGAAATTTAAACTGCAATTCCTGCACTGCCACTAACAGATGCCTGGGGGAGAGGGTGGGAAGCAAACCTAAAACCTGATTCTGATAGAGAACTACAATTTTTAAATGAAGAAAACAACGCTAAACTTAAGAGTCACATAAGCACTGCTCTGAATCCCATCGTCACCCTGACCCTCTGAGAGACCCTGGCGTCCTACCTGCTATTTGCTGGTGATCCTCGCAGTGAACGACCCCCACATGGGGGTTCAGGGTGGTGAACGGGTATGAGGCCACAGTGGGCCTTGCGTTGGAAATGGCCCGGAGAAGCGAGGATTTCCCTGCGTTGGGGAATCCGACCTGGAAGAGAGTGGGGACGCCCAAGGTCGGGGGTCTTGGGTCAGGAACCGGGGACGAGGGACAGCAGGGCTCCTGACAAAGCCAATAGGCTCTGATGGGAGAAAGTGGGCTGCCCGGCCGCCGCCCTCCTGGCGTGTCCCCCACCATCCTCCCGCCGGGGCTTCAGGTGATACCCACCAGCCCAGCGTGTGCCACCGTTTTGAGCTCCAGGAAGAGGACCCGCTCCTGACCCGGCTGTCCGGGGGTACAAGTCGTGGGCGCTCGGTTGCTGTTGGCCAGGAAAAAGCGGTTGCCTTTCCCGCCTGCCCCGCCCAGTGCTGCGATGAACTCATCACCCGGGTGCGAGAGGTCAGCCAGGACTTTGTTTCCCTCCTTCACCAAAGTGCCCACGGGGACCTGAAAAATAACAAGCGCTTATAGGGGCAGCATGAGAAGGGGGGCACAACTAAGCTCCACAGAGGGACAAAGGACCTGGGAAAGGGCCCAGCCCTAAAGGGCTTGAGAGGCTGACTGCACTGCAGGCAAACTGCATAAATGGCTTTTCCCAACAGCGTGCCTAAAGCATCAGGGTGAACAAAAGCATCTGGAAAATGAGAGTGATGCTGAGAGCACAAACTCTCCGCTCACAGGGAGGCGCCCGAGAGGGTTGGGGGGGCAGAGCGCGGGGCTGGAGACAGCGGGGGAGACCTGCGGGCCCCTCGCTGTAAATATAATCATCTCACGACTTTCTGAACAGGTGACACATTCACACGGTATGAAATCAGCACAGAGTCCCCGTCCAGGGTTGCTTCATGGAGGACGGGGCCCCTCTGGACCATTCGGCAGGACCTGGGAGCTTGATGGCCCAGATGGCCTACCTGGATATAGAGGACGGCGCCGTTTCGCCCAAAGCAGTTCTTCCTGCCGCCGGCTCCTCCATCAAAGCCCTGGTACTGAGACAGGACTGAGGACAGGGACTTGACTTGCCGGTCAACTGGAAGTCAGAGCAAGAAACGTCATCTCCCTCTGTGTCAAATGCAGACCCATCTCATGTTGTTAAGTTTCTTTGGTTCAGATTAAGAACGTTAAGAATGCACCTGGGATGGGACTTCCTTGGTGGCACAGTGGTTAAGAATCCACCTGCCAATGCAGGGGACATGGGTTCGAACCCTGGTCCGGGAAGATCCCACGTGCTGTGGAGCAACTAAGCCCGTGTGCCACAACTACTGAGCCTGCGCTCTAGAGCCCCTAAGCCACAACTACTGAGCCCACGTGCCACAACTACTGAAGCCCAGGTGCCTAGAGCCCGTGCTCCGCAACAAGAGAAGCCATCGCAATGAGAAGCCTGCGCACCACAACAAAGAGTAGCCCCCGCTTGCCGCAACTAGAGAAAACCCACGTGCAACCACAAAGACCCAACACTGCCAAAAATAAGTAAATAAATAATAAAATAAAAATGAAAAAAAAATCTAAAGAATGCCCCTGGGACCATGGAATAAAGTTGTGGCAAAAGTCGCTAAACTAGCAATGTGATTTTTTGAAAATTTTAATTTCTTATTTCTTTCAAAAAATACTACAATTTTCAAACAATTCAAAAATTACCCATAATGTCATCATCATCTTGAAAACAGCTGTACTTACTATGCTGTGAATTGTTACTGAGGGGACTAGTTTGCTAATATTTGTGCTCCATGTGCGTCAGGGCAATCAGTACCCTTTCAGCACTTGACGGAGATAGTAACAGATTTAGCCCTCTGACAGACTGTACTGGAATGTTACATGCCCTGACAGTAAACTGTCTTTGTGTTCCTGAAATAAAAAAAACCCAAACCATCAAAGTTGGTTTTGGGTGGATTATCTAAATGTGAACATCCACATAATTTAATAAAATGTTGTCCACAGGCCAATTTCTTTCTTTCTTTTTTTTTTTTTTTTTTGCGGTACGCAGGCCTGTCACTGTTGTGGCCTCTCCCGTGGCGGAGCACAGGCTCCGGACGCGCAGGCTCAGCAGCCATGGCTCACGGGCCCAGCCGCTCCACGGCATGTGGGATCTTCCTGAACTGGGGCACGAACTCGTGTCCCCTGCATTGGCAGGCGGACTCTCAACCACTGCGCCACCAGGGAAGCCCCACAGGCCAATTTCTGAATCCAACTTCCTGTTAGGATAAGAAGGTGAAAACTCCCCACCCCGGAGGCGCGCAAACACAGCGCATTTCCCCGGGCCGCCCCTCGGGACACCTGCCTCTCAGGATGACGTGGCCGCCGTAGCCTCCGTCGCCACCATCGGGGCCTCCAAACTCCTTCCGGGGCTCACTGTGGAAGCAGCTCACCCCGTCACCTCCACGTCCCCCTCGGACAAGCACTCGGCGATGGTCCACAAAATGCCTTTTCTGCAGAGAGCACACAGTGGCCTGTCGTTATTAACTCTGCGGTCCTCCCAAGGACCAAGCAGTCATTTGTAATGTACCTTTTCTACCCATGACAGGCTTTAAAATTAGAAGCTAATGATATTAATATTGCTAATCACTCCTAAGATGCAAATATAAGAAAGAGTTCCCACAAGTCACTGCTATTTGTAGGCAAATGTAAACCAACAACGCAGATGTAAAAAGTGCTCAGCGTGGAATACACACCCTAGTCATGAACTCCACGCTAAAAACCTAAATAAAACTCAGTTTAGGAGATACTCCTTAAATAAAGCGTCTTCCCAGCTTTTTCAAATAGAAACATGTTATTGAAATAACAGGTCTTTACTAATGGGGAGTTCTGCTCCTCAGGACGAGAGAATGAGAGTGACAGTCCCTGGGCTGTTATCAGGCTTCCAACTAAGAACAGAAGTCTTCTGTGGCTGACTGAACAGGGCTCCTTTTTTGTTTGTTTGTTTGTTTGTTTGTTTTTTGCAGTACGCGGGCCTCTCACTGCTGTGGCCTCTCCCATTGCGGAGCACAGGCTCCGGACGCGCAGGCCCAGCGGCCATGGCTCACGGGCCCAGCCGCTCCGCGGCATGTGGGATCTTCCCGGACCCCGGCACAAACCCATGTCCGCTGCATCGGCAGGCGGACTCTCAACCACTGCGCCACCAGGGAAGCCCAGGGCTCCTTTTTTAAATGTGGTGATGCAGAGCCCTTACCTGAGAGCAAGTTTTTCTCTAGGTCCCTAAGGGAGACACAACCTACCTAAAGAATCAGAACTAACAAACCAGGTTAACATATATATATATATATATATATATATTTTTTTTTTTTTTTAACACTTATTTATTCGGCTGCGCCGGGTTTTAGTTGTGGCACACGGGATCTTTGTTGCAGCGTGAGGGATCTAGTTCCCTGACCAGGGATCAAAACTGAGGCCCTGCATTGGGAGCGCAGAGCTTTAACCCCTGGACCACCAGGGAAGTCCCCTAACCAGGTTAATATTTAATAAACGTTTGCTCACAGGACAAGATGTCCAGCTGCCCGAGGTGCCAGGGTACAGTGTTGAGGACGCCACTCCCAGCCCAGCCGTCCTGTCCCGAGGAGCCCACCTGCTCCCCGCACACGCGCACAGGCTGACGTGGCCGCCCACAAGGCCCCTCCATGGGGACCAGGGCATCTGCATTTCCATCCACTACTCCATAAGCAGATCTTTTTTTAAAGGAAAATACAGAAATACTTTATGATGCTCTGGCACCACCACATGGAAAAACCATGAATTACTGTTTCAAAAACGCAATGTACAATTTTGAACAGAATGGAAATCAACCCGATGGGAAAAAAGCACAACAAAGGAGCATCATACAGAAGATAAAACTTAAGAGTCAATGTTTACATTCTGGGGAGGAGACAAAACCATGTGAAAACTTGATATATCTGAGTGCACACGCTGACTGCCAAAGTAATTTTTCCACATGAAGTAGTTTGCCCTAATGAGCCTTAATTGGAACCCGCACTTAGGAGGAAACAAGGTGGATTATAAACATGTGTATTCCTTTTTTTTTTTTTTTTCTTTTTTTTGCGGTACGCGGACCTCTCACTGTTGTGGCCTCTCCTGCTGCGGAACACAGGCTCCGGACGCGCAGGCTCAGCGGCCATGGCTCACGGGCCCAGCCGTTCCACGGCACGTGGGATCTTCCCGGACCAGGGCACGAACCCGTGTCCCCTGCATCGGCAGGCAGACTCTCAACCACTGCGCCACCAGGGAAGCCCCATGTGTATTCTTGAATTTAATTAAAGATCATTCATGTTTTAAACAGGTTTTGGCAAACAGAATAAAAAAACATGTAAGCCTTTGAGAACTATAAAACTAAAGGTGTATGTCCCGGTCCCCACCCCGCCATGCCATAAATGGAGAACTATTCACATGTACCTAAGAATATATATAGTACATATCTCAGACACACAGGCTAATGATACATAAGCCCCAGCCTCCCTCCTGGCGAAGGGAGCGAACACGGTCATCACTTCTGGCGTGCTGGGCACTGCCCTGGGTCCGCCGCAGTTTTAGGCCAGCCCAGTGTTTGGTACCCGCAGGCCTTCATCTCGCATCCTCATTTCCAAGGATAAACGAAGACAAGACAACAAGAGCTCAAAACAACGCCCTGTGCCTTCAGAGGGGAAACGGCAGTCAAATTCCTTCAAGGTTAGAAGCCTCACCAGTTTTTTCTCTGAGAGCAGCTTCTTCCTGGGGGGTTCCTGGTGCTTGGTGCAGTCCGCACAGCTGACCGAGAGCAGCCTGGGAGACGCGTGCTGGGGAAGGAGCCACCCGGGCCTGGGAAACACTCGTGCCAATGGTGTCCAGCACCCCATGCCCTCCAACACCGGCCAGGATCTCGCTGAGAAAAGCCTCGAACGTATCATGGCTCCTTAACAAAAGGCAAACTGGCAAAATAAGACATCTGGTTTAAACCTGAACATGAAACCGAAACTAAAGAAGTGTGAGCATCTGGCACAGGAGAATGCTGGTGCGTGTTTCTGAAACAAATAAATGAACCAGTGAATGACTTTCTTACCTCGCTCACCACTTTCCACCCCGAGTCATGCCCTATTAGCCTATATGCTACTTGGAGGGAGTTCCCTGGCGGCCTAGCAGTTGGGACTCTGGGCTTTCACTGCCGGGGGTCCGGGTTCGATCCCTGGTCAGGGAACTGAGATCCCGCAAGCTGCACAGCACAGCGAAAAAAAGTCTCCTTAGCCTATATGCTACTTGGGGGAAAGATCTGTGTACAAAGGATTTAAATCATTAAACCTCTTGCAACTCTGGAATATACTCCCTACAGAATATCAAATACCTGCTAAATGAAAATATTAAAAAGGAATCTCAGCCTCAAATCAAAATTTCTTAAAAATAAAAACACCCACTTACTCAGATGCTATGGTGTTACCCTGCACAGTTTAAAATGGTCCAACTGGAACACAGTGGGATATTCCCTATGGGTGCAGTGGGTAAGCCGCCAGACTCTGCACAAGGACCTCTGCCCCTTTTCCCCAGGGTGACCTAGGACAGTTCACTAATCTGACGACGGACCAGGCTGGGAGGGACAGGATGCACGACAGCAGTACCTGGCCCATATGAAAACTCAGTAAGCGTGAGCTACTTTTCATTAACTAAGAGCTGTTTACACCACTGCTCGTTCATTAAACAGCTCGTGACAATTATATATCTTGCAGGTGCCGAGGGTCAACGCGGGGAGTGTCAGGCCCAGCCCTCCAGAAGACGACAGCGCCCCCCGCCACTGTTCTGAACATCACCCACTTCCAATGTCGCCGCTTCCCAGGCACACATGTGCCACATAAAAGGAAACCACTGAGGCTTTCCTCCCATTGCTAAGTACGAACTAGATGTACAGAAGGGATATAAATGTACACGCACTATTTTAAAAATAATCATAAAGCCACCACGCGCACAGTGCAGCAGGCGAGGACACAGGGTACGCCTTTTCCACTGAAGCCCCTCCCGTGCCTCCCGCTCCACACCTCTTGCCCCTTCTGAAAAGGAAATACTTCCTTGGTGGGAGCTATTCCCTCTGCATGGCACTGAAAAGCTTTGCTTTTTGTTTGGAAACAATCAGGTATAGAAAAGTTCAAAGGAAAGTCCGTGAATCACCTAAGGGTGAGCGGCCGACCTGACACCCACCCCCCGGGACACAGCAGTGTGGTTCCCTGTGGACAGAGACCAGGCCACGAGCCACACCCAGACCCCCAGGTTTGGCTAACGGTCCCTATAGCGTCTCCCACAGCAAAGGGTCCAGCTCAGAACCACGAGCTGCGTTTTGCTGTCACGTCTCTGCAGCCCCTCCCTGACTCTCGTGCCCCTGACACCTCAAAGGTCACAGGGCAGCTGTTCTACAGCATGTCCCCGTTTTCCCTCTGACGGACGTCCCTTTGTGACGAGACGCGGTTAATGCACCTTTGGCAGGAATTTCACACGAGTCACGGGGCCTTGCTCACCCTGCACACGGAGCTCCAGCGCAGGGGGGCCCTGCCCGGCTTACCTGCTGTCGGGGCGCCCCTCCCTCCCTGGGTAGTTACGAGGACCTCGGGGGAGGTGGTCTGAGACTGTGCAAATCCCGATCCCCTAAACCACCCCGGTACTCGTTTCTAGGGGCTCGGGTTCCTGTTTTATTCAGTTAGCTACACTGTTACTATCATTTACTTCGATGCTCAAATTGTCTCTGGTTTGGGCAGTGGCAGCCCATCCCTTGGCTTTCGTGTCCTTCTGACACGTGCCCCTCAACCTGTGAGCACTCCCTGCTTCCCGGCACAAAATGTTCCAGGCTCACCGGGTACTTTCCCTGGTTGACCCTGAAATCAGCCTTTACTCCAAGGAGCCCTGGCTCTTTTAGTGGAGAATGCTATTTAGAAGGCCACCTGTGTGCTAGGGGTGCTCAGGGGTCCTGGGGTGGTGCTGCTCGTGGGTCCCCTCCGTGGACAGAGCAGACGAAGGTAAACGCATCCACACACAACACTCACATCTGTAGTCACTGCTACACCGATCCACCCGGTTTTGGAGCAGCATCTTTTGGAAACCATGGGTTCACACCTATAATCCCGATTCCAATTCAACACCACAAGGTTCTAATTTTCTCCTCCTGTCTTTGCAAGTCCATCCTCTGACTGTCAGAGTCCTGGCTCCGTTACCCTCAGTATGTTTACTCACCCCACCTCGACAGTAACCAAACCCTCACCTCCTGACGTAGGTGCTCTCCCCTTCCACTGGGCGGCCCCTCCATGGGGACACCCTCCTTCTGTTATCTTCCTGTTAATGTATTCTCCTAAATACACCTTTATTTCGGAATGATTTTAGATTTACAGAAAAGGTGATATTCCCATATACATCTTATCCAGTTTCCCCTAATATTAGCATCTTACATGACCAGGGTACACTTGTCAAAACTAAGAAACCAACCCTGCTATGTTATTATTAATTAAACTCAGGATGGCATTTGGATTTCACGTTTCCCCATGAATATCCTTTTTCTGTTCCCGGATCCCACACTGCATTAAGCCCTCTTAAAAGATATTTTTTAAGTGCTAAAAGAAAAAAAGCCCCACCCAGCATTATTACACAGCCCGTGAAAATATCCTTCCGGGAGGGAAGTGAAGTAAGACATGCTGGGTGGTGGGACACTGTCTCCACAAGCAGTACCCCAGAAAGAAAATGACGCCACAGGGAAACCCCAACCTCTAGGAACGAGGAGAGAGCAACAGAGATGGTAAGTATAAAAGAGTATTTTGGGGGGACTTTCCTGGTGGCGCAGTGGTAAAGAATCCACCTGCCAGTGCAGGGGACACGGGATCAATCCCTGGTCCGGGACAATCCCACATGCCGTGGAGCAACTAAGCCCGTGTGCCACAACTACTGAGCCCATGCACCACAGCTACTGAAGCCCGCGCGCCTAGAGCCTGTGCTCCACAACCAGAGAAGCCACGGCAATGAGAAGCCCATGCACCACAATGAAGAGTAGCCCCCGCTCGCCGCAACTAGAGAAAAGCCCGCATGCAGCAACGAAGACCCAACGCAGCCAATAAATAAATAAGTGAATAAAAGTACCTATCCTTTAAAAAAAAAAGACTTTTTTTCCTTCTAAGAGTTTTAAAATATGTATGACTGTAGAAGGAAAATTATAACACTGTCCAGTGGGTTTCCCATGCATACAGAGGTGATTGCAAGGTTTCCACATTTCTGTGAAGTGGCACAAGTCTTAAGTCTAAGTGGATCACGAAAGGTTAGGTATGTGCATTGTAATCTCCGGAGCAACCACTAAAATGTATTTCAGAGATATATCCAAAGGCCAATAAGTAGATGAAATGGAATGCTAAAAGCCTTTCCGATAACTCAAAAGAAAGGGGACAGCAAAATAAAGAAGAGGGACAAAGGGAAAACAAATAATAAAATGGTACCCTAGGGCTTCCCTGGTGGCGCAGTGGTTGAAAGTCCGCCTGCCGATGCAGGGGATACGGGTTCGTGCCCCAGTCCGGGAGGATCCCACGTGCCGCGGAACAGCTGGGCCCGTGAGCCATGGCCACTGAGCCTGTGCGTCCGGGGCCTGTGCTCCGCAATGGGAGAGGCCACAACACCGAGAGGCCCGCCTACCGCAAAAAAAAAAAAAAAAAAAAAAAAAAAATTGGTACCCTAAACCTAACCATACACGTAACTCAGACAAAACAGACTTCCAGAAAAAGAGCATCACCTGAGATGAACAAAGGCATCTGATAATGACAAATGGAATTAGTCATCAGGAAGGTCTAACAATTAAAAATGTGCGTGATAGGGTTTCCCTGGTGGCGCAATGGTTGAAAGTCCGCCTGCCGATGCAGGGGATACGGGTTCGTGCCCCGGTCCGGGAGGATCCCACATGCCACGGAGCGGCTGGGCCCGTGAGCCATGACTGCTGAGCCTGCGCATCGGAGCCTGTGCTCCGCAACGGGAGAGGCCACAGCAGTGAGAAGCCCGCGTACCGCAAAAAAAAAAAAAAAAAAAAAAAAAAAAAAGTGCGTGAGCCCAATAACAGATGCAAAATACAGACAGCAAAGTTGGACAGAATTAAAGGGAGAAACAGACCATTCCACAATGATAGCAAAAAATTTTAACAACACTCTCTCAAGAAGTGATGAAATGAGTAGTTGAAAAAGGAAACAATCAAAAACAGTAAAGACATAGAAAATCTGAACAGTGCTATCAACGATATGGACTAATTGACATTTATACAACAGTACATCCAACAACTGGAGAATATACGTTATCTGTAGCTGCATGTGAAACATTCACTAAGACAGACCTCACCACAGGTCATAAGAGGAGTCTCAATAAATTTAAAAGGAGCGGGGACTTCCCTGGCAGCCCAGTGGTTAAGACTTTGCCTTCCAATGCAGGGGGTGCAGGTCTGATCCCTGGTTGGGGAGCTAAGATCCCACATGCCTGGCAGCCAAAAAACCAAAACATAAAACAGAAACAATATTGTAACAAAATTCAATAGACTTTAAAAATGGTCCACATCAAAAAAAATTTTTTTCTTTTAATAAATAAACAAATTTAAAAGGATAGAAATCATATCAAGTGTATTCTCTAAACACAACAGAATTGAAGTCAATAGATATAAAATACCTAGGAAAACCCCAACTATCTGGAAATTAAACAACACTCTTCTAAATAATCCAATAGGCAAAAGAAGAAATCAAAAAATATTTTGAACTGAATGAAGGTATGACATACCAAAATTCATGGGATGCAGCTAACGTAGTGCTTAGAGGGGAACTTTTAGCTCTAAATGCTTCTATTAGTAAAGAGAAGAAAGATCTACATAGGGGGTCACCTTGGAAACCAGTACCACACAAACCAATCTGGCTTACTTTGAACGACTAGCTTTTTTATATACTGTAACTCTTTAATTGCAAACATTTCTCCCTATTCTGTTCTTGGTGGCATTAGAGAATTTGATTTCCTCTCTAGAGTTGGAGAAGAAAGCAATAATTTTCTGCTTTAGATACAATAATACTAGCATTCTAATTTCAGTCTTTCCACTTAATTTTTTATTTTATTTTATTTATTTATTTATTTTTTTGCGGTATGCGGGCCTCTCACTGTTGTGGCCTCTCCCGTTGCAGAGCACAGGCTCTGGATGCACAGGCTCAGCGGCCATGGCCCACGGGCCCAGCCACTCCACGGCATGTGGGATCTTCCTGGACCGGGGCATGAACCCGTGTCCCCTGCATCGGCAGGCGGACTCTCAACCACTGCGCCACCAGGGAAGCCCTCCACTTAATTTTTTAATAAACAATGTATTAACTTCCTTCTGTATGTGCTTTCAACTGTGTTGAACTGTATTATTTTTTTCTAATTCTAGAGTTTCTAATTTTTAACCTTCTAGGCTTCATCCTTCCTAAATATACTTTACATTATTAATTTAAAAAAAAAAGAGAGAAGAAAGATCTAAAATCAGTGACTTAAGGTTTCAAATCAAGAAACCAGAAAGAGGGGACTTCCCTGGTGGTCCAGTGGCTAAGACTCCATGCTCCCAATGCAGGAGGCCCGGGTTCCATTCCTGGTCAGGGAACTAGATCCCACATGCCACAACTAAGAGTCTGCATGCCACAACTAAAGATCCCGGATGCTGCTACTAAGATTCGGCACAGCCAAATAAATTCGTTAAGTATTTAAGAAAAAAGGAAACCAGAGAGAAGAGCAAAGTAAGTGGAAAGAAGGAAATAATAAAGAGCAGAAATAAATGAAACTGAAAACTGACAACTGAAAAACTACCACAGCTTAAAAACTAGCTCATTGAAAAGATAAACAGAACTGACAAACCAATAGCTAGACTGATAAGAAAAGTAGAGAACACAAATCACCAATGTCAGGGTTATCAATACAAACCTTACAGGCATTGAAAGGGTAAAAGAACACCATGAACAACCTTTTGCCAACATATTCAACAACTTATGTGAAATGGACAAACTTCTTGAAAAACACAACTACCAAATAAACACAAGAAAAACAGAAAATCCCAACAGCCCTGTATCTACTAAAGAAGTTGAATTTGTTATAAAAGAACATTCCCAGAAAGAAGACTCCAGACTCAGACTGTTTTACTGGCAAATTCTATCAAACATTCAAGGAAGAAATAACAGCAATCTTACAAAAACTTTTTCAGAAAATATAGGAAGTGAGATCACTACCCAACTCATTTACTGAGGGCAGCGAGAGCCCAGTACCAAAACCTGACATTACGAAAAAAGAAAATGACAGCCCAACATCCTTCATGAATAAGAAGTGAAGAATCCTTAACAAAGCACCCAACTGAGCCCAGCAGTAGAGAAAGGATCCCACACCAGGACCAAGCAGGGTGATCTCTGGAGCCCCAGGCTTCACCAACAGTCAGAACCAGTCACCCACCTCACGGTGACAACGACATACACCTGACAAAAGTCAGCACCCACTCATGATTAGGAAAATGAAAGGACACAGCAAACTAGGAACAGAAGGGAACATCTTCAGCCTGATCAAAGGCATCTACAGAAGGCCTACAGCTAACACCACACTGACAGGAGAAAGACAGAACTGTCACCCTTTGAGACAGAGAAAACAAGGGTGCCCATGTTCAACACGTCGGTGTAACACTGTCTTTTAGACACTGCAATAAAGAATTAAAAAATAAAAAAGAAGAGGTAAAACTGCAGAAAATATGACTGTCTCCACAGCAAATTCCAGTGAAATCTATAAAACAAAGATTAGAATATACAAAGAAACAAGGTTTTTTTGTTTTTTTTTTTATAAATTTATAAATTTAATTAATTTATTTTTGGCTACGCTGGATCTTCAATGCTGCGCACAGGCTTTCTCTAGCTGCGGCGAGCGGGGGCCGCTCCTTGTTGCAGTGCGCAGGAAGAAGCAAGGTTATTGGTTACAAGGTTAATTTGCAAAAGCCAACTGTGTTCTTCTACACTAGCAGCAAACTATAAAATGAAATTAAGACAAGAATCCCATTTATAGTGACACCAATTACAAAAGCATCTAGAAATAAGTTTAACAATAAACATTTAAGATCTCTGCCTCACTACTGGCAAGATACTGTTCTAAGGGTTTTCCAGGGATTAATGCATTTAGCTCTCATAACAGCCCTGTAAAGAAAGTACAGATGAGGACACTGAGGCAAAGAGAGGTGAAGTGACTTACCCAAGGTCGTAGATCTCTCAGATGGGAGGAGTGGGAGTGGAGTGTGAAAGCAGGTTGTCAAGGGGCAAAAACAACCACCTGATCATCAAAGCAGCACACCCACAGCTAAGTCTGTTGGAGAGCTACGCCATCCGTCCCGGCCGGGTTGAAAACCAAGCTTCTGGGCCCTGGTAACACGAAACCTGAAAGCGATCAATCAGAGGTGACGATTGGAAAGCCAACCAGAGACCTGAACTCCGAATCCTGCCTAACGTGGAGTACTCCTCCTTTTTACCTTTTCAGTGTGTTTGGAAAAATCTGCTGAACGCATGCCGTGGCTCTCCCTAGCCACGTGAACAAGTTCACTTTGTTTTCACATGACTATTTGGTCTTCGTTTTCCTTCTAATGCTTTATCTGCTCTGGCCAATAGCCCCGTGTGGCTATTAAGTTTAAAGACTTTTTTTTTTTTTTTTTGCGTTATGCGGGCCTCTCACTGTTGTGGCCTCTCCCGTTGCGGAGCACAGGCTCCGGACGAGCAGGCTCAATGGCCATGGCTCACGGGCCCCGCTGCTCCGCGGCATGTGGGTTCTTCGCAGATCGGGGCACGAACCCATGTCCCCTGCATCGGCAGGCGGACTCTCAACCACTGCGCCACCAGGGAAGCCCGGCTATTAAGTTTAAATTAACTAAAAAAATTTTAAACGTAAAAATTCAGTCCCTCAGTCACACAAGCCACATTCAAGTGCTCACAGCCACATGTGGCCAGTGGGTACCACAATGACCAGCACCCATTGGCACATTTCCACCATTACAGAAAGTTCTACTGGACGGCGCTGGTCTATATTGTGCAATGGGAACTCAGATTCCTCCTCGGAGCATCCCTTTTCCTGGGCCCAGCAGAGCAGAGTACAAAAGGTGGGACGGTGGTGAAAGCTGAGGGCCCAGAGTCAATCAGACTTCATGATTACAGGGTGGGGGCTTTTAAAAATGCTGGGAAGGCGCTCAATACACGGCAAGGGCTCCACTTTGTCCTGTAAAGTGTTAAGATCAGTTCTACTGGTCCATACATGTTATTATCTGCCAGGAGCCTCTAAGATCCTCCTACGGAAATTTTAAATTTTATTCCATGGGAATTCCCCGGTGGTCCAGTGGTCAGGACTCTGCGCTGTCACTGCCGAGGGCCCAGGTTCAATCCCTGGTCAGGGAACTAAGATCCCCCAAGCTGCTCGGCCCGAAACAAACGAACAAAAATCCCTTACAACCACCCTATGAGGAGTAACAGTGCATGCTGTTTTTTTTCCATCTGCTTTTCTAGACCCCTTTTCCACCCTGCTCCGTTTCAGAAGCCTACCCTGCATGACTACCCTCAGCTACCTTGCCGTGGGGCGGAGACTGCAGGGAGGAGCAGCAGGGCTGGATCCTGACTGAAGGTCGACTTCCAGCCAAGGAAGCCCCGTCTATACTGCTCTCTGCTGGTCCTGGTAACTGGCCCTCCCCTTAACCTGCGGGTGTCCAGGAGCAGAAGCAACTCCACTGTTACCAGTGCCTGATAAAAACACTAACTCTGCTGTTTCCCTGCACACTCCGCCTTAAACGGGGCCTTTACAAACCCTCCTTAAAGTATCCTAAAGTGATGGTGCCGTAACTTCTGACCCTTACATTTTTTATGCCGTTTTGTTTTGTTTACCACGCTGCCTGGCATGCGGGGTCTCAGTTCCCCGACCGGGCATCGAACGGTGCCCCCTACAGTGGAAGCGCGGAGTCTTGACGTCTGGACCGCCAGGGAAGAAGCCCCTTTACGCCCGCTCTAAAGCAGCGGAGGCTGAGACTCAGAGAGGCTCTCGCGTGCCCAACAGTGTCCTCGCTGCCTGTATTTCACAGCAGGGTTCTTCAAATCAGGGATGTGTACGCGACCACCATGCAAGGGAATCGAGGCAAGGGTCATTTTAAAAGAATCAGTTTTGCGCTCCTTAACTGTGGACACGTTTTCTCTGCTAAAGCATATCTGCCTGGGAACCGACTTGCGTTGAAAAGCGCGATCTCCTTTCCGCTCGTGTCGTGAGAAGGGCCCTCTACAGAAGGAAGCCCCCTCCAGGGAACTGGCCCGAAGGACACGCCTCCCTCCTCCCGACAGGCCCGCGAGCAGGACAGACCCCGGTGTCCACAGCGGCGCGGACGGCGTACCCGGTGCCGGCCCAGCCCGCCCAGAGAGCCCTCGCAGGAGGACGCCGCTCCTGTGCGACCAAGTGTTTCTCACGCGCGGGCACCCGCGCGCCACAGCAGGTACAGAGCAACGTCCGGGAGGAAGCGTTTCACACTCAGGACCTCGGCCCGATGGCGTCTCCGGGCCACCCGAGCGCGCCCACGCGCGCTGAGGGGAAGGCGGAAGCCCGGGCCGGCGACCCGAGAGCGCCCGCGGCCGCTATTCGCACTCACCACTTGAGACGGCACGCCACTTCCGGGGCTTGCTCCAGGGGCCACTTCCGGGGCGGGTCCCGCCTGCGCAGGCTCCTCAGCGCGCATGTGTGGCGGGGGGCGGGGTTTGGGAGGGGAAAAACGGAGCTACTCGCGTCTGCGCAGAGGCGAGCGGGGTCTCCGGCGTGTGGAGCGGGGGCGGCTCGGAACCCGGGGGACCCGGGGACGCAGGGACCTCGGGCCCGGCAGCCGTCTCCCCGCCGGGGCTTCCGGTTCCCAACCACCTCACGGAAACTCAGTCTCCAGGACGGTTCTCGAAGAGCCAGTTTATTAATTACAACAAAGGTATAAACAACTTAGACGCCAAAGTCCGGCTGAGGAGAGAAACGGACGGGTGAGGATGGTTGTCCGGGAACGGGCTGTGCTCACGGACGAGACGGCGTGATCTGGTCGGGGCCGGGAAGTCACACGGAAACGCCCTCCTCTCGGTCCGAGTGTGAGCGGCCGCCCTGCACGGACCGCCGAGGCCCGGCTGCGGGCGCGCGAGGGATGCTCGGGCCGGAGGCGGCGGGGCCAGCCGGCGGCCTGGGCGCTGTCGGCACCTCCGGGGGCCGCGGCGGTCACCGGCGGCACCGACCGCACCGCGCGAGCGACTCTCGGGCCTAAGCGTCTGCAGACATTGGTGTTGCGGAAGAGGAGACACAAAACAGTGAAGGAAAACGAGCTGCTGGCGTCAGTTTCCCCACAATATTACATGAAAACGGACAGCACGTCAAGGAAACATTGTGTTATGAGTCATTAAATACAGGAACACCGACAATCATGTATAAATTAGGAAAGAGATGGACAAACTATTTCACAAAGTGCTTTTAAAAATATATACACAACATTCAAGAAATTCTTAATGTAAGACATTTCAGATTGAAGTTTCGGGATACGTTTTGTTAAGTGTCCTTTTCCTTCAAAAAGTATTAATACAGCACTTAAACCAAACCCACACACACACACACACACACACACACACACACACAAGGCATAGTCCCAGATTGGCAAGGAATAAAAATAAACTATTTTCACAGTTCTCTGAAATGGTTAATTAACATTTTCAACGGGAAAAGTTAATCCCGGACTGAGTTTGCAAATTAGTTCTATGAAAATTGTCAGGAAAGAACAGGACGAAATCAAGGGCAATGACTCCCTAAATGAAATTACTGATGTCTGTGTCATGTAGCAGTTACGGACTCTCATTTCAATCATTTAATACAGAGATGTGTTTTTAAGCCCTTACCAGTGTTAAGGGTTTCTAAAAACCCGTATGTCTACAAAATAAACAGGTGAGATTCTGTCTCCGCAGAGGAGGGGAGAGGGTCCTAGAACAGGACTTGTACTCGACCCGCCCTTTCTTTTCTCTGAGCCTTAGTGCTTCATCTGTAAAACAGCAACAAGTCATTGCCACCATTTTCCCAGTGTGGACTGTAGGAATTCATTCCAGTAAAAACACATCGAAAACGTCTTATAAACTGTAAAGTATTCAATTCTGGATAAAGAACTACTTTAAATTTAAAACTTAATAAAACATCACCTTCAGTAGACCTGATATATGAAGAATTGGATATATTTTTATTTTCTTGGTTGTCTTGGAAATATGTCAGCATTTGGCCAAAGATGTTTTTAAAGGGGTCATAATAAATATGGATATTGTTATCCAGGTAAGGGTTGATAAAATGTCCCTACGACTTATTAGTGAAATGTAGAATTTTTCCTTTGACCTGACTTTTCCACATGAGCTGTCTTTAATGTCTGCACAGAATTTAAATGGCATTTAATGTCCTAGGAATGTAAAAATTACTCGTTTCTCTCCATAAGAGCTTTCCTTCTCATTAGGAGGAACACAGTAGAATCAGTGGTGTTCTTTTTAAAAATAAGATGTGAATTTCAGATATCCCTAAAAGAAAAGGAACGCTTGCTTGGAGATCTGAATAAGTAGGTCCTGGAAGAAGCAGTATAAAATAAACAACTTGCCAACAGTTTGGAAAATTTGGTGTCAATATTTTAAATTATAACTTTGGAGTTGGGCATATTAAATATTAAAATCCCAGAAATGACCATCAGATAAACAAGGGCCAAAGCCAAAGTAATTCCAGAGACTACCTTCTCTTTCCTTCAGCAATACCACTCTCCCTGGGTAAGGCTAATCATTCATTGCCTTCATGGATTTCTATTTATTTAGAACATAGTCATTGATCCCTCTTTACTTTTTAATACAAAAACATATAACTTTTTGGATAAACACAATTGGTGAGAGACACAGGTAACGAGCGAGCTCTGAAAACAACGGTTCACAGCGTCTCCAAATGAGGCTTAGTAATCCTTTCCATCGTGTAACAGAAACTGACGCAAATCACAGAAGATGCCTCCCCCACCCCCCCATCGAGGCACAGGAAGAGGCTGCCATCCAGGGGCTGTGCACACGTGTCCAGCTGCGGTGCTGCCAGTGAAAGACAAGTTTACAACCCACAGTACGACAGCGCATGAGGAGCGTCAGACCCAAGGTCTGTTTATACAAGTACGTGGACTATGGCCTCTTGTAGGTATGTCCCATCACTGGGCACAGAACACTCTGATGACAGAAGAACCCCTAAAGCTAGCTAGAAACACTGCGGGGCGGGGGGGGCGGACAAAAAGGGACAACCTCTCCGTTGTATGGACATACAATACTATACACAGCACCAAATATGTCACACCATCAAAGCGCTGTCTTGCACCAGCAGTGCACGCTTGGTGTCCTACCCCACGTGAAATGTGCACGCTTCACATGCAGACGCGTGGGCTGAAGGGGCAGCCCGCAGGTCACAGCTCCTCAAGACTGTCGCTGGCCTGTCCATCCCAGACGGACATGCCGCTGCAAGGCTCCGGAAGAATGTTTGTCCTTTACTGCTGGTAATTTCCGTACTGGCCCTGCAAGAGACCAAGACACAGATTACACCCCAACAGTCCTGCGTAAGAGGGTCCACACCCAAGGGTAAGACAGACTCCCCCCACACACACACCCGCCAACACCCAGGATGAGAGGTGGAGGGAAAATAAAAGGCAAGCGACCAAACAGCCTCTGCCTGTTTCCACGAGGCAGGCAGATAAGCGGCCTTCCAGAAGCCACTCTCCAGGCTGCAGCTACTGATGTAGGTCAGAGGGCGGAAGAGGCTGGTTCACCCAGCCACACAGCAGCTCACTGTGCTGGGCCTGGTCCAGGTGCCTCAAGTCACGGCCCCACCCTGAGCCTGCGGTGAACAGGTCCGTGACGGGCTCCCCCAGCCACAGACGACACTGGCACCGCTTCCGGCACACTCGGGAACATTCCAAACTGCTCTCTTCAAGGTCAGAAAGGTTTTCTCCTTAATTGCCCTGCCCTGGGCTTGTTTACCCGTGTTGAAAACTCATCGTCTAAGTATGACTGGTTCATTCTCTCTCTTCAGGGAGCAGGGTGAGAAGCATTTAAAAAAATAAAATACAGACCTTACCTATTCAGGTACCTGAGAAAAACATCCGTCTTCCATGTGGTGCCTTGAGATTTCATTAGCCGTGTAAACGGCCATTAGTGCCTATGACCCAGCACAAAAGGCCACCGATGGACCATCACCCCTTGCAAGGGGCTCTCTTCAAAGGAGGTTCCGAATATGCCCAGGATAAGTCTCCTCCCGCCCCACTGCCCTGCTCCTGGCCTGAGCTGCAGACGCCAAGGCTCCTCCTGACCGACTCACCTGAGACACGCCTGGCCACCTCAGGACCTCCGCACGGCTGCGTCCCGTGGCTGTGGCTCACTCTCATCCTCACGTCCTGGCCCCATGGCACCTCCGCTGAGAGGCCCCAGACACTTACATTCACCCCTCATGGGTTCCTCTCCCACCAGGAGGGGCCGACATCCATCATTTACCGCCCTTCTCCTCCACGCCTCCAGGTGGAAGTCAGAGGCATCTGAAGTTAAGCTTGATTTTCTCTCCACAGCCCTCTGCACCCCGAGAAATGGCAACTACCTCAAGCAGCCCAGGCTGAAATCCCTGGGGCCACCCTGACCCACCTCTCCCGCACGCCCCAAGTCCAGCCCACCAGCAAATCCCGCTGGCACCACCTCTGAGAGCACCTAGAGTCCCGGAGACTCTCACCTCTCTCCAGCAGCCACTGTGCTGTCACCGAAGGCCCTGACAGCCTCCAGGGCCCCACCCCACGCAGAGCAGATCCTCGTCAGGTGGGCGAGGCCTCCCTGCCGTCCTGGGAGCCTGAGCGGCTCTGCTCAGGTCTGACGGCCTCGCGGTCGCCCGAGGGCCTCCCGGACCTGGTCTGCGCCAGCCCTGCCACCCGTCGTTCCATCCCTTTGCCCTCTGGGTCCTCTTCCCAGAACTACCTGCCGCTGCTCCATCCCGGCGCCAACAGGGCCCGGCTGTGTCAGGCGAGATGCAAGCTCTAGAATCTGCCTAGTCGCCGTGGCCCCCAAGCACGCACCAGACACCCGACGCTGCTAGGCACGCAGGAAACACCCGAGGTGTGAAAGGACAAGGACACAGAGCCAGCTGTGTCTGACCGAAGAGGTAATTTTTAAAAACCTTACAGGCTCAGAGAATTAACGTTCTGGAGGGACCCTGGGTGCCAGTTCACCCTGTGTTATTGTTTCTCTTGACCACAGGGGAAACCTTCGTCACGTCTGACGCACGCGGGGGCTGCAAGTCTGGAAACGGGCAGAAGGCTTGCCTGCTCGTAGCCGTAAGGCCGCTGCTGCTGGGCGGACGGGCCCGCCTGAGACGCTCGGTAGCTTCCGTACTGCTGGCCTTGTCCCTGCTGGTAGCTGGAGTACTGCGAGGGGGCGCCCTGGGCAGGCCCTAGAACACATGCAGGAGCCGTCAGACCACCCCATGCCCCCGTCCGCTCGAGCCCCTGACGCTGGCACCCGTTCTCCCTCCACATTAAGCCCGTGCAGTGAAAGCGCCACAGCTGGTGGCTGCGCGGAGTCCCGCGTGGTTCGCAGCTGTGCTCCCACCCCCACCCGGATGGAGCCTGGGGTCCACTCTCAGCACCCCGGGCCTGCTTCCTGGGACCAGCTTACACCAGTCACGGTGGTCACTGTAAACCCGAGAGTCAAACACACAGCAAATGGTGAAAACACGCGCGAGATGGTAATCGTGCCTCCAGAGCCTAAGTAGATGGTTTAGGAGAAACTGACAAAGGCCGAGTGTTTTTTCCAAAACTGGTTGTTTCTAGGGCTGGGGCAGGGGAAACACTGTGGTCCCAGAAAGAAGAACGTGCTCTAAACCAAAAAGATGGGGCACGTCCAAGGGCCACAGGCCCAACCTGAGCTCCCAAGAGGCAGGGCTGAGATGGTTTGAACAATAAAAGAAAGAAGTTTGGATTGTAACTCAATGTGTAAAATCAATACCCGTGAGCACCTAAAAATATAAATAAACGATCAATAACTAAGTGAATGGGGGAGAAGAGACCCATCTTCCCTACAGAAGAATTCCAAACAATCTATGTAGACCAGCGGTCCCCAACCTTTTTGGCACCAGGGACTGGTTTCATGGAAGACAATTTTTCCACGGACGGGGGAGGGGGAGATGGCGATGGCTCAGGCCATAATGCAAGCGACGCGGAGCGATGAGGAGCGGCAGATGAAGCTTCACTCACTCGCCCACGGCTCACCTCCTGCTGTGCGGCCTGGTTCCTAACTGGCGCGGACCGGTACTGGTCCGAGGCCCGGGAGTTGGGGACCCGTGATGTACACAGTGCCCCCTTGAGTGGGGCTGGACCCAGTGACGCCAGAGTCTGGAGGAGGAGAGGGAAGGAAGCCCAACACTGGGGAGGCCTGGCAGACGCCCTTGACCATGTGACCAAGGCCAGACTCAACGGAGGCAAGTCATGCCCACAGGAGGGGACGCAAAGGCACTTGGCCGTGGTCTTCTTTCCAAAACTCAGAACCCAGGCCAGACAAACCCAACCTGAGGGGGGCGTCTGGGAAGTGCCCGGCCAGCCCTCCTCAAAAGTGCCAAGGTCAAGAGGGACGGGGAAAGTCTGAGGAACGTTTGCAGCCCAAGGAGCTGTGGGGCTGATGTCATGTGGGATCCTGGACTGGTCCCGGACAGAGAAGGACATGCGGGAGAGCCAGTGAGATCCGAAGAAACTGGTTCAGTCCACGGCCAAGCACCAACCTTGGTTTCTTAGCTGTGACCACAGGGCCCCGGTAATGGATGAGGTTAACCATGGGGGGACTCTCAGCTTTCCTAACAGCTTTTCCAGAAATCTACAACTGTTCCAAAGTAAGAAGCCTGCTGGGCGCCCACCGAATGACCGCGTTCCTGTGATGAACCCCCCCACCGCTTACCATAGCCTTGCTGCTGCCCGGGGTAGCTCTGCTGGTTGGGGTACTGCTGCTGGGAGTATGTCTGCTGCTGGGCTGTGCCCTGCTGGTACCCCGCCTGCTGCTGGCTGTACTGTGAGTTTCCTGCAGAGGGAAGGAGACATGAGCTCATTTCCAGAGAGCAATGGCAGCTCCGCTGTCCCTCGAGGCATGGGCAACTTTGGGTTCCCTAGACCGAGTCCACTGCTCCAGTACCTCTTCTTTTCCACAACAATTCAAATTATTTTGTTTTATTGGGTTGGCCAAAAAGCTCCTTCAGTTTTTAAGTAAAACTAAAACACAGTTTTCATTTTCACCAAGAACTTCATAGAACAACGTATTCACCGTTTTGTTCCACTACTTTCCGCCATTTTCCAGGTAACTTCATAATTCCATCTTCCCAAAACTTTTTATCCTTTTGAGCAAAGAACTGTTCCAGGTGCCTTTTACAGTCTTCCAGGGAATTGAAATTGTTTCCATTAAGGGAATTCTGTAAAGACCGAAAAAAATGGAAATCCAAAGGTGCAATGTCTGGTGAATACGGCAGATGAATCAGAACTTCCCAGCCAAGCTGTAACAGTTTTTGCCTGGTCATCAAAGAAACATGGGGTCTTGCATTATCCTGATGGAAGATTATGCATTTTCTGTTGACTAATGCTGGGCGCTTTTCGTCGAGTGCCGCTTCCAGTTGGTCTAATTGGGAGCAGTGCTTGTTGGAATTAATCGTTTGGTTTTCTGGAAGGAGCTCAGAATAGAGGACTCCCTTCCAGTCCCACCATATACACAACTTCACCTTCTTTGAATGAAGACCGGCCTTTGGTGTGGTTGTTGGTGGTTTATTTCGCTTGCCCCCTTATCTTCTTCCGTTCCACGTTACTGTATGGTATCCACTTTTCATCGCCTGTCCCAATTAGTTTTAAAAACGGAACGTTTTGGGCCTCCCTGGTGGCGCAGTGGTTGAGAGTCCGCCTGCCGATGCAGGGGATACGGGTTCGTGCCCCGGTCTGGGAGGATCCCATATGCCGCGGAGCGGCTGGGCCCGTGAGCCATGGCCGCTGGGCCTGCGCGTCCGGAGCCTGTGCTCCGCAGCGGGAGAGGCCACAACAGTGAGAGGCCCGCATACTGCAAAAAAAAAAAAAAAAAAAAACGGAACGTTTTGGTTACGTTTAAGTAGAGACTCACAAGAGGAAATACAGTCAAGAAGGTTTTTTTCGCTTAACTCATGTGGAACACAAACATCAAAGCGATTAACATAACCGAGCTGGTGCAAATGATTTTCAGAGATGGATTTGGATATTTTGAGTATGTCGGCTATCTCCCACGTGGTACAACGTTGATTGCTCTCAATTAATGTCTTGATTTGATCGCTATCAACTTCAACTGGTCTACCCGACCATGGGGCATCATCCAGTGAGAAATCTCCACATGAAACTTCACAAAGCACTTTTGACACGTTGGATCAGTCACAGCACCTTCTCCATACAATGCACAAATCTTTTTTTGCATTCTGGTTGCGTTTTTACCTTTCTTGAAATAATAAAGCATAATAGGCCAAAAATGTTGCTTTTTTTTCTTCCATCTTCAATATTAAAATGGCTACACAAAAATTCCCCAGTTTTGATTTTTTTTTAATGCACAGATATGACAGCTGTCACATACAATCTAACAAAATTGTTTCAAATGAAGTTAAAGACAGCTAAGCGCTACTAGAGCCATCTTACAGGGAAACCGAATGAACTTTTTGGCCAACACAATACTTTCTCTTACTATCTTAATAGAAATACAAATATATCACCAAAGTGAAGAGGGTAATGCAATTAAGACAAAGACCAACACCAGTGTTGTGGGTAAACTGTGTCCCCCAAAAGAGCTGTTGAGGTCCTGATCCCAGGAACCTGTGGCCTTATTTGTAAATAGGGTCTTTGCAGATGTAATTAGTTAAAGGGAGGTCATACAAGGTTAGGGTGGGCCCTAATCCAGTGACTGATGTCCTTGTAAGAAGAAGGAGATCTGGACACAGACACAGGAAAAGGCCGTATGATCCCCACAGTTCAAAGGGACCCCAGAAGTTTTGGGACACCCTCGTTTTATTGGCAAACGTGCAAGCCAGGGTTCCAGCTCAGACCTATAATGTGTTTTCCTGTGACTTTATGAATGAAAAGAGGCAGACGTTTGCCCCTGTGTTCTGCATCTATATGTGGGTACAGTCCCAGAGATGTTTTAGGTTCACTTACTTTTTCTTTTCCCAGAGAAAATGGCTTAATTCTCATTTTCAAAACTCTAACTAATCAGCCAGCACCCGTGCTAAAAGCCTCATTTTGGAAGAAAGCTCATGGTAAGAAAACAATTTGGGAGAGCAGTAAACGTATTACCAAATAATTACCAACAGTTAAGAGGGAGTATTGGGGACTTCCCTGGTGGTGCAGGGGTTAAGAATCCGCCTGCCAATGCAGGGGACACGGGTTCGAGCCTTGGTCCGGGAAGATCCCACATGCCGCGGAGCAACTAAGCCCATGCGCCACAACTACTGAGCCTGCGCTCTAGAGCCCGCGAGCCACAGCTGCTGAGCCCACGTGCCACAACTACTGAAGCCCGCCTGCCTAGAGCCCGTGCTCCGCAACAGGAGAGGCCACCGCAGTGAGAAGCCCGCACACTGCAACGAAGAGTAGCCCCCACTCGCCGCAACTAGAGAAAGCCCGTGCACAGCAAAGAAGACCCAATGCAGCCAAAAATAAATACATAAAATAAATAAATTTTTTTAAAAAGAGGGAGTATTAACAACCATTTAAAAATCTTTCTACACGTGTAATGGAAAAGAACCTAAAAAAAGAATATATATATACGTGTGTCTCTGTGTGTGTGTGTGTGTATAACTGAATCACTTTGCTGTACAGCTGAAACACAACATTGTACATCAACTATATTTAAATAAAACTTTAAAAATAAATAAATAAAAATCTTGCTACGAAGTCTTCATAATGCAGGTCTTAAGAGTTTTAGATTGGTGTAGAGACTAAATTCCATTCCGTTTTCAAAACACCTTTATAAGAAGACCAATTTAAGTTTAGTTTCATCGTTTTCTTCAAAACCACAGTGTCTGGCCTTTAACCACAGAGTGTGGGTCTTCCTCTGCACGAGACCCCATCCTCTAGCAGGAGCAGGCGGGGCGAGGGGACCCGGGGTGTTTACCCCCTGTGGCGCCAGACAGCCTGGAAAGCAGGGCTGCTTGTGGTTTTCTTGTTCTTGTCTTTGTTTTTAGTTAATTAAGTTTTTTATAGTTTTTTTTCATTTAAAAATTTTTACTTTATTGGTTATTTATTTATTTTTGGCTGCGTTGGGTCCTCATTGCTGCGTGCGGGCTCTCTCTAGTGGCGGCGAGCAGGGGCTGCTCTTCTTTGCAGTGTGCGGGCTTCTTACTGCGGTGGCTTCTCTTGTTGCGAAGCACGGGCTCTAGGCATATGGGCTTCAGTAGTTGTGGCTCACGGGCTCTAGAGTGCAGGCTCAGTAGTTGTGGCACGTGGGCTCAGTAGTTGCGGTGTGCAGGCTCAGTAGTTGTGGCACGCAGACTCAGTAGTTGTGGCACGCGGGCTCAGTAGTTGCGGCACATGGGCTCTAGATCGCAGGCTTAACAGTTGTGGCGCACAGGCTTAGTTGCTCCACAGCATGTGGGATCTTCCCAGACCAGGGCTCGAACCCGTGTCCCCTGCACTGGCAGACGGATTCTTAACCACTGCACCAACCAGGGAAGTCCAGTAAAATGTAAGTATTTTAAAACTGGGGTCCTGATAACGTACATTTTAAAATAACAGCTTTATTGAAAGCGAATTCATGTAGAAAGGCTTAAAACCCCATAAGGAAGTTCAATTTCCAGCTGCGCAGAACAATGAAGGAACACACGCTCTACAGCACAGGAGCTCTTCTCCAAGGTGGGCTCTGAGGAATCTGCTGGGTTTTCTGATTGGTCACCATCTAAGGAAACACCTTGACAGCTTTTCCCTCCTCACAACCATGACCGGTCCCAGCAACAACGGCCGATGGGACGGCCGATGGCCAAGGAGGCGTCAGTGACCAGTGGAGACCCAGGTTCACTGTCTTTGTGAGAAACGCATCGGAGAAATTCATCAGAGACTTGGCAGGTTTTCTCCAGGGTTTCAGAGTTTTGGGGTCGGTCTGCATAGTCTCATGTCTTACAGCCCCTTTTCTCTTTCTAGGATAACGGGTAAAGGAGCTAATCCACAGCAGCAGCCGCCGTGGCCTAGACACAGCAGGTGTGCAGGGGGTGAGAAGCCGACGCAACTCTCACGCACCCAGGAAAACCTTCTGACCCGGGGCCAAATCCCAGCCGAAGACGGACCTGTATGGACAGCTCTGAAAGGAGAAAGGCAGCACTCCTTTGAACAAGCCTCAGCGATTCTCAGGAGGGTTTCGTGGGAGCAGCAGAGCGGGGGAGCCCAGACTGCTCTTCCTAGAACAGCCTGGGACGGTGACGGCGGCTCCAGGGCCTTCCCTCCACCACCGGCAGGTACAACGACTTCTCTTGTTTTTCGTCTCCTTTTCATTTGTTTCTGTCTTTAAGAATCTTGCAACATTCTGCGACGTGGCCGTGAAGAAAGGAACCACTTACGTGTGCAAGAAGAGGCTGGTGTTGTCATTAAACACGGCAGGACCGTGGCCGTAGGACAGCCACAGGCACTAATGCACAAGGGTGACCGACCCGTCTACACAACCTCGTCGCCAAGCAAAGATGAGCCTCAGGGACCCGCGTGGCAGCCGTTTGGGGCGGAGCCGTCCCCACCATCCCCAACGCCCGATCACAGTCACCGTCGCCATCGGGAGAAACGCCCCAAACAGCGGTGCTGCAACCCCAGGACTGGGGGGTATGGGCGGGTCTGGGGGGCCACAGGGTTAGTGCTTTGATTTTCAGTAAGTTTGACTTCTAAGTGGGCGATTCAGAAATAAAAAAACAAACCAAGTCCGTCTTCAACAGGTCCGGGGAGGAAGGCCCCCGCCCCCGCCCGGCCTCATCATCTCCATCGCTGTCCCAGGTATTTCTCCAGAGGCTGTTTGTGGTGTGTGCTCTTAGCGCCCTTTGTTTTACGCAGCAGGTGGCACCCAGACACCCTGGTCCTGTACACCTGGCATGACCCGGGGGAACATGCCACAGAAGCGCCCTGGACATGTCACAGCGGACACTGGCTCCATCCAGCCTTTGCTCCTGCAAACCTCACGGACAGGAAATGCCGTGGGGACTTCCAGGTTTCCTCTGTAGTGGCCCCGACAGCAACAGTGTCCCGCTCGGCTGGGTCGGCCATGCCCTGGCCCCTTCCTGACACTGGTCCTCTCATTCCGGGGACCCCACAGGGCTCCTGCCAGATACCACCTCCTGTGCACAACCCCAGGACCAGCCGCCCGTGCACCTCGAGGTTCCCCATCCCGCTGGGGGACAAGTCTAATGACTAGAAAGTTCTTTCTGTTGGCTTCAGGCGACCCCCTTATTGCTCCCAGCCAACACCCTGCCCCTCTCAGGGCCACGGGCCACTTAGCGCCCAGTCCTCTCAGAGCAAACTGCCCCCAGCACCTCTCACCCTAAACAAGACCCGGCAGGCCACCGGCTGCGGTATGGCCGGTACCATGTTAACACGTGCAGGGGTCATTAACAAGGTGGAACAAACACAATGCTTCCAGGTCCAGGAGGAAACTGTGTCATGTGCCACACTCGCCTTAAAAGAAGTCACTGAATGTTTTAGCAAACTCCTCATCAATTATGAAAGACAAGCGTACGTAACCCAAAGCGAGGGTACAGAACTCTGCACTTCAGACTTCAACAAGCTTGTCCCAGGGAGCAGCACACGAGGCAGGCAGGGGCCCCTCCCGTGGAGGAGGCTGAGCCCCGCTCTCCTGGAGGGGGAGGGGAAGTGGGGAGTTGGTGTTTACTGGGGACAGGGTGTCCCTTTGGGAAGGCGAGAAGGCTCTCAGATGACGCGGTGATGATGGTGGTCACACAAGAGTGTGAATGTGTTTAGTGCCACTGAACTGTGCACTTAAAAATGGTTAAAATGGTAAATTTTACGTTTTTTACAACTTAAAAAGTCACCCCAAAAGTCACATTTTCGAGTCACCTGTTCTGTATGTATCATCTGTCTTTTCCTCTCCGGGCCCCTGGCAGCCTTGCCATTGTCCCCAGTCCTGACGTCCAGACCAAGGCCCAGGACCACGCCACCCTGTGAGCTTAATGGCTCCTATCCTCTCGGGGCCCCTGGGGCGGTGGGAAGTCCCCGCACCCGAGAACCGTGTGAGAAACGACTATGCCTGTTTCTTCCCAAATCCGTGTTTGGTGACGTCATCTCGGCGGCTTTATCGGCGCCCGCCCCCATCTCCATACGCCCCACGCCCGTCGGACCCGGAACCAGAGGCCCGGTCGCCTTACCGCCCTCGTAGTAGTGCTGCGTGGACTCCTCAAACGACCGGTCGTAACTCTGCTCTGTGTAGGACGCCGGCTGGTAGGCATAATCGCCATGTCCTGCAAGCAAACAGGGTGCCCTGCAGTCAGCGGAGGCCCCGGCTGCCCAGACCCAGGAGAGACCGCATGAACTCAGCCGTCGGGTCAGGAGACCCCGGCGCTGGGCGCGGTCCGGTTTCCCTAGACGGAACCCATGGGGGCACTTCCTGCCGTCTGGCAGCCGCAGTTCCCTTACTTTAAAGTGCAGACGGCCGCCTGCTCCTCGGGGCGGTGTGAGGATCAACAAGCCACGGTTTACAGAGTGTACTCGGTGCCCGACGCGTGACACGCACGTGGACGTCAGCTCTTAATGTCGCTACACGGTCACCATCCCCGCGCCGGCTCCCTTCGGAGTGCGTGACACCTCGTGAGGCCCGGCCACCATTCCACAGAGGGGTCACGGCTTGCCCTGCCCTGGTCTTGGCCACCTCCCCAGCGCCAGACCTGCTCACTCACCCCTGCCTGGGGGGTCCTCCCCAAATCCCACCCGTCCTCTGCGGCCATGTTAAACGCCACCTCCACAAACCCTGGGGCCATTTAGAGATGCCTGAAAGGTGACACGGAAAAGGAAAATAAGCTGCAGGAGTTGTAACTGAGCAGCCAGGAGGAGAGCGTTACGAGACAGTCAGCTCATGTTTGTCACCTTCCTGAAAGCATCTCACAATGAGCTCGTGTCCATCCTCAGGACGTTTATGTCCATCCAGAGGACTGCGCACCCAGCCCCAGGGGGGCCCGTGCCGGACGCCTCTCTCAGCAGAGACCAGCCACCCACCCCCAAAGGGGACTCTGGGTGCTTTGCCGGCGGACGTCGGGGGCTCCGGGGTCTGAACGGGGGACGTCCAGCGAGCAGCGGACGGACGCCACTGCAGCCTCACCGTCAGGGTAGTACTGCTGGTTCATGGGCTCCGAGGCGGCCTGGCCGTGGCCATACTGCTCGCCGCCGTAGTACTCCTCCTGGCCCAGGTACTGCTGGGACGAGCCTAGGGGACAGCGCCGGACGTCACCTCCCCGAGCCCCAGAACCTCCCCAACAGGCCCCCCGATCAGAGGACACTCCACCAGGCCCGCCAGGGGACACAGGGAGGCCTGCCCCACGCACTGCACACACTGCCCCGCCCCCACCGGTTCCCTGCACCGGGGGCGGGGCCTCACCTTGCTGGGAGGGCCGGTAGGGCGCCATGGGCCGCTGCCCCATCATGCTGCCCGCCTGCCCGCTCTGGCCCATCATGGCCATGGACTGGCCCTGGTAGTGTTGGCTCCCGCCCTGTGCCGCGCTGTAGTGGGACGAGGCTGCCTGCTGGTGCATCATGGACACTGGGGGACACGACAGACCCCGCGTAACCCACGAAGCTCCCGGGCGGCACCCCACAGACCCCCCTGAGCCCTCCTCCCGGGCTGGGCCTGTGCAGCTCCGCCCCGCGAGGCCACGCCACCCTTCCTGCCAACGCGCCTTTGGGCAACTCATACAATGTGAAAGGCCGGCCCCCACGCCCCTAACTCCCCAAGGCTAGTCCCAGAGGAGCCTATCGCCTCGCCCTCCCCCGAGCCTCAGGTGTCGAAGGCTCCGGCTCCGGTGGGGGCCCCGCCTGCCTGTCCTTTCCTGCCACCCCTGCTCGGGACCCTCCAGGGCAGCACCGTCCAGCACAGGGGGACGTGAGCCACGTCAGAGAATGAGAAGAAACAGGGGAAAATCTATTTCAGGGACGTTTTATTTGACCCAATATATCCAAACTAGATTGTTTTCAATATGTAATTAACGTAGCGAGAGCTAAGGAGACACTTCACATTCTCTTTTTCTGTTCTAAGCCTTTGAACCCCGGTGCGCCTGACTCTTGTGGGACACCCCGGTTGGGACCTGACGCTTCCCAAGTGCTCAAGGTCCCACAGCCCTACCTGCCCCTCAGCCTCCCACTCCTGTGCGCTGGCCGCCACCCAGTCCTCCCAGCGGGGCGGCTGCCGCCCCTCCTCAGAGCCTCCCCTGAAGCCGCCCAGCCCCCGCCTCGCCCCTCGCTTGGGAGCTGCCGGAGGAGGGTGGCCCTGGGGACCACACTGGCCTGCGCTGGAGGGGGCGGGGCCTCTGGGGCCAGTACCTGGGTTGGACTGCATGTTGATGCTGGCCCGGGACACGTAGCTGCTGATGGCGCCCTGGCCCTGCAGGGGGATGGTCTGCGAGGCCGGTCCCGAGTGGCTGTAGCCGGGCCCCGAGCCGTGGCCGCTGCCGGACATGCTCATGGAGGTGGTGGGCAGCGTGCTCTGCGCCGTCTGCTGCAGGGTCACGTGGTTCGGACCTGCCAGGGTGGGGTGGGGGTGCTGAAACCCACCAAAGACCACCTCTGACGGCAGCCCTGGCCTCGTGCGAGGGCGCCCCCCCGCCCCCCCGGGCCAGCTTCCTTCACGCGGCTGTGGGGAGGGAGGCTGACCAGTCAAGGGCGCAACGGGCGAGGGACACGGGCACGTGACCAGGAAACGCACACACGTGCTGAGCGCGCAGAGGGGCCGCCTCCTCCCCGTTACCTTATCAATGGTTCCCGACGGCTAGTGGCGGTTCTCCACCCAAGGACAGGAGCCCCACACGGAAGCCCGTGCTCTGAGGTGACGCAGCCCCAGTTCACAGGGGACCTGGAATAGGGGCCTTATCCCTCTGCGTGTCACCCCGAGCACGTGCGCCTGCAGCAGGGCCTCCGGGAGGAGAGGGTCCCCACCGCGGCGGCCGGCCACCCGGGAGCCCAGTCGGTGACCCCGTTGTTCCCCGGAACCAACCCAGAGCCCAGCGCGCCCAGGGCCGCTCACCGTTGCCGATCTGGGCCTGCATGAGGGAGGATGGTGGCAGGCCCGCGCCGATGGCGTCGCTGAGGCTGCCCTGGGAGTGCAGGCCCTGGCCCGAGCCGCTCTGGGACAGCCCTCCGGGGCCCAGCGCCAGGCTCTGGGTTGGCGGCTGTGGCAGCGGGAAGGGCACCGAGAGGGTTAGCGTGGAGAGTGGCCACCAGGAGCCGCTCCGGGGGCTCAGCCACCCTGAGACCCACAGCCGTACTCCACGGCCGCCGGCCAGCACCTCCAGGGTGGGACGCCGCCCTCACGCGGCTGGACGCCGCCGACGGCCAGCCCGGACACCTCAGGCCAAGACGGAAATGCTATGCCAAGCGTTCCCCGGGCTATCAACACACACTTGGGAGGTTCAAAGCCGGGCCCCCCTTTCCTGGGACTCAGGGAGCTGCATCCACCTCACCTTGCCCACACCCGTCCCCACCCCTCTTGGTCTCAGCTGGCCAGCTGTCTCTGGCCCTCACACCCGCTGTGCCCCAGGGCACTTGCACAGCCTGTCCTGTGCCTCAGCACCAGGTTCCCAGGGTGCTACCCCCCCACCCCCAAGCCCACCTCTGATCACAGGAGGCAGACGGGAGATGGAGCTTACCAGTGACCCCTGGCAACCTCATCTCCCAGATCTGGACCAAAGAGCAGCCCCGAAGGTCTGGACAACACTATCTACACCTGGGCCCCCCACCCCGTGGCAGGCACTCACGGCGGGCAGCAGGGACTGCATGTTCTGGTTAGAATCCGCAATCGTGGCCAGGTAGACCAGGTTCCGGTGCAGGATCTGCTGGTACCTGCAGGCGAAGGCGCAGTTGAGGGGGAGGAGGCTGCCCTGCCCTGCAGCCAAGCCCCTCCCCGGGGAGGGGGGTGCGTGGGCAGGCGGCACAGTGCTCTGCGGTCCAGGATGGTGGGGGGAGGCCCCCAACCTGGTGGCCAAGGGGGAGTGGCTACCGGGTCTGTTCAGAGAATGGGGGGGGCGGGTCAGGGGGGCGGGCCCGGGGGACACAGGAGGGGCTGCCAGGGCACGAGCCTCCTCGGGTGGACCCGGCACTGAGCTAACTGGATACCCCTGCCCCTGCAGAGGCACTCAGTGCCCGGCCCTGGGATCACACGAGGTCCCACCTGGAGGAGCTTGCTGTCCCCTGGTGCGGCTGGCCTGGGCCCCCCCAGTGGTCCCCTCTCCCCCACACTCCCACTTCCCTCCAAACCTGCCCACCTCTCCCTGAGGAGCCACCCAGGGGAGCTGACCCAGCAGCTTAGCTGACCCCGAGGCCCCACTCGCTCAGGCCACCAAGCCCCAGAGGCAGCCGGGAGGGGCACGGGCAGCCACGGCCACTCACTGGGTGCACTCAGCCGTCTTGCCCTTGCTCTGATAGTCCAGGATACACTGGATCAGGTGGTGGTTCTCATCCAGCATCTGAAGGAGGAGCAGACGTGAGCGGGGGAACACGGTGTGTCCGCGGGCGGCCCGTTGCGGGGCTCGTGAGCCCCGGCTCACGGCTCACGAGGCCCAGCGGTGCCCATCAGCAGAACTGCCCCCTCACGGCCCCAGCCAGCAGGGCCAAGCACTTTCCACATCCCTGTGCCAAGCACGCAGCCCTGCAGGCGCCAGGGCCCATCCCTCCCCCCCACCCCCGCCCTGCGCCCCCAGTCCAGGTTCTCACTCCACACAGGAAACCCACAGCCTGCAGGACCCGTTTTCTAGGGCCCTTGGCCCCGGTGCTTCTGTCCAGCAAGGGTGGACCCGGAGTCTGGAGTGTGAGGCCCACACATCACGGCCACACGGTGGGGACTCCAGGGCGGGGGCAGCCTGCACCCCTGCGAGCATCTCCTAGACCCACAAAGCTGCTGCTCCAGGACGGCCACTTGGCGACAGCACCTGGGTGGCCCACGGAGACCAGGAGGGGACAGAGGCTGCAGAAGAGGGAGGAAGGTCGCGTGGGAGCATGGGAGGGGCCGCACATGGCCGGCCAGGAGGCCTGGCGTGGACACTCCCCACCTGGACGCGGGAGGGGGTGGGGGGACCCAAGCGCCAAGGGCCTGCCCTGTCACGGCCCTGCTCGCCTCTCCCTCCCCGCTCAGCCCCTGAGCCTTCAGGGTTGATTTCCCTTGTTCGGGTTTTTTTAGTTATAACCTCCTCCTCTATGCTTGAGTGTTTTCTCCCCACTGTGGAGATGGATGCCCAAATTCAGCCATTCCCCACCCTGGCCAAGGAGCCGGCCCAAGACGGAACCACCAGAGGGCGCTCTGGGCTGGGGCTGCTGGTGGAGCCCACCCATACATAGGCAGGCGATCAAACCCAGGGGGACTGGGCATCCCGGCCATTTGTCCAGGAAGATTTCCCCAGATGAATTAAGAAAGGCAAACCACCACCAAAGGCCATGTCCTCTCCCTCTCAGAGCCACCCTTAAAAGGCTCCACGGGCTCTACGTCCTGGCCTCACGATGCCTGGCAGGAGTCCCCTCCCAAGGCCACACACTCCGCACGCACGGATGTCCATTTCAGCGTCATTCGTGTCAGCTGGAAAAAGGGGGGGCGCCAAATGCTCAATGACGGGGTGACTTAAGCAATGACAGGAAACCACAGGGTGAGTTGTTAACCAGACACTACGACAGTCTTTGTAGTTTTTACAAGCAGGAGAAAATGTTACACTGTTAGGATTTTTTTTTTTTTTTAAGCAAGGTACTAACTTCACTGAGATGAAGTTTTCCATAACTTCACCTCAGTGAAGTTATGGAAAAAAGACCAGGACACACTGCGGGGAGGATGGCGGGCTGGGTGTGCGCTGAGGTCCAAACCCTCCCAGACCTGGGTGGTGGGAAAGGGATGAAGACAGTAACCCTTCACCAGGACAAAGTGAACACGGCTGAGATCGCACCGCAGGCAGCAGGATTCTAGAAGCGGAAGCAACTGGAAGAGCAAGAACTGAATTAGCAGAACCCAGGGCGCCGGATGGGACACAGACCCACACTGGGGACCCACCAGGCTTGGGAGGGTTGAGACTCTGGGACCTTCCCCACAGCTACTTGGCAGGAGTCCCCAAGGGGGGATTCAGGGAAAATGACCAGCCCGGGAGGAAAGGGCCAGACATCGAGAGCAGGGGGACACCTCTAGCCAAGACCTCAGATGGATGACCCACACCAGCGTTTCCCGGAAGCCTGCAAATTAGATCCAGCAAAACCAGCGACAGAGGCCAAAAGCTGGGGGAGACGAAGATTATGCAAGAAGGAAACTTAAAGTACAAAAAGAAAGAAAACCCAACTACTATTAATGTCCTCAAAGATAAAAGAAGTTATTGGGTCTATTTTTTAAAAAAAAAAAACAACATGCTATTAAACAGAACAGAGAACAAAAAGAGCTCTGGGGTATTTAAAATAAATCGACCACAGCAAAAAAGTCGACAGAAGAATTGGAACATGAAGTAGTAGAAAACTCCTAGACAGCGGAGCAAAAGACCGATGTAGAAAACAGAAAGGGTAATGAAATTGAAGAACAATCCAAATGGCCAAAAACAATTCTTCTAGGACTTTCAGAAAGACAGGAAGGAAGAAAGTCATCCAAAAATAATTGTTCAAGGGACTTCCCTGGTGGTCCAGTGGTAAAGAATCCGCCTTCCAATGCAGGGGACGCGGGTTCGACCCCTGGTCTGGGAACTAAGATCCCACATGCCATGGGGCAACTAAGCCCGCACGCCTCAACTAGAGAGCCTGCGGGCCGCAAACTACAGAGTCCATGCCCTCTGGAGCCCGTGCACCATAACCAGAGAAGAGAAAATCCGCATGCTACAACTAGAGAGAGAAAAAATCTGCACACCACAACTAGAGAGCAGCCCATGCGCCACAACGAAGAATCCACGCCACAATGAAAGGTCCCGCATGCCGCAACTAAGACCCAATGCAGCCAAAAAAATAAAATAAATAAATAAAATGTATAAAAAACAAAAATAATTGTTCACGACTTTTCCTCAGAACTTGAAGGATGTGAGCGTCCAGATGGAAAGGTTCTCAAAGGGCCCCAGCCTGACAGACACACTGGGTCACAGAAAGGTCCTAAAAATGAATGGAGTGAAAAGCACAGTACTGAGCGCCTCCACACAGGACAGAAGCTTCGGGCAGCCAAGGAGCAGTGACCCAACTGCGAGGGAGACTCTACAGGAGTGACAGCAGGATCAAAAGCAGGAACCCCTGAGTGATGACCAAACCCTCGAGAGACTTCCAGAGGTGGGATGACAGGACTTGAGAGAGACCTCACGGGGGAGATGCCCGGTCCTGAAGGAGACTTTCAGAGGAGGGGTGACCTGATCCTGAGAGAGACCCCGGAGGAGGGATGGTGCAAAGCTGAGGAGGGATGAACCGACCCTGAGGGAGACTTCCTGAAGACAGATGGCCCGAATCAGTCAGAGGCTTCCTAAGGAGGGACACCCCTATCCTTGGAGAGACTTTCTGAGAGGGATGACCCAATCCCCAGGGAGACTTCCTGAAGACAATGACCTGACACTGAGGGAGACTTTCGGAAAAGTCATGACCCGATCCTGTGGGGGAGGTTCTGAGGAGGGATGACCCCATCCTGAGAGAGCTTTCCTGAGGAAGGATTAGCCAATTCTGACGGGGACTTTCTGAAAAGGATAACCTGACTAGAGGTGTCTTTCAGAGCAGAAAGACTGACAGACTACCTGAGCTGAGGAGGCTTCCATGGCTGGAAGAAAGTCTGGGATAAACTAGCGAGAAGTGATTCAAAAGAAAGTGAGGGGGCTTCCCTGGTGGCGCAGGGGTTAAGAATCCCTGCCAGTGCAGGGGACATGGGTTCGAGCCCTGGTCCAGGAAGATCCCACATGCCGCAGGGCAACTAAGCCCGTGCACCACAACTACTGAGCCCGCGTGCCACAACTACTGAGCCCGCGCGCCTAGAGACCCTGCTCCGCAACAAGAGAAGCCACTGCAATGAGAAGCCTGTGCACCACAACGAAGAGTAGCCCCCGCTCGCTGCAACTAGAGAAAGCCCGTGCGCAGCAATGAAGAAACAAAGCAGCCAAAGATAAATAAATAAAAATAAATAAATAAATTTTTTTAAAAAAGTGAGATTGCCAACTGCAGGGAAAAGAAAAGACTGGGCAGGAAAAATGATTATGTGATCCCGCATGGAACAACAGTTTTTGGGGTTTTTTTTGCGGTATATGGACCTCTCACTGTTGTGGCCTCTCCCGTTGCGGAGCACAGGCTCCGGACGCACAGGCCCAGCGGCCATGGCTCACGGGCCCAGCCGCTCCGCGGCATGTGGGATCTTCCCGGACCGGGGCACGAACCCGTGTCCCCTGAATTGGCAGGTGGACTCTCAACCACTGCGCCACCAGGGAAGCCCTGGAACAACAGTTTTATCATCAGAGCCAGAGGTGAATCTAATCCCAACCACCAGGAAGTCATACTGGGGCAACGGGAGCACAGGTGTGTGGTGGGGGAGGGGCATGCTAATGCGCCAAGGTCCCCTTTTCCATCATCATCATGTGAGGCCAACAAATGTTATGGACTTTGGGAGGTCATTAGGTTCAGATGAGGTCACGGGGGTGGAGCCCCCATCAGGAGGTCACTGCCCTGGTGAGAAGGAGACAAAACCAGAGCCTCCTCTGTCTGCTGTGTGAAGACAGCGAGATGATGACGGTCTGCAAGCCAGGGAGCAGGTCCTCGCTGGGAATCAACTCTGCCACCACCTTGGTCTCGGACTTCCAGCCGCCTGGCTGTGACTAATGAATGTCCATGGTATTCTGTTATCATAGCCTGAGTGGATTAAGTCAACAGACCATGCTTAAAGCTAAAAGCATTCAAGAAGTAGCCACTTGGTTTAGTAATGATGAGAGCCAGAGGGTGCTGCTGGGAGGTGGGGAACAGCACAGGGGTGGAAGAATGACCCTAATTTGTAATACAAGCTCCACAGCACTATTTGATTCTGTATGTGCAGGCAGGGTTTTGATGAGTAACCTCATCTAACCTAAAAACAAGAAATACGTGACAGGAGGGAAACCCTGGCTCTCTCCAAATTGGAGATTACAAATACAGATTTTACTTCTTATATGCATTTGTGTTCACTGAAATTTCTAAGAGAGGCATTTGTTACTGTTATCATTTAAAAGGTGATTTTATTATTATTATTTTTTTAAGTTTCTTTTTTTGATCTTTTAAATTTTTTTCCTTTTTTCCTTTTTTCTAGTTCTTTAATATTGGAGTATAGCTGATTTACAATATTGTGTAAAAGGTGATTTCAAAGTGTCTGGGATTGCCGGGGCTGGGTGGGTCCAGGGGCTTACCTACTCTTCTCTCTACCTGGTGTGTGTCTAAAAATGTGTATCCCTAGTACAGAGCTGAAAAATAAAGACTCCACTTACACTGACGGGAAGGTTAACAATCTACTTCTTCATGTACTTACTGCTGTCTCCTGAGCTTTCTCACAGGTGATTCTGTGTATTCCTGCACCAGAAGGCACGTCCCTCACTCTCTGCCCTCTTGGGGAAGCCTGATTTTCTATAGATTCAGGGGTGACGGGGCAGGTGATGTCGCAGAGAAAGGCTCTGAAGCCTCAGGGCTGAAACCCAAGTGCCAGGCGTGGCCCAGGGCCTCCGGAGGCGAGGATGCTGGGGGCAGAAAGTAGAGACGGTGGCCACACCATCTGGAAGAGCTGGAGCTCAGCATCGAGGGCCACAGCCGCCGAGTGGTGGTGAGATCCCCATCTCTGAAGGCCCGTCCTAGGCCCAGGCAAGCATGGCGGAGAGGCAGCCCGACCCCGTTCACGCTCACAGTGGAGCAGGTGGCAGGCGGCCGGAGCTGGGGAGAGATGCCCGTGGGCACACGTCTGCTTGGTGCCACAGGCGGCAGCGTGTCGATCATGATTTGAGCAGCGGACACCCCGGTGGGCCCCCAGGGACGGCATCTGGGCCGTGGCTGGAAAGCTGACCGGGAATGCGCCGGTGGAGGTGAGAGGAAGCGCAGCCCAGGTGGAGGGGACAGCACAGCTAAGAGGCCTGGTGGGGCAGGGCGCGTCCAAAAACGGAGACGAAGTTCCAGGAGCCTGGAGAAGAGGGTGTGGCACGTCGGAGACGGGGAACGGTGGGGCAGCTGGGGGACAGGGAGTCCTGTGCCCAGCAAAGAGGGTGACTTTCTGAACCTCAGCCTGGGCTGACTGCAGAGGCTGATAGGACCAAGGTCACAACACACATGGGCGCATCCGTTACCCGCTACTGCATCACAAACATCCCCATGTGCTGTGGTGAAAGCAACCGGTCCTTAGTTCTCGTGATTCTGGGCTGTCAGGGCGGGTCTGCTGCGGCGCTCACACGGGCTCAGCACTGGGGTCAGTTCGGAGCTCCTTCTGCACGCGGCCATCCTGGTGGTCTCAGGACTCCGAGAGGGCACCCGAAAGCACAGGCCTCACACCAAGCCTCCGTCGTGCTGGCGGACGTCTCAGTGGTCAGAGCATCACGAAGCCAAGCCCGGTGTCCCCATGGGGGCGGGAACACGGGTGCAGACCCGGGGGGTGTCCTTCCTTGGCTGCTGTTTCTGTGACAATCGACCACAGGCTTTACAAGGGACTGGACTCGGCTGTGAGGGAACTGATGACCAACGTGAGAGCTCCGCTGCCCGTGGGCCTGCCTGGCCGTGAGGACACGCAGGCGAGGACGCAGGGCCCGGCTCAGGGGACATGTCTGGGGCTGCGGGCGCCACACGTGGGGTCCAGACTGGGTGGGTGAGGGAGTGAGGATGACAGGGAACTGGGAGGGCGAGGGACTGGGGGTCCCAGAGACCACAAAGAGCTGGGCTGGGGCCACCGGGGGAACCTGGGTGACGACCTCTGAAGGGGGAGTGGCCCCTCATGACAACCCTGGAATAGGGGCCACAGAGGGGCCTGGAAGCCCTGAGGCTTGCTGCTGACAGGGGCTCAGGTCACCCCACAGTGGGCAGAAAGACCCTTGACAACCTCCCTGTGGCTGTTTTTGTAATTAACAAAGGTTGCTGTCCTTTAAGCGGGAAGAGGTTCAGGACTGGCCGCAGTCCAAGCAGCCCCAAGGGAAGGGTGGGCCTTGCACCTCCCACCCTCGGCTGCCATTCCAGCCAATCTCGGATAGTTCTGGAAGCATCCCCTGCCCCCTCGCCCCCGCTGTGTGCACACAGGGAACATTCCCGTCCCGCTGGTCTCCCATCCTCCCTGTTATCTTGGAGACTGTCCCGTTTCAGCCACAAAGATGCCCCCCTCGTTGTTTCCGAGGCTCCAGAGAATTCCACGGAACAGACAAACACGTGGTACTCAGTCGGTCTCCGGCTTCTGTAGCTACAAACAAGGCCACAGTGCATGCCCCCCACACACGGGGTGGACTCCACGTGAGATCATTCCTGGGAATCACCTGAGGCATGACAGGGACAAGCCCGGGGCCAGCTGGAGAGTGGGGTGAGCGTCACCAGGTGGCTCAACCCTTCTTCCCACTGCAGCTCTCAGGGCCGACGTTGCTAATCGATCACGGCTTCTTCTCCCCAGCACACGGGCAGCCACCACCGCAGGGGACGCACGAGCTGCGCCGCAGACTCAGCAGTGGACATTGACAGGACCCCTTCGAACATTTACCTGATTGGAGAATCCGTAAAGCAGGTGTGTAGGTTTCAAAAAACCCCAAACGTTACTCCCGTGGTGTCCTTGGAAGGGGCTGGCCCCCGCCTCGTGGTCCTACCTGTGTCTGACACACGTGTTCAACTTCCAAAGACTCTAAGACACGTTAACGTGGACACAACTGCAAACACATGTCCACCTTCCTCAAGCGACTCGGGGCCACCTCCTGTCTGGGTCACCACCGCTCCGCCCCCGAGAGCGCGGCTCCTCCGCCTCCTCACACGACCCTGGACTCCAGGTGGTTTCCTGTGGTTTGGAATCTCCTCCCCTTCAGAATCCACTCATCACTTCCAGTCAAGGGTCCAATCAAAAGGCTGAGACTGTCACTTGCAAGGTCACGTGCCATCCTGTGCCAAGTGATCACGTCTAACCGCAAGCTCGACGACGACGATGATGATGACGACGACGACATCATCCTCCTTAAAACAAGGAGCCTGAGGCCCAGAAGGGGCTGGGCTGTGCACTGTTACAGCTGAATGAGAGTCTGAACCCAGGAAACCACGCCCCCCCAGCTCCACGGGACACCACCCTCACCCCATCCCAAGGGCCCACGGCCCACTGCCCATCCTCCACCCCTGCAACAAAAAGAACCCTGAGCAGCCCCGGTGCAATCGCCCATCTGCTCAGGACCGGGACCACGTTTCAGGAGCCTTTGCTGCACAAACATCACATCTAGCACCTTCTCCCTGGAGCCTTTTGACTCCTATCATGTTCACGCGGCAGGGTGTGCAGTCGTGGTGCCCGCCACAGATCAGGAGGTCCAGGCTGGCCCGACTCTGCCCAGGTCCTGCAACTTGGGGACATCAGCACCAGGCCCCCCTTGCTCCGGGGGTGGGACGGCAGCTCCTACTCGCAGCCCAGGGATCGCAGGTGACTCCCAGCACAGAGGCCGGTGCCCAGGCCCTGACCACTGGCCCAGGGAACAGGCTAGGGGCACAGGGCCGGGCAGTGGGGACACCTCGAGTGAGTGTCACAGGGCCCCTGACTGCGGCCCCTCCCTCCGCCTCCAGACTCTGGAAGACAGACACAGCCCTGGAAGAGGCAGGCGACTGCTTTAGGAAGGGATGGGTGGACTTTACCCAGGTGCTTCCATTGTCCACCAGAGGGCACCCAGGGCAACACCTGCGTTGGAGCAGCACCTGCAGGAGGGCTCTGTGCCAGGTTTCACTGGGCAGAGGGGACAGAGGCCTGGCGGTGGCTGTTCCCTCCCGGAGGATACACTTCCCCACCCGCAGGGGCTACACTCAGAGCCCTCGGGGCAGGTTCAAGTGTGCTCAGGGGCAGCGCCCTGGCCCGGGTCCCATCCCCGCCCCTCCCCAGGGCTGGGCCCAAGGACCAGAGTGAAGGGACACCATCACTGCCATCCCTGGAGACCCTTCCCAGGTTCTGCTCACTGGGGAGAAAGCGCTTTCAGAAATGATTAATTAGCCAAGTTCGTGGGACTCTCAGAGTCCCCAGGCCATCCTCAACTGTGAAAGCAGCTCGAATATTTTATTTATTTATTTATTTATTTATTTATTTATTTATTTTCAGTACGCGGGCCTCTCACTGTTGTGGCCTCTCCCGTTGCAGAGCACAGGCTCCGGATGCGCAGGCTCAGCGGCCATGGCTCATGGGCCCAGCTGCTCCGCGGCATGTGGGATCTTCCCGGACCGGGGCACGAACCCACGTCCCCTGCATCGGTAGGCAGACTCTCAACCACTGCACCACCAGGGAAGCCCAGCTCGAATATTTTAAATGGTCAATTTACCTCCCTTACGAATTAGCCTACACATTCTTTTTTTTTTTTTTTTAATAGTTATTTGGTCGCTCTGGGTCTTAGCTGCGGCAGGCAGGCTCCTCAGTCTCAGCACGTGGGCTCCTTAGTTGCAGCATGCATGCGGGGTCTAGTTCCCTGACCAGGGCTCAAAGCCGGGCCCCCTGCACCGGGAGCGAGGAATCTTAACCACTGCGCCGCCAGGGAAGCCCCTGTCCCACATTCTCTAAGAGAAGTTTCAGGTCTGAGAGAGCACAGGGCATCCCCCTGCAACCCAGATGGCCATTCCTTACCCCTGTGCGCCCACCCCTGCCCCTGGGCACAGAGGACGCGGGGGCCAGGCCGCCGCCCTGTTGGTCTCACTCTCCCGTGCCAGACCCATACCAGCTGCCCACCTGTCCCGCAGCTCCCGTGGAGCCTGTCTCTCCCTGCACGAGGTGCTGTGGGTACAGAGGGACAAGCCACCATTCCCGCTCTCCGGCCAAGGAAACAAATTAAGGAAACCAATACAAACAGTAATGACAAAACTTACATTTATTAAGCAAATACTATGTGCTACGCGGCAACAAGGCCCCCCCATGGCAGCCGAGGCCCACTCCCGGGGGCCCCTCCAACGTGCCCCAGCCCAGCTGTGCGGCCCGCGGAGACGGCGGCAGCCCCACCCCCACCGGTGGCGTCTGGAGCACGGCCTCTGGTCCCAAACCAGGGCGAGCAGCGCAGGGCAGGTTCCAGCCTGCAGGCCAGCTGGCCAGCTACAGGGCCACTGGAGTTAGTTTGCTGAGACACGGTTCACCTCCACCTCAGGACCTCTGGCAAAGTCACATCCCCTGTGGTTCTCACCTGCGTCGCACCTGCACTAATGCTATGCTTGGTCACCACAAGCAAAACCACCTGAGCACGCAGCCCAGGCGCCCCAGATCAGGCTGGCTCTCCCAGCCCCCCCAGTTTTGGCGCCTGTACCTGCTCCCTGCAGACCAAAAGCAGGACCACCCAAGACTTCCTCAATCTTTGGGACCCTTCCTACCCCTGCTCCTTGGTTCTCCTTGTCTGGTACACCCCTCCCCCACGCATCCTCTTTTACGAGTGAACTGTGTCTCTCAAAATGATACATTCAAGTCCTAACTCCCAGTGTCTGTGATCAGGGCCTTATTTGGAAATAGGGTCTTTGCAAATGTAATCAACTTACATTTGAGGTCACACGGATTCGGGTGGGCCCTAAATCTTGTGACTGGTGTCCTTATGAGAAAAGGGAAATTGGACACAGAGACACACACAGGAAGAGGGGCCACACGAAGATGGAGGCAGAGGTGGGGGGGACGCATCTGCGAGACGAGGAGCTCCAAGGGCGGCCAGCAAACCCCAGAAGCTCAGAGGAAAGCCTGGAACAGATCCTCCCTCGGAACCCCAGAAAGGAACCAACCCTGCCAACACCATGACTTCGGACTTCTGGCCCCTGGAACTGTAAGAAAATTAATTTCTGCTGTTTTAAACTACCCCGTTTGTGGTCATCTGTTACGGCAGCCACAGGAAGCGAATACAACTGCCTATCCCAAACACTTGCACTAATGGAACCAGTGTCACAGATGCTCCAGCACGTACCAGACACTGACTATGCCGGACACTGTGCCAACCTGGGGACACAACAAGAACAGGTCAGCGACAGGAAAACCTGGGAGCCCAAGTGATGTGTCAAAGTGCTGTACTCACCACATGACTGCCAAGGGGGCATGAGGAGGGGACATTTCAGTGGGGCCTTGAAGGCTGAGTAGGAGTTTGCAGGGCAGGCTCCTATCCAAACATACTCTAAGGACATGAGTATACATCTTGCTCTCTTACTACCTTGTGTGCTTCCAAGGAACCCCTGGCTTTTCTCCATGCTCTGAGCATGAGCACGTGCTGTGGACACAGAGTGTAGAACACGGACCTCTCATGCCCTCTCAGGACACCACTAAAAGAGCCCCTGGTCTGTATATTTACGGACAAAACACCAAGGTGAGTACACAGACTGCGAGCCCTATCAGGTCAAATCAGGTGATAGCCTAAGGTGAAGACCCATCTCCAAAGGTCAGCAGGCAGATTTTCTGCCCCGGGATGCAGTCTTTCTGATCTGAGGTTTGGAAGCAGTGCTCCAACACACACTTTTGCCTGGAGACTTCGGGGAGCTTTAATAGGGGCTGGGTGCAAAGAGCAAAGTGCAAATAACTGGATATGAATGTTGACGCCAAGGCACCTTCAGGAACAGTGACTACACTCATCACACTTAAGCTCCAAAAACCAGGGTTTGCAGAGGCCCTTGGGCTGCCAGCGTGTGCATCTGAGCCACAATGCTTGACTCCGCCCAGCCCATTGTCCCACACGGAAGTCACTGTCGGGGCAGAGACCCTAGAGCCGCTGTCTGGGTTTGACTCCTGCTCCACCACTTGGCAGTGGGCACTCAGCCTCCCTATACCTGTTCCCTGATTGATAAAATGCGCATGAACATAACCACCACAAGCAAGTAAATGAACTAAGACCTGCAAAGTCCTCAGAATAAGGCCTGGTATACAGTAAGCACCCCATAAGTGTTGACTAAACAAATAAAAACACCCCACTTTTAAACCTGTATTTCTCCTGCTCCTCAAGTCATCTCTTTCCTATTTAGCGTTTACTGAGGCTTCTCATTTGTCAAAACCAGTCACAGCAAAAGTAGTCTCAAAATAGCCAAGAGCCTGAGAACAAGTCCCCCAGGTCCTGTCACGTCATCAAGGAAGAAGGGCTATGACCATCAAGGTGAGTCCCTTGGGGAAAAAGGAGGCTCATGGAAACCAAGGGATACTGCCAAGGACCCCAGATTAGAAAAGAAAACAACGTAGCTACCAAAGACACTGAGAAAATTCAAACGGGAACGACTAACACCCCCTTTCTTCTGAGCTTATCTTTTAAACACAAACAGTAGGAAAATTTAAATCTCAATTTCAAAACTTAAGACTTTGTTAAAGGTGCCCCCAAACCCAGGAGAAGGTTATCTCTAGAAAACCATGAGGCCAAACTTACAGAACGCGGGCAAGGCTGTAAAGCGAATCTGTAAAGTTTCTGTTAGGTGAGAAGGCTGGCCAGGTGTCATGCTGAAAAACAATTTGACACGCGAATAAGGGCGGCGAAGCTTGGCCAGCAGGTCAGCCCCGAGGTGTCGCGCGCTCCTTAAAGGGCTGCGTTTCTGCTGGAACGTCGTCCCACACTCTGGATGCGCCCCTTTGTGCCTCGGACTGCCAACACCTAAGGCGGCGGGCGTGGCCCCATGCGCCCCGTGGCGCCTCCACCAGTCAAGCTGCGCGCAGGGACCGGGGACGCCCACCTCGCAGAGCCACGGCTTTCGCCAGCCAGCCGGGTCCCCTTAGCGCGCCGAGCAGCCAGCGGACACCACCCCGCGGGCACCCGGTCCCGCCGCCTTGCGCCCCTGCCCGCAGACCCTGGTCCCGAAAGCGGCGGGTCCCCACTGTGCCCGGCGCGGCCCGGGGTCGTTCACGGCTTGGCTCCGCCGACACCACCCCGAGGGCCGCCCCACGCCCCACGCCCCCGCCCAGGCTGGCGCACACCGGCCGCGAAGCGCGCGCCGGGCCACGGCGGGGTCGCGGCGGTCGGCTGCGCCCCGGCTTTGTTCGAGCCCCGCGCCCGCCGGCTGCCCTCGACCCGGCCCGGCACCCGCCCGCACCCCGCGGCCCCGCAGCCCCGGCCCGCGGCCCCCATCCCACCTTCTGGATGGTTTGCTGCGTGACCTCCCCTTTGCCTCTCGGCCGGGCGGACGCGAAGGCCACCGACATGGTCGTGGGTGCGGGATCAGCCCGAGATCATCGGGGTTTATTCTCCGGCTGCTCTCGGCGGCCAGAGGCGCTCATTCTCCGCAGTCGCTGGGGGGCGGGGGGCAGGGGGGCGCCGCGCCGTGGGCTCGCCCGCCCCTGCGCCGCCGCGTCGCCCTCGGGCCCGCCACGCCGCCGCCCCGCCCACCGCCTCAGCCCGAGGACGAGCCCCACACGGCGCCCCCGGGCGGCCGCTCTGCGCCCTGCTCCCGGCCCGCCGCCACCCTGCCGCCCCCCGCACCCGGCCGCCAGTGGTTCCGCCCGGCCCCGCCCCGGCGCGCGCGCACGTCCGCTCGACGCCTCCTGACGCCTCCAGACACCGCCTTACGCTGGCAGCGCAGTCGCCGGCGCTGGGGGCGGGCGCGCGGTGCGGGCGGAGGGTCGTTGTGAATCGCGGCCTGCGCGGCCGTGAGTGTGCGCTTTTCCCGGTCCTGATCGCGTCTGCCCGCCGGCATGAGCTACGACCGCGCCATCACCGTCTTCTCGCCCGACGGCCACCTCTTCCAAGTGGAGTACGCGCAGGAGGCCGTGAAAAAGGGCTCGACCGCGGTGAGCGGGGAGGCCGAGCTCCGGAGGCAGGCGGAGGCCCGGGCGGCTGGGTGGGGCCCGGGCGCGTCTTGCCGACCAGCTTCCCTGGGATCCGCGCTGACGGGCGCGAGGTGGTGCGGGGCTTGGGGCGGCACGATGGTGTGGGGCGCACTCGGAAGCCGCGACGTGGGCGTCTCTGCGGGGAAGGGGCGCTGCGAGCCGCGTGCGGGAGACGTGAGGACAGGCGGGGCGGCTCTCCGGGCGCCGGCTTCCACGTCCGGGCGAGCGGGGCGGCTCGTGGCTCGGCAGGCGTTCTGCAGGCCGCTGGCTTCGGTGCCCCGCGTCCGTGTCCGGAGCCGTGCGCGCGCCTGGCGCCGACGCCATCTTGGCGGGGGCCCTCGCGTGGACCTGGGGGGCTGGGGGCCGGGCGGGGCCGGGGCGCGGGACTCCGAGAGGCGGGGCCCGCCCCTTGCCCGCTCAGGAAAGCTGCTTAAGGGAGTAAGTGACTCCGCGAACTGTGTCTGGACAGCTCCCAGGTAGCCAACTACCCCCAAACCCCCGCGGAAAGCAGTTGCCCTCAAAGTCCGGGTCGGCCTCGAGAACAAAGGGCGGCCGGTGTCGGCATCAACCCTGCAGTTCCCGCGCCGCCGGCGCGGCGGGCAGGCTCCGTCTTGGGTCCAACTGCTGAGTCCTCCACCCCTTTGGTCACTGCGCCAGACACATGTCCCGTTGCACCCGAGCGCGCCTCTCATTTAGACCAGTGCTTCAGATATAATAAATACATGCTGTCCTCAAGACACATGTCAGTTTGCTGATTGGTCAAAATGGATGATGGTTTATCTTTTATCTGGTGTTTTAGAGGTTTGAGTGGGCAGAGAGAAAGCACACACGATTCTGTAAATTTTGAAGTGTTTTTCGTTTCTTGAATCTTTTTTGAAATTAAGGCCCCAAATCCATCTTGTGACCTGCCTCAGCTTAAAGACTGTTGGGGTCAGCTGACACCCCCATCCCCATACTATCGTGGGTCAGCCTGGGTTAACCTGACTGTCTCTGGGCCTGGCCTTCTTTCCCTTGGGAAGTTTGAAGACCGTGGAAGACAATTCACGAGAAAGCTCCTTGAAATCTGAAGCACTGCCAACCAGTGCTTCTCTGCACCCCACGTGGAGACTTATAGAGGTAGAGGCTGGAGTGATGCTAAACATCCCACAGTGCGCAGGGACAGCCCCTCACATTGACGAATTAGCTGGTCCAGGTTCCTGTAGGGCAGAGGCTGAGAGACCCTGCTCTAAACTAAGAGAAGAGGTTGCTTTTCCAAGTGATTGTCTCACTTGTGTCTGCTGCTGCTTCGATTGAGGGGTTTAACTGGCAGTCGGTGACTTTTTCCCCCCCATGTTTTTAATACATTCTTCTCCGTGCTACAGTGCCAGCCGTAAACAGAGAGCCATGGGCCTCCCAGTAATACTTGATACGTTGTCCACCTGATGCCGTATCAGGCACTTCCCCGCCGCTGTGCACATTGGTTTCAGAAGTGCAGGAGGGGGGAGTTCCCTGGCGGTCCAGTGGTTCGGACTCGGCGCTTTCACTGCGTGGCCTGGATTCAGTCCCTCATTGGAGAACTAGGATCCCACGAGCCTCGTGGCCAAAAAAAAAAAAAAGTGCACGAGAGAGGGGAATGTTTTGGTATAGTTTTACAACCACATCAACACTGCTTTCAGGACACCTGACTTCATTGTTAGGGACTCACACTCAAGCCTTCCAGAGACTCTTTGATTCACTGGGTTGAAATGAAACGTGTACGCATACACACTGATAATACAGTAGTTATTCATTAGTTGTGCTGTAACTGAAACTACGTGTCAGTATTTTAAGGCACAAGACTAGGCACCTAGATTGTGATACCGGGACTAGCTCTGCCAAAAGTGGATCGAGACCCACGGTTTGCAGGGTGTGCGTGCCACCCCGAGGGTGTTCACAGGACCACGTTAGCATCTGCTGTTAGTGCCCTGTGCCTGGTGGCAGAACCTCGTGTCAGCTCCTTAAGTGCAGTGTTGCCATTTATTGAAGGTTGGTGTCCGAGGAAGAGACATTGTTGTTCTTGGTGTGGAGAAGAAGTCAGTGGCCAAACTGCAGGATGAAAGAACAGTGCGGAAGATCTGTGCTCTGGACGAGAATGTCTGCATGGCATTCGCGGGTAAGTCTGGGGCCCGTGCTGTATTTCTTAGTCTCCTGGGACAGTGCTCTGGAGGTTAATCTGGGGGAAGGGCTATTGAGGGACGTGAAAGTTGGGTAACCTGAAATCATTCAAAAGAAAGGGCTGGGGCTTTCCTGGTGGCGCAGTGGTTGAGAGTCCGCCTGCCGATGCAGGGGACACGGGTTCGTGCCCCGGTCCGGGAGGATCCCACATGCCGCGGAGCGGCTGGGCCCGTGAGCCATGGCCGCCGAGCCTGCGCGTCCAGAGCCTGTGCTCCGTAACGGGAGAGGCCACAACAGTGAGAGGCCCACGTACCGCAAAAAAAAAAAAAAAAAAAGAAAGGGCTGGCCTTCAAGAAGAGGGCTGGCCCCAGTTGCAGGGGGAGGTCCTCCCCAGGAGGCTGAAGCATAGGGGCCAAATGAGTAAACACCCCGGGATGAGGCGCTGTGCTGTGGCCTCCATTGCTGCTGGCAGGAGAAAGGTCAGCTGTCACGGCTAACTGTGCGCCCGGCAAGTGGGGAGAGCCGGCGGCACCCTGCTCTCGGGACGGGCCGTATGTTCTTGCACTTCTGGGCTTTCATTCATTTCCTTCCTCAGCGGGGAGGTCAGTTTACCTAAACTAGAGATGGACTTGCTTTGTCAAAAAATGAGCGTGTTTACAGCCTGTGTAAATACACACAGCTCCTCGTACACGCAGCTTTCTCAGAGAAGCTCACAGAGGCTGCTGGTTCCACTGTTGGTCACTCAGAATGATCTCGGTGCTGGGTATCAGAGGACCGGCCAAGGGTAATTGCTGTCCACTCATGTGATCTGCGCTGGCCTCGACGATTGGCCGGACGGGGGGTGGCTCAGGGGGAGCTCTCTCTGTGCTCGTTGCAGGCCTCACTGCTGACGCGAGGATAGTCATCAATAGGGCGCGGGTGGAGTGCCAGAGCCACCGGCTGACCGTGGAGGACCCGGTCACCGTGGAGTACATCACACGGTACATCGCCAGCCTGAAGCAGGTGGGTGTGTCTGCCTGCCGTGGCTCGGCTAGTTAGGAGCAGTCGCTGCTTTGTCGTGGCGTGTCCTGCCGCATTACCTCACGTGGCCGCACACATCACAGTGGGGAGATTAGGAGACCATACTTGTTCCACGCACGTGGTCCTAGCCTTGACTTCTGTGTGTAATTTTACCGTCATTTATCCTTTTAAGTGGCATGGGGCAGTCCAGATTCATATTTCCAGAGGGAAATGATGTAGTTCTTGTCTTGTCATTTTGAATGATCAGTCACCAAGCAGTTGGGAGGGGGCTGAAAGCCATGCCCACTCTGGTGAAGTCTTCGTCACCTGGGAACCAAAGTGTGTAGCCAGGTTGCATCTGCTGTCAAAATAATTCCAAGCAGCCTTAGCTGTGCTTCATGATGCAATTCTGATCTTTCTGAGAATGAAAATGCAGCAAGAGAAGGAGGAATGCTGAAAACCATGGGCTCCTTTCATTTCTCACCTGAACTGCAAATAACCTGAACGTGGGCTTAACTTATTTTCATCCCTTCATTAAAAGCTGTTGGGAACATGTGTGCTTTACTTACGGCAGGTCCTGGGGGGCCTTCGTGCCAAGGCAGCAGTGTCACCGTGTCTCTTTTTCCACCAGCGCTACACACAGAGCAACGGGCGCAGGCCGTTTGGCATCTCTGCCCTTATTGTGGGTTTTGACTTTGATGGTACCCCCCGACTCTATCAGACTGACCCCTCGGGCACGTACCATGCCTGGAAGGTGAGTCCCTGTCAAAACAGAGGGGCTTGGTTTTGGGCCATCTTGCCAGTAGAAGCAGCTTTGGAGGCCATTGGGACCTTGAGCTGGCCTAATCCTATAGATAGCTGTGTACACATACACAAGTGTGTCCATGACACACTTGTCACATGGGATCTGAGAAGTCGTTAAGCGTTGCTTTTTGGGAGGAAAGGACAGCGAGGTGTAAGGATACGCGGCATAGTCAAGTTGCCCGCGTTTCTTTCAGTAGAATCCCTTTCTTGGTAGGAATCAGCACCAACTCCAAATAGCCCTTTGCAAAAAGAAGCCTTGGGGCAGGGCCTGGAGTACAGGCCCGCCTCCCACCAGGCTGCCACTCACCATAGCACATGGGAGCAGGGTGGCACTGGCTGGGCCACGGGGGTGGCGGTGGGGGGTCGTTTCCTTGGGCTGGCTCTGGATTGTCACACTCTGCCGTGTAACACCCATCCCTGTTTCAGGCCAACGCTATAGGCAGGGGTGCCAAGTCAGTGCGTGAATTTCTAGAGAAGAATTATACTGACGAAGCCATTGAAACAGACGACCTGACTATTAAGCTGGTTATCAAGGCCCTCCTGGAAGTAAGTCTGTGTTTGAAATATGGGCAATATGTTGAAGACGCACACGCCGTGGTGGTGGTACTTGGGCTGGGCAGAATGGAGCCGCTGACGTGTGGGCAACGAGCTGGCGAGGGTGCCAACCGTAGCACCAGGCACTGCTCTGGGGCTGTATCAGCTCCTCATACGTCTGGGCAGTCCAGGCACTGAGAGGCTAGGTGGCTTGCCCAAGCGCTCAGCCTTTCTGAGGCTTGAGCTACTGCTATAGAGTCAGGGACTTAAGAAGCGCTGGGAATAATGGGTGGAAGCCATTCTTAGGGGTGCTAGGGGGTGAAGCCAAAGAGGCAGAGGGGGTCCAGACGTCCGGGCTTAGTGGTGGGAAAGGCTGTGAACAGATGGGAGGGCCGTGAGCACACCTGCTGTGCAGGAGGAGGGACCAGCAACCCTGCCCAAATCCAGGTGCCTCAAGACAGGAGGGTATCGCAGAGGACTGGCCACATCAGTGTGCAGCTAGGACACACGCTTTGGGTACTGGGACCCCAGTGTCGCACCCCCTCCCCTTGGTGTGGCAGTGCTGGGTTCAGGCTCACAGGGCACATAAGGGCGCTGTTTGGTCTTGAGGTGGGTGAGGCATCTAATGCTCTTCTCTCCCCTCCCAGGTGGTTCAGTCAGGCGGCAAAAACATAGAACTTGCTGTCATGAGACGAGATCAGCCCCTCAAGGTAATCACCGAGTTGGTTTGCTGTCCTTACCTATGGAGTTTCCCAGTGGTCAGGGCAGGGGTAGTGCACATTCAGGACCATTCTGCTGTGGCTTTAGCCCCGAGAAAGGTTCTTTCCAAGGATCTCCACAAATGAGTCGAAAAGAAAGCATTCGCGTGCTGAAAACCTCAGCTGTACACGTTTGCTTCTGCTTTATAATTATCACGTACACATCAGTTCCAGCTTGTTCCCTGGGTCAGGCACATGTGGCCTTGCTTTCCTGTAGAAGCAGCTGGAAGGGGCATCTGGGGCCTATGTTCGGGGGCCTATGTTCGGGGGCCCTTGTGTGGCTAACCATACACTGTTCCTTTGATAGATTTTAAATCCTGAAGAAATTGAGAAATATGTTGCTGAGATTGAAAAAGAAAAAGAAGAAAATGAAAAGAAGAAACAAAAGAAAGCATCATGATGAATGAAATTTTGCCTGTAGCGATTTTTAAATTCAAATCATGGCTGATTTTCCAAATGACATGTAGGCATTTCTATCCCATTTATCCATACTGTCCAAGTGTCCTACAATAAACTTCCCTGTTTTTTAATCTTTCTTTTAGGGGTTAATGTATCCTTTAGCTGTACTGATAGCTCTTTAGAAAGCTTGCTCGCCTTGGGTCTCTGGAGCAATTCCTTCCAGCCCCTCGCCAGGCTCTAAGACAAGGCAACGGCCGAGTGGGGCTCCTCCCTTGGGGTTTGTGGGAAGGCTTTACGGGGTCCACACTGCTGTAGACAGGTGCTGTGGTTGTAGAAACTCAGGGTTTCTCCCATTCAGGAGTTCTGAACAGAATGACTTTCTTCTTATGCCTTTGTTCGAGTCCTTAATGAATGTATGATGTCAGGACACGAGGACAAACAGTGCTCAGTTTACATCTTGAGCTCATTTTGCAGAGCAGTAGCTGTGGAACTTGTCTTGAATTTCTGGTTCTAGTAGATCAAGTCAACACTCCTCCTGTTCTCTACCTTAAGACTTCTGGTGCTGGCTATTTCCTACCCTCCCTCACATTTTAGCCAGACAGATTACCCTTCTTTTAGCTTCCGGTCCACAGCAGGGTGAGTCATGGTCCTAAGATTTGCCTTTACAGAAAAATCCTAACCACCCTTCTCCTGCACAACTCTGCTGCTTCTCATGAGGCCCTGCCGCCAGCCCTGGTGATGGCATTGCTTTTTGGCTTCCTTTGCCCCAGGAGAACTCACAAAAGGCTTCTTAGAGTCCTTGGGCTGGTTGTCTCTTCCGACCACAGTGGTTGGTAGGACTCCAACGCCAGGGCTCTGCTGTCTACAGCTTCTCTTGTACTGGGTTTGCATTCAATGGCATATATGTATCAGGCTTCTGAAGAGGACTAAAGCGTATCCCTGGCGGTCCAGTGGTTAGGACTTGGTGCTTTCACTGCTGAGGGCCCAGCTTCAATCCCTGGTAGGGAAGCTAAGATCTCATAAGCCACGCGGCACGCAGCGCGGCCAAAATAAATAGGGGTAAAGAGGCCCAGATACATTTTAAACTTAGCCTAAAGTGTCTAATCGTCACAATGACTCAGTTTAAAGTTTTAATAGCAAGGTTAGTCATAGGTGGTAAACTGTGACAACTATGTTTAGAATCTCTAGCAGAGAAATACCTGTTTAGCCTGAGTGCTGTGTCACCTACCTAGTTTAGAATTAGTGCTAAGGCCAGTTGCATGTAGCAGGTCAGCTATGAAAGGTTTTTATTTTTAATTGGTCAAAGATGTTAGCAAAAAAATGGAAAGTTGCTAAGAGTTTGTTACCAGCAGTGCTCAGGATCTGTTGGAGAGTGGTGGACAGCCGGGAAAAGGAAGCTGGCCAGAACACAAGGCTGCATCCAGATGTCACAGGCCAACTTGGCCTGCTGTCTGGTCCTCCTCTCAGCCTGAATCACTCACAGATGGCCAGGTGGGCCTTAGTCCTGAGATTGCTTTTTAAAAATCACCTGGAGGACTTCCCTGGTGGCGCAGTGGTTAAGAATCTGCCTGCCAATGCAGGGGACATGGGTTTGAGCCCTGGTCCGGGAGGATCCCACAAGCCGCAGAGCAACTGGGCCCGTGTGCCACAACTGCTGAGCCCACATGCCACAACTGCTGGAGCCCGTGCTCCGCAGCAGAAGAGGCTACCGCAACAAGAGGTCCGCGCACCGCAACGAGGAGTGGCCCCCGCTCAGTGCAACTAGAGAGAGCCCGCGCACAGCAACAAAGACCCAACGCAGCCAAAAATAAATGAATGAATTTATATTTTAAAAAAATCGCCTGGAAACCGACTGCAGTGAAATTACATGCTTTCAGTCTGAGACCAGCCAAGTCTTGGCTTTTCTCTGTAGTCCCAGGGTCCAGCCCTGTAACAGGTTCTAAGGCATCAACAACATGAAAGTTCTGGGGAGCTTGGACGCTGTATTATGGCAGCAAAGGGGCCACTTCCGAAGCAGGTTCTCTAAACTAGTGTCCAGAGTATCCAGAAAGCAGCACCACTCGCCCCGGGAGGGTGGCTCTCAGTAACCTAGGCCCTGGCTCACTGCCCTGTACCCAGACTGGCCAGGTCTCACTCCAGAGTGCCAGATGTCCCCCAAATCTGAACAGCACACAACACCTACCTTGGGACAGGCATGTGAGCCATGATGTAACTCGGGCAACAGGGTCAACAGGATGATTTATTTTCAGAGCAGAGAAGAAGAGAGTTTTAAAGGTTTGCATGTTTGTTTATAATTACAAGTTTACATTGCTCCAACAGAGCAGCCGCATTGCTATGTTCTAATTCTTAGCCATTAATTTCTACAAAAATAAACCTAAGCTTTTACAGTAACTTAAATCGATACAGAACTAAAACCGTTACGCCTACTTAAAGGGATTTAGTTACCAAGGTGCTTATGTTCATCACGATGCCCTGTCAGAGGGACGCATGCTTCTACTGAAGGTCTGATCCCTTTATTCATGCAACAAATTTATATTCCCCACCCTCCCTCCACCCACCAGTAAAACAAAAACACAGAACTATTTACAATTGAGAGGAAATATGCTCTTGGTCAACCGACCTTGCAAAAAAAAAAGACTGGCTCATTTCCAAGTGGATGAGACACGGAACAGTGTCCGGCCGGAGCCCACCGCTGACTGGCCTGGGCCAGGGACTGGCAGGGAGAGGGCAGGAGGGAGAGGGACGCCGCAGAGGAGCCTGTCCTGGGCGCTCACCCCCAGCCCGGATTCCTATGGAAGCCACACTCCAGGTGACAGCTCCCAGCTCCCTCCCGTTCAGGGCCCCATCCTAAGCCTCCAGCACCCCTGACCCCTGACCCCGCCAGCCCTCTACCTTGACATCGCAGCTCGGGATATCAGGGTCGTCTGGTTTGCTTCTACAACATGATCCGTGGGACACCCCACTTGCCATGCCCTAGGCCCCCCCATGCCCCCATGCTGGCCACGCCTGGCTCCTAGGCCCCACTTGTGGCAGTGGGTGCCAGGCCAGCAGCACCAGAGGCCAGTTGGATTAGAGATGCGCTTGGCTGCTGCATTTGCCAAATGGGATTTGGTTCCACGTTAAAAATCAAAGCTGTCCAAAAAAGGTCACAAAGTGAGAATCACACTTTTGCTCTAGAAACCTTTCTGCAAAATACCAAAACCTTAGAATCAGGCTGTGCACAACTAAAAAGGAAAAATAGGCCAAGATACCTCAAAGAGGTTTCCCATATACACGTCCCCCCCAAAAAGTGGTTCTAACTCAGACCATGTCCAAGTTCAGTTCAGTCCAAAACATAAGCAGTAGCATGGGAATTTTCCAAACTCAGTAAACAAAGTGACCCACGTCTCCCGCAGTAAGTGCAGCGTTTTCCAACATCCTCGTAGACAGTCTGGCGTCTGTGCCGCTTCAGCAAGAGCCTGCGAGGAGGAGACACAACACCTGTGAGCACATCCAGGCAGCTCCCAGCCCGAGCCCAGCACCGTGAATGAAGACCGGGGGCTGCTCAGCCTCCCTCCCGCCCCGAGTCAGGCTGGGGCTTCCCAGACCTTCCCCCGTCACAACCCGAGTCATCATTTTTGTTCACACAGGGGGTGGGGGATGGGGGGTGGGGGCAGCTCCAGGTCCCACCCGAAGCCCACTCACGCCCAGCCCCTAAGGGGCAGGCACGTCACCCTCAACCTAGTTAAAAATGCAGACTCAAGGTCAGTGCAAGGCCAGGCTGGAACTGAGGCCTGGCTTGTAACCATCTCTCCTCCCTGACTACACCGGAGTGGGGAGCACCCAGCCCTCCTGCACCTGGACCCTCACTTTGACAACCCCGGGGCCTGGGTCCCACCGTCCCGAGTCAGAGGGTCGGGGCCTCAGTTTGGCCTCAATATCGACGCTCACCGGCTCCTAAGCTCCACCTGAAGAGGCTTCTCCTACCTGGGCAGCCCCGTCCGGATGCCCTCCTCCCACTAAAGGACCCCAGAGCTCCTCTCACTCACCTTCAGCTGCCTCCTTACACCCTGCCGGTCCCAGCTCTGTGGGACGTCGGGTTACGACGGGTTGCACCGTTGCCCCTGCCCCCTCGAAATCCACCCCGGAAACTACGGCCACGGAGAAACCTTCCTGACACCCCGAAGGTCTCGGTGTTGAGCTTCCTCTCTTCAGCCCACGTCGTCCGCCTGGAACTGAACCAAGACAAGGAACGTGAGACCGACTACAGCAGGCACCTCCTCACAGCCTTCTGAGCCAGGCCCCAGCCTCACACAGCTGGGGGAGGGAGAAAGCACAGACGGACGGATGGTGACCCGTCACTGGAGCCACTGGGAGGGCAATCCCATCAGGACCCCGGAGCCTGAGACTCAACATTGCAGGGGCTCCCAGCCCAATTTCCACCCAGGCCTGTCTCCCACTGGACGGGGCTCTTACACCCGCATCATCGAAGGCCGGCACGCGACAGCAGCGTGCGACGAAGAAAGCCCTCCCTGCTTGCCAGGCCCAGGGCCCGTGCAGGCTCCGAGACCTGGAGCAGATCACGGACCCCTCCAGACGAGTCTCCAGAGATGAGGAGGGGACTGGGCTAAACGGAGCAGGGTCCCCAAGGCTATGACACGTACGCTTTGGGGGAGGTGCGGACGCAGCACCAACGCTGCCAACACTCGTTTCTGCACCTCCAGCAAGCACCCCCCCGTGTCCAACTGCGTGCCACGAGGCTGCTTATAGGCAGCTCACACGCAACACACCCAGCCCGACCCCCCGCTCCGCTGCCCCCTCAGACCTCCTCACTCCAAGCAGCAGCAACCGCAGCCTTCAGCCAGCCAGGCTCTCCTCACAGCCCATCAGCAAACCTTCAGGGCACGTCAGAGGCCAAGCCTCTCTCCCCTCCTCCAGCACTGCCCACAACCCCAGAGCCTCCGACGTGACCACTCAGCTTCCATGCCTGCCCCACCTCCGCCCACTCTCCACAAAGCAGCAGTGAAACCTCAGACAGCACTGCTCTCCCCAAGCCAGCTGTCACTGTGACCTACAAAGCCCGGCAGGGACCGTCCCATCTTCATCGCTCCTCCCTGACCGCCCCCAGGCTCCGCTCCAGCCACACAGCAGCTGCACGTGCCTGCCTTGCACCCCGTCCTGCGTTCACCCTCCCACTGGCTCCCGAACCTCACCCGAGACCTCGGCGCTCCACTCCCCTCACACCCAACACACGCCCCAATCTCTCCCGCCTCACCGCTAGGTGTTATCTTGTGCGCCTGTTTTTTTGTTATCTTTCCCCTGCCAAAACGTAAGAGGGGTGTGTGGGGGGAATAGGGACCTCCCGGCTTGCTTTCTGCTGTTCGCCCAGTGCCCACAGTGTGTCTGCTACTCCATTTGCAAACGAATGGATCTGAGTTTCCACACCATGCCCGTTCTGTAGACTTCGTTTACTGTGTAGCTGGTTCTCGGGCAACATCTGAGCACCAGCTGTTGGCTGCTAAAAACAAAGCACGTGATAGAGTCCCCGGCCTCAAGCAATCAGGTGGGTGAAAGAATACTGTGGACACCTCTGCCAGCTGCCTCAGGTAGCAAGGGCCTCAGGCCACCAAGGTCAGACCAAGAAGCAGGCCCAGGCGAGGTGGTATAGGACGGGAACATCGACGCGGTGGGGAGGGAGGTCCAGCCCAACCTTGATGAGAAAGGGGCAGCTGAGCAGAGCGGGGCCGGGACCTGGGTCAGATCCCTCAGGTGCCTGTGACTGCCAGGGCTTCCCACACCACCACCTACCGCTGGCACCACCAGGCCTGACGTACCTATTGCGGTAAAAACGTGAGCCTGAGAGATCTGCCTTGAACCTAAGATCTGGGTTTGGTCTCCAAGAGGGCGTGCCCCAGTCTCAGCGTTTGGGGGCGGAGTGTCTTCCCGCAGCTCCCCAGGCCCTGCCCGGCCCCCCAGCCCCCTGACCTGGTCTTGAGTTCAGAGGAAATGTTGTCAAAGAAGGACTTGGACTTGTCGTAGTAGCAGTTGGGCCCCAGGTGGTCCTCCTCAGCAGGGGCCTCGTCACTCTGGGCCACCACCGCCAGGTCCTTCTCCTCCCCTTTCTCAGCTTTGTCGTCTACACGGAGAAGCAGAGCTCTGAGATGCCAAGGAGCGAGCAAAGCACCTCCCACCAGGACAGGTCCTCGCTGGGCCACTCAGGGACCGTCCTCGGGTCTCAGGGAAGCGGCCGGGAGTGCCCTGCACTAAGCGGAGAGCTCTTCCGGCTGCTCGCCGCTTGCCTCGCCCCCCCGGGCCCTGCAATCCGCTCCTCATCCCCCGAGCACGGGCCTCCCCCCAGACTCCTCTCCCTTCTGGGAACTCCTCAGACTGCGTGGTTTCCCCGCCGACCACCATCCCAGCTGCCCCCGCCCCTGCCCGGCTCTCCTTGACCTGTGCTGTGGACACTCCTGGGGTGGGGCAGATTTTCAAACCTTTAAAATTCAGTTTCTTCTTAAATTCTTTGTCCAGCTCCTCTCGGTTGAACTGGGCATTTGCACTCTCAAAATCAAAGTCGCCTTCAAACTTGATTGTGTTTTCCTTGACGTTAGTTGGACGGCTTTGCCCTCTGGAGCGATTCCTTGTTCGTCTGTTCCCTGTGAGAAGAAGGAAAGGATGGCCCTGGCTGGTAAGCCGCTAACTCCGCATGACTCGGCGTGAGACGGCGCCCTGAAGCTGCCGCTGAGCCCAGCGCCCTGAAGCTGCCGCTGAGCCCAGCGCCCTGAGACCGTCACCCACGGAGCAGCGGGCAGGAGCGGTAAGCAGAGCGCGACTGGGTGGCTCTTGGCTCCCCAGAACTCAAGTGGCAACAGCCGTTACCTGATCGCCTCCTCTGAGGTCTTCTGTTCTCGTCATTCACCTGCCCTTGAGTCTGCCCAGCTGCCGGCTGAGCTACATCTAAGGCGCAAAAAGGAAGAGTAAGGCAAAGCGCCCGCAAAAGCAGAGCCCGGGGACTGCGCAAGAGCCGGCCCTGCAAAAGCCCACAGGGCGGGGGATGGGGGTGTCTAATTAAAGGATAAAAAAAGAACCCCAGGAAGCGCTGTGCCACTGAGAACATGAACAAACCCCAGGGGAGTGAGTATTTAAGTACCGCTGGCAGCCTTGCTGCTTGGCGGGGCTGGGCGCCCGTTGAGCTGCATCCCCGCGGTGCCCTTGCCGGGTAACAGCTTTTTGGTGTTCAGGTTATCAAGAGAACCAGTCTGGACAGCCTGCTCCACCATGGGGCTCTTGCTGACTGAGACAGCCGGAAAGCCAGTTCCTGAGTTGAGGAGGAGGAGAGGTTAATAATGGAGACAAGGAGAAGGCCACACACCACCACCACCACCCCGCCTCGTCCAGCTGGCTGTGCGGCAGGAGGAAGGCAACCGCCTGGAGAGGTTCCACCGAACCCAGGCAAAGCCCCCACCCCACACCATCCCCTCTGCGTCTAGCCCAGGCAGCAAAAAAGCCAGCAGGCTCCCCCAGTTAGGGCATCCAGAGGAGGGAAAAACACCCCAGCACACTAAGCACCTCTCAAGCGGCTTAGAAAAAGCTTCCCCCAAACCACACAAGCTCTAACCCCAAGGGGGCTCGAGAGTCCCGAGATGCCGGTGAATTCACAGTCTGAGAATGTGTTTCGCTCTGGGCCATGCTGGACAAGAACCATCCCAGTCTGGCATCTTCCACAAAATGCAGTGCTCAGCCTTTGAAGTTAAAATTCTAGAACACTGTTGTTTTGCTTAAGAAACAATAAAACCAAAAAGGATGAAGTGATGAGAACTGACTACAGAGAAATAACAGCCTGCATTCCTCTGGGTGAAGGCTCATCATAAGAAACGAAGGATTCCCCGGCTGCCCCTGGACACGGCGCTGCACTGAGTCTGTTCCCACCACACGGCATCACCATGCCTGAGCGCAGGAGTGCTCAGAACCCGCCTCAGTGGAGGTCCCCCTCACGAGAGGGGCCTCTGCCGCAGGAAGAGGACAGAGAAGGGTGTGCCGCACACGCCAGGTCGTCTCCTCCCTTCCCTCTCCCACGTTCCGGTGGGCGCTGTTTAAACAGGACAGCTGAGGACTGGGTGGACGTGCACAGACTTTTGAGACAGAAAAAAATGAGCCCTAACCACGGAGTCACTATTATCGGAGGGGCAGCCCAACACAGTGAAGACTGGACAGCCTACTTTTGTTTTTAAACATGGAACAGAAACTATTGTCAGAAATTACTCTGAGAAATTCCTCACAACCGGATCAAAAGTACTCAAAGGGCAAGCCCTACATACTGGCACTTTTTTTTTTTGTTTTCTTTTTTGGCCGTGCGGCATGTGGGATCCTAGTTCTCCCCGACCAGGGATTGAACCCGTGCCCCTTGCAGTGGAAGCATGGATTCTTAACCACTGGACCACCAGGGAAGCCCCCCTACCGGTACTTTTAAGCGTCCTCTGCGATGGGCATTCATTGACCTAGACCACTCTCTGCAGCCTAGCGCCTCACTCAGCACAGCCCTCCCTGAGCAAGACCGCTGCTTCCTGCTCACGCTGTAACTGGATGGGGCAAGAATCTTGGACTCGTTTGCTTTTCATAAAAAAAGATCAGTCAAACTATCTTGCTCTAAGAGCAGTTTTATGTAAATGATCCTAAGGACAATGAACTATCTTGTGCAATTTTTAAGTGGGGAAAAAACTTCACTACCGCTGTAACTCAGATCCACTGGCATCCATGCAGGAAAGCAACACATGCAAAGGAACAGACTGACAGTAGTTGTGTGCCATGACGAAAGCCCCAGGTACCATGTTGGACAGAGTCTCTGCAAAGGTGAGGGCGGCGCACACGGCGCTCTCACGTCAGACCTCTGGTGAAAGGAGAAGGCCCAGAAAGGGCAAAGAAACCGCCCACAGGTGCGGCACCCAGCAGACAGGTGGGACAAACCAGTGTTACCAAGCCGGTCATCAGGCCCACTGCTCACCTGGTCCACAACTCAGGCTAGCCACCCAATTTTAACGGTGCTTCATTATACAAAGACACCCGAGGCCCCCGATGCTGAATGCCCTGGATGGGTGAGGAATGTGCCACACGGATCCTAGAGCAGCATGCCTGTTACTTGGGGGATTGCCCTGCAGTCTTACCCAGCCACCTACACTGCATTTAGGACCAGGAGAAACCCCGGGGAGTGGCCTTCTGTGCAGAGGGACGTTTCCCATACGTGGCAATCACAGTACAGGTCAAAACAGGCCCTGGACCCAGGAGAGCGAACAAAGTGCACTGCTGGTTCTTTCTAACACCCTCTTTAAAACCTGAGAGTTAAGTCAGGATTACGTGCAGAAACACACAGACGCAGTTTAACTGATCCACGGGCTTGGCAAATTATCTGCTACAGCTACTGTCATTCTGGTCTACTGGTTTACCCCATCGCTCTTAGGATGGCTCGCAAGACAGCATGCAGTTCTGCAAAACTGCTGTTACCCTTGGAAGTGAGCTGATGTGACTCTGAGGACATGTCAAGCTCTGAAACGGGCTGTGGAGATGGAGAAGAGCTAGGGCTGGAAGCCGCGGCCGAGGCTGGAGGGCTTCCCAACTTCTCTAAAGGAAGACAAAGGAGAGAAGAGCAAAAAAAAAAAAAAAAAGGTGCACAAATAAGTAACGAGAAACTCGTCTTGTGTAGAGCAGGCTTGGAAAGAGCCCAGCCATCTCACAGGACACACTGCTCACACAAGCCTAATCTAGAACTGGGGAGCCAAGCTGAGAAGGGCTCCTGCACCCCAGGAGCAGCAATCAAGACAAGTTCTTCTATTAGAAGCACGTGACTCATGTGAGTGAAGGGAGTGATGCCTGCGACTCTGCGGTTTGAACGCGCCGCAACCTATGGCCAGGGGGACCCACACTCCATGCGTGTAGAAGCGAACCTTACTCGGCCTTAGGGGAAACTTCATTTTTGAGCAAAGCACTGACACGAGAATGGTAAAAGGATAGGCTAGGTGGGCGTTGCATTTAACTTTTATATTTATAGGCTGACAAATGTGCAAATGGTTAGAACTCATCTGTCATTACACACATCAGTTATATCTTCTTTGAAGCAGACACACCACAACTTCCACCCAGACACAGGCTGACGCTTTAAATGAATTCTGAGTCGATACATCTGTTCCAAAACTCACCCTGCTGCCACTTCCACTCAACTGCGGAGTTACTAAGCGTTCTAACTAGTTGAAGGGCCACTGAAGAAGGTGCTCAGCGTGCACTGCCAGCTGAACGTGACACGAACACAGCGTCCCCACCACCAGGGTCTGGCCCCGCTCCTGGATGTCACGGCACAAGCACTTTACCAAGTAGAAAAAGGGTTACTCACCTAAACCCAAGGAAGCGGCATACTGCTGGCTGAGCAGGGAGCTGGTGGCCAGCTGGCTGTAGGGCGGCATCCCTCGGAAAGGGCTGTAAGGCACGTGTGGCTGGAAGGAGGAGGCCGAGCCCGAGCCCAGGGAAGACTGAGCAATGAGACACACAGGTGAGAGCAGCTCAAGGCCCTCCTGTCACCCTGCCTGGAGAGCACCGTGCAGATCGGGAAAGGCAGCCCGATTCGTCAGCCTGCTCCGGGAGGCTGAGGCGGCACTGGGGGGTGCGTGAGCCCCCAGGGTGGCCTAAGGGGCTCAGAGCTGCCTTTTCCACGTTCACCCCCAGCTCCACCTGCCAGGTAATTCTAACACGACCTTCTCCTAACTCCGTGAACCCCTCTAGTGGCCCCACTGCCGGTAGTCAGGGAGTCCAGGCTCTGCCAGGGACGAGGATGGCGTCCTCACCTGGGCCCTGGCCCCAACACGCCGGGGCATGGCTGTGTAGCCAGGGAACTACCTCCACGCGGCGTCCTCTCTCCAGCTCCCCGTGCTACCGGGAGGCCCCTTCGTCCCTCAAGGCCTGCCTCGAGCACTTCCCTCTTCTGGAGTTCCCAAGGCCGCTCACCTCAAACCTTTCAGAAGTCCGGCCCGGGGCTTCTCCACATGCCCACACAGCCCAGCGTGCAAGCCCCACCCCGCAGGGAGCACATTCTGTCCCGGCGCCTCCTGCAGCGTGAGCCCCGCAGGAGTCGGTGAAAGTCGAGGTTTACAAGCCAAGAAGATATTAGCCTGGACTCCCTAGTAATCCTGGGCAGAACACGCCATAACACAGCAGGCAGGCGCACGGCGTGCCACCTGCAACTTCAGCATCTCACAACGCTGAATTTATCGTCGGGACAGTGCCGGGAGAGCGAGCCCTGCGGTCCCAAGTCCCTACTCGCACCTCTCTCACTCACGGCGTGCCACCGGGGCTTCAGGCTTACCCACCCGAGACAAAGGACAAACGCCAGGTGCCGGCAAGACTAGGAGCACCGTCCCCTGCACCGCCCAACACGCGGGGCCGGCCTCACTCTACAGATGAGGCCTCCCACAGAACGCCAATAGCTAAACAAAGTTAAACTGCTTGTCATGAAAAGGCTATTCCTCGAGTTGAGCGCTCTGGCCAGATGACACCCAGCTCCCTCTGGAAGCCAGCGCCTCTTAGAGACGGTGCCCACGGCAGAAATGGGGCAGCGCACTTACTTGCACAATAGCAGGGTCCTGAGGGAGCGCGTGCTGAGCTTTCGGAGGTTCGCACACGGTAATGTCTTTGATGTCACTTCCCCGGAAGATGATGTACTCGTAAACTTCCTCTCTAGGGGGGGCAGGCCTATCTGTGGGACGGTCTTCAGTACCAAAGGACCTCACTCAGGGGTTGAGAAAAAGAAGGGTTATGTTGTCATCCTCAGCCAAGTGCATTCAATCAGTCCTCCCGTAGGGGCCATCCACAGCATGCAGTTTCCAGTCTCAACTGCTCCACCCCTGATTATCAACGGACAATACCTACAAGACTCCAGCTGGCAAAGCTCCAAAAAGTTCTAGGTCACAAGACGACCACGAACGATTCAGAGCTTGACAGTCTCCCTTCCAAACACGGAAGGCCAGCGCTCCCACAAAACGACGTCTGCTTTGCAAATCCCCCCCGCCCCCCCCCGCCCCATTCACATCTGACTTTGCAGATTAAACAGCCCCAAAGCTGCTTTTTGATTGAAGCCTCGCAACACTCCACCCCTGGGGAGTCTGTTTTCTTCTGAGAAAAGCCAGCAGGTTGAGTGTCATCCCCACCCTTCTGCCCACGACCAGCCTAGGAGGAGCTGGTAGAGAAACAATGGGAGAAAGCGGCCCAGAACGTGGACCCACACCACGAGCGTCTGTGTCTCCCGGAGGGGTTTCCTAGGGGATTAACCCCTACCGGCAGGGCTCAAGGAGCCCACCCAAGCAAGTGCCTCCTTCTCAGGTCTCTGAGGCAGGCCTGGGCTTGAAGCAGCCTCTATCTAATCCTAGCACAACTCCCGCTGAGGACCAGGGACTACGCTGGGCCTCAGTTTTTCCAACGGGGGTCTCAGGCCAAATGTAGCCAAAAGCCAAGAGTACAAATGACCACAAAATCTTACAGTACCAAACTATGTCCTGGAGCAACACATCTATCGGAAAACTTAAATACTAGGCTTTCAAAGGAGCTACTCCCAGAGCTGGGAACTGACTGCGACCTGGATGGAGGGGGCTCCCTCTAACACAGGAGCACGTAGCTGCGCCTTGACCCTTAGAGGCCCAGCCCAGTGTCTCCAGCCTAACAAGACCAATCAAACAAACAGGGTTTCTGCAGACCTGGCTGCACTCAGCACTTCCAAGAGGCAGGGGAAGGACACTAGTCATCGTCCCTGGAGGACGAAGACAAAGAAACTTTGGGCCCACCTCCTGCCTCAACACGCTCAGAAAAGGCTCTGGACTCCGGCAGAGCCACAGTACAGCCATCTTTCTCTAGGTCTCCCAGGGACTTCAGTGTGGCTACCAGCGCCCGCACGGAGAGGTCTGTCACAAAAGGGTAAACCCACGGACTGAAACGTCTGAATTAGAGTAGGAAGACGCTTTAAACGGGAGCATGGAGCCGCCAACCGATGCTCCTACCCCGACAAGAGAATCCATTAAAACGTGGTTATTTGTTCAGGCTCAAGGCCCCAGCTGCTTAATAGGTTCCAGAAGGGCTTGCAAGAGTCGCGTTTTCTCGCTCTCCAGACTTCTGGGGAGGCCCCGGGGAGACTCCGGGCCCCTAGCCCCACCCCTCCCCCACAGGGACTGGGTTCTCGGCGTCAGCCGCCCCCTCCGCCCTCGGGCAGCTGGGGAGGAAACAGCCTAGCAACGCCGACCCCCCACCTGCAGAGGTGGGCTACGCCGCAGAGGTGGGGGGTGCGGCACCGCGGGAGCTGGACCCGCCCCCACCTCCCCACCCCAACCCCGGGCAGGGCGGGCCGGCCGCGCACAATTACGCTGCCGCCGGGGCGCGGGGAGCCCATTGTGCAAGCCGAGCCCCGGAGGACAGGGGAGGGAGCGGCGCGGAGGCCCAGGGCGCCCCTGGGGGCGCGGGCAGGATGTGGGGGGCGCCCCGGGGGGCGAGGCGGGACTGCGGAGGGGCGCCCGGGGCGGGTAGGGCGGAGGAGGCGCGGGCCCGGCTGTTGGCGGGGGCGAGGAGGTTGGGGCGGCCGCGGGGCGCTACCTTTGGCGAGCGCCACCGTGGAGTTGTCCGTGTCGATGGTGTAGAGAATGCCCTCGTAGCGGATCTGCGCCTTGGAAATGAGGCTGATCTTGCTGCCCAAGTACGGGGTGCCCGAGGAGCCGCTCATGGCGGCGGCCGCCCGGCCGGGCCTGGCCCGCTCGCCTCCGCGCGGTCGCCTCGCCGCCCGCTCCTCCGCCTCTGCGCCGCCTCACCGCCGCTCGAGGGCCTGCGCGGGGACCAGAGAGCGAGCAACGCGCACGGCCGGGGGTCTCTAAGGGGACCGCGGGGGAGGAGGGGGTCGCAGCAGCCACATCCGGGTCCTGCGCCACCACGCCCCGCCCCCGCACGCTCACCACCCATTGGCTCGCCCCGCCGGCCTCCCTTTAAATATGGCCGCGCTGTCGGCCTGGGGGCGGGCCCGCGCTCCGCGCCTGCGTATCAAGCGCCGCCTGACCCGGCGGGCTTTCCCCTGCTCTCCGCCCCACTTCTCGGCTGGCTCCCGGCGGGCCCCGCGCGGGGTGGGAGCACGAGACCCGGCGGGCGGGCCTGGAGGAGGGGTGGGAATCGACCGGGGCGGAGCGCGCGTGCGCGGGAGGGCGGGGGGCGCACGTGTGAGGGAGGGGGCGGGGCGCCAAAGCTCCGCCCGCCGCGCGTGCCGCCCTTCTCAGGACCCGGGTGCGGGGAACCTGTGGATCGTGTTTCCCGGTTTCAGTTTCCCCGCTACAGCAGCGTGCCAGACGCTTTCCCCCGTCCTGGGCCGGAAGGCTGGGATGCGCCCCACTGTCACCTTCCCCAGGGGCAAAGGCTGGGGGTCCCTTCCCCGGAGAGTGACGGGGGCCGGGGTCACTGCCCGTGGGGTGAAGGTTTGGGGCCGGGAGGTCTCTTCCCCGGGGTAGAAGGCAGGGGTCCGGGCCGGGGTCATCGCCCGCGGAGTGAAGACGGAGGGTGGGGGGTGGTCTCTTCCCCGGGGGCGAAGGCGGGGGACCAGGGTCACTGCCCAGGAGGTGAAGGTGGGGGCTGCGCTCCGCGCGTGGGGCGCAGTAGTAACTGCGGGTAACGAGCGCTTCCGGCGCGTCAGCCGCTAAATATAAGGTGCTGAGCGCATCTTCTCTTTTAATCCCTCCCCTCCCCCCAAACCTGCGGTGGCGTTCCGCGTCCCTTAAAATAAATCCCAGCCGGCCACCAGGGCCTCCGAGACCCGCCTGACCTGGCCTGCTTGCCGCTTTGCCCGGCTCCGGCTCGGAGGCCTCGCTGTGAAGTGGAGAAACGGGCCGCCCCCTCCTGTTCGCCAGACCCGCTTCTTGCCTGCACAGCCCTTTGCTCGGTTGGTGATTGTGTCTGCGCTTGCTTTCTGCCTGTCTCTCCCTCTTGACCTCAGATCAGCGACTAGTATTAGGTCCTGAAAAAAACTTGGTGAGTGGTGACCAGCATTTTACAGAAATTAAACAGAATGAGATAGAGAGCATCTCACAGAGTGCTCTTGCTCTTTGAAGCATTTATTTCACTTACACGTATTTAAGTGGGTACTTGATCAAGATGTAAAGTGTATTTCTTACAATAAGTGCCAAACGAAAAATGGAAGCCGCTGCAGAGAACACCTTACGGCAACCTGCACATAGGCTCTGACTCCCCATTTTACAGAGGAAACTGAGACCCAGCACAGGACAGTTGCCCCACCTGCCCTTTGTGAATCACCCCATTCCACCAGCACCCGGCAACAGTAAGAGAACAGTATTGGGTTGGAGAAAAGGAAGCACAGAGGAGCAGAAAAGAAGATGGAAAAGTCTTCTAAATAGATCTGCCAAGATTTACCAGTGCATCTCTGCTCCTGGAGAATTGCGCTGGTGAGGAGAGGGTGGACAGCGTGGCCCCCGGGTTAGCCCAGCTCCAGTAAGAGAGGTCTCCAGGCATCGGGGCATCCTGCCCTTGGACAGGAGACAGGACTCTCTCTCAGCACAACACAGTCTTCCCCAGGGTGCACCTGTGTGGCGTTGGTGCAACCCCAGGTCTCCTGACCACCTCAGCGACCATCTGGCCTGGTGGTCCCCCTGCACAGCAGAGGTCCTCCTGTCCCCCACTTCCCAGGTCCAGAACACGACTTGCCTAAGGCAACAGGTTCTGTGCCTTGGAACTCTCTCCACAATCTTCTGTGTGTACTGGAGGTGGGGACGCATTCCTCCCCAATTGGAGCCGATTCTACCTTGGAAGGGGGAGCTGGATCCTGAGCTCCAGGATCAGGGCAGGGGGCAGCTCCCAGGAACCTCTGAGAGCCCACCGGGCCCCTGGGTGTACAGCTGGGTGGTTCCCTGAGGACATCGGTCACTGCAAATGCCCGGGCAGGGCAGAGGCTAAAAATATACGTGGCGCACAGGTCCAGGAAGGCTGGCCCTGCCACTCATTCCTTGGTGTCCTGCCCAAAGTGGAGGGCACTTGTGAAAGGTCTGAGAGGGGGAGCAGTTGTGTGGAGCCTCAACTTGGCCCGGGAGTCCATTGGTGTCTGTTTTCCATGCGAGGGCACACCCCTCCCTGAACATCACCTCCACCCTCAACAGCTGTCCACAGTGCCCACCCGCTCGGTCATCACCAAGCCTTAGACTCCTGAGCCTGGGGATGTAGAGAGGGGAGCTGAGAAGCCGAAAAACCCTGGGCAGGTTGGACTCCCTGCCTCAGTTTCTCCTTTTGCCAGGTTGAGAAGACAGCTGTCCTGCCCATCTCACTGCTGGATGTGAGGACCCCAGAAAATAATGCCTGTGACGGGCTTTTGAGAGGCGCTAGGGGCCTGTGCATAGGAGACGGTGGTCCCTGCAGAGGACCACAGAAGCGGCTGGCTGGGTTTCCACTGCACCCACGAGCCACGTACCAAGCCCTGTGTGTTTGGAGGAGAGCGTCCCTTATTAAGGATGCGTGTGAAGATAAGGACCCAGGACCCGGCCCAGGGTTCCATCGCAGCCCCTGTCCTGTAGCAGGTGAGGGGCACGTGGCCACGGAAGGCCACTCTGTGACTGATGTGAACCTGAGAAAGAACGACGGGCCCAGCCCCTGGTCTCACAGGCATCATTGCTTAGCAGGAGCCAAACAAAACAGGTGAGTTGATTCAAAGACGTATTAGTAATAGGTGGACACAGATAAAACAGAAATCGAGTCTGGGGTCTGAAGCAGGGGACGTGCCAGCAGGGTGTGACCTTGCCTGTCCCCTCCTCTCCTTCGGGACCTAACGCACGAGAGGGGCAGACGTCCACCCGCTAGGAGGGAGCCTTTGCCCAGAGAGAGCCAGGAGCCAGGAGGAAGCTGAGGGTTGCAGGCGGGAGGGGGACCAAGGGCACGGCTGGCTTTGAAGGTGACTCGTACCAGGAGCCTTTCAGGCAGGTCACAGGGCTGGGAGGCCCGGGCGGCTGTGTTCAGGGCCTCTGTGGTCCGGGAGTAAAGACAAGAAAAGCAGGGTTGATCCCACACGGCCAGGAATTCTCCCCGAGGTCTCTGCTCTCTGTGAATCCGGTGGGAATCCATCCCCGTCCCCGGGGCCTGCAGGGCTGTTTTCCCTGGAGGCTCCGTGAGCACTGGTGGCGTGAGGTTCCCGCCTCTTTGGACCCCCTCGTCTCCTCGCCCTTCTCCTTTACCCCTCCTTCCTCTTCCATCTCCCCCTCCTCCCCCTCCCCCTTCCCTACCTCCACTCCTCGTCTCCCCACCCCACCCCCGGCTGCCCACCCAGCTGAGCCTTCTGGTGATGAGGCGTGCTGTGGGAAGTAAGCAGAAGTGTGTTAGGACCCAGACCCAGCTGAGCAGTCTCGGCCCACCTTTCCAGGCCCAGCTGGGTGGGAGAGGTAAGCAGAGTTGATGGGACTCTGGCAGCCCCAGACACTAGGTCCCCGAGAGTCAGATTCTAACACGGCGGCCCTTCAGAAATACAGAGAGAAAACACTTAGAGAACATCCTGGGAACAGGAAGATGGACAGGCCAGTCGGCTTTCCTCTCCTGGAAAGCCCCTCGATGCTGAGGGCTTTAAGAGCTCAGGAACAGCTTAGGGTGCACATTCCTGGGACCCCTTAGCCACCTTCACCACCCAGGGCCGGTCAGGCAGACCTGGCTGGCACCCTGGCCCCAGAGCCTCCTGGCTGTGCCTCCAGCACGAAAAGTGGGACCCAGGTTGTGCCTCGTGCTGTGAGGATGGACAGTGCAAGCGAGCTGTTTGCACCAGGCCAGCGTGTGGGAGGGACCCTCATAACCCCTCATCCTGGGTCACCAGCGTCCGCTTGCATGTGTGGGGCCTCCCTGAGCCGGATGATAGGAAAGGTAGTTAGCCACCGGGGCCTACCACGCACACAGGGAGGGTTGAGGGAGGCTGAGGTCCCCTGGGCCCTCAGCATCCCCAGCTGGGCCCACCCTCACCCACCCCACAAGGCCCTCCTCACCCCTTCCCGCTGCCTGGGTTCCGTCACCACCTCGTTTAGGGAAGAAGAGGTGTCCAGGTCAGAGAGTCAGTGGGGAGGGGTTGGCTCCCCCCCGCCCGCCAGACCGGCAGGGGTGGCTGCTGGGAGCCGGAGTGGGACGAAGACAGGTTTCAAACGGGAGAAGGACGTTGCCCAGAGGCAGAGTACGCGGGGCCACTCCTGGTTCCTCCCGCCTCCCCCTCTGCTGTGTGCCTCGGGCGTCTCCTCCGGCCCAGCTTCTCCTGGGGCAGGGTGCCAGCAGCCACGGTGACAGGGAGGCCAGCGGCTCAGGGTGACCTGCCCTCACACCCTAAGAGCTTCCACGCTGGCCTCGGGTTCTAGCGCAGAGCTTGACACGAGGCAGGTGCACCATCGCTGTTTGGCTCACCTTGAAGGGGGCCACGAGAGAGCCCTAGACAGGGGCTCTGCCAGCGTTCCGTGCCAGCCGCCTGCACCTTGCCTCCTGGTGGGTCCCGAGAGGAGGTCGGAAAAGGGGTGTGGGCAGGGGGGAAGGGGACTGTAGGGTCCCCTGTGTTCCCCTGAGCGCACTACCTGCACAGTCAGGGTCGTTTCTATTTCTCGACAGAAGATCCCTCCAAGGGCCCAATGGTGGTGCGTGTGTCTCTGTGGCAGCAGACACTCACTGGAGCGTCTTCACAGCAGAGCTGGAGACCCCCACGACCCATGACCTCTAGCAGGAGACTGGGTCAGTCTGGGCACCGCACATGAGCAGACCCTGGCCGCACAGACAGGGCCACGAGGGAAAGATAAACAGAGAGCATATGCCCTGTACAGAGTCACCGGCCCCCGCAACGTACACAGGTTGTTAGAGGTCAGGATGGCGGCCCCCCGGGGCCTAATGGTGAGGAGACCAGCCTGGGCTAGATGCTCAGCCAGGGTCACACGGCCACTGAGTGGCCAACCTGGGATTCTGATGTGAGTCTCAGGCTGCTGACCCGGACACCCTGCCTCATGGCGCTCCCTGCTCAGCCGCGGGGGAGATGCCAGATGCGGCTTCTTCATTCAAGGAACGCACGCTGTACAGGTGCCCCGGTTGCGGACTGTCCTGAGGCTGCAGCTGGGCACTGCGGGGAGAGTTCCTTCACCTTGTCCTCTCTTGACCCCCTGCAAAGGATGCAGGAGGCGTCCCAGGGAGTTGCCACAGTAACCCAAAGGCCTACCCGGGGAGCGTCCTAGGCTGTGAGCTCCAAGTCAGCTCGGAGGCTGGGCGCTGGTCTTTGCACCTGCCTGATGGTGCACGAGCACCGGCCTGGCAGAACCGCAGCCCCAGGAATGAAGTCGTGTAAATAAAGGGGTGGGGGACTTTCCTGGTGGTCCAGTGGCTAAGACTCCACATTCCCAACGCAGGGGGCCCAGGTTCGATCCCTGGTCAGGGAACTAGATCCGCATGTCACAACTAAAAGTCCGCATGCTGCAACTAAAAGATCCTGCACGCAGCAACAAAGATCTGCATATTAAATATTAAAAATTAAATATTGAATATTTTAAATATTTACTATTTTAAATATTAAAATTAAAAAATAAAATAAAGAAGTGGTGGAGACAATCCAGCCCTCCCAAAGCCTGTGGTCACCTGGCAGTGCTCGGGAGCCAACGTGAGGACCCCTCGTCTGTGTACTGACATTCTTACCTGGCGAGAGGCTAGAGTGTGGATGGAAAGCATCCTGCCGGGCACATGGGTGTTTTTGCAAGTGTGAAGGTCCACCCTGTGAACACCATACACCTTCCCTTCTGTGGCTGCCTTAACCCCCTGAACGCAAAGGCTTGGTGGCCAAGCCTGGGCACCGAGGCAGACGCTTGTCGTGATGCGGACGCCCTCGGACGGGCGGGGGCATGTGTGACAGAAGGGGCAGCATGCGGGCCGGGCTGAGAAGCGAGTTCTCCTCCAGGAAGGTGCCTCGGTCCAGAGCTGCTTCCAGATTTTCCAGGAGGTTTCAGCAGCTGGACGGGGCGGACGGCACCAAAAACACATTGCCATGGCTCATGTTGCTCATACAAGCGATCGCAGACCTCCAGAAGTATATATTTGTCTTTCCCAAGGAACAAACATGAGAATCACGTTTGCCTTGGGAGTCTCCCTGGGTTCATGGAAGTGTTTTCACAAATGGCGTTTACCATGCTCCCTGGAATCTCGGGGCCAGTGGTCCCGAGTCTGATCTCTCTCCACGCTGGGCTGGACTGAACTCAGGCTTATTCATTTATTTGTTTGCTTAGCAACATTACTGAGGTATTATTTACATACCATAACATTCACCCATTTAAGGTGTTCAGCTCAGTGGTATTTAGTATAGTCACAGAATTGTGCAGCCATCACCACTGTGTAATTCCAGAACATTCCAATCACAACTCCCCAAACCCTATAGCCACTAGCAGTCGCTCCCCACCACCCTGTCCCCCAAGGCCCAGGTAACCACTATGGATTTGCCTGTTCTGGACATTTCCCATTCATGGAATCATACACTATGTGGTCTTTTGTGACTGGCTCCTTTCACTATGCGTACGTTTAGGAATGTTTTCAAGGCTCATCCAGGTTGCAGCACGTATGAGTACTTTGTTTCTTTCTGTAGCTGAATAACATTCTGTTGTATGCTGGTGTTTACGTGTTCATCAGTTGATGGACATTTGGTTTGTTTCCACCTTTCAGCTACTATGAATAATGCTGCTGTAAACACTGTGTACAAGGCTTTGTGTGGATGTATGTTTTCATTTCCCCCGGTATATACCTCGGAGTAGAATTGCCTGCTCATATGGTGAGTCTATGTTTAACATTGTGAAAAACCACCAGACGGTTTTCCAAAGTGGCTGCACGTCTTTATATTCCCACAGCAGCGTGTGACGGGAGCCTGGTCCTCATTTGATGCTCTCTGGGGGCAGGGTGTCCATGTCTCAGCAGGGCTGTTCCTTCATTTGGGGATGAAAGGCATTTCCCTGCTCCGAGGAGTGCCTTGGCACCAGGCGTCCACGTGCGCTGTCAGCAGTCACCCAAGGGGCCGGCTTCCATACTCAGATGAACAGGGCAGGTAGAGGTTTCTTTTACCACAGGACTTGGGAGAGGACTGGCGGGCTGCTCCTGGGAAAGCTGCACTGGGGCTGCTGCACAAGCAGGCAGCCTTTTATCCCAGTCAGTCATGTAGCACAGGGGTCCCCAACTCCCCGGCCTCGGACCAGTAACGGTCCGCGCCGGTTAGCAACCAGGCCGCACAGCAGGAGGTGAGCCATGGGCGAGTGAGCCAAGCTTCATCTGCCGCTCCCCATCGCTTCGCATCGCTTGCATTATGGCCTGAGCCATCCCCCCCTCCCCCGTCCGTGGAAAAATTGTCTTCCATGAAACCAGTCCCTGGTGCCAAAAAGGTTGGGGACCGCTGATGTAGCACAGGAGACTCAGGTCTTCAGCCTGGAGTCCCCAGACCTTACAGCTCCAGGTCTTCAGGCCTGTGGTCACCATCCCTGCCCTGATACTAGCAGACCTCAGAGATGTTGTGGGTTCCGTTCCAGACCACCGCAATAAAGCGGATATCACAATAAAGTGAGTCATGAATTTTTTTGGTTTCCCAGTGTGTATAAAAGTTATTTTTACGCTGTAGTCTATTAAGTGTGCAGTAGCATTGTGTCTGAAAAACATTGTACGTACCTTAATTTTAAAATAATGCTGTTGGAAAAATGGTGCTGATAGACTTGCTAAACGCAGGGTTCCCACAAAACATGTTTGTGAAAAATGCAATACTGCGAAGTGCAATAAAGCAAAGCATAATAAAACAAGGTATGCTTGTAGAATGCAGACTATGCATTCTAATTTCTGCAGAGAAAAATAAGGCCCATGCAGCAAACACCTTGAAGGAGTGCTCAGAGAAAAAAGAAGAACAGCAATTGAAATTCACAGTTGAGTGTGTGCTGGGCATCGTGCTGAGCAGTTTACACGCACACATCTGATGTTTGAAGCAGCGCTCTGAGTGGGGCTCTATAATCATCCCATTTTACAGACAGGAGGACGAGGATGAGGGCAGTTGAGGAACGTACCTACCATCCTAGCAGAGCCAGGTGCAAACGCAGGTTGGGGACGCCCTGGCCCCCAGCATGCTATTACACATCCTCCCCAAATATTTGCTGAGCTAATAAACCAGCCCTCCCTGGCCGTCCTGCTTGTCATCACATAAAGGCCAAGTGTGAGGGTCTCCAGGAAGAAAGTGCTGAGACAAGTAAGGGTACAAAGGGTTTAAGGGGGCTAACACCTGTGAGGGGAAAAGTGGAGGAAGTCAGCTTGGGCTGGGACCTGACCAAGTCTGCCTGCCGAGCAGGAGCTCTGGAGTCCAGGGGAGGAGTCTCACGTGGGGCAGAAATGGCCAGGCCTTCGGACCACGGCCTTGCTCGGGCTGACTGGGGCCACCCTGAGAAGGGCACCACCTCAGTGAAATCTGAGGTGGACCCTAAGCCTCTAATGCCTGCGGGCAGTCCGCTAGCCCTGCTCCTGTGTTGGGCAGTGAGTCTCTTTTGGAAGGGAGATCTGTGTGACCACAGTCCACCCCTTGTGCCCACAGGTTCCCTCCCTTGCACATGGGGGGCTCCTCCAGGGGTACCCCAGCCTCTCTTCCTGGGGGAGACTTAGAAGAGGGAGGGAGGAAGGTGGGCGAGGCCCCGCCGCTGCAGCGGGTCTCGGGGCCCCTCCACTCTCCAGCCTACAGCCCTCCTCAGCTGTCACCTCTGCAGATCTTGGGGGCCTTCCTGGGAGTGTGAGCCATGTCCTCATCCAGGAGGGTCTGAGCCCCTGGTTGCTGAACCGTCTCAGGCTGGGGTGCTGTTCTGTCCATTCACGGTAAGTCACCACAGCGCCAGGAGCACCCTCAGAAGCCAGCCCCACCGGTCTTGGCAATATGTGCTGGCCGAGCCTTGCAGCCCTTTTCCTGCAGTATCGTCCCAGCTACACTGGAACTTAATTCTGACAGGCCTGGTGGCCCAGAGAGGGTGTGGGGACAGTCACCTGTTGCCTTATGGGGAAGAGACTTCTGTATCGTCTCCCCCGGGGCCGGCTGGCTCTAGCTGGGGAGGGGGGCCACGTCTGCAGGCTCAGGTGGCTGAAGGCCTCTGAGGAATCAAATTCTGCATGCACACACTCAGGTCTCCACCCCCCGGGGTCCCCAGGGGTCCCAAGCAGGGTCCTGACCTCGGTAGCAGTCCTGCCTCCGCTGAGCAATCAACCATCTGTGAAGTTCAGCCACTCTGGCCATCAGGTCTGAATGTGAGCTTGAGTTTTTGCTGCTTTACTGCCTGAGTTTCTTTGAAGCTGCTAATGAGACTGCTGGCTTCCACACATGGTTCTCAATCGTTTAAGTGCCCTCAGCTTGTCATTATCGTCTATAAGTCAGTGCAACTTAGTCAACGAGCCTCCGGTTCCATCTTCCCCCCCCCCACCCCCACTTCTCTACCTTTCAAACTACCAGATCCGTTTGGATCATGACACTGGGCAGACTGCTGGCCAGTGCGGCCCCTGTTACCAGCCGGTCCGCCAGCTCCGTCCCCCAAGTTATCCCCAGGGAAAGTGTTAGCAGCTGGGCCCCGGGCCAGGGATGGGCTTCCCTCACTGCCCCGGTGGTGAGTGGTCCGGTCTGCAATTCCATCCTGCTGCCTGCTTTGTTGGACTGCTCCACTCCGAGTCCCAGCTTGTTCTCCAGGACATAGATGCGGAGGCGGAGGTTTCTTGGGAAGAAACACCTTCAAGGGGGAAAAGGGGGGCAGCAGGACTGGGCAGGAGGAACCACGGACCACAACGTGCCAGGCCAGCGGGCAGCTCTGGAGCACCTGCCCATGGGGGTGTCCCACGCCGAGTGGAAATAGGTGTCCTCATCCCACCTACCACCTTGCTGGCAGTCGCTGGGATCACCCAAGAAGAGTGTGACCTGGGCTTGAAGCTAATGGCTGGAGGCTCCCAGTTAGTTCACCCTGCTTCTTGCAGCTGGGCAGCGGTCCTTTCCTGGAGGGACTCTGAGCAGCACACCTCCGCATCTGCACAGAGATGGTGTCAGTATTTGTGGAATCCATCCCTTCCGCAGAGAGCCCTCAGCATTGTCACCCTGGGCTGTTTTGTGGAGAGTAACATACTCCCTCTGGGAGACTGGCATGGTCCTGGCCCTTTTCTGTGAAACCGGGCCCTACCCAGATGTTGAGCATCTTTTCATGTTCTTATCCGTCATTTGTATATCTCCTTTGGAGAAGTGTCTATTCATATCCTTTGCCCATTTTAAAATTGGGTTATTTGTCTTTTTATTATTGAGTTGTGATAGTTCTTCATATATTCTAGATACAAGTCTCTTCTAAGTATGATTTGAACTTTTCCTTCCTCTCTGTCGGTTTTTTCATTTTCTTGATGTCTTCTGAAGCACAAAAGTATTAAATTTTGAGGATGTCGAATTTATCTTTTTTGCTGTTGTTGCTTATGCTTTTGGTGTCATATCAAAAGAGCCATCACCTAATCCAAGGTCTATATGTATATTTTCTTCTAAAAGTTTTACAGTTTTTGCCCTCACATTTAGGTCTTTGATCAATTTTGAGTTAATTTTTGTGTCTAGTGTGAGAGAGGGATCTAGCTTCTTTCCTTTCCATGTGGGTATCCAGTTTTCCCAGCACGATTTGTTGAAAAAACTGTCCTTTCGTCATTGAATCATCATGGCACCCTTCTGAAAAATCATTTGACCATACATGTGAGGGTTTATTTCTGGGCTCTGTATTCTACTCCAGCTGGTCTATGTAACTCTCCATATGCCAGTACTGTTCTGTCTTGATTACGGTAGTTTTGTAGTAAGTTTGAAACTGGGAAGTGTGAGCGCTCCAACTTTGTTCTTCTTTTCCAAGATTGTTTTGGCTATTCTGAATCTCTTGAATTTCCATATGAATTTAAGGATTCCTTTGTCAATTTCCGCAAAGAAGCCACCTGGGAGTTTGGTAAGGATTGTATTGAGTCTGATATACAAGTGGTATCAGGGAAACGCAAATAAAAATCAATTTGGGGAGTACCACCATCTTAATGATATTCAGTCTTCCAATCCCTGAACACGGGATATTTTTCCATTTATTTAGGTCTTCTTTAATTTCTTTCAACAATGTATTGGAGTTTTCAGAATATATGTTTTGCACTTCTTTTGTTAATTTACTCATAAATATTCATGGAATTGCTTACTTAATTTCATTTTTGTTTTGTTCATTGCTTCTGTATAGAAATACAATTGATTTTTCGTATATTGATCTTGTCCTGTAACCTTGCTGAACTTGTTTACTAGTTCTAATAGTTTTCTAGTTGTGTCTTTAGAAGTTTCTATATACAAGGTCACATTATCTGCAAATAGAGTTTTCCTTCTTCATTCCAATCTGGATGTCTTTTGTTTCATTTTCTCACCTCATTGCCAGCCCAGTCCACTGTTAGCTGTATTCCCAAAGAAAGTTTGTGTCACCAAAAGTCAAGTAGGGAACGTTCAGAGCAGTACTCTTCATAACAGCCCCAAACTGGAGCCTCCAGTGCCCACCATCTGAAGAGTGGATACGTAGCGGGGTGTGTTCAACCATGGATCCTGCAGCAGTGAGCGTGGGCCCTCTGCAGGGTGGCAACAACACAGATGAGCCTCACCTACTGCTGAGGGAGAGAATGCCCATGCACAAGAGAACCCACTTCCTCCGTAAGTTAAACGTAGACTCACCACGTGACCCAGCAATTCCACTCCAAGGAATATACCCAAGAGAAATGCAAACATATGTTCACACAAAACCTTGTGTGCAAATCTTCACAGCAGCACTATTCCAAAAATGGAAACAACCCAACTGTCCATCAATGGATGGATGGATGGATAAACAAAAGGTGATCCATCCATGTAATGGAATATTATTCAGTCACAAAAGGGCCTCCCTGGTGGCGCAGTGGTTGAGAGTCCGCCTGCCGATGCAGGGGATACGGGTTCGTGCCCCGGTCTGGGAGGATCCCATATGCCGCGGAGCGGCTGGGCCCGTGAGCCATGGCCGCTGGGCCTGCGCATCCGGAGCCTGTGCTCCGCAACGGGAGAGGCCACAACAGTGAGAGGCCCGCATACCGCAAAAAGAAAAAAAAAAAAAAAAAAAAAAAAAAAAGGGAATGAAGCACTGACACAGGCTACCATGTGGGTGAACCTCAAAAACAAGATGCTGAGTAGGGACTTCCCTGGCAGTCCAGTGGTTAAGACTCCCTGCTTCCACCGCGGGGGACATTGGTTAGATCCCTGGTTGGGGAACTAGGAGCCTGCCTGTCGCATGGCACAGCCTAAAAATTAATAAAATAAAACATTAAAAAAAAAACGATGCTGAGTGAAGGAAGACAGACACAAAGGGAAGACACATATTGCATGATCCTATTTACGTGAAATGTCCAGAATAGGTAAGTCCATAGGGACAGAATGTGGATTAGTGGTTGCCAGGGCTGAGGAAATAGGAGGGTAGGGACTGACTGCTCACAGTGTTCCTTTCAGGTGAGGAAAACGTTCTGGAACTAGGTAAGGCCGATAGTTGCACAACATTGTGAATGCCACGAAGTTGTACACTGTAACAAGGTTGAAATGGTGACTTTTATGTTATGAGAATTTTACCACAATAAAAAAATTAACCCCCCCGCCCCCCCAATACACACACACACAAAATAAAACACTGGGGAAACAAAAGACAGAAGTCCGTATAATTCCATTTACCCCAAGTCACCAACCTGGCTACAGAAATGCGTGATACTAGAAGTCAGGTGGTGACTCTGGGGAGGGGTGGCCAGGTGGGGAGGTCTCTGGGGTGCTGGGCACATCCTGCTGGTGACCTGGGTGTGTTTAGTTTGCGAAAATTCACTGAGTTGTGCACTTTCCAGTGTGTGTGTTTTCCCTCAAGAACAAGTTAAGAGATGAAAAATCAAGCAGTGCTTCTCTTTTTTTAATGATAAAAGAACAACACATCCATTTAAGAAAATAAATTGCAGAAAAAGCACAGAGCAGAAGGAAACGGCAAGGTCCCTGTCACCTTTCCAGTCTTTTCCTGGAGAGCCTTGGGCCCCAGGGCAGCGGCCAGCACTGAAGCCTGAAACTGGTGAAAACCAGCGCTCTGGTTTGGCAGATGGTTTCTGGCAGACGGATCAAGTCGACCTGGTGCTGGTGAGCGGTGAGTCCCCAGCCTGGGGCACGCCTTCCTCCTGGTCTCTGGGTCACGTCTTTCACGTTTCAAGTTCATGCTTTGGTTTTTCTCACGCCACTCATGTTTATCACAGAGGGCCAGCGGGCCGTCAGGCTCCTAATGAGAAGATTCGACCTTTTCCACTCTAGAGCTGGGCTATCCTTCTGCTCTATAAGCTTTAAAAAAAATAGCATGTGGGTTCTTGGGGCAGGACGTTCAGTTTGCAAACAGTTTCTGAATGACACAACCCATTTTGATAAAATATGACTGTCAAAATACGTATTGGCATGAATTTGGGAAAGGTTTTATTTATTTATTTAGTTAGTTAGTTTATTTATTTATAAATATGCGTTGGGTCTTCATTGCTGTGCGCGGACTTTCTCTAGTTGCGGCGAGCAGGGGCTACTCTTTGTTGCGGTGCGCGGGCCTCTCATTGCGGTGGCTTCTCTTGTGGAGCACGGGCTCTAGGCGCTCAGGCTCAGTAGTTGTGGCGCACGGGCTTAGTTGATCTGCGGCATGTGCGATCTTCCCAGACCAGGGCTCGAACCCGTGTCCCCTGCACGGCAGGTGGATTCTTAACCACTGCACCACCAGGTAAGCCCTGGGAAGTGTTTTAATGTGTGAGCCTCCCCCAAATGTGAAATTTACTGGCTTGTTCATGACTGCTAAGCTCATTCTGCACATGCTACTCCCTTTGCTTCCCGAGAAAAGAGCAAATGACTCATTTCGATTATTCCCCCACTTTAGGGAATCTGAGGGAAAAGTCTGGCAGCACAGACATCTTTTGTATGAGACCCAATCTCTTTTTTTTTTTTTTTTTGCGGTACGCGGGCCTCTCACTGTTGCGGCCTCTCCCGTTGCGGAGCACAGGCTCCAGATGCGCAGGCCCAGCGGCCATGGCTCACGGGCCCAGCCACTCCGCGGCATGTGGGATCTTCCCGGACCGGGACACGAACCCGTGTCCCCTGCATCGGCAGGCGGACTCTCAACCACTGCGCCACCAGGGAAGCCCTGAGAGACAATCTTTTGATTGTCTCAGTGGGCGAGACAATCATTTAAATGATCTTTTCAGAGTGCAGGTGACTGGGTCCCACCCAAACCTGTGGACAGACCTCCCAGAGAGAGGCTGGGTGCACCTGAATGCAAACCTGTGCAGGTGCATGCACCATGTAAATCTGTGTGGGTGAGTGTTTGTGTTTTACCTTTTAAATGCTAAATGTCGGGCTTCCCTGGTGGCGCAGTGGTTAAGAATCCTCCTGCTAATGCAGGGGACACGGGTTTGAGCCCTGGTCTGGGAAGATCCCACATGCCGCGGAGCAACTAAGCCCGTGCACCACAACTACTGAGCCCACACACCACAACTACTGAAGCCCACATGCCTAGAGCCTGTGCTCTGCAACAGAGAAGCCACCACAATGAGAAGCCTGTGCACCACGATGAAGAGGAGCCCCCGCTCGCCGCAACTAGAGAAAGCCCGTGCACAGCAGCAAAGACCCAACACAGCCAAAAATAAAAAAATAAATGAAATAAATAAATTTAAAAAAATAAAAAAATAAAATAAATGCTAAATGTCTCATGCATATAAAAGAGTGTATATATCACAATGCATCTTTTAACTAACAAGAAGAAAGTGAGCACCCATGTCCCCACCATCCAAACTAAGAAGTAGAGTATAACCAGCACCTCCAAGCAGGGGGAACCTTCTTCAGTGGAGAGTTTCACCCAGTCCACACCCCCCCACTGCCACCTTGCTGGGCTCCTGACCCTGAGTCTGGGGTGTCTTTGGCTTCAGTTCTTAAGGGGTGGGGGTAGTGTTGCCTGGCCATGCGGGGCAGGGGTGGCCATCCAGGGTCCCACTTCTCTGGACACCTCCAAGCAGGGCCCTGTTTCCAGCACCAGGCATCTCCTTGGGCTGTACATCAAGGGTGCTGGCAATTGGCACAAATCAGGTGTTCCCCCCGCTCAGGAAGACGGTTATTAAACACTTACCAACACCTAAGTGGATGATTGATCCCTGACTTCTAGGACCTTCTGTTTAGTTGAGGTGGTAGAACCTACAAGTATAAATAACTTGAGAATGTTGATGAGACCACTTCTGGGTATTTATCCAAAAGAACTGAAAGCAGGGGCTTGAAGAGATATTTGCACAACCAGGTTTGTAGCAGTGTTATTCACAGTAGCCAAGAGGTGGAGACAACCCAAGTGTCCATGGATGGCTGAATGGATAAGCAGAATGTGATCCACCCATACTCTGGAATACTGTTCAGCCTTAAGGGGGAAGGAAATCCTGCAATATGTTACAGAATGGGTGAACCCTGAGGGCATTATGACCTACGATGTAAGCCAGACACAGAAGACAAATACTGTGTGATTCCACTTATATGAAGTCTCTGAAGTCATCAAAATCATAGAAACAGAAAGTAGAATGGTGGTTCCCAGAAGCTGGGGGAGGGGGAGAGGGAGTTGCTTAATGGGATGGAGTTCAGTTTGAAAAGATAAAAACGTTCTGGAGCTCTGTGATGCGGTGCAAATACCTAACAGTACTGAACTGTACACTTAAAAGTGGTTAAGACAGTACATTTTATGTTATGTGTTTTTTACCACAACCAGAAAAAGAAAAGGATTTGATGACAGCAGATTGCTGTACTGGGGAGAGCCCTGGCCCAGAATTCAGGAAACTTGGGTTTTCGTCCACGTCTCCCGTTTCCTGGTGGCCTTAGGCAAGTCGCTTGCCATTGCTGGACTCTGGTTTCCTTCTCTCAGAGAATGAGGGGTGTGTTTAAGGCTTCCCAGCTCAGAAAGCTGAGTATGCACAGAGCCTGACACATTTCCTCATCGACTTTCACTCAAGTGTGACATTTACAAAAAAACTACACACATCAACACATTCTCTCAAACCAAACACACCACCTAATGCCATTGAACGAATGGACCACCATTTGTTCATCCATTTCACTGGTGATGGAAATTGGGGTGGATTCCAGTTTGGGGTGAGTCTGAACAGTGCTGCTCCGACTGTTCTGGCACTTCCATGGGGCACACAGGACTTGCATCTGTTGCGTGCCTGAGGAGCAGAATTGTTGGGCCCCAGGTTGAGTGGTAAGCCATGCAATGCCAAACAGTTTCCAAGGTGGTTGAACCAATTCCTACTCTCGCCAGCTAGGTAGTGTTGGTCCTTTTCAGTTTGGTCTTTCTGGCGGGTCTGCAGTGGGCTTGGTTTGCATTTCCCTGGTGACCGATGAGGCTGGGCACCTTTTATATTCCAATCATCCTCTCTATCCATCAGAAGTGACGTGCCCATTTTTTCTATACTGCACCTAGCTCCTCCCACTGCCTTTCCATTCTTTTAATGGTGTCTTTTGATGAGTTCTTAATGTAGCCCAATTTATCAACTTTTTTCCTTTATAGTGTTTAGCACTTTTTGTGCTTATTTTAAAAGAAATCTTGAAAAAAAAAAAAAAGAAATTCCCTCGCCATCCAGTGTTTAGGACTCAGTGCTTTCACTGGTGTGGCCTGGGTTCAATCCCTGGTCAGGGAACTAAGATCCCATGAGCTGCACAGCTCGGTGAAAAAACAAACAAACAAACAAAAACTTTACCTGCTCCAAGATTATAAACATATTTCCTTCTACAAGTTTTATGATTTTACTTTTCACATTTAGCTCTTCAATTCAGCTGGAATTGTTTTTTCTGTATGGTGTGAGGTTTGGGTCAAGATTTAGTTTTCACACTTATGGGTAGCCATTGACCCAGAGCCAATGATTGAAAAGGCCATCCTTCCACCACGGCAAGGCATTATCCATTGTGTCATAAATAGATTGACTGTATATATGTGTCTTTTTCAGGACTCTCTATTCTTTTGGCCTATTTATCTATTCTTGCACCAATACCTCACTGCCTTAATTACTGTCATGGTTATGATATCTGGTAACGAAGGTCCTCCAGAGTTGTTGTTCTTCAAGATTGCCTTGGCTGTATTTGTCCTTTTGCATTTCCATGTGAATTCTGGAATTAGTATTTCTAAAATAAGCATTTATAAACTAAATCCCCTGCTTTACTTGTGGGCCACACATTTTGATATGTTGTATTTTCAGTAACATTCAGTTCAAAGTATTTTCAAATTTCCCTTGTGATTTTTTTGACCCATGGGTTACTTAGGTATTTCCAAATATTTGGGGTTTGCATTGTTTTGTTATTGATTTTATTCCAATATAAACAGAGAACATATTCTGCATGATTTCAGTCCTTTTAAATTTGTTGAGGGCCTCCCTGGTGGCGCAAGTGGTTGAGAGTCCGCCTGCCGATGCAGGGGATACGGGTTCGTGCCCCGGTCTGGGAGGATCCCATATGCCGCGGAGCGGCTGGGCCCGTGAGCCATGGCCGCTGAGCCTGTGCGTCCGGAGCCTGCGCGTCCGGAGCCTGTGCTCCGCAACGGGGGAGGCCACAACAGTGAGAGGCCCGCATACCGCAAAAAAAAAAAAAAAAAAAAAAAAATTTGTTGAGATTTGTTTATGGCCCAGCATTTGGTTTATCTTCCTGAGTGTACTATGTGCAATAGAAAAGAATGTGTTGGGTGTAGTGTTTGATAAATATCAGATCAAGACAGCTCACATTGTCATTCAGATCACTTGTGTCCATCCCGAGATTTTTGTCCATTTGTTCGATGGGTGTTAAAATCTCCAACAATGGTTGTTGGATTATCTATTTTTCTGTTTAATTCTGTCCGTTTTTGCTTCACATATTTCGAAGCTATGAGGCACATACCAAGTTATGGTTTTTGTCTTCTTGATGAGTTAACCATTTTTCATTAGGCAGCGTCCCTTTTTATCTCTGACAAGCACTGTGTTGAGGTCCATTTTATCTGATGTTAATACAGCCTCTCCAGCCTTGTTAAGCTTAGTGTTTGCATGATATATTTTTTTGAAGTGTCTCTCGAAAATAGCATATGGCAGAGTCTTGCTTTTCTATCCTTTTAATTGAAGTGTTTAATGCTTAACATTTAATATTATGGTCAAGTTGGTGAGATTTAGGTCTATCATCTATTTGTTTTATGTTTGTTCTTTCTAAAATGTCCTTTTTTTTTTTTTTAAGGAAAGCCAACGTTGGGGGAAGATGTGGAATTTTTTAAAAATTTATTTATTTTTAGTTTTGGCTGTTTGGGTCTTTGTTTCTGTGCGAAGGCTTTCTCTAGTTGTGGCAAGCGGGGGCCACTCTTCATCGCGGTGCGCAGGCCTCTCACTATCGCGGGCTCTCTTGTTGTGGAGCACAGGCTCCAGACCTCCAGGCTCAGGAGTTGTGGCATACGGGCCTAGTTGCTCCACGGCATGTGGGATCTTCCCAGACCAGGGCTTGAACCCATATCCCTTGCATTGGCAGGCAGATTCTTAACCACTACGCCACCAGGGAAGCCCTAAAATATCCTCTTTTGTTTTCTTTTGGATTATCTGAATATTTTTCAATTTTCTAGTTTATTGATCGTATTTTTAGGTGTGGCTCTCTGTGTTAATTTTTTAGTGGTTGCTTTAGGGATTACAATACATATCCTTAACTTTTCGCAGTCTTCTTTGAGTTAACATTGTACCAAGTCACATGAAATGTAGAACACTTTCTTTTTTTAAAAAAATTAATTAATTAATTAATTAATTAATTTAGTTTTGACTGTGCTGGGTCTTTGTTGCTTTGCGCAGGCTTTCTCTAGCTGTGGTGAGCGGGGGCTACTCTTCATTGCAGTGTGCGGGCTTCTCACTGCGGTGGTTTCTCTTGTTGCGGAGCACGGGCTCTAGGCGCACAGGCTTCAGTAGTTGTGGCTCGTGGGTTCTAGAGCACAGGCTCAGTAGTTGTGGTGCATGGGCTTAGTTGCTCTGCAGCATGTAGGATTTTCCTGGACCAGGGATCAAACCTGTGTCCCCTGCATTGGCAGACGGATTCTTAACCACTGTGCCACCAGGGAAGTCCCAAAATGTAGAACACTTTCAATGTCATAGGTCCATTTTTTGCTATAGATTTGCGATCGTATACTTAAATGCAGTAAACCCCCCCACCATTCAACGTTATAATTTTGCTTTAAACAGACATGTCTTTTAGAGAAATGAAGAGGAAAAATATTCTTTTATATTTGTTCAGGTATTTACCATTCCTGATGCTCTTCATTCTTTCCCGATGACCACGTTTCTATCTGGTACCATTTTCCTTCAGTCTGAAGAATTTCCTTTAGCATTTCTTGTAGTTTAGGTCTGCTGGGGATGAATTCTCTTAATTTCCTTGTATAGCAAAATATCTTTATTTACCCTCATTCTGGAAAGATAGTTTGAAAGTTTGGCATTCTGCAAAAGGGTTCACGGGCTTTCTTTCAATACTGAAAGGTGTTGGTCCACTTTCTTCTGGCCTCCATAGCCTCCGATGAGAAGTCTAGCAGTGTCACTTCATTGTTCCCTGCGTGAGAGGTGTTGTTCTCCTGTGGCTACTCATAAGATTTTTCTCTTTACACCCAGCTTCCAACAGTTTGATATGCTGTGCCTGTGCATAGTTCTCTTTGAGTTTATCTTAGTTGGGGATTGTGGAATTCTTCAAGCATGTAAATTTATGCCTTTCACCAAATATAGAAAATTCTGTAAATTATGTCTTCAAATACTCTTCAAATACTCTTTCCTGCCCTATTCTTTCCTCCCTTTTTGTGATTTTAATTGCACAGATGTCAACATTTTGATTCTATACCGGAGATCCCTTATGCTCTTTTTATTTATTCCCCACTCCTTCCTTTTCAGACTGAATAAATTCTGTTGATATACCTTCAAGCTCACTGATTTTTCTCTCCTCTGTCATTCCACTCTTCTGTTTGGCCCATTCAGTTAACTTTATGTTTAGGAAATTTTAACTTTCAGTTCTAGAATTTCCTTTTTAAGATATATTTTCCAGTTCTCTGCTGTGATTTATTTATTTATTTGTTTATTTATTTATTTTGGCCATGCCATATGGCATGTGGGATCCTAGTCCCCCAACCAGGGATCAAGTCTGTGCCCCCTGCAGTGGAAGCACGGAGTCTTAACCACTGGACCACTAGGGAAGTCCCAACTCTGCTGTGATTTTTTAAAAAATCTTTTCACTCGTTAAAAGCATATTTTTCTTTACATGAGTGATTATAATAGTTTAAAATTTTCTTTTGCTAATTCCATCACCTGTGTTGTCAGGGATCAATTGCCCATACTTTCTTTTTTCTTTTTTTTTTTTTTTGAGAATGGCTAAGATTCTCCTTTTCTTTGTTTAGTAACTTTAGATTGTGTCCTGGATATTGTGTTATTTTGTGTTGACCTTGGATTCTCTTATATTAACTCAAAGAGCATTGATTTGATTATTTCTGTGTTTGTCTTAGCAAATGGAAGGTGACTTGGTGGGGCTCAGACAGCAAATACTGTCCCTTGGACAGCAGCTCAGACCTCATCTCAGTTCTTTTATTCTTAGCCAAGATGCTTGGAGTCTCCCTATGCCTGTGTTCCAATGTCACCTGGAGATTTAGGCCCAGGTTACAAACAGAATTTGGGTCTCCCCTTCTCTCACTCCTTCCTTTCTGGGATGCCCCCAAATACTTTCCAGAGGGTGTCACTGCCCAAACTCTATCTCCTGGCTCTCAGGCCAGCAGGACTGCAGGTGTTTTGTTGGTGTTTATCTGCCCTGCATGGCATGGCCTGCCCTTAGGCTAGAAGCTGTGAAAGCAGGCAGCTCACCGGGCCGTTCTCTTCTTCCAGGGCTTCTCCTCTCCAGCACCTGCCTGTGCTCACTCTGGCTACTCCAGGTGAGCATTATGTTGTCCAGAGTTCATAGTGCTGTCGGTGGTGGGTTAGTTCAGTAGGAGTTTACATACTGGCAATGGAAGTCTGGCTTGTCCATTTCTGTGCAGAGATCCTGTCTGGGATCTTAAAATCCATTTGCATCGATCTGTAGAGTATGTTGGGGGAGAAATGACATTTTTACAATACTTAGTCTTCCAATTCTTGAACTTGGTATATCCCTCCATGTAATTATTTTTTCTGTAATTTCTCTCAATTGTGTTTTACAATTTTTTGTCTATAGGTCTTGAGCTCTTTTGTGTTAGTTTTATATTAAGGTATTTGGTGATGCTGCTGCAAGCCAAGAATGCCTGGGGCCACCAGATGCTGAAAGAGGCAGGAAGGATCCTCCTGGAACCTCCAGAGGAGCGTGACCCGGCTGACACCTTGATTTTGGACTTTTGGTTTCTAGAACTATGAGAATAAGTTTCTGTTGTTTTAAGCCCCCAAGTTTGTGATAATGTTACAACGGCCCTAAGAAACGAATGCGCCTGCATTTACAATCAGTTATGTGTTCATCCTGGGACGTGGATCCCCTCTTGACTGCGGCACAGCCCTCTGAGTCTGCAGCGCTGAGGGCTGCCGGCTGGGGCAGGGAAGTCTGGTGAACCAAGACTCTGGGAACAGGGTCGGGCCACCAGCTGCCATCTAGCTGCCTGTCTTTTTTGAAGATTGTTTTGTTGTGTTGTATTTCAGGCAGACAACAAAAGCATAGGAAATATAACAAACACTGCGTATCTTTCACACAGCCAGAGCAACACGGAAATGATTGACTCGTGGTTCTGTTTATTCTTATATTTAAGAGAGCGTGTCTGATGCTGACTCCATTTCATTGAGAAGAATATACTGCTTAATAAACCGTAAAGTCCCACACAGCTGCCGGCCTGGGAGGCTGCCTGCTTGCTCATGGCCTTGCACGTTTGCACCGCTGTAGGTGGCGAGGCTGTACTGTTTTTGGGTTCTGCCGTTCTCACTTAACAAGAAACATTTTTCCCTGTTTAAACCTGGTGTTTATATTTACACTCATTTTCAGGCCCTTTTTTCTCTTCATGCCACTTGGGATTTTTGTTTCAAACTACAGAAGTCACAGGGAAGCTGCTTGTTGAAGCAAGTAAAACCACACAGCGATATTCAAAGAAAATGCCCCAAGTCCCCAGGGTGGCCAAGGTTAACAGTTTGGTAGCGTTTCCCTGCCCTCCCATCGGGAGGAGGGGAGGAGCCACGTGGCTTCCGCCCTCACCCCCGCTCTCCAGGCTGGCCGTGCTCTGGAGGGCACCAGATGCGGGAGAGTGCCTAAGCGGTCGGTAACTCCCACCTTCCCTGGGGGCGACCCCTCTGGAAGGAGAATTGGGCGGAGCGGGGTGGGGCGGGGAAGGCGGCGCACGGACGCTTCACCTCCCACACTTCCTGCTGGACTGAAGGGCGCCCCGGAGGACTCTGGGGGTGATGTCAGCACCACTGCGGGGCGGAGGGTTGGAGGGGTCCTGGCGGGCCTTCAGAGGACGCAGGAAGTCCCTGCACTGTAGGGAAGCAGGAGGGGCCTGAAATGGCACCACCTCCTCCCTTCACTGAAGATCTGAGTAACTACAGAAGCGGACGGGAGGGGGACCCCCTCCCCCGGGCCTCAGAACCCGGGGGTCACGGTCTCGCGGCAGCCAGTGATCTGCCCAGTAGCACGGCTGCTAACTCTTCTACCCTAACTCCGATCTGAGTGTTTTGAGTGTAGACTACGGTGTACACCTCTGTTTCCCACTACGGAGGTCGCACCCGGGGTTGAAGTCAGCTTACTTTTGTTTGGCGCACCTGAACATTTTCTAATGAGTTGTCAATATTAATGATGATGAGATTTTACACGTAATTCCACATTTCTGCTCTGGCTCGAAAACCAGACTGTCCGCCCCCGCTGGGCTCAAAGAGCGGTGGGGATGGCGCGCAGGCACGCCGGGTGCAAGGTCCCCCACCCCAGGTTTGTTCCACCCCTTTCCTTTCCTGCCTTCTGGGCACTCAAGTTCGGGTGCAAAATTCCGGTTCTCTCTTCGCAGGGTTCCCCCCTGACACTGTGGCCCGTGGAGGCCCCTTTCCAGGCTCCAACCGCCGCGCCCATTGTCTAAACCCGCCCCGTGAGCGGGGCTCACGGGGGCCGGCGGGTTCTTTTGTTAGGCGGTTAGAAAAGATCATTTACGTGTCAACAGCTTCCCGCATTGTGCTGCGGTCCGTGTGACTGCGGCGCGGGCTCTTCAGCTGGAGCGAGGCCGGAGGCACCTCTCTGGGTCCCCCGCTGCCCCCCCCCAAAAATGGGAGAGAAGAGAACCACTAGGCATGTCCCAGAATACGATGTTTCGGGGAAAAAAACCCGAAAACACGCAGGAGAGAACTTTACATGAACTCTTTCTACAGAGAAAGTGCTCGTAAGGTTATTTTAGATAACTTACTTCGTCAAAAGGATAGAACGGGAAATAAGGACCCGAGGAAGACCTCCAGGCTGGACGCTCCCTACGGGAGCTGCTGGTCCCGGCCGGCGCCGCCGTCTCACCCAGTAATTTACAGACACTCGTGTGCAGGGGCCGCGCCGCCGGAGAAGATGAGTCACCCTGGCGCGGCCCCGGGCGCCGACCCCCGCCCCGCCCCTGCCGCCCGAGCAGCGGCCCTCACGGCGCGAGACGCCGGATCTCGGGCGGACCGAGGCGCCGGGCCGAGGGGCAGGCCAGCGCTCGCCCCGCCCGGTGCGCCGAGCTCCGGGTCTCGCGACCGCCGGGCAGCAATGGCGCCGACGCCGAGGCCGCCTCCCTGCCTCGGCCCCGGGCCCCAGCCCGCACCCTCCAGGGGCGCCAGGTCCCCGCGGGCGGCGGCTCCATAAGGGGCGTTGGGGTCTCGGGAGCACGGCGTCCCCGGCTCCCTCGCCTGCCCGCCCGGCTCTCCCCTCAACTCCGGCCGCAGCCATTTTGGAGCGAGCGGAGACAAAGAGCCAGTCACCGCCGCCGCTCCCACCAGGTCTCGGCCACGGTCCCGCCCGTCTCGTCCTCCTGCCCTCCAGCCTCTAGCCCGTCCGGCGGCCCAGACCCCCACGTCCCCGCCGGCCCAAGGGCGGCGGGCTCGCCACCCGCTACCCACCCGCCAGCCGAGCCCCGGCCGCCCTTCTGCGCACCGGCCTCTGCCGCTCGCAGCCATTGGACGCGCCTTTTAGGCGAGCGCCGCGGCCAATCGTGGGGCGCCGGGCGGCCGGGCGGGGGGCACCGTGGCCAATGGTGAGGCGCCGGGCGGCGGGCGGGGGCGGGCGCGCCGCCGCGCCTGCGCAACACGCCGCCGCCGCCCTCCCCCCCGCCCGGCCGCCCGCGCCCCCCGCCCGGCCGCCGCCCCCGCCCCGCCCGGCGCGCGCCGCCCCCCGCCCGCCCCCGCGGCCGCCCGCCCGCCCGCCCGCCCGCGCGGAGCCTCCTCCCCGCCCAGCGCCGGCCGAGCGGCGGCGGCGGCGGGCCGAGGAGGAAAGATGGCGGCGGGCTCGGATCTGCTGGACGAGGTCTTCTTCAACAGCGAGGTGGACGAGAAAGTGGTGAGCGACCTGGTGGGCTCGCTCGAGTCGCAGCTGGCGGCCAGCGCGGCCCACCACCACCACCTCGCGCCCCGCGCGCCCGAGGCGCGGGCCGCGGCCGCCGGCGCGCTCGGGAACCATGTCGGAGCCGGAGCCGTGCCGGCCGAGGGCGCGCCCGCAGCGGCGCCGGAGCCGCCCCCCGCAGGTAGAGCGCGGCGCGGCCTGAGCGCGGGCGGCCGCCGGCCGGGCCCGCGTCCTCACTGCGCTGCCTCTCTTGTCCCCGCAGGGCCCGCAGCGAAGCTGAGCGCGCTCGAGGCCGGCGCCAGCGCCGCGGCCGGCGCCGGGGCCGGGGCGGGCGCCGCAGCCGGGGCCTGTGCGCCGGGGGCAGCGGCCGCGCCCGAGCCCGCCGCCAAGCCCGCCGCCCGCAACGGCCCGCCCGGCGGCCCCGGCGCCGCGCAAACTTTGAATGGGAGCGCCGCGTTGGGGAACTCGCTCCGCGCCGCCGCCGCACCTGCTGTCAGCCTGCTCCACAACGGGCCCGCGCCCGCGCCGCCGCCGCCCAAGCCCGCCGCCGCCACTGTCATCCAGACGCCGCCCTTCCTCGGCGCCCCCCCCGCGCCCGCGCCCCGCGCCCCCTCGCCCCCCGCGCCCGCCGCGCCCCCCGCGGCCCCCGCGCCCGCCGCCGCTGCCCCGCCGCCGCCGCCGCCCGCCGCCGCCAGCCTGGCCCGGCCGCCCGGCCCCCCGGCCGGACCCCCGGTGGCCGCGCAGAACGGGGGCAGCGCCGCGCCCGCCCCCGCGCCCGCCCCCGCGCCCGCCCCGGCCCCAGCGCCCGTTTCTGCCCCGGCGCCCGCCGCCAACAGTCAGCCCGGGCCCGCCACCGCGCCCGCGCAGGTGGCCAAGGCCGACTCGCCCAAGACCGCGCTGCAGCCGGCACCCCCGCCGCCGCAGACCCTGGCGGCCAGCTGCCCGGCCGGCGCGGGGGCCGGCATGATCCTCGGGCCAACTATGCAAGGGGCTCTGCCCGCCGCCGCCACCGCCGGCCTCCCACCGCCGGCCCCCGGTACCCCCACCGGGCTGCCCAAGGGCTCGGCCAGCGCGGTGACCCAGAGCCTGCCCAGGACGCCCTCGGCCACCACCGGCGGGATCCGGGCCACGCTGACGCCCACGGTCCTCGCCCCACGCCTGCCGCAGCCGCCGCAGAACCCGACCAACATCCAGAACTTCCAGCTGCCCCCAGGTGAGTGGCCGCGCCACCGGGCGGGTGCGTTCGTGCCCCGCAGCTGGGCGTCCAGGAAGTTGTCGGGCTGGCAGGACGCGGAGGTCATGGGCCCTGCGTGGGCCTGCCGCGAGCGGGGGTGCGCCTCTGCCCCGGCGCGGGACGGTCCTGGGCATGCGAGTGTGTGTGCGGGAGTGTGTGTGATGTGGCAGAGTGGGGGCCTCCTACCTGGTGCAGTGCTTGGCTCCAGCTTAGCAGAGCTTCTCTGCCAGGGCTGCTGGTCCAGCGAGTGGGTCCTTTGCTCCCTTCCTGGCCCTGTGTGCCCCTGCCCAGTCCCCCCACGGTGGAGAGCAGTAGTAGCTGGTGCTCCGGGGACAACTTACTGGGTTATTCAGCCTGGGCCCGTGGCTTTCCCACGCTTGGCACTTTCCTCTGGTTTCTGGGATCAGGCATGTGGTCTGTGTCCGCATTGAACTCTCCTGCTCGTTTATTATGCTGGGCTGTGATTGGTGTCCCCTGCCGGTGGGCTAGGGACCCCCCTTTCCTGGTGAGGTCAGCGGAGTGACGCCCCCTCCACGAGGCTGGGCAAGGCTGCATGGAAAGCTTTCGCTGCCCTGCTGACACCAGGATGGCAGAGTTCCCAGGTGACCCTGGAGGAGTCGCGGGGCACACAGCCTTCCTGGTCGGAGCCCTTGCCTCACGCCTGCTCTGCAGCCGTGTTTCAGCACTCCTCGTGGGTACGGTGTCGTTCTGCGTGGTGTCCTCACTTAGAGGATTATTACCAGTGAGGTCAGCGGTGGGCACGTGCTCTCCCCTCAGCGGGTCCCTCGGAGGTACAGACGGTGCAGGAGGACAGGGAGCCTCCCTGATCCCACGCGTCATCTCGGCAGCTCTTCAGGTTCGCCAGCGAAAGGTCCCCCACGGCATTACGTGTCCCGCTGCTTTGTTTCGGGCTTCCTGGGCAGAGAGAAACTCCAGCACTGGAGGCTCCCTGTCTTCCCTTCCATGCCCTCCGCCTCGCCGGCGTGGACTCGGAGCGCGCCTCCCCTGCCGTGTAGTAATGTGTGCTGCCGCGCAGGAGTAGTAGAAACAGCACCTCCTGTGCCTGTGTCCCCCACGCTTTCTGAAAAGAACGGTTGGTCACCTTGAGAGGATTTCAGCGTCTTGGAAGGAAGGTTTTGCTGTCAAAGTGCTGTGAGGTTTGGAGCGGTGGCGAAGCCTGGCAGGGACCTGATGTCACACGGGTGGGAGGAGGGGAGGTTCCAGCCAAGAGCAGCGTTTTGGGGTGGTTGTGGGAGCCCCCCTGCTGTGAGGTGTGTGTGTGTGTGTGTGTGTGTGTGTGTGTGTGTGTGTGTGTGTGTGTGTGTGTGTGTGTGTGTGTGTGTGTGTCACTTGAGAGGTGCGGGCTGCCCCTTACAGCACAGTTTATTTGCTTTTGAGTTTGTAGAAGGGTTGTTTTATTAAAGGTTGTGTTTTGCTCATTATGTGTCTTTTGACCTTTTAGTGGAAGGTATGTTTGATCTTCAGTAACGTTTAAAAAAGAGAATTCGTGGTTGTAGCACGTTATGGAAAATGTCAAAATACTTTTTCCCTACGTATTAAAATACCTCCTCAGTGGTCCTCGGCACCTTCCTCGCTCCTAGCAAGGCCGGTCCCGTGCGCTGCACTTTTGTTATTGAAAACTGTTGTGAGCTCGTCAGTAAATTTTGCGAGGCTGGCGCGCCGTGGCTGGCTCCCAGGGCGGGGCGGAGGCCCCCTCGACCCCCCCCCCCCGCCTGCCCGGATGGTGCCTGTAGGTGTGGCTGTTTGGGGTTGACTGGATCCCCTTGGTCTGGGCCTCTGCTACGTGAAGCCTTCGCTACCTTATTTTTTCTGGGGGGAGGAAGCTGTGGTTTGGAAAGGGCACCTCTGTCATCTTCGTTGTGATTGACCCTGGACTCCCTCTCATCTCTTGTGCTAGCAGTGTGTTAGGGATGTCTGCATGTGACAAGCAGGCGACTCCTTGAAGAAAATTGTAAAAGCTCCGACTCTTTGCACGAGTTCTCACGAGTCTCTGCATTAGTCCCACGTGTGATAGCAGAGAACAGCTCATGTTGACATTTGGGTGACAAATGCTGAGAGCTGTGCTTTAAAGGGGCCAAATGCTTTCTAGAAAATAAAAGATTCGCATTCATCTCTTCATGCTCCCCTCCCCCCACAGTTGATCTACTGATTTGGAGTGCTGATTAATTCCGCTCCTTCACGTTAATAACAGAAGCAGCACAAAAAGTATAGTTAAAATTACTACCAGTGCCCCACAGCGAAGTGCCTTCTTTTAACTAGCACAACTTAATTCTTTAAATCAAAGTGACAGCTTACGAATATTCTAGTTACCTCGTATAATTGGTCAATCAGAAAATGTTAAATTCTGTTTGATGTTTCCTTTCCGTTGAAATCTTTCATCATAAAAGTGTACAAAGTGGAGGTGGAACTAACTTGTCAAAGTAACTATTGCTTGGATGATAACTCATTCTTGTTAGTACTTAGGCATTAGGGGTGGGCAGGGTTTTCAAAGCTACACTTAGGTGTCAAGTGAAGTAACAGACTGTTGGCAGTTGGAGTGTGGGTGAGAGAGGCCTGCCCCTCCCAGTGTCTTCCCTCCCTGTAGGTCAGAGTCTGAGGGGGGAAACAGAGGGGCAGAGGTTTCACTGAGTCCCTGAGGGCCGGTCAGGCCTTGCATGTTTCATCCTCACAGCCCACCGTGAGCGCATGTTGAACTTGGTTTCGGCAAACTCAGTCTCGATATTCCTTGTCCGGACAGTTTTGTAAAGCGACGTTGATGTTATTGTAATTAATTTACTCACTTAAGCGTACCAGAGTCTCAGTGTTATCTGCTGTGGGGAATATTAAGAACACATAAGCCTTCAGAGACATTGTTGCAGCAAAGGCAGTGGACCCAAGAACAGTGAAAAGCACTAGTTAGTTCTGTGCAGCTTAGAATAGTCATAACATCGAGGTAACATTATTATTATAGTTGAAAGGAGAGAAAAGTGATACGACACCAAAATTGGCGTGTGCGCAAATGGTTTCAAGAGATCTTTTCAGATAGGTGTTACGCTAGAGATGCTTATTTCTAAAGGTTATCTTTTCTTGCATTTTCAGCAGTGTATGTCTGTCTGTTCTGCTTTCACAGAGAATTTGTGCTCCTGTGGGGCTAAGGTTTGGCCGAAGTGTCGGTTCTCATGTTTGCCTGGGGCTGGTGGCTTAAGATGAACACTCCTGAGGCTGCTGAGGTCTAGGGCAGGGGTTCCCGTCCTTGGTGAATACAATTATTGGATGGTGGGCAAAGGGGAAAAAGAGTCCAGGGTAGCCGACTGTGCTGTGTGGACCGGGTTGAGTTCTGGGAAGGCTGATCCTGAGCCGGGGGGCAGCCCCAGAGTTTTGGGCTCTGGACGTCTGGTGGCCGACTTTGGCAGAAGTGCTTTGGCACAAGGGTCGTTCTTAGGAGTTTAGATTTTGTTACTTGAGGGCACTCTCGACCTGGGACAGAACATATGGTTCTTCGGAGCCTCAGTTTCCCCAGGTGGACAGTGAGCTTGACCGCTTTGTGAAGCACTTGAAATTGCACTGGGAGGAGCGGTACGCACCACTGTCAAGTAGCGTTTATTCACGTGCTGTCTCAGCTCCATTACGTTTCTCACTGGTTTCCAAGCAGTATGTTGCTGTAGGTGTAGCAAAGTGTAAAACACAGTTTTATTCCCATCAAAACCATGCCCAGATTGGACAGGTTCTCAGTGGCCAGGGAGCCTGGTGTGGTGGCCAGTGAGAAAGTGGCTGAGGTTGTCATCACAGGTGGGCCATAGACCTGGGGGACATGTCCTGGAAGCCATGGGGGACAAGGAGGTGCAGCTGTCTGCAGAGAGAGTGGACCTGGGCAGGGGGCTCACTTTAGGCCAAAGGCCTTCACTGAGTTTTTCTCTTGACATCCTTATATAACAGTGACATTTGAAAAAAAAAAAAAAAAAAAACTTTTGGGGAGCCGTACCCGGCCAGCACCGGGCAGCTCTGCTTAGCGTAGCAGAGGTGGCGTCTCTGAGTTTGCTTCCACACCGCCGGCTGGGAGGCGAGGCCCGTGGCAGGCGAGCAGGCAGTCACTTTTCCTTGCTCTCTGTCCCACCTTGGACCCTGGCTGTCCCCATCGTCTTTAGGGTGAACGTAGCCGTCTTGGTGATGTGGACTGGGATGATGTTGCACACATAGGTGGGTGCCTTTCGGAGCTGGTGGTTCTCACGTTTTAGCAACAGCCAGGAAAGGGGTCCCTCAGGCCCTTCCGGGGTGTCTCTTCTCACTGTGCTCCAGGGCAGCGGGCCCTACTCTTGTGGCAGAATCACCAGAGTTTGAAGAGACAACTTTCTGGGTACCACTGCGTGAGGGGTGCGTCCTTATTTGTGAGGGCTCTGGAAGGAAGCAGTTGGGAAAGTGGTCTCCTGGCTGGGGGGCGGCTGTCTCGTCCCCCCAGCCTGTGGGGTGGAGCCTGGGCTCCGGCTCCTTCAGTACCTGCAGAGTTTCTGACAGGTGGGCGCTGGGTCCCCCCACCCCGGCAGTGATGTTTGATCAGAACTGGAGCGGCTCGGTTCAGACCCCGCCCTGGGGGGAAGCGGCCCAGTGGAAAGAGCAGCAGGCGCACCTGTCTGTTTCCTTGAAGTCGTAATGAGATGCCGGTGGTTCCTGACATGCTTCCCGAGCCCGTTTCAGTGTAAATGTAAGCTTTCCTCATCTTAAATGATACCTTTTAAGAAAGCTTTTTCATAAATCACTAGTCGTATGTGAGTTGATCAAAACATAATTAAAACCGTTTTTGAAAATCTTGAAGCAGAGATTTTGAAGGACTCCGGAGAAACTTGCCTGAGATTTGGGGTAATTTGCATAGGTCTCAGAAGCACTTTTCCGTGTCTTCATGTTGATAGCAAGCAGGAGACTCAGATTTTCTTGATTGTCTTGATTGATTCAGTCACCGTTCAGAGCTCTCACCTCTGAAATTGGTCTCAGGCTGGAGGTCGGCAGCTTTTTATTTAATCAGGCCTTTGATAGTAAATAAAACAGTCGAACTAAGTAAGAAAACCAAAGGAGAGGGGAGCTGTTTGCAGCAGGACCCTCTGTCCTGGGTGCTGTGCTCCTGGCAGGTGACTGAACTATGCTATTTCCAGCTGGGCCTGAGGGGACCGTGGCCCCTGGCCTGTAACTTACAAATACGTGCACTTCAGAGCTTCTTACTTGGAATAATCGCTCTTAAACACTCTGTGAGGTAGAGAGCAGGTGCTGTAAAGTCATGATTGAAAATTGGAAACTTTGTATTTCTAGGGTAGGGCTATGCATGCTTTGAATGAGAAATTTTGAAATTTAAAAAATAAATTTATTTATTTTTGGCTGCGTTGGGTCTTCGTTGCTGCGCGCGGGCTTTCTCTAGTTGCGGCGAGCGGGGGCTACTCACTGCGGTGGCTTCTCGTTGCGGAGCACGGGCTCTAGGCACGCGGACTTCAGTAGTTGCAGCACGTGGGCTCAGTTGTTGTGGCTCACCGGCTCTAGAGCACAGGCTCAGTAGTTGTGGCGCACGGGCTTAGTTGCTCCGCGGCATATGGGATTTTCCCGGACCAGGACTCGAACCCGTGTCCCCTCCATTGGCAGGTGGATTCTTAACCACTGTACCACCAGGCAAGTCTTAAAAATTTTAAATTTTATATATCCTCGAATAGCTACACCAAGGAATTAAAACCTTTAGTAAACAAAGAGATACAAACAATGTCCACAATTTAGATTCCTCCCCCGCCCCCATTTGAGAAGTGCGTAGATGTCGCCCCCGTTTGTCCGGCTTCCTTGTCTGGCTGCCTGCCTGTCCGTGCTACTGCATGGGCGTGGATGGAGGCCGTGGATGGAGGCCGGGGGAGCTCCCCACCCTCCTGGCGTGGGCATCGTGAGCGGGGCTTGAAGCAGGGCCTGTGAGTGCAGAGCCCTTCTGCAGCCCTGCAGGCCTGTGAAGCTGAGTTGGACTTTTGTCCTTCCCCCCTGAAGTTAGAGGCCGGATGGGAACTTTCTGCCTCTTCCACATGGCCTGGGAGGAAGGGACGTGCGCGCTGATTTTGAGCCCAAACTCGGGAGACGTGTGACCAGGTGAAGAGGAGGATGCGGGATATCCGCGCTGACACTGGGGAGCTAGTGTCCTCCAGGGCTTGTTTCCGAATATTTTCTAGCTTCAGAGGTTGGGGAAATCCTAAAACGGTTCTTATGACCGTATCAAATTGGGTGTCAGATTTTAGAACTTAGGGGCAAGCAAGCGGTAAGAAGGTTCTAGCTCTCAAGTGACTTGTTTTGGGGGGGCGGTCAGTGGTCTGAGTAGACACCAAGTGGACAGGGCAGGACTCTAGTAGCCAGGAGACCTAAGCCCTCCTCCCCAGTGCTGGGTGCGGCCTACCAGGTGTGTGTCTGCTGGTCAGAGTGGCAGGTGTTGGCTGGACACTCCACAGAGGGCAGAGAGGCCTGTGGGTCAGCGAGGAGACTGAGCTTTGGGGAGGGAGAGGGCAGCGCATACCGCTCACACGGCCGTGTCTCAGCATCGTGGGGAGAAGGCGAGAAGGCAGTTTCTCCACTCCGAGACTTTGTGCTGAAGTATGTGGACAGCTGCTCAGGAAAGGAGTTTAAAGGAGTTTTTACACCTCTCCCAGGGGAGCTCACCTTCATAAGGTTTATGCAGATGGACGCTGGGTGGTAGTGAGCCCAGCACATAAGAGACAGGCCTGATGCGTGCCTGTTTGATCTGTAAAGATGCTGTAAAATAGTAGCATCTTAAATATCACGACAGTTATTTGAAGAATTAAAAAGGAAAGCATTCTTGATTGATTTTCAAAATGTAACTGTTATTAAAATCATTAGTCACTTGAAAATGACTCCTTTCTTCACCTGTTTTTTCTGATTATAAAACTAGGTTTATTCCTTCAGGAAGTTTGGAAAGAAAGGGGCCCTGTGGCCCGCCTTCCCTGCCTGAGTTTTGCGTGCAGCTCCCACCCCTCAGTGATCTTTGAAGTCCCCTTCGTCCGCCTGGTCCCCCACTGCCTCGGGCCGACACTTCGTCGGAGGCCCCTGTGACAGGCTGCTGTGCTGATGTCCACTGGTCTGTCATGAATGACCCTTAGGTGGCTGTCCTTGTGTCCACTCTGTGTGCGTCTGCTGGGCTGAGCACTTTCAGGTCTTTGATAAAGATTGTCTTCTGAAGAGCTCGACCATTTATGCTTTTGAAACCATGGTTTTTAGAAATGTGGCCCAAATACGACTCTTTAGAAATCGATAGCGGTCTAAAGACTTCCTTTAGACAGTTGTATCTAGTTTTACATCACATTGTTTTCAACCAAGTGAGGTTAATTAAACCCCTTGGTTGGTGGAGGTGTCGATGGAGACGGCGGCCCAATCACACTCATGCTTTCCCGGTGTGGACTGAGCCAGTGAGCCAGGCTGCTGTGGCGCCGGGGTCCAAGCTGGGGGCCCCCGGTCCCACAGAGCCCCTGCTGTCAGGGTCCTTCGTCGTGCTGGGCAGCAGGCAGCGAACGAACAAGCGGAGCCTCGGCAGGGTTTCTCACCCTAAGTTGATGAAGGAGTGGACGAGGGACCAGAAGGTACCGCCGGCCGGGAAGGCCTTCCGAGCAGGCGAGTGAGACCTGGGTGATGAGAAAGGAGCCACGTGCCACCCGGGACCTTGGTTCAGGCAGAGGAGGGGGCCGGTGCAGGGGCCTGAGGGCAGGTCAGGGAGAAGGTCCTGGGCCGGAGTCGGCGAGCAGGGGTGGGCGGAGCCACGGGGGATGGGTGGGGGCTGTCTGGCTAAAGAGGCGTGTAGCCAGGTGTGGTGGGGGTTTGAGTTTATTCCAGGTGCACTGGGAAGACTTTGGAGGGTTTTCGGCAGCGCGGCAGTAGAATCCGAGCTGTGTTGTGAGAGCACGTTGTGTCTGTGGCCTGTGGAATGCAGGGATGAGGTGGCCAGGGCAGGACAGGCAGCGTCCAGGCCGGGGCAGGTAGCCGGGCCTGGGGTGCCGGCGTAGGGTGGAGCGCTGTGGACTTGCTGATAGGCTCAAGGCCAGGGGCGAGGACAGGGAGTCCCAGAGGGACTGAGATTTGGGACCACAGTGACACGGAAGAAGGTGGAACGTTCCCTGGGTGGGCAGTGAGGGTGGGGACAGATGTGTGTGTTTGGACACGTTAAGTTTGAGATGCCTATTCCCAGAGGAAACATCAGAGGTGGGTAGTTAAGTATAAGGCAGGAGCTTGCAAGAGAGGTTGGAAGAGGTCAGAATTTGGGAGTCATGGCATTCGGTGGGATTTTTGGTTGTGGACGGTCACCCCCAAGGGAGCCTCAGCGCAGACCCAGCGAGTGAGGGCTGCCTCCTGGGAGAAGGTGGGGAGTGGGCAGCCCCCTGCTGGGGCGGAGTTGGGGAGGGCAGAGGGTCAGGAGGAAAGGGTGGTGGCCCTGAATGCTGCCAGCTCTTTGCGGAAGAAAGACATGGGGCACTTTTTTTTTTTTTTTTTTTTTTTTTTTTGCGGTACGTGGGCCTCTCACTGCTGTGGCCTCTCCCGTTGCGGAGCACAGGCTCCGGACGCGCAGGCTCAGCGGCCATGGCTCACGGGCCCAGCCGCTCTGGGCATGTGGGATCTTCCCGGACCGGGGCACGAACCCGTGTCCCCTGCATCGGCAGGTGGACTCTCAACCACTGCACCACCAGGGAAGCCCGGGGCACTTGTTTTAAGAGTGTTTTGTGATGTCGGATGTTTGTCACTGAGGGAGTGCCATCCCCTGGCCTCTTTGCCGTTTTATTTACGAAAATGGCTTAGAACGAACATCCTTACTTTCGACATGGTGTGTGAGTTGATGAACTCAGGTGGTTTGCAGTCATCGACTTCCTGCCACGTGCAGATGGAGGGGTGTAGGGGTCTGTAGGTTTCTGGAGCCGGTTGGTCCTGTGAAGATGACCTCCCCTGATGAAGATGCTGAGACTGGAGGTGAGTGGCTTTTCAGGGACCCGGCAGCCAGTTACCGGGGGGCTGGGCCTCCAGGGTGCCTGCTCCTTCCCGTGCACCCCTCATGACTGTGCCGACTTGGAACAGCTGATGCACAGGGACCAGGCTTTTCACGGGGAAAATCCATATGGCGAGAGGCTGTTCCCAGGGTGAGTGTGCCCGCCACCCATTCTGGAGACGCAGGTGCGAGAGGGCGTGGAGTGCCCGAGCCACGGGCTTCTCGGGGTGGCAGGAACTGTGCTCCGCGGTCCCGGCTTGGAAAGGCCCCTCACGGCGCCCACAGGCTCTTCTCTGCACGGGCTGCAGGTGCTCCGGTCAAGGCCACCTTGCCGGCTGGAAAGGGTGAGCGGTCAGGAGGCACCCTGGCCTTCAGGCCCGGGACCTTTCTCCTGGTGGCAGAGGCCGTGGGCTCCTTCAGCCTGTGTCCGGGGGCTGTCTTGGTGGACAGTCAGCAGCCCTACTCGTGGCCCCGCAGGCCAGGGCAGTGGTTTGAGAGCTTGGTCACTCGTCGGTCAGCAAGCATTAACTGAGCGCCAGGTTCAAGTCCGACCTTGTGCTGAAGCAGCGCGGTCCTGTCCTCAGGGAGTGCCTTTCTGATGGGGTTGTGTCGCTGAGCCACTGTAGGTCAGTGTGTGAGGGCAGGAGTGGGGCGAGTGTTATGTCATTTCTGAGATGCAGTGTCATTAGTCAGGCCCTCCCCTCGTATAATTTCTCAAAATAGAGGTTCTGTCTGTTATATTCAGTTCTGGAGGCTCCAGAGTTTTCTCGGCTGCTTTGGACTGATTAGATAACAAGTCAGGCCTGGTGCCACTTAGTTATGTGTCTGGCAGTTTAAGAAACTCAGTTCAGAACGCCCACTTTGAAAGTCCTCAGGTGATGTAGTAAAGATAGCCTACAGCTGGGCCACGGGGAGGCAGGCAGAGAGCCCCGAGCCAGAGCTTGTCAGTGATCGGGCGGGTCCAGGCAAGGCTCCTGGCTGCTCTGGGCCTCGGTGCCTGGCCTGGGCCCTCGTGGACTGACCCCTGCTTCCCTTCCACGCTGAGCAGTTGGGAAACCGCTGCCTGGTGCCGCCTAGCGTCCTGGTCCTGGAGCTGTGGGGGCTTTGCAAACACACCTCCATGGGGGGCTCTGAGGCTGTGCTTGGGGGTGCTGTTGGCTTGGTGACCTCGGGGCCGCCAGCAGAGTCTCCTGGTGTGGGTGTGGGCTGCCGACCCGCTGGGGACCTGCTTCCCTAGAGACAAGTGTTGTGTCTCCGGTCTAGCCTTAGCAGGATGGGACAGGTGAGTGCAGGGATGCGTGGGCAGGGCAGAGCTGGCGGAGAGCATCTGGGCTCCCTTCTCCGGGTCAGCACGGCTGGACGGCAGGAGTCCACCGCGTGCAGGAGGCAGGTGGGATGGGGCCCTGTGTGAGCCCACTTTCGTGGCTGTGCAGGGACGCCACTTGGATCTGGGTTCGCACCTGTGTTGTGCCGTGTGTCCTTAACGCGCGGGCTTTCTCTAGTTGCGCTGAGCGGGGGCTACTCTTCATTGCGGTGCGCGGGCTTCTCATTGCGGTGACTTCTCTTGTTGTGGAGCACGGGCTCTAGGCGCGCAGGCTCAGTAGTTATGGCTCGCGGGCTCCAGAGCACGGGCTCAGCAGTTTTGGCTTATGGGCTTAGCTGCTCCGCGGCATGTGGGATCTTCCCGGACCAGGGCTCGAACCCGTGTCCCCTGCAGTAGCAGGCGGATTCTTAACCACTGTGCCACCAGGGAAGTCCTTGAATGTTTGTTCTTATGATCATGTGTATTTTAAAATTTTCCAACTAACTCGTGGATGTGATCATGAATGGATGCTCAGTGTGTTGTCGTGGGCGGTGCCACGTGGAGCTCCAGACGTGGCAGGGTGTGGTCGCTGTCACTCAGGTGCCCCTCACACCCTCCTCACTCAGTTCCCCTCTGCTTGGGGCAGTTCCATATAGGGACCTCCGTGTGTTCTCACTGCTTGGGGAGGAAGCGTGGGCTCTCGACAGCGGCCTTCCCGCTGGGGGCTCACGGTCCTACCCCCCTGCTCCTGTGCACGCCTGTTTTCTTTTTTTTTTGAAATTTATTTATTTTTGGCTGTGTGGGGTCTTTGTTGCTGCGCGCGAGCTTTCTCTAGTTGCGGCGAGCGGGGGCTGCTCTTCGTTGCGGTGCGCGGGCTTCTCATCGCAGTGGCTTCTCTTGTTGTGGAGCATGGGCTCTAGAGCGCAGGCTCAGTAGTTGTGGCACGTGGGCTCTAGAGTGCAGGCTCAGCGGCCATGGCTCGTGGGCCTAGTTGCTCCGCGGCATGTAGGATCTTCCCGGACCAGGGCTCGAACCCGTGTCCCCCATATTGGCAGGCAGATTCTTAACCACTGCGCCACCAGGGAAGCCCATGCCTGCCTTCTTCCTCATCAGTCAGCGCCCGGGTCACAGCCGTACGTCACGGCCACTCTTCGTTTTGCCGAGAACATCACTCTCTGGACGCTTCTGCCCATCATCAGGCGCCAGCTCCAGTGCTGCTCCTGGACCCTGGCGTCTGTGGCCCCCACGGCAGAGCAGGCCTTTCCTCAGGACTGCATGTCTCGCGTGTCTCTCACTGAGGCCTGTCTCCATGGGTCCCAGCAGCAGGGCAGGTGGCTCTGAGCACGTACAGGTGGGGCTTCCTGTGGGTTACCAGTTGGTTTTGACTGTGGTCTCGTCAGCAAAGCAGGGACACCTGAGGGCAGCGAGCGTGGCCTGTGCGTCGCTCCTCTTTGACCTCAGCATCAGCGTGGCGCTCGCGTGGCGTATGTACGTGCTCGCTGCTGCGTCAAGGAGGCCTGGGGGTGTTTGTGGTCTGTCCGCTCAGTAGACAGGCCGAGACTTCAGGAAGCCGTTGGTTGAGATGGAGACCAGTGGAGGACAGGATAAGTGTGTTTGGATCTGAGATGTGTAGACATGAATTAGTCATGGTCTCTGGTCATATAACAGTTTAATAAGCACCTGTGACACCCCTGTCAGCAGAGCTGGGTCCCTGCACACCTCCCACGTGACTGTCTGGCCCCCACCTCTCCGGCCGCGGCAGCCGTTGTCCCCACTGGTGGCCACCACACCCTCGTTTCCCCTTCCTACCTGCTCGTGGCGTCTTCTGAAGGTTGCTGAACTGTGTGTCTGGTTTTGCCGTAACTTTGCAGAGAGAGCCGTGCTGTGGGCCGTCTTCTGGGACCTCGGCTCCTCGGGTGTCGTGGTGCAGGAGTCGTCCTCCTGTAGGGCGGGCGGTCCTTTGTCACCTGGGGATCCCACAGCTTCTTCAGCCCCGCTCACCTTGCTGGGGTGTCCAGTGGGGGAGCAGGGGGCACAGTCCTGTTGTGGGAGGAATCGCCAGCCCAGGAAGTGTTGCCACTTCCCAGCAACGTGTGGGATATGCTGAGCACAGGCCAGTTATTTGCTTACGAAAACTCACGTACTTGGTTCTGGACGCTTGAGTTTGGGTTGTCCACTAGATGCCCAAGTGCGTGTGGGCGGGAATTGAGATGGGAGTCAAATTCAGAAGTGGGTTCGGGGCTGGGGACCTAGAAGGGGGGTCCCTGAAGGAGGGATGGTACTTTAAACCAGGGGGTCGGTGTGCTCGCCTGGTTTGGGGGACGGGTAAGATAGCCAGGGAGGAAAGAAGCGCCCACAGATGTGTTCTGAGACCTTCTGACACCTGGAGGTGGAACAGGCGGATGCAGCAAAGGATGCTGCAGAGGAGATAGGGGAAGAAGGGGGCCCTCGGGGCGGGGCGGGGCGGCAGGTGTGGGGTCATGAGTGTGTCAAGGAGCTGAGTGTCTTCACCTGGCAGGGAGGTGAAGATGGAGCTGCCCTTGGGTTGGGCCCTGGAGGCTGGTGACTGGAATGGGCCAGCCTGGGGGAAGGTGAGAAGGGCCCTTGGGGTGTCAGGACAGTGCTTGGGGACTGTCGGTGGGGGACATGCAAGTGGAGTCTCAGGAGTCTCAGTCTCTTTGGTTGTTTCTGGGCTTGTTTCTGAAAGATGGGAGACTTTAGAGCACGGCTCTCCAGTGGAAACGTGACGTGAGCCACACGGAAAGTTCAGTTTCCAGTAGCAGTTAAAAAGGACAAACACCACGAGAGTACAACAAGATGAAAGTGATTTTAACATATTCTGACCCACTGGGTCACGCTGGGCTGTCACCCGTGTCCGAGTCACCCTGAGCTGTTGGTGCACCTGCGGACTCAGCACAGCCCCGCCTGGGGCTTGAGGCGGCTTCTGGACGTGTACCTGGGGACGGAGAGTGCGGCGGGGGAAGGAGGGTGTGTGGTCAGGCCCTGGAGGAGGTCGCTGGGGGCCGGGCACTGAGCCAGCGGGCGCTGAGCCGGAGGGCGGTGTGCGGGCAGGCGGAGGACGGTGCCGCCCCTTGGGGTGGGGAAGCGTGGGCGAAGTGGGGAGGGCTGTGCAGGAGGCAGGTGGGAGGGGCTGGGCTGGATTGGGGGGCCCTGCCTCCTTCCCTGGGGGCGGCGGGGAGGGGGGCCGTGTGCGCTGTGGCCTGCCTGCAGCAAAGCACTGGGTCACCGGGAGAAATCGGGCAGTGGGCGCGCCCAGAGTCTACCCGGGTGGCCGCGGGGCTGACGGATCAGTGATTGCTCGGTGGCAGCTTTTTTGAGAGTGAAAGGAGGACACGGATAACGGAGCTCAGACAGGAGGGGGAAACCATTGCTCTGGGTGGGTCGGCCCCGTGGGGCTGGGGGGCGCAGCCCGTGGCGGGAAGAGGCCACGCTGGCTGGCGCTTGGGGTCCCCCGTGCCCCCCCCCCCACCTCGCTGCCCGGGGGCTGACGTCCTGCTGGAGCCGTTCTCCAGGAGCTTCCAGGGGGAGGCTGTGGCGAGCACGCCTGTCTCTGCCGGGGGCCCTGACACACTGGGCCCTGGCCGCACCGGGGGCTGGACCTTCAGCCCAGCGTTGCCATCTCCGTGCCGGTCGCAGGACCTCGGGCCTCCTGGGGCGGGTGCCCCCCGGCCCTGCCGTTGAGCCTGCGCCCCTGGACGCTCCAGTTCTCCAGGTCGAGGACAGGGTGCTGCTGTTCCTGTGGGCACTTCGCCCCTTCTGAGTAATTTCGCGCCTGTGCTCTCTCTCTGAAATTCCTTTTAGTGTGTCGGGAGCATTGTGTCGTGTCTGGGTGGTTTGCTGTTGTGCGTTCTCCCCGGTTGTGGGTGCCCCATCTCCCCAGCTCTCTTGAGTTGCTTTGTGAGAAAGGAAGCCCTCTGATCCTCAGCACGCAGGACAACGATTGGCACGTAGCAGGTGTGCATGCCCCTGTCCTGTAGGAGCCTTTCCTGAAGTGTCTGGTGGTCCTGGCTTGTCTGAGCACGGCATGAACAGGGTGGGGATCCTGCTCGTGCCCCGGCACCCCTCGTCTCTGGGTGATCAGGTGTGACTAGGCGGGACTTCTTGATGCCAGAACGTTCTCAATGTCTTAGGAAAGGTTAATCTGGCTCTGAGTTTTTCCTGCTTAAAGCCTGGACACGTGGCTGCTGTGCTGCCCAGACTCCCCCAGTTCCTGTTCGTGGTCCCTGCAGCAGGCACCTCCCTCCCCGAGCCCTTGGCAGTGCTGGGCAGACCCCTTCCTGCCCCTCCTCCTGGAGTCTGCTTTTCCTCCTTCATTCCTTGGTTCTTAGTTTCCTGACCAGGGATCGGACCCAAGTCCATGGCAGTGGAAGCCCGCATCCTAACCTCTGGACTGCCAGGGAATTCCTGGAATCTCCCGTCCTCCTATTCTCTCCTTCTCTTGGGGGCTTGGGACCACTTAGGTTCATTTATTCTCGGTTTAGTGGGTCTTGGTGGGGGAGGAGATTGTTCCACCGGTCAGCCAGCCACCCAGAGGCTGCTTCTCAGGGGGGTTTTGGGGCACCTCCCTGGACTCTCCAAGTACTAGTAAAAGCAGATTTAAAAAATATATATTTATTTACTTATTTATTTATCTTTGGCTGCGTTGGGTCTTAGTTGTGGCGTGCGGGATATTTTGTTGTGACGCGAGCTCTTTGTTGTGGTGTGCGGGCTTCTCTCCATTTGTGGTGTGCGGGCTCAGTAGTTGCAGCTCGCGGGCTCTCTAGTTGAGGCACGAGGGCTCAGTTGCCCCTAAGCGTGTGGGATCTTAGTTCCCCGACCAGTGATCGAACCTGTGTCCCCTGCATTGGAAGGCGGATTCTTAACCACTAGACCACCAGGGAAGTCCCAAAAGCAGATTTTTTTTTTTTTTTTTTTTTTTTGCGTGGTACGCGGGCCTCTCACTGCTGTGGCCTCTCCCGTTGCGGAGCACAGGCTCCGGACGCGCAGGCTCAGCGGCCATGGCTCACGGGCCCAGCCACTCCGCGGCATGCGGAATCCTCCTGGACCGGGGCACGAACCCACGTCCCCTGCATCGGCAGGCAGACTCCCAACCGCTGCGCCACCAGGGAAGCCCCAAAGCAGATTTTTTTTAAAGACAATTTTTTTAGAGCATTTTTAGTTTCACAACAAGTTAAGAAAAAAGTATAGGGATTTCTTATATGCCCCCAGCCCCCACACATACATAACCTCCCCCATTATCCACACCCTCCACCAGATGGTGCATTTGTTAACAACTGATGAACCTGAATTGACACCTCATCATCCCTCAGGGTCCATAGTTGACACCAGGGCTCACTCTTGGTGTTGTGCATTCTGTGGGTTTGGACAAACGTATAATGACATGTATCCACCATTGTAGTATCATACAGAGTCGTTTTACTACCCTCAAAATTCTCTGTGCTTCACCTATTCACCCCTCCCTCCCTCAGCCCCTGGCACCCACTCATCTTTTCACTGTCACTGTCTCCATCGTCTTTTCCAGAGTGTCGTAGAGTTGGAATCGTACGGTATTGTAGTTTTTTCTGACTGTCTTCTTTCACTTAGTAATATACACTTATGGTTCCACCATGTCTTTTCATGGCTTGATATTTCATTTCCTTTTATCACTGAATAACATTCCACTATCTGGGCATACTGCAGTTTATTTATCCATTCACCTGCTGAAGGACACCTTGGTTGCTTCCAAGTTTTGACAGTTGTGAATAAAGCTGCTTTAAACATCTGTGCGCAAGTTTTTGTGTGGACATGAGTTTTCAGCTCCTTTGGATAAATACCAGGGAGCAGAGGTGCTGCGTCACATGGTAAGAGTATGATTCGTTTGGTAAGAAACTGCCAAACTATCTTCCAAAGTGGCTGCACCATTTCACATCCCCACCAGCAGTGAATGAGAGTTCCTGTTGCTCCACATCCTCACCAGCATTTGGTGGTGCCAGTGTTCTGGATTTTGGCCATTCTGAGAGTGATATAGTGATATCTCATTGTTTTAATTTGCACTTCCCTGGTGACATCTGATGGGAAGCATCTTTTCATGTGCTTATTTGCCATCTGTAAAGCTTCTTTGCTGAGATACCTGTTTAGGTCTTTGGCCCAGTTCCAGTTGGGTTGTTTGTTTTCTTACTGAGTTTTAAGAGTTCTTTGTATATTTTGGTTAACAGTCCTTTATCAGATGTGTCTTTTGCAAATATTTTCTCCCAGTCTGTGGCTTGTCTTTTTCTCTTGAAGTTGTCTTTTGTAGAACAGATGTTTTTAGTTTTAATGAAGTTCAGCCTATTAATTTTCTCTTTTATGGATCGTGCCTTTGGTGTTGTATCTGAAAAGGCATCACCAGGCCCAAGTCATCTAGGTTTTCTCCTCTGTTATCTTCTTGGAGTTTTATAGTTTGCACTTTACATTTAGGTCTATGATGCATTTTGAGTTAATTCCCGTGAGGGGTGTAAGGTCTGTGTCTAGATTCATCTTTTGCTTGTGGATGGGTGTCCAGTGGTTCTAGCACCATTTGTTGAAGAGACTGCCTTTGCTCCATTGTATTGCTTTTGGCCCTTTGTCCAAGGTCAGTTGACGGTATTTGTATGGGTCTATTTCTGGGCTCCCTGTTCTGTTCCATTGATCTATGTGTCTATTCTTTCCCCGGTAGCACACTGTCTTCATTACTATAGCTTTTTAGTAAGTCTTGAAGTCGGGTAGTCAGTCCTCCGACTTTGTTCTTCTCCTTCAATATTGTGTTGACCATTCTGGGTCTTTCGCCTCCTCTCCATGTGAACTTTAGAATCAGTGTGTTGATACTCATGAAATAATGTGCTGGGATTTTGATTGGGAATGTGTAGAATCTACAGATCAAGTTGGGAAGAACTGACATCTTGACAGTATCGAGTCTTCCTATCCATGAACAGGGACTATCTCTTCCATATTTAGTTCTCCTTTGATTTAATTCATCATTGTATGTATTATGTTAGATTTATATCTAAGTATTTCACTTTTTGGGTGCTAATGTAAATGGTATTGTGTTTTTTTTTGTTTTTGTTTTTTTGTTTTTTGCGGTACACGGGCCTCTCACTGTCGTGGCCTCTCCAGTTGTGGAGCGCAGGCTCAGCGGCCATGGCTCACGGGCCCAGCCGCTCCGCGGCATGTGGGATCTTCCCGGACCGGGGCACGAACCCGTGTCCCCTGCATCGGCAGGCGGACTCTCAACCACTGTGCCACCAGGGGAGCCCCGGTATTGTGTTTTTAATTTGAAATTCCATTTATTCATTGTTGGTTTATAGGAAAGCGATTGAATTTTTTTTTTTCTTGGTTGCGCCCCGCGACGTATGAGATCTTAGTTCCTTGACCAGGGATAGAACCTGTGCCCCCTGCAGTGGAAGCGTGGAGTCTTAACCACTGGACTGCCAGGGAAGTCCCGCAGTTGAATTTTATATATTAACCTTGTATCCTGCAACCTTGCTGTAGCCGTTTATTAGTTCCAAGAGTTGTTTGTTTGTTGCCAGTTCTTTTGGATTTTCTGCATAGATGATCATATGATCTATGAACAAAGACAGTTTTATTTCTTTTCCAATCTGCATACCTTTTATTTCCTTTTCTTTTATTGCAGTGGTCAGGAGGACTTCCAGTTGAAAGCAGTGGTGAGAGGGAACATTCTTGCCTTGTACCAGATCTTAGTGGGAAAGCTTTGAGCTTCTCATCATTAAGTACGATGTTAGCTGTTGGTTTTTTGTAGGTTATCAAGTTGAAGAACTTCATTTCTGTTCCTTTATTGAGAGTTTTGATCACGAATGGGGGTACTTGGGGAAGAGTCATCAGGCAGCAGCCTCCCTGGGACGCTGGAGGAGCCCTCCTGGCAGGGAGAGCCTGAGGGAGACTCCTGGCCTGTCCAGGCCTCGGGATGGACTGTCACTCTTCTCAGTCCCCGAGTGAGTCCAGGGTTCTGAGAAGAGCATTTCTGGAACTGGACCCCAAGGGCAAGCCCCCTCCCTGGCCTGGGGTTTAGGTGACAAGCGCCAGTGTCGCTGCCCAGGGGACCTGGCCCTGCCCGAGCCCCCGGGGGCTTTTGGGACTTTCAGGGGTGATTTTTGGTGCTTGCGTTAGAAGGCAACCCTCCCCAACCAGGGGTGCCCCGCTCTGGGGAGGGGGTGGGCTGGTGGCCACACGCTGTGGGTGGGGAAGAGGGAAGTGCCTGCTGGGTGGCCGTGGCGGTGGGGGCAGGGGCCGAGCCTTGGTGGAGGGTGTGAGGTAGGAGGAAGAGTGGGTCTGGGGGCTCCCCGGGGAGCAGTGGCCTGGGCGACACTTGTTCATCAGGCAGCCCCCGTGCCTGAATGTCCTGGTGAGTGATTCTGGGTGCTGTATTGAGATGGTAGACCTCTGGCTCCCCTGACCGTGTCATTTTCCATATGATCGGCATTTGATAGCAGACGTTTATGTTCACCACACTCTTACCATGGAAACCAGGGGTCACTTTTCCTGTGGCAAAGCCCGACGTGTTCCAGAGCAGGTTGAAGCCCTTTGGGATTGGATGTGGTGTGACTGCTGCCTTTACAGCAGAGAGGAGGAGGGCTTGGTATCTCAGCATCGTGGGCAGGTGTCCCTTTTGTAAGATTTTACCACCCCACTTGTAGGTCAGGTTCTCTAAAATGAGGCTGTGCCTCTGCAGGTCTCCCTGAGTGTAGTTTCAGACCAAGAATCCACCGAAGACATTGTCCTGTTTTGCTCGGTTAGGGTTTTCTCCTTCCTTGCACGTGAACTTACAATTTCCTTTTCAGGTTTAGGGTTCCCGTTCTAGGGGCAGGAAAGTAAGGCGAGCACAGTGGGTCTTCCCTGTGGGATCTCTAGACTCTCACCCCTGCTGGCGAGGAGTGTGAAAATCCAGTCGCTTTAGGAGAAGCCCGCACTCTCAGTGCCTGCTCTCTCTCGGGGGGAGGCCTCCTCTCCAGAGGGGGTGGCATCTCAGGGCTGGGGCACAGGCTGCTGGGTGGCCTCCCGAGGAGACAGGGCGTCGGCCCGCCTGCCGCGGGATGGCAGGCGCTGGATGCAGAGTCCCGGGAAGCGAAAGTGCGTCCCACTCGCAGTGACACTGAAGTCACCGTCCTAAAAGCAAAGAGAAACGTAGAAAGCAGGTGGCGATCTTTCTACCTGTAGCTTAGGAAAAGATTTCCTGGGACACAGGTGGCTGAACCATCGAAGAAAAGATCAGTAAACTGAATTTGAGAATGAAAGGAAAGCTATTGCTAGCTGACAGACATTGTTAAGAAAATGGAAGGCAGGCTGTGAAGTGAGATGAGCTTGTGTCCAGAATACAGCTCAGTAGTAGGAAGACAGCTCTGTTCAGGAGGGACAGAAGTTTGGAATAGACACAAGAGAAGTTACAGAAATGGCCAGCAAGCACACGGAAAGTCATCAGAGGAATGCAAATTAAAGCCCCCGTGGGACTCCTCCACTGCTTCCACCTACACCGACGCAGGTAGAACGAGAGGGACCGACCGTACCTCCTGTGGGTGGATGTGGAGATCGTGGAGCCCTGTGGGGTGAGTGCCAGCGGGGACAGCCAGGCAGGCGGAGACAGCTTGGCAGCTGCTTGAAAAACGCGGCATGTGCTCATGGTGTCCAGCCCGCCCCCTCCAAGAGAAGTGAGACGTGTGTCCTCTCGGGGCTCGCTGGTCGCGTTGGCAGCAGCCCTGTTTATAACAGCCCACGCTGGAAGTGACCTAAATGTCCACCAGGTGGTGAGCGGTGCACACGGTCTGTCCACATAGTGGGACATGACTTAGGATACAAAGGAATGGAGTAGGCCACGTGCCACGGTACGGAGGGATCTCAGCGTCGTCCACCAACTGTGAGAAGCCAGACACAGGACCGGCTATGATACGGTCCCGTTTATGTGAAATTCTAGCAAAAGCTATGCTGTAAAACAGTGGTTGCCTGGTCAGGGGTGATGGCTGTGTGCTGCCCAGAGACTTTCCAAGTTGATGGAAATGTTTCAAACCTCGATTATGACAGTGGGTACACAACTATATGCATTTGTCCAAGCTCACCAGGTTGTACACTTTAGATGGGTATATTTTGTTCTTTGTTAACTGTTTCAGTACAGCTATACGAGAAGAGTTCTTGGTGCCTCCTTTTCTTCCTGCCTTGGTGTTGCATGATGTCCTGGGGGAAAGAAGGGTAGGTAGTTGGAGCTGGAGTTACAGTCTGTGTTCTCGTGTGTTTGTGTGGTATACCAGTGTCCGCCCTCTCCTAAAACCAGGGTGCAACAGAGCAAGGAGTCGAGACTGCTGTTCAGGAGCTTCTTTGAAACGGCTTAATTGCCCTCTGGGTCTGACACTGGTTACTTAATCTCGCTTTTCTTATTTTTAAAATAGAGAGCTAGAGCACCAGGAAGCCCATTTGCCTGAGCTAAGGGGACGTTTATTAGCTGTGCCTGTGAGGAGTTACTTTCCCCCTGGAGCCCCTGGGGGCGGTGATGTGTCAGGGACTGACGGGACCACCCACATTGCTTCCATTTTGCTTCTGTTTAAGTGGAAGCATCCGTCTAGTCTTCATCGGAGGAAGTTGAGTGTCCGTCAGGGGTGGTCTTCCTCTGGGCCTGCCTGTCCCAGAAGTGGCCATCGTAAGGTATAGCTTACCTCCTCAGTACTTGCAGACCAACAAGATAACATCTGGTCTCCAAATACATGCCCATCATAGAAAATTTGATAAACACAGAAAAGTATGGGAAAGGAATGGTTAATAATATGTATTTCTGTCACCAAGAGGTCATTATAATTCTCTCTGACACGTTGTTTCCTGATTTCCAGAATTTCCCAGGTCCTTAACTATCCTCTGGTGTAAACATGATTTTAGTGGCTGTGTACCTGAGTTAACATTCATTCACTCTTCAGTACTCGCCTAGTGCCAGGCCTGTCGTGTGTGGCGGGGACCCTGCTGAAAGGGGAAGCTGTGCTGGGGTGGGCGTGAGCACCAGTGGTGTGAGCAGCGGAGGGTGGCCTGGCGGGTTCCTAGCCTGCCTGTCTGGGGGGCTCTCGGCATCTGACACACCAGGTGTGTCTTCACGTGTGTGTCTCCTTGCAGCCTTGACTGCATCTGGGATTCGTCTCCGTGTATCGTAAGGCGAGTGAACCTCGCCGCGTTTCTGGAGGTGCCTCTTTGTTCGCTGCCTCCCGTCTCTGCACTGGGGGCCGTGGGCTGGGTGGGGGGCCCGGCCTCCGCTCTGTGCTGCTGGGCAGGGAGCGCTCGCTGTGTCCTGTGCTCTGGGCCCCAGGCCTGGAGGCGGACTTTTCCCAAGGAGCCTGGGAATGGTCTTTAAAGGAAAATGGCTGTGGAAACACCAAGGGCTGGGGCCAGGTCGTGTGTCCTGTCACTGTTGCGCGCTCTGTGACGGAAGGGAGCTCCTGTCGGTGTTTCCAACATAGCAGGTTCCCCCCCATAAATTCTTTGAGATTATATTTGTATCTCTTCTCTTGCACGGAGCATCTTGAATCCTGATCATATACACATATTTATCACCTGGCTTATTCTACCATATACTTAGAGATAGTTTCAAGATTATAAGAGTAAGACTGGAGTAAAGTTTAAGGCTTCTTTGCGGTTCTTTGTGTGCTCAAGACTCCATTGAAATTCTTTTTTTGTGTGTGTGTGTTATGCTACCAATTTGATACATGGTTTAGTTTTTTTTTAATTAATTCATTTTTATGTATTTATTTTTGGCTGCACTGGGTCTTTGTTGCTGCGTGCGGGCTTTCTCTAGTTGAGGCGGGCAGAGGCTACTCTTCATTGCGGTGCGCGGGCTTCTCGTTGCGGTGGCTTCCCTTGTTGCGGAGCACGGGCTCTAGGCACCCGGGCTCAGTAGTTGTGGCTCGTGGGCTCTAGAGCACAGGCTCAGTAGTTGTGGCGCACGAGCTTAGTTGCTCTACGGCATGTAGGATCTTCCCGGACCAGGGCTCAAACCCGTGTGCCCTGCATTGGCAGGTGGACTCTTAACCACTGAGCCACCAGGGAAGTCCCCATGGTTTAGTTTTGTTTGACTTTGTTTTCAACTTCCTGTTTTTTTGTTTGCTGTAATTTTGTATCTTGAACGTGTGAAGCGTTTTCACAGTAGGAAGGCTGAGCTCTGTAGAAGCACTTTCACCTCTAGTTCTGCCTCTCTTCTTCCCCTAGAGGGATAATTTAAAAAATTTTAATTTTCATTAGTTTGTGGGCCATCTTTTCAAGTATGTCTTTTTGTAAAAATAAGTGTGTGCACACAGAGATGTGTTCTTTTTCCCCCTTTTTCTTACACCAAAAGTGGCATATACATTGACTTGAACCTTGATTTTTTTCTGACAGTATAACCTGGAGATCATTTTCTGGTGGCATTTTATTTTAATTGAAAAAACAAGTTTTATATCTAGTACACTCTGAGAAGAAATTACTTTTCGTAGTGACACCTTCCTGCACAGTTCAAGCACTAAAACGTAAACGTAGTTTTGGAAGGGAATGGGTTCAAAAAGTGCATTAGACCTTTCCCTGCAGGGTCAAAAGCATCCATAAGCATAAGTCACCTGTGCCAGGGAGTGTTGGGCTGCAGGCGGTGGCTGGTCCTGCTCGTGGAGGTGCAGCTGTGTGGTTCCAGTCCAGTCTGCTGTGTGCTTGGAACGGGGCCTCAGCTTCCCGGGGTGACGCAGAAGCCAGGTCCATGGTGTCTGAGGGCCGAGGGGCTCATCTTTAAATACTCTTCAGCACACATAAAATCTTTTGAGGGAGGGTATGCTTTCCATACAACAAAACGGACCCAGTTTGAGCACAACAGGTTGAGTTTTGAGAAGTGGGTGCCCTGTCTGTCCACCGTCATGACCGAGATGCAGGTCGCTCGTTCATCCCTAGTACACCCTGAGTCCAAGCAAGTGTTCTTTTTGCTTCTGTGTCACTGCCGTTTGGTTTTTGCCTTTCTAAGATTTCATTTGTGCGGGATCGTGCATCACGTGCTTTCTGGTGTCCGGCGCTCTTCCCCCCGTGCGTGCTTTGAATTCATCCACGTGGCTGCGTGTATCCGTGATGCTTTGTTCGTGCTGAGCAGCGTTGCACGTTTGGACACACACCGTACGTTAATTCATTCACCGGTGGGTGGGCAGTGGGTCGCTTCCCATTTTTGGCTGTGGTGATTGATGCTTCTTTGAACGTTACTGCCCAGGCTTCGTGTGGACGTATGTGTGGACATCCTTTCCTCTTGGGTGAATATCAGGGGTGGAATTGCTGCCTTGTGTGGAAAGTGGATGTTCATTCTCGTCAGAAGCCACCCCCCACTGCTTTCCTGAGTGGTCGGCCTGCAGTGCACGAGAGTCCCTGTGGCTGCATGTCGAGCCAGCGCTGGGCGTGGGAAGGCTGTTTCATGTTAACCGTTCTTGTGGGTGTGCAGTGGTATCTCATTGTGTTTATTTTTTAAAGTCTGTTTTATTGAGGCGCAGTTTTCATACAGTAAAATTTACCCTTTTCAGGGTATAGTTCTGTGAGGTTTAGCAAACCTAAATTATGTAGCCATCACCACAATCAAGAGACAGAACCGTTCCAGAGCCTGGAAAAATTTTTCCCCCTGCCCCTTGCCTTGGTAGTTAGCCCCTCCTCCACCCTCCCTACCCTGGCAACCAGCGATCCGCGTCTCTGTGATTGTGCCTCTTCTAGAATTTTATGCAAATGAAATTATACAAGAGTAGTCTTTTCTGTCTGGCTTCTTTCACTTAGCAGAGTGCTTCTGAAATTTTCCAAGTTGTTGCATGTATCAGCACATGCCTTTTTGTTGTAAAGTAGTATTCCACGCTGTGGATATACACTGCATTTTATTCATCTAGTTACCAGTTGGTGGATAGTTCGGTTGTTTCCAGCTTTTGGCTATTAAGAATAGTGCTTCTAGGAAGCTGTATAACTGAAACTAACACAGTGTTGTAAATCAACTATAGTTAAATTTAAAAAAAAAAGAATATCGCTTCTATAAGCTTTGCCTGTAAGTCTTTGTATGGACATAAGTTTTAATTTCTCCTGGGCAGCTACACAGGAGTGGGATTGTCGGGTGTGGTAGGTGAGTATTTAACTTTTTAATCTGCCAAGATGTTTTCCAGAGTGGCTGTACTCTTTTACATTCCCACCAGCAGTGTGTGATGGTTGTTTCAAATCCCTGCCGTTAATATGGTCAGTATTTTAAATCTTAGCCAATTTCATGGGTGTGTAATGCTATCTCATTATGGTTTTAATTTGCATTTCCCTAATGACTAATGTTGTTTGAGCATCTTTTCACTTGCTTATTTTTCATTTGCGTATCTTTCCTGAAGTGTCTGTTCAGATCGTGTGTTTTTTTTGTGTTGTTCGTTTTGTTATTATTGGTTTGGTAAGAGTTTTAAAAACATAGATACAAGTCCTTTATCAGATAGAATTGTTTTATAGATGTTTTTTCTTAGTCTGTGTTTGCCTTTTCATTTACTAACAATATATTGCAAAGAGCAAGTTTTCAATTTTAATGAAGTCCAGCTTATCAGTTTCTTTCAGTGTTCACATTATGTCTTATCAAAGGAATTTTTGCCTAACCCAGAGCACAAGGATTTTCTCCCATGTATTCTTACAGGGTTTTTATGGCTTTAGCTTTTACTCAATCCAAGTCAAGTTCATTTGGGGATAGCTGTAAGGTAGGGGGTTGAGATTAATTTTTTTCCGCATAGAATACCTAGTTGTACCAGCCCTATTTGATGGAAAGATCTTCCTCTCTCTGTTGAATTATCCTGCCACTTTTACTGAAAATCAATTGACCATGTATGTGTGGTCTTTATTTATGGATTGTATCCTGTCGCATTTATTTACCTATGCAGTACAACAGTGCGTGATTAGTGTAGCTCAGTCATAGTAAGTAAGTCTTGGACTCGGGTAGCGTGAGTCCTCTGACTGCTCTTCTTTTTCAAAAATGTTTGGGGGTACTTGGGTCTTTTGCGTTTCCATGTAAGTTTTAGAATCAGCTTGTCAGTTTCCACAAAGAAGTCTTCTGATATCTTGCCTGGGATTGTATCGAATCTGTAAACCAGATTTATGATAATTGACATCTTAACAACATTGGTGGAACTTCCCTGGCGGTCCAGTGGTTAAGACCTCACCTTCCAATGCAGGGGGTGTGGGTTCAATCCCTGGTTGGGGAGCTAAGGTCCCACATGCCTCATGTCCAAAAAAACCAAAAAAACGTAAAACAGAAGCAGTGGTGTCACAAATTAAATAAAGACTTTAAAAAATGGTGCACATCAAAAAAAAATCTTTAAAAAAAACAAAACCAAAACCAAAAACATTGGCTTCTGATCTATGAACATGGTATACCTCTCGCGTTTATTTAGGTCTTTCACTATTTCTCTCAGAATTATTTTATAGTTTTCAGTGTTTATGTCTTTAACGTGTTTTGTTAAACAAACATATCTTTAAGTATTCATATTTTTATTCTGTATAAATGGTACTTTAAAAAATTGCAATTTGGGCTTCCCTGGTGGCGCAGTGGTTGAGAGTCCGCCTGCCGATGCAGGGGACACAGGTTTGTGCCCCGGTCCGGGAGGATCCCACATGCCACGGAGCAGCTGGGCCCGTGAGCCATGGCCTCTGAGCCTCCGTGTCCGGGACGGGAGAGGCCACAACAGTGAGAGGCCTGTGTACCGCAAAAAAAAAAAAAAAAAAATTGCAATTTCCCATTATTTGTTGCTAGTATTTAGAAATACAGTCGCTTTTTAAGTATTGACCTTACATCCTGTTAGTGTGTCTAACTCATATATTAGTTCTTGTAGCAGTTTTGTGGATTCCTTAAGATTTTCTACAAAGGCAACCAACCGTATTGTCTGCAGCAAAGAGAGGCTTCCTTCTTCCTTTCTGTTCTGCATAGCTTTATTTTTCTTCTCACTATATTGCACCTCTAGTATAACGTTGAATAGAAGCAATGGGGAGGGACATTTTTGCCTTGTTTCCGATTTGGGGTGAATTGTACTCAGACTTTTTTCCATTGAATGTATGATACTAGCTGTAGGATTTTCATAGATGTCCTTTACTGGGTTGAGGAATTCCCTTCTATTCCTAGTTTGGTGAGAATTTTTGAATGGATGTTTAATTTGTCCAGTGCCTTTCTTCATGTATTGAGATGCTCTTGTGGATTTTCTTTTTTAGTCTGTTAATAAGGTGTTAACGTGGATTTGATTTTGAATGTTAAAATCATGGCGCGTTCCTAGGATAAACCCCACTTGGCCATGAAGTAGTACCATTTCATGTACTGTTATATTTGATTTGCTAAAATTTTTCTGTGAGTTTGTGAGTGCTCTTGGTGTTGTCTTCTTGCACTATTGCTGTCTGGCTTTGGTTCATGAGTGATGCTGGTCACAGCAGTTTACCTGCCTACACGCAGAGCTCCTGTCTGTTTACATCCCTGACAGCACTTGGTGTTGTCAGAGTTTTCAATTCTTCAGACCTAGTGCGTGTGAAATGCTGTCACACTATTGTTTTAGTTTTCGTTTCCTTTTCCTTCAGTGTCGAGGAAGTTGACATCATTTTGTATGCTTACTGCTGTTTGTGGGTATCCTTCTGTGAAATGTCTGTTTATGTCCTTTTGCCCAGTTTTCTTTGGAATTTGCATGTTAATTTGTAGGAATTCTGTTTATATTCTGCTTACGATTCCTTTATAGGTCATGTATGTGGTCGGTGTGTTCTTTCAGTTTGTGGCTGGTCTTTTCACTTTGTTTATGGTATCTTCTGATGAATGGGAGTCCTTGATTTTAATGGAGTGGAATCTGTCTTTTTCTTTATGGCAAATACCTTTTTCAGTCATGTTTAAGAAACACTTTCTTAAACCCAAGGTCATATGAATGGTCTCCCGTATTTTCTTCTAAAATTTTAGTGTTTGCTTCCACTTTTATGTCTTTAATCCTCCTGGAATCAGACTTGCATATGGTGTGTTAGAGTTCCGTTTTCACTTTTCTTCCATTTGGATAAACAGTCGTCCTGGTACTATTTACTTGAATGACCTTCCTTGTCCCACTAATCTGCATGTCCCTTCTGTAATATTTCAAGTCTTATATTATGTAGGGATCTGTTTCTGGGCTGTTGGTAGTTTTCTCTTGGTTTATTTGTCTTTTCATCAGTACCATCATGTCCATAAATAGCGTAGCTTCATGCTGACTCTAGGTGTCTACTGGGGCTGGTATCCCACTAGGTTCTTCCTGAGAATTGTCTATGCTAGTCTTGGTATTTTTTTTTGTTTTTCTTCTTTTTGTAGTCTTGGTATTTTGATCTTGCTTATAAATTTTTGCATCAACTCTTTGAGGCCCAGGTTATTTTGATCAGAATTTTATCGCTCTGTGGGTCAATTTGGGAAGGATTGCCATCCACAGTATAGTGCTTAGTGTATTCATGAATAGGGCATATCCCTCTCCTTAGGTCTTCTATAACATCTTTCAATCAAGTTTTATATATTCTTTCCCGTATAGGTCTTACACATATTTTGTTAGATTCATTCCAGGACACTCTTAAGTTTATTCCTGTTATTGTAAATAGTAGTTTTTTAAAATTGTATTTTCTGATTCTTTGTTGATGAAATATTGAATTGTAGTTGAATTTTGGATATGGACTTTAAATATAGCGATGTTATCAAGCACTTTCATTTAAAAATGTATGTGCAGGGGCTTCCCTGGTGGCGCAGTGGTTGAGAGTCCGCCTGCCGATGCAGGGGATGCGGGTTCGTGCCCTGGTCCGGGAGGATCCCACATGCCGCGGAGAGGCTGGGCCCGTGAGCCATGGCCACTGAGCCCGCGCGTCCGGAGCCTGTGCTCCGCAACGGGAGAGGCCACAACAGTGAGAGGCCCGTGTACAGCAAGAAAAAAAAAGAAAAGTATGTGCAGATTTTTTGGGGGGCGTTATATGTAGAGAATTCTGTTGTATGCAATTAGTGATAGTTTTATTTCATTCCAGTCTTTATGTTCCCACTTCTCGACCTGTCTGTCCTCTGGTTTGTGGGGCTTGCTGGGATCTCTGGTTATGGTCTTGGGTAGAAGGGGTGCTGACTGGCACCCTTGAATTGTTCCTGATATCAGAGGAAATGCTTCTAATGATTTACCATTGGAGATAGGAGTTTGTGGGTTTATTTCATCCAGTTAAGGAAGTTCCTTGCCATTCCTCATTTTCTAAAGTTGTTTGCTTTGCTTGGCGGAGGATGTTAATTTTTTTAGTCCGTTGGACTTCGAGTTTGTCAAATGCCTGTTGTGCTACTGTGGGTGCTTCAGTTACTTAAAACCCAGCAGTGTTGCTGGTCAGCTCCTGCCCATCCTGGTCCTCTGGCTTCTCCTGCCACCCCGTGCTCCCTGGAGAGCATTGAAGCCAGCAGCTGGGGGCCATGACCCGCTGCCTGGGCCCGCGTCCCTCCTGTCTGGTGGCCGAGGGGTCTTGGATCTCAGCCCTCGGGTCCCCTTGGCTCTCTCCTCAGCATGTCCCTCAGGTGGTCTTTGCCTGCCTTGCTGGGACGTGGGGGGCTCTCCCCTGCGTCTCCTGACAGCCAGCCCCCACTCTTTCTTCCCGGATCCTTTTGGTGTTGCTTCCTTCGGGAAACCAGGCCCCTCAGATTAGAGCAAGAACATCTCCTGGTTGCACAGTGCCGGGCACCTCCCCTTTGTAGCATTGGCTGTGGCACTGATTGATCACATTGCTTGGTTGTAGGGCTGATGGGAGGCGGTGGGCTGCTGGCTGGTGCCTGGCTTCCCCGCCGTGTAGGAAGCCCTAGCCCGGTGTGTGTTTCCGGTTCTCGTTGGGCTCCGCACAGCCCGGCACACAGTAGGGTAGGTCCTCAGTGAGCTGGCGGGCTGGCTGAGGGGATGAATGAATGTAGTTCAGAGTCCCTTGTTTTGCTCCGTCTTCTCCTCGGGTGTTTTCAACAAGTGAGGCGGCCAGGTAGCTGAGGTTGGCCATAAACGCTGTGGCGTGTGTGCTGTCTGCCGCCTGACCGTAGTCCCCTGGAAACTGTGCACGGGGTTCACACACTGCTCAAAGTGTGTTGACAACAAGTAGACCCACACTTGGAGTTCAGTTAGCTGCTGCAGACCAGGCCTCGTGCGGGCCCTCGGCCTGGACGCCGGAGCCCGGCCCTGCAGCGGGCAAGCTCTGTCTGGGGCAGTGGGCTGTGCTTCCCACCTTCGGCTCTCAGATCAGCCCTGGTCTGGCCTCTGGCTAAAGGCCGATTTACTGAACAGTTGAACACCTGAAAGGATAGAGGTGTTTGTATCAATCTGGACAGACCTGTGGAGTTTGGGTAAGAGAAGCTGGTGCTCACCCGTCCGTGGAATCAGAGCTTGCTGAGTCACATGCCATGGCGGGTGACTCCGATAGGGTGGGTTCTTTTCTCTTTGCTTACTGATCTTGAGAAAGGCCCGGGACGTTCCTCCGGAGCATCCTGTGTGTTCTCCACCTGTCCTGTTTCCGGAGCTGCTCTTGACATGCGCACAGCTTTGCGGGGGAGGCAGGTGCTTCAGGCACCCGCCTGCTGGCTGCATCCCTGAGGTCGGGAGGAGCATTTGCTCGTCCTTCTTTTGTTTATTTACACACGTTCTTACTCTAGGAAGAACTTCAGATGAATAATAAGAATAATAGAAGATAAAGTTAAGAGAAGGTCAGGGGAAAGGGAAGGTAAAGGAAAGATAGAATGGAACAGGCTGAGGGAGGAGTGCTCACCTGGGGCTCTGTCGGCTGCCGTGGCGGGGGCGGGTGGAGGGCACCGATTGGCTTCTTCCAGTCAAAGCAAAGGGAGCAAAGTACTGTTTGAGTGGAGGTCAGAATCCGCCGATGAGAGAACACTGTAAAATGGGGCCTGGGTACAAGTTCTCCCTTAGTGTGGAATATTTAGAACTTTGGACGTGGGCACACCGTGAAATACGCTCAGGCTTCTGCCAGGAGTGCAGGAATGCTCAAGGCAGGTTCACCCAGGCCCGCGGGATGCTCGCTGGCTGTCCTCACGGGAGGGCCGTCTTGGCAGCTGATTCGCAGGCTCTGGGCCACTGGCTCTGGTGCTGGGAGGGTGGGGTTTGGATGCCCCAAAACCTCATCCTTGGCCACTTTGTCTGTGGGTCCAGGGCCCCCAGAGGAGGAACTCGGGGAAGCCTCTGAGGCCCATGGATTTCAGGGATTTTGAAAATGTGAGGAACTGGGAACCCACTGTTGGCTGCTTGAAGTGAGGACGTAAGAGACGGCAGAGGTGGGATCCGGGTGGGAGGCGTCCTCCACAGAGGCGTTCCACCGAAAAGCGCCCGGAGAGACCTGCAGGTCACACAGCCATTCCCCGTTTGCCGCACGTGTACAAGCAGGGGTGAGGCATTCGGCCAGGTGTGCTTAGTTAGGCAGATGCACGGACATCGGAAAGTAAAGGGCCGTGGACACTGCGGCGGGGCTGAGGCCCGTGTCCCTGGTGAGGTTGGAGGAGAGAGAGCTTCCCTGCGTCGCGCTGTGCTGTCAGGGGCGCCAGACGCGTCCTTTTGGGGGAACATTGTTTTCCCTCTACCACCCAGAAGAGGAGTGGGATGACAAGGCGCTTGGGGCCCCGGAGCCCTGCACTCGTGAGGCCCTGCCAGCCCCAGACACACGAGGCAGCATGGAGTGTCCGAGACGGGTGGCCCAGCATGTGGGCCACGGAGCAGCACTGGCAGCTGAGCCACGCAGGTGGCACCCTCGGTGGTGGACCTTGGGGAAGAGGGAGGTGGAGGTGGCCCCAAGGGTTGAGGGGACCTCGGGGCCTGTGGGGTGTGGCCCCCCCGAAAGCCCATTACCCCAGAGCTTCCTGGTGCTCTTTTTCTTTTTGTGGTTTCATTTAAATGACAAAGTGACCCTAGAGCTAATTTAAAGAACTGTGGACACATGTCTTCTCCTGAGATGTCAGCGCCTTAGGTGTATCTTCTTTTTTGTTTGTTTTTTTTTTGGCCGCACTGCGTGGCAGGCAGGGTCTTAGTTCCCCAACCAGGGATCAGATCTGTGCCCCCTGCAGTGGAAGCGTGGAGTCTTAACCACTGGACCGCCAGGGAAGTTCCCCTTAGGTGTATCTTGATCGTCGTTTTTCATTTCTCAAGTGCATAACTGAGCACGCACACGTGACTTTTACACGAGCCAGTCACGTTTGTTGTTCTGCTATTGTCTTTTCACGTCACGTTGCACATCAAGGGCACGTGTCCCCGCCAGTGCATGGGTGGACTGCCTGTGGACACCATATGGGTACAGCAGAGTCGCGGCCACTTGGCCCCTGAAGGCGAGTGTCCCACTGCACGGGAATCCAGAACAGCTAGCGCCGGGTCAGGGGACACGTGTCACAATGTTGGTGTTGCCAGAAAGATCCTCGCAGGGACGTGTGTGCCCCGTGCCCACCCTGTGCCGGGGCGGAGGGCAGAGATGACCCTGAGCCGCGTCTGGGGCAGGTGAAGGTCGTCGCCTGAAACCTGCCCCACCTCGCTCGTTAGTGAGATCCAGCGTCTGCTGTTTGGCCCTTCGTGTTGCTTTTGGGAATTGCGAGATAGACGTTTTCATGGTCAGTTTTTAAAGTAGATAAGACGGCTGTGGTTACTGGCAACTAAGTCAAGTTTTAGAGCAAAATTTGGTTTTCAGAAATTATTCCAGCCTGTACGGGCATGCTTGACGTGGAAAAGACCCCCTCTGTCCCCGACCCCCACCTGCCACCCTGCCTTCGTTCTCATTCTCCAGCCTGCCCCGTGGGACAGCTCTGCGGGGTGTGTGCCCGTGTGCACACAGTAGCGAGGTTCTGAAACGCAGCGTCCGAGGAGCCCCAGAGGACGCCTCGCCTCACTTCAGATCGTGGCTCAGTGTCATCAAGACAGTGAGAGTCACCGTGTGAAGGGAAGAGAAGTTAAAAGTAACGTGCGGGGGCCTGAGTCTCCGGAGCGCGACCCCTGCACGGTGTTTGTGTGGGGGACGCTTCGCGTCCCCCCTCCCCTGGGACACCAGCCTGCGGCCCGCTCACTGGCCCTCCTGGCGCCGCTGCGTGCGCCGTCCCTGACGGTCTGGCCGGCTCCTCACGCACGTCACCATGACGTGGCTGTGCCCCACAGAGCGCTGTTCTCCCTGCTGTCCAGCCCCCAGGTCAGTCCCTGGCCGCTGTAGGTCATCTGGTTTCTGCCCCTGGTCTTACTGGGCTGTCTGTGCCTGGAGGCCACGGCATGTGCACGGAGGCTGTGTGTGCCGGGTGCCCCAGGCAGATAGCAGGGTTCCTGCTACCGAGGGCTGGGACCTGAGCTCCTGTGGAAGTAGGGTTATAGGGACACACCTGTTTACCTTGCCCTCCCCCTCCCCTCTTCCCTCTTCCCTCCCTCAACCAAGCTCACGTCACCTCTGGTTGCATCTCTACATAGCGAAGCATTTCCCGCCTCCAGTTTTCATTTTGAGAAATTTAAAACTTACAGAAAAGATTAATACAGTGAATACCTGCGTACTCTCTCTCTAGAGTCACCTGTTCCTGACGGTTTTATCAAAGCGATTTAAGCTGTCGCTGACATGGGGGTGAGCGGCTGCGCCTCTGGTGTGTATTGTTGGAGCCATTGGGTGAAGCATGTAACGCGCAGCCACCGTGGGGAAGGATGTCTGTGGGTGGATGTCGGCAGCTTTAGGTTATGGTCTGTAAGAGGGGTCCACTTCCAGCGGGCGCTGCCTTAACAAACAAAACCCACACACAAGTTGTGTGTTACATGTAAACACATACACACATTAGTCACTTCTTAATCTTATCAAAGTATGTTAGTCATTTAAAGTTAACGTGTACTTAAAGAGAATTTAAGGAAGTAACATTTGAGGGGTGTATTGCGGCCTGGAGCAGCCCTGGTGGGACAAGGGCCGGAACACCCCGTGGGGCCGGCATTGTGAACCCCTGTGGTTCTGTGCCCTGTCAGTTGCACTGAGCTTCCACTTAGCAGGTGCAGGAGGCCAGGGTGCTGGGTCCAGCCCTTCAGGGAGACCCAGCTGCAGGAGCAGGGTGCACGGAACCCCAGACCGTGGGGTGGGGTCTGTGATGAGTGGGGGTTAGGAGGCAGCTGGGAAAGAGGAAGGTTCCAGGCGGAGGCCCTGTGTGCGTGCACGTGCGTGGTGGGGTCTATGGCTGAATCTGTGTCAGTTCTGTACCGTCTCGATTCCTGTAGCCTTCTAATCCATCTTTGAAACAGGAAGTGTTAGTCCTCCGACCGTGTACTTTTTCATAGATTTTTGGTTGCTCTAGGACCTTTGCATTTCTATATGAATTTAGAAGCGGCTTGTCTGTTTCCACGCACAAGGCTGCTGGGGTTTTGATGGATCGCATTGCGTCTGCAGGTTAGTTTGGGGAGCGCTGACGTCTTAATGATTCTGAGTTTCCGGACCCATGAACAAGGTATGGTAAGTCTCTTCACCTGTTTAGGTCTTCCTTCATTTCCCTTAGCAGTGTCTTGTAGTCTTCAATGTACGAATTAAAAGTGCGTGATTTTACAACAACGTGTGAGGTGTGCAGGGAGCTGCAGACGCTGGACCTTGAATTGGGTCAGAAACTTCATCTTTAGCTAAATATTCAGGAATGCGGGAATGCCAGTGCTCTTAGCAGCAGCGTTTTCTCTTGTGCTGCTCCGGCTTCGAGCCTTCAATTGCCCCCTGCAATGATGACAAAGAACACATCTGGCTTGGTGGGGAACCGGTTTTAGAAGCAATACGCCCTGTGCACCTACTGTTACAGCACAGATGCCCCTTGAAGTAAGACCAGCCTTCGAGGGGGACAGAGTGCCAGGTTCGGGTCGACTTCTTCACACACCCGAGCTCATGTCACACTTGCAGGTGGGTCCTCCACCACTTCAGGGCCGAGGGTGAGAATTCTCGGGAATGACGGTGAGGACCCTGTGGCGTCCTGGGCGAGGCAGGTGGAGTGTCCCCGAGGTGTGGGGAGGTCGAGGCCCTGCCCAGCTTCTCTTGAAGGAGAGAAACCCTGGGGCGGGGGGGCCGGGGCCCACTCGTGAGCCAGCCATGAACTGGGCTCCCTCGGGGGCGGCGCCAGGGCAGCACGCAGGTTGGCGCGGTTGCCGTGCTCTGCCCTCCATGCCCAGGGCTTGTGAAGTTGCGGCCAGGACGCGGAGCCCCGTGAGCACTCGTCTTAACCCCTCCCGCCCCTTCCCCCCCACGCTGGCCTTCCTGGAGCCACAGCTCTGCAGGTTTAAGCACTTTCTTTTAGGTGGTGTAAAAGGCAAACAGCCACAAGAGCGAAAGGAACATTTAGGCCGTCATTTAAGTCAGCTTCCCCAGCGCCCGTGTTGGCGTCTTGCTGACTCTGCTTCTGTTGGAGTAGTTGGGGGACCCCGTCCCATGGGGACCTGCTGGAGGGGCAGGCACCCTGGGCAGGGCTGGGGAGGTGGTATGGCAGGAGGGCCACCGTCACGCTGGCCAGTGGCTGTTCTCCCGGGCTGTTGGGTCTCAGGGATGCTCCGCGAGGCCCAGGCTCCTCTCTCGCTGCTGCGGCCCGGGTTCTGGACGGGGCGGTCCTGGGAGCCCTCCCCCCAGCCCCCCTGTACGATTAGGAAGCGTGTCACGGCTCTCAGGAGTGAGTTCTCCAGCTGTGTGACACCACGCCACGCGCGGGTTCCTGTGCTCCAGTCCCGATTCTGGCTTCTTCAGTGTTCATGTCGGGGTTTGGGGGCAGTTCCATTTCGCACGTCTTGGTTGTGGAGGATATGCCTTTCGTAGCGCTCTCTCTGCAGACCCTCTGCACCGTCCGGCAGGTGACGGTGCTGGGGACCCTTGTCGGGGTGGGGGGTGGGCAGGGAGCGGTCTGGTCCGTCCGACCCGGCCGCTGTTCCCTGCTTGTGCCAGCGCAGCCGGGAGCCCCCCCGAGCCCAGGTGGAAGGACGAGCGCGTGTGATGGGGGTGAGGCCGAGGCCGGAGCCCCCGAGGCTCGTGCTGAAGAACATTTCCCCAGAAGCGATGTCTTGCAGGTGGACGTTCCCAGGCGGGGCAGAAAATGCCTGTTTAATTTGTCGTGTAGCTCTGGCTGACCTACATCTTGGTTAAAAATACAGTGAAAAATGTGGGCATGAAAGGGGTCAGAAAAACCGTAACATTGGGTAAGAACACTCGAGTTGATATTGAACTCTGGTGACTGAGGGAGGCTGGGATTCATTCAGTCCTTAAGGGTTGTTGGTTGTGCTTGGGCTGCGATGGGGGACGCGGCCCCACCCCTGCGGAGCTCACTCTGCTCTGTGGCCGCGCCGGCGCCCGGCCTCCCAAACAGGCGGTGTCCTGTCTGTCTTACGTATGAGCACGCGGAGGCTCGGCCACGGCCAAGCAGCCTGGCCTTAACACGGCTGATGTGGGTTTGTGCTGCGCGTTGTCATTGAAGAACCTGAGCTCTCACAGTAACAAAAAATAGAAAATGCCTGTCTTCATCAATAAAGAAATCATAAATACATTCTGGATGAAATATGTAACCACTGAAAATTACGGTTCTGAAAAGAAATTACCAAGCCAAATATCAACAAAATTACCCCAATTTTCTTTATGGTTATCAAAACACATATGTTATACATGTGCACGTAGGACAGAGAGTGGAAGGAAATGCATAGTCTAGTAGCCAAAGGAGATGGGGTTTCTGGAGATTTCTGTCTTCCTTGTTACATCTCCATGTTTCTCAGGTTTTCTCTCATGAACACTTATCACTATACTAAGAAAGATGTTAAAATTATTTAAAAACGAAACCCTGAATGGCTTTCTGGCTGCTTGAACTCGCCGTGTCGTGCTTGTTGCTCGTGCACGTTGGCCTGTTTTGGTTCCAGAGCGTCCTGGGTGGAGGGGTGAGGCGTGCAGGGAGGGGGACCTGGGCAGGGTCCATGGCTCCTGGCCTCCCCAGGCCTTCTGAAATGGAAGCTGTGTTCAGTGCGACAAGTTTGACTTCCTCCCTGACGTAAGGCTGGGATGAACATGGCCCATGCATACAGCCCTCCTCTGGGTCGCTGTTCAAGCCAGACTGCCTGGGTGTGTGTGCTGGGGCCTCGGGGGCTCCTGGGGGCAGCGCCGTGCTGTGCGGGCCTGTGTCGGGGCTCCTGGGAAGTCACCTCCCCGCCAGCCTCGGTGGCCCTGTCCGTAAGGCCCTTCCCTGAGTCGCTCCCAGAGCTGGCCTTGTGCCCGCGGAGGGGTGACGACAGGTGGCTTCCCAGCGTGGGTTGCAGCCGGGTGGGGCCCCCGGTGGTGTGCGTCCCAGGCCGCCATGCTGCCTGTTGCGAACGCGGGGGATTGCTCTTCCGTGACCTTTAATCTAAAAGTCATTTAAGTTACATTTTGAGACAGAGTTGTGTTTCTTCGCCTTTGAACGGACACTGCATAGTTACCTGTTTGAAGTGCGCGTGGTAACCAGAGTTTACAAGATCCAGAGCGTGATAGTGTCATTACGGCGGGGTGTTTGAGGCCAGTGCTGCTGTTTGGATTCACCCCGGGCATCGCGTGCATGTCTGACTCCGCTTTTGTCAGAACCAGTGACTGTGCACGTGCTACCCAGGGAAGCTGACAGGTGTCCCGGGCTCAGCGCCTGCCACGCCTGCCCGCGGAGCCGCTGGCCAGACCAGCCCCGTGGCCCTCATGCCCAGAGGCTGTTGCTTTCCCGTGTCTGTAACCACTGGAGACGTTTTCAGTGCTGCAGAGAGGTCTCATCACTTCCAGGGTCCCACAGTCACCTCTTGGCTGGACTTCTGCTTCCATCCCCACCTTGCCGCCTCACCGTAGGCACATCACACAGCCCTAGTGTCCATTTTCCTAGACTTTGGTGTCCAAAAGACCACCGTCACTTCATGGCCATATTAATCCCGTTGCTTTTCATGCATATTATTTAAACATTCCTTTATATTTCCGCAGACATCATTTTTCAAGCAAATGAGCATTCGATAATCAAAATGTAGGCAGCAGCTGCCCCATTAGCAAGTTTGAAATTGGGGTGTCCAGCCGTGGGAACTGCAGGGGCCTGCTCGGCTGCCCTGCCCCCTAGGATCCCTGCGAGGGAGGAGCAGGGGTCTCTGGACGGGCGTCTGAGCGGGCCGGTGAGTGAACGGCTGGGTGTTCACCGAGAGCCCTCTTTGGGGGGCCCCAGCACAGGCATGGGCCAGGGTGGGGGGCTGTGCAACATCCCGCCACAGTGGCCCAACCCTGACTTCTTTGGCCCCTTGAGCTTCCCCCTGGCCCACTAAACCTGTCCCGAGCGTGGCGCAAACTTCTTAGGGCGTGGACATACATCAGTTCCGGCTGTCAGCCTGCCAGGCCTTTCTCTCCTCAGTGCTTTAACAAGTTCCCAGGTTTCAAAAGAGTGAGTTATTTGCAGCAGCAGATTTTTTTTTTTTTTTTTTAGCATGGCTTATTTTATCTTTTTAGTTTTAGTTTTTTAATTTTTATTTTATATTGGAGTATAGTTGATTTACAACATTGTGTTAGTTTCAGGTGTACAGCAGGGTGATTCAGTTATACATAGACATATATTCATTCTTTTTCAGATTGTTTTCCCATATGGGTTACCATAGAACATTGAGTAGAGCTCCCTGTGCTGTACAGTAGTCCTTATTGATTATCTGTTTTATATATAGTAGTGTGTATATGTTAATCCTAACCTCCTAAATTATCCCCCCCAACCTTTCCCCTTTGGTAACAATAAGTTTGTTTTGTAAGTCTGTGAGTCTGTTTCTGTTTTCTAAATGAGTTCATTTGTATCATAATTTAGATTCCACATATAAGTGATATCATATGATATTTGTCTTTCTCTGTCTGACTGACTTCACTTAGTATGATCATCTCTAGGTCCATCCATGGTGTTGCAAATGGCATTATTTCATTCTTTTTTTAATAGCTGAGTAATATTCCATTGTATATATGTACCACATCTTATTTATCCATTCATCTGTCCATGGACACTTAGGTTGTTTCCATGTCCTGGCTATTGTGAATAGTGCTGCTGTGAATGTAGGGATGTGTGTATCTTTTTGAAGTATGGTTTTCTCAGGGTATACGCCCAGTAGTGGGATTGCTGGATCACATGGTAGTTCTATTTTTAGTTTTTTAAGGAACCTCCATACTGTTCTCCATAGTGGCTGTATCAATTTACATTCCCACCAATAGTGCAAGAGGGTTCCCTTTTCTTCACACCCTCTCCAGCATTTGTTGTTTGTCGACTTTCTGATGATGCCCATTCTAACTGGTGTGAGGTGATACCTCATTGTAGTTTTGATTTGCATTTCTCTAATAATTAGTGATGTTGAGCGTCTTTTCATGTGCCTCTTGGCCATCTGTATGTCTTCTTTGGAGAAATGTCTGTTTAGGTCTTCTGCCCACTTTTTGATCGGGTTGTTCGTTTTTTTTTTTTTTTTTTTTTTTTTGATATTGACCTGCTTGAGCTGTTTGTATATTTCGGAGATTAATCCCATGTCGGTCGCATTGCTTGCAAATATTTTCTCCCATACTGTGGGTCGCCTTTTTGTTTTGTTTATGGTTTCCTTTGCTGCAACATGGCTTATTTTAAAAGGGATGTTTTGGAGGGAAACTCTGGTAATGGGCATACACATGGTTCTTTTGGATCAAGTGTAGCAGATGTGACCCCAGGGAAAGGCCTGTTATTTCCTGATGTCACAATGGGTGTCGATCGAAGGAGACGGGACCCAGCAGCTTCAGAGACTTCTCAGACTTGTGAGTTGGATCGCACTGGGAAAGCCTGATCTCACTTGTGAAGCTGGCAGGAGGTTCTCGGACCTGATTTTCAGCTGTGTCATGGGAGGACAAAGGGGCTGCCCAGGCAGCAGGCTCTTTGGTCGACACCCCCTTGCCCGGCTGCGTCGCTCTTCAGTGGGGTGCCTCATGCAGGGCCCTCTGCTGAGGCCTTGCTTTGGGAAGAGTACGTTGTTCATGGCGTTTTTAGGTCTCCCCTTGCAGCTCCATCACTAATCCGTCATGGGAAATCAAGTGTGAAAGTTGTGTTGCTGTTTCTAATGGAATCTAGGGTATAATTGGTTGCTGGTTTTTGAAGCTGGAATTAATGCCAAACCTGCCCGCTAGGGTTGGGCTTCCAGTGACGTAGCTGAAGCACCATGAAGTGCGAGTGGTCCTGCATGTCTTTGTGTCTGTGGTGGGCGCCTCAGGTCGTCGTGGGCACAGCACTGCCCCCCCACCCAAGAGTGGTCCTGTTCCTGGAAGGAGTGTCGGGGCCTCACAGGACTGCAGGCAGGGAGCCCTGGGCATGTGGGCTGTGGGGCGCTGTCTCCCAGGGCCCGGCCCAGCCCGCGGGGACGGGGACGGGGGTGGGGACACCTGCTCGAGGGCAGGGCTCGGGTCTGAGGCTCCAGCCATGACCTCCCGCCAGACACCTGCTGCCTTGTGAACTTGGCCACGCCGGGCAGCCCGTGTTTGGAGCACACGAGGCCCTCAGCTTCCAGGCCTCCTGACCTGCAGGCCAGTGCAGGGGCAGACGGCGGCGTGAGCAGCTCGGCTGCCTGGCCCACTGTTGCTGTTTGAATCCAGGAAGAAAATCCTTTCACGTTTTTGTCGTGCTGCGGACCCTCTTTCTCGGCGGGTGTGTTTAGAGTTCTGCGACTGTGTCTGACAGCTTCTCCTGCCTCCTCTGCGCTGCCGGGCTCCCCCGTGGAGTCCGGCCCTGGGGCGTGTTTCCCGATGCCAGCTCTCCTCCCCCAGGTATGGTCCTCGTGCGGAGCGAGAACGGGCAGCTGTTAATGATTCCTCAGCAGGCCCTGGCCCAGATGCAGGCCCAGGCCCACGCCCAGGCCCAGCCTCAGACCGCCATGGCGCCCCGCCCGGCCACGCCCACAAGTGCCCCTCCTGTGCAGATCTCCACCGTGCAGGTGAGTGCGAGCCAGCGCAGGGCCTGGCGGGGGTGGGGGTGTGGGGGTGTGGGGGGGAGGGGAGGGGGCAGGGGGTGTGGCGTGGCCCACACGCCACGGGAGGAGCTTGGGGTCTGCCGCCTGGGCCCTCCCCTTCTCTCCTGTGACGCCACCTTCCTGGGCCTCGGTTTCCTCCTGTGCCACGTGGAGATCCCGCTGGTGCTGCTCTTGTAGGGCTGTTACGGGAACCAGTTAGGACAGTGGAACAGAGGGAGCACTGAGCAAGTGTCAGCCGTTAACCACCAGGGAGGCGTGGAAGAACTTGACAGGATCATGTTAAACAGTCCTCCCCTCTCCCCGGCAGATGGGGCTTCAGCCTTTCGGGGTTACTGCCCTGACCCCTGAGGCCGTGGCCCCCTGGGGCTGTGGAGGGAGGACGGGTTGGATGCCTGAAGCCCAGTGCCTGGGATGCGCCCCTCGCCCCAGGGTTCTGCCTCTCAGTCTCCATTTGGGTCCACGCCCCACATCACCTCCCTCCTCCCTACTCTGTCGCCTGATGCCTTTCTATCTCGTGCTGCCGTTCCGCTGCTCTGAGCCGGGTGGCTGGTTAGAGACTAACGTGGAGATGAGGAAGATCTCGAAAACTCTTTTCTCCGTTGATTTCAGCCGCGTTCCTCTGGAGTTGAGACCCCTGCTCTGTAGACAGGGCGTGTACATGCGTGGGGACTGACAAAGGGCCCTCCCCTGACTGAACATCCAGAACAGCCCAGAGCAGTTTTCAGGGTCTGTCAAGGTCTGTCCAGTAAGATGCAGACGTGGGATATTTCACTTTCTGTCCCCTAACTATGTAGGACAGTTCACTTTAAGTGTCTCGTTTACTTCCTTTTCTGCAGCACAGTGACCAGTCTTTAGGCCCAGGGAACACATGCTTCTTACTGTAGTGCCTTTGTTACTTTTTTAGCGTTTGTGGCCAAGATTACAAGCAATCCACACAAGTATTGATTTCCCAGGTATATGCGTTCATTAAAGACCAAGTCGGAGACTTTGTTAAGGAGTGTATTACAGTTTATACAACGGAGGTTCCGATCATACACTTTTACTTGTTAAGGAAAGTTTAGACTTAGGGTGGCTTCCCTGAGGCTGGTGACTAGACCTGGGGGCCCTTGAGCGTGCTGGCTCTGTACTAGAGGATGGAGTGTTGGGTGCGCCAGGTGCTGGGAACTACTTTCACTTGTCTCTCCTTCTAGGCGACTCCTCCTTGTTTTTCAGGCACCTGGGACCCCCATTATTGCACGGCAGGTGACCCCAACAACCATAATCAAGCAAGTGTCTCAGGCCCAGACGACGGTACAGCCCAGCACCGCGCTGCAGCGCTCTCCCGGGGTTCAGGTGAGGCTGGGGCTCCGCGGTGCCCATGACGCAGGGGTCAGGCCTCGCGAGTTTGGGTGCTGGATGCTAAGTTTTGGAGTTTGGGGAACACAGCGTAGATCAGAGTTGCTTTTCTTTAAAGTCGCATAGAGTTTAACACCAGCAACATTCTTAAAAGCTTCCCACTGTGCCGGAAGTACAATTGAAAACGTCGCCTTAGTAACTGACGGTGCGGCATCTCTGGAGAGAGGGAGAGAGAGAGAGAGAGAGAGTGTGTGTGTGTGTGTGTGTTGCTCGCGAACTGTTCCTGCACCGAGGAGGACGCGCCCTCACTGTGTATGTGCGTTCATGCGTGTGATTCTCACAGCACCCCTCCCTGATGGGCGCGGACACGTGCGGTGTGAGAGGCTCTGGACCCCCATCCCGGTGTGGCCTCGGCCGGCCTCCCTGCAGCCGCACCTCGTCCAGTACTCTCTCCACTCACCCTGGTCTTGTCCTCCTTTGCCTTTTGGCGTCTGCAGCCGTGACATTGCTTTTCAGAGCAGCTGGAGGAGCCGTTGGGTCCCAAGTCACTGAGCTCAGTGCTCTCCCGAGACGGGAGCTGCCCAGGCAACGGCGCTTCCTGAGGCGGGTCTTCTGGCCCGAGTTCATTCTGATGATTGGTGCATCTGAACTTCAGTTATAGTGAAAGGAACCTTTTCTGAGAAGGTAGTGAAGCTCATGGTCAGCTTTTGCATGAGATTTAGTAGAAAATAAGTTTATCAACATAGGTTCCCAGAATCATCCCGGTGAAACGTGTATTCATCTGACCAGTAGAAGCAAGTGTGAGGAATAAAGTTTGATGTAAAGGAAAACTCCCAGGAATTGGAAGTGCCCTGGCTGGTTCTGGGCGTCCCGAAGCACCCTGCTCTTCCCCTTGTGCTGCCCAAAGATGGCTGTTGGTCAGTTCTTTACGTTTCTCCTCTGAAGTTTTTTGCCATTTTGTAGTTACAAAAGTAATACATGCTTAACGTTACAAGTAAAATACACAGATAATAAAGGAAGAGCCCATCATCTCTTCCAACTCACAGTCCTCCCGTGAAACCAGTGTCCACAGCCTGGGGGGTGCAGACAGCTGCCCGCCCACCGTCCCCCCGTAGCGGCCATGGGGTCAGAGCCCCTTGTCTGGCAGGCAGGGCGCCCGGGGCCTGGTTGCTTAGATAGAAGACACAGGCGAGTCATGCTTGGGGTTACACTGCCCCCTACCTTCTGAAGTCATAAGAGAGTAACGTTTAAAAAATTGGAGAAGGCTCCATTTTTAAATTGGAAAAGTGCTAATTAAAAAAAAACAGTAAATATTTGCATCCTGATTGTTCACGTAGACTAGAAGTCTTGGGAATTTGACCGAGGACAGTTGTTGTTTGATGTCTAGCTGTTTGTTGGCTTAAATATATTCGTTTAGCAAAGTAGCCCCTCCCTCCCAACACCAACTACATCGAGTCCCCGCCCGCTCTGAAAACCCCCTTTCCAGGATGTTTCTGGATGTGACTCGCTTTGGGGGAGCAAGGAAAGGTTGGTCCAGCAGCGGCCGGGGAGCCCGGGACCTCGACGAGTCCTGGTGCCGCCCTCCGCATGGGGGGGGGCTGCCCGTGTGCATGTGACGTCCTGGCTTCCTTGTCACCAGCCTGCCTGCACGAGCCAGGTGACGGGCTTTTCAGTTGGTTTCTCTGTTTGTTCTTTTCAGTTCTGAGACGGGATCTGGTTTGGTTATTAAAAGGTTATTTGTTTTGGTCACCATGTGACTTCTAGGATCGACTTCTGACCACCAGGTTCTTCCCGGCCATTGGCTTCGTTTCTGTCAGTTTTTGCTGCAAAATACTGCTTCCTCGGTGCTCAGGAAGGTGGCCCTCGGGGACGCGGTCTGCCGCGGGGCTGGTGTGGTCCCTTGAGGCCTCATGTCCCGTGGGGTCCCGCCTGCTACAGGGAGTCTCACAAAGGCCGTCTCCCCGCAGCCTCTATCTACCTTGTGTTTTGGCTTCTCGTAGCCTCAGCTTGTTCTGGGTGGCGCTGCCCAGACACCCTCACTTGGGACGGCGACAGCTGTTCAGACGGGGACACCTCAGCGCACGGTCCCGGGGGCCACCAACACCTCCACAGCCGCCACGGTGAGTGCTGCCTCTCGGCCGCGATTTGGGGCCGTGTGTGTGGTTCGTGCTGCCTTGGAGCGCCGGCCGGCCCGGGGGAGCCACAGCCGCGGACGTGGGGTTGCGCTGGGGTCTCCATGGCTCCATATGAGTGGGTCTGAGGGCAGTGGTCTCTGCAGGGCCGCAGGAAGGGTCCACCACCCTCCACGAGGCTTTCGGGCCGTGGGGGACGTCTGTGGGATGGAGCCTAGACCAGGTGTGTCAGAGGGGTGACACGGGCTGGGCTGCACAGCGGTTGCGGTCTGTAGAGCGGCAGTGTTGCCCTCTTAACATTTATTTCCAGCAGTTTTCCTGAACACGTATGAATATTTAAACCAGTGGGATCGTGCTTTATTTATGACTTACGTTTTTCATGTTTCTCTGCTGAGTATTTTTCATCATCTTTAGTATCTGTGCCGTAATTCAGTTTCTTTTCTTGAGCACTTAGATAGGTATCAGTTTTTCTTTATGATAAGCAACATCAAGGTGAATATCTTATAGGTCATCTCTTTTACATTTATTGGTTATTAGTTATATTTCTAGAAGTAGAATTGCTGGGCTGAGTGAGCTGTAAACCTGGGTCTGGGCCTTCAGAGCACATGTCCTGGTTTATACTCCCATCATCAGGCCGTGAGAGTTACTGCATTTTCCTCAAAGAAGTTTAAGAAAAGAAATACACATTTCTTTTTTTTTTTTTTTTTAAATTAATTAATTTAATTTATTTATTTTTGGCTGCGTTGGGGCTTCGTTGCTGCGAGCGGGCTTTCTCTAGTTGCGTCGAGCGGGGGCTACTCTTCGTTGCGGTGCGTGGGCTTCTTACTGTGGTGGCTTCTCTTGTTGCGGAGCATGGGCTCTAGGCACACAGGCTCAGTAGCTGCAGCACGTGGGCTCGGTAGTTGTGGCTCGCAGGCTCTAGAGCACAGGCTCAGTAGTTGTGGCGCACGGGGGTTAGTTGCTCTGCGGCATGTGGGATTTTCCCGGACCAGGGCTCGAACCTGGGCTCGTGTCCCCTGCATTGGCAGGTGGATTCTTAACCGCTGCGCCACCCGGGAAGCCCACAAATACACATTTCTTATATGATACCCATATCTTAGTTAAAAGCTGCGATGAAAATCTGCCTTTTAAGAGTTTTTCGCTTACATCTTTTTAACTTCTATCCAGGAAACTATGGAGAACGTGAAGAAATGTAAAAATTTTTTATCTACGCTAATAAAACTGGCTTCATCTGGTAAACAGTCTACAGAGACAGCCGCTAACGTGAAAGAACTGGTACAGAATCTGCTGGTAAGAGCTCTGTACGCCAGCCCCTCTGCCTTAGAGCGCTGTACTTGGCCATGGGGGGTGGGGCGCGGCCGGAGTCTGGGCCCCTCTGCCCAGCACCCTGCCATCCGCTCGCCAGCCCGGTTCTCGGAGCCTCACAGCAGGACGGCTCCCCTAGGAGCTCCTTTTCCGCGCTGTCAGTCGCTCAGCACGTTGGCCGCAGAGGAGCGATGAAAATTCACCAGATGGAGGGTGTTTAAAGGCCCTTGCTCGCTCCTCCACCTGCTCTACCTTTTTCACGGAGGATTTTTTTTTTTTTTTTTAATATTTATCTATTTGGTTGCACGGGGTCTTAGCTGCGGCTCACAGGCTCCCTAGTTGTGGCATGCAAACTCTTAGTTGTGGCATGCATGTGGGATCTAGTTCCCCGACCAGGGATTGAACTCAGGCCCCCTGCATTGGGAGCACGGAGTCTTATCCACCGTGCCACCAGGGAAATCCCTTTCACGGGAGGATTTTAAGTGATACAGAAGCGGAAAGCAGAGTGACAGCCCTTCTGGGCCACCTGCGGGCTTCATCGGTCATGAGTTCTTATATGACTTTGCATCTGCTGCGCCCCTGTTGCCACCCACAGCCCCTCCCCAGTCTCATAAATATTTTAGCACAGATGCCTGGACATAACCTGTGAACACAGGATCCCTCACAGCCCCCAGGCGCCCAGAGGCTGAGTCCAGTGTTGCCTGCAGGGCTCGGTCAGAGTTGGTCAGGTCCACCTGTGGCAGCTGCCTCTGTGTCGCTGGTAACCTGGGGGTCCCCTCCTTCCTGCTGTTTTCCTTTCCTCTCGGTTTCTCTATGCAAGGAAACCTGGTGGCTCAGCAGACGGGCTGTTGGACATTTCTGTCCTGCTGGTGGGTTAGCCGGCTCAGACCCTCCACTTGCAGCCCCCCTTCCGTGCTGACGGCTTGGGCTGGAGGGGAGCCACCCTCGGGGGCTGGTTCTGCGCCGTCTCTGCAGACCATGTGGGTTTGGGGCCGGAAAGGAGTGAAGTCCCGCTCTCACAAGTAAAAATGATAGCTTCAGATGCTCCTTAAATCTTTTCAGGAAACTCAGAGATTGAAAAATAATCTCACCCCCTGCGAGGAACAAGAACTCCCAGCTTTTTGTTTGTTTTAATTATAACAATTTTACCTTCTAATGAAAATTTCTAATTAAATAAATGCCGTTCCCTTTCTTCCCACGGTCCTTTGTCTGTGGTCCCTTCCTGGTGCTGGAAGCGTGGGCTCGTCTCGTCGACCCTCCTCCCATCCCCCCACCCCTGGATGAGCCCAGTGCCGTCCCCCTTGTGCTGCGCCCTTATCAGGGCGCCGGGACCCCCGTTCCGCCCTTGCTACAGGACCTCTTTGCAGCCCTGGCCACTTCCACCTTGAACTGGGCCCAGTGAGCCACGGGCTTGGCTGCTGGTGGTAGGTGACCTCGAGGGAGAGGGCGCAGGTGGGCGGAGTTTGTCTCGTAGGGTTCCCAGGTGTCGGCAGAGCCAGCTGGGACGGTGCTGACCCATCCCCCAGCCCCCACACCCGGCTCGCTTTGGTTTCCAGAGCGGGGTCTGGGCCCTCTCGTCTGGGCACTCACTTCTCCCCGCCGGTGCCCCAGCTGCTCTGGGGTCTCGGCGTAGGTGTGGTCTCTCTGGGTAAGGGTGTTCCTGGTCTGCGGTACCTTCCAACTTGGTCACGAGGGTACTTTTAGGCTAGTCTGTCGCCTGGCAAAATGCCTGATGTGCGGTGGGTTAGGTGCCATGTAGATGTCCTGTGGGAGCTGGCGTACAGAAGCTGTGGAGTGGGCCAGTGAGCCCGATGGGGCGGGGCACAGGGAGGCCCGGGTGCCTCACCCACGCCCTGGAACCCGTGTCAGCTGAGCATGTGGCCCCTGGGCCCTCCCGCACCTTCGTCCAGTGCAGGACCTGGTGTGAGGAACAGCCAGTCCTAAAACGCGAGACCAGAGAAATGCTGCATAAAGATATGCGTGTGCGAATTTGTATTCGTGGAGGAATTTCAATGTGAATTTTATTTTTAAGGACGGAAAAATCGAAGCAGAAGATTTCACTAGTAGGTTATACCGAGAACTCAATTCTTCACCTCAACCGTACCTTGTGCCTTTCCTGAAGGTAATTGGAAGCCCCCTGCGAGCACCCAGCGTCGGGTGGAGGGGCGGGTGCGTCCCGGGGAGGGGTGGGCTTGCACGGGTGTCACCGGTGCGTTTGCAGGTTTCAAGCCCCCTGAGACAGAATGTTAAGTTTTCTCTTTCGAGGCTTCTCTGTAAGTTACGAGACCCCTGCCACTGAGGCCACAATGTTGTGTCACAGCCGGGGACTACGAGGGGCCCTCTCCCCACAGACGGGGTCCCCGCGCTGCTGGGACGAGGGTGTCACTCAGATGCCTCCGCTACCTTAACGCGCTTAACTGCATTTCAGAAATGGCGCTTCTGGTTTGTTTTTTAAACAAATTGCAGCCAGTTGTCACTGAGGGTAGCCCTGCTCAGCATCAGTGGGGGGACAGTGGTTTGGGACGCCGGCATCCGGCATCCCGGGGCGTCTCCTTAAGGCCCCAGACCGACGCTGTTTGGCCGAGGACGTGTTCTCAGGGTCGTGTGTTATTCTGAGTCGAGGAGGGAGCCGACCCTGTGTCTGTCTTTCCGCCCAGAGGAGCTTGCCCGCCTTGAGACAGCTGACCCCCGACTCCGCGGCCTTCATCCAGCAGAGTCAGCAGCAGCCGCCGCCGGCCTCTCAGGCCACCACCGCGCTCACGGCCGTGGTGCTCAGCGGCTCGGTGCAGCGCACGGCTGGGAAGACGGCGGCCACCGTGACCAGCGCCCTCCAGCCCCCCGTCATCAGCCTCGCGCAGCCCACGCCGGTGGGCGTCGGCAAGCAGGGGCAGCCCACGCCGCTGGTATGGAGGCCGGAGCCTCGCCCTGCTCCCCTGCATGTGCCCGGCCGCCCGCGGCTCAGAGAGACTGCTAGGGAGAGCCGGGGGCGGGATCCGAAGTAGCGAGGTGTCGGCCGGGGGCCCAGGCCCTGCGGCTTCGAGATTTAGTTCTCAGCAAAACGAAATAAGCCTACTGACTTTTGCCCTGTGGCACGTCTGCTGTCTGTACTGTTTCGGGCGTCCCTGGTTTAAATGGACACAGTGTGTTTGTAGGGGATCTTTTAGCTGGATGTTATCTTTGATTATTAGGAGCAATGGCCCAAATACACGAAGCCGACGCTAAGTGCTTGGCTCTGGACATGTCCGGTTTCATGGTCTAGGACCCAGCTCTGCAGCCGTCGTGTGGGGCTCGGAGATCCTCGGGAGGCACGGCTGCTGATGGTGGATTTATCTGTGGTTGGGATCCAGGGTTCTGGTGTAGCTGTAGAAAAGGGTGTCTCTGCTGGGAAGAGTTTAGGATTGAACGTGCTCCTGCAGGCAGATGGGGTTTGCCCAGTGTAGAAAGGCAGTTGCTATTTTTTTTTTTAATTTCAAAGGGATTTTGTTCCTATCAGACGTTAAAAAAAAATTAAAACAACGCAGGTCCTCACGTCACTTTCGTAGGTTGTGGAGTGTATTTTACGATAATGCTCGAGTGATAACCAGGCAGGCATTCAGAGTCATGAGGGGTGGTGGCCTCTCACCTGCTCAAGTTAAAATCTGCATTTGTTCTTGCCTTGGTTGGTGGTGAGGAAGACAGGCTCCCACGGGAGGTGGAGCCGTGTGTGCTTTGGGCCAAAGTGCAGGTGTGAGATCAGGGCTCGCTCGCATGCCCCTCACTGGAGGGGCACGCCCTTGCAGAGTCGGGCACCACCGGTCCATCACCTGCTTCCCTTGAAGGCCGTAGGGACGTGAAACCTGGAGGCTCTTCCCTGAGTTTGTGGCAAAACTTGGCCTGAACCTCCTGCAGGCAGTCGTGTGTCTGCTTATTCTGGACCGTGTGAATTTTCATAGGGTTTTGTTGCAGAAATAGCTCGGCCCCGGGCACCACCCATCCCTCCCCGCGTGCGCTGTAACGTAAGAGTGTGCCCAGCAGGTGACCTTCGTAAAATTCAGCAGCTGGATTCTGATCCAGCCCTAGAGGCTCTGGAAGGGATCTGAGGGGGCGCCCCGGCGCCTGTGCTCACATCTGGGGAGAAGTCGTCTGGTCCACGCTGGTTCGCAAGCTCAGCAAACACTGTCCTCCAGGCGCTGGCCTCAGGGCCCCATGTGTGGCTTCCGAGCAGTTAATCTGCCCCCAGGAGCTTGCAGCCTGATGCAGTGCCCCCGGCTGACCCTCCTGGTCCTCACGGAAGGCCGCCCACCCCCCGCCCCGGGCAGGGAACAGGTGTGGGAGCCCCCTGGGCGGTGGGGGCAGGGGTGGGACGTGTGCTCACGTACCCCGTGGGCTCTGCTCTAGGTGATCCAGCCGCCGCCCAAGCCTGGAGCGCTGATCCGGCCGCCACAGGTGACGCTGACGCAGACGCCCATGGTGGCGCTCCGGCAGCCCCACAACCGCATCGTGCTCACCACGCCCCAGCAGATCCAGCTGAACCAGCTGCAGCCAGGTGAGGGCCGGTGGCTGGGCCGCTCTCCCCAGGGCCCCGTCTCTGTTCTTTTAATTGTGGTGAAACTCACGTAACACAAACTTGGCCATTTTAGCCACGTGAACAGGTGTACAATTCAGTGGCGTTAGTACATTCACAGGGTTGTACGGGCATCGCCCCGTCACTACGATGTTTACAATGACACGTTCAGGATTGGGTGCTTAACCAGTGGTCGTTCCTACGTTCCAAGAAGTTTGATGAGACACAGGAGGGCAAATGCGTGAGAGATGCTGCTTATGCGTTTACTCTAATCTAGAGTTAGTAACCCAACGTTTCTGACGTTTCAGGAAGCTTCCTTGTGGTGGGCTGGGGGTAGTGGCCCTCCCCGCAGCCCACCTAGCACCGGGGACGGCAGTGTCTCCACCTCCGAGTCCATGCGTGGGGGGCACACCCTCGTCTCTCGTTTTGCAGTCCCTGTGGTGAAACCTGCCGTGTTACCTGGAACCAAAGCTCTGTCTGCTGTCTCTGCACAAGCAGCTGCTGCTCAGAAAAACAAGCTCAAGGAGCCCGGGGGAGGCTCGTTCAGGTAAGGAGTGAGCCCGTGGCTCAGGAGCCGCCCTGAGGGAAGGGCCTCGCCCGGTGGCCGTTGGTGCTTTGAGGCTGCGTTCATTCCCTACACACGCGCGCGCGCGCACACACACACACACACACACGCTGTGTGCGTGCAGAACAGCTGACTTTCTGCGCGAACCAGTGGGAGATTTGTGTCTGTGATACGATGGCTCAGCCTTCTGAGTGCATCACAGTCATAACAGAGGACGCTGCTGTGTCCTCCTTTCAACCCCAGAAGCTTCAGAGATGCTGTGCTTTGGTCTCTTGATGGGCAGCTGGTCTGAGCATCGCCATAGGAAGGGCTGCAGTGGCTACTTTGGTTCGGATCCAGCAGTAGCAAAGTGCATGTGTCGGGGGGCCTGGGTGGTCCTTCCCTTCCCTCCCCAGACGCTTCATCCCTCAAGCTGTTAGGGCGCAGGGCGGGTGTTGGCAGTGCTGGAGCTGTGGTGGCCTGAGCCGGGGTCGGCCTCCAGGCAGGGCGAGGAGGTGGGTGGCTGGCACAGCCTGGCAGGGAGGGTGGGGGCCCACAGGGGTGGGGAGGACATCCACAAGGGAGAGGGTGGGTGGCGGAGACGGGAAGACGCGTCCACCTGCAGGTGTGAGGGAGTTAGAAAGACAGAGAGGAGCAAACGGGGCGACGGTGGGGTCGGGTCGGGTGGACGTCCGGCTGTGAATACTCTGGAAAAGCTGCGGCTGGAGCCGCCCGCTCTGCCACTGGAGGGGCCTGGGATTGGTGACACCACGACGGCAGCAGCACATGCAGCGCCCAAGTCTCATCTAAAACCGCTTCCACCGCAGGGACCAGGGTGCCTTAGGGGGCTGCTGATTCCAGGCCGGAGTCGGGAGGGTGCAGGACGAGTTAGTGCACGTTGTTTGGTCAGAGAGCAGTGCTCAAGGGCCAGAGTTCCCAGAAGCCCCCAAGTGGCCCCCTCCTGCCAGCCGTGTCTGTAGTGACGTTGTACCTGCTGGATAAGACAGGAACCCGAGCCCCTAGAAACGAGTACCTGGGTGGTTTAGGGGAACGGGATTTGCAGTCTCAGACCACGTCCCCCGAGGTCCTCTTAACTACATAGGGAGGGAGGGGCGCCCCGACAGCAGGTAAGCCGGGCAGGGCCCCCCTGCGCTGGAGCTCCGTGTGCAGGGTGAGCAAGGCCCCGTGACTCGTGTGAAATTCCTGCCAAAGGTGCATTAACTGCGTCTCGTCACAAAGGGACGTCCGTCAGAGGGAAAACGGGGACATGCTGTAGAACAGCTGCCCTGTGACCTTTGAGGTGTCAGGGGCACGAGAGTCAGGGAGGGGCTGCAGAGACGTGACAGCAAAACGCAGCTCGTGGTTCTGAGCTGGACCCTTTGCTGTGGGAGACGCTATAGGGACCGTTAGCCAAACCTGGGGGTCTGGACGTGGCTCGTGGCCTGCTTTCAAAGGCCACCCCCCCGCCCGATTCCGTAGGGGGTGCCTCTGTCCACAGGGAGCCACACTGCCGTGTCCCGGGGGGTGGGTGTCAGGTTGGCCGCTCATCCTCAAGTGATTCACGGACTTTCCTTTGTACTGTTCTTCCAGCTTTTCTGAGAGTTTGTGATCGTATTAAAAATAAATTAATGCTGTGAGATCATTTAGAAAAGGTTTCACAGAACGAACTCCTTGAAGCAGTGAGTAGGTGCTGTGCTCTCTGTGAACTTGGCATTGACATCTGTGTGCGAAGACTCCCATTCTGCCGTACCTTTGGGTGGGTCTTCTTTACAAGAACAGATGCGCTTGCAGGCGACCGCCTTCGTGCTCAGGTGACAGCGCAGGGGAGCCGCCCCTCTGCCCGCCGAGTTGGGGCCCCACCCGCATGTGCCTCCTCGGCGGCCCTCCTTCAGGTAGACCCGCCTCCTCTTCTTACTTGAAGGGACGACGATGACATCAATGACGTAGCATCGATGGCCGGCGTGAACCTCTCGGAAGAAAGTGCGAGAATATTGGCTACGAACTCTGAGTTAGTGGGCACCCTGACGCGGTCCTGCAAAGACGAGACCTTCCTCCTCCCAGCGCCTCTGCAGAGAAGAATATTAGAAATAGGTATGGATGGCCCTGTCTCCTACCGGCCCTGGGACGTCCGGCCTCCATGCGTGGGCTTGGTGTGGACCACGACTGCGGTGCTCAGTGCGGAGCTGTCCTGGGCTTGGGGGGGACACCCCTTGTCCCTTGTCACCTGTTTTGCCAGGGTTGTGCTCTCCATGGGGTTGGCGGTGACGTTCTCAGGTAGTCGAAGCAGGTGTAGACCACCCCCGACCCTCAGGTTGCACAAAGCGGTAACTGGGGGATAAGGGAAGAACAGCGAAGGAAAGAAAAGAGCTTCAGTGATTGTGAAATGTCACCTGTTCCCCAGGTAAGAAACACGGCATAACAGAGTTACACCCAGACGTGGTGAGTTACGTGTCACACGCCACGCAACAGAGGCTGCAGAACCTTGTAGAAAAGATATCAGAAACGGCTCAGCAAAAGAACTTCTCTTACAAGGTAACCCGCTGTTTCCTGGAGGGGATGTCCTGTCGCCCCTCCCGGGTCTGGTGCTGCCTGGAGGGCACAGGGGAAGCGGCGGAGTGTTGAGCTTGTTTTGAGTTTTTCCCAGAATGAGATTTTGGGAAGATGCCACTTCTTTCAGCCCCGTGGTACTCTGGGCGCTATCCACTGGGCTGCGGAAGGAGGATGTGGGGTATCTGACCTCCGGGTTAGGGAGGCAGCCTTCTAGGTCCGGGCAGGCGTCATCTTCAGCTCTGGAGATGGTGGAGCCCCCTGCCCGTTTCCATGCGGGGGGTTCCTAGCAGCTGCGGCCCGAGCTGTCCCTGCAGACCCGAGGGGCTCTGGCTCACCCGCGCTCCTGTGACTCAGGGTGGTGCCCTGTCGTGTGTTGTGGAGGGCCAGCTCACCGGAGCCCGGCCTCGCACAGCAGGTTCAAGGCAGAATCCGCCTTCCTCTTCAGTCATGCAAACCCTCTTCGAAGGGCACCGTGGAGCGGCCAGGCACTGCCTGAGCAGCGTTTGAAGTACAAGCCTGTAGCCACTTTGCTTTAAAAATACTTTCTACGCTATTAGAACAAAATTTTAAATGTGACTTTAAAAAGTCAAATGATACCAAAGCGTATAAAATGGAAACTTGCCTGTGAGCCCCCGGATGACTTACCTGAGACGGCGTGTGCGCGTCCAGAGCACTTCAGTAGCAGAGTCTGTTGGAGACGAGAGGGGCTTGGGTCTGCGCGCCCGCCTGGGGAGTGGGCCGAGGGAGGCGGGAAGCGGTGCGCCGACTGTCTGGCTGGGTTCCCAAGTTCGTGACAAACAGTCGTTTCACTTTTTTCTAGGATGATGACAGATACGAGCAGGCAAGTGATGTCCGGGCTCAGCTCAAGTTTTTTGAACAGCTTGATCAAATTGAGAAACAGAGAAAGGACGAACAGGAGAGAGAGATCTTGATGCGGGCAGCAAAGGCAAGTGCTTGCGCTGCACTGTTCTCCCCTCTCCACCCTGGGCGCTTGCGGACACCCTTGGGGTTTCGAGGAGCCGGAGCAGGGTTTGGGGCTGGCCTCGATGACACGTGCGTGGGGTTAGGAGCGGAGCCGGGGCGGGAAGCCTCCGGACCTCAGCGGGTCCCCCAGCGCGTGGGGCAGGTCCCTTAACCGAGCCCGGAGCCCCGCGGGCTGCCCAGGCCCACCGTCCTCCCGTCACATCAGACCGTGGCGTGGTTCTTACGTCCAAATGGTATTGATTTTCATGATGATAAATTTTCATCTGTTAGCTGTAAACGTTTAAAAATTTAATGCATTCTGTCACGTGACTTAGATGTCATTATGTCACGAATAAGATAACATGTTTGCCAGGTGATGAATGTTTAGGTCACAACTTATCTTTCTTTTTTACCTGTTTGAAAATAGTCTCGATCCAGACAAGAAGATCCAGAACAGTTAAGGTTGAAACAGAAGGCAAAGGAGGTAAGCTTTTTCAATCCAAGAATCTACACTGCACACTTGAAAATATGTTTGTATTCAACCTCAGCACCTAACAGGACAGAGAGAGAGGCTGAGAAAGCGATGGTAGCTCTGCACAGTAGGCCTTCCTGTAGCGATTTATGATGTTTGCAAAAGTGTTTTCCTATGCTTTTAAACTTCAAGGTCATTTCTCATTTGGTGCAATCCAGTCTCTGTACTCTCAGAATTTGCTCATATCTTCTGAGCTTTTTAAGATGAGCATCTACTGCTTTACTGTTTTTCTGATTGCAAAATATGCTTACTGTTTAAAAAAAAAACAGTCAAATTAAATTTTCATTTAGGAAAATTTAGAAAACCCTTTGGTGTCTATGTATTACTTTTGTAGTAATAAAAAATGTGCGTGAAATGACAGTCCCTGTTTCCTTTTCAAAACAAAGATGCAGCAACAAGAACTGGCACAGATGAGGCAGCGAGATGCCAACCTCACAGCACTCGCTGCCATCGGGCCCAGGAAAAAGAGGAAAGTGGACTCTCCGGGACCGGGATCGGGAGCAGAGGTACCGCACGGATGCAGGGACGGGGGCTGGAAGGGCCTCGGGGCACCTGCGTCCCGCTCACCTCTTCAGGGAGTCAGGCACGCCGAGAACAGGCTTCGTTCGCTCACATGTTGTCTCACCGCCCTTGGAATACTTGTTTTCTTGGTACATTCGATACTTTATATTCAAATCAACCTATTTGTGGATATCATGTGAGCAAGAAGTTCTTTGCCTGAGGAAGTTTGATCACTGTAGCTTAACATGATGAGATTTTGACTGACTTTGAAGAGAATATGGGGAGATTCCGTCAGAAGACTGACGTTTGGGGGGCTGACTGTTCTCCCCGAGTAGTGGGGTTAGCATGGAGGAGGGTTGTTGTTGCCTGTTTCTGTTTGTCCAGATTTTGTTGGTTTCTTGTTTTGTTTGCTGTCCTGTCTTTATATGTGATTACAAACCCAACTTTAAAGTATTGTTATTCTTTATTTAAACTGCCAGTTGTTTTATAAGTAAATCACAGGAAGAAAGAAAACATCGTCTTTTATATTTACCTGCTTATTTACCGTTTCTGGTGTTTTTCGTTCCTTCCTCAAGTTCCAGGCTTCCATGTGTGGTATTTCCCTTTGGCTTGAAGGACAGCATTTAGCGTTTCTTGTAGTGCAATCTGCTGGTGATGGATTCTTGCAGCTTTTGTTTACCTGAAAGTGGTTGTAGTTCACCCTCAAAAGTTTGAATGAAGTTTTCCCTGAATGTTGACAGTTTGTTTTTTTTTCTTTCAGCTCTGTTTTTTTAACTTAAGGTTAATTTTCTCTCATATTCCTGAATAAGCTGAGCAAATCCAGACATACGTCACTTGGTTTTATAGAATGGCCGACTGACAGGGAGGAGTGATCGTAAGAATTCTAGCCACGCTTCACGTTTTTCCTCTACTCCTGGAATCCTGTCTGAACTGCTGGTCTCTTTCTCTTTTCCAAGGAAACTCCTGTTCTCATTTAGACATGTTATCTTGTTCCAGATCACAAAAAAGATGGGAGATTTCCTAGTGTGTTTTGCAAAATTGCAGAGCTCTTATTCTTAGACCTGAAAACAGCCGTAAACGTGTGACCGTCGCTGTCCTGCAAGACGTTGTTCCATCGTGTTCGGGGCCCCAGTGTGATGTCAGTCCTGGTTTCCTGTCCATCACGTGTGTCACTTCTCCAGCTGTTTTGAGGTGGTCGTCTTACTTCTTAGAAGTTCGTCTGTGCGGTGTTTAGACTTGGTCCTCTTGCTAGTCACTCTGCTTGGGCTTCTCTGAGCTTCTTGGATCTGTAGGTCAGTAGTTTTCCTCAAATTTGCAACACTTTGGCCTTCATTTCTTCAAAACTTTCTCTGTTTCAGTCTTTTTCTATTGGGATTCCCAGTTATACCTCTGTTAGATCTTTTGATATTGCCCTGTGGGTCTCTGAGTCTGTATTTGTTCTTCAATCACTTCTTTCTCTGTTGGGACTGGATCCTTTCTACTGATCTGTCTTCAGATTCCCTGTCTTCTCCAGTCAGCTCTGCAGTCCAGTGAAGTTTTCATTTGTTGATGTATCTGCAGTTCTGGGATTTCCACTTAAGTCTTTTTTATGGCTGCTGATTCTTTGCTGAGATTTCCCTGTCTGCTCACTTAATGAGGCCACATTTTCCCAACATTCTTTGAACCTGTTTGTAAAAGCTGCTCTAATGGTTTTGTCAAGTCCGACATCGGGAGTGTCTCGGTTCAGTCTCTGTCGACTGCTTTTTCCTTTGACCGTGGGTCACGGTTTCCTGTCTCTCTGCATGTCTAGTCATTGTTGCTTGGATGCTGGATTTTGTGGATGATGTGTCATCATCCTCTGAAGAGTACTGACTCGTTTTAGTTCAGCTCCTGGCTGCTCATCTGAACTTGTGTGTCTTGTGTCTCACTTTGGTGTCCAGTAGGGTCTGTGGAAATCCCATGATGTTTCTGAGGTCCCTCACCCAGTGGGGCTCACCCTGCAGACTTGCCTTCCCTGTGCAGGTTTTAGGCTTGGTTGGGGTGGGTCTTCCGTAGGGTATGATCCTTACTCCCAGGGAAGGGCCTTTGGCGACTTGACTGGATGCTGGGAGGGAGAGCGTCGGATGGGCTGCACTCCAGCGAGGACTGTCACTCATGCGTGTGTTTTGGTTACATCACGTGGCTGTTTCATGCTGTCCTCTCTCCCTGGACCCTTCATCTTAGTTCCATAAGTAACTTTATGTTTAATGCTAATCACAAGTCTGTGTGGATGTCTGTTTAGTCATTTGGTTTTCTGAATCTCGTTCTCTGTTGGATTCTTTTGGAATGTTTCATGGGGGCTGCGTTCCCCATATTTGTGCATGTCCATGACGGTTTTGATAGCTAGAAAATCCGTGGCTCACATTTTCTTTCCTTGAGAATCTATCTTGAGTAAGTAGTTACATTAGATAATTTTTTTCCTGGTATGAAAGGTTGCTGTCAGTCTGATGATAGTCTAATTTTATTTCTCGTGTGTTTCTCATGTGTTCTTTCTGCCCAAAGATGCCCACAGAACTCTTTTCCCTTAAAGCCCAGCACTTTACTTGGAATCAGCTGTCTTGGGTTGTCGTTCTCAGGGAGAGGTTGTGTTCTTTCAACATGCAGTTAAACCTTTTTGTATTCAGGAACATTTTCTTTAACGCTTTCTTTGTTTTTGTTTTCCTCTTCAGAGATTCCTGTCACTCAGACGTCGGTGTCTGCCGTCAGGATTTGTCCTTTTCTCTTTAACCCTTTCAGTCTCTCTTAAAAAGTTCTATACTGTTGATCCTTCCCCCTCTCCTGATTCCTTCTTAAGGTATCAGTTGTTGCGTGTATTTGCTCTTGTGTTCTTTTCAGTGTAGTCTTCATTTCTCAAGTGAAATTTTCTTTTGTTTCTGATTTTTCCTTGACTTTGTCACCTCATTTCTGAGTTTCGCTGATTCTGATTTATGTTATCCTTTCATGCTTTTTGTCATTTTCTCAATGCCTTTAGCTTGTTTGGAAATAGAACATAGCAGTTTTGATCTTGTTGATTATGTCTTTTTGGTGTTTTTGATCATCTGTAGGGATGTTATTCTGCTCCTTATTCTCTTTTTTTTCCTAGGGCAGCTTCTCTGGGATTTGACCTTTCTGTGGTTCACTTTTATGTGAATTTTGCCGTCTTGCACCTTTAGGAGGAGGTGGTTTGAAGGTTTGCCAGCTTCACTGAGCTCCTCTTCTGTTGTCTCCATGTGGTGACGAACTTGCTGTCTGAGATGTCAGGCTCTGCTGCTCCCTGACTCTTACCTGGACCTTTTTGTCTCCATTGTCCCCGTCCTGCTCAGCTTTAATTCCACTCCTCACAGGTTCTCTTCTGTGTGAGGCCCTGTGCTGCGGGGCCCTGTGCTGCGGGGCCCTGGCAGGTCGGAGGCAGAGTTGCTAGTGGCGAGGCTGCTGCTGAGAGGAGGGAACTCCTGGCTGTAGCTGCTGCTCTCCAGTGAACCTGCCACTCCTCCTGGTGCACACGCGCTGGCTCCTGGGGGCTTTCGGGCCTCGCAGGTGCCCCACTGCTTTTCCTGCACAGTTTTGAGACAGGCTTGTGGCTGCTCGCGGTTCATCTTCACCGGTTTGGTTGTAAATATTGTCTGCTGGCGTTTGGTTTTGCTTTCTAGTTGCTCTGTGTTTTATATGGCCTTTGGGAAGATTAAAAAAAACTTTGACGCCTCTGGCATCTTCTTCCCAGAATATACTGATTAATGTTGTTCAAAATGTTTTTCTTTAGATTTAGAGTAGTTTCAAACCTATAGAGAAGTTGTAAGAACAGTATAAAAAACTCCATTCAGACTCTCAATTCTGAACATTTTACCACCTTTATTTCATCACCCCCTCTTTTTTTTTGCGGTATGCGGGCCTCTCACTGCTGTGGTCTCTCCCGTTGCGGAGCACAGGCTCCGGACGCGCAGGCTCAGCGGCCATGGCTCACGGGCCCAGCCGCTCCACGGCACGTGGGATCTTCCCGGACCGGGGCACGAACCCGCGTCCCCTGCATCGGCAGGCGGACTCTCAACCACTGCGCCGCCAGGGAAGCCCTCGTCACCCCCTCTTTACACACACAAGTGTGCGTGTGGGACGTTCCATCGCCCCTAGATGCTGACAACGCTGGACGTGCTCTTGTGTTACCACTACCCCCACCCCCCGCGTCGGGAAATCAGCCCTGATGCCCCAGGGTCCCCAGACCTGCTCCCACTTCACCGCCTGACCTGGTTTCTCTTTGATCCTCTTCCCAGTCCCCCCGTCCCCGACAGTGTTGAAGAGGGCAGGTCTCCTGTTCTGTAGGATGACCCTTGGCATCACTAGGTGATCTTAGCCTTGATCACCTGGTTAAGTTGCCTGGATGAGAAAGCAGCTTTCTCCACTGTGTGGTCAGTCAGTCCCTTAGCACTTATTAGTGTTGTATAAGAAGGCACTGCAGGGTCACGCAGGTGCCCTGTTCCCATCACACCTCACCGGCCGTAGCACCCTTGCACGATTGCCCTTGCGTCAGGACCGCCAGGCCGGGGGCCAGATTAGGATGCTGTGTTTCCATCACACCTTCCACGTTTACTGGGTGCCTTCTGCCGTGAAGAAGAGCTTCCCTTCCTCCCTCCCTCCCTCCGTCCTCATTCATTCACGCATTCGTTCATCACTGTGTATGGACACATGGATTCCTGTTGTATTCAGAGGGTTGTAATCAGTGCTCTCGTTATTTCTAGATTTGGTCAGTGGAAGCTTCTTCAAGCCGTGTCCTGTGTCCTTTTGAAACGTTGCCCTCGTCCTGTAAGCGTGAGAGGTGTCCAGGTGCCTCTGGTGCTGCCCCTGCCCTCGCCCGCAGTGGCGCCCAGGAGCCTGCTTCCTTACGGTGGAGGGTGGTATTTAGAGACCAGTATCTGAGCACGGTGTGTGCTGATCGCCACGGGGGTCCCTGCTGCAGGCGGCCCGGAATGTATGTGTGTGTACAGGCGTGAGTGCGCGTGCGTGCATGTGTGCCCCTTTCTGTATCTAGAACAATCCTGTGCGTTCCAGTTGATGCTGAGATTCTAGTCTAGGACCTCAGGGCTTCTAGTCTTCTTCCTTTCCTTACTTTCGAATCCCTTCACAGACAGAACACGAGTTCCCATTATTCTCAATATATTTGTTTTTTGTTTTTTTTTTTGGCTCAATGTAACCAGTCCCGAACCACTCTGGCCGCTGGGGTCCCCGTGCTGGGAGGGGAGGGCTTGTGGGAGAGGCATGTTGGTTAACTTCTGCCTTGGGCGTTTTCTAAAGAGAAAAAGAGTGTGTATTTCCAGCCTGACGGGATGGGCGTGAGTGTGGGGAGGAGTGTGGGGTGAGGGGGCACCTTGAGGAGACGGTGGGAGGGATGCACGTCACCAGAGGCCCTGTGGCGTGGCTTCGTACATTGCTGGTTGTGCCTGATCTTAGTCTTCAGGGATACTTGTGAGTTATATGTGTGACAGTTAATACGAAATCTGGAATTTAAAAAGTCCTTCATATGCCTTTCTTCATCAGAGCTAAGGCTTAATTTCTCTTTTTCTTTTTTTTAGTTTAGGATTATTTAGGGTGTGTCTTTAAAAAAATTTATTGTGGACTAATTTTAGACTTGCAGCAAAGTTACATGAAGAGTAAAGAGAGTTTCTGTATATCCCTCACTCAGCTTACCCTAATGTGCATCATTGGTGTGATACTACTGACTAGAGACCTTATTTGATTTGGTCTTTCAGAATTTAATTTTAAGTTAAGAAACTTTATATTTTAGAGCAGTTTTAGGTTCACGGCCAGATTGAGTGGGAAGTGCAGAGAGTTCCCATACGCACCCCCCCCACTCCCCTCGCACCTGCATAGCCTCCCGCATTATCCACGCCCCCCCACCGGGTGCTGCGTTTGTTGCAGTCGATGAACCTGCACGGACACTTCATCACCACCAGAGTCCGCAGTTTACATCCGGGTTTCTTCTTGGTGTTGCACATTCTGTGGGTTCGGACAGATGTATGCTGGCCTGTCTCCCCCTTTACAGTATCATACAGGGTAGTTTCACGGCCCTAAACATCCTCTGTGCTTCATCTGTTCATCCCTCCCTCCCCCCAGCCCCTGGCAACCCCTGATCTTTTTACTGTCTCCATAGTTTTGTCTTTTCCAGAGTGTCATAGAGTTGGAATCATACAGTCTGTAGCCTTTTCAGACTGGCTTCTTTCACTTAGTTAAATGCATTTAAGGTTCCTCCGTGTACTCTTGTGGCTTGGGACCTCATTTCTCTCTTTTCAAGGCTGAATAATATTCCACTGTCCGGATGCACCACAGTTTATTTATCCGTCACCTGCTGAAGGACATCTTGGTTACTTCCAAGTTTTGGCCACTGTGAATAAAGCTGCTATAAATACCTGTGTGCAGGCTTTTGTGTGGACATGAGTTTTCAGTTCCTTTGGATAAATACCAGGGAGCACAGTTGCTGGTTCATATGGTGAGAGTATGTTTAGTTTTGTAAAAAACTGCCAGACTGTCTTCCAAAGTAGCTGCTTCATGTTGCATTCCCGTGAGTTATGAATGAGAGTTCCTGTTGCTCCACATCCTCACCAGCATTTGGTGTTGTCGGTGTTCTGGATTTTGGCCGTCCTAATAGGTGTGTAGTGGTATCTCATTGCTTTAATTTGCATTTCCCTGATGCATGATGTGGAGCATCTCTTCATGTGCTGCTTCTTTGGCGAGGGGTCTTTTAAGATCGTTGATCCATTTAAAAAATTGGGTTGTTTTCTTGTTATTGAGTTTTCGGAGTTCTTTGTATAGTTTGGATGAGTTTTTTTTTTTAACCAGATATGTCTTTTGCCAATGTTTTCTCTGTATTTGATTGTTACCATTCTCCACTGAAGATGTAGGATCCCATCCAGTACCCCTCCTGGTATTTGGTCACCATGTCTCTGTAGCCTCCTCTGGTCTATGACGGGTCCTCTGTCTTTGCCTGTCTTTCCTGATCTTGACACTTTGAAGAGTGTGTGTGGGTTATTTGGTAGGAGGTCTCTTAATTTGGGCTCATCTTACGTTTCCTCTTGATGAAACCCAGGTTATGTAATGTGACTGGAATGTCGCACCAGTGATACCGTGTTCTCAGTGTGTCGTATCAGGAGGCACGTGACGTCTGTGTGTCCCGCTGCGAGTGATCACTTTTTTTTTTTTTTTTCTCTCGGTACGCAGGCCTCTCACTGTTGTGGCCTCTCCTGTTGCGGAGCACAGGCTCCGGACGCGCAGGCTCAGCGGCCATGGCTCACGGGCCCAGCCGCTCCGCGGCATGTGGGATCTTCCCGGACCGGGGCACAAACCCGTGTCCTCTGCATCGGCAGGCGGACTCTCAACCACTGCGCCACCAGGGAAGCCCCAGTGATCACTTTGAACACTTGGTTCTAGGGGGGTCGCAGGCATCTCCGCTGGAAAATCTGTGTCCCTTTGTAATGAAAGTGTCTTGCTGAGGGACCGTGCCCTCCTGTTTCGCTTCATGGGCACCATTGCTTCCCGAGTTCGGTGACCGCAGGGTGACAGGCTCTCCTCCTCCTCTGGCCCCCGTTTGCTGGTTGGAATTCTGCCAGCCCTGCTTGGTCCTCGCGAGCCCTTCAGTTGGGCTCCTCTGTCCTGTTGACGTAACCTGTCACCTTCTGAAGGGTTCTTACTCTCTCACGTCACAGGTGTTCCAGGCTTACTTTGTATTTTTCCTGCCCTAACAGTGGAATCGACCGTTTCTCCACAGAGCCGCAGTTCTTCTTCTTGGGACGCGTGTGTAGGGACCAGGTCTGGGCACCGGTGTGCTTGGGCCCCTGGGTGTCTTGCTCCAGCCCCCTCGGGGGCACAGCTGGGGATACGTGCACCGCCCCACCTGTGTTTTCTGTGTCTGTACCGAAGGCGGTGGGTCCAACCTGACGTGACAGGCCCTCCCAGCCGTCCTGCGTCCCATGTGGGAGGCCTGACTCTCATCGTCACGGTGGGGTTGCTGTTTGTCCCACCCTACTCTGCAGGTAAAAAGGAGATCCAGAACTGCCAAGCCCTGTGAGGAGGAGGTGGCTGACTATCCAGAGTAGCACGTGTCTGCCCAGTTCTCCCTGTGGGCAGCCCTGCAGCGCCCCCGGGTCCCGCGTGCTCAGCGCCGCCCAGTTACCTAGATGAGCCCTTTCCTGCCGCCCCGCAGCAGGCTGTGTCCCTCCGAGTGGCACGGCTGGGCTCTTCTGCTGCTGTCTGTCCTCCGGCGTGGCCCCCCGCTCCCGCTTGCGTTGGGTTGTTTACTCTGGGGGTTCTCAGAGCCAGAGCCGCGCAGAAGACTGCACCCAGCGGTGCTGTCTCGTCCCCCTCAGACCCAAGCGTGTGTTTTGCGATTTCCGCCTCTCTTGAGGGAGCATAATGTCGGCGCCCTCTGCAGTGCGCCGTTTTCACTTCGCGCATTCTGGAGTGCACTCCATGCCGTTTTGTGGCGATGCTCCCCATTCTTCACAGCAAGCGGGGTGCTTCTCCGCACCCACGTGTCTTGGGCGACCCCCTCCTTTGTGCACGGACGGTGCTGTGTTCTTGGGGGTGTTGTTGTGGGGTGAAGGTGAGTGGGTCGGTAGTTTCGTTAGGAATTGCCAGGCTGCCCTCTGGAGGGTCGTGCCAGTTCTCATCCGCCGGTGGTGAAGGAAGGGGCCTGTCTCACCACACACAGCCTCCCGGCGTGTGTTGCCACAGTTTGTAATTTTGCTGATCTGTTGGGCAACAGGGGTGCTCAGTTTCAGTGAATGTGCTGTGGGTGCTTGAGAACAAGGCGTATTCTTAGGCAGGGTGTAGGACTTGCTGGGTTTATATGGGGTGCACCTTACCGATTACACCCACTGTGTCTTTGCTTATTTTTGTCCACGTGATGTGTTTTGTGCTGGATATGGTGTCCCAGAGCTTTCCGTTGTTAGTGTGTGTGTTTTTTTTTTAATGAATTCATTTATTTATTGTTTATTTTAGGCTGCGTTGGGTCTTCGTTGCTGCATGCGGGCTTTCTCTAGTTGTGGCGAGTGGGGGCTGCTCTTCGTTGCGGTGCGCGGGCTTCTCACTGCAGTGGCTTCTCTTGTTGCGGAGCACGGGCTCTGGGCATGCGGGCTTCAGTAGTTGTGGTACGTGGGCTCAGCAGTTGTGGCTCGCGGGCTCTAGAGCGCAGACTCAGTAGTTGTGGCGCACGGGCTTAGTTGCTCCGCAGCATGTGGGATCTTCCCGGACCAGGGATCTAACCCATGTCCCCTGCATTGGCAGGTGGATTCTTAACCACTGAGCCGCCAGGGAAGTCCTTGTGTTTCTGTCTTTGTCTCCTTGCATCTCCTGCAGTTTTTGCTTTGTATGGGGGTTGCCGTGTTATTTGGTACATAAATATCCATAAGTGTTACATGTTCACCATGAGTTGTGATTTTTACCATTGAAAAGTGTCTGCCTTTGCCCAGTGGGCTTGATGTCTCCTTTGTCCTCAGTCAGGGCCGTTACCCGTGCTCTCCTGTTTGCATCAGCCTGGAAAACCTCCATTCTGCTTGATTTGTAGCCCTTCCTTTAGGTGTGTCTCTTGTGTAGAGCACATGGCGGGGACTTATTTTCTGAGTCCAGTCGAAAAGCGTTTTCCTGTTACGGGTGAGTTAAGCCCGTCATCTGTATTGATATGGCTGACAAAGTGGGTTCTGACTCGGTCACTGTATTTTATGATGATGTGTTGTTTTTTTTTTTTATAGTTGCTGTGTGTTTTGGTGAGATGTGTAGTCTTTGCTCCTTAATTAAGATTTTTGTTTGCGTTTAGGAAGGTTTGTAACTGTGCTCTAGTGGTTACTTTTGTACGTAAGCGTTTCTGGGTGTCTTCAGCCCCAGGTTTTCACGTGTGTTTCCTGTTCGGCTTGCATCAGCGTTCTCCTCGGCTCCCTGATGGCCACACTGCATCCGGAGCCTGTTGTGTCCCCTTCCCTTTCGTGCTTTGTTACATCATTTCCACCTTGTCACAGCACTTGACGTTTCCCAGCCTCTTCCTCACCTCTGCTGTAGCATCAGCTGCACGTTTATATATTATAAATGCTTATTTCTGCGTTTTTCTGGGTTTCCCCACTCTTCCCTTGTTGGGACGACCCCTGCCTGTGGCTGAGCCTTCGCGAAGCTCAGGTGCAGAGTCCCCTGATGTTTTGCAGGTTGAAACGGTTTTTCTGTGGCCTTGATGTGTGGAGGACAGTTAGACTAGATATAAAAATGTTGGTTGCTTTCAGTGATTTTTCAGTGCTGTTCCATTGCTTTCTGTGTTGGTTTGGGAAAGCCTGATGCCAGATTAATTCTCTCGTCTTGATGGTTTATTTTCTCTTTTTACCTGGAGGCCTTTTCTTTATCTTGGGAAGCTGACAGTTTTATGAGGCTTTGTCGAAGTTGATTTTTTTTTTTTTTTTTTTTTTTTTGCGGTATGCGGGCCTCTCACTGTTGTGGCCTCCCCCGTTGCGGAGCACAGGCTCCGGACGCGCAGGCTCAGCGGCCATGGCTCACGGGCCCAGCCGCTCCGCGGCACATGGGATCCTCCCAGACCGGGGCACGAACCCGTATCCCCTGCATCGGCAGGCGGACTCTCAACCACTTGCGCCACCAGGGAGGCCCCGAAGTTGATTTTTATGGGTTAATTCTCCCAGGTGCCCACATGCCCTTTCAGTGTGTAGGTTTGTTTTTTTCTGTTTCTTGAAAGTTTTCTTGGATTATAGTTTGAGTATTAACCTCTGCCCGCACATTTGTCTTCCTTCTCCGGGGGCTCTGACGATTGAGTACATTTCCTCCTTTGGTTGCTTCCTTTCCCCCTGTTTTTTTCCTGGTCCTTTAATTTCTTTTCTTTGTCTCATTTTTATTCTCTTGTTTTTCTGCCTTTCTTCTTTGCCTCTTACTACATTTTTATTCGAGTCTTTTCTCTCCTGAACACCTTACAGTTTATATTAATTTCTGAGATAGTTTTGTCCTTTTTTCTCATTTCTTTCTTGTGTCGGATCAACTCTCATTTGTTTCTGGTTTTCAATCCATTTTCCCCCTGAGTTTTGAGGTTTTGATTCAAGGTGATTTTCATATCCTCAGATGTGAAGTATATATTTTTTTGTTGAAAGCGTTGTCTTACAGTTTTCTTGTTTTCCCAGACTGAGTTTGTCTCTGATACGTGTGGAGTTTCATCTTCTGATTTTTTGCAGTGGTTCTTTGTGGACCTGCGTGTCTTCCTTATGTGCATTTTCATGGTTTGGGTGTTTACAAGACTCGCCATCCGACGGTCCCCTCTGCTGACAGTTCTGCAGAGCCCGGTGGCTTCGCAGGTGTCTGTCCGAGGGTGAGGAGGGCCGAGTGTCCTCTGGTGGCGAGGCCCTGTGCCTGCTGGACCCTGCAGTCACCCCCCTTACTTCTTTGCCCGCCGCCGCTGCCCAGTTTCAAAGGACTCATCTCAGAAGCTGTGCGCTCTTAGGCCCCCCAGGCCCTCCCTGCTCTTGTCTCTGGTGCTTGGCCTCGCGGAGGCACTGTGGGCCCCGGGCCTCATCCTCGTGTTGTGCGGGTGCCGTGCCCTGGGTAGGTCTGTGTTTCCCTCCCTGTTCTGGACGGTTCTTGGGGAGACGATGGGAGGTGCCGGGGTGAGCTTGTCTTCAGCCTCCTGTGCGTGGCCCTTGTTCTGAGCCGAGTGCCCGAGGGGCTCCGCGCTGCCGCCTTTCACAGCGCCCTCCAGCTGCCTGTGCTGGGCGTGGGCTCCGTTTCATGGATGAGTGTGGGGACCGCGCCGGCACGAAGCGGGGGGCACAGCAGGCCGGCGGGGCCTGTGCTGTTGGCACCGCGACCTCATCACTCGCCGTCTGGGACGCAGGGACATCACGCGGGTTAGAGGTGCCCTCTCGTGGGCACAGACCTCTCACCGTTGTCGAGGGGGCTCTGGGGGGAGCGGCAACGAGGCCCCCGTGGTGCGAGTCCCCCCGAGACAGTCCCCGAGGGGCTGGTGCTCCCCGCCGACTGGGCGAGCGGCCACGGCAGGTCTGAAGCTGCACCGGCGGCCACCGCTGGTTGTGCACGGCCCTGGGGGCCCCAGCGGAGTGACCCCGCGAGCCAGCTGGGGTTGGGACGGAGGCGATTGTTTCCATTTGGTTTTCACCTTGAGTGTTTGTTGCCTGTCAGGTTGGTTGTGGTGTTTTTGACAGTGGAAAGATTGCCTTCAAAGGAGATAACCGCCTCCTTTCCTGAATCCGCTCAGCAGTCCTGTGACAGGACGTGATGATGGTCACACGGCACTTTCAGGGAGGAAGCTGGCCTCCGGGAGAATGTAAACCGTGTGTCCACGGTCGCTTTGTTTCAACCCCAGTGCCTGCAAATACAAAACAAAACACACCGAGTCAGCCTCTTTGCTGGAGTGTGAATGTTGTTGAAGGTGGACGCCGGCACCTGCCCCGCATTTTTCTGTCACCTGAGGTCACTGCTGGCCGCTCGGCTGCCGTGCCCGAGGGCCGCTTCCCCGGGCTTCCCGCACGGGGCTCTGGGCCGGACCGGTCCTCGCGCCCACAGGCTGGGCGCTGGGCTCTTGTGACCGCCTTCTCTGGCCAGGACACCCCAAGGGCAGTACGATCAAAGGACGGCACTCACGCCATGAAATCAGAAGTCATTTGAGTTGTCAAGTAGGATGGCTGTGAGCACGTAGGCTTCTTATTCGAGTCCATAGAACAGTGACGCGTGGCAGCGTCGTGACCTTCGGAGCCTGAGACGTGCGGAGTGGGGCCCGTGTGGTCCCGGCCCCGGAGCCCTGGCTGTGGGCTGTGCTAACGCTTGCCCGTCTGGATTGTGTGGAAGCACTTCTGACTTCTAAAAAAGATCTCATTAAAATACTACTTGCAGGGATTTCTTGAGCTTCAGCTTTAAATGCTGTGCCTGAAGGGAGCCCTCCCCCTGTCCCAGCTGGTTTTGGCCTTTGAACTGTTTTGAAAGTAAGAACATCAGCCGTGGCCCAGAGTTGTAGCTTGTGTCACAGAGGACTCCTGGCCGTGGTTGAGGCAGCGCTTGGCTCTCCACGAGCCCCAGGGTCTGGCGCCACCCGCTCTGCCCCCAAGGCTGGGAGGAGCTCCCACCCGCCCGCTGGCCCCCCGCCGGCCCCGCCCCAGCCGTCTGGCCAGGCACTGGCCTCGGCCTGGCCTGCAGGCTCCCCCGTGGTGCAGAGGCTTCACGCCCGCAGGGCCCCTGGCGCAGGCCAGCTCCCCGGCTGCGGAGACGGAACCCCGTTTTCCTCCTGGCTCCTCTCAACTGCGTGCTTTCATCACCCCCTTTTCAGGGGCGCTGTTTGTCTCGTTCACAAAATGCTCCTTTAGGGCCGTTATGGAGACTCAGGGGAAACTGCCAAGAAAACCTCTAAATAGTTGTTCCAAACGCGGAAAAGTAGTCACCAGAGGACTGGCCTGGAGGAGGGACCCCGGTGGTTAAGGGTGTCTGAAGGGGGCATAAGGAACACGCGGTTAACGGTGGAAGAAGCGCCTGCGTGCCCTGAGTGCCCAGGAGGGACCAGCCTCACCTGCCACCTGCTGGCTGCTTGCTGTGCTGCCGCCGCCTCCAGCATCATAGGGCTCATCGCTCCCACCTTAAACTTCGAGAAAATGCTGTAAAAATACCACTGGAAGGTTTGCGCTTGAAATATACACGAGCGACTTTAACCATCAGAATACAGACGCTCTGTTCATTCCGAGTGGAAGACCGAGGACTGTCCGGTGGGGAGTTGCGGGGTTCACGCCTGTGAGTGTCGGTTGGAGGTGGTGACGTGCTGAAACCACGGGACGCTGCTGCCGAGGGGCGGCGATGCGGCAGGAGAGCGCCCGGAACCCCGCCTGTGCCAAGCAGGCAGGCGTCAGAGCCCCAGCTGTCGCCCGGATCCCCCACGGGCCGACCGGGCCGGCCGAACCGCCGCTTTAACCCCGGGGAAGCAGGGAGCCCCCTCCAGGCCATGGACGACGTGGTGACCGTGGAGCCCTCGGCGCAGCCAGCCGACCACCACCAGCCCGCCCAGCCCAGGAGTCTAGACCTTGTGGCCTTGAGAAGTGTGCCTTTGTCGGCAAAGCGGGGATGTCTCGGCCGCCACGGCCACGGCGTCAGCACACCTGAGTCCCTGGACGCCTGGAGGTTGGGGACGCCAGCCACAAGCCCCGGAGCTGTTCTGCCGTCCCCTTGGGGCAGGAGCCGCCACCTTTTCCTTCCTCGTGCCCCAGGGGCCAGAGTCTGAGCTCTGGGGGGAATCTCGGGGTTAGTGTTCTCGAGCGCGTGCCTGAGAGCACCTGTCCTGGAGGGTCAGCGAGCCCCCTGCTCTCAGCCCTCCCCGTTAGGGACTCGTAAAGCACTTCAGCTCCAGCAGTAGGCCTGGCTTCCTCCAGAGCCAGGGTTTCTTTCTTTTTTTTTTTTTTTTTTTTTTTTTTTTTTTTGCGGTACGCGGGCCTCTCACCGCTGTGGCCTCTCCCGTTGCGGAGCACAGGCTCCGGACGCGCAGGCTCAGCGGCCATGGCTCACGGGCCCGGCACGAACCCGTGTCCCCCGCATCGGCAGGCGGACTCTCAACCACTGCGCCACCAGGGAAGCCCTGGAGCCAGGGTTTCTCGGGACACGTGTAGGGAGACGTGAGTCGGTCCTGCCCCTTCCTTCCAGCGCCGAGGGCCCTGCCCACCTCTGCGCACCACTAACTCGGCTGTCTTCTCCTTTCTCGTCACCAGGGCTCGGGCCCAGGCTCAGCGGTCCCAGGCAGTTCCGGCGTCGGAACCCCCAGACAGTTCACGCGACAAAGGATCACGCGGGTCAACCTCAGGGACCTCATATTTTGTTTAGAAAATGAACGTGAGACAAGCCATTCACTGTTGCTCTACAAAGCATTCCTTAAGTAGCACGGACGCGGCCTCTTAGACGGAGACGCCTGGGGACTTTTTCTATATTTGCAGATTACGCCTTTTTGTAACAAGCAAATGGGATATTGTTTAAAAAACAGCCACCTCTTTACAATGGAACAGTTTTATATTCCTGTTTCTAAGTCAACTCTTCAGTATGAAGGAAAACACGTTTCTGTAACAGAGAACAAGAGGCCCGCGGGTCCTCTTAAAGGACAAGTAAATCTTAACTCATCTTGATCGAGTGGCCTTCTTGCCAAACAAGCCATATATAAAAACTGATGGAATCGTTTAGCAAATACGTAGCTGCCCTCTGTCACCTCATAGCGGTTTCTACATCGTTTGTGCATTTGGTTTAGTTCAACCCAACTTACTGCGGAGGTGTGTGTCTACAGCCGATGACCTCATTTCATTTATTTTATTTTTGTATGAGTCAGTTGGCAAAGCAAACTGATTTTTTTAGACTATTTATCTCCCTCCCGTCCCCGGCCCTCCATTCAGGACCCTCAGGGAGCAGGCAGCTCACCGTCTGCCTGCGCCTGGGGCTCATCCCTTTCTGCTTCGCGGGGGCCCGGCGATGCGGCTCCTTCTGAATGTGTGGTCAGCATCTGTACAAATGCATTTTATTTGCTATCGTTTGTAAAGCTGTAAAGTTAAAAGAAATGAAAACCTTTTCAGCATAAATCTATTTTACTTGCACTGTTTTTTAGCTAAAAGTGAAAAAACTTAGAGGAAATAAAACCAGACTTGAGAAGAATCATCAGAAGACTGTTTCAGTGTGAATCAAGTGTTGAAAACTGGTTGGTGTATTTTGTCAGTAATTGTACATAACCTTTGGCACACAACGTGAGGACGGCTATGTAGCTATAATTATTTTGCTAAGAGGCTGTATGCAAGCTGTGGACTCGCTTTACAGACGTCCAGAGCAAAAGCCCCTTCTTTGTACCTATTTTTTTATTACAAATATACTAATTGGTTCTTTATATTTTCAGAGGTTATTGTATTAAATTGTCTATTGATAGTACTTTTATGACTGTAAATACTTCGGCTTTCTCCGTGTGAATTCTCACGTTAGACTTTATTCGCGCGTGTGAACTGAATGCTGATCAGTATTTTTTATCAACGCCTGAAAACTGTTACACCTTTTATTTTGTCTTTTAGGAAATCCCTGTCTTTCCATTTTTTCATGTAAATTTTGCACAGTTACTTGTTCATATGTAAATATTTTACTTTCAAAAATGAAGTTTTTAATTGCTATTGTTTTATATAGGATTGAAAGAAAATTAACTCCTTTATTAAAAACAAATTTATCTGTATTTGTTTTGCCTATTTTTCCCAGTTTTCCAGTTGTAGATTCTGCTGCCAGAGATTCAGCTCTGGTTCCGCTGAGGTGTGTATTTATGAGCTACTTATTAGAATCAGTGTCTAAAACCCAGCGAATCTGGTAGAAATAGCCTCACCTCCAAGGACAGGACCTGCGTGCTCCAGAGTAGGACCTGGTGGGTCGCGTCCGAGGGCCCGGAAGCCGAGCTCAGGCCTTGCCCTCAGCCTGGGGCTCCCCACGTCGGACACAGATGGACTTGCGCAGCGTGGACGCCGGGCTCCCGTCCGTGCAGAGGCACAGGGGTACCCCTGGGAGAGGGAAGGTAAGGCGAGGGGTGGGGGAGATCCGGGGAGGGGGCGGCCCCAGCCCTGATGTGGACCCCGCAACTGGATGGGGAGGGCGGGGTCTCCGGAGGCCCCGCCCCATCTGGTGGTGAGCATGACAGGCTGGCATCGATGAACCGTAGCTCCCCAGGGGCCCCCCGGTCAGAGGCTTAGCCGCCTAAGTCCCCACCAGCACTCGGCCTCTCGAGAGCCACAGACCCTGTCGCTGGTGTGATGGGATTCGGCATCTGGCTTTCACGTTAATTTTGACGAGTTTGCTGGATCTCCCATGATCCGTGGGCTTGTTTACGAGTTACGGTCTCATTCTGGTACCTGTTGCGTCAGTCGCCTGGGGCGGCTGTGACAGGGCACCATGGACCGGGTGGCTGAGGCCACAGGTTTTGGTCGCCTCCGTTCTGGAGGCTGAAGTCGAGACCCAGGTGTGTGGGCCGTGTTGGTTCCGAGTGCGGTGGTGGAGGATGTGCCCTGGCCCCCCGGCTTCTGGTGGTCGCGGGCATCTTGGATGTTCCTTGGGGCGTAGAAGCATCTCCCCTTCTCCTTTCCGTGGCGTTTTCTCCGTGTGTGCATCTGTCTTTGTGTCTGAGTTCCTCCTTTTCACAGGATACCAGTCGTTTGGATGAGGGCCCGTCCTTAGTGACCTCATTTGAACTTGACCTCTGTGAAGACCCTGTGTCCAAATGAGGTCATGTTCTGAGGTCCTGGAGTGTTAGGACCGCCACACAACCGCGGCATAAGCTTTGTTTTGTTTTTTGTTTTTTTTTCTTTAGGGAGGGGGGATTGCAGTTCAACCCGTAATGCCTGTGATTTTGGATGATGAAAGAAACTAAATCTGAATTTTCAGAGCCTGAGCAGGGAGTGCCAGGGCACAACTTCCAGTCTTCCCCCTGCGTGAAAACGCCCAAGGCGGTTGATTAATTAGGTCATGCTTGGACTTTCTGTCACGACTAATACTTTGTTTTCACTAAGTTCTTGGCCTGAAATAAACTAGGTCAGTCAGTAAGGGACAGCAGCGCCTGGGTGTCTGCAGGTGCGAGAGCTGTGGTTCTGGCTTCTCTGCACGTCCTCCTGGGCCCAGTCGTTCTGCCGGGGGCCTCGCCGAGGCACAGACTGATGCTCGCCGGGGGTGATCCCTGGCAGAAGCGTGGCCAGCAGCCTCGAGGTGCACGTTTGTCCGTTATTTCTCCCTCCTGTGGGCGCCGGGTGCTGTTCAGTGTTTCAGCACAGCACCTTAGCACCGATTCGCGTACCTCTGTGGGCTCGGGGTAGAGGGCTGTGGGGATGGGCCAGGGCCACGACAAGGACGTCTGCTTTCACCACGTCCACTCCCCAGGGAACTGCAGTCCCAGTCGGGCAGAAAGGCGAGAGAGAGAAATGAGGCCTGAAGTTCGGAGAGGAAGAAGGTGAGGGCAGGACCCTTAGGCGACACAGTCGAGTGCACAGAAATCCCGAAAGAATCCACGCACACGGCGCTGAAGCGGTTCCGGTGCTTGTGCGTTTTCTAAGATTTTGGGGTGCAAGGTCAGTATCCAGAATCAACCGTAATCCCTTACGCCAGCAGCAAAAAGCTAGACAGTGAGAAAAATAGCATTAACATCACCACCAGAAACATTGGGATATGTGGGAATACATACAATTAAAGATGTCTAATATCTTTACACTGAAATTAGAGAGATGAAAGGAGACCTAAAGGGAGAAATTTCGCTGTACCCACGGAGGGGACCCAGTGGTTCTGTCTCAACTGATTCAATGCTGTCCCGGTCAGAATCCCAGCAATTTTCATAGAAACTGACAATCTGATTCTAGAAACTTACATGAACCTGCAGAGGACTTAGAACAGCCAAGACGACCTGGAACAAAACGGAAGCATTTCCACCCCTGGATTTCAGGACTTCCTGTAGAGCTACGGTAATCAGGACAGCATGGTATTGGCGTAAAGACAGGATCCGTGAACGAAATAGAGAGTCCAGAAAGGGATCCATATGTTATGGTCACTAGGTTTTTGCTGGTGTGACCGGATGCCCTATGGGTGGTGGGGGGGAACGTGAGCCCTCACACCACAGGCATCACTTCGAGATGGATCACAGACCTGAAAACGGGGGCTAAAACTGCAAAGCTTCTGGGAGAAAACATCGGAGATGGTCATGACGTGGGAGTGGGCAGGGATTTGTAAGGGCATAGAAGGCACAAACCACAGAGAAAACACTGGAAAATTGGACTTTAAAGTTACAAACTTTCTCTCATCAAAAGATGCTCTTGTGACCGTGAGAGGGCAAGCCAGAGACTTCCAGAAAATATTTGCGAAGTATACGCCCGGCACAGGACTTGTGTCCAGAGTATACAAAGAATTCCACGGCTCAGCAGTCAGAAGACAACTCGGGAAAGGACGTGCGAGAAACTTGAACAGGTACTTTATGGAGGGTCTGCCCGTGAGCCAACAGGCAAATGAAAAGGCTCATCGTTACGGGTCATCGGAGAAACACAAAACCACGGTGAGATTCCACCACTCGCCCATGTTGGCTCAGATGATAAAGGTTGACGGTGTTGTGTGTGGGTGGAGCTTCACACAGGCTGTCAGTGTGTAACGTGGCGGAACCACTCGGGAGACCGTGTCACACCTGCTAACGTCAACACGCGTGACCCCGCAGTTCCACCCCTCTGCATCTACTCAGGGAAATGGGTGCCTTGTCCTCCCGAGAGGCCTTGCAAGGATGCTCACTGAGGCGCTGCTCGTTGATGGAGTGAAATGGGGACGGCCCGCGTGTCCATCGGGCGGTGAGTGCAGGCAAACCGGGGGGTATTTATTCAGTGAACTACTACCTGGGAGTAAGAGGAATGCACTGATGATGCGGTCAGTAACGTACCCACGAGTTTCCTGAGAAGGACGCTGGGAGAAGCCCGCCGCAGAAGCCCCCACTCACCCGACCCTGTTCGTTCGCCTGTAGCTCGAGAACGGGCAGAACTCTCGGCTGAGACGGGCGTCCGAGCGCGTTCCCCAGGCTGGAGGGGCCCCGGGCCCTCTGGGCTGATGGAAGTGCCGTCGGGATCCGGGCGGTGGTCACATGGGTGTGAACACACGTGAAAGGTTAGGCTGACAGGGAAGATCTGTGTGTTCTGGCGTGTGTAAAGTGTACCTCAGGAGAGCGTGGGGGAAAGACTCCAGAGCTGAGCGTCGGACCCCCTGGGTGGGGCCTCAGCTCCACCTGGGCAGGTGACCTGGTGCCACGCGGGAAGGCACGTGAGTGTCTCGGGATAGGTGTGCTAAGTAGGCGACAGCTTGTGATCTTCTGGGAATGCTGTTATCAAGGCAGATCTTGTGATTATCCACAGTCACTTGTTTTCCCTTCTGTCACAGCTGTGGTCTCCAAGTGTAAACTTTTATCTAAAAGAGGACTTCCCTGGTGGTGCAGTGGTTAAGAATCCACCTGCCAGTGCAGGGGACGCGGGTTCGAGCCCTGGTCCGGGAAGATCCCACATGCCGCGGAACAACTAAGCCCGTGCGCCACAACTACTGAGCCTGTGCTCTGGAGCCCACGAGCCACAACTACTGAGCCTGCGTGCCACAACTACCAAAGCCCGTGTGCCTAGAGCCCGTGCTCCGCAACAAGAGAAGCCACCGCAATGAGAAGCCCGCGCACTGCAACGAAGAGTAGCCTGTGCTTGCTGCAACTAGAGGAAGCCCGTGTGCAGCAACGAAGACCCAACGTAGCCTGGGGGTGGGGAGGGGGAGAGAGAGAGAGAGAGAGAGAAGAAAGGGAAAGAAAGAAAACATCTCTGAGAACACAGAGGTCTTAAAATGACTTATTACAGCTGAACAAATAAAGCATTAAAAAAAATTAAAAAACAAAAAAAACTTCATCTAAAAGAAACAACAGTCCACCCAGCGTCCCTCAGCCCTGCCCGTCCCGGTAGCCGAGGCCACAGGCAGCTGTTCTGGTCTCGTGTTCTGTCGATCTGAGCAGCTTTGGGGACCCCTTTGAGTCCTGCGTAGCCTTCATGCCTTGCATACAGCAAGTGCTCAACCAGCGCGTGCTCTCACGGTGGAGGTGTGCTCTTAGCCCCAGTCCGTAAGCAGCCTTTCCGAGCTCCCCTTCCACAGCGACAGGCTGGCAGCCTCTCTGTCCTCCAGGTCGTTCTGGCCCCACCTGGGTCACCTGGCCCAGGAAGGACCAGCCCAAGGGGACGTGTCCTGTTTCCTTCAGAGACTCACAAGGGAAACAAGTCACATTCCTACTTAGAAACAAATTTAGCTGCTTATTGAGGCGGTTGCATCGGGCTTTACACCCTAACTGCCAGAATCTCTCCGTTTTCGAGGAGAACAGGCCTGCACAGGTCTAGTTCTTTTCTAAAATGTATTTGTTCAGCAAGTGCCAGCGAGAGGGCCAGGCGCCGTCGCAGAGTGGGTCAGACTTGGGCTGGAAGAGGTGGCCAGGAGCCCACCGGGTGGCAGGGCGTAGCGGAGGCCGCAGCCTGGGCAGAGGTGTGTGTTGTGTGTGTTGGGGGGGACAGGGCTTCTCCTGCTGGGGCAGCTGGGGAGGACGGCAAGCACACTGTGTCTGCTTGTGTGGAAATTAGAAGCGCGGTGGGATGCCCGCAGCACACCATCAGGAAAAGACCGGCCGAGCCAAGGGCCGGGAGGACGAGGACCCGGGGGCCACGGGGCTGCAGGACGCACGGCCCTGGGCAGTTCCTTCAGAAGTGAGGTGTGTGTTATGACCACGTCCACTCCCACACCCTGCCAACGCACTCCTGGGCTCTCACCCAAGAGAAATGGAAGAGCTGTCTGTGCAAAGATTGTACACGTGTTTTCATAGCAGCTTTATCTCAAATGGCTAAAGACTGGAGGAACCCTAACTGTCTCTGTACAGGTGAAGGGATATGTTGGCCTGTTCCTACAGGGAGGGGCCGCTCAGTGCCACGATGAGTCTCGGGGTGATGGGGGTGATGATGAGGGAACGCAGCCTGGCCAGAGGGCCCCGTGGGGTTCCCTTTATGTAGAGTGTTGGGGTAGCCTGGGGGGTGCTGCAAAGGGTGCGAGGAATCTTTGAGGTCCTGGGATGTTTGTGACCTTGATTGTGGTGGCGCGTGCAAGTGTCGGAACATTTCAGATGGCACGCTGGAAATACGGGCAGTTTACCGTGCATCCGCAGTGTCTCAGTAAAGGTGCAGGAATAAGTGAAGATGGATAAAAACTGAAGCTGTGTTTCTAGGTGGGGACTGGCTTGGATAGGATGTGGCCAGGAGGAGGGTGTAGGTGGCGGTGGCTGGGAGGGAGGTGGACACGTCCTGGCGCTGGACAGATGAGGGGCGGGGGACCCGCAGTTCCGGTGAATGGAGGCTGGTGCTTGGGCTGAGGTGCGGAGCCGGCGGCAGGGGGAGGCCAGGGAGAGTCCCACAGCGTCTGGAAGTGTCGTCCAGGGCAGGGGGCGTGTGGCAAAGTTTGTGTGGCTGCAAAGTCCCTGGGGTGCCACGTGAAGGGTTCGGGGCCAGGACAAGGCTAGTCATCAGGCTGGGGACAAGGGGTGCCAGAGAGAGGTGAGCAGCTGCCCAAGGGAGCCAGGGGGGCCTGCAGTTGGGATTGTGCTGAGTGGGGGGAGGGGATGGGCATGGGGATCAGGCCGTATGTAACCTTGGGAGAGGCTGTGTGGGGAGGGGAGGTGGAAGGAGGAGATGCGGGAGCATATTTATACCCCTGGGGGACAGGCGGTGGTGGCTGCTGCATCAGGGGTGGCAGGGTGGGGCATACTAAGGAAGAGAGAGGGTGCAAGGAGTGGGGGCACCGGGTGTGTGAGGGGAGGGGAGGGATGCAGGCACTCCACAGAAAGGAGCTGTACGTGTTCGGGGGCTGGTAGGAGGTCAGCTTTTCTGCCTAGGGCCACCTAGACTGCTGCTTCTCGAGAGCTTGGCTGAAAGTGAGGCCAACACAGAACACTAAAGAGTGGTGTTCTTGGAGCACTTGGATCCAGCCGTGCCTGAAGGCCAGCACTGAGCCTTTTTTGGACGTGTTGGGGCAGGGTGGTGACAAGAATTTCACTTGTCAATTCAACTAGGCCTGCACGTCTAGCCCAACCCCGAGAACTGGCGCCCAGGAGTTTGGGGAAGGACCAAAGACCCCCCCAACATTGCAGACTACACCCTGGAAAGAACCTGTCCGAGTACTCCCACTCTCACGGTCCCTCCCCTCCCCTCCCAGGGCAGACTCAGCGAGGAAGCCAGGTGTAGCCCCCAAGCCTGGCTGGGCCAAGGACCCGCACCAGAGCGGAGGGGAGGGGCCGTCTGCAAACTCAGGGTGAGGGCATGTCAGGGATTTCTGGAAGAAAGGAGACATTCGGAGAAGTAGGTTGTGGGGGTGGTGACATCCTCAGACTGAGGCCCCTCATTTGGGCACCAGCAGAAGGGGTGGGGTCTCCAGGCCTTGCCCTCCCACATCTGCACTTGCTGTGTTCCTGGCAGGGCTGGCCCAGGGCCCCCTGCTCCCCCATCGCGGAATCGGGGCTCACACCCCCTCCTCTGGATGCAGACAGCATTTTCACCCTCTGGGCCTCAGTGTCCTCAGCTCTGAAGTGGGGTTAGCCTAAGAGCCCTAACTGCAGCCCTCTGAGCGGAGGGACCAGAGATGCTAATTCACCAGCGGGCATGGGGTCTCTGGGGCGCTCTCCGGGACCCCTCCCAATGCAGCGGCGGGGCTGTGCCAGAGGCCAGGACCAGCGGGGCGAGGAAGCAGGCCGGAGGGAGGATGGGAATGGGCTCGCGCCCGAGGCCACCGCCCTGCGGAACCCGGTGCGTCCTGGGGGCCACGCGGGGACCACTTCCGCGCATCCCAGGCCTGGCCGCCAGGTGGCGGTGTGGGGCCGCGAGACCAAGACGCCCCAGCGGCTCCCGGGGGCGGGTTGCACGGGGTGGAGGGCAGGTGGGGTGGGGGCGGGGCAGCGTGGTGGGGGGGAGGCGCACGTGACCCACGGCGGCGGGCGGGGCGCCTGAGCCCGCGGGGCTGCGGTGCACGCGGGTGGGGGCACCAGCGGAGGGTCCCTGGGTGCGCGCTTCTCAGGTCCTTGGCGGTGAGACGCCTCGCGCCGCAGTTCACCTCTCGGGAAGAGGGACGAAAACCTGGCTGGCGCCCCCAGGTTTAGAGACCAGAGGGTCTGTTACTAAGCTGATTGCCTCCGCGGGGCAGCTGTGCACCTGGCCCCCCAGGCCTGGCGGGAGTGGGGGTCGAGTGGTGGCTGCATCCAGAAGGCTCCAGCAAAGCTACCGAAATGTTATTTAAAAAGCGTGGGCGTGCCTCTGTGTGGATGAAAAGGCTAATCAGTAGTCAAAGAAAGAAATGGACAGTTTTATTGGTGCCGGCCTGAGGGTTATAACCCAGGAGACAGACGGCCTCTCAGAGGGCTCTGAGGACTGTTGGGAAGAGGTGAGGGGGAGGTCAGCACACGTATATGTCATTTTGACGGTTGTGGACACGCACCCAAGCACACAGTTTGGTGGAAGGTCACTGCTGTTTTCCAGGAACAGATCTCTTAGCTAATGGTTTTAGTGCTTTTCTAAGGATGGGAAGAGGCAAGAAGCAGGGCTCATAGAATTTTCTCCTGAAAGTATTTAACTACCTGAGGGCCAGTTCTGCCGGTTTCCCAGAGCTCAGAGTGCCTTGTCCTGATCTTCGCTCTGAATTCCTTTCAGGGTGTGCTGTACAGGTCAGTGACTCCAGTGGCTGACTTGATTCTTGTAGAACCGGATGGTGGGCAGCGGTCCTTACGTACAATCCCCTCCGTTTCGGTCTTAATTTCTACCCAGGTTTGGGAGGCGTTTCATGACCAATTTGTCCCATGGAGCTAGGAATGCTCATTCCCTGGTCAGATGAGGATTCCATGGATGGGTCACTCGATGGGCTGTTCCTGCACTAGACCCCGTTAACAGTAGCCCAAGCCTCTGGCCGCCTGTCTCACAGTCTGTTATGGTCCAGGAAACAGTTCCCTCTTGTCGCTTTGTCCCACATCCAGAGCTACACTATTACAATCATTGATCTTATACAACTGTGTATTTGGTCAGTGGTTTCAAGTCCCCTAGTCATTAATTTTATCAGAGGTTCAGTCACATTTGGTAACGCAAGAACCAATAATCAGGTAAAATAGGCAGAGTACAGGTAATATAGCCAGTAACGTTAACAAGGTCGTAAGTATTTAAGCTAAGAACTTTCATTAGGTGTAGCCCAGTATCTCCCCAGGTCGTCTGATTAGTCTGTTCTGCACCAGTCATTATCTTTAAGGGAAAGGATTTAGTGGCCTTGTCCATAGAGTCCACCAAGGACGTCTGCACGTACAGGACGAGTGGTGGGTCACTGAGGCCCCCTTACAGGACTAAGAAAGGAATGTTATCTTTTAGGCAACTACATGGCTGGTACCAGAAGAAGAAAAATTGATCTTTATGGCTGTGCAGGTATTTCTGCTGTTGGGGAGGTCTGGTTAATGCACAATGCACCCCGGAGGGGAGGGAGGAGGCCAAAGGGCAGAGAAAAAAATGTGTAAGTTTTTCTTGCTTGCCTTAAAATATGAATTTTTATTTCATCACCCACACCGCCAGACAGAAGATATAAAAGAAAGGCCCTGGAACCCCACAAAGGTTCTTCCCACGGGCCTCCTGGGTTCCATTGTGGAGAGTCCTAGGCTGGCCTGAGCAGAGCAGGCAAAAAGCAGACACATGCCCAGAGAAGAGCATCCTCAGGCCCTGAAATGGCCTGGTCCATCTCTTTCCACCCCTTGTAGCTGACCAGCCGCCTGGGGTCACCCCATCCTGCTAACGGAGGATGAGGTGGGGGGGCAGGGGTTGGCGCCCGCCATCCTGCAGAGGGCACGTGCCCGTGAGGGAGCAAAGACCCGTCACATTCCTCCAGGCGTGGTCACTGGCCCTTCACGTCCAGCACCCTCGCACGGATTCCTCCACATCTGTAGCCCTGACTGCCAGCCCAGAGGGAAATCCTGCAGCTTCCCAGGAGAGGCCCTGAACCCAGGTTTTCTTTCTTTCTTTTTTTTTGGATGTTGACTTTTTTTTTTTTAAAGTCTTTATTGAATTTGTTATAGTATTGCTTCTGGTTTTTTTTTTTTTTTTTTTTTTTTTTTTTTTTTGCGGTATGTGGGCCTGTCACTGCTGTGGCCTCTCCCGTTGCGGAGCACAGGCTCCGGATGCGCAGGCTCAACGGCCATGGCTCACGGGCCCAGCCGCTCCGCGGCATGTGGGATCTTCCCGGACCGGGGCTCGAACCCGTGTCCCCTGCATCGGCAGGTGGACTCTCAACCACTGCGCCACCAGGGAAGCCCTATTGCTTCTGTTTTGTGTTTTGATTTTTTGGTCGTGAGGCCTGTGGGGTCTTAGCTCCCCGACCAGGGATTGAATCCGCACCCCCTGCACTAGAGGCGAAGTCTTAACCACTGGACAGCCAGGGAGGTCCCCCAGGTTTTCCTTCTGGGGGTGGTGGAGGGTTGGGGAGGGAGGTGGGTGACCGGCCCCACCTGGCCCTCCCAGCAGGCCCAGCTGACCAGTGCCCGACTGCTGCCTACTCCTCAGCTACTCCTGACCACCGGCCTCTGAGTTTCCATGGCAACCGTTCCAGAAGTTTAAAAGGAAGAAAAAGCCCAGCGTGCGAGCACAGACCCACTCCTGGCTCCAGGTGCAGAGCGCTCTCCCCCCAACCCCCTGCCTGGCCACTCGGGCCAGCATGCTTCTGGAAGTTTCTTTGCCCCCCTCCCTAAGTCACCCTGAGTCTTTCCTCCGTGTTCAGCAGTGGGCAGAGGTCTCAGCCAATGGGACTGGAGTGAAGTGCCCACCAGCTGCCCAGGTGTATGGTGAATGGGGATGGTGTGCGTTCTGTGAACAAACACACACCCACAGCCTGTGTGCACACACTGCACGCTTGCTGACCACAGCGCATGTCCCTGGGGGACTGGCCACACACTGAGGGTCCCCTGGGTGCCTGAACACCCTGGGGCCACGCTAATGTGCTCCTGGGCACTTGGACTGCAGCTCATCTCAGTTCATCGTCCCGGCCACCCACCGGGCAGGTGGTGTTGGCCCGGAGACCTCTCGGGGACTTGTCCATGGTCAGGAGCTCCAGGAGGAGCGGAGCTGGACTCACAGCCGGGCCTTGACTCGGGCTACACACTTGCTGCTGCCCCAGGAGGCCCAGGGGCCTGGGGAGCAGGTCTTTTTTTTGTTTTTTTAATAAATTTATTTATTTTACCTTTGGCTGTGTTGGGTCTTCGCTGCTGTGAGCGGGCTCTCCCCAGTTGCGGCGAGCGGGCCTCTCATTGCGGTGCCTTCTCTTGTTGTGGAGCACGGGCTCTAGGTGCACGGGCTTCAGTAGTTGTGGCTCATGGGCTCAGTAGTTGTGGCTCATGGGCTCTAGAGTGCAGGCTCAGTAGTTGTGGCGCACGGGCTTAGTTGCTCTGCAACATGTGGGGTCTTCCCGGACCAGGGCTCGAACCCGTGTCCCCTGCACTGGCAGGCAGATTCTCAACCACTGCGCCACCAAGGAAGCCCTGGTTAGCATGTCTTGACAGCTGCGACGTGAGCTCCTCCTGGCCAGGCCACCCTGGACGGGAACACAGTGGGGACATCCAGGAGGGTCGCTGCCTGTTATGACGTATAGACAGGCCCGAGGAAGAACTTGGGGTAAAACACGTGAACGTAAATAATGAAGTTGTTTAAGGAATCAGACAAGGAGGAGGGACAGAGAGGACCGCAGGGCGGGTGGGGGGAGCTTTCTCCACGGAGAAGTCTGAGGGTTCAGGGCCACGAGGGTCTCCTGGGCTTTGCAGGGGGGTTGCTGCCCATGTGGAGCCCCGGCTGCCCGGGCGCCCTTCCCACTGCCTGGCCCAGCAGGGCAGGGCCTGGAGAAGCAGTGTCCCTGTGGCAGGGGCTCAGCGGGGCCAGACCTCACCCCTCTCTGTCCCCGTTCTTGCCTTTGAGATACATTTCCAAGCAGGTGATTTTTCCTAAACAGGCAAAAGTTCCTGTGGGCATGTCCTGAGGCCACACCGGAGCAGGGCCCGGCAGCTGGAATTCAGCACCACGATCAGCACCCTCCAACTAAGTGTGAGTCAGGACAGCCGTGTGTGTGTGTGTGGGGGGGGGGGCGGGGAGGCATGCTTGCGTGTGTGCACCTGAGTCTGAGTGAGCGTGAGTGTAGGGGATGGGTTGGGGACGGGATTGGTGGGCATTTGGGGGATGTGACGGGGCACGTGGGTTGGGAGGGAGGGTGGAGAGTGGTCTGTCAGGCTCAGAGTCTGGCCACACCCCACTCCTTTGGCTCTTCAGCGGGTGTCCTGGGGCGTGTGCTTTCAGTGTCAACCTTGAGGGTCCTTGTTTTCTGAGGCCTAACTCTGTCCAGACGAGGCAGTGCTCACAAGGCCCTCAGCCCGCAGAGGGCCCCGAGTCTGATAGCGCCCCTGAGGGCCTGAGTCAGGACAAGGTTACTGCCGCCCAGGGCCCCCGGCGGGGAGGCCGCTGGCTGGGGCAGCAGGTGCCGGGGAGTGTGGGGTGGTCTTCAGGCATTCCGGGACAGGCCCTCTCGTTCCAGGGTGGGCCCCTCTGGGAGCCTCCGGGCCTCAGTCCCACCAACGAAGGGGGCTGAGTGGATGGGACCCCTGACTCTGTTCCCACCCACACACCCAGGGGCCGGACGAGCCCCTTCCCTCTCTGAGGGGCTGCTTAAAGCTACAGTTTGGAGGGTCAGGGGAGACCCCGCTTGTGCTCCTGCACTGCCCCGCCCGCCTTGGTCTGAGGTGCTTTGGGGCTGTGCAGGAGAGGCCTGGCCCTGGGTGCCGTGGGGGCAGGTCCCGGTGAGCTGGAGGCGCTCCCGCCCTCGGGGGGGTGCCTGCTGGGGCCGGAGGCGGGCTTTGGTCTGCGCCTGTGAGCGCGGGGCTCGTGCTTGTGCCCCTTGGGCTCGGGGAGCAGTGGGATCACTTAACATGGTGGCACCGGCACATTCCTGGCAAACAGCAACAAGGCCAAACTGGCCCCAAAGTTGGCCGCCGCCGTCCTCTGCGGAGTGGGAGTCCCCGCGTCCTTTGCGTCTGTCTCGCTGTGAGACGCTGTGCTGGGGCGTCTGGCACGGCGGAGTCGTGATGACCGAGCCCTCCCCCACTTCCCCTGCCCAGCCTTGGGCTGTCCTGGGGGCACGTCCCTGAGCAGATGGGAGGAACGTGGTGTGTGCGTGTGTATGTGTGCGTGTGCGTGTGCGTGTGCGTGTGTGTGTGTGTGTGTGTGAGGGGGGAGAGGGGAGCTTTTCTCAGGGCACTTAGGGGCTGGGAGAAGGTGGGAGAGGATGCGGAGGCGTGCCCAGGAGAGCTGAGGGTGCTCCTGGCTCTTGGGCGGCAGTGCCCAGCCTGAGATTATCAGTTAAAATTGGGCTCAGGGTGGAAGTTTATTTTTTTTTCCTTGGGTAAAAATGTTACTGAGTTCAGGTCCAGCTGCTCGCTGTTTGGAGATCCATGCTGGAGAGGCAAGTGTTGGTAGAAATGGAAAACGGTGCTTTTAATCCGAAAACCAGCAATCTGGGGGAGAAGTCGTACTCAGCGTCTCCCTAAACCTACTCCCAAGATTCTGCTCAGCCGTGAAAGTTTTTTAAGGGAAAAGAGGCAGTCATGTCGGTTAATCATGGAGACACTGGGGTCCGAGTCGCTGCCATTCCCCACTGTGTGCAGAATGGTTGACTCCTTGCGACCTTTGTTTAGATGCTCTCTCGTTCACACAGTTGGTTCGTGAGGTTACTGAAGGGGAACCTGGGGAAGAGATCTGGTCGTCTGTTAGCTACTTGTTCTTCATTTCTACTTCTTTGATCTACGGAGAGGAGCAACATGTTAAGCAAAGTATTGTGTGATCAAAGATTTGAAAGGTGTGCTTGCGCCGGAGATGCGTAGAGGACGGGGGCGGCTGCTTTAAGGTCAGTGACACGACAGAGGGGCCTCTTGCTAAGAGCTGCTTACAGACCCCCACTTGGAAGCGCGTTCTATTTCTGTGGTATTGGGGTGCAGGCCTGTCTTCTGTAACTTCTTCCTGCAGACATAGGTGCTGTATTCTCAGAGTGGAGGATGTCGACATGGGTCTGTAGCACCTCTTTTTTTTTTTTTTTTTTTGCGGTACGCGGGCCTCTCACTGTTGTGGCTTCTCCCATTGTGGAGCACAGGCTCTGGACGCGCAGGCTCAGAGGCCATGGCTCACGGGCCCAGCCGCTCCGCGGCATGTGGGATCTTCCCAGACCGGGGCACGAACCCGCGTCCCCTGCATCGGCAGGCGGACTCCCAACCCCTGCGCCACCGGGGAAGCCCCTGCAGCACCTCTTTGCTGACAGTTTTAGTTGCCTGCTTACATGCACGGGCAGAACGAGCTCCACAAAGACACAGGTTAACGTGAGCTGTAATGTTAACCCCTTCCCGTGAGGCCAGTTCTTGGAACCGCGAGACAAGACTCGGTTGTCTCAAGTGCCACAGATTCAGTTCTGCTCAAGACGGAGCAGCTCATGTCACGGCTGCACGCCGGTCATCATGCAGCCAGCCTTTCCCTTCTGGTGGCAGTTACAGTATCAGCAAAATGACTCAGGAACGTGCATCAGCCCCTGAGTCTGTGACTCTTGGTCCTAATCATTAGCTTCTTGAGCTGCTCCTTTGTGACTCTGGGAGGCCTGGGAGACTTCAGTTTCTCTAGAAACAAGAGGCAGCGGAGGGCTTCCCTGGTGGCTCAGTGGTTAAGAATCCGCCTGCCAATGCAGGGGACACGGGTTCGAGCCCTGGTCCGGGAAGACCCCACACGCCACGGAGCAACGAAGCCCGTGCGTCACAACTACTGAGCCTGCGCTCTAGGGCCCACGAGCCACAACTGCTGAGCCTGCGCTCTAGCCAGCCCTCTGCCGTGGAGCTGGGAGGGGGTGACCTTAAGCAGACTGTCCCCCCAACCCCCCAGGTCCTGGCCCCAGGGATCTGATTATAAGGAGCTGTGCCCCCCAATGACTGCCTGTCCCAGGCCCACAGCAGTTGCCTAATTGTGAATGTCATTAGCTGCCAGCACCCTTAAAATTAGCAAGGGCTCATCATGCCTGAAATTGTCAACTGCGCCGTGTGAGTGACTTTTTGTTACGCACCTTGTTGTGGATGCAGATTCGAGCCCCAGGAGAGGCCTGGAAGTGGGTGGGGGCTGGGGGGCGGGGCTGGGAGCCTGGCCTACAGGGTGGGTCCCTGGGGCTCTGGTCTGACTGCGCCACTTATTAGTGGTGTGAGCGGGGTGCCCCTCAGCCTTTCTGAGCTGTTTCCCTGAGGCGGGCAGAGCCCCAGCGAGTCTGGCACTGAATCTGGGGGCTCCCCTGTGCAGCTTTGTGACCAGGAAGGTGTGAGTCCCCGCGGCTCAGACTCAGGCCAGCGGTTGAGGGCAGGCTGGGGCACGTGACCAGATCTGCTGAGGACTGGACCCACTGGCCCGTGGGTTTCCAGCTGGCGTCAGGGGTGGGCCTGCAGTCCCCGGAGGCGGGGAGGAGGCTGGGCCCTGAGAGAATCCGAGGGGCAGGAGAACCCTGAACTTGACCCAGGCCTCTCATGGTGGTGGGAAGGTGTATCGCCAAGGTAGGAGGGGGAACACACCTCGCTGAGCGGTTTGTTAGCTTGGTTTAGACCTTCTGAGAACTTCGGCATATTTAGACACATGGCCCGTGGGCCTTCATCTGTGCGCGTCCCTGGGGCCTCACAGGTGCGAGGAGCGGGCCTGGTCCTGTTGCTGTCCATGCCCTCAGAGCCGAGGGCAGAGCCTGAGACACAGCAGCTGCTCAAATCCCCCTCTCGACACCTCAGCCCCTGTGTTCATCCATCTGCTGCCCCTGAGCGGATGGGACACTCGGAGAAAAACAAGCCAGGGTCAGGCGACCACTTAACAGGGGGACTTTATTTACTGCCCTGGAGCAGCGTGCCAGGACCCCGAGCCTGCTCCCACACATGGCAGCTCCGCGAAGCTTCTACTCAGTTTGGAGCCAAGACCGCCTGGCACTAGAAAACACATTGAAAACATCAACACTCTTCCCTTTTTTTCTTTTTTTTTTTTTCCTTTTCTTTTTTTTTGGTACAAAATGATACAAACAACAATACAAAATAGTTGTGCTGTTGACGATTACAAAAAAGTTGGAACGTTTGTCTAACTGCGCAATGCTCAGAGATGCAGTGTGAATACATCATACTCCAGTATCTTTCCCCAGAACAACCACAGTCATGCTGGCTGCTACACATTTTGTCCGTTTTCAAAAAGAAACATGCAAAAAAAAAAAAAAAATCAGAATGGGAAAAGGAGAGAAAGGAAAAGCAAAATGCGTTCCAATTATACACAGAAGTTCCCCACCCTGGGATCCCCCGCTTTGCGGGGGGCCTGTCTTATCTACGCCACGTTGCCGGGAACTGTCTCTCAGGATGCTCCACGGGGGGAGATCGTGTTTGCTTTCTTGGTGTTACACCTTTCAGCCTTGACAAAAATCGAGACTCCCTCTCAAAGGCCCGTGCGGATGGTGCTCACAGTAGGAAAGGCCTGACGACTGCCGTTACCCTGACACGTTGGCGGCGGGAGGTCAGGCGCCCGGGATGTTCTGAAGGACACAGGAAAGGGAATGCCTGCTGGGCCAGGGGTGGCGGGTGCTGAGGCCTGATGGGCACGGTGGCCCCGGGCTGGGGGTGCCTGCCGCCCGAGGCCAGGGCATTCTTGCTGGCGTCTCCTGTTCACAAGAACAGAAATTCCCTATAGGCGCTGAACCTGCCCGAGTGCTTCGCCAGCACCGAGTCCAGGCCTCTGCTGGCCGCGTCCCGATCTGGACCCGTCGTCGTATCTACAAGCTACGAAAGAGGGACATTGGATGCTGATTGTGTGTTTAGCTAATGCTAGCCCATTGGTTGGGACGGAGCTCTGGGAGGCATCTGGGAGGGGGTGGGAGCCTCCAGGGGCAGCTCTCCGGCTGCCTGGAAGCAGGGGTGGGTGTGAGAAGCACCCCCTCCGTTGACGTGTCCCCCGCTGGCTGCCGCAGCCTCTGCCTGTGTGATGCAGGCGAGATGCAGGGGCCCTGGCAGTGATGAGGCGAGGGGCCAGGGGAAGAGAGCTGGAAGGGGGCAGTGAGACGGACTCCACATCCGGCTCTCCTGGGTTGGGGGAGGCAAGGCGCCTGGTGCCCCGAGGGGTCTGAGTCGCAGGCCGCGCTTGGCACACCCATCCTTGGGGTGAACCCAGGGCCCAGGGAACCAAAGGAGGCCTCAGGATTCCAGTAAGGAGAGTTCACAGCTGTCTGGGCCCCCCACCATATTCACCCTTAGAACTTCAGTTGGAGGATGAGCTTTCCAGAAACAAACAAAAACAAGGTTCCAGCTCACTTCTCACCAACCCTGACACCACCAGCAATCCTGAATGGCCACACCTTCAGACACTGGGACAGTCCTCATGGGCCGCCTGACCCCGAGCGGTTTGCATAGCGTGGCTTCACAGGGGGGCGTCCCCTCCCTCCGGCAGGCCACGCCGCCCGCCACGTCTGAGAGACGGCAGTCTGTGTAGGGGCATCAGCACGTGACACCGGTGACCACTGCCTCTGTCTATGCGTCCCTCCCCAGCAGTCACGGACGGGGTCGGGATGCACGGAGCCCAGCACAGGCCTCCCTCAGGCCGCAGGCCGAAGCCCGTCTCCCCAGCTCGGCTCAGCTCAGCTTCAGGAGGGTGGATGGAATTAGTGATGAGTTTGGTTTGGGGAAGAACCCTGACGTCCAGGGGGGACACACCCACGCGGATCACGCACACACGTGTACACTCAAGCTCATCTTTGAGGCCGAGGCTGTTTAGAAAAGAGGATGAGCATGGCACCAGGGCAGGCCGTGGGCTGGGGAGTGGATCCGAGAGAGACCCCTGACAGAGGTCACGGGGAGCGTGTGAAACCCCGCCCCCGCCCTCCTGAGGCCTCCCCTGGCCCCAGGAGCAGGTGTGAGGTGGGGCCCGTGGCAGCCTAGGCCCCTCCCTGGGGAGCCCGCGAGCAGGCAGGGATCCCCCAGGAGATGGCTCTCCTGCCAGCCTGAGGCGCCTTCACACCCAGAATGGCTGCCCCTGGGGGATGCTGGGCGAAGGGCTGCCCCAGCGCCTTTTCTCACGCAGCCGTGGACAGACACAGCAGGGGGCTCCTCGCTGCACTGTGGAGCTGACTCTGGAGGCTGGCTTGGGAGTCAGGCTGCCCCGCAGGAGGCACGGCCAGCTCTGAGAGCTCGAGCAGCTCCCTGGCCCTGTAGCTGCTGGCTGCTGCCACGGGTCCAAAGGAAAGGAGACTGTTTCTGGCGGATGCGATAAGACGCACGTGTGGGACAGACGGCACAGCGACGACGGGGCTGTCCCGGCATTCGGAGCCGACCTTAGCTGTCCACACCAGCTCACGAGCATCAGAAACTCGGGTACCGAGGAGCAGGGCAGGGAGGAGCCCGCCAGTCCCCCCCGGTCGTCTCCAGCCTCCTGGGACCCCGGTGAGAATCAGCTCTCCCTGCAGTCCGCACGCCCCGCCGGTGGCCAGAGGCATCCAGAGCCTTCGGGGGTTTGGACTGGTGAGTGTCCGCCGGGCCTCTGACGGGGTCCCTCGGGAGTCTGATCTAGAGGGGTGGAGGGCTCGTGCCAGGGTTTGGTGGCATGCCGGCTGGTTTTGGTTGTGGTTTCCTGGGACACCGTACTCTTGGACCAAAGGCAGTGGGGACCTGGGTGGCATTCAGGGTCACAGTTGGCCCTGGGGGAAGCCTCATGATTGACTGGGGGGCCCTGGGGATGGCCAAGGGCAGAGATGGGGGAGCATCAGGGACAGCCCCTGGGAACCCCAGCTGCCCAGCTATTTCTAGCATCTGGGGGTCAGGGGCGGCGGACACTTCTGTGGAAGCCCAGTGGTACAGCGGGCCTTTGGTCCACTGGCTTGGCCTGCCCCAGGCGGACTCGCTGCTGCAGGAGCTGAAGGTGGGGCCTCCAACCTTGAGAACCCCCAAGGGGCCCGGGAGACCCCAACTGTGCAAGCAAAGTGTGAGGACTCAGAAGGCTTATGGCGTTTGGACCCCAAATAGTTTTTCTTTGTCAATTTTGTCAAGTGCGTCACCCACATTTTTTCTTGATAGAAGACGGAAAAAAAGGACACATTCTCCCCCATTCCTTAATTCGTGCCTTCAGAGCTGGGACTGGCCGGGGTTGGGGGCGCTCAGGACTGGCTGGGGGGACGCTCCTGAGTGTGAGGGAATCTGACACATGTACCAAAAGGCACTTTCATTTTGTTTTAAACCGCTTCTGTCCTGAGACATTCAGGTTCAGACGGCGCCTCTGCTTTCCGTAGTGCTGAGTCAGCTGCCGCGCTGGGGGCGGCCGCGGGCTGACAAGTGTTCGTGCCACACAGCTCAGTGCGGGGGGCGGGCGGGGACCCCTCACACACCGCCGAGTGGCGCGGCCGCGGGAGTCGGGAAGGCCGCTGTCTCCTCCGGTCCTGCTCCTCCCGTCCGTGCGTCCGTCCGTCTGTCCGAGCGCTGTTCTCGTTTCGTTTCAGGCGGGAGGCTTAGTCCTCCTCGCCGCCTCCGTACATGTCCGCCAGCTTCTTGAACCTGGGCCCCCAGTCGTTCAGGTAATCGTAGTCCTGGTCCCCGGAGCTGGATGAGTTCAGGGAGCTGACGGAGCCCGCGGTGGATCCGCTGCCCTCGTAGTCGAAGACCAGCAGCGAGTCATAGGGCGGCGCCGTGGGGTCGTTGTCGGCTGCGCGGAGTCCCTGGGGGCCATGGAGACACGGGTTAGGGTGCAGGGCGGGGGGCGGAGGGGCGCCCAGGAGCGGAGCTGGGGAGGCAGGTCGGGAAGGCGCAGTGATGGGGCCTTGGATGCAGTAGGTGCTCAATAAATGCTCCTGCGTGTCAGTGAAAGGCACCTCAGAGACCCGAGTAGGGGTGTGGTGTTTGTAGAATGAGCTGTGCAAGAGGCCGGCCTCCACGAGTCCCTGGTTGTTGCCACAGGGAGGTGAACCCCGCGTGGGTGTCAGACACCTGAAGCTATTACCGTAACTGTGCATGGGAGCAGATGGGGATGTAGCAGGTGTGGCTGGAGCCCCTGCCCGCGCCCCGGCCCCTTTCCCGGTGCCCGATGCTGGGACCCCTGGCCAGGCCACCTCCAGCACTCTGGCCACTGGCCAAGGGTGCCCCTGGGCAGCTCCCACCCGGGGACCGTGGGAGGGGTGGACACAGTTCCCCGCTCCCTCCCCCCGGGGGCCCGTGCTGGTCGCTGCCTAAGCCTGCCCTGGTTAGGGAGCGGAGCGCCTTTTCCATTATTCAGTACGGAATGGTCGGTCATTTCCATTCTTGCTTTCCTCTGAGTTGTTTAAAAGTGGGCCTTTGACTGTCGACTGGGGAGGCCGTAGTTTCTGGAGTTTTAGATGTTATTACGCTGTAGATGGTGAAGTCGTCTAAGCTGAGCCGGCTTTTGGGCATTTCATGTACGGCCTGAGACATGGTCTGTTTGGGGGAACGTTCTGAGAAATCTTTGTGTCTCTGCCGAACCACTCCCTGGGTTCTATTCTGTTTAAATAAATCCTTTTAAGGTCCGGTTCTGACGTAGGTGGAGAAAGAAGTGTTGTCAGCCCCCCTCAAAGTACAGCCGTGTTAGAGACGGGTGGTAAATCCGCAGGGACCCACGCCGGCTACATGGGGCACGGAGGGCATCCCGTCTGTGGGATCCACGGTGGGCGCGGGGGTACTGGCTGCCCGGCCCGCAGCAGCTGGCGGGGAGAGCGTCTGGGGTGCAGCCACGCACCCTGGCTCATGCTGTCCCTCGGTTTTACCGCACAGGAGGATGGGAGCAGAGGTGGGAGGCGCGCTCTTGACACCCTTGGAGGTGTCCGTTGGGCACCTTGGGCTCAGCTTCAAGAGGTGGGTCAGCTTTTCTTACAAAGGGGACGATCAAAGGGACGCTGTTGGCTGGGACTTCGATGCTACGTGGCCTCCAGAGCCCAGGCGTCAGGATGGTGACACGGGCACGTGGTCAGGTGGCAGCTCTGAAGTGACGCCCACCTCCCAGGCCATCCCCAGTGCCCTGTGTGTGTGTGGAGGGGGGAGGGGGCAGCCTGTGCGTCTGGTCATCGGGGTCGAGTGGACACTGCGGAGGCCTCTCCCGCTCGCTGCAGACAGGAGTCTGGGGCCAGAGCCCCTTGCTGGTCCCCTTCCTGGTCCTCCCTGGACTGTGGCCTCAAGTGCCAACAGTCTTGCTAAGCCCCGTGTGTTTGTCCTCACCGGGGGCGGGGGCGGGGGCAGGTCAGTCCTTCTGCAGCGGGGATACTAAACCGAGGCGCCCGGCCCAGGGCTCCCCGCCGGCAGGAGCGGGGCCGGCGTGAACCCAGGCCTGGACCTGCCTGCTCAGCCCCACGCCGGGCCCCAGAGAAGGGGGCTTTTTCTTGTCTGTGTTACCAGGTTTGCGCCCCCGTCACTGCTGGGCTACCCACCTCCCTGATGAAGTCACCGATGTCTCCTGGGTGGGGCACCATAGGCCTGACCGGGTACTGGGGCTCCGCGCCCACTGGCCGCTCGTCCACCCGCCGCACCCCGGGGGCCTTGCTCAGCACGTGCTCCATGGCCTCCGGCTGCTGCAGCTGGCTGAGGTCGTAGTCCTGGGGGGCCGGCCGGGGGGATAACAGGCAGAGACACCAGGGAAGTCGTGGGGGGCATCCTCATCGTGTTCTGTGACTGGGCTCTGAGCATATCCACTGACCTACTCTGGGCCCCCCGGGCGCCCCCGCAATCCTAGCCCCTCACCTGGTCTGTCCTTCCTGAAATGCTCACCCCACCTCTTCATCCGAATCCTGCCCGTCCTCAAGGCACATGTGGGCTCTGTGCCCGCTGCTGCCTTCCGCCTGGGGTCAACCCCCTTCCCCATCTGCTCAGCTGCCACCACATTCCTCATGTGTTCCTGGGAACAGCTGGACCTGAGGCTGCCGTTACGCCCACTTCACGGGGGGTGGTCACTAGGCTTCAATGGGCTAGGGCTCGCCCTGAGTCCCCAGTGACCAACTGGGCAGCGCCCAGGCCCACCCTCCCCGAGCCCGGGGTGCAGGTGGCACTGGGCGGGGGTCAGTGGCTGCGGAGGGCGTCCCCACGCGTCCCTGCTGTCGCGGCCGCGGGCCTCACCTGGTCCTCCTCGCCGCCCCCTTCCTCGTCGTACTTGAGGATGTTGTCGCGTACGTCATCCTCGGGGTCGATGAGCAGCTGCTTCGTGTGCCGCTCCTTCTCCCGCCGCCTCATCCACACGACAAACAGCAGGACCATGGCTGTGGGGTGGGGGCACCCGTGAGCAGGTGTGCGTGTCTGCACGAGGGCGTGCGTGCGAGGGAAGGTGCGCACGTGTGGCTGCGAGTGCCTGTGTCCGTTATCGGGCGCCCGGTTGGGCTGGGCTGCTGGGAGGCTCCTGGCAGGCAGAGTGGGGCCAGGAGACGGGGCCGTGGGCAGCCCTGGGCCCCTCCACCCGTCACCCCGGGACCAGCTGCACTCACTGAGCAGGATGACGATGCAGATGAGGATGGCCACGAGGGCGCCCGTGCCCAGCCCGGCCGCTGCCACCGCGCCCGTGGTGGTGCAGTCGCCGTTCTCGTCGCACGGGCACACCTTGACTTTGATGATGGACGTATTGGACAGGGGCGGGTTCCCCGAGTCCGTGACGACGATGGGGACGTCGTACACCCCGGCCTCCAGGTACAGGATGCGCAGGCTGAGCTGGGCGTAGTCACCTGGTGTGAGTGACGGGACGGGCTCCGCTCACTGAGCAGCCAGCCCTCCTTTCTGAGCGAGACTAACGAAGGCAGAGACTCGGCCTGATAGTGTGACATCTAACACGCCTGTTTGGCTAAGATACACGTAGACGTGTGCACATGTGCACACACACACAACTGCATTATGCCATAAGGTTGAGACGTTGGCAATTCAAGAATAGAGCAGTTGGACTTCCCTGGTGGCGCAGTGATTAAGAATCCGCCTGCCGATGCAGGGGACACGGGTTTGAGCCCTGGTGCGGGAAGATCCCACATGCCGTGGAGCAACTAAGCCCGTGCGCCACAACTACTGAGCCTGCGCTCTAGAGCCTGTGTGCTGCAACTGCTGAGCCCACGTGCCACAACTACAGAAGCCCGGGCCTAGAGCCTGTGCTCCACAATGAGAGAAGCCACCGCAATGAGAAGCCCACGCACCGCCACAAAGAGCAGCCCCCGCTCGCCGCAACTAGAGAAAAGCCTGTGCGCAGCAACGAAGACCCAACAGAGCCCAGAAAAAAAAAAAGAACAGTTACAACACGAAGAATGAATTACTTCCTTAATATATAAAGTTCTACCAAATCAATTAGAAAAAACCCCATTTTTCAAAGAAAAATAGGCAAGGACATTGAACAGATGGTTCACAGAAGCAAAAAATGGCCAATAAATATATGAAAAAATGTCCACTGGTAGTCAAAAGATACAAGTGGAAACAGTGATTTTGGCTAAAAGAATTGGAAAGATGCTTTTTAAAACAATATTCAGTGTTGGTAAGGGCTCGGGGAACAAGCAAATGCTATCAGAACTTCAGAACTTGGATGCCCTTTCTACTAAGGCCACGGCTAGGAAAGTGCCCTCAGGAAATGTTGGTTAGGGTCCGTCCCATTATTTGGTGACTGGCATAGGAAGTGGTCTGCAGTTATAGCCACTGGGATGGTCAAGGCTGAGCTTGTTAAAATGATGAGATTGGGGCCTGCCCTGGGGGCCTCCTTGGCAGCCGAGCCCCAGAGCAGGCAGGGGCCCCCGCCCCACAGGAAGGGGCTGCGCGACCCTCCTGTGAAGGGGTGACGGGCCCCTGGGGGCCTGCACCCCAGACTCAGCCCGATTTCCCCAGTGGCAGGGCTGCCAGTGGGCTGGTGCCCGAGGCGGGCTCACCATTGAGGCGGGTGATGGTCCAGTTCTTGCGCACGCTCGCTGGAACGAAAGGCAGCTCGAAGACATAGGGGCCGACGTTGGGGTCGACGTCCGCGTCGGCCGCCGTGATGTTGACGGTGCTCAGGCTGGGCTTCTCGCAGATCTGCGCCTCCTTGGGCAGCAGCTCGGGGGCGTTGTCGTTGATGTCGATGAGATAGATCTGGAGGGTCCCGGTGCCGCTGGCCGGAGGGATCCCTGTGGGCCGGACATGGGTGATCACACGGGTCACTCCTGGGCTCCATGACCACAGACCACGCCCCAGCCCCACCCAGGACGGACCCCCAGCCCCACCCAGGACAGACCCCCAGTCCCACCCGGGACAGACCCCAGCTGACCACAGCCCCACATGCACACTGACACTCTACCGTATGACACACGCAGCCGCTCAGCTGCATACACACACAGGAACTGCACACACTTGCCCACGTGTGCCTGTCCCGTCCCCAAACCCCCTCCCCCACCCCCCCGCCAACGCCCAGCCCCTGCCTCGGCCCAGGCGCACAGTGGGGGTGGACCAGCGCCGAGCGGCCAGAGGTGGCCTGTCTGTCCTCCGTGTTCTGACCGTGGCCCTGCCCTTTGATGGCAACTCTGACCCCGTCATTAACGACTGCGTTTCTTGGCTGAGGCAGGCAGAGCATGTAAAGCATCCATCCCGTAGTGCGTCTCTGTGATCTCGCAGGAAATGCATCAAAGCACGTTTAAGGCGACGCAGCTTGGTGCCTGATGTGATAGGTGGCCGATGACACAGCTCAGTCAGGAGAAGCACAGATGGGTTCTATTAATGCAAGCAGGACTTGTGCTCCGTTTCCGGTGTCTTCCTCGTGATTTCCGCTGCTCTGGCCACCGATTCATTAAAATCACGTTCTAATCTAATCTCAGTGCTCTAGCTGCTGCTCAGAGCAGCCTTCCCCGACCGGGGCCTGGCACTCATCGTGGCTGGCTGAGGGGCTGGGCCTCTGTGGATCCTGTGGGGTGAGGGAGGTGGGCAGGAGGCTGCGGGATGGTCACCAGGTCCCAGCTTTCAGCTGCTGTTGACCAAACCTTTGTGCAGCGGCTACTCTAGCTCCTGAAGCTTTATTTATGCAGCTGATCCCAGAACCCACGTGGCACGGGCCTGGCGTGGGGCCTTTCCTGACTCCAGGACTCCCCTCCCTGCCCCACCTTCCCCCGGCTTGTCCTTCTGATCCCGCAGGTCCTGGACCCACAGCAGGTCACTCATAGCCAACGGTGCAGCAGGAGACCCCCGGTCACTCTCCCATCCTCCATTTGGTTCTTTCCCAGCACCTCCTGTTCCCTGAAATTATCTGGCTGACTTGTTTCACACTCGTCTCCCTGGGGCAGAGGCTGCTCAGTTGTCCCTCATATCTGTTTCCTCTTTGTTCCTTAATAAAAGAACTGAAGCCCCAAACTTTACCTGGGCTCCTCACTGCCCAACCAGAAGACGACATTCCTCAGCATCCCTTGCAGTGAGACGTGGCTTCGTGACTGAGTTCTGGCCTTCATGAGCTGTGAGTGGAAGTCCTTAGAAGGGCTGGGATGTGCCCTTGACCTTCCCTCTCCTCCTGTTTGCCAGAATGTGGTCATGATGGCTGGAGCACCAGCAGCTGTTCTGGGCCATGCTGCAGCTTGCCAAGGACACGGGAGTGGCCAGAGTGAGCTTGGTTTCTCATACCTGATCCTGGGCTGCCTGCTTCTAGTCTTCTTTTATGTGGGAGAAAGTAAACCTCCACCTTGTTAAGATTGCTATAATTATTATGCAGCCAAACCTGGTTCAAGCTGACACACTGGCCTCTAGAATGTCACCCGTGCAAAGGAGAAGGCTCTTGTCTGTTTTGCTCACTGATGGATAGTGCCTGGCACATGGCAGGAGCCCAAGGAGTCGTAACAGTGGTGGTTAACAGTGCCCAGCTCCCCTGGCGCCCACGCGAGAGCAAATAACCTGGGCGCCTGCGTCAGTGAACCACCAAGCCCAGGGCCTGTGTCAGTGAACCACCAAGCCCAGGGCTTCGAATGGGCGAGGGCAGGCCCCCCTGTGTCTCCCTGCCCCTGGGCGCACCGTTGTCTGCTGCCAGGAAGGTGGCCTCATAGACGTTGTTTTTGATGTAGAGAGACTCGCGGTCGAGGATGGCTGCCGTGCTGATCTGGCCGTTGGTGGCATTAATGTGCAGCCAGTTCGCTGGGTCCGACAGCTTTGAGTATCTGCGGGGGAGGGAGGGGAGGGGTGAGGCGAGGGGCTGGGGGAGCCCCCCCTGGCCGCCCTCCTGCTGAGCTTGCACGGGGTTGGGGGGGCCCTTCCCTGCAGCCCTGCACAGGGTCCTCCCACGCGGGACGGTGACAACGGCGGCTGGAAGTCTCCAAGGACGACAGGCCACTTAACCTCACGAGGACCCTGGGAGGCAGATTCTCCCATTGCCCCCTTTACAGGTGGGGAGACGGACAGGCAGAGGGGGCCGGTGACTCACAAAATCGTAAGCGCAGGAGTGTCAAGTGGGGTCAGGACCCAGCCTGACTCTAGATGCGGCTGAGTGTCCTTCAAGCTTTTCCCACCATCTCATGTCAGGGCAGCCTGGTGGCCGGTGATGCCAGCTGTCCCCAGACTGGGCTTCCCTGCCTGGGGACACCACAAGTCGGGGATGCCCCTAAGCACCCACCCGGGACTTTCTGGGTTGCAGGTTTCACTGGGCATTCAGGACTCTTCTCTATGGAAGACGGGGCTCCCCTTTCCCAGGGCCCGAGGGTGCTCTGTGGGCCCACCTCACGGCCTGCTGCATGAACCGGTCGGGGTCCACTGCCGAAAACGTGGTTAGCACGGTGCCGGTGGGCACGCCCTCCTCCAGGCGGATCAGCTTGTGGTTCGAGGGGAAGTAGGGGGCCTCATTGATGTCCATGACTGAGATGGTCACCCCCGCCGTGGACTGGAAGGACATCTGGATCCCGCTGGCCAGGGGCGCCTGGTTGGACACCATCACGGTCAGCATGAACGCTCTGTTCAGCTCATAGTCGACCGCCTGGAATGAGAGGTGCCAAGACGGGGAGCTGGGTTAGGTGCCCACGAGGCTGGCAGGGAGGGTGGCGCCCGGGGGGCTGCTTGGTCTGCCCCCGCCCTGCTCTGGGCCCAGGAGGTCAGTCCTGAGGGACGCCAGCTTCCCACGTCATGGGTTGATAGTAGCTGGGCTCCTTGGGGGCTACGGCTCCCGCCAGGCACACCTCCCTGCCAGCGGCTCCGGTACTCATCAAGCATTAGGAGTGCCGGGGCCCCACCCTGCTCCCTGCAGCCTAGCAGGTCGAGGCCCCGGCTCTTGTCTGTCCAGGGCGCCTCACCAGGTGTAGTGGGTGGAAGCGTGGCCTCCAAGGGTTCGTCCCTCTGGAACCTGTGACTGTGACCTCTGGCAAATAGGGTTTTGTGGATGTGATGAAGTGAAAGGTCTCGAGAGGAGCCACCCTGGCTTGTGGTGGCCCCCGATTCAAGCTTGGGTGCCCTGTGAGTTAGGGGAGGGAGACTGGAGACCCAGAAAGGGGCCAGGCGAAGACAGAGGCACAGGCTGGGGTGATGCAGCTCCGAGCCAGGGATGGCCAACAACCCCCAGAAGCTGGACAGGGCAGGAGGGATCCTCCCAGAACCTCCAGAGGGAGCACGGCCCCGCCAATGCCTTGATTTTGGATGTTTGGCCCCCAGAGCTGTGAGAGAGCATCCTTCAGTTGTCCTAACCCACCTGGTCTGTGGTAAGTTGCTACAGCAGCCCCAGGACACCAACACACCAGGTCTCACGGAGCCCCCTCACCTCTGTGCGTGGCCCTTGCGTGACCGTTCTCTCCAGTTAACACACATTTTGGGGGTGTCAGGACCCCGGCTGATAAATGCTAGTATGGTTCTACTGTCTATAGTTCTAGTGTCTACGGGGTATGATCAGTCTCTGGGGGTATTCTTCACATTTTGAGGGGGGACGGAAGCTGCACAGAAGCACTTGGGGCCCCGAGGTGTGTAATTATTCCTGGCAAAGCTTGCAACAGTCTCACTAGAAAAGAAGCAACACAGCACACTGCAAATGCATTTGAATAATTCTGCTTAGACACATGCGAAGTATCACGTGCCCAAGAATATTCACTGAAGTATCATCTGTATCATTCACAGAGGATATATACTGCTGTCAACCCAGGTACCCACAGTACTGGCTGGGTGGATGAGCTGCATCCGCACAGTGGGGACATCTGCAGCTGTAAGAAAGAACCAGGAAGATACACGTGGGAACGGAGGGATCTCCAGGATCGACTGGTGAGCAGAAAAGGCACATCCATTGCAGGCTGCCTCTTGTGTAAATCGGGGAGAGGAACATGAATTTGCATATGTATCTGCTCATATTTGCAAAAAGAAATGCTGAAAGGATAAACCAAAAAACTCATAAAAACAGTCACCCGTGAGCCGAGGGAAGGAACGGGGAACGTCTGGAGGTGGGAGTTTGCTGCGTACGTTTTACCACAAAGCTTTGATTTTGGAGCCACGTAAAATCTTACATTCTCACCTTTTAGGTATTACAAGTAAACTTGTATATATAAAGCAGTCTCTGAAAATTAGAAACAAACAGTTAAATTAAACTAACTATGTATCAATGGTAATATAACTCCCAAGAAAATAATGATTTCTTGTGACTGGGACAGCATTTAGATGGTAAGTCCTTCATGGGATTTATTCTAAGGACAACAGTTATTGCAAAGAAATCTTAAATTCATTTGGTCTTCTTGCTGTCAGTAGGGATTTTGGATTTGTTATTTTTTAAGCTTTTTATGTACAGTTGGCTCTCCATATCCATGGGCTCCACATCTGTGGATTTAACCAACCACAGATTGAATACATTTGAAAAAAATTCCAGAAATTTAAAAGCTGAATTTGCCTCACACAGGCCACAATTTACACAGCACTGACATGGTATTAGGTATAAGTTAAAGTACACGGGAGAGCATGTGTAGGTTATATGCAAATATTCGGTTGGCCAAAAAGTTCTCATGGAAAAACCCGAACGAACTTTTCTGGCCAACCCGATACTATGCCATTTTGTACAAGGGACTTGAGCATCTGTGGATTTTGGTATCTACCTGTGGGGGTGTGTCCTGGAACCAATCCCCCATGGATACCGAGTGGTGATTGTATATCGCAGGTTAAAGTAAATAAGCAATTATCTTGCTGTTGTTAGGAACCAAGATTTTCCATGTAAGAGAAATGAGATCAAGTATAAAATCAACAGAGGTAAGTAAAACCCTCCAGTGTTCAATTGGGATGAAACGATCACGTGAATCGGTGATGGTGACGTAACTTGAGGTGGACAGGAAGCACGTGCGCTGAAATGTTCCTTCTTCGCTCTGCCCTGACACCATCCAGTGGCAATGGCAGCAGCAGCAGTGAGCACCTCTTGCGTCTGGATGTTGGTTTCTAAGTACCACTCCTTGCTAGAGGAACGGCCCATCCAGACGTGAGGCAAGAAATCAGCAAGGCGAACCTGGGCTGTCCACTCAGGTCCCAACACAGGGATGTAGCAGAAGCACCCAGAACCAGCTGCCGGAGGAACCTCCTAGCCAGAGGTCAAGACCAGTAATGACCGCAGCTGACCAGAACACACTGAGTGTATAAAAATCTGCACACTCTTGACCGTGACGAGAAAGTGAAAAACCCAACTTCATTGGCTGCTTGTGGATTTACCCAGGTCCTCATCTCTGGGATCTGTGGATAGTTACTTTCCCTGGCAAAAGGGGACTTTGCAGGCACGATGAAGTTAAGGGTCTTGAGCTGGGAGGTGGTCCTGGATTACCCAGGTGGGCCCTACATGCCGTCACAGGGTCGTTATGGGCTCCTGACCTCCAGAAAAGTGCGAGGGTAAATGTGTGTCGTGTTACACATTGTTACGGCAGCCGCCTGGATGCAGGTGGTGACACTGCCTGTTGCTGGCTCACCAGTTCTGCTCTGAGAATCGGAAGTAAAGGTGGAGAATGAAGCCTCATTCTCGCCTTTTCTGTTGAACTGCATTAATTTCATGTTCCTATTTAGTGGCTTAAAACACCACAGATTTGTTATCTTACAGTTCTGGGGGCCAGAAGTCAGAAGTCTGTGCTGCTGGGCTAAGGTCGGGGTGTGGGCAGGGCTGGTTGCTTCTGAAGGCTCCTGGATGCCTTTTCTGGCTCCGTCTGAGAGGCGCCTGTGCTCTCGGCCCCTCCCTCCGTCTTCAAAGTGGCAACTCGGCATCTTCCAGTCTGTCTGTCTCAGACCTCTGCTGCGTCCTCAGGTCTCCTCTGACTCTGGTCCTCCTGTGTTACTCTTAAAGGACCCCGCGATTACTTGGGGGCCCCCAGGACTATCCAGGGTAACCTCCCATCTCAAGATCCTTAACTTAATCACATCTGCAAAGTCCCCTTTGCCACATATGCACAGATCTGGGAGATTGGGACCTGGGTGGGCATCTTTGGGTGGGTGTTGTTCTGACAGCTGCAGGCCTGCATTTCAGCAGCATCGCAGGGCTCTTTCATACAAAAGCATTCTAGCCGAGGACTGTACAAGGAATGACAGGATTGTAAAGCACCACTTTATACCGCCTAATGAAGAAATTAACTTGGCAATGACCATCAACAGGTGATGAAACCAACACGTGGGGGCTGGTGGAGAGCTGTGTTCCTGCAGACTGCCTGCCGGCCGTAATGGGGAGGAACCAGCACGGGGATGGGAGCGCCTGTCAGCGCCGGAGCCCGCCAGTCAGGCTCAGACGGCTGTGCGTGGGACAACCAGGCTTCTCACCACGGAAGGGCCCTTCAGGTCTGCAGCCCTGGTTACAGGAAGAGCGGAGAGCGAGGGACCAGATACATCCAGAGGAAGCGATCGGACAGATTCAGCACCGCGGACCCTGCGTTTCTGACAGGTCAGAGGTGGGGGGAATGTTCTAGATTATGAGAGATTCAAGAGATGGCACAACCGAATGCAACGTGGGGACCCTGTTTGGATCCAGATTTTGAAAAACCATACCACAGAGACACTTTTGGAAAATTAAGGGCAATTAAATGTAGACTCAGGGCTTCCCTGGTGGTGCAGTGGTTGAGAGTCCGCCTGCCGATGGAGGGGACACGGGTTCGTGCCCCGGTCCGGGAAGATCCCACATGCCGCGGAGCGGCTGGGCCCGTGAGCCGTGGCCGCTGAGCCTGCGCGTCCGGAGCCTGTGCTCCGCAACGGGAGAGGCCACGACAGTGAGAGGCCCGCGTACCGCAAAAAAAAAAAAAAAAGTAGACTCATATTGGAGATCACGGAGGCGTGGCTGGCTGTCTCAGGTACCGTAACGGTTGTAGCTACTGCAGCAAAACACGGATGGAGTGACACGGCAGCACGCTAGTAAGTGTGAAACTGAAGTGGCCGGTGAGGGCTCACCCCCATCTTCTAGGCGTGCTTGGAAACGTCTGTGATAAGTAGTGCGACACATTTCTGCTCAGGGGGGAACTGATCGCCTCGTGGGACCAGTTGTCCTGCGAGCCCTGGGGGTGCTGGTGACGGGGCCCACCGCCGTGGGGCCCTGCCTGCTGCCCGCCCAGCCGGGAGGTGCCTCCGCTCCCCTGGCCCAGCCCCGCCCCATCGCTGGACTCCCACTGCAGCGTGGCCTTGATTTTTGTGAGTATTTACCGTCATACACCTGGTGCATCAAACCCATGCCTTCTCAGCTCCTGCTTCTAAGTAAGGTATTGAGCACGAGAAGAGTTTACTATACAGTTAAGTAACAGTGCTGGGTGGGTGTGGGAAGGCGACGGAGACGTGGCTCCCGAAGGTGCAGTGCCTGCCCGACAGGAAGGCCTGGAAGTGGCAGCAGAGATTGGGGTTCTGGGCCGACACTCTTGTCGTCCTCCCCACTGTCCCCCTGGCTGACCTTGCGGGAGCCCCCGTCCTCTGCAGCCATGGTCTCCTCATCTGCTGAAGGAAGGGGTATTCCCTGCAGACCCCCTGGAACCCCGGTGAGAAGCCACATCCCTCCCTGGGGCTTGCCTCTTCATGGCTGGGGTCCCCCCCGCTGCCAAGAACTAAGCAGCTGCCAGGCCTCCAGCCCCTCCTCCAGGGCCCCCGAGCGTTGGCGGGGAATGGGGGCGACTCCACTTAAATATACTGCTTCATAAAATCACGGTGGTTGTGCCTCTGACGAAGTCACTAAAGGAAATGGTCCTTCTCCCACATTTATCCGTTTGTGTCCCTGGAGGACAGGGAATAATGCTACATGTCATGCATTAAAAATTGTGTCACCAGTCTGAGTGAGGACACCTTCCAGAAAGATTATCATGGCCAGCGGAAGTCCCTCGGAGGGCAAAATAAAACATATTGGTAACAGAGAAGTCAATGGGTAATTTGCTCCAACAGTTTCAATCAGAGCCGGACAGCCTCACTGGGCCTCCGCTCAGCTGCCTCCCTCAAAGCCCAGGGGCCGGGTCTGCACCCTGAGGGGAGCAGCCCAGCGTGGGTGCAGGCTCGTGGGGCAGGGCTGGGGACGCACCAGTGGCCGACGAGAGTGTCGGCCCAGAACCCCGATCCCTTCTGCCACCTCCAGGCCTTCCCGTCGGGCAGGCACTGCACCTTCGGGAGCCACGTCTCCGTCCCCTTCCCACGCCCACCCAGCACTGTTACTTACTTTATAGTAAACTCTTCCCAGCACGTGGGGGACCTGTCGCGGAGGCTCAGGGTGAAGTGCTTTTGCTCAGAGCCTCGCTCTGGGAGCTGCTGGGGCTGGTGGGGAGGAGGGGCCAGAGGCTACCGCGACCCCCGAGCTGGCCTGCTACTGGTGTTTCTACCCCCCTGACCCTCCTCCGGGCACCTGGGGCACAGCTCACTCACTGCCTCGGGCAAGCCTTGTCGCTGCCCGGCCGGGAAGCAGAAGAGGCCGATTCTTGGCTTGTGAGCTTCAGAAGCCGAGCGCCAGGTGTGAGCAAGAAGATGGGAGAGTTATCTTTTGGGGGGGGGGTGGCAGGTCAGGCCTGCAGAGTCCCTGGGGTCACGTGACCGGTCCTGCTGAGGCTGCCTCTGCCCCTGGCAGGTCGGGTGCAGTCCTTTGCCCTTGGACACCGGGGTAGCACTCACTGAACCCGAACGTTATTCCTGTTACGTCTGCCTCGGGGCACGTGGCGGGGGCGGAGCTCAGGGAGCCCAGCAGGAGGCAAGGTGAGCACCCACCTTCACCACGGTGACCATGCCCTCATTGGTGACGGGGTCTGTGCGGACACTGAAGTGGCCCGAGGGGTCCCCGCTGATGATGCGGTAGACAGCGTTCCAGTTCGGGGAGTGGGGCTGATCTCGGTCCATTACAGTGAGGTTTGCGACCACCGTGTCCACCCGGTTTTCGGGGACTTCCCCTGCGTACTGTAAGAAAAGACAACATTAGGAACCCGTGCGGAAGCCAGGAGAGGCCGGAGGGGTTCTCTGCTGACCCTGGGGGGTCTCTGCTTCCAGCTGCTCCCGGACACGGTGACTCCCACAGGTTGGCCCATCCCATGTCCGTGCCGACGAGGTGGCGTCTAGAGAGGGCTCTGCTTCCTCCAGCTGAGGCCCAGCAAGGCCCGAGGCTCATCTGCACGTATCCACCTCCACGCACGCCAGGCCTCCCTCCTAAATCCCCTTCAAGCCCTTCCCATAGGCAGCAGGGGACCAGTGCAAACACCTGGGGCTTGCGAGAGACTATAAAAACGTGCTTACAAAACGGGAAACGAACAGGAGTGGGGACGCAGCTGCAGAGGGCTTCCCGAGCTGGACCACCTCTGGCTGCTGCCATCCCGGTGGTCCCTGACACGGGCTTGGGGCCTGGGGTCAGCAGCTGCAGATGTGCAGATGACCACACACAGAGCCTCAACCCTCTCTTCCCTGCCGCAGCAGCGAGGGCTGCAAGCCACGCCCATGGGTGAGTGGGGTTCACGTGGCCGCAGTAGTTACGGGCAGGCAAAGACTGTGTGCCTAGCGGGGCGTGTTGGTGCTGGTGTCGAGGTGGTGATGGAAATCTGAGCACCTCTCATCAGGCGAGAGTCACTGCTGTGCAGCTGTGGCCCAGCTCAGAGGAGCCCCGAGCTCGGTTTACTGCTGTGCTGTCACAGTCTTGAAATTCTTCATCATTTGTGAGTGAGGGCCCTGCGTTCTTATTTGGCACTGGGCCATGCAAATCGAGTGGCCATTCTGTCACAGTGCAGTGTGCTTCTGAGCCACAAAACCTGGAGACAAAGTTTGAACAAATATCTGGGGATTTCCAGTTGTGTTCACAGCAATGCAGCCCTAACGATGGTTACCGAGTGCCCACTCTGTGCCAGGTACTGCCCTTGCATTATTCTGCTGGTTCCTCAGGAGAACCCCATTCTTATCCCCATTTTGCAGATGAAGAAACAGAAGCAAGAGAGGTTAAGAGACCTTGGCACAGCCCAGAGAAAGCACAGCTCAGGGAAACCGCTGAGTGACTGCCGGAGCCTGGATCCAGCCATGCCTGAAGACAGTGCAGCTTCTGTGAGATGAGATGGTTCTCTTCTTGTTTCAGTTGCCAAGGTCAGTGTAGTGGACATCAGTAGGCTGTCTGGCTCTCCAGCACTTCTGAATTCCCTTCTTTATTTTCCAGAAACGTGCTTTCTCGCCCTCCTCTACTGCCACGACCTGGTCAGGTGATCTAGGACCTGCCAGTGGGACACACCTTCATGACTTTGATTCAGAAGAGAGGCAGAGACCTTGTGCTTTGGCGCCTGCAGTGGCAGAAGGTGGGTGGTAGCACCGTGTCCAGCGATGGAGACGGGAGCTGAGGTCTCTGTGCCCCGTGGCAGCGGAAGGGGGGGGTACTCCCGGCGGAGCCCCCCGACCTGATGCACCCGGCTCTTGGAGTTTGTGGCCACTCACGTGCTTTGGCAGCTACTGTCTTAAATAATCAGGGTGGGTTCTGGTGCCGTCACCTGACAGGCCCCCCCGCCACAGCCCAGTTTCAGTGCACCCCATGGGGGCCCTGTTGGGCGCCTCCACCCACTCTGCTCTGGTCCCCCGAGAATACGGGCCTGTGGTTTCACGGCATGGGGAGAGCTGCGTGTCCTGGACACCAGTTCCTTCCAGACTTCTGGGTGAAGTTTATTTGAAAAGTCTATTTTAATTCATGCAAGTTTAATAAAGGTTCACAAAGAAGTGCCTTAAGCTGGTAAGTCTGGCTTAGGATTTTCTTATTAACCTTCCCCTAGCCATAATGAGTTTTAAATTTAATTTTTGGGGGTTTTCAGGCACAGGGAAAGCCTCTCCCACACCCTGTGGGATGTAAAGGCGGATATTTGGGAAAGGAAGAATTTGAAGAGTGTTGGAACAGAATTTCTTGCATAGCTGTAATCCAGAATTCACGTGCACCCCCATCTCAAGAGGCAGGGTGGATTTCCTATCCGTGCCTGGGCCTTCCAGCACAATCCCAGCTCCTCCACAGAAATCCGTGTGGCCCCCCAGGGGAGGGTCACCTTAGAGTGGAGGATTTGGGTGGGAACAGTGAAGCCCAGCCAGGATTTAGGGAAGACCCCTCAGCCAGGCCGAGAGGACCGAGGATGGCAGAGCCTGTCCCCACAGACCCGGGGACCATCAGGGCACCTGCTCCATGGGGGATACCAAACTCCCTGAGATGATGCTTTTGTTTCTGGCACCAGTATTCGAACTATCGCTGGTCCTAGCACGGCTCGGACCTGAGGACCTGACCCTCCCCCAGCTGCCTTCTCTCTGGGCCCTGGACCCTGGTATGGCCGAGGGTGTTATGCGAGGAGGGTGCCCCCCACCCAGTCCTCTCCTGAGCCAGGGATCGCCCTGGAAGCCCTGTCCAGCCAGCATGCGGTCAAGGCCCCGCCCACCTTGGAGCCCCAGGGGCTGCGTTGGCTTCTGTTGGAAAATGTGCATTCTCCTCTGACATTCCGATGGTTTTAATTTTTGTTTTGTTTTGTGTTTTGTTTTTAGTTTCTTCATCATTTGCAGTCAGGATGTCTAAGCCTCCCCTCCTTTTCTCCCTCACAGCCCACGGCACTTCCGATTCTCTCTTCTTTTCATTCTTCCGCAGCGCCAGGCCCCGGGGGCTGCAGCCGAGGGATGCGCGCCCGAGGCACTGGTGCAGGGGAGCCGGATGTGGTAGTGGCAGAACATTCCGGCGATTTTAACTTTTGAAATTTAGTTTCCTCTCCAGTAAAACGGTGACGATTTCTGTCGGCTTCTGAGTTTGGAATCAGAATCTGACGGGTGGGACCAGTGGCTCATAACGGGGGACCTGGCGGCTGACGTCCATCCTCCTCCACCCACAGGGAGAAGCCTGGGGCCCGGGGCCCGGGTGGTGACTCTGGAGCCTTGTTCCCTCCTTGCGGTGCTGCTGTGAGAACAGGTGAGTGATGCCCGGGACGTGGCCCTTGGGACGCCAGCTCAGGGAGAGGACCCTGAAGCACCTCCCCAGCTTTTTGGTTCACAGACGGGCTTGATCACCCCCTTCCCAGGAGGAAGGGCTACTGGGTGCTTATTGTCCTCTCCTCTGTCTTCAGAGGACCCTGGGGGGGGGACCCACCATGATCTCACCCCCCCCTTTTCTTAATATTTAGCTTAATTTTATTCATGCTTGCCTTGGAATGGGGAATAGGTCATCCAGTCAAATATACAGTAAAGACAAACATGTCCTATCACGTACAGTCTTGAACTGCAGCGCGATGTACCTTAAGGACTCCCATCCTCCCTTTCTTAACAGATGAGGAAACTGGACTTGGAATGAATGTTTTGGTGCCTCCACCGTGAACCCCTCACCCGCTGAAGGCAGAGCCGGGACCCTGTCTGCTCCGCCGCCCAGTCCGAGCCCCTGCGACGGGGGTCAGGTACGACCCGCGGCGTTTTTAGGGCAGAGAACAAACCTCCCTGTAGATGAGCGGATGCTCCCAGCTTCACCTTGAGCCGTGTAACACTTACGCGTCAAGAGGGGAAAACGTTCTGATGCTCAGAGAGGTCCAACTGTCAGCCTAAGGGCACAAAGCTAGGAGGGACCCGGGGGTTGGGGGGTGCAGAAGGGGCTTCCCGACTCCAGGAGACCCTCCTGTGGGCCTGTGTGTGGCTGGGGCTCTGGGCTTTGCTCCGGGACCTGAGGATGAGGCGGAGGGCGGCCCTTGGGTCGGGCCTGCGGCTGTGTGTCCTGGGGGCCTCGGCCCTACCCCAGGGGGCCCGCCCCGCCCTGCAGGGGTGCTGACGGACAGCCTTGCAGGGGCAGCAAGCGGGCGCAGGCTCGGAGCAGGCGAAGGGAAAATGACTTCTAATTAACATTTAAGACTAGGAATTGGATCGTGCGAATCCCCAACCCCCATCTCTTCAGCTTCTGCTGATTGTTCTTGATGAAGCTCGATAAAATTAGCCAGGCTGTGCAGGGGGTGCGGCCAGGCCTGGGCCTTCGCCCGCCCACCACCACTGAGCCCAGCAGACGGTGTCCTGGGGCCCTGCCTTCCACCCGTCCCGAGGGGGACATGTCATAACGTGTGACCCTGGGACATTGGCAACCCCAGCCATGCCAATCCACACACATCCACGCCGCTGCCCCACAGCCCTGACAGTAAGCAGGCTGGGCCTCGATGTGCTCTCCTGGCCTCCAGGGCCCGGGCCTGGCTGAGGCCGACTGGGGTGGAGGAGGGGCAGGGGCGACTCTGGGAAGAGGCAGCCGTTCCGAAAGCCTGGGAGCATCCTCCTGAGGAACAGTCCCGGGAACCAGGCTGTGCCCACCTTTCCTTCATCCAGGCATGCAGGCAGGAGGAACTTCCCCCTGGGATGTGCCCCAAGGCACATCCCTGGGTCACATGCAAACTCCCTCCTGGGTCTCACTGTAATTCCAGGGCTGCCCCTTTTTCAGGCGTGTGTGCGGATCCGGGGGTATCTTGTTGATCATCTCCCCTCCCCTCGTGTGGACACCCCAGCGCCAACAGGTCAGGAAGGTGCACCGCCCCCTCCTTTTCTCTGCCCCATCACTTCCTCACAGGCCATCTAGGACCCGGCCTTTCTAGGGCATCAGCGGGTGTTTGCAGGGCGGCTGGCGTGCAGAAGGGCAGACGAGGTTCAGGCTAGAAGCTGGAGGAGCCACACAAGGGTCAGGTCAGGGCTGACCAGGGCTCGTCAAAGCCAGATCAGGGCTCGGGACAGTGGGCGCAAGTGGTCCCCCGCAGACCTGCCCTGCGGGAGCTCAGGTGTGAGGGCAGCCTCGGGGCCCCTCTCTGGAGCTGCAGAAACCCGGGAAGGCAGGGCTGCTCCATCTCAGAAGGGGACAGGAGACACACTTGGGGTCTTGAAGGACAGAGGTGTGGTGCGAAGGTGGGCCCGAGGAAGCAGGAGATGTGGGTTGGCCTCTGTCTCACTGTGTGACCTCGGGTAGCCCGGAATTACCCCTCTGGGCCTCAGGTTCCTGACGGAGAAAACCCTCTTTTTAGGAAATACACTCAGAAGCCTTTAGATGTGAGGGCATCATGCATACTACTGATTCCCAAGCAGCTCAGAAAGAATTCTGTGGGCACACCTACAGGGAGAAGCAGGCACACACAGCATGGCACCGACAGGGTCGATGTGCGCAGCTCTTCTTTTTGTTTGCTTTAATTGCAATACAGTTGATTTACAATGTGTGTTAGTTTCAGGTGTAGAGCACAGTGACTTAGTTTTACACATATTTATGTCTATTCTTTTTCAGATTCTTTCCCCATACAGGTTATTAAAAAATGTTGAGTCGAGTTCCCTGTGTTATACGGTAGGTCCTTGTTCTTTATCTATTTTATATATAGTAGTGTGTATACGTTAATCCCAACCTCCTGAATTATCCCCCGGCCCTTTGGTAACCATAAGTTTGTTTTCTATGTCTACGAGTCTGTTTCTGTTTTGTAAATAAGTTCATTTGTATCATTCTTTTAGTTTCCATATATAAGTGATATCATATGATATTTGTCTTTCTCTGTCTGACTTCACTTACTATGATCATCTCTAGGTCCATCCATGTTGCTGCAAATGGCATTATTTCATTCTTTTTTTATAGCTGAGTAATATTCCATTGTATATATGTACCATATCTTCTTTATCCATTCATCTGTCGATGGACATTTAGGTTGCTTCCATGTCTTGGCTATTGTAAATGGTGCTGCAGTGAACACTAGGGTGCATGTATCTTTTCACATTATGGTTTTCTCCAGATAAATGCCCAGGAGTGGGATCGCTGGGTCATATGGTAGTTCTATATTCATTTTTTTAAGGAACCTCCATACTGTTCTTCATAGTGGCTACACCAATTTACATTCCCACCAACAGTGCAAGAGGGTTCCCTTTTCTCCACACCCTCTCCAGCATTTGCTGTTTGTAGATTTTCTGGTGATTTCCATTCTAACTGGTGTGAGGTGATACTTCATTGCAGTTTTGATTTGCATTTCTCTAATTAGTGATGTTGAACATCTTTTCATGTGCCTTTTTGCCATCTGTATGTCTTCTTTGGAGAAATTTCTACTTAGGTCTTCTGCCCATTTTTTGATTGGGTTTTCTTGATATTGAGCTGCATGAGCTGTTTGTGTATTTTGGAGATGAATCCCTTGTCAGTCGCTTCATTTGAAAATATTTTCTCCCATCCCATAGGTTGTCTTTTCGTTTTCTTTATGGTTTCCTTTGCTACGCAAAAGCTCTTAAGTTTAATTAGGTCCCACGTGTTTTATTTTTGTTTTTGTTTTCATTACTCTGGAAGATGGATCCAAAGATGTATTGCTGCGATATGTCAAAGGGTGTCCTCCCTATGTTTTCCTCTAGGAGTTTTATAGTATCCGGTCTTATGTTGAAGTCTTTAATCCATTTTGAATTTATTTTTTGTATATTGTTAGAGAATGTTCTAATTTCATTCTTTTACATGTAGCTGTACAGTTTCCCCAGCACTACTTACTGAAGAGATTGTCTTTTCTCCCTTGTATATTCTTGCCTTCTTTGTCGTAGATTAATTGACCATAGGTGTGTGGGTTTATTTGTGGGCTTTCTATCCTGTTCCATTGATCTACATTTCTGTTTTTGTGCAAGTACCATGCTGTTTTGATTACTGTAGCTTTGTAGTATAGTCTGAAGTCAGGGAGCCTGATTCCTCCAGCTCTGTTTTTCTTTCTTAAGATTGCTTTGGCTATTCGGGGTCTTCTGCGTTTTCATACAAATTTTAAAACTTTTTGTTCTAGTTCTGTGAAAAATACCATAGGTAATTTGATAGGGATTTCACTGAGTCTGTAGATTACCTTGGGTAGTATAGTCATTTTGACAGTATTGATTCTCCCAATCCAAGAACTTGGTATATGCTTCCATCTGTTTATGTCATCTTCAGTTTCTTTCATCAGCATCTTACAGTTTTTGGAGTACAGTTTTTTTTTTTTTTTTTTTTTTCTTTCCTCCTTAGGTAGGTTCATCCCTGGGTATTTTATTCTTTTTGATGCCATGGTAAATGGGATTGTTTCCTTAATTTCCCTTTCTGATCTTCTGTTGTTAGTGTATAGAAATGCAACAGATTTCTGTGTATTAATTTTGTATCCTGCAACTTTACCAGATTCACTGATGAGCTCTAGTAGTTTTCTGGTAGCATCTTTAGGATTCTCAATGTATAGTGTAATGTCATCTGAAAATGGTGACAGTTTTGCTTCTTCTTTTCCAGTTTGGATCCCTTTTATTTCTTTTTCTTTTCCAATTGTTGTGGCTAGGACTTCGAAAACTATGCTGAATAAAAGTGGCAAGAGTGGACATCCTTGTCTTGTTCTTTTAAAATTTATTTTTATTTTATTTTTGGCTGCATTGGGTCTTTGTTGCTGTGCACAGGCTTTCTCTAGTTGAGGCGAGCAGGGGCTACTCTTGCTGTGGTGTGTGGGCTTCTCATTGCAGTGATTTCTCTTGTTGCAGAGCACAGGCTCTAGGCGCATGGGCTTCAGTAGTTGTGGCATGTGGGCTCAGTAGTTGTGGCACACGGGCTTAGTTGCTCCGTGGCATATGGGATATTCCCACACCAGGGCTTGAACCCGTGTCCCCTGCATTGGCAGGTAGATTCTTAACCACTGCACCACCAGGGAAGTCCCTTTGTCTTGTTCTTGATCTTAGAGGAAATGCTTTCAGCTGTGATGATGTTAGCTGTGGGTTTGTCATATATGGCCTTTATTATGTTGAGGTAGGTTCCCTCTATGCCTACGTTCTGGACATTTTTTTTTAAACATAAATGGGTGTTGAATTTTATCAGAAGTTTTTTCTGCATCTACTGAGACGATCGTATGGTTTTTATTCTTCAATTTGTTAATGTGGTGTATCACACTGATTGATTTGCAGATATTGAAAAATCCTTGCATCCCTGGGATGGATCCCACTTGATCATGGTGTATGATCCTTTTAATGTTTTGTTGGATTCGGTTTGCTAGTGTTTTGTTGAGGATTTTTGCGTCTGTGTTCATCAGTGATATTGGCCTGTAATTTTCTTTTTTTTGGAAGTATTTTTGTCTGGTTTTGGTATCAGAGTGATGGTGGCCTCATAGAATGAGTTTGGAAATGTTCCTTCTTCTGCAATTTTTTGGAATAGTTTCAGAGGGATAGGTGTTAACTCTTTTCTAAATGTTTGATACATTGCACCTGTGAAACCATCTAGTCCTGGACTTTTGTTTGTTGGGAGTTTTTAAATCACAGATTCCATTTCAGTACTTGTAACTGGTCTGTTCATATTTTCTATTTCTTCCTGGTTCAGTTTGGGAGATTGTACCTTTCTAAGAATTTGTTCATTTCTTCCAGGTTGTCCAATTTATTGCCCTATAGTTGCCTGTAGTAGTCTCTTGTGGTCCTTTGTATTTCTGTGGTGTCAGTTGTAATGTCTCCTTTTTCATTTCTAATTTTATTGATTTGAGTACTCTCCCTTTTTTTCTTGATGGGTCTTGCTAAAGTTTTATTAATTTTGTTTATCTTTTCAAAGAACCAGCTTTTACTTTAAATGATTATTTTTTATGGTTTTCTTAGTCTCTATTTCATTTATTTCTGCTCTGATCTTTATCATTTCTTTCCTTCTACTAACTTTGGGTTTTGTTTGTTCTTCTTTTTTAGTTGCTTTAATGTAAGGTTAGGTTGTTTGAGATTTTTCTTTTTCCTGAGGTAAGCTTGTATCGCTATAAACTTTCCTCTTAGAACTGCTTTTGCTGCATTCCATAGCTTTTGGATCATAGTGTTTTCATTTTCTTTTGTCTCTAGGTATTTTTTGATTTCCTCTTTGATTTCTTCAGTGATCCATTGGTTGTTCACTAGCATATTGCGTAGCCTCCATGTGTTAGTGTTTTTTTGCAGTTTTTTTTCCTTGTAGTTGATTTCTAATCTTATAGTGTTGTGGTTGGAAAAGATGCTTGGTATGATTTCAATTTTCCTAAATTTACTGAGGCTCACTCTGTGGCCCAGCACGTGATCTATCCTGGAGAATGTTCCGTGTGCACTTGAAAAGAATGTGTATTCTGCTGCTTTCGGATAGAATGCTCTATAGATATCAATTAAGTGCATCTGGTCTAATGTGTCATTTAAGGCTTGTGTTTCCTTATTGATTTTCTGTCTGGATGATCTGTCCATTGATGTAAGTGGGGCATTGAAGTCCCCCACTATTATTTGTTTACTGTCAATTTCTCCTTTTATGTCTGTTAACATTTGCCTTATATTATTGAGGTGCTCCTATGTTGGGTGCATATATATTTACAATTGTTATATCTTCTTCTTGGATCGATCCCTTGATCATTATGTAGTGTCCTCCTTTGTCTCTTGCAGTAGTCTTTATTTTAAAGTCCATTTTATCTGATATGAGTATTGCTACTCCAGCTTTCTTTTGATTTCCATTTGCATGGAATACCTTTTTCCACCCCCTTTTCAGTCTGTATGTGTCTCTAGGTCTGAAGTGGGTCTCTTGTAGACAACATATATATGGGTCTTGTTTTTGTATCCATTCAGCCAGTCCACATCTTTTGGTTGGAGCATTTAAGCCATTTACATTTAAGGTAACTGTTATTATTATTATTATTTTTGTGGTATGCAGGCCTCTCACTGCTGTGGCCTCTCCCATTGCACAGCACAGGCTCCGGATGCGCAGGCTCAGCAGCCATGGCTCACGGGCCCAGCTGCTCCGCGGCATGTGGGATCCTCACAGACCGGGGCAGGAACCCGTGTCCCCTGCATCGGCAGGCAGACCCTCAACCACTGCGCCACCAGGGAAGCCCCCACTTAAGGTAATTATTGATATGTATGTTCTTATTGGCATTTTGTTAATTGTTTTGGATTTGTTTTTGTAGGTCTTTTTTCTTCCTTTCTTCTTTTGTTCTCTCTTATGATTTGATGACTATCTTTAGTGTTGTGTTTGGATTTCTTTTTTGTGTGTATATCTATTATAGATTTTTGGTTTGTGGTTACCATGAGGTTTTGATATAGCAATCTATATCAATATATGATTGTTTTAAATTGCTGATCTCTTAATTTCAAACACACTTCCAGTATCCTGCATTTGTATTCTCTTCTCACGACTGCTGGTGTTGATATCATACTTGTGTGTGGATGATTTCCTACCTTTACTGTATGTTTGCCTTTACTGGTGAGCTTTCCCATTTCATCATTTTCTTGTTTCTAGTTGTGGCCTTTTCTTTTCCACTTAGAGAAGTTCCTTTAGTGTCTGTTGTAAAGCTGGTTTGGAGGTGCTGAATTCTCTTAGCTTTTGCTTGTCTATAAAGCTTGTCTATAAAATGAGAGCCTTGCTAGGCAGAGTATTCTTGCTTGTAGGTTTTTTCATCACTTTAAATATATCCTGCCACTCCCTTCTGGCCTGCATAGTCTCTGCTGAAAAAATTCAGCTGATAATCTTATGAGGATTCCTTTGTATGTTATTTGTTGCTTTTAATATTTTCTCTGTCTTTAATTTTTGTCAGTTTGATTTCTATGTGTCTTGGCATGTTCCTCTTGGGTTTATCCTGTATCAGACACTCGGTGCTTCCTAGACTTGGGTGACTGTTTACCTTCCCATGTTAGGGAAATTTTCAGCTATTATCTCTTCAAATATTTTCTCAGGCTCTTTCTCTCTTTTCTCCTTCTGGGACCCCTATAATGCAAATGTTGGTGTGTTGAATGTTGTCCCAGAGGTCTCTTAACCTGTCCTTCTTTCTTTTCATTCTTTTTTCTTTATCCTGTTCCACAGTGGTGATTTGCCCCATTCTGTCTTACAGCTCACTTACCCATTCTTCTGCCTTATTTAGTCTGCTATGGATTCCTTCTAGTGTATTTTTCATTTCAGTTATTATATTCTTCAATTCTGGTTGTTCTTTATATTTTCTAATTCTTTGTTAAAAATTTCTTGTATCTTCTCACTCTGTGCATCCATGCTTTTTCCGAGATCTTGGATCATCTTTATGCTCATTACTCTGAAGTCTTTCTCTGGTAGATTGCCTATCTCCACTTCACTTAGTTGTTCTTCTGGGGTTTTACCTTGTTCCTTCGTCTGGGATATATTCCTCTGCCATCTCATTTTGTCTAACTAACTTTCTGTGATTGCAGTTTCCGTCCGCAGGCTGCAGGGTTGTATTTCCTCTTGCTGCTGGTGTCTGCCCTCTGGTGGGTGAGGCTGGTCTAAGGGGCTTGTAGGGCTTGTGCAGGCTTCCTGGTGGGAGGGACTGGTGCCTGCCCACTGTGGGGGTGGAGCTGGGTCTTGTCCCTCTGGTGGGCAGGGCTGTGTCAAGGGGTGTGTCTAGGGGTGGCTGTGGCTCAGGAAGTCTTTAGGCAGCCTGTCTGCTGGTGAGTGAGGCTGAGTTCCTGCCCTGCTGGTTGCTTGGCCTGAGGCATCCCGGTGCTGGAGCCAGGCTGTTGGGTGGGGCCGGGTCTTGGTGCTGGTGAGATGTCTGCCTCCTCGACAGTTCACATACACTCCCGGACATCGCCACCACCAGTGTCCACATCCCCAGGGAGAGCCACAGCCATACCCTGCCTCCCCAGGAGACCCATCAAGAGCAGCAGGGAGGGCTTCCCTGGTGGCGCAGTGGTTGAGAGTCCGCCTGCCGATGCAGGGGACACGGGTTTGTGCCCCGGTCCGGGAAGATCCCACATGCCGCGGAGCAACTAGGCCCGTGAGCCATGGCTGCTGAGCCTGCGCGTCCGGAGCCTGAGCTCCGCAATGGGAGAGGCCACAACGGTGAGAGGCCCACATACCGCAAAAAAAAAAAGAGCAGCAGGTAGATCCAGCCCCGTGTCCTATGAAGTCACTGCTCTTGCCCTGGGGAGCCAGTACATGTCATACCTTTTGTGCATCCTCCAAGAGTGGGCTCTCTGCTTCCCTGTGGAGCTGTGGAGTCCAGTGGAGCTCCTGCAGTCAGGCCCTGTTGGCTTTCAAAACCAAATGCTCTGGGAGCTCCTCCTCCTGATGCCAGACCCCCAGGCTGGGGAGCCTGATTGGGGCTCAGAACTCTCACTCCTGTGATATAATTATTCTCCAGTTTGTGAACTGCCCACCCAGGGGGTATGGGATTTGATAATATTCTGAGTGTGCCCCTCCTACCATCTTGTTGTGGTTTCTTCTTTATATCCTTGGATGTAGACTATCTTTTTTGGCTGGGTCCAGTCTTTTTTATTTTTTTAAATTTATTTTATTTTTGGCTGCGTTGGGTCTTCATTGCTGCACGTGGGCTTTCTCTAGTTGTGGCGAGCGGGGGCTACTCTTCATTGTGGTGCACGGGCTTCTCACTGTGGTGGCTTTCTGTTGCGGAGCGTGGGCTCCAGGCGCACAGCCTCAGTTGCTCCGCGACATGTGGGATCTTCCCGGACCAGGGCTCGAACCTGTGTCCCCTGCATTGGCAGGCGATTCTTAACCACGGCGCCACCAGGGCAGCCCCAGTCTTTCTTTTTTATTGATGACTGACTGTTCAGCAGCTAGTTGTGATTTCGGTGCTTTTGTGTTAGGAGGCGAGCTCAAGGCCTTCTACTCTACCATCTTGTCTTCTCTCTGTGAGGCTATTCTTTTCCCTGTTTCTATTCTTGCAACTTTTCTGTGAGTTTGAAATTATTTCTAAACACATGCTGAAAAAATTCCAAGGCCGTTCGGAATCTGTGGATATGGAAAGGTCTTCAAGACATATAAGCGGAAAAACCAAAAACAACGCAAGGGTCAGAGTGAAAACACAAGGGGCTCCTCCTCAAAGTAAGTCATTTTATACCTTTTAAGGTGCTGTACCGTGTGTGTCAATTACCTAACCACATACTCAAGCTAATTTTTAAAAAAGAGATAGATAATGATTAAGTGAAGCCAGGTGAGGCAATGAAAACTTGTTCCTAAAAGTTCCAAAGGGTCCAAGCTGAGAACAGAAAAAACCCAGATGGGCGGGGCCCTATCTGACTGAACTGATACAACAACAAAGAAGGATCCCAGAGGCCTTATGCCACAGGATGGGAGGCTACAGGGAATCGTGTGTTCTGTGTGACTCCGTTTATATGACGTCCTAGCACAGGTAAAGCTCACCTTGGACGATGGGCCTGGGTTGCTGCCGGCCAGGGGGAAGGTTTCACTCAAGATTTGCGCCTCATACTGTAGGCACATCAGACCTCAGTGCAGCGAGCAATGAGCTGCTCTCCTCATGTCCAGACCCCCTGGGACGCTGCTCCCGAGCCCTTCCTGCCACTGCCCATGGAGAGCAAACAGAACGGAAGCCATCCCACCTAACCAGGGGGCAGAGGCCTGAGCAGCTCCCTCTCAGGTGAGGTGACCTGCCATCTTCCCACCAGATGGCGCTGTGCCCTCATGGCTGAGGCTGCCCTCCTCTGGCTTGGTCCAGCCGGACACAGAGCCTAGGACTCTGAGATGCCTCATTGCAGGGATGTGGGATTTGGGGACTCCAGAATTTGGAGCCTGTTGCAGGGTGGTGGGGAAGCAGGATGAGGGCACGCGGGGACGCTGTGGTGGGGCTCCCTGCGAGGGGCTCTGACCTGAGAGATGCCTTCACGGCAAGCTGGCCCACCCACACTGGGAGAATGAGGGGTCTCCTCTCTGTACCCACCCCCACACTGTGGCATGAGAGCACAGCTTCTGGGGCTCAACCCCAGCTGCTCCACTAGTGGGCTGAGTGGCTCTGGACAAGTGACTTAGCCTCTCTGAGCCTCAGCATCCTCCTCCATAACTGGGTCCCGAGCCTCATGGGGCTGGTGGGGACCAGAGGTTGACCAGGAAGCCCAGGCTGCTGCCTGGTGGAGCGGGGCGGGGGGTAGCTCCACAGCTTGCCTCGCGCTCCAGTTCTCTTGTTACTGTTACTGCTGTTACTCTCTCATCCACTCGGTGCCACGGGGGTGGGGGTGAGGCTCAGAGAAGGCAGCCCTGACCCCCTGGGGGGAGGGGCGGCCTCCACCTCCCAGCACTGCCCTGGGAGTCCTCGCTGACCCTCCCCCCTGCCCATCTGGTCCCCTGCATCTGCCGCATTTCTGGACGGGCACCCACAGGGTGGGTATATGTTCCCATCCTGTCAGCAGCCCCACTCCGGGGGGCGTGGCCCCAAAGGCGCAGCTCCTCTGGGATTCAGAGGAAGTGGGAGCCGGTGGCTCGTGGCTCTGTGATCCCTCAGCTCTGCCGCTAGGGCGTTCCTGTGGTCATTTAGGTTCTGGGCAGCCTGGCACGTGGCCTGGTCCCAGCCCGCCAGCCGTGCCTGAAGGGGCAGGACGTACAATGTGTCCCCACGCCCCGCTGCCCCCCTGCTGATGGTGGGCCAGCTACGGTCCTGCCACAGGGACCTGCCCTGTCCCCAGGCATCCCCAGACAGCCCTGCCTTGCACGCAGCCATGCACACACCCCACACTGGCGGACCCTGGAGCCCAAACACCGCTGGCCAACTCCTCCGGATTCAGGAGGAGTGTCCTGGGAGCCTCTCCAGGTGGCAGCCAGTGCTCAGTATCGGGGCCTGCAGACCCCTGGAGCTCCTCTCTCGCTCAGACCCCCGCCACTCGGGGCCTTTGTTAACAGCCTGTCTATTTGTCTGTCAAGCTCCTTCCATCAGGTGGCAGCAGAGAGAGAAGCAACCCAAACGCCCGGGAACTGTCTCCGAGGGGACGTGCACTCACCGTGCTGGCAGTGAACTCGGGTGGGTTGTCGTTCACGTCTGTCACCGTGATGATGGCTGTGGCCGTGTTGGAGAGGCCATAGTTCAGGTTTCCTTCCATGTCTGTGGCTTGAACAATGACTGTGTACTGCTGAACTTTCTAGAAGGGGATGAGGGGAGGAACAGAGCATCAGTTTGGGTTTTAGTTTACAGGCTGTTTATACTTTCATTAAAGAAATACGTTCCCTGGACGGACTCAGCGGGGTCCCCTTCCTGCCCCGGGGTGCTGGCTGCAGGGCGCTCGGCAGGTGACCTGGCAGAAGAAAGTTCTCACTTGTGGTGGGTGGCGAGGTCTCTGCCTACATCTCAGTGCCTGGCTTCCACGGGTGTAGATCGAGGTAGAAAGAAGGAAAAGGGGGCCTGGACCACACAGCACGCTGTGCTGGGTTTGGCAGACCAGGGGTGGACAGTTTGGAAAGAGGGGCAACCCCCAGACGTGTGTCTGCAGGGACCTCATTTCTTTAGCATCCTCAGTGTCTAGTTCAGCCTCAGTCCAGAAATTCAAACAGGAGAAGGGAAGTCAAGCCGTCTCCCCTCTCTCTGCAGGCACACAGACACCAGCACACTATGTGTCTGAACACAGCCTGGAAGGACTGGTTAGCGTTCAGATGCAGGTGTGAATTTTAAAAGGCAAATGATGCTTCATGGGGACGGCAAATTTCACTGGGCGCTGAAGGGGCCCCCCAGCCCTCACCTGGACCCACTGGTGCAGCAACCCCAGGTCAGCAGAGGGGGCCTTTCCACACCCTTGTTCTGAGCAGAGGCCACAGGTGTTTCCACTGTGACAGGTGAGGACGAGCCTGGTGGGCAGCTCTCTGCTGGGACCACAGCCCACCTCTCACTGGCACCATTAGGGAGGGAGGGTTCTGGGGTCCAGGGCAGAAAGGGACCTTCTGAGGAATGAATGATCCCAAGTCCCCCTCCCCTGAGAGGTTCAGGGAAGAGCCCACTTCTCAGCCCCATGATTCTGGGAAATGTGCTCAGGATCCCTGGGGGCTCTGGCAGGAACTATAAACAGCAGACGGTCACAAACTGCCACTCTCTCTCCCTCCCTCCATCCACTCCTCCATCCATGAGTCCCTCCATCTCCCTCTCTCCTTCCCAGACCCACAGCCCATGTGGGGAAAGCAGGACAGCCGCGTGTAAATCAATGAAATTAGAACACTCCCTCTCACACCATACACATAAATAAACTCAAAATGGCTTGAAGACTTAGACGTGACACCATAAAACTAGAAGAGAACATAGGCAAACCATTCTCTGACATAAATCGTAGCAACGTTTTCTTAGGTCAGTCTCCCCAGGCAATAGAAATAAAAGCAAAAATAAACAAATGTTAGCTTTTGCACAGCAAAGGAAATGATAAACAAAATGAAAAGACAACCTACAGACTGCCAGCAAATATTTGCAAATGATGCGACCGACCGACAAGGGCTTAATCTCCAAAATATACAAACAGCTCACAACTCAATAACAAAAAACCAAACAACCCAATCAAAAAATGCACAGAAGACCTAAATAGACATTTCTCCAAAGAAGACATATAAATGGCCAAGAGGCACGTGAAAAGATGCTCAACGTCGCTAATTATTAGAGAAATGCAAATCAAAATTACAAAGAGATACCACCTCACAGCAGTCAGAATGGCCATCATCAAAAAGTCTACAAACAACAAATGCTGGAGAGGGTGTGGAGAAAAGGGAACCCTCCTACACTGTTGGTGAGAATGTAAATTGGTACAACCAATGGAGAACAGTATGGAGGTTCCTTAAAAAAACTAAAAATAGAGTTACTGTATGATCCTGCGATCCCACTCCTGGGCATATACCCAGAGAAAACCATAACCTGAAAAGATACATGCGCACCCCAATGTCCACGGCAGCACTGTATACAATAGCCAAGACATGAAAGCAACTTAAATGTCCATGGACAGATGAATGGATAAAGAAGATGTGGTACATATATACATGGAATACTACTCAGCCATAAAAAAGAATGAAATGATACCATTTACAGCAACATGGATGGGCCTAGAGGTGATCATACTAAGTGAAGTAAGTCAGAGAAAGACAAGTATCATATGATATCACTTATATGTGGAATCTTAAAAAAAAAGGTACAAATAAACTTATTTACAAAACAGAAACAGACTCACAGACACAGAAAACAAACTTAGCAAAGGGGAAAGGGAGGGGAGGGATAAATTAGGAGTTTGGGATTAACAGATTCACACTACTGTATATAAAATAGATAATCAACAAGTTCCTACTGTATGGCGCACGGAATTATATTCGATATCCTGTAATAAACCATAATGGGAAAGAATATGAAAAAGGATATATGGCTTTATATACGTATAACTGAATCACTTTGCGGCACACCTCAAACTAACACAACATTGTAAATCAATTGTACTTCAATAAAAAAACAAGACGTTTGGTGGCCCTAGGCTCTGACATCAGGCATCACAGACCAGGTACCTCCCAGACAGGCCACACGGTGATGCCACAAACTTCTCAGGGAATGAGGGCCGGGGAAATCAGGGAGGCTTCCAGGAGGTGGTGGGCTGTTCTGCCCAGAGGTGACAGGATGAGTGAGGGCTGAGTGGAGGGTGTGGACCAGAGCTGGGGGGTGGCTCGGGGGACTCACACTGTCTCCCACCCAGACGGATGCCTGGCCTCCACCTCTGTCAGCGCTGCAGTCCACGTGCCCAGGGCCGGTGTGCAGCTTGGGGGTGGCGGTGCTAACTTCCTGCCCCCCCCCCCCGGCTCTTATTCCAAGAGGCCTCCCCCAGGAGTGAGCCTCTCAGAGGAGCAGGAAACAGCTCCTTGGCACACAGCTGGGGCGTCCCTTCAAGGGCTGAAATATCTGGAGGAGGAGAGTGAGCACATTGGGGCCCCTAAACAGGCTCCTAGGAAAGGGGCAAGAGGGCAGGGGCCCTGGTGCCGTGCTGGGCTCAGGGTCCCCACCTGGGAGATGGGGCAGGGCCACGTGCCCGAAATCGTGAGTGGGAAAGCAGTTCCAAGACCAGGACAGTCACTGCTCTTCCCCCGTCACCTGCTCTGACACCGGCCAGACCCTGGGGACCCACCTCATGCTGGGCCCGTGTTCCCGCTGCCAAGAACCAGCTGTGACGGTGCCTCCAGGGGACCCCCTCCCCCGCCACAGAATGGACCTGCCCTCCTCACAGCCCCACAGTCCTTGGGGTCAGCCCCTCTGACAGTCACTCAACAAACATGGGCCTGACTGTCCTCGGAGACGGAAAGCACCCCGAGGTCGGCCTCCCACTCAGGCTGGGCCCCTGGAAGCCCAGCCTGGAGCCGGTGCACAGAACGCACTCGGTCCGTGCTCGTGACGTGAACTGAGCGCACGTCTAAACAGCTGATGTTGTTTTCTGTGAACGTGGTTAGAACCTGCACCCAAGGAGACATGAACAAATCAAAGAAATAGCTTACAACTGCTTGGGCGCTACGTCATACCTTGAAAGTTTTCTCACAAAAGATTAACTCTTGCCTCCTTCCCTTCTTCCTCTCTCCGTTGTCCATCTACCTGCCCAAGTACTCATCCATCCATCCTGCATCCATCCACCCATCCATCCATCCATCCACCCATCCATCCACCCATCCATCCACCCATCCACCCATCCACACATCCATCCATCCACCCATCCACCCATCCATCCATCCTGCATCCATCCACCCATCCACACATCCTTCATCCATCCATCCTTCATGTATAGGGACCCCTCCCTCTGTCAGGTGGATCACAACCACCCAGTGAGGTGGCGAGCTCCTCTCAACTGTTCACGAGATAAATGAACTCAGGGAGCGGGGAGAGGCTTCCCCTGGAGGTGCCAGCAGAGCCAGTTCTTGAAAGGAGAGTGTGGCGCTCACCAGAGAGGGAAGCGGGGACAGGCACGATGTGGGTCCCCAGGGTCGGGGTGGTGTTGGGGCAGGTGAGGGGGAGAAGCACGGTGACTGTCCCGGGCTAGGAAGTGCTTTCCTTTCCTGCTCACTCTTTGGTGATGTGGCCCTGCCCCATCTCACAGGTGGGGACGCTGAATCTCATGATGTCCCCAGTGGCACACAGCAAACCAGAGGCTGCTGGAGTGGCCGCTGGGATTCCTGATGTGGGTTGGCGCCTCTGTGACGGATGAATACAGATGGCTCCGTGTTGCCCAGGCAGCGACGTCAGCCCAGATGCTAGTAGGCCTCTTTCTGAATGTGGCACAGAAGGTACCCAAGGGCATGGCAGCGCCATCCTTAACCCGCTTCCCCCCGACAGCTGCACGGTCAGGATCCACCTCCATGTGTGTGGACAGGTGCATGCTCAGAAATCCATCGGGCCCTTGACATCAGGACCTCGCTCAGGGCAGGGGTCCCTCCTTCGTGACCCCAGCAGGGAATAAGTGCCCCTCCCTCTTGCCCATCAAAGGCAGCTGGTCACCTCTGGTCACTGCTGCCTCAGCTGGGACATGGCAGCGACAGGCTGGGGACAGTACCAGTGCCAGGGTGGGTGGACCGACAAAAAACCCAAACCTCAGGTCCCCACGTGCCCTTGGCGAGGGTCCTGCCCAGAGCATCCCGGATCCAGCTAGGCCTGAAGGCGCCCTTTGTGTTCAATTACATGAGCCAGTCATTCCTCTGTGTTGTTTGATCCGGTCGGAGCTGGTTTCTGTCCTCTGCCACAGCAGGGGGTCTGACTGTCCCCCGTTACTGTCATTCTTTTTGTGAGGGACATTATCATGGGAAGAACAGTGGGACGGCCGGGCACCTAATGCAGGAAGAGAACAGGATTCTGCTGATGTTTTCCCAGCACCACTGTCCCCGACCCTCTGGGGCCCCGATGGGGCCTGAGGGCAGACTCGGGGCCCGACTGTCGTGGCCTCAGTCGGGGTGTCGTGGTGAGGGCTCCGCCATCTAGCCTCGCCAGAGTCACCCCCACAGTGTAGACAGACACCATGCCCTCCGTCCAGTTCTGTCTTAGATTATCCCTTACAGCTAAGGCGTTCTTGTACTTCAATAAACACATTTAGAAGCGGTTTATGCCACTGCTATAAATGGCAAACGAGCATCACCTGCCACAAATAGAAATTAGTCCTAAACACGACTGTGTATTTTTAAAGGTCCATCTGTGAACGTCCAGGCCCAGTGCACGAAGCACATGGGGGGGTCCAGGCCGACGGAGCCACGCGACACCCCCCGCAGTGGCTGCCCGTCACCTCTCGCCATGTAGAGAGACACGCAGGCTGAGCGGGGCCCGCCCCACCCCGGCTGGCCCACCCCGGCGGGTCCACCCCGGCTGGTCCACCCCGGCTGGTCGGCTGACACGGAGCGCGTCCCAGGGCTCCTCCGTTAGGACCCGTCCTGGCTCTGTTCCCTGGGCAGAAGCAGAGGCCGACAGGCCACCCGTCCCGGGGCAGGCGGGGCCCGCTGGCCGCACGCTCTCTCCTCCGCTGCCACCCACGGGGCCTCCCTGCTGCCCCCCAAAGCCACGGTGCCCTCCAGGCCGGTGCAGGGCTGTTGCGCCTGCCCCAGCACTCCGCTCGCCCCCATCAGCAAGGCCTTCCCTGCCTCCCCAAATAAAATACAAACGCTGCCCCGCGGCCGCTCCCCCTGCTGACCGCCCGCTCTCCCGAGACTCTGCTTCTCTTCTCAGCGTCAGCGCGGCCGCCCTCCGCCAGCTCGTGCCCCACGAGCAGGGCTCCAGAGCCCAGGACTTCACACTCAGTGCCATCTCCCTGGGGTCTAGAACACGCCTGCACGCTGTCTGTGGGTGGCGGGGACGGTGCTGCCCTCCCTGGGCACTGGCAGTGACTGTCTGTGGGCACAGCTCGGCGAGGCCGGGGGCACAGCTTGGACCAGTCTGCCCCAGGGCAGCTGGGCATAGGACAGGGGTGGGCATCAGGGATGCCCCTTGGGCTGACCCACGCCACAGGTCTGGCGGCAGAGATGTTTCCAGAGCTCAGCAGGAGGAATGGGGGAGTGGGATCCTGGGGGTCAGTGTTGAAGGGAGACCACCTCAGGGCTGGCTGCCCTCGCAGGGCTGAGGCACCCAGAGTCCCACCGCGGGGCACGCACAGGCTCTGCCAGCCCCGACGTGGAAGGCTCTGGCCAGCCTGGGGGTTCTGGAGGTGGGAGCTGGGGACGCAGAGCAGGAGGGAGCCAGCTGGGTCTCCCATCTGACCACAAATTCACCTTTGCCACCCAGGCCCTGCTTTGTACGGGCTGTCACAGGGAAGAAAACACACATAATCACAGCGCAGGAGCCCACTGTCCGGCGCGGGCAGCTTCACCCTAAACGGATCAGGCATGGGCCACGGCGGGTGGGCCTGAGACGGACAGTGCTTGGCTGCTGGGGCCTCGGCAACCCACCTCTGTTCCCACCCTGGTCTCGTCGGCCAGCAGGGATCACAGAGGTTATTCTTTGGGGGCAATAAAGACAAACCCAAATCTAAGTCCCATCAGGAGCCTCAGAACATGGAAATAGGGCCTCTGTACATAAAGTGAAGGTAAGGATTGAGACGGGACCACCTGGGTTAGGGCGGGAGACCCTCCAACACCAAAGAGCAGGGTAGGCTCCAGTGCTGGGGCACCTCAGGCCAAGCAAGCAACAGGGAGGGGACCCAGCCCCACCCATCAGCAGTCAAGAGGATTAAAGTTTTACTGAGCTCTGCCCAGCAGAGCAACAAGTCAGCTCTACCCACCACCAGTCCCTCCCATCAGGAAGCTTGTACAAGCCTCTTAGATAGCCTCATCCACCAGAGGGCAGACAGCAGACGCAAGAAGAACTACCATCCTGCAGCCTGTGGAACAAAAACCACATTCACAGAAAGATAGACAAGATGAAAAGGCAGAGGGCTATGTACCAGATGAAGGAACAAGATAAAACCCCAGAAAAACAACGAAATGGAGACAGGCAACCTTCCAGAAAAAGAATTCAGAATAATGATAGTGAAGGTGATCCAGGACCTCGGAAAAAGAATGGAGGCAAAGATCGAGAAGATGCAAGAAATGTTTAATGAAGACCTAGAAGAAATAAAGAACAAACAAACAGATGAACGATATAATAATTGAAATGAAAACTACACTAGAAGGAATCAACAGCAGAGTAACTGAGGCAGAATAACGGATAAGTGACCTGGAAGACAGAATGGTGGAATTCACTGCCATGGAACAGAAGAAAGAAAAAAGAATGAAAAGAAATGAAGACAGCCTAAGAGACCTCTGGGACAATATTAAACACAACAACATTTGCATTATAGGGGGTCCCAGAAGGAGAAGAGAGAAAGGACCCGAGAAAATATCTGAAGACATTATAGTCAAAAACGTCCCTAACATGGGAAAGGAAATAGCCACCCAAGTCCAGGAAGCTCAGAGAGTCCCATACAGGATAAACCCAGGGAGAAACATGCCGAGACACATAGTAATCAAATTGGCAAAAATTAAAGGCAAAGAAAAATTATTGAAAGCAGCAAGGGAAAAACAACAAATAACATACAAGGGAACTCCCATAAGGTTAACAGCTGATTTCTCAGCAGAAACTCTACAAGCCAGAAGGGAGTGGCATGATATACTTAAAGTGATGAAAGGGAAGAAACTACAACCAAGATTATCTACCCAGCAAGGATCTCATTCAGATTCAATGGAGAAATTAAAAGCTTTACAGACAAGCAAAAGCTAAGAGAATTCGGCACCACCAAACCAGCTCTACAACAAATGCTAAAGGAACTTCTCTAAGTGGGCAACACAAGAGAAGAAAAGGACCTACAAAAACAAACCCACAACAATTAAGAAAACGGTGATAGGAACATACATGTTGATAATTACCTTAAATGTGAATGGATTAAACGATCCAACCAAAAGACACAGGCTTGCTGAATGAATACAAAAACAAGACCCATCTATATGCTGTCTACAAGAGACCCACTTCAGACCTAGGGACACATACAGACTGAAAGTGAGGGGACGGAAAAAGATATTCCATGCAAATGGAAATCAAAAGAAAGCTGGAGCAGCAATATTCATATCAGATAAAACAGACTTTAAAATAAAGAATGTTACAAGAGACAAGGAAGGACACTACATAATGATCAAGGGATCAATTCAAGAAGAAGATATAATGATTATAAATATATATACACCCAACATAGGAGCACCTCAATACATAAGGCAACTGCTAACAGCTATAAAAGAGGAAGTCGACAGTAACACAGTAATAGTGGGGGATATCAACACCTCACTTACACCAATGGACAGATCATCCAAACAGAAAATTAATAAGGGAACACAAGCTTTAAATGACACAACAGACCAGATAGATTTAATTGATATTTATAGGACACGCCATCCAAAAACTGCAGATTACACTTTCTTCTCAAGTGCGCATGGAACATTCTCCAGGATAGATCACACCTTGGGTCACAAATCAAGCCTCAGTAAATTTAAGAAAATTGAAATCATATCAAGCGTCTTTTCTGACCACAACGCTATGAGATTAGAAATCAATTACAGGGAAAATAACATAAAAAACACAAACATCTGGAAGCTAAACAATACGTTACTAAATGACCAAGAGATCACTGAAGAAATAAAAAAATACCTAGAGACAAATGACAATGAAAACATGATGACCCAGAACCTATGGGATGCAGCAAAAGCAGTTCTAAGAGGGAAGTTTATAGCTATACAAGCCTACCTCAAGAAACAAAAAACATCTCAAGTAAACAATCTAACCTTACACCTAAAGGAACTAGAGAAAGAAGAACAAACAAAACCCAAAGTTAGCAGAAGGAAAGAAATCATAAAGATCAGAGCAGAAATAAATGAAATAGAAACAAGAAAACAAGAGCAAAGATCAATAAAACTAAAAGCTGGTTCTCTGAGAGGATAAACAAAATAGATAAACCATTAGCCTGACTCATCAAGAAAAAGAGGGAGAGGACTCAAATCAATAATATTAGAAATGAAAAAGGAAGAGTTACGACAGACACCGCAGAAATACAAAGCATCATAAGTGACTACTACAAGCGAATCTATGCCAATAAAATGGACAACCTGGAAGAAACGGACAAATTCTTAGAAAGGTATAAACTTCCAAGACTGAACCAGGAAGAAACAGAAAATATGAACAATCACAAGTAATGAAATTGAAACTGTGATTAAAAATCTTCCAACAAACAAAAGTCCAGGACTAGATGGCTTCACAGGTGAATTCTATCAAACATTTAGAGAAGCGCTAACATCCATCCTTCTCAAACTCTTCCAAAAAATTGCAGAGGAAGGAACACTCCCAAACTCATTCTATGAGGCCACCATCACCCTGATACCAAAACCAGACAAAGATACTACAAAAAAAGAAAATTACATACCAATATCACTCATGAATATAGATGCAAAAATCCTCAAGAATATACTAGCAAACAGAATCCAACAACACATTAAAAGGATCATACACCACGATAAAGTGGGATTTATCCCAGGGATGCAAGGATTCTACAATATATGCAAATCAATCAATGTGATACACCATATTAACAAATTGAAGAATAAAAACCATATGATCATCTCAATAGATGCAGGAAAAGCTTTTGACAAAATTTAACACACATTTATGACAAAAACTCTCCAGAAAGTGGGCATAGAGGGGACCTACCTCAACATAATAAAGGCCATATACAGCAAACCCACAGCAAACATCATTCTCAGTGGTGAAAAACTGAAAGCATTTCCTCTAAGTTAGGAAAAAGACAAGGATGTCCACTCTTGCCACTATTATTCAACATAGTTTTGGAAGTCCTAGCCACAGCAATCAGAGGAGAAAAAGAAATAAAAGGAACACAAATTGGAAAAGAAGAAAACTGTCACTGTTTGCAGATGACATGATACTATACATAGAGGATCCTAAAGATGCCACCAGAAAACTACCAGAGCTAATCAATGAATTTGGTAAAGTTGCAGGATACAAAATTAATGCACAGAAATCTCTTGCATTCCTATACACTAACGATGAAAAATCTGAAAGAGAAATTAAGGAAACACTCCCATTCACCACTGCAACAAAAAGAATAAAATACCTAGGAATAAACCTACCTAGGGAGACTAAAGACCTGTATGCAGAAAACCGTAAGACACTGATGAAAGGAATTAAAGATGATGCCAACAGATGGAGAGATATACCATGTTCTTGGATTGGAAGAATCAATATTGTGAAAATGACTATACTACCCAAAACATTCTACAGATTCAATGCAACCCCTATCAAACTACCAATGGCATTTTTTATTTTTTATTATTTTTTATTTTTTTATTTTTTGCGGTACACGGGTCTCTCACTGTTGTGGCCTCTCCCGTTGTGGAGCACAGGCTCCGGACATGCAGGCTCAGTGGCCATGGCTCACAGGCCCAGCCGCTCCGCCACATGTGGGATCTTCCCGGACTGGGGCACGAACCCGTGTCCCCTGCATCGGCAGGTGGGCTCTCAACCACTGTGCCACCAGGGAAGCCCCCAACGGCATTTTTTAAAGAACGAGAACAAAAAATCTTAAAATTTGTATGGAGACACAAAAGACCTGAATAGCCAAAGTAGTCTTGAGGGAAAAAAACCGGAGCTGGAGCAATCAGACTCCCTGACTTCAGACTCTACTACAAAGCTACAGTAATCAAGACAATATGGTACTGGCACAAAAAACAGAAATATAGATCAATGGAACAAGATAGAAAGCCCAGAGATAAACCCACGCACCTATGGTCAACTAATCTACGACAAAGGAGACAAGGATATACAATGGAGAAAAGACAGTCTCTTCAATAAGTGGTGCTGGGAAAACTGGACAGCTACAGATAAAAGAATGAAATTAGAACACTCCTTAACACCATACACAAAAATAAACTCAAAATGGATTAGAGACCTAAATGTATGACTGGACACTATAAAACTCTTAGAGGAAAACATAGGAAGAACACTCTTTGACATAAATCACAGAAAGATCCTTTTTGACCCACCTCCTAGAGTAATGGAAATAAAAACAAAAATAAACAAATGGGACCTAATGTAACTTCAAAGCTTTTGCACAGCAAAGGAAACCATAAACAAGACAAAAAGACAACCCTCAGAATGGGAGAAAATATTTGCAAATGAATCAATGGACAAAGGATTAATCTCCAAAAATACATAAACAGCTCATACAGTTCAATATTAAGAAAACAAACCCAATCCAAAAATGGGCAGAAGACCTAAATAAACATTTCTCCAAAGACGACATACAGATGGCCAAGAAGCACATGAAAAGCTTCTCAGCATCACTAATTATTAGAGAAATGCAAATCAGAACTACAATGAGGTATCACCTCACACCGGTTAGAATGGGCATCATCAGAAAATCTACAAACAACAAATGCAGGAGAGGGTGTGGAGAAAAGGGAACCCTCTTGCACTGTTGGTGGGAATGTAAATTGATACAGCCACTATGGAGAACAGTATGGAGGTTCCTTAAAAATCTAAAAATAGAATTACCATATGACCCAGCAATCCCACTACTGGGCATATACCCAGAGAAAACCATAATTCAGAAAGACACATGCACCCCAATGTTCACTGCAGCACTATTTACAATAGCCAGGTCATGGAAGCAACCTAAATGCCCATCGACAGACAAATGGATAAGGAAGTTGTGGTACATATATACAATGGAATATTACTCAGCCATAAAAAGGAACGAAATTGGGTCATTTGTAGAGATGTGGATGAATCTAGAGACTGTCATACAGAGTGAAGTAAGTCAGAAAGAGAAAAACAAATTATCATATATTAATGCATATATGTGGAACCTAGATAAATGGTACAGATGTACCAGTCTGCAAGGCAGAAATAGAGACAGAGATGCAGAGAACAAACGTATGGACACCAAGGGGGGAAAGTGGCACGGTGGGGTGGTGGTGGGATGAATTGGGAGATTGGGATTGACATATATACACTAATATATATAAAATGGATAACTAATGAGAAACTGCTGTATAAAAAAATAAAATTCAAAAAAAAATAATCAATATGAGATGGTGGTAATGTAGAAATAGATAAACAGAACAACAATGAAAGCAAACATAAATGGCACCTTGAACTTCCTTTCAGAATCTTAAAATGCACCTCTAAAAATAGGTATTTTATACCTAAATCCTTAGTTTATGTCATGTTTAATGTCCACCATTAAAGCTCAAAAATTAAATATAAAATAAATAAATAAAAAGCCTTCCTCCGGGCCTTGATCCTTGTCCTTGCTGTGCATTTCACGGTTTAGGTTTACGAGAGGCCAGGTGAGGGAGCCCTGCGGGAACAGACTGCCTGGGGCTGTTTTTGGTGCCACTCTAGCGCCGCCTGCTGGTGACCCCACAGACCACGTTCAGCATCCACCCCAACCTCTGACCAGCCCTGGGGAGTAGGGACGTCACACCCTCCCCACTCTGCAGGTGACCACACCGTCTTCGGTGGGCCAGGTGGCTCCCTCAGGGTCTGGGCTGGTGAGCCGTGTGCCTGGGGCCTGGCGGTTGGAGGCTGGATCCCAGCAAACGGCTTCCTGGGACTAAGAGATGAGCCTGGGCCCAGCTCTGGACCGGCCGGCATTCCTCCTCCACCTTTGCTCTCCCTATCGACACGCCCACCCCAGTGGAGCGGGAAGGAGGTGTGTGGGCGAGTGGGTGGCCCGCTGAAGGATGGTTGGCGACAGCCGCTTGCCATCGGTGGGTGTACCGAGCAGGTGCCCCCGCTGGCCAGCCTGGGCCGCTGCCCAGCAGTACCCCCTGCTCCTGCCGGGTGCAGATCCCCTGGAGCCGGGCAGCAGTGGTGCCGCAGCGAGTTCATTGAAACGCGATTTGCCGTTTTCAAGTTCAAGAGGGAAGAAAACCGCAAGCGGGTGTCCCTGGGGCTTTCACTCACCTCCCCGTAGCTCAGCATTTACATTTTGCAGAACATCCATCAATAATGTATCTGGCTGGCCTGCCCTAGAAAAGCATCAAAGATTCCCGCACCCTGCGCGCTCTCAGCCCTCTCCACGCAGGGCTGCCAGGACACGCAGCCGGCGGTGCAGCTTGGACCCCACCGTCCCCGCTGCTGCTGGGGCCGGGTCAGCCTGCGCCCGGTGCCGAGGGTCACTGCTGGGAGATAGAGCACACTAAGGGCCGGGCTCCTGCCCGTGTCTGGTTCTCGTGTGCGCAGCCCTCGGGTGTCCGCTCGGGGCCCACGAGATGGGCCCTGGGAGAGGAGGAGCCCCAAGACTGACGACCTTGTTCACTCAAGCGTATCGAGACGTATCCCAAAAGGCGTGGGGAGTGTGGCCACCGTGTAAAACTGGCTGCGGGTCCCGGGAAGTTACATGTTATGACCTCAAGTCCACGGCTACGTGTGCACCCGAGAGAACAGGAAGAGGCGTTCAGGCAGGTGCTGAACCTGTGTTCACAGCAGCTCCTGTCACGGGGGAAGCAGCCCAAACATCCACCAATAGACGAGGGGATGAGCAAAACGTGGCCTGTCTGTACGGCGGAATGTGATGCAGCCGGGAAAAGGAGCGACGCACTGACCCCGGCTACAATGCGATGAACCTGAAACCGTGGCGCTCAACAAAAGTGGCCAGATGTGCAAAGGCCCACAGGTTGTAGCAGAACGTACAGAGCACGGCATTCCAGCAGGAGGGCAGGTCAGAGGCGGCCACGCGGAAACGCCCCGGAACAGACGGCAGTGGAGGGTGCACGGTGCTGCGAGGGTGCCAAACGCCACCAAACTGCGCACGTGAGCAGGGTGCACTCCGCGGCACCTGAATGACACCTCCAGGTGCCGGCACTACTGCCTCGTGGGGACCCCGGGGACCTGCAGCCCACGGCCCACCCTGGTGCGGCTCACCCAGCTGGTGGCGGCCAGTCCTGCTGTCTGGGTCTGTGTGTCTCCTCCTCTTTCCTTCTTCTCTCTCCTCCTCCCTCCCTCTCCCTCTGCTGGACACAGAGGGATGCTGCACGGCCAGGGATGACCACTGAAGATCTTATGAGTCTGGAAATCTGGGGAGAAGGTGAGTGCAGAGTGGCCTCGGGGGTGAACGGCAGGGACACAGGAGGTCCCGTCTGGTCCAGGGAGATGAGGCCACCTCGGTTTCTCCTTCTCGGGGCCCCTCCGGACGACCCACTCCAGGTCACAGACACAAACACCTGCACTGGGCGGGGAGGGGCTGTGCCCCTGGTGTCTGCAAGCCCAGGATTCCGTGGAGCCTGGCCATTTGGGCCTGTGTGTGCGTTGGGGGGACGTCCTGTGCACTGCAGGGTATTGAGTAGCATCCCTGGCCCCCACCCGCCTGATGCCAGAAGCACCCCCCCCCAGTCACAGCTGTGACAACCCAAACTGTCCCCAGACATGGCAATGTCCCTGGGGGGAAATCACCCTGAGAACCACAGCTCTAGGGGAGGAAACAGCCGATAAATAAGCAAAACGTGTCACAGCAGATGGTGCCAAAGGCTGTGCAGAAAACTAAGGCAGAGAAAAGAAGCAGAGGATGGTGGGGCGTTAGCTTACACAGGGTGACCAGGCAGGCTTCCCTGCCGAGGGGATGCTAGGTTAGCCAGCCGCTGGGTATCTGGGGGAGAGATGCTGTGGGCAGAGGGAAGGCAGTGCCAAGGCCCTGGGGCAGGGGCTCACTGTGGCCAGGCGGCGGCCAGCGAGCGGGGAAGCGGGCACTGGAGGGTGGAGAGGGAGCAGGGGCCACGTGGACTCCACTCTGGGGAGATGGGAAGGCACAGGAGGGCTTGATAAGGCAGCGATGACCAGATTTGCATGTGGACATGATCGCCGGGCTGCTGACTGAGGACAGGCTGCAGGGCGGGGCTGGGAACCGCCTGGGCGGGTGCCATCCTGGTCTAAGCAGGAGGTGGCGGCAGCTTTGGCCCAGTGCCAGGGTGCGGGTGAGATGCAAAAAAGGAAGAAACAGGGTACCTCGATGGGCCAGCCAGGTGAGTTTGTGGACAGACTCGGCGGGGAGGAGGTCCTGGCCACTGAAGGGTGTGGGGAAGCTGCATGCGGGGTCCTACACGTGTCGTCGGCAGAGTGAACACGTAGGGCCGCCCTCCCCTTCTGCCAGGAAGTCCACGTGCTCCCTTTCCTTGAGACGCACGGCCCTTCTCCCTCTTTCGTCCCCACTCTTCATCGTGGCTTTTTTTTTTTTTTTTTGTGGTACGCAGGCCTCTCACTGCTGTGTCCTCTCCTGTTGCGGAGCACAGGCTCCGGACACGCAGGCTCGGCGGCCATGGCTCACGGACCCAGCCGCTCCGCGGCATGTGGGATCTTCCCGGACTGGGGCATGAACCCCTGTCCCCTGCATTGGCAGGCGGACTCTCAACCAGTGCACCACCAGGGAAGCCCTTCATCGTGGCTTTTAAGAGAATCAGGAGCTGGCCTGGGGCCTGGAGTCGCCAGGAGGATGGACCGGGGGCACTGCCAGGCATAGGCCAGCCTCTTGCTGCCTCGGGGAAAGCCAGCCTGGCATCCAGAGCCTCTGAACGTTAATCCAGAAATTGGGATTTGTATACAAAAGTCTGCTTAAATGTTGGCCAAGTTTAAACAACAACAACAAAAAGACAATAAGAAAACACATCTTGGGGCTGAATCTGTCTCTATGCTGCTGGTTTGAGACCCTGTATCTGGCTGACAAGAACAAGCCAAGGGCACAGGTGAAATCCCTGCTCCTGCTGCATAAGGAACCGGCCACCATGGTATCACCCAGGGGTGGCTCTGGGGCCAGGTAGTGTCCGCCGTTGCATCAGGAAAGCAGCCATGTGTGTAAATGAGTGGGCATGGCTGTGTGCAAATAAAACTTTATGTATAAAAAAAGCTGCTCAGATGTGGCCGACCCCCAGCCAGCACTGCTCTGACCTCTGCCCTCCTCGGGAGCCAGGAGGGGTCAGACTCCTGTGCTGGGACCCTCGTGTCCAGAACCCTCACACCCCTCGGCTCCTGCGCACTTCAGGGGTCAGAGTTCATGCCGTCCGCACTTGTCTTCACCTTTGGCTGCACCGTTCCCACTCGGCACGCCCTCACCTTCCTCCTGCACGGCTGCCTGAGCCCTACTCTACCTGCAGGAGGTGTAGGGTAGACACAGTGCAACGTACAGTGAGAGAGTGGCCTCCCTGGGCCCCTGCCCTCCAGCCAGGCCTCCGAGGGAGAGGCAGAGGAGGGGGATGCAAAGGCGCAAGAAAGCAGCGAGGGCTTCCTGGAGAAGGTGGGCAGGTCTGGCTGGGGTTGGGGAGAAGCAGGGGAAAGGTGGGTGATGGCCGGGTGGTCCGGCCAGAGCTCCCATCCCAAGGTCTGACCGCCATCCCGCCATCCATGGGGGGCAGCCCCCAGCTGCTCTCATGGGAGGCCCAGCCCTGGAACTGCCTCCATAGCCCCTCTGCAGCCTGGAGCCATGAGCCCCTGGGGACAGCGCCAGGCCTGCTTCCCCACCACAGACGCCGCATCCCTGAGCTGATGCTCAAGGACGGATGCAGGTCCCAGCCTGGCTCAGTGAACAGGTGCGGCTGGGAAAGCACCACCTGCAGTCACACTGTGTGCTGGGAGGCCCCAGAAAGCAGACACGGGGCTGAGGGCCTGAGCCGCTCCTGGGCGTGCTCTGTGGGCTGCATACATAGCTTTGATGGCTCCATAACATGTGGAGAGTGTCCAACGGGGAACTCAGCTCAGACAGGGCCTTTCATTTTGCACTTTTTCCGTCTTTCTTTAAAGGAAATGCTGTCTTCTGCTTTCTCTGGGGCTTATTTCTTCCTGGGACAATGTTAAGTAGAGGCCGCAGGAGGTGGCGTCTGGGACGCCCTGGAAATGGCTGGGAACCAGATGTGTTAAAGGCAGCACCCCCGTGTGCTCTGGACGCTCACGTCTCTGCTGGGGAAGTCCTCAGCGCAGCTGCAGCCCCGGCACTGGTCCCCGGGCACTTACACCCTGGTCACCTGAGACGCTTCCCTGCACCATCTCAGTGGTTAAAACTCTCCCTGAAAGATGCCAACAGAAGAGCCCAGCGGGTTTCTTCTGGAACGTCCTGCCCCTTGGAGCTCAGGACTCCGTGTTTGCGAGACCGTCCCATGAGTCAGGACACCCTCAGATGGCCGGGCAAGGCCAGTCTCAGAGGGAAGTTGGAGGCCCGAGACCTGCCTTGGGCTACTTTTCTCCTTCCCTCTATTCTCTTTTTTGGGGGAGAGCAATGACTTCAGGGGTGAGAACCCAATGTGAGGCGGGTCACTGGCACATTTGCTGCAATCCGTAATTTTTTTCTCTGAGACCACAAAGCCGCATTTGGTGTCTTAAAAGCAGCGTTCGGTAAAAACGATTCAAGAATCAGCCAGCGGGACACACTGAACTCCGTCTTTTCCAAGACCACCGTTGCCCCCTACCTCCCAACCCCTGATACAGTCTTACAAAGAGCTCATTTTCTAGGAAAGCACATTTTCGGGATTTCCCATGTGGCCTGTCACGACGCTTCTCGGGAAGCAAGGGGGTGATGCTTGTCTTGTCACCAAAGGACCACTTTCCACCTGAGCTGGGTCACGGGAGTAAATTAGCTAAAGTCGGCAGTGGCCACGGTAGTCGTCGGGCCTGGAACGAAGCTGTCTTCATCACTCATCGCTCTCCGTGACATCGTTTCATCTGATCACTACGTAGGGTGGAGACCCGCGAAAAATATAGAAAGTGTTGGCTTTGCTTTCTTAAAAGTCCTGTGAACCATGAGATCGTGAATTTGGCCCGCCCTTGTCTGGGACAAGTTTCAAGAAGGTGAGCAGCCTGCAGCTGGCGGGCACAAGGACAGAGCAGGACGGGCCCCCTCCCGTGGGCAAACTTCACCAGGGACTACGAGGAAGTGGGTCTGAGAACAGCGGTGGCTCCAGGGAAGTCACACAGCAGAGACACCCGCCGCCCCACCAGAGCACCTCCGATGACATGACACGAGAGACACTCAGCCGCTCCCGTATTCCCAGGCTCTCCTGACATTCTAATCATGTAGAAACGCTCAATTCACATAGGGCTGCTTAATTAGACACAGCAGCAATTATGTCTGTGGATTTTCCCCTTCCTAACCATGAGTTATTCTGCTGATTCTGAAGTAAGTGTCTGCAGGGTTTCCCCCCCAAAGATGTTTCTGTTCACAGAAACATCTTTCTGAGGGCATCAGCGTCCCTCAGAGAGAGAAGAGAGGTGCTGTACATGGCCCTTTGTGCGTCTGGTCGCGTGGATGTCCAGCCAAAGCCACGGAAGCTGAGGCGGTGGCCGCGTGGGGGAACCACGTGGGGAGGATGCAGCAGGCTGGGTGCCAGCTCATGAGGAGCCTTCAGGGCGCCCGGCGTGGCCTCATCACCAAACACACAGCTGAGGCCCCGCAATGTCTGTTTCCAAGTCAAGACACACCGGCCACTGCCAGCCAGAGGGGCCCAGCGTCCCACCCACGGGAGCAGCTCGGGACAGAAAGTGGACAATGTAGTGGACGGTGTCCCCAACATCTGGACATTGGCTGCCCCAGAGGGCTTGTCTTTAGTGCAGTTAGTAACGAGGGTGCATGGCACACAGTAGGTACTCAGTAAACATCACCTTGCTCCCTCCCTCTCCCCGCCACCCACATGGATGCACATCTCCTCGGGGGAGGCTTTGAGCGAGCCCCCCGCACCTATCCTCCAGTCCACCCCACTGCATGGCTCCAAGCCCCAGGCCACTGTCCCCACGTTCCCAGCTCCCAGTGGTCCTGGGTCCCTGTGCGGCCCCTCCCTCTGGGCCTCCAGCTCAGCCGTCCACACTCTCCTCGTGCTAACCTCGCCTTACATGGGCCCCGGGGACTGAGCCGTGTCTCAGCCCCTCCCCGTGTCTCTCCTTGCCCCTCAACTGGAGCTGGGGACACTGGCCACCCCCCTCGGATCACATGCTCCCTTATGGGGACGCCGCCCCAAGAGCGGGAGGCAGAGGTGCTGGGAGAGAGATCCATGCACGTGACACGGGCCACGCGGGCCCACGGGAGGTGCTTCTGTTCCCAGGGAGCGTCACACGCACACTCAGCAGCTGGGCCTCCTTTCCACTGGCCACTCCAGGCTCCATGGACCGTCTGAGATTCCCAAAGCCTGGACACGGATCCCCCCCGGTACTTGGGACAGTTTTGAGGGTGCATCCAAGCGCCAAGAAGTCAGACGGACTCACAGTGGGAGATGGTTCCCGCTTCAATTCTGGGCTGGAAAAGCTCAGTCTGGGGCCAGGGTTACAGGAGGTTAACCCTCCTTATGGAGACTGAGAGAGCGGAAAGGGCGGGGGAAGACGGGAGGGAGGGCGGAGCCTAGGGTACAGATCGCGGAAAGGACACACCAGCGGGCGGAATCTCACACACCCCGCCCCCCGCCCCGCCCCAGCCAGCGGCCCAGCACAGGCTGAGGGCAGGGAGCCGCCTGCGTTCAAATGCCAGCCTTCCCTTCCCCGCTGTGTGACTCTGGGCAAGCTTCCTCCCTCTCTGTGCCTCGTCTTATCCATGAACAGAGACTACACTGAAGCGCCTGGATTCCTGAGAAGAAAGAGGAAAGGCGGCCGGCCGAGGCAGGAGGAGACCCCTGGGCGTGTGTCCAGGTTTGGGACAAGCAGTGCCGTCCCCGCTGGAGCAGGGCCCTCATGGCAGCGGTGGGGCCAACAGCGCCCACTTCTCGAGCAGCTTCGACGCACCAGGCGCGGAGCCCAGCCTCAGGCCTGGCCTGGCCCCCCAAGCCTGTGGCAGGAGGGAACCCCCAGTAGAGGAGACAAGCCCACATGGCATCTCCCCTGCGCTGGGCTCTGCAGGAACTGGGCCGGTTCAGTGAGAGCAGAGGGGGTCAGGGAGGCCTCCCTGAGGAGGTGACGTCTGGTGAGAAGATGGGAAGGACCAGACGGCCGGAGAGGGGAGGGCTCGAGGCTGAAGGCTGCGTGGTCGGGGGCAGGCCACGGGGTGGCGGGGCCTCAGAGCGCTGGCCCTGCCCGCCACCCTCCCCCGCTCCCTCTGTCCGGGGCTGTCCTTTCCCGAGCTGGGCCCTCCCAGGCTGCCCACCCCAAGCCCGAGGCCTCGTGGCGCAGCGGGGAAAGCGGCCAGGAGGAGCGGCCGGCGGCTGTCTCGCGATCATCGCCGCCCACGGTCCGCAGACGCGCTAGTTAGTACAGACTTTCACTTGACCCGCCTGAGATCCAGCAACCACCTGCTCGGGGGGGAGGTGGGTGCACAGCTGGCGTGACTGGCCCAGCGGCCGCCCCAAAGGAGAGGCCAGGCCTCCGGGCAGGACGGAGCCGGGTGGAGGCCGGAGGACGCAGGGTGGAGCCAGGCGCCATCCGGCTGCTTCCGCCCACTCGGCGGGGCCAGTTCCCGAGCACCTGCCGGTCCCTCTGGTGCCGGGCAGCCAGGTGCCGCGCGGGGGCGCAGGGCGAGGATGGGGCAGGAGGGTCACCGCCGGAGCCAGGAGGAAGGTCCACGCGATTCTGCAGTGACCAAGAGCCTGAGACAGTGGGTGGCTCTGGAGGTCCTGGGTCTGCTTTAAGTGAGGGACGAGGTCAGGGTGAGGGTGGGCCTTGGCAGTGGGCAGGCGCGGAGGAGGCCACCAGGTTCCCTTAAGTGAGGGTGCACTGCCCGGCACACCCACTGGGATGTTCCCCGTCCTCCGGTGTCCGCGGAGCAGGTGTTCAGGTTCGTTCCCGGGGAAGGAGGGGCCTCCAACGGCCGAGCGAGTGCTATGGCTCCCGCTCCAGGGCGAGTCGTGTCGCGGCGACAGCCCTGGCGGCTTGGTGCCGGCCACACTGATGGGACCTGATGGCTCGCCCAGCCGGGCAGGGCCCTCGCACATCACGTCCACCCGCCCGGCCAGCTCCCCCTGATCTGCAGGCTCGGCTCTCGGGGACCTTTTTGCCTGTCAGCCCCTCCCCGTCAGGTGCCGCTGTGGCACCGAGGAGGAGGGATGGCCCACCGGGCCCCGAGCAGGGCGGCTGCCTCAGGCTAGGCTGCCAGACGAGGTAAAGAAAACCAGGGACCGTTCAGTTATATGTAACTTCACACAAACAACTGACAAGTTTTGGTATGAATAAGTCCCATGCAATATTTGGGACACACTTGCAGGAAACACGATCTGTGTTTGTCTGCAGCTCAGATCTAGCTGGGTGGCCTGTGTTTTACCTGGCAGGGTGGAGCCTCTCCTGGGGTGCACCCTGGAAAGGGTTAAGAATCCAGGTTGCCGGGAGCAGGCATGGGGTTAAGAGATGCATTTCAGGGATGCGTTCCTCCAGCCTCAGGATGGCACACGCCTCACCCAGGTGACACGCATGTTCCCATTTCTGAGATGAGGAAAACGAAGCTTCCTCATGGCTAAACAGTGTTGACCATTATGGAAGGAGCTGGGGGTGTCCACGGGTGGCCCCAAGGCTGGACGAGGCCCACAGATGTGTGTCATTTGCCTTGCACAGAATTTAAAAAAATGCCAACCTGAGGCTTTCCCTGCTGTCTGCTCCACTAAGGCCCTGGTGGGGCAGACCCTCCCCAGGCCTCTCCACCCCTCCCCTCACGCCCCAGCATGAATTCTGGCCCCTGTTGGCGTCCAGAGTTTCCAGACCCAGCACCAGGAGAGGGCCTGGGTCCCGGGGGTCACGCCTCTCTTGAGCTCCCGAGACCCTTCGGCCCTGGGCAATTAAGAGCCCCTGCAGCCTTGCCTTTCTCATCTGGAAAGAAATGCTACTACTGGGATTTCCCCCCAGGGCGGTTTCAAGGACTAAGATGTGATAACGTGCATTGTACAGTGCCTAGCCCGCACTGACCTCCCATGGGGTCCCTGGGGCACCCCGGTGTCTAGAACAGGCTCTGCCCACGGGCAGGAGCTCGGCACATGCTTACAAAAGAATGGAAAATGAGTAGCAGAAATGCCCACGAAAGGTTGGCGGTACTCCTCCTCCCACTGCTCCTGGCCGTCTGTCCCTCCCTCCACACCTGCTGGTTTGTTCATAAATAAACGCAAACCGGAACGGCCCGCACCCCACCTGCTCAGGGAAGCAGGGGCGCGGCATCCAGAGCTGCCCTGCGTCTTCAGAACCGGCAGCTTCTCTGAGCTTTCTGAGGTGGGGCCTCTCCCTGCTCTGCAGACTTCCAGAAGGGTCCTCTGGGTGCTGCCCCTTTGTCCTCTAGACAGAGGCCCCAGAAACGCCTCTTTCCTCCTCCAAGGCCCGACAGCACAGCCGGGCTCCCAGCAGAGCCATGCAGCCGAGCTGCTCTTCATCTCTAACGGAGGTCCGGGTGCTCGGGGCCCGCGGGCTGGGTACCGCCCACTCCCCGCCTCTCTGTTTCCTGAACCTGAAGTCCACACTCATTAAGCAATGAACAGAAGCTCTTTAGAGGTGGCAGAGGCCCGTTGAGGCTGTGCCAGGCAGGGCGCGGGGATGTGCCTGCCTGGGAGGTGGACAGGCCCCTCTGCTGCTGGGCTGGGGCCTGAGGCTGCTGGGATCTTGGACTTCTGGTCTCCAGAACCAGAAGAGGCTACATTTCCTTTGTCAGGACAGCCCTGGGACACTCATACAACTCCCTTCCCGGGACAGGACAGGGACGTCCCTGATGCTCCCCCCCGGCCCCGCCCTCTGTGGATGGTAGACGATGCTCTCTCTTTATAACCCACGCCACGGCCTGAACTCATCTATCTCGTGGGGACTGATCCCTCTTGCCTGTTTCTCCCTCCTGCACAGTGAGCCCCATGCGAGCAAGGACACCACTCGCCCTGTTTGCTGCTGTCTGCCCAGCACCCTCGGCAGTTTCTAGCACAAAGTCAGTGCTCAGTGAAAGTTTTTGATCGAAAGGAGGAGCCTGCTGAGTGGGATCTGTGATGGCTTGGAACTGGTTAGACGTCTGGTGTGCAGCGCTCAGGAAAAGCGGGTCCTTAGTCCCAAAGAGAAGGAACTATGATTGATTCTATCAGCCTCCAAGGCTCAGAGCAAGGCCACCTCTTCTGAGAAGCCTCCCCTGATTTCTCCACAGTTAGCTCCATTCATCTCACACCACTACCTTGTGGACACAATCCACTGCCTACACACACAATCCACTGCATATACATGTGATCTACCGCATGTACACATGTGACCCACTGCCAATACACACGATCCACCGCACGTACACATGATCTACTGCATATACACGTGCGATCCACTGCCTACACACATGATCCACTGCCTACACATGTGATCTACCGCATATACACATGTGACCCACTACCACTACACACGATCCACCGCATGTACACATGATCTACTGCATATACACATGCGATCCACTGCCTACACACACAATCCACTGCATATACATGTGATCTACCGCATATACACACAATCCACTGCCAGCACACACGATCCACTGCATATACACATGCGATCCACTGCCTACACACATGATCCACTGCATATACATGTGATCTACCACATATACACGTGATCCACTTCCAGTACACATGATCCACCGCATGTACACATGATCTACTGCATATACACGAGACCCACTGCCTACACACGATCCACTGCATATACACGTGATCCACTGCCTACACACGCAATTCACTGTTTACACGCATGATCCACTGCAGCACATGCACTTAGGTTCTGCTCCCCACCCCTGGCCCTGGGGGCAGCCACCGTCTAACCAGCTCCACATCCACTATGCCTCACACAGCACTCTGTCCCCACATCTGCTAAGTGAGGAAGGAGCAGGCGGGGCACTTGCTCATGTTCAGGGGTCACCGTGCCCAAGTTCAGCCTTGACCCTGGACCTCAGACAGGAATTTCCTTGGAACAGTGCTTCCAAAGCTGACCATGGAGAAGGATGTGTGCATGCGTGTGCGAGAGTGCGTGTGAGTGTCTGCATTCATGCACAGGCCCCAGTCACACCACACTGCTCTCCCGAAGGTGTGAAGACACCCTGGGTGAGGCTAGAGCCTGGAGAAACACTGTGGTACAGTCTTCTGGGGGCAATGGGGATGCCCTCCCTCCCGGGGCAGGTCGGAGACCCTGGGTGGGGAGAGACGGGGGATGGTTCGCCTCCCTGACAGCCCACCCCATGCGGCGTCACTATCCCTTCCGAGGGACCACCTCCCTAGCTGAGGGCAGCAGGCTTCTAGAAGCCGGACAGAGCAGCTCTTCATTCCAAGGGCCAACTGCAGGGCCCTGTCCGGGCCGAGCAGGCGCCCATCGCAGTCCTGGGGAGGGTCCTGGGGCCTTGCTGGGTCCTCTGGTCCATAAGATGGAGGCCTCGGGTCCGCCCGAGGCCTGTTCTGAGCCCTGGGGGCTCTGGCCCACCTCCCCCATCGCACAACTCCACTGACACGGGTCCCAGAAGACGTATTTACACCATGCAACTTAAGCCCCGCCGGGCACTGTCCCTGCCAAGCCTCACCCAGGTGGGACCATGTGGCCCAGTGCCTGGAGACACCCTGCTGTGCCTAGTGGGAAAGGCCCCCCGCCCTCCCCGCCCCACGGCGGCCTCCTCACCTCTCGGTCCAGGCCGGCCGCCACTGTCACAATGTCCCCTGTCTCGCTGTTGATTGTGAACATGTTCTGGGAGGGGCTCTGCGGGGTCTGGGTCACGATCCGGTAGCGCACCATCCCATTGGCCGTGGTGCCGTCGTCAGCGTCGCTGGCTGTGACCGTCATCACGTAGGTGCCTGGAACAGAGAGAGCAGCACACGTGGACTCACCAGCCGCGCCCGCCGCGGCCCCACGCCCGCACCCCGGCAGACGTCAGCCGGGACCACGTCTCCCCGGAGGCGGGACGTGGTGTGAGTCCTTCCCCTCCCACGGACAGCAGGCCTGCCAGGCCCTGGGAAGTGCACTGTCCCTCCCAGCCCCACACACTGCTGCAGAACCACCCGCGGGTTTCTTGCCGGGCTCAAGTCCGCTCTGAGGTTGTCAGCGGGCAGAGAGACCGAGGCCCTGGAGCGGGGGGAGCCGCCTGGGGACAGCGGAACCAGCGATTCTGGCTCAGAACCCAGCACTCTCCCCGCTGGGCCACACGGCCCAAGGCGCTGGCCGGCAGCGTCTGCCGAGGATCCAGATCCCACGCGGAGGACTGCATGGCCGCGACTTGGCACGCGGTAAAAAAAAACAGGGATAGGTCTACAGAAGGGGCATAACAGGCACGTGAGGAAGCTAAGTGAGAAGAGCCCCCTCGGGGGAAGCTGTGCACACGGGGCGCAGGGGCAGACGGAGCAGTAAATCCAGGGTGCGCGTGGACACGTGGTCACCCGCACCTCCGGGCCCGGGGGGTGAGCCGCCCACGCCATTTCCCATCCACATGCCAGGGTTGAGGTCCGCAGGGGACGCTCCGGCATGGTCCCCTGGCTCCTGAGAGCAGCACGTGGGGCTCCTACTGGCATCCTCCCTTCCCCACGGCAGGAGGCCCTGGTTGGCTGGCACACCCCTCCCCTGGCCACAGTGATCGGGTCCGCGGTGGGCACCCTACCCAGTCAGAGCCTGCGATCAAGGCAGAGGTGCTCGCTGGGGTTACTGGGAAGCCAGCGAACTGTCCCTGCCGCTGGCCTTGGTTGGGTCAGCGTGTGAGGTTGGGGCTGTGGTCACTCTGTGCCACAAGGAAGGAAAGCGAAGGACAGGGCCATCTCGGAGGAAACAAAACCAAGAGGGGCTCGGGTGACCACCTCCTACCGGGCAGCCCCTGGGTCGAGCGGCACCTGAAGCTGTTGCCGCTATACTTTAAAAAATTAAGGCTTCTTTTATAAAGTGGTTTTAGGTTCACAGCAACATTGAGGAGAAGGTACCTTACAGACTCTTTATGCACCTGAACCGACATATTCCCTTCTTGCCTTATGTCTTTTCAGTTTGAGTTTTTGTCGCTTGCAACCCAGAGTCCTGACTGGCACAGGCTCCCGGCCCTGTGACGGCCCCTGGAGCCGTGGGCCTGGGGCCCTAGTCCTGATCTGCATGTCCTTCACTCAGCTCTACGTTCCCAGGTTGGAACAGTGTGCTGTCCAGGGCCCACAGGGGTGAGGGAGTGTGGGCACCATCCTCCACTGGGTCCTTCTTGGGGGGTGCTGGCTTAAGCTGAGACTGAACTGGGCTTGGGGCTTGGCTGTGCAGCTGGGCCTCCAGGCCTGTTGGGATCCAAGGTGGTGATGGGTGGGTGTTTTAGTCATCAAACATGCACTGGGCACCTGCTCTGGGCCAGCACGGCACTAGGAACTGGGCAGACAGTGGTGGAGACACTTTCATGGTCCGGGCAGGGAGCCTTTTCCAAATCCTACCGGTGTTCTGGCTACGCGGATGTGTGTGCAAAGCAGGTCCTCCTGCCTTCCTGCGTCCAACCCCACCGCAAGCAGCGAGGGCCTGACTGGGAGTTGGCTTTAGCTTTCAGCTTTTACTGAATAAAAGCTTCTCAAAGCAAATGCATTTTATACAACAGAAAGGAAAGCAAACAGAGAGAGGAAAGCAGAAATCTGTTTACAGGGCACAGGTTTTCTATTCTCATCCACCAACCAGAGAGGAACGGGCCCAGGACCAGACTTTTCACACTGAAAGGACGGGAAGTCCCAGCCTGAGCGGGGCGGGACGCTGCAGGAAGCGAGGGCCCAGGAGCTCCAGGCCCACAGCGCCTCCCTCCCACCACTTGTTCAATCCACAGATTTACATAGTTTTTATCAAAGTGTAATTCACGCATCAGAAAATCCACCCTTTTAAAGTGCACAAGTCAGTGCGTTTTAGTAGATTCACAAAGTCGTGCAATTGCCAATAGAGCGTATCTAACTCCAGAACATTCTGTCACCCCCAAAGAAACCTGTATCTGTTAAGAGTCGCTCCCAAGGACTTCCCTGGTGGTCCAGTAGGTAAAACTCCACACTCCCAGTGCAGGGGGCCTGGGTTTGATCCCAGGTCGGGGAACTAGATCCTGCATGCCTGCCACAACTAAGAGTCCGCATGCTGCAACTAAGAAGTCTGCATACTGCATGCCGCAACGAGGATTCTGCATGCCGCAACTAAGACCCGGCACGGCATGCATGCACACACACACATGAATGAATGAATGAATGGTTACTCCCCATCCTCCTCCCCAGCCCCCAGCAATGCTCATCTACTTTGTCTCCAGACAGGCGTTTCCTGAACACGGCTTATAAATGGAATCATATACTGTGCGGCCTTTGTGTCTGGCGTCTTTCAAGGAGCCCAGCGTTTTCAAGGCTCACTCCTTTTTACGGCTGAGTGACATTCCAGTGTGTGGGGATACTCAGCCCGCAATTACTGAGTGAGCACTTGCTGTATGCAGACACCAGGCTCTGTGCTCAGGATGTAGGAAGAGAACAAGCAGACAAGGTCCCACCCTTAACATGCAAGTGAGGACAGACAGAACAAACAGGGAGACACAGATCATCGCCAACTGTGATAAGTCCTTGGAAGGGGGAAGAACGCTCGCATGAATGAATATGCAGAATAATGAAGTACGCGGGGTGCTACGGAGGAAGCACGGACGACCTGAGAGATGGGGGTGGTGGGGTAGGGAGGGGACGGGGGGTACTCTGGGCAGGAGGCCAAGGCCCTGGGGCAGAGAAGAGCTCCAAACGTTTGAGGAACCAGGGAAAGTGGGCATGTGATGGGGCTGGAGGTGGGCTGGGCCCACGGCGAGGATTCTGGACTTTATTCTAAGACCACAGGGCAGTATTTTCATCAGGAGAGTGGGTCAAATTTATGTTCTGAAGACACGCAGAGAACACAGACTGCTTGCAGCCAGGAGTGTGGGGGGCAAGGGTGGGTAGTGAGAATGCTAACTCATTTCCCGGATTTCATGGAGAACTGGTTGCAATCAGATCAAGATGTTGCAAAACCACTAGGACATTTATTCATTCATTCAACACGTCTTTATTAAGTGTCTTCTAGGGGGAAAAATATGGAACTTCACTGTTTTGAGAACCCTAGGAAAAACAGTCATCAAACACACCCACCTAACTTCGTGCAATGGCTATTCTCGAACAGTGTGTAAACCCAATTTATTTTATTTATTTTTAGCTGCATTGGGTCTTTGTTGCTGTGTGTGGGCTTTCTCTAGTTGCAGCGGGGCGGGGGCTACTCTTCGTTGCGGTGCACGGGCTTTTCATTGCAGTGGCTTCTCTTGTTGCGGGGCATGGGCTCTAGGCATGCGGGCTTCAGTAGTTGTGGCATGTGGTCTCAGTAGTTGTGGCTTGTGGGCTCTAGAGCACAGGCTCAGTAGTTGTGGCACACGGGCTTAGTTGCTCCACGGCCACGTGGGATCTTCCCGGACCAGGGCTTGAACCCGTGTCTCCTGCACTAGCAGGTGGATTCTTAACCACTGCGCCACCAGGGAAGCCCTGTAAACCCAATTTTAATGAATTTAATTATCAGTAGAGTTTCCCCAGAGGCATTAAGTATTTAAAAGAAATCCAGGGGCGTCCCTGGTGGCACAGTGGTTGAGAGTCTGCCTGCTGATGCAGGGGACACAGGTTCGTGCCCCAGTCTGGGAAGATCCCACATGCCGCGGAGCGGCTGGGCCTGTGAGCCATGGCCGCTGAGTCTGCACATCCGGAGCCTGTGCTCCGCAACAGAAGAGGCCACAACAGTGAGAGGCCCACGTACCACAAAAAAAAAAAAAAAAAAAAAAAGAAATCCAGGACGTTCTGTTTTTAGCAAATGGTGGACAATGTTATTTTAAACCGATCTTCCTCCTGAGGAAAACTAAAAAAACTGGACCCAATGTGAAATAAAAACATCTCATCAAGGGCACTAGAGAGATACCAATGGCACAGACTCAGGGAGGGCAGGGCAGGCCAGAAAGGAGAACCCAAGACCGGGGGCCATCTTTCCTCTCAAGACATTTGCTGATTCCAGGGACTTCCTTGGTGGTACAGTGGTTAAGATTCCGTGCTCCCAATGCAGGGGACCTGGGTTTGATCCCTGGTTGGGGAACTAAGATCCTGCATGCCGCAACTAAAGATCCTGCACGTGGCCACGAAGATCCCACATGCCGCAACTAAGACCCGGCACGGCCAAGTAAATAAATAAATAAATAAATAAATATTAAAAAAAAAAAAGACATTTGCTGATTCCAAATCGGCTTCTGACAGCTGAAGAGCTACATGGAGCTTTCAACAGACTGATAGGAATGGGGGTAAAAACATTGAGCTTAGGGCTCGCCATATGAGGGTGGAGCCTGGAAAACACTCGAGTCTTTGGGTTGGACCCGGAAGGGCAGTGCGCTGGGAGTGTGGGTGAACAGGAAAGGAACCGTCCTAGCCGACGGACGCACAGCTCTATTAAGGTGACTTAGGCTATGATATCTGAGGTTACCAGACTCCCCTGTCAGGAGTGAAAGCATATCCTTCATAGACAAAGGTAACATCTTACCCTCAAGTCACCTCTACAATTTTTCACACACAAGGCACAGTACGTAATGAACCAGGCACACAAGAAGACAAAACCTGACTGAAAACAGAGAGAAAGAACTGACCAGGACCAGACCAGGGGAGATTCCGATAACAGAGTCATCAGATGCAGATTAAAAATAATCAGCCAGAAAAGCTGAAGCGCACCCCCAGATATTCACATGGGACGTCCCCTTCTAGGCCCCCACTACCAGCCCCCACCAAGGCACACCTGAGCCCCCTTCTCTACCATGAAGCTCCCCGGTCCTCTGCCCGCCTTCGAGTCTCTGACTGTGATGGTGGCTGGTGACCCCCCTGCTCTGAACACACAGCCTCTGCTGGTTCCCATCGGCTGGTCTTCATTTATTTCCACATTACTGTTGGAAAAACTGGATGAGGGACTCTTTCTGTCCTTTGTTGCACAAGCACATGTGGGTCAACAATGGTCTCAAAAAAAAAAAAAAAAAGTCCCTGACCTGCGAAGCTCACATCTAGCGGTGCAGATAAACAAGGAGCATAATCAATTAGTACGTGATGCCAAACGTCTGACAACTGGGTGTTGGATGAATAAATTGTGGTACATTCCCATGACGGAACTGCTTAAAGCCGGAATATTTTGTGATGCTTGAAATGTTCACGATATACAGCAAAACGGAAAACAATCCAGTTTCTAAACTGTGTTTTTTAATATAACAACATGTTCGTGCAGGGAGAGAAGACCAGAGAGATCTTTGACGAATGTGCTCATGGCAATCTCTGCGTGGCAGGCAAGATGGGAGATTGTGATGTTTTTCTTTGTGATTTTCTCTGTATCTCTCAAGTTTCCTCCAAAGATTATCACTTGATTATCAGAAGGTAAAATGTTAAAGAAATAAGGCAACTGATGGGACTTTTTTTTCAGCCTTAATCACAATTTGGTTTCTTTCAAAAAAGATTCTGGAAACCTGGCTGGTCCATGGCCACCACTCCATGATCAGGTGACCCATGCACGCCCAAGTGCTCTGAGCCCAAAGGCCAATGGGCAGGGTTGCCATGGAAACAAACCCAGCTGAAATAATAAGTGTGCAGGGCCCTGGAACTGAGCAAGGGCTCCGTGATTTTCACTTCCTTCCTAGAAGAAGACAATGGGGCGGAGGCAGAAGGAACTCCTTTTTGAGACCTGGAGAGCTGCCTGGGGGAGGTGGCCTCCACTCACTGTCTGGGCACTCATCCCCACCCACCCAGAGGGCACTCGGCGACGCCTGCTGACCTGGGGGCCATTACCCTGCTTCTGCACCCCTTGCCCGTCTCCTGTGTCTCAGTCTCCCCCTTACACTTGAGGGTGCCCCTTCCTGAACCCTCCAGCAAGCGTTCAGTGGCCACACCACGTCTCGGGTCGTGAGCAGGGCCAGCCCCTGTGTGTCTGGGAAAGCGTGACCCTGGCATCAAGGTCCCCCGATCCTCTCGCCTTCTCCAGTGGGGGTGGGTCTGGTTCATAGGCAGCCGTGAGCGCCCAGCAGCCCCAATGCCATGGCACACCTGGGCTGCCCACGGGAGGGAGGGAGGGAGCGATTCAGCCACGTTACCTGGCTGAGCGCTCTGCAAGGAACCACTCACTGCAGCAGCATCGGTAGTAACCAGAGAGTTAAGTCTTACCCCCATCATCTGGACCATGAGAACGAGGAGAATATCATCCTTCTAGGGCCTTCTCTGGAGGCCTCGTTGGGCCTCTCCCCCTAGTAGGGAGGCCTGCATTTTTCTTAACGAAACTGAACATCGCTCTGTATTTTCCTCTAAGAGGGCAAGCTGTCTGCTGCCCGAGACTCCGGACATTTCTTCATAAATCGCGCCAGCAGGAAAAGGGGGAGAAGGCAAACTCTTGGCTCTTCTGAGGAGTTCATGTACAAATGCTGCCATGCGCCTTAAAGGATTAATTTCACAAACCTTAAATTGCAGTTTAATTTGAAAACTAATTCAGCTCCATAATTGGCTTTCTGCTCAAATCACTGAGGCTAAAGATTTAAATTCTTAATATGCAGATGACTTTCAAGTATCTGGCGCCATCTGTGCATTAGTCCGTGGCATTAATCTCGGGGGACTCCGCCAGCACAGAAATAAAATAAATAAATAAACGGGCCCCACTAATAATCTATTTAAGCAAAAACTGCATTATATAGATGAAGGTTTCTTTGACTTCATTTGCAGCATGTAGATTTCTCTGCTATTTAATATTTTAAAGCAACATTAATTTCAAAATTTATAATATAGGCCCTCACACAGTTACAAGGGGTTAGGGAAAGCAGAAGTTCCAACTAGAGCCCTTTTGTTAAAATTGTCAACACACTTGGGAGGCCTGAGAGATGCCATGAGACTGGTCAGGCTGCCTCTGGGCAGGAGGTGACACCACGAATCCCATTTCCAGCTGGAGAAGCCTGTCGGAAAGGGCGTGGACCCACGGCTGCTGCAGAGGGAAGGGGGCTCCAGTTATGAGGACGTAGCCCCGATGATCTTGAGCACGTAGCCCACAGGCCTCCTGGAGCCTGAGGATTGATAATGTGAACCCCTGTGACCCCACCCCGTTACCTCACCATTAACCAATCAGAGAATTTTGCACGAGCTGATCACGTACCCTGGGACCGCCATCTCCCTTACCTGGCCTTTAAAAATGCTCTGCTGAAACCCTTTGGGGAGTTCGGGGTTTCTGAGCACAAGCCACCCGTTCTCCTTGTTTGGAGCCATTTCAGTAAACACCTGCACTCTCCTTCACCACAAACTCGTGTCAGTAGGTTGTCTGTACCATGCGGGCGAGCGGACCCGAGCTTGGTTTGGTAACACCTGCCACTGGCTGTGTCCTTACTTACCTGTTCTGTGCCTTCGTTCCCTCATCTCCAAAGTGCTTGTGTCACAGGACTGTCAGGTTTCAGTAGGTTATCCCGTTGGGAGGCCTGAGGACAGTACCCAGCATCTGGAGGCCCTCGGTCAGTGCTGTGTTTCTGCGACGGCTGCATAATCAAAGCTTCAGCGGAAGGTGCGCCCCTTGCAGGGGGAGCCCGAGGCCTCCTGCAGAGATGTGAGGCCTCCCCACTGCCCCGAGCCAGGTTCAGGAGCTCAGGAAGAGCAGGCGGACAAGGCAGTCGGAGCTCACAAGCTTCAGGTCAGGGAGCCCAGCTGCTGTTTTTATTTATTTTTTACTATTTTTAAATTTATTTATTTATTTATTTGGCTGCGTTGGGTCTTTGTTGCTGTGCACGGGCTTTCTCTAGTTATGGCGAGCGGGGGCTACTCTTCGTTGTGGTGTATGGGCTTCTCATCGCGGTGGCTTCTCTTGTTGCGGAGCACAAGCTCTAGGCATGTGGGCTTCCGTAGTTGTGGCTTGTGGGCTCTAGAGCTCAGGCTCAGTAGTTGGGGCTTAGTTGCTCCATGGCATGTGGGATCTTCCCAGACCAGGGCTCGAACCTGTGTCCCCTGCATTGGCAGGTGGATTCTTAAACACTGCACCACCAGGGAAGCCCCCACAGCTGCTGTTTTTAATCTGTTGTTTCCTCTTCTCCAAGGAGAACACAGCTTTTTATTTTATTTTATTCATTTATTTTTAACATCTTTATTGGAGTATAATTGCTTTACAATGGTGTATTAGTTTCTGCTGTATAACAAAGTGAATCAGCTATACATATACATATGTCCCCATTTCCCTCCCTCTTGCATCTCCCTCCCACCCCTCTAGGTGGTCACAAAGCACCGAGCTGATATCCCTGTGCTATGCGGCTGCTTCCCACTAGCTATCTGTTTTACGTTTGGTTGTGTATATATGTCCATGCCACTCTCTCACTTCGTCCCAGCTTACCCTTCCCCCTCCGCGTGTCCTCAAGTCCATTCTCTACGCCTGCGTCTTTATTCCTGTCCTGCCCCTAGGTTCTTCAGAACCATTTTTTTTTTTAGATTCCATATATATATGTTAGTATACGGTATTTGTTTTTCTCTTTCTGACTTATTTCACTCATAACTCAGCCTTTTAAAGATGTGCTTGCACCCCGGAGGGTCACCCCGAGGGGCAGGAGGGCTCTTGCTTCTGATGAAGAAAACCGCCCCAGGGGAAGGCCTCCCAGGATCTCAGCATCCACCCCGCAATGCCGCCCCTGGATGCAGCTCTGGGAACAGGACTCGGGTCCGGGGTGAGTGGGCACCTGATGGGGAAGCCGGTGCCTGGATGGGCTCCCCCTGCCCCTCGGGGCCCCGCCTTCTCCTCTGGGGACGCCCTCCACTGCTGGGTGCTGGCTGGCCAAGGCCTGGCTGTGGCCTCACCCTAGGCCAGCCCCTCCCCCTCCCCTCTCCTGAACATCCTAACTCCCGCCTCCCAGACACTTCCCAGGAGTGGGCTGATCCCTGAGAAGCACCCGCGCCCCATCCTCCCCATCAGCTCTGGGACCCGGAGCCCAGCCCAGGCTGGAAAACTGCCACTGTTCAGACGTGGCCGATGGGGAGCTTGTAATGATTCAGAAGAACGCATGTCTGAGTCTAGCCTGGCCACCAGGGAGCCCAGCAGGGTGGCCCGAGGGACATTGGCACGTAACCTAAAGGACAGCTGGTTTTAAGTGAGTCTTATAGTTCAGCCTGAGGTTCAACCTGACAAGGTACTTGCTGGAGTTGGAAAATGAACTAATATTTTGAGTAAGAACGTTTAACAATAAGTTAATACCCACTAATAGTAATAACACGATTAATGACAGCACAGGCGTCGGGGAGCCTCAGGTGGGCGCCCTCAGCTGACTCCAGGAGGTGGAAGCTAACATTACTTCCATTTAACGATGAGACAGGGGGAGTAGCTGGCAGAGGCCCCGCCACGCCGCACGCTGGCCACATGGTGGCCGGCCACCTGGATTCTGAGAAGGGTGGCTGAGTGCCACGCGACGCCACCTGCCAAGTGCACAGTCCCACCTGGGGAGGACACAGGCGACAGCCAGGGTCTGAACACTTGACACACCGTCCCAACAGCCTTCGACTCCACCCCACGCCAAGGCTTCCCATGGAGCCGCAGTCACCCAGGCAGAGTGGGGCTAGCAGAGGGACAGACACGCAGATCAATGGATAGAAGCAGAGAACCCAGGAACAAACCCACAAATAGGCCGAACTGATTTTTGACAAAAGTACAAAAGCAACTCAAAGAAAGCCATTCCAACAAACGGTGCAGGAACACCTGGGCATCCATAAGCAAAGAAATGATCCAGACGTGAAGTCTCACGCCTTATGTAAAAATTACACAGAAATGAACTTGGAACGGACCATGGAAGAAATGTAAAATGTGAAACCATAAAACCTTTAGAACAAAGCCTACAGCATCTTCAGGACCCAGGGCCCGGGAAGAGTTCTCAATACTCAAGCCCAATCCATCGAAGGAAAGTGAAAAATTGGACTTCATCAAAATGAAAAACTCTTGCTCCCAAAGGATGCCATGAAGAGGATGGAAACACAAGTCCGAGAAGGGAGAAAATATCTGCAAACTACGTATCTGACAAAGGGCTTGTATCTCGAATAAGTAAAGAATTCTCAAAACTCAGTGATTGAAAAAGCAAACTAATTAGAAAATGGACAAAAGACATGAAGAGACATCTCATCAAGGAGGATGTGCGGATGGCAAACAAACACAGGGTGAGATCTCCAAGATCGTTAGCCACCGGGGAAGCAGAAATGAAAACCACCACGATATCACTACACACCCCTCTGAACAGCCAAAACAACACGACACCACCAAATGCTGACGAGGACGTGGAGGAGCCGGGCCACTCACGTGGTGGGACAGAAGACGGTACCGTCACTCCAGAAAAGGGCGTGGCCGTCCCCTGCAGAGCTGAACCCTGTTCCCTGTGCCACCCAGTGACTGCGTTCTTGGGTATCTGTCCCAGAGAAATGAAAACTTACGTTCACGCAGAAGTCTGTATGGGAATGAAAGATCTTGGAGGTTTACTATGGCCCCAAACTGGGAACAACCCAAATGCCCTTCAAAGGGTGAACAAGGGCAATGCATCCACACCGCAGACTTCTCAGCAATGAAAAGAAATGAACTTTGGACACACACAACTTGAATGAATATCCAGAGAATGATGCTCAGTGAAAGAAGCCAGTCTCCAAAGGTTAACATACCATTATGATTCCATTTATATGAAAGTCTTAAAATGACAAAATCATAGAGACAAAGGAGATCAATGATTGCAAGGGTCAGGGATGGCGGGTGGGCGGGGAGATGGCTGTGGCTCTGAAAGGGCAGCTTGAGGGTCCTTGTGACGGAACCGTTAGCGTCTTGACCGTGGAGGTCACGCGAATCAGCACACATGATAAAACCGCATGCACATGGACGGACACTGACACACACACACACGCACACACACACACACGCACACACACGCACACACACACACACACACGCACACACACACGCGCACACACACACACACACACACACACACACACACACACACGCACGCACGACTGCTGAAGTCTGAGTGAGGGCCAGGGCTTACACCAGTGTCACATCCTGGTGTGACCCTGCACGGCAGCTCTGCACGATGTTACCACCGGGATAAACTGGGTGAAGGAGCTATGGGGTATCTCTGTACCATTTCTTAGAACTGCTTGTGTATCCACAATTATGTCAAAATAAAAAGATTTCTTAAAAAGACATTTCTTCCAGTGAGACCCCACGGGAAGTGCATCTAGGAGTCCATGGAGTGGCGATACCTGGGGAGCTGGCTCAAGTCTGTACAAAGCCTGGCCCTCCTGCTTCCTGCCCACCCAGGGGCCTGAGATACCTCTGTGGACCCCAGGCCCCGGTGGGCACCAGGCCACAATCTTCTTGAGCCTCTTCACGTCTCATTTCAGTGGGACCCTTCTTCTTGGGAACCCTAAGTTTGGTTCCACTTTCTGGTGAACTTGAAATCAATGAAACTCCATTTCTTTATGGAAAACATCCCTATTACAGATAGATAATTCTTATAAATTATTATGAATCTGAACTTATGAGCTCAGAGTCAATTTCAAAGCCAGGGAGAGAGGCCTTGGTGGAAACGACTGCTTACTTAAGACCCATTTTGCTACACAGGGATGCACATCAGTTACCCTCCCATCATGACAGAGGGAGTGCATGGAAACAGCGAACGTCCTCGTCCTGTGTGCAAAACACTGTCGCCCGTGCAGATGCAGCGTTTGGCCGGGGGTGTGGGATGGTCGCCTCAAGAGGGTGGGCAAGGCAGATTCGGGGGACAGTACAGGGTGGGTGTCAAGGCGGGCTCTGCAGAAATGGCAGAGTTTGGAAAGTCAGGGGTGACGTGTACACAGGGAGCAAGCGGCGGGGCACCCTCCTGAGCAAAGCTCCTGTGGTGAGACATTAAAAGGGGGGTCAGAGGATATGTTTCCCTTTCTGCTCTCATCTGGAGCATTGCATGGAGTCTCCAAGGGGCTTGGTGGCCCCTGGCCAGTTCCATCCAGGATTTGGGACAATGACCAGGAGGGGACAGATGCTCCCGGGGCGGGGAGGGACTGCTGCTGTGACCACCAGCTTCAGGGGGCCCTGTCTGGGTGGGGACCCAACACGGCAGCCACTACCCACACGTGGCTATTTCTATTAAATACAAGGAGAAATTTAGCTTCTCAGTTGTAGGAGCCACAGTTGTGTGTGAGCCCATTCAACCCAGCAAAGCCAGAGAGGATTTCATAAAGCTGAGGGGCCTGGGGCTGGGAGAAGGACGTGGGGTGATGTGGGATCGGCCTGGGATCCAGCCCCAGTTGGCTTGCTGATGTCCCCGTGTGAACTTCCCAAACCTTAGAAGGTTCCTATCCAGCTGAGTCAATACTGAGCACACATTCCCATTTGTTTTCCATTAGAACGTGCATCTGAAACCCTTCATTAGCCTATCATTCCAGAAAATAATGGCTAACTTCTGGCGGTAGTTTTTCCTTATCCCACAAAGGCACTGTGTAAGACCCTTCCATTATTGTAGTTTACTGGTGTAAGGGAAGAAACTGGAGAGACTATTTCCAAGTCCCCGGGAGTCTCCTGCCTCGAGGATGCGGTGCCCGCTTTGTCTGGACGTCAGGGTGAGCGAGGGCATCAAGCCGGGTCCAACGGGGCACCGTGCAGCTCCATCCCTGGCTTTGCACAGAGGCAGCGTCACCGTCCCCCTCTGAGGGTTGTTCCGGGAACAGAGGTGGAGCTGGGGGCCCCTAGGGGCTTCGAAAGTCAGCCAACATTCAGTGCAAAAGGTCCCAGAAAGACTCAAAGTGTCTGGGGAATCAAGGGCCAGTCAGGGACACCACCAGCCCTCAGCCGGCCCAGGCCACCCCCAGCTATCCGAGGATGCTCCTATCGGGACTTCGAGGGGGAGACAGTAATTTGCTGCTTTTGTTACCCTAATGAGTAAAGGCAGTTACGCATTTGGGGAAACCGTCTCTATCGATCTGTTTGAAAATAAGATGCGGGACGCTTGATTTGTGACATCCAGGCAGCTTTACAGAGCGTCCTGGGTCTTGGGGAGAGAGCACCCACCGCTTCTGTTAACAAGAAAGCCCCTTCCCCAAGCCTGACACTCACTCCCCACCCTGATCCTTAAAGAGCTGGCTGTTGGCAGCCCTCATCTGTTTCCTTTGGCTGCTTGTAGCTAATATGGCCACCCACCACCTGCCCCTGCCCCTCAGAGGCCTGCAGGGCCCAGCTGCCCAGGGTTCCTGCAGAAGTAATGTCATATCCCGTTCCCTTTGCTGACACCAGGCTGGCCCAAGCGTCCCAATTCTGAGAGACAATCAATCATAAACGCAATCCACCTTGTTGCAGCAGCAGCCCTGAGACGGAGCTAGGACAGTCGCCTCCAGCGGAGAAGGGTGGATAAATGTTTGTTTCGCGGGCCCCGCCTCCCCACAAGCCGGACGCCCACTGACCCCTCCTCAGAGGCCCGGGAAGCTGGCCTCAGGTTTCCCGGCACCGCAGACCTTCCCCAGGGCTGGGAAGTTTTCCCAGGATGGGTGCCCGCCGGGGAGCCAGGGAGGGGCAGCCTCTAAGATGCAGGACACCCGGTTACATCTAACATTCAGGTCAACAAGCGTTACCCTTTACGCTAAGTATGTTCCCAATACTCCTGCATAGAAATGATCCCTTGTTTCTCTGAAGTTCAAATGTTACCCGAGTCCTATATTTTAGCCGTAACTTCCGGCAGCCCCAGCAGGGACCTCAGCAGTGGTGCTTGACTCAGCTCCCCACTCGACCCGAGCTGAGCAGTTGTCCCAAGGACAACCCCGTTCCCAATCAGGAGACAGTGGGGTTGTGCTTCTCAAAGGTCAGCAAGTGCAGAATCACCTGGGAGCTCGGCTGCTGGCCCCGGGGCCCCATCTGCAGAGTCTGAATCAGTAGGTGCGGCCACAAGCGATGCATTTGTAACGTGTTCCCAGCTGATGCAGCAGGTCCCTGAGCGGGGGTCCCAGCATCGGCTGGGGCTTCCCCCCACATCCACACCAAGAGGCCGGGGCTGCTTCCTCCACCTCCCCAGGCCTTGAGTCTAATGGGAGAGAGGGGTGCCCACTTCTTGGCCATTATGTCGCCCAGAGGCCAGATGCTACAAAGTGGTCGTTATCATTTATGCTGGACAGGGACCCATGGGAAGACAGGCTCTGGGTCAGCTCTGAGGGGAACCAAGGCCTCAGGCACTCGGCTCACCTCCTCGGGCTGGGGAGTCGGCCCTCTCACGGGCTTCCTGTTGTGCTTGGAATCAAACCCCAAGTGTGCCCAGGAGGCCTCAGGTGGCCGGCCTCCTCTCTGACCTGCCCCAGGACCTTTGCATATGCTCTTTCCACCCCTAGGTTCCCTCCTGGCCCTTCTCTCAGTGCTGTTCCTTATCACGCATCAGCTCTTGGCCCACAGGGCGCCTCCGCAGAGGGACCTTCCCTGGTCTACAGCCGCCCCCATGACTCAGTGCCCCATGGGTTTCCTTCTGAGCCTTATCATCACTGCAATAGCTTCATTCCCTGCTCTTGCTCTCTGTCTGTGCCCCCTCTGGACCGTGAGGTCTGTGGAGCAGGGACCCTGCTCCCTAGTGCACGCAGTAGGTACTCGTAAACACCCGCTAAAATAAACGCATCAGCGATGAGTCCCACGGTGCCACCGCGGCGGCAGGGGCCGCGTGGCCCTCCCCAAGAGTGGGGCCCCTGCCTGCCCTCGGGGCCCGGGGCTCACCTGGCTTGGCACCTTCGTCCACGGAGCCGTTGCACAGCTGGCGGAGGAACTCGGGGCGGTTGTCGTTCATGTCAATCACGTAGATGTACAGGTCGATGGGGTTCTCCACCTTGTTGCCGTTCATGTCCACAGCATGCGCTCGGAGCTGGAAGGCAGCAAACGCCATCAGGGCCGGCGGCTGCCCAGCGGGGACACACCTGACCGGCCGCCTCAGAACAGCCAAAAGCAGGTTCCTTGGACCCACAGCACTGGGACGGTGGTGACATAACAGCTCCGGGCCCTGCAAGGGCCAGCCCGGGGACACGTCATGAGCCTCGGCTCTCTGTGGAAATGGGGAAGGGTCCTGAGAGGGCAAAACCGGGTGTCCCACGCGAGCTTGAAACTGACGTGAGGGCCCATGCCAATGCCCACCCAGGACCCACTCAGACCATCCCCACACCATTGACCATGAGGGTTCAAGTCCACCTAGAGTAGCTACAGAAAGGCCACTTGTGCCAACCAGGGCTTAGACTCCTGCTGCTGAGAGGTCAGGCCTGTGAGGGAGACACATGGGGGCCTTGAACTTGGGCGTCCACTGTGAGGCCACCCTGCTGCCCATTCACACCCCGGCTTATCTGTTCTTGGGGCAGCAAAGAGGAAACAGGTCCAGGGGCCCTGGGGTGGAAGCCCCCCACTCTGCTGGGGAAGGGGCTCCAGGGAACTCCATCTGGGAACGACTTCAAGGTACAAAGGGCAGATACCCTCAACTCGGGCTGGAGGGTCCAGAGGGGCTGCTCAGTCCAGAGGGGCTGCTCAGAGTCACCCCTTCACTTTTGGATTTTTTTCTTTTATTCATTCATTCACTCATTCATTCATTCCCTCAGTCAATATCTATCGAGGCCCCATCTGTGCCAGGCACTGGGCTGCACCCTAGACTATGGCTCAGTGAATCACGGGGCTGCCCTGGGGCTTCTCGTGTAGAAGGGAGACGGACCCTGAGAAGGAAAGGAAGCAATACAGAACGCGTGTGACCACAGCGACCCGCTGGGGTGGGGAGGAGGCCAGGCAGGCCTCTCAGAGGAGATGACGTTGGACCTGAGCCCTGGACAAGGGGCCAAGAGGACAGCAAGTATGGAGGCCTCGGTGGGGCACGCAGAGTTGGCTGAGCCCTGCAGGCAGCCGCGGGGGCTGGAGTGGGACCACTGGGAACCTGGGATTTAGACGGGAAAACCAAGTCTTGGAGAGTGGAAGGGACCTGCCTGGGGTCTCTCCAGGCCAGAGCTGTGACTGTCACACAGCCATGTCCCGGACCCCATCTTTCTGTGGAAATCACGTTACCCTCCAAGCCGGACACACCGGACCTCAGGGTCTTTACACCAAGACAGCGCCAAGCCCAGGGTGCCCAGAAGAGCCTGTGCTCCAGGCCTCCGGGGGGAGGGGTCTCTGAGCTCCACCCACAGTCGTCCACGCCACCCCCGCGGTGCCCTGCACCCTGCGCTCTGCCAGCCTCAGGGGAGAGTCAGCAGTGCCCATCCTTGCCTGCAGGAGGGGCCTCGTGCTAAGTGCAGCACGCCAGCCCCAGCCCGGAAGCCCTGGGTGGAAGTTTACCCTTGAAACAGCATGTTTAGCAGGGAGCTCCAGGCTGGCCTCACAGACCAGGAGATCTGATTCATCACAAGGGGACAAATGAGCGCTGATTCCCAGGACCTGCAGCCCGCTCAGTGGTGTGGCTGCCCCCTTGCAGACTGGCTTGAAGTATCGTGTTTAAACGTCTCAGGATGCTGTGCGGCTGTTTCCACCAACCACCCGCCGTCAGTCCCCAGTTCCGGGAGCCCCGGTGTGCACCTGCCCTGCTGCGGAAGTCCTTCCCGCGGGCCACCAGGCCATCCTTCATCTTGTCAAGTGCAGCCAGGCAATAAGGCACTGAGCCAAAGGTTGAGAAGACTTTTAAAAAGGGTAGTTCTGAGCTACAATTAAAGTTATTTTCTAACTAAAGTGACACTGCTGCTTGGGCCGCTATCTTCAGCAGCAGGAACAGCCCGAGTGGAGCCAACGACAGAAAGCGGCTGGTGCGGTTCTCCTCGCCCACCGCCCCCAAGTTCAAATAACATTCCACAGTGTCCGCTGGAAATCTCTAAGAGCCCCCCAGCCCCGTCCATCTCTAAGGCTGTGCACACAGCTGCCAGTTGGGGGACGGGGGTCTGTCTTGGTGGTGGAGACAAGAAATGTCCTGCGACTTGCAAATCTGAGCATCGCACACCAAGCGAATTTCCCGTGATGCACTGTGGGTGCCTGCGGACCGCGTGCGGGACCCTGTTCTCTCCCCTTCCAGGTGCTCGCTCTTCGTGTCTTAATCGTGAGCCACTGGTTTCTTCCTGGGGCACAGGACCCGGAACATCTTATGTGGGCCCTGGAAGTGGCCTCACGTGGACTCTGGAGACTGTCTTCCATCACCACCAGCCTCTGGCTCTCACTGTGCCCGGGCTCGGGCTGGGGGTGCCCCCAGAACTCTACATGCACTGCCTTCCCTCACAGCCCACAAGACCCCGTGAGCTGGGTGCTGTCCGATCCCTATTATAGAGACGGGGAAACGGAGGCTCAGGAAGATTAGCGAACTTGCCCAAGATGACGGTACGTGGGAGAATGCAACAGCAAGTCCTCTTAAGGAGTCCTGAGAGAACCTTCTGGGGAGTCATCTTGCAGGGCAGTGACAGCTCGTCTGTCTCACGTTTGTGGGCCTCCACGCGGTCGTCTCATGGTGACCCGGGTCCACAGTTTACCAGCTCCCTCTCAGGTGGCAGAGTTCATCCCACCCACTCCACAGCCAAAGGTGCCAGTGGAACTGGGGTCGGGGGGAGCAGAGAGGATTCTAAAAGGGCCGCAAGGATGTGGGGCACTGGTCCCAGGAGTGAGGGCAACGGGGCTCACCCCGTGATCAGGTCCGTCACGTGGTGGGACTGGCCTTAGTGGCAGGGAGGCTGGACAGAGGTAGCCTCGTGGCCTCTAAAATCAGAGCACTTTTCCTGGCCAGCGGCAGGTGAGAGTCAGCGACCTGTGGTGCCGTCAGGAGGTGGAAGCGGCCCCTGGCCAACAGCCGCAAGGAACTGGGGGCCTGTCTGCCTCCGGCTCTCCCCCCTCGGTCTCTCAGTCAGCACGGACTCGTTGGCAGGCGAGGGGAGCTGACCTTGACCCGTGCCATGAGCACTGTGGTGGCAGCACACAGCCCCCGTGGGGCGCCAACAGTCACGTTGAGTTGGTGTGTGTCCTGCCGCGAGGCTGGCTGAACACGTGTTGGCTGGACTGTCTCGCTGGTTCTGTGCACCCACCGTGGCGGCTAACGGTGGGCCGGGAACTCTGGAGGCCCCAGACCACTGCCAGTTGGGTCTCCTTTCCCTGGACCTGGCTCCTGCCTTCCCAGCAGCGGGTCTGGGGGGTGCGGAAGGGGGCTCAGGGAGGCGTGTGGTGCCCTCAGCATCAAGCAGCTCTCGGGGTGCCCGGGGCTGGGGGTCCTCAGGAATGGACGAAACACTGCGTGTAGCTCTGGGCCGTTTGCACTGAGGCACAGATGGGGCCCTGGAGGCCCAGACAACCACAAGGTGGGGTCCTCAAGCTTCGGCCTTCCTGTCGATCCCACCTCAAAGGGGGCCACGAGCCTCATGGCCTTGCATGACCCACACAGTCACATGGGCCCTGTGTTCAGAAGGGCCTGCGTGTGGTTTAATGCTCTGCCGTCACTGTCTTAAAATCCTTAGTAAGCTCGGAGGGGCCCCCGTTTCATTTTGTGTCGGACCCGGAAATTCTGTAGCCGTCCTGAACATAGGGAAGTAATCGACTGAGAGAGGAAACCCTCGTGGCTCACGGGGCACTGCCCGCCCCCCAGGGTGGGCTCCTGCAGGAGCACCTGCTTCTGACGGGACATCAAGAGTCCCTCACGGGAGGCCACCGTTGCCAATGACAGAATCAACCTCCTCCCACCCACTCCTTCCCTTCTGCGAATGGGTTATGAGCGTCCCCCAAGGTCTGGGCTCTGGTCTCGGGCCAGGGGATGTGGCGTGGACAAGCCCGATGGCTCCCTGCCTGCATGGAGCCTTCCTTCTGGTCCAGGAGGTGGACAATTAGCCCAAAACAAATAACCAGCAAACACGAGGAGGAGCAGAGTCTGGCCGCACTTAGCAGCTTGGGCTGAAGCCGAGTGAGCTCCGAGCCGGTCAGTAGGATGACACGGGCAGGAGGCTGTGAAGTCCATCCTCTCACGTGAAGGTCTTTGTTTGTAAATTACAATCCAGGAACTGGGAGTTCCGATGTCTTGACGATAACCCCGAAGGCAGCCTTACCAGGGGCTGGGCTCCGTCCTAAATGCCTCACGTGTGGTCACCCGTGAGTCCTCGCAACGACACGCTGATGCAGCCTGGCCGTCTGCCCCCTTCGCAGGAGAGAGCACTGAGGCCGGAGAGGTTAAGTGCCCAGGTCTCACCTGCTGGGGGCGGGGCTCCAGCCTTGTGACCCCCGCAGGTGCAGACCCTCATCCTGCAAACAAGGATGCAGAGCCCAGAGAGGGGCCTGGCACCAGGGCGGACGGCGTGAGAGCTGAGGCTTCCACCTTGCTCCAGGGCCACTCCCACGGGCCACCAGGCTGTGAGGCCAAGGAGGAAAGGGGTGGACAGTCCCTTTCAGCTGAACCCCGAAGTCTCCACTTTCTCCTCCTTTCTCCCTCTCCACGCACAGCTCTGACATAGAAATAGCAGTGCTGGCTTCAGAGCTGCCTTTCTGCTCTCAGCGAGGCAGGAACAGAAGGGCAATCAGAGAGGCCGGGGATGACACAGCAGCCTCTCGACGTCCCCCCCGACCATCAGAGCTCCTGACAGGTCATGCGGATCCACGTCTTCCAGGTGGATCCAGTTCCACCAGTCGCTCCCCCAGTGTGTCCCAGACCCTCCCAGCATCACCCGGGAATGTGTTACAAGTGCAAATTCTTGGCCCACCCAGCCCCATGAAATAGACACTCTGGGGTGGTGCCCCGCACGTCCCTGGGCTTTTCTCATACAGACTTGGGTTTGCCCTCCCCCCGCTCAGGGGCCTGAGGCCATGGACACTCACATGGTAGGAGGCTCGCTCCTCCCGGTCCATGGGCCGTGTGACATACATCCGGCCAGACATGGAGTCGATGCTGAAGACCTCCACCGGGGGCTGGTCGGCGCCCACGCCCGTGATGCTGTAGCGGATGGGGATGTCGCTGTCTTTGTCGGACCGGATCTGGAAGGAGGAGCAGATGGAGGGGAGAGTCAGGCTGCAGTGTGAGCAGGGCCACGTTCATCCCACCTGCCGGCCACACACGTGGCCTCTCCCAGGTGCATCTGGGGCCACAGCCAATGCTTCGCCCACTCTGGGGACCGGAAGGGCAGGTAGAGGCCAGGGGTTTACTGAGAGCCACCGCTGCACGTCCGGTGGCCCACCAGGTGACAGGGGAGGACAGGACACAATATTCCAAGAGGAAAGGGTGTGCAGCGAGCGTGGCAGAGCCAGTGACACCGACGGGAGAGCCTGCAACTGATGGTCTGAAGTGGCTGAGGACCCAGTGCCAACACCCAGCGCACCACACCTCGACAAAGGTGAGGGCAAGGGAACAGCACACTCCACGGAGCTCTGAGCGAAAAAGGTCGGCGCCCAACACACTTGTGCCCCCGAGCTGTCACCCGTGTAGGAGGGAACAGACATTTCTGGATGCGCAAAGATGCAGAAAACGTCCTATGTTCTTGCTCCTTGGACAGAGGCCCTGAGAGGTGGGTCACAGCAAGGATCTCAAGAACGGGGGCTGCGACAGAAACAGCCCCCCACCAGTATTTAGACACAGAGACTTAACTCTGAAAATGGTTGTCGACGTGGTTTTATGGAGCTGAGTACAAGCATAAAAGTTTATTTTTTATTTTTATAACAGAAACTGTATATTGTCGAAAAAACAATTTAATAATGCTTATCTGGGTCCCAAATCCAAAGTAAGTTAGCAAAGCCTGAGAGTTGGGGGAAGAAACGGACAGAACAGAGAAAAATGCACGATTCTGTGTTTTATGGGGGGGGGGGGCTACACAGAAACAACATGTCACTTCTGACCAGATCATTAGACAAACATACGTCTTTGGGAAACAGAAAGGACACCAGCAGAATTATACAAAGACGTACGTCGTTCATTCAGATGAAGCAAAGACTCTTGTCACATAAGGGGCAGTTAATAATCACAGACACCGTGAAAGACTTGTCCGAAAGTGGGAAACTGTAAATATGCCACAAGGATGTGAAAGGAATAACTGATGGGGTCAAATTAAGATTAGCATAAAACTCTGAATACACCTTTAGAAAATACAACTTTTAAAAATCAAAGCCCAGGGGACCATGGCAACATTTTATAATAAAATGGACCACAATGAAAACCTCAAAAAATTGCACAAAGCAAAACTGACCAGGACATTTTATTAGAATAATGCAATTAAAATTTAATGATAATTTTAAAGAGACATTTTGGAAAACATTCTGAAGTAACCACAGGTTAAGGAATCAAAACTACATTTAGAGGTGATTTAAAAATAGTAATGACAAGGAGACGATTACACAGTGAAACCCAAGGAATTTGGCCAGAGATTGAATCAAAGAAAACCCTTAACTTCAAATGTTTTCATCATTAAAGTAGAATTACAGTGAATGAACTGAGCATTTGGCTCCAGAAGGAAAGGAATGACAAAGCAGGATGCGGCAAACACCCAAGTAACTGATTAAGACGAATGCAGAAATTTCTAAATCTGAAAACGGAAAAACTGGAAGAAGTGATAAATAGATTCAAGAGCTGTACTTTGGAGAAAAATCCACAAGAAAATAAACATGCCTTTGGCAAATTTAAGAGAAAAAAATAAGACTTAAAAGAACATTTTATTCTTTATATTTTATGTTAGCCAAGTCGAAAATCTTGACAAAACTGTTTACTTTTTGAGAAAATATAAAATTTCAAACTCAGCTAGAAAGAAGAGCAAACGTGAAGAGACCACTATTTCTTTAGGAAATTCCTCCGCAAAGGGCTCCAGGGTCAGGTGAGCTTACCTAGGAGGTGTTTGAAAGTTTTCCAGAGCAGAGGACACAAGAGAAAAAGCAATCCCCCTGGTTTTACAAATCCTCCTTGGATCCCATTCTCCTCCTGAGAGCACAAAGTAAGGTAACTGCAAACCAATCCCACACAGAGACGGAGATGTTACGGTCAGAACAGAAATACCAGCAGGTGGGGTTCAACCTGCACTAGGGCCGCCATCATCACATCCAAACGGGAGGGCTCAGGTGTGACCTGAGAGTGAGTCCTTGTTAGAAGCTCCAGCAGAGCAAACCTCCAAAGAGCCTGTATGGTCCTCACTGTTTCTGCTACTTTTGTAAACGGTCAGGCCACGTTAAATGAGACCAGATTTATTTTGCAAACAAATCGGTCTTACCGTGATTACCTCTGGTAGGAATGTGGGTGACTGTAGAGAGAAAAATTAGGTTTTGGTAGAAACCTGTGCCTTGAGATTCTAGTCCTGTTTGCTGTCTTTGAGGTTTTATTTTCTACCTGTAACTGGGCTGGATCCGCGTTCTTCTAGTTTCCTCAAATATCTGGCCGCGCTTCTCCAAACCAACGTTTCTAATGTTCTCCTGCCCGCCCCCCATCCCCCCCCATTTTTGGTCACGCCTCACAGTTGCAAGATCTTGGCTCCCCGACCAGGGATCGAACCCACGCCCTTGGCAGTGAAAGCGCCGAGTCTTAACCACTGGACCACCAGGGAAGCCCCTTCTCCTGCCTTTCTGACTTGGAATCACTAAGAACAAAACTGCCCTTTCCCCAAAGCCCTGCAAACTAAGGCTGGATGACTGGGTATGAACTTCAGAGAAGCCCCCGAAACAGCTCATGTACCGACAGCCTGCCTGCCTGTTGCCATGCCGACATTCAGAAAGTCCCCTGGAACATGCAATGACCTCATCAGAGGCAACCAGACTGCAGAAGGTGCTGTGAGATCACCGACCAGAAATCTTCTCGACTGGCTGCCCCAGGACTCAGAAACAGGTTTAGAGCCAGTTCCAACCATTAACTTTGTTTTTCTTTTCCTTCCATGGAAATGCCTCATATTATACACCTGACTGTTTGCATCCTGCAACCCTGCCTCCTGAAATGAGACTACTGCTAACTGAACTGAGAGACAGGTTCAGTGAGATGGAGCAACCTGCCAGCCCAGCTGCTAGGCTGCGAAACTGCTTGGGGGAGCGTCAAAGGCGGGGATGAAGGTTAGCGAGACGCCACCCCCAAGTATGCCGCTGGGTATAGTGACTGTTTTCAGCTGCAGGACCTTGAGAAACAGCAGGTGCAGGAGGGGTTTTCTCTGAGCTCCCTCATCTGCCTGGAGACAGAGACTCAAAGAGGCTCAGGTGCCACAGATCTCCTCCCCCCAGGGTGGGGTTATCACCTGAGAAAGATTATTGCCTCTAGTCTTGGGAGGGGGGCTAGAAGAGACAAGCACACCCAGGCCCACCTGCCACACGACCACACCTCCCATCCCTCCTCCAAGGGTCCATCATCTTTCCTACAAGTCACTTCCTCTCCCCTGAGAGGCCTACATTCCCCTCCCCTTTTCCTCTTAGACTTGAATTCTCAGCCATCTTGGGGAGCTACTCATTTTCCCCTGGGTCCCCCACGTATACATGACGCGCTCATGTTAATAAACTTCTGCTGCTTGTTCTCTTGTTAATCGTTTATTACGGGAGTCTCAGCCAGGAACTCAGAAGGAGAGAGAGAAATTTACTTTTCCTCCCCCTACACGCCAAAGTGGGATTTATCTCAGAAACTAAGGGTGGCTTTTTCTCGGGCAACTTATTTCTGTAGCACAATAATCATCACAGGACGGTCTCCACGGAGGCTCCACAGAGATTTGATAATGAACATCCTTTCCAGCTGAACCTGGATCATAAGAACAAGCCATCCCCCAGAAAACGCCACTTCCGAGAAAATTCGGTCCAACAGAGGACACCTTTCCTAAACCACCATTTACTGTTAACACACCAGAGTCGACCCCCCCAGGGCACGAGCGTGGGGGCAGGGACCCCAGCCGCCCCATCGGCGATAGCTGCCTCTTACCTCCTTCGCGACAGGACGGGGAAGAGAAAATATCAGGAACCGGTGGTCCGAAGGAGGCGACGCTTTCATCCCACAGGTATCATGGAGGTCAGCGTGACGTGCGCTGCTTGGGGGCTGACGGGAGCCTCCGAGAGAAGCCACGCGCGCACACGCACACACGCACGCACACGCACGCGCACGCACTGTCCGCAGGACGGGCGCCTTCACTCCGGCTTCCCCAGCTCCGCCCTCCTCCCTCTCCTACCGTCACGTCCGGTTCTCCTGGTCCTTGTCCGCCCTGAGCAAGACCACTGAGAATGGCCGGGCCGGACGTCCCCCACGGACCCCTGGGCCGGGGCACCGCCCGCTTTCTGCCTGGACTGAGCAGGGCGTGGAGCCCGAACGGCCCTGCAGAGACTGGGGGCACGGGGGACACATCCGGCCCACCCAGTGTGCTTCCCCACCCCGCCCTCTCCGGGCCAGGCTGCCCGTCCTTCACAGGGAAGTTAGTCATGAAACGAATGAAAAGAACCCGCTACACATTTCAAGATTTTATTTTTTGCAAAGAAATCTCATTAGATCCTGACCGTCGAGCCGCGTTCCCTTAATTCTCCAGGTGCCGTTTGGCGGCGCCTTCGGAAATACGCACAGGATGCCCTGAATTCTCCCACAGTTTACCGTATTAAGAAGAAATACTGTGCAGATGAATTCACCAGATCAGGGGAGAGCAGTTTCCCCTTGATTTGTGTCTGGAAAATGAGAAAAACATCACAGCAGCGTCCGGAAGGACCGTGAATAAAGAGTGGAGGCGGGCATTTCCATCACCCATCTCACTTTTATGACGCCACCGAGAATTACACTCTTTTGCATTCGTTCCTAAAGGACGGAACAGATGGTATAAGGTTCGTTTAAAGTGACGCCGACATTAAATAACGTACGGTGCCTGGCCATTGTGTTCGCCCAGGGACCTCGCTCGGAGGGCTGGATCTGTCCTTAGGAAAGGCTGGATGAAATGCAGGATTCTGGCAGAATCTCCCCCAAGGAGAAGGTATTTGCCTAATTTCGAATAAACTTGAAACTTGGAGGAAAGTCACCACGTGTGGTTTTGAATTGTAAACGCCTTGGAGGTTTATTCCCAAAGAATTGAAGGGGAGGAGAATCCCACTGGACCTGCAGAGAAAAGCCTGCCTCAGGACAGGCAGAGACCCAGTCAGCCCAGGGGACACCGTCAGTGCAGACTGGGCCCCTGGTGTTTCAACGATGTCTTCTCTTGGCCCACGTGGCCTGTGCTGTGTGCCAGGCCCCATCACGCTGGGCAGACACAGCCCTGCCCTCACGCGGTTCATGGACCAGAGGAATTAGATCTAAAAAAGTGACAGCCTCTCAGTGCAGTGTAAAGTGATAATTATAAAATGGGGGAGGAACAGGGTCTGTGAGAGATCCTGATGTAAGGACTTGGGGGGCAGAGAGAATTTTCAAAAATGTCCAGTTAGGGCCTCCCTGGTGGCGCAGTGGTTAAGAGTCCGCCTGCCGATGCAGGGGATACGGGTTCGTGCCCCGGTCTGGGAGGATCCCATATGCCGCGGAGCGGCTGGGCCCGTGAGCCATGGCCGCTGGGCCTGCGCATCCGGAGCCTGTGCTCCGCAACGGGAGAGGCCACAACAGTGAGAGGCCCACATACCGCAAAAAAAAAAAAAAAAAAAAAAAAAATGTCCAGTTAAAATTGAGTGTTTGGTCTTGTCCACCACGGTACATGATTCCTGGACATGCATGTACATACACATACATAGAAACATGCATACGCACATAAAACAGACATGTAAACACACCCAAACACACAACCTGCACACATACATATAAGCATACACACGTGTGCACATGCGTGCACACGACTGGATCTCCCCTCCTTTTGCTCTAAGTCTCTTGGAAGGCGATGGCTATTCTGCATCTTAATGGCTTTGCCATGCCACTAATAAGGCCTCCGTGACCCTGTCCCCATGTTTTGAAAGATGCTCTCAAAACCCTTAGGATCAAGTTCTTCCACAAGGATGTAATTCTTCGGTGAAGTATTGTAGCGCTTTCTCCTTGTATGATATTAAACCCAGAGACCTTCCCAGGAAAACAGGTTGCAGACTCTCATTTTTGTTACGTTTTGGGAGTTTTGAGCCGCCTGCAGCAGAGGGAGAAGCTCTGAGTCGTGGCAGCAGACGCTTTGCCCCCACCCACCCCAGGCTGGCCAGGACGCAGGCAGGCAAATCTACACTTGGCCGTGACTGCGGCCGGCCAGAAGGCTGCAGCCAATTTTCCTTTACAATCCGACTCTCACCAGAGCCAGAGTTAAGAGCACTCTTTCACCTTAAATGTATTTGCGGCTTCCCCGCGGCCTCAGCTGGTCCTCACAGCCCTCACGTTGGCCCGCGACGCTGGGGCTTCTAGATTTTCATGCTGACAGAGAATCAGGGTTTTCTCAGGTTTTGTGTCCGACATCCCGTCTGCTCTGCAGGGACGGCTCGCCTGTCCCCGCCCCCCCCCCCCCGCCCCCACTGTTGAGCACTAACGCCGCCCCACACCCTCCTCTGGGCCCTAGGAACACAGACAGGCTGTCTGTCCCCACGGATGGCAGGTGCAGGCCTGGCACGGTGAACAGAGTAGGTGCTCAATCTCCCTCTTTCCACAGGAGAACTATCTTCTCTGAGCCCCGAGGGAGGAGGCGGAGGGAAGGGGGGGCCCCGAGGGGGCGGCAGGTGGTTGAAGATCCCAGGTGGGAGGGAGACGGTCCACCCAGCCCTGTGGCTACTGTCTGGGGGCAAAGAAACAGCCGGAAAATAGGGAGGGGGGAGAGAAGAGAGGTGGTCACCCCTCCCCAGGTGAAAACCTGGAGCAAAAGAAGGAGGGGGGACCACCCCCGGGTGCCTGCAGAGGCTTCTGGGGGCCCTGGGGGGCTGGGGGAGGGAGTCAGAAGGGTTCTGCTCTAGAGACTCAGCGGGAACTGAGGGGTGTGGTGTCACCTGGTCCCCAGGCCTCCGGCAGGAGAGGAAGGAGGCTTGGGGAGGGGCTGGCCCCCGGGAGGGGTGAGCTGATGGGACCAACAGCAGGACGGCCCATCCTCAGCCTGCTCTTCACTCTGTTTATCTCGGGCTTCTTTGCCCAAATTAGGGTTTCCCTCCTTACGTGTCCTTATTATGCCTCGGAAGCCCGAAGCTGGCACCGAGCTCCCCTGTGAAGAGGAGGGTTCCAGGAATCTCCACCCACCCCTGCAACTCCTTAAGGAACGATGAAAGAAAAGTCCCAGAATGTCGGCCCCACTGACGATCCGGTCCAGCCTCTTCTGCAGATAGGGAGACTGAGGCGCAGAGAGGCTAAGGGTGGACGAAGGTTTCACAAGGAGTCCAGGATCGAGGGCAGAGTTCCCAGGTCTTGTCTCGGTCACGCTGCCTTCCTAGGAAGCTTCGAAGAACAGAAGGGAGGGCTTCCCTGGTGGCGCAGTGGTTGAGAGTCTGCCTGCCGATGTAGCGGACACGGGTTCGTGTCCCGGTCCGGGAAGATCCCACATGCCGCAGAGCGGCTGGGCCCGTGAGCCATGGCCGCTGAGCCTGCGCGTCCGGAGCCTGTGCTCCGCAACGGGAGAGGCCGCAGCAGTGAGAGGCCCGCGTACCGCAAAAAAAAAAAAAAAAAAAAAAAAAAAAGCAGAAAGGGAGGCTGAGGAAGCTGTGCCCACTTGTGCAGATGAGAAACTGGGCCCAGGAGGTCTCTGTGTCTCCCCAGGGTCTCTCGACCCCTGATGGGAATCTCAGACCCCAGGTGTCCCTCTCATTCCAGCTGGTTTTACAAATACACAGGGATTGCTGAAGTTCCATGCTTTGAAAGGTCACCGTGGGCTTCCCTGGTGGCGCAGTGGTTGAGAATCTGCCTGCCAATGCAGGGGACACGGGTTCGAGCCCTGGTGTGGGAAGGTCCCACATGCCGCGGAGCAACTAGGCCCGTGAGCCACAACTACTGAGCCTGCGCGTCTGGAGCCTGTGCCCCGCAACAACAGAGGCTGCGATAGTGAGAGGCCCGCGCACCGCGATGAAGAGTGGCCCCTGCTCGCCGCAACTAGAGAAAGCCCTCGCACAGAAATGAAGACCCAACCCAGCCAAAAATAAATAAATAAACATTAAAAAAAAAAAGTCACCGTGGCTCTAAGGCCCAGGACTAGAACGTCACTTTGTTTTTGAAAGTGATCATGAAATTATAAACAAATCCTACGTGACGCAGTAAAGTTTAATTTAAAAGCCCTTTGCCATGGCGCTGGGCGAGCAGCAAGATCTGGCCAGAATAAAACTGTTCTCTCAAGTGAATGGGGCAAACCTGGGGCCGAGGGTGAGTCAGGATCCATACTTCCCTCCCCAACTCTTCCTTGATTCTTGAACATTACTTTTAAAAGGCTTGACAATGTTTGTATTTCTTGCATTTTATGAAACACTTTCCTTGCACAATGAAATTCAACTTTCAATTATTTTCAACTAGGTTCTTGTAATGAGCAGAAAAACCCAGAATGTGATAGGGAAAGGCATTTGTTGTGTAACACTGACACTATTGTACACCACCATTCACAGTTACTTTGAGTTTTATAAATCATGAAAAAACCCCTCAAAGTCGTATGAATATTAATGAAAGCCATGAATATGTTCTTACAAAATTTGCCTGGTGGGGAAGAGAGAATTAGATGCTTCTCAAAAGTGCCCTTCAGGTTGTACCAAATTAACAAAGACAGGCAGCTACTTAATTCGGGGTGTGGATGACAGAAGACATTACTGCCGACAGCGGGAACGGGGCAGAGTCCACTCCCGGCTCTCACTCAGGCAGCAGAAGCCCGATTTCCTTCTGGGGGGCCATTGTTCCCCACTGCGAGTGGTCCTGGGGAGCAGTCGGTCAAGACGCCCTGCCCTGCCCTGGGCAACAGGCAGGCCTATGAGCAGAGCTGGCCAATCAGCTTCTCCTCTCAACTGTGGATGTTGAGTCAAGAAAGAGTGGGGGGTGGGAAATATGGCTGGAGCCCCTCCGCTGCAGGGCCATCTCCCTGTCAAGACCCAGTGCCCTGGGGCCACCTGCTGGCCAGCCTTCCCTTCCAGTCCGTCTGCGTGAGGAGGGGTGGCTGCAGTGGGTTCCCCCGTTGCATTCAGTCAAACCTCTGCCTGACCCAGATGTAGTCGGAGGGGCCCTGAACACTGCGCGGGGCAGAGAAGCTCTAACCAGAGGGCAGCATCCCCGTGGTGCCCAGGCCCCTGCCTATGCCGCCTCCCCACGGAGGCCTACCCGACTTCTCCATCCCAGTGTGCGGTGGGGTTCCCCGCAAGCAGAGCCGGAGATGGGAGTCTTGTGTGAGTGGTCGCCTGGGCAGAGCCTGTAGGAGCAGAGGCAGGAGAGGAGAGATGCGGGCTGGGCTGGGGTCTGGCTTCAGACCCATCTCCCGGGGGAGCTCTGGAGCCTCCGGGTGAAGAGGGGGCCTCCGTGGGCCAGCCCAGGGTGAGGAGGGTCCGTCCTCTGCTGAGGTTTAGAGCGGCGGCTCCCAGGGAGCCGGGTGGCACCAGCGCCTGCTACACCCTGCCTCGTCTCCCCAGCCCTCCCATTGCAGCTTCTTCCTGATTATGCTTTTGTTGACTGCTCTCTGTCTCCCCCACTGCACTGTCCAGGAGATGCTCAGGAGAGACGGTCACTTGGCTTGCAGCAAAGTTTAATTTAACTCAGCACCCGGCCTCGAGTGGTGTTTAGTCGACACCTGGTACCTGGGCAGCCTCCTGGAAAAGTGAGGGCTCTGAGCCGAAGTCTGGGCAGGTCTGCGGCTTCCCTGGAGCTGCCTGAACTTGACAGCTAACGAGGGCTGTTGCTGCACAGAAGCCAGAGTGCGGACAGATTTCCTTCCAAGGCCCCAGGCTGGGAATATACCTGTCCATCAGGGAGCAGAGTCTACGGGGGACGCTTACTGCCTCAGCCCGATGGAGGCAGGGATCCGCGGGGCGGATGGCTCTTGTGGGCTGCAGTTCACCCTCAGATCTGCTGCCCACGCTTTGCCTGTTGTCATTTCTGGTCCCCCAAATGAAGAGTCAAGCGTCTCGTCAGGAACGCTGCTTCATTAATATGTAATGTGTGTCCCTGCCCGCCTCTGGAAGGCCCTGCACACAGTCTCTGACAAGGGATGATCCCAGACAGGATCCAGTAGCAGCCAGACCATGGCTGGGGCTGGGGGAGGCCCAGGCGGAGCTCGAGGGGGCAGGTCTGAGCAGGAGGACGGAGACCAGCCCCCAGACCCGGAAGGAGAGGAACAGTGTCGGGGGGTGGGTGGGAATGAGGGCTATTTGAGGGACAGCGAGCGCGGGGTGAGGCTGCATGCAGGCTGAGGTGGGGCACTGGGGCTACCACCGTCCTGGCATGTCTGCAGAGACCCACCCCTGCTGTCTTTGGAAACCGCTGCCCATCGCTGCTCTGTACGGACCCGTGGGGAGGGCCCTTCCACGGGCTACAGGAGTACCTCCCCTGGCCCTGGGATTGGCTCAGGGAGAGGCATGTGACCCAAGCTGGGCCAATGGGAGTGACTCCTTTTGGAGGGAACGTCTCCTCCTTATTCTGGTCATCCTGCACCTTCTAGGAAGGTCATCCTGTCTCCCCCCAGGGACCCAGGAGAGGCACCCTCTCCTCTCTAGCTCTCCACCTTGGCCAAGACCCTTAGCCCCTTGTTTTATTGTCCTCATTGGAAATGGGATTCGTATGCCAACCTTGCAGGGCTGTTGTTGTCAGCCTCCGCAGACCCAGGATTTGAGCAGAGGCGTTGAGAACAGAGCTCAACAGGACTCTTCACCCAGGTTTTTACTGCCCGCCAAGAGCTGTCGACCTTTTTTTTTTTTTGTGGTACGTGGGCGTCTCACTGTTGTGGCCTCTCCTGTTGCGGAGCACAGGCTCCGGACACGCAGGCCCGGCCGCCATGGCTCATGGGCCCAGCCGCTCTGCAGCACGTGGGGTCCTCCCGGACCGGGGCACGAACCCGCGTCCCCTGCATCGGCAGGCGGACTCCCAACCACTGCACCACCAGGGAAGCCAAGAGCTGTCGACCTTTAAACAAAATGGCTGCTTCTCAGTCAGAATTCGGCCCCCAGATTCCAGATTGAGGCTGGGTCTCCACCGTCGCCGCGAGATTCATCCTAACCAAATCTTACGTCCTATTATCCTCAGCTGTGGGAGGGCTCGTACCCGCCCCCCCCCCCCCCCCCCCCCCCCCCGGGTTCAGGGGCTCTGGAGCCACAGGAAAGGAGTAGCTGGCAGGGGGGCAGACAGGCTTAATTCAGTGATGCTGCGGGGACCACACGTGTGAGGCCCCTTTCGGGGACCAGGGAAGATGGACTTTAAGCAAACTCCATCCACAGAGGGGTCCCATAAGAGCTGAGAGCACCAGCTCCTCTAGGAAGTGTGACACCCGACCCTCCTCCCAAGGGATCTTCCCCCTCCCTGCCCTTTGCAGCCTCAGGTCAGCTCAAATGCCACCTCCTCAAGCAATCGCCCCTGACTGCCCTGCCTGTGAGTTACTCTCTTCAGGCGCCTCTTTTCAAATCATCTTTAAACTCGATCCAACCTGGGGTGTGTGCTGACTTACTTATGGCCCATTTCCCCCTCCACTGGCTGCCCAACTCTGTGTGTGTGCCCGGAACCATGGAGAGGTGTGGAGTGGATGGATGAGGAGTGCTGCCGAGACGCTGCTCCGTGGAGCAGAGGACAGGTGCCTGTCCCCAGGTGATGCATCAAGTCTTCGTCAGGCCCCATGTTTGTTCTCAGTTGTTCTTCTTTTCTTTCTCAGGGGCACCCAGGGGTGACTGCTCTGCATCAGACCCTGTGCTGAGCCTTGTCTCACTTCTGCAACAGCCCTCAGAGAGGTGGTGCTAACCCACTTTAGATGAAGAGACTGAGGGTCAGGGAGGTGGAGCCAGGGTGCGAATCCAGAACATCCCTCTGCTTGGTCACCACTTGACACCCCAGGCTATCTGGGGCCCAGGGAGGAATGGCCACAAAGCCTCAGGGAAGCACTAGTTCCTGGTTGTGGGAAAGCTGAGAAGGCTTCCTGGATGAGGCAGAGATGAGAGGGGCCTGCATTTCCTGGTGCCACACCTTCTTAGCATCAGTTCCCTGGAGCTTGATGGCAGGAGCAACAGCAAGGAGCCTGAGGGGCCTCGCCAGGTGGGGTGGTGGCCAGAGAGAGCGACACAAGCAGGTCTGGGCCCAGAGGAGCCCGCTGCTGAATCCTCCCGTGGCACCACCCTTCCTGCTAGAAGGAGGCCCCCAGCAGCCCCCAGAGTCTCCAGTGAAGAGCAAAGACACCCATGTCCACATACGTTCTTAGGGAGGGGATGGTCAATAGCTGGTTGCTCGGGAGTGGGGAGGTCATTTGTCTCAGGGCTTCCCCGAGGTCTCCCTCACAGCCCCAAGCCCCCGATTCATATTCTGAGCCATACCCGTGCCTTTGGCATCTTTGTACTCATTTCCCTGCGCTGTGTGCCCCGAATCCACTGCCTCTCGCCAACACGCCAGGAGTGGCTCAGGTGCCGAGCAGTCCCCCTCCTGCTCTGCATGGGTGGGAGAGAAGCTGCAGCGTCAAGAACTCAGGGTTCCCATGAGCTCTAATGGACTTTTGGTCTGTTTGCCAAACACACCCAACTGTCCGGCCCACGGCACTCCAGCCAGGCAGCCGCCGGGAGCCTTGTCTCCTGCCCCAGCTGGGGCCAGGGGTGGAGGGATTGGGCTGCACCGTGTCACCAGGAGGGAGAGCCATCGGCCCCCAAGCCTCATGAACGTGGCCGCTCTCGTGGCAAAAGCAAGGCGGCCCTCAGCCAGCCGGGGTGTCCTGCCAGGGGCTGTCAGCACTGAGAGTGCTTCCACGGGGCTCCTGGAGCCCAAACCTGCCCTGATGGCTTGTCCAGAGTAAATGCTGGTGGGGGAGCACCCACTCCCCGGCCCCCCTCCACAGGAGGCCCACAGACCACCTGGAGCCAGGCTGGCAGTTCCTCAAAAGTGAAAGAGTCCCCGTGGGACTCAGCAATTCTATCAGGCGTCGGGCCCAGAGGACTGAATGGTGGTCGAAGAAGCGCTTGTGCCTGAGCGTTCACAGCAGCCGAAAGGTGGAAACAGCCCACGACTGTCAACTGTCAACTGCTGAAAAGAGTAGCGGAATGTGGTCCGGCGCTGCAGTGGAATGTTATTGGGCCATAAAAAGGAACGAAGGCCTGACACGGGTCATGGCATGCACGGACCTCACACACATGCTCAGTGAGAGAAGCCAGGCACAGAAGCCCACATACTATACGATTCCACAAACATCCGGAACAGGCAAATGCACAGAGACAGAAAGCAGAGTCGTGGTTGCCGGGGGGCTGGGGGAGGGGGATGGGGAGTGCCTGCTTAAAGGGTAGGGGGTCTCCTTTTGGGGGGATGAAAATGTTCTGGAACGAGATGGTTGTGAATGTCCTAAATGTCACTAAGGGTACATCTTATGTTGTGTGTATTTTACCAAAATAAAAAAAGCTGGGGTGGGGGAGGCCCGCTGAGGCTGTCACTCAGAAGGTTCCAGCACAGCCCCCCGACCAACGTCCAAGTCCCCAAACCTGTGGACACAGGTGGCCTGTGAGCAGCACGGGGAGACAGCCTGAGGTCCTAGAACGGCCGCCCTGCTGGGAAGCAGGGTGTCCCCGGCCTTCACTCTGGAGACCCCCTGGGTGGCTTGCTAAAGACGGGGAGACAGCACGGGCCAGTGGACCTGCCACGCCACTGGCTCTGAGGACCTGACGTGATGGTGACGGGGACCCAGATTGTGGCTCAGGATCTTTCGATTTAAGGCAAAAGGAGCAGCTGTGTGCTTACCCCGAGGGACTGCGCCACAAACCCACAAACGCTACTGAGGGTCCTGCAAAACCTCCCATTTAGGCCAGAACATCTCAACCTCGGCACTGTTGACGCTTCGCACCAACCATTCTCTGTCGTGGGGGGCTGTCCTGGGCAGGTAGGGCGTGGCCAGCGTCCCTGGCGAGCAGGTTCCACGCTGGACTGTGGCCACATCACCATTCTAGTGGTTTCCCTTCCCTTCCTCCCGGCTCACAAGCTCTGCATCCCAGTAGCCCATCTTCCTGCCAACGCCTCATTCAGCACTAGACACGGCCTCTTACATTTCTTTCCACTCACCCGTCCAGGAAGGGTGTCGTCTGCTCAGATCCAGAAAACGCATGTATCTGGCTGATGCCAGGCTCTGAGCCTCCCTGGGGAGGGGGTGATCTCAGCACATGAATCCCCCCTTGGCGGGGGGGCTGGCAGGGCTTCCTGCTCAGCACCCTGCCCCCAGCCCCCTCTCCACAGAGCCTTCTGTGGGCTCCTTCCTGGGAGCTGCTGGGGCCTCCAGGCAGTGACAGCTCCGCTGATGGCCTCAGCCCCAGCCAAGCCCTCACTGTCCATCTGGGGAGCCCAAGTGATGGCTCCACTGCCTCCTAAGCCCTGTTATCAGTGGGTCAGTGACAGGGCTGCTGGTAATGGCCCCAAATGAGTCCAGAGGACTGGTTATGACCATTGAGTCCACAGACACTTGGGGGGGGTGTCTGATGCACAGATGAGTGAAGGGACCCACACGGACCCCTAAATGGGAAGAGCCATTGCCCAGGCTGACGACAGCCAAGTGTCCTGTGTCCCGAGTCCAGGGAGATCGGCCAACGGGCTGCATACAGCTGTTCTCTGGGCTCCCAGCAGAACTCACTGGTCAGCCAGGACCATGTAGTTCTGTTCCCCATCCTCTCCTGATGCCCCATCAGGTCCTCCAGCCTCAGCTTTTACCATGCTCCCCTCTGTCCCTCCTCCCCAACCATGCCAGCCTTCCTTTAGCTCCTTAGATGCACTGTGTCTGCCCCTGCCTCAGGACCTTTGCACAGGTTGCTCCTTTTCTGAGTTAACTCCTGATCATGCTTAGGTGCTACCTCCACCCACACCTGCCAGCCTGGATTGGGTCAACTTCCATGGCAAGGGCCCCTCTCTCTTCTTGGTAGCATTTGTCACTGTTTCCATTTTATCTTTATTTGATTATTTGGTTAATATTTGTTTTCTCTGAGATTGAGAGTCCTAGGAGGGGAGTATGTGCCTGGCACAGAGAAAGGGCTAAAGGGCCACTGGATGTGACACTAGATGACACTTGCAGGGGCCACGTCAAAACCAAACAAATAACCAAAATGTTAGTCTAGTCTATTCCGGTTCTAAGAGTTCTGTTGGCAGGGGAAGGGTTCCGTGGCCAAATGCCTTTGGTAAATGTTGCGTATCACAACAAGTCTCAGAGAAGCACCCTAGGTGGGAGTGTGCTAAAGGCCCTGAGAAGTCCTACAGGAAGGAGGTCTGCTGCACCTCAGTTAATCCAGCATCTGCGAAAGCAATCTGACTGCTGAACACTTCAGTCTCCCCCCCCGCCGCCACTGTGATACCATGGTTGCTCCATAGGACACACTTTGGGAAAAGCATTTATGAAATAAACTTTCATAAAAATGGTCTATTAAAAATCAGCACAATGCAGTCCTAAATCAAATGTACCTTTGCTCCTCCTTATTCATGTTTTACAGTTATCCGACTTTCCCAAATAACTGAGAATTATTTGTACTGCTGTTTTGCATAAGCTATTTTTAAAAAATGAGAGAGGGAAGACAGCAGAAGCAAGAAGAACTACAATTCTGCAGCCTGTGGAACGAAAACCACATTCACAGAAAGATAAGACAAGATGAAAAGGCAGAGGGCTATGTACCAGATGAAGGAACAAGATAAAACCCCAGAAAAACAACTAAATGAAGAGGAGATAGGCAACCTTCCAGAAAAAGAATGCAGAATAATGACAGTGAAGATGATCCAGGACCTTGGAAAAAGAATGGAGGCAAAGATCGAGAAGCTGCAAGAAATTTTTAACAAAGACCTAGAAAAATTAAAGAACAAACACCTAGAAGAACTAAAGAACAAACAAACAGAGATGAACAATACAGTAACTGAAATGAACAATACATTAGAAGGAATCAACAGCAGAATAACTGAGGCAGAATAACAGATAAGTGACCTGGAAGACAGAATGGTGGAATTCACTGCCATGGAACAGAAGAAAGAAAAAAGAATGAAAAGAAATGAAGACAGCCTAAGAGACCTCTGGGACAACATTAAACACACCAACATTTGCATAATAGGGGTTCTAGAAGAAGAAGAGACAGAGAAAGGACCAGAGAAAATATTTGAAGAGATTATAGTCGAAAACTTCCCTAACATGGGAAAGGAAATAGCCACCCAACTCCAGGAAACACAGAGAGTCCTAGGCAGGAAAAACCTAAGGAGAAACACACTGAGACACATAGCAATCAAATTGACAAAAATTAAAGGCAAAGAAAAATTATTAAAAGCAACAAGGGAAAAATGACAAATAACATACAAGGGAACTCCCATAAGGTTAACAGCTGATTTCTCAGCAGAAACTCTACAAGCCAGAAGGGCATGGCATGATATATTTAAAGTGATGAAAGGGAAGAAACTACAACCAAGATTACTCTACCCAGCAAGGATCTCAGTCAGATTTGATGGAGAAATCAAAAGCTTTAGAGACAAGAAAAGCTAAGAGAATTCAGCACCACCAAACCAGCTCTACAACAAATGCTAAAGGAACTTCTCTAAGTGGGAAACACAAGAGAAGAAAAGGACCTGCAAAAACAAACCCAAAACAATTAAGAAAATGGTAATGGGAACATACATACTGATAATTACCTTAAATGTGAATGGGTTAAATTCTCCAACCAAAAGACACAGGCCCACTGAATGGATACAAAAACAAGACCCATATATATGCTGTCTATAAGAGACCCACTTCAGACCTAGGGACACATACAGATTGAAAGTAAGGTGATAGAAAAAGATATTCCACATAAATGGAAATCAAAAGAAAGCTGGAGTAGCAATACTCATATCAGATAAAATAGACTTTAAAATAAAGAATGTTACAAGAGACAAGGAAGGACACTACATAATGATCAAGGGATCAATCCAAGAAGAAGATATAACAATTATAAATATATATGTATGCAAAATAGGAGCAACTCAATACATAAGGCAAATGCTAATGGCTATGAAAGAGGAAATCAACAGTAACACAATAATAGTGGGGGACATCAACACCTCACTTACACCAATGGACAGATCATCCAGAGAGAAAATTAATAAGGAAACACAAGCTTTAAATGACACAATAGACCAGATAGATTTAATTGATATTTATAGGACATGCCATCCAAAAACAGCATCTTAACACTTTCTTCTCAAGTGCACATGGAACATTTTCCAAGATAGATCACACTTTGGGTCACAAATCAAGCCTCGGTAAATTTAAGAAAACTGAAATCATATCAAGTATCTTTTCCGACCAAAATACTATGAGATTAGAAATCACATACAGGGAAAAAAATGTAAAAAACACAAACACATGGAGGCTAAACAATACGTTACTAAATAACTAAGAGATCACTGAAGAAATCAAAGAGGAAATCAAAAAAACCTAGAGACAATGACAACGAAAACAAAAAGCTATGGGGTGCAGCAAAAGCAGTTCTAACAGGGAAGTTTATGGCAATACAATGCTACCTCAAGAAACAAGAAAAATCTCAAATAAACAATCTAACCTTACACCTAAAGGAACTAGAGAAAGAAGAACAAACAAAACCCAAAGCTAGTAGAAGGAAAGAAAATCATAACGATCAGAGCAGAAATAAATGAAATAGAAGCAAAGAAAACAATTACAAAGATCAATAAAACTAAAAGCTGGCTCTTTGAGAATATAAATAAAATTGATAAGCCTTTAGCCAGACTCATCAAGAAAAAGAGGGAGAGGACTCAAATCAGTAAAATTAGAAAAGAAAAAGGCGATGTTACAACGGACACCATAGAAATACAGAGCATCATAAGAGACTACTACAAACAACTCTATGCCAATAAAAGAGACAACCTGGAAGAAATGGACAAATTCTTAGAAAGGTATAACCTTCCAAGACTGAACCAGGAAGAAATAGAAAATATGAACAGACCAATCAGAAGTAATGAAACTGAAACTGTGATTAAAAATCTTCCAACAAACAAAAGTCCAGGACAAAATGGCTTCACTGGTGAATTCTATCAAATATCTAAGAGAAGAGCTAACACCCATCCTTCTCAAACTCTTCCAAAAAATTGCAGAGGGAGGAACATTCCCAAACTCATTCTACAAGGCCATCATCACCCTGATACCAAAACCAGACAGAGATACTACAAAAAAAGAAAATTACAGACCAATATCACTCATGAATATAGATGCAAAAACCCTCAAAAAAACACTAGCAAACAGAATCCAACAACAAATTAAAAGGATCATACACGATGATCAAGTGGGATTTATCCCAGGGATGCAAGGATTCTTCAATATACGCAAATCAATGTGATACACCATATTAACAAACTGAAGAACAAAACCATATGATCATCTCAATAGACACAGAAAAACCTTTTGACAAAATTGAACACCATTTATGACAAAAACTCTCCAGGAAGTGGGCATAGAGGGAAACTACCTCAACGTAATAAAGGCCATATATGGCAAACCCACAGCAAACATCATTTTCAATGGTGAAAAACTGAAAGCAGTTCCTCTTAGAGGAACTTATCAGGAACAAGATAAGGATGCCCACTCTCGCCACTATTATTCAACATAGTTTTGGAAGTCCTAGCCACGGCAATCAGAGAAGAAAAAGAAATAAAAGGAATACAAATTGGAAAAGAAGAAGTAAAACTGTCACTGTTTGCAGATGACATGAACTACACATTGAAAATCCTAGAGATGCCACCAGAAAAATACTAGAGCTAATCAATGAATTTGGTAAAAGTTGCAGAATACAAAATTAATGCACAGAAATCTCTTGCATCCCTATATGCTGACAACGAACGATCAGAAAGAGAAATTAAAGAAACAATCCCATTCACCACTGCAAAAAAAGAATAAAATACCTAGGAATAGACCTACCTAAGGAGGTAAAAGACCTGTACTCAGAAAACTATAAGACACTGATGAAAGAAATAAAAGATGACACAAACAGATGGAGAGATATACCATGTTCTTGGATTGAAAGAATCAATATTGTGAAAATGACTATACTACCCAAAGCAATCTACAGCTTCAATGCAATCCCTATCAAATTACCAATGGCATTTTTTAAAGAACTAGAAAAATCTTAAAATTTTTATGGAGACACAAAAGACCTGAATAGCGAAAGCAATCCTGAGGGAAAAAAACAGAGCTAGAGGAATCAGACTCCCTGACTTCAGACTCTACTACAAAGCTACAGTAATCAAGATACTATGGTACTGGCACAAAAATAGAAATATAGATCAATGGAACAGGATAGAAAGCCCAGAGATAAACCCATGCACCTATGGTCAACTAATCTATGACAAAGGAGGCAAGGATATACAATGGAGAAAGGACAGGCTCTTCAATAAGTGGTGCTGGGAAAACTGGACAGCTACATGTAAAAAAAGAATGAAATTAGAACACTCCCTAACACCATACACAAAAATAAACTCCAAATGGATTAAAGACCTAAATGTAAGACTGGACACTATAAAACTCTTAGAGGAAAACATAGGAAGAACACTCTTTGACATAAATCACAAATGGGACCTAATGAAACTTAAAAGCTTTTGCACAACAAAGGAAACTATAAACAAGACAAAAAGACAACCCTCAGAATGGGAGAAAATATTTGCAAACGAATCAACGGAAAAAGAATTAATCTCTAAAATATATAGACAGCTTATGCAGCTCAATATTAAAAAAACAAACAACCCAATCAAAAAATGGGCATGGGGCTTCCCTGGTGGCTCAGTGATTGAGAGTCCGCCTGCCGACACAGGGGACACAGGTTTGTGTCCCAGTCCAGGAAGATCCCACATGCTGTGGAGCGGCTGGGCCCGTGAGCCATGGCCGCTGAGCCTGTGCGTATGGAGCCTGTGGTCTGCAACGGGAGGGGCCACGGCAGTGAGAGGCCCACGTACCACAAAAAAAAAAAAAAAAAAAAAAGGGCAGAAGACCTAAATAGACATCTCTCCAAAGAAGACATACAGGTGGCCAAGAGGCACATGAAAAGCTGCTCAACATCACTGATTATTAGAGAAATGCAAATCAAAACTACAGTGAGCTATCACCTCACACCAGTTAGAATGGGCATCATCAGAAAATCTACAAACAACAAATGCTGGAGAGGGTGTGGAGAAAAGGGAACTCTCTTGCACTGTTGGTGGGAATGTAAATTGATACAGCCACTATGGAGAACAGTATGGAGGTTCCTTAAAAATATAAAAGTAGAATTACCATATGACCCAGCAATCCCACTACTGGGCATATACCCAGAGAAAACCATAATTCCAAAATACACATGCACCCCAAAGTTCATTGCAGCACTATTTACAATAGCCAGGTCATGGAAGCAACCTAAATGCCCATCGACAGATGAATGGATAAATAAGATGTGGTACACATATACAATGGAATATTACTCAGCCATAAAAAGGAACAAAATTGGGCCATTTGCAGAGACGTGGGTGGACCTAGAGACTGTCATACAGAATGAAGTAAGTCAGAAGGAGAAAAACGAATATCGTACATTAACACATATATGTGGAATCTAGAAAAATGGTATAGATGAACTGGTTTGCAAGGCAGAAATAGAGACAGAGATGTAGAGAACAAAAGTATGGACACCAAGGGGGGAAAGTGGCAGGGAGCAGGTGGTGGTGGTGGGAAGAATTGGGAGATTGGGATTGACATATGTACACTAATATGTATAAAATGGATAACTAATAAGAACCTGCTGTATAAAAAATAAATAAATAAAAAATGAAGCTCTGTGTTGGCAGCTGTGCGTAACATGGAGAAGTAGACCAATACTTTTCCTCCAGATGGTGAGGAGAAGAGTAATAGGAATGGTGTCTTGTTTCTTCTGTTTATTACTGGGGGTGATGATGGTGATGGAGATGGTGACGGTGATGGTGATGATGGCAATGACGGAGGAGGTGGTGATGGCATTGGAGATGGTGATACTGATGCTGATGATGGTGATGGTAAGCTTGAAAATCAAGTGGGCAGCTGACAGTGTAACAGAGATGCCACAGAGCAAGGTGGATCAGAGTCAATTCTGGGTCCAGAGTGCCTGGGTTCAAATCCTGGGCCTGCTATTTTCTCCCTTGTGATCTTGGGCAAGTTAACTTAACTTCCTCTCTGCCTCAGTTTCCCCATTGGTAAAATAGAGATACAAATAGTTCCTACCTCCAAAGTCTGGGTGAATTTTGAATGAGATCTTGTATGTGAAGCACTTGGACAGGATTTTGTCCATAGTAAGTGCTCAGTAGAATTCTTATGAGCCTTGTGGTGAGGTCAGAGCCAGAGGCTGGATCTATAAAAACTTTTACTTTTACTTTGGTGTTATCACATAGATAATTTCTAAAGTCATGGGGTAAAGGAATAAATGAGGGAAGAAAGAAAAAAAAACCCCTCCAACTCTAGGATCTAAAAGTCAAGTGAGAAAAATTGACTCATGCTGTAAACATAAACATTTAAACTGTGGCTCTGAGATAAAAGAAATGGTCATTGTGTCCCAGGAGAAGCGTGGGGTTTGGAGGGACCCAACCTTTAAACATCCTGCTTGAAGAAGCCTTCGTGTTTAATCTGCCAACCCTCAGAAAATGTAGCTTCGTCTTGTAATCTTAGAAGGGTTAAGCCTGTTCTTATAATGCACGTGGCCCCAATGTTATTACACAATGTAATGGTTCCTTTTTAGAATAAGTGGGAAGAAGGCTGTAGATGAAGAAAGCCTACAGATTAAAGGATTCTTTTTTCCCCCCATCTAAATATCCCTACAATTGGATTAAACTTGACCTGGATCTCTTGTTTGGCACTGGTTTACTATTTCTTATCAAGACCTCTTTTCTCGGAAGTTTTCACCCTGGTTAATTCCAAATAAATTAATGAGGTCAGTATTAGAAATATGAACACGTGCACATACAGACTCTCTAACAGAGGCAGACAGCTCAGCACAGGGAAGAAAATGATGAGAATTTCACCTCCTTAGGTAAGATCCATGACCCTGTAATGATACTCCCCAAGAGTCTCTATGTTTTAATTCCTTTCTGCCTCTCTACCATCATCAATGCCCTTAATTCACAGTGCAGGGGTGGGGGCAGGGGGAGGGAGAGCATCTTTTGTGTATCCTTATCCACCTCTATGAGATTCTGGAGCCGCTACTCACTTCAAGTCATAACAGTTATCTGTGAATCCAGCTACCCAACAGCAACCCGCACTTGGCAAGGCAGCAGTGGAGATGCCTTTGGATGCATGATGAGACCACCCTGAGGTCCAAAGGAAAGCTGGCATGAAATGGAGCCCCAATCTGAGAGCTGCAGAGGACCATGGGATTTCTCCCCAGGGGACCTGTGGCTCCAGACATCTGCTGGAAAATCATAATGAGAAGGAAAATAAGCTGATGTGTTCAACTGTGGCAAACAGAGTAACGGTCCTTAGAGACTTGCCTTCCTCCAGCAATTGCTCCCCTACCCTAAGGATACTGTCTCTTCCAATCTTTCCAATAAAACACACCTTTTCCACCTAAGAAAGCTGCCCCACTACATGGCTCCACTGCAGAGTATTGATTGAGCCTTGCTTTGATGTAAATTTACTTCACTGAGAAGAGCATGTCTTGTTTTCTTAAGACTTTATGTGAACTGGCAACATAAATGTGCTACACGTATTTATTCTCATGCTGCCAAATATTTAAGCAGACATCAAGGGATTTAGCAATTCGGCTGCGTACAAAACACACAAATTCATGGTGAAAATATTATATCAACGATGATAAGCATGGGTTTAGGATGCCAATAGTTCTGAGTTCAAATCATCATTCCACTTATTAGTGTCCATGTGGACAGGTTTGATCTTTATCTTACTCTCTTCATCTACAAAGGGGTGACGGTACCTACTGCATCAAAACCGTCAAGAGGATTAAAAGAAAGACGTTTGTAATTTAGAATACTCATGGAAAGTGCTCAACATATGGTGGTTGCAACTTCTTCCTTCTCTTCCACCACCATCACCGCCATCATCACCTCCTCCTCCTCCTCACATTACCATCCACCTTCATCACTGCAGTCATCATCATCACCATCATCCTCACCATCACCATCACCATCAAGTTCACCGTCATCATGACCATGATGACCATCATCACCCTCATCAACACCACCATCAGGAGCACCACGACCACCATCATCGCCTGTATTACCATTATCATCGCCTTCACAATCATCATCACCATTATATTCATCACCACTGTCATCCTCACCGTCACTGTCATCAGCAGCACCACCACCATCCCCACGGTATGAGGGGCTCACCTGCCCCAGAGGAGGGAGAGCAAGAGATACAACGCATGAGTCACCTGACCAGGCTGAGAAGGATGAATGCACCCCCGGGGTATATCCCCCAGGTGTTTCCAAGCATAATTGGGGGGCAACAGAATAGACTATCTGAGTGTTTTCACAGCTTGAGACTTTGTGCTTCTCAAGAAGGATTCTAGACATTGTGTCCAGTATCACAAGCTGCGGATGTGTAACCTGCCTGTGATGAATTAGAATTTTCTGTATTTAGTACCTTGAGGCCAGCGTGTTTGCAACTAGGAGAGTGTCAGATGGTCCAGGGAAGAAATTCTCTAGGTGTTCGGGTGGTGAGTTCAGCCAACGGGCCTGGGACACTGGACAGAGGCCTGGCATCTCTGCTCACCTTGATGAGGACCTCATACAAGTGACAAAAGGCCCCAGGAAAGCATTTCTGGATCCAGCAGGAGGCTGTGTGGGTGGGGAGCCACGGCCAGGGTGCTCACCTGGTGACACCTTCCGGGTGACCTGGGAAAATCCCCTCACCTTACTGGCCCTTTATTTCCTTGTCTGTAAGGTGAGGGTTTGGTGTGACTCTTACACATGCCTCTCCTGCCTCTAAATCCTGCCTCTATGATGATACAAAATGCAAATTCCAGGAATAAAGAAATTGATGCACCTCAGCAGCAAGTGCATGTTTCTGAAGCTGGAGAAGTTTTTAGACCTGCTTTACTCCTCCTGGTGTCCCAGGTGACAGTGTAATCGGGAGTGACCGTCCTGTGGCATTCCCTGGATTTAACTCAGCTGGTTCCACCATAACTCCACCTGTGTTGTGGAGAAAGACCACTCACCCTTTGTGGGTGGTGGTGAGAAAAGAGAACTTCCTGGGGAGGGTGAGGGGCTGGAAGACTGGAGCCAGCTTCCTGGAGCCTGGGACTCTGATCCCCACCCACGGTTACTTCTATGTGTCAACTTTGTGGGCCACGGGGGGCCCAGATATTTGGTCAAACATTCTTTTGGGTGTTTCTGTGAGGGTATTTTGGCTGAGATGACCATGAAATCCCTGGACTTTGAGGAAAGCAGATGCCCTCCCTAAGTGGGTGGGGCTCCTCCAATCAGCTGAAGGCCTGAGCAGAACATAGGACCAGCCTTCCCCAAGCAAGGGGGGATTCTCCAGCAGACGGCCTTCAGACTTAGTCCACACGGCCAGCTCTCCTGTGTCCCCAGGCTGCCAGCCCACACTGCTGACTTTGCCGTGAGCCATTTCTTTATAAGTCTCTTTCTTTACATCCGTCCACCCTACTGGCCTTGTTTCTCTGAAGAAGCCTGGATAATATGGCACCTTCTCTCCCTGCCACAATGGACAGGCAGATTGCACAGTGGGGCTGGCTGCTGGGTGGGTGAAGCGTGATCTTCAACCTGCTGCTCTGGCAATTTTACGTTCAAAGATCATGGGGGCATTGCAGCCTCCTGTTATGTCCGGGGTCCAACTGGGGGCAGGCGGCCCTGGTCAGTCAGGGAGGACAAGTGGGCTGCTGGACATTTTGACAAGCTCAGTGGCCTCTGGTCGGCCATGCTTGAAGCCCTGTGAAGCCCAGTGAAATCCCCTGTGGGGGACGTCGGGGCTTTGAGGGGACGCACCCTCCAGCGCTTCCTCAGAGGTGTTTCCACCCGCCAGCTCTGCCCCTGGGCAGTGCACAGAGGAGGCACCTCCGCACACCTCGGTGACTGACGGCTGAGCCGCGCCTCTGAGGGAGACCCTGGGAACTACAGGTGTGTCAGCCTCCTTTTTTCCTTTATCAGTTTTCATTTTAGCACCGTAATAAAATTTCTGATAATCTAAACATGGCAGTAAATCTGCTCCATAAAAATGACTGTCTCCTCATGTTATTGCCGTCATCAGAGGTGCCGTAATAATGCTCACAACACGAGGCTAGATGGTTATTGTATTAAAATGAATAAATGACAAAGGTTTTTATTACATGAGTGATTTTTCTAGGCGTCAAGACGCTCTTTCTGTTGTACTCGCATAATGAACACATAATTCACCAGCACATTAGAGCACTGGCCTTGGAGTCTGAAGGCACAGTCATGGCAAATAAGTGAATTATTAATGAGATGTTATCTAAAAATAAAATCGCAAAGCCCCACCTTCCTCCATTAAGAAGGGAAAAAAATTTCTAGTAACTCGTGAAGCCAGAGGAGTTGGGAAGGGACCTGCCGGCAGCACAGAACATGCCCTAGAACGTGCGCGGGAGGGCGGCCGATGCCAGTGAGTAAGCTCCCTTCTCCTTCCCTGCCTCCCACTGAAGAGGCTGGAATTTTGCCACCATTTGCTGTCACAGCCTCCCTTGCAGCCCAGGGTGGTCTGTAACCAGTATCTGAAGGATGAGACATGAAGGAAAGTCTGGAGGGGAAATCCTGGGATTCTTTTGCTTTCCTGACAACAAGCATGAAAAGATAGTTACTACTGTCGTTTCTTGAAGTGGAGAACACGGCAGGAGCACTGGCAGCCCTCTTTCAACCATGAGGAGACAAAAACAACAGCTATGGGCACCACAGCACGGTGGTGGTGGGGCTCGTGCAGCACGGTGCTCACAGATGCAGTTTCTCATCCGACCCTCGCCAGCATACATGCATGTGTATCCGCATCAGCTGATTCTTTTGTGAAAGAAATTAGGAAAGGCTACGAGCAAGTGGAGGGAGGGAGGAGGCCTCTACTTTCTACTTGGTTACTTTATGGAACTTCAAAAGAATTTTCTAAGCATGTTCACATATTACTTCTATTTAAAATAGAAGGCCAATGATGGGCATCTGAGTGGGGGTAGAAGCTATTTTATTGTTCTTAGTTTATTTCTCTGTATTTAAAAAATCTAAGGAATGTTACATATATATATATATATATAAAATTTATTTATTTTGGCCGTGCTGGGTCTTAGTTGCCATATGCGGGCTTCATAGTTGTGGCATGTGGACTCTTAGTTGCAGCAATGCATGCGGGATCTAGTTCTGCGACCAGGGGTCGAACCCGGGCACCCTGCATTGGGAGCGCGGAGTCTTACCCACTGGACCGCCAGGGGAATCCCCGGAATGTTACATATTTTTAAAATAAACAATTCCTTTGCTGATAACCTTGCCAGCGGGTCACCCTCCCAGGCTAAAAGGCATCATGTGACCTTGAGGGGACCACGTACGCCTCCCTTGTGTGCACGCAGATCAGGACCCCATGCCTTCGAGCAGCTGCTCAGAACTCCGAGTTCATTACATTCAGAGCGATGGAATCAGGCCTCCTCTGGTTCAGGCAAAGCTAACGGGCATGGGCGTGGGGATGTGTGGGTCTCTTTCAGGTACGTTACTACGTGTGGCTCTAATGGTCCCAGATCGGGTGGATTTCTCTGCCCCTCAGTTGGGCTGGGACCCCCCCACCCCACTCCCGTACAGCCCCCGCAGTGAGTGCTTCCTGGGGACCAGGCACCGTCCAGGCACCTGTGCATCATGGCCTCACCTTTCGCCTGTCCACTGTCCCTGGAGGCAAGGCTACTGCTGTCCCTGCCTGACCCATGTGGGCACTGGGGCCAGGGTGTTACCTGTCATCTATGGTGACACCGTAGGGTGATGGCAGAGGGACAGCTGCCCCTCAGGGAGGAGGTGGGGTTTCTCCTTGAGGTCGTGACAAGGTGAGCCTGGGCCTGACCACAGCCCCAGACCCTGGTTTCAATGTCTTCTTTCTCAGTCATTAGGGCCCCCTTTGGCTGAGCCTGTGCCGTACAGCGAGGTGGCCTCTGAACACCTGAAATGTGACGGAGCCGTACTGAGTTTGCTCTCAGTAGAGGAAACACACTCAATTTCAAAGACTTAGTGCCAAAAAAAGAGACTGTAAGATATCTCAGCCAATGTTTTAAATATTGATTTCAACTTGAAACAGCATTTTTGGAGATGCTGAGTTAAATAAAATACGCTATTACATTTAATTTCATGCCCATGCTCATAGCAGCATTATTCACGATAGACAAAAGGTGGGGACAACCCAAGTGTCCATCGCGGGTGAGGGATAAACGAACTGTGGTCCATCCTGACAATGGAATACTATCCAGCTTTAAAAAGGAAGGGAATTCTGACGTGCACTACAACATGGGGGAGCCCTGGAGAGATTATGCTCAGTGAAATAAACCAGTCACAGGAAGAAAAATCCTATATGATTCCACTTCTGTGAGGTCTCTAGAGGAGTACATTCATAGAGACAGAAAGCAGAGTAGGGGGTTGCCAGGGGCTGGGGGCTGGGGACCTAGTGTTTAATGGGGGCAGAGTTCCAGGTGTGCCGGATGAGAACGGCTCTGGAGACGGAGGGAGGCCTCTACAGATGTATGGTAAAGCCACTGAACTGTGCACTTAAAAATGGCCGTGACTGCAAAGTTTATGTCCTATGTCTTTGACCACAATAAAAAAATTAATTGCACATCTTCATTTCTACTCTTTTAAATGTGGCTGGTAGAAAATGTGAGTTACATACGAGGCTTGCATGTTATCTCTGGAGTGTGACGTCCTGAGAGAGGGAGGCCCCATACCACCCTGCATCTCTCCCCACAGCCCTGTGATGCTGTGGTTACTGGATTCGTGCTTATGTCTTTGGGTTTGGGTGATGTTTGCTTCCTCATGTCTCTCTCAGGTACACTGTACCCAGGTCATAGGGGGCCCACTAAATGTTCGCAAATTTGAACTGAATTATAAGATTTTTTTCCTTTCCTCTTTCAAACTGCAAACCCATACTAAGGATCACAGCAAGCACAAGAGTGGGGCTGAATCACGGGATCACAGAGCCAGGAGGAGGTGGAGCTTGAGGTGGGTGGTTCTGGTGCTTTTGCGACAGCTACAAGTCCTAGAATGAAACACGTCTGCACACGAGCCCAGTGCCCGGCACATGGGGCCCAGAAATGGCAGCTATTTCCAAGGCCCAGTGCCCTCAGGACCCTAAGTGACCTTGGGGTTCTCTGGGGAAGACAAAGCTTGGGGGAGATGAGTGTGAAGACAGGATGGAGTTGGGGGAGATGGGGACCCCCAAGTCTGAAACAAGGTGCAGCCAAGGGGATGAAGGGAGGGGGAGGGAGGTCAGAGACATTCCCCAGAGAAAACCAGCAGATCTGGTAGGAGAAATGGGACCCCAGATTCCAGGAGCCGGTGCCCCAGGAGTTTGACCCCCAGCCTTTCTGCCACGGCTCAAGGTCACAGAGTCAAATCGGTAACACGTGTCCCCAGCCTGGCGGTCCTGTCCCCGAGAACCCAGCGTGCATTGCAATAATAGCTAAATAATCAAGCCCACCCCCACCCCGTAAATGAATATGCATTTCATCAGTACAACTGAAATAGCTCCTTTAGAAATGTCTTTCCTCCTCTGAGCACACAGGGCTGGGAGAAGGTTGGTAATTATACGTGTGTCACAAGCAGTCCCAGCCTGGCAGGGGGCTTAGCGCTTCATATAAATTATACCAATCAGCAGCGGAGGGAAAAAAACCCACAGGGGGATGGAAAGTGGTGCTTTCTCCCAACTGATGTACACAAGTACTAGATCCTGGCGAAGCAGCGCGGGGGGCGGGTGGGGGGTGTCGTCACAACGTGAGACTCGCGCTCCAGCTCGGCCGCCTTCAGAAACACAGACGACCCTCTTGATGGTGTATTTGGAGGAGATGCGATCAATCACAGGGTTAAGGGGTCTCCGGAATCCAAATGCATCTGGAATCTTCCTCGGGGTGGGGAAAGGATGATGTGCTTTAATACCTCCGAGAAACGAAGAGCGGATGCAAATACCAATACGCTCTTGGTCTCTCTCTCCGGGTCCCCCTCTCAGAAGGGGACAGTTTCAAGGCCAATGCTGTTTCCCTGCGGCTGCATCTGACACTCCTTCACGTTCGCTCATCCTCAGTCCCTAACGGGCCTGGCCAAGATGCTCTGCAAAGGAAGGTCCTGCTGGGAAATGGAGATGAAGTCCTTGCAGGTCCAAAGACCCCAGACCTCAGAGGTGGGGCTGAGGACAGCGGAGGGAACCCAGAGGCCCATCAAGGCAGGAGAAGGCAGCAGGGGGCATCTGGGTGCAGCCACGGGGCTCCTGTTACAACGCCAACCTCAGGAAGTTCCGCTGGGTCTCCCAACAGCTCTACCTTCTTCATCCTAAGCAGCCCTACCAGCAAAGGCCATGAGCAGGAGAAGCTTCCGAGAACCCACGGCTATTTGTGTCGTTAATTAGGATGACACGCAAGGATTCTGCTTGGATTACTGGGAGTCTGGGCACCTTCCGGTCCTGGGTCCCCAGGAGATGCCCCTGGGGTCTGGAATGCGCCTAAGCCCCTGCAGGACCTGGGGCCCTTCCTGAACGAGCTGCTGCTGTGCTGCTGAAGTCTCTTACGGAAACAAGTGCAGGTGGCAGAGACGGGGGTTAGGAACGAGCCCAGACTCCCTGGTGGGAACGGACGGTGTGGGGAACCAGAGGACAGCCTGTGGGAGAGGGTCCGCAGGTCCCTCAGGCCGGCGAGGTCATGGCCATGCCTCCGGGGAGTGACCGCACCCGCTGTCAGCTAGGAGAACTTCTGCCCGTTGTCAAGCTGGGATGGCCAGGGGTATCCCCACAATTCTTCCAGACTCCACCAGCTCCCACCTGCCTGGGGACAGATTTCCGTCTCTCACCAGCGGCTCACTGACTCCAGGAAGCCAACAGGTCACATTTGGGTTTAAACAGTCATTTGCATAAGTCCCGAGAAGCTGAGGGCATGGTTTCCATCTATAATAGCTGCTACTTTTCATGTCTCCGGTTGGCAAAAACATGGCCTCTGTTATTATAGAAATCAACATCCCACAGGATAAAAGAAAATAAATTTGGTGTTTAAGGAAGTGGAAAATAGAATTTTCCATCCTTTTTCGCGGAGAATCCCAGCCGAACGCTGCCATCAGAATCGCTACTTTTGTATTTAGAAAATCAGGAAGCAGATGAGAAAGCTGTTCGCTCTGCTGTGTATTTCACCCCCTGAACACTAGGGAGGTGTTGTTATCGGGCAAACGAGGGTGAAAGCAAACAAACACGTTACGTGGATTTTCAGGCTGGGAAAGTGGCCGCCCCTCCCTCAATAACCTCCCCGCCCCCAGCTTCCCTCCTCCCAAGGCTGCTGCAGAACAAGCTCCCAGGTCACAGCTCGGGCCCCCGACTGCCCTTCCGTGGGACTTGTGCTCCAGAGCGAAGCCTCACCAGCCTCCGGGAGGACCCCCGGGGGCCGCCCCGGGAAGCCCCCATCTGCTCCCCAAATGGAGGCGCCCGAGTCCCTAGGTTTTAGGTGACTTCAGGCTCCTCTGTACCGAGGCCAAGAGAAATTGCTTCCGTAAACCTCTTTTGTACATGAGAGAAGTGGGAGTTTAAAAAATCAGCACAGGTATCCCAGGCAGCCAGGAGAACCAAGGACAACCCAGTTCCCAGCTCCAAACCTCCCCTGCTGTGAGCCTCCATTTCTGTCCAGGGTGTGTTTTGCATTCGATAATCTGGGGTTAACAGTTTCAAAGATTTAGAATCAGAACACCAGTGTTCCTTCGGTTTATTTTTCTTCTAGCTTGGAATCCCCTGGCTGCGGCCTCTGAGGACGGAGAATGTAACCGCTAAGCTTTATGAAGTCCTCCACCCCGCACCCCTTTGCTGCAAAGATAGATTCCATTCTGGGGGGTTCACCGGGGTCTTCAGGGCTCCTGAGTACGAGGAGTTTGATTTCAGACCGTTTACCCTCCAGAAGTCCAAGAGTGAGGCCAAATTCCGCTGTATCTCAGAGCTTTCCTGCACTGATGGGGTCAAGATCAGGTCAGGAACTCTGATTGTTCTGGAAGCAGAAGTGGGCCACCCTCCCAGCTCATGAGGACAGAAGCTGCTGGAATTGCCACAGGGGCCCCTCCTGGGCCTGGACCAACACCCCAAGGTCACAAAGCGTGGTGCGCAGGACGTGTGGCCTCACTGCCCTGGGCGGGGGGTAGGGTAGGGGGTGACCTGGGTGTGCCGTGGCACTGCGACCCCATCCATCACGGCCTCCCCTGGGAGGAGGTGTCAGGCCAGGAACCACGGTGTTCGGGTCAGAAGGACTTCTCAGGTCATGTGGCACGAGCCCTTTCTGCCCCGACTCCTTCTCTGCCCCTTGCCCTCGGACACGTGTTATGTCCAGCTCACGCATTCCTGTGAACTCAAGTGCACCCAGGCTGCAGAATTTTCTGGCATTCAATCAATTATTTCAGAGGTCCCGGGTTGCTGCAAAAGCAGGCACAGGATCCTCTGTTTACGGACTGGAACACATCCCAGTTTCAGGAGCTGCCCTCCCAGCGCCCGCACCTGTGCTCACACGGGCATGGGAAAGCCGTGTGTGTCGCAAAGGTGCCTTGGGCCGCTGGTCGGGGGGGCCCTGCGGGGAAGTGGGGGGCATAAAGGAGCACCGACCTCCATTGGTGGGGGGGCTTCAGGCAAAGAAGTGTCAGTGTTAATACCGCTCCACGCGCAGCGGGGCCCCAGGGGTGAGAATGTGCTTCCTTCCAAATGTTCACTCGGGAGCAGGTGCCTGGCCCGGAGGACTCGCATTCGCTGCTGATTTCATGCTCATCAGCTGACACGGAAGATGCTCGAGCGCTGGGATGAGCAGACCATGAATTAATGAGGGGACCACTTACAGACTCGCCAACATCTTAGCAATGTATTTACCGGTATATGCTTCTAACGGGGCTCATTTTCTTATCACCGCCAAGCAGGGTTTAATTGCACACTGCAAACATTCTCTCGAAACGGACGCTTCGCCTTGGGTCTGTTGCACAAGGGAGTTTTCTGCCAGTTATTTTGGGAGCTTCCAGCTCATCAGTGAGAGGCGGCAGAAACCAAACAAAACAGCTGTGAGGATGCGGCTCCCAGGGCAGATCAGCAGCCTCGGACCCCGGGGAGGGTCCCAAGGATTGCTCAGCTGGCCTGGATTCCAGCCCTGCCCCTATAGCCTAGCTGTGTGACCTCGGGCAAGTGACTGCAGTCTCTGTGCCTCACTTTGCTTTTCTGTGAGCTGAGGTGACAGGGTGCAGGTGAGAAGAGATAATTCCTGGGATGTTCTTGCGGGTGGGCAGGGGGTGGTCAGTCCTCACCCTGTCTATGAGGCGGGCCATTACTATCCCCATGTTACAGGTGAGGAAGTGGACCCAGAGGGGCAGGCGGGTGGCCCCCAGTCACACGCTGGAGGGGCGCCTGATGTGAACCCAGAGCTCCAGCCCCAGATGCTGAGCTCTACCCATGCCGTGGGGGGCTCTTCTGGCCCACAAGCCGCGTGTCCGTGCCGCGAGCGATAGGGGCCGTGCTGGAGCATCCATGGCAACCATCATCCACCGTACTGGAGAGGACAGTCGGCCAGGCTCTGGGGTCCCCAGGCAGCCAGGGAGGAGGTCCCCAGGGAAGGGAGTCACACTACTGGGTGGAGGAAACGAAACAAAGGCTGGCAGGAGCCAGGAGAGGCTGGGTGCCATCCCTGTCATTGTGGGCGGCCGGAGTCGGGTGGACTGGGCATGCAGCACCGGCGGCTCCTCTGGCCCAGGTGCTGGGGCGAGGGTGCCAGGTGCTCCTGATGCAATGTTCACACTACAGCTTTGGAAGCAGATGGGCCTGGATCTGAAGCTGCTGCCTTCCAGCTGTGTGACCTTGGGCAAGTGACTAAGCCTCTCTGATCCTCAGCTTCCTCATCTGTGAAAAGAGAAGGGTCACAGGGTCCTCATGGAGATACTCACTCCATCTGACCTTGGGAGATGGGAACCAGGTGAAAGGCGCAGGTGAGGCACAGCACTTTGCCCCTGAGCACCCCAAAAAGAGCACACTGTTATCGCCAAGAAAACTCCTTGAGGGAACGAGAAGCCGTGTGGGTTCCCCCGGGCGTGCGGCTTGGGTGGATGGGTAAGAACCCAGGCTCATTAGCGGATTGACGGGAGCGAGGCTGGGGGCCTCTGAAGTGCTGGAGGGAGCTCGAAGCACATTTTAAACATTCCCCTTGCAATCTTGTTTACTCTGTCAATTTTCAAAACTGAAGGGGTTTGCCAGGGACGTTAGAAATTCTGTTTGAAATCTGCAGCAGCAATGATTTAAGATGGCTCTCCTTCTATTGGGGCAGGAAGGCGGGAAACACATGACTCTGGGTCGGTCTCTAGTCTACGCTGGCGCCTGCAGCCCCTGGAACCCGGGCACAGATGGCCGCGGTGGCATCCTGACTCGCGGTTTGGGCCCTCAGAGCCGTCCTGCTGGTCAGCATGTTAGGTCCTGTTTGTTACCAGGATGCTGTGGTTTTTCCCAGTCTGTTTCTGCAAGTGTCGTCGACCTGCCTGAAGAGGCCCTTCTCTGCTGTGACGGCCTGGGGTGCAGAGCTTGGAAGCTCTGCAGTGGCTCTGCAGTGACCTGGAAGCTCCGCCCTGCTCGGACACATCTGGGGCACGGTAGATGGGGGCGGTGGAGGAGGCCCGGTGCGTTCTGCGCATGATGCAGACCCTGGGAAGTGCACACGTCCAAGTCCTAACTCCCTGCACTCCCCCAAAGGGCTCGGGTCAGTAATGAACCACCTCTACCTAAACACAAAGGATATCTGTCGGTTGGTGACTGAATTATGCACCAAGCGTGGGGAATGTTCTCATCACATTTCAGTGCTATGTTTGGGATGGTTTGACTTAAGATCTAGGCCACGTGGGGCAGGAGAAATCCTCTTGGGACGTTGGAAAACACACCAAAGAGGGAGGCAGAGGCCCGTGGAGCTGGCACTCTGCCAGGAGCCACCTCCCTGGGCAGTGGCCTCTCCTCCAGCTGCTGGAAGGGGGGCTGGGGAGCCGCCCTTGGCCAACGGAGCCCCCCTCCCACGGAAAGTTACTGCTCCCCACCCCGGCAACCATGGCCATGACTGCTGTGGAGCACGAGGCCGGGCAGGGCTGGGGGGCAGCTCTCCTCCTTGGCTGCCGGGACCGGGCTGAGGCTGGTCTCCAGCTGAGACCACATCCTTGCTCGGCTTCTTCCCCTGCTCATCCTGCTTCCCTGCCTCTTCTGATAACGCTCCCCCCGCCTTTACATGCACATAAGCCCCAGCCAAGTGGAAGCAGCCCCCTGGAGAGCAGATGAACTGAGAAGGCCTGAGAGGCCCCCGGCAGGGGAGACCGCTAAAGACACGAGGGTGGGTGGATGGACGGCAGAACCACCAGGGCTTCAATGCAAAGCCCAAGTTGAAAGTCTTGAGGACAGATGGCCGGGCCGCAGGCTGCCGGGGAGGGGCCCCTGCGTGGGCAGCTGCTGGGTTTCTCGATAGGACGGTGGTGAGGCCGGGGCCCCAGGAATCTCAGGACCTCTCAGACTGGGCAACAACCATTTTCCAATTTGCTTTTCCATTTTCAACCAGTTGATTCCATTTGCTTTGCTCATTGCTGTGTGGTGAGTGTCCTTTTCTCGTCGCAAAAGCATAAAAGCTATTTATTGGTTTCTCTTGGCTTCAGATCATCCAAAGTCTGATCTTTATTACAGGCGAGTAATGGTCACCGTGCTCCCTTCTGGGTGATGTTGTGCGAGTCAAGCATGCGCACTTATTCACAACCTTGAATGAAGCCATCCTGAGATGCCGGGAGTACGGACCCCGCGTCTCAGGAAAAACTCGTTTCTTAAGCCTGAGTCGTTTGGATATTTCCTCCAGCAAATTTTCACTTCCACCTGGATCACATCCTCAGCAGAAGTTGTATTTTTTTCTCCCTAAGAGTTTGGGGATGTTTGCGGTTTTTAGAAATGTGCTTTCTGTTGTGTTCCTCCGGAGCGGCGTGCCTGTCAGGCAGGAGCCGGGCCTGCTGATGAAGCAGCTGTCAGCACATCACCGCCAGTTCTGCAGGGATGAGGCGCATGAGCTCATGTGACTGACTTCTTTCCAGCTCCCGTTACAAATGTGGCATAATTTGCAGAGCAAGATAATGTCAGGATCTCCAGCCCCCAGCGAGCCCAGCCTAGAAAGTGCAGAGGCCACATGCTCTGTGGGTCGCACCCTGGAAAGCAGTGTGGGAGGGGGGCAGTGGTTCTGCAGAGAAGCTCTGAGGCCCTGGGGGGTGACCCAGGCGTCCAGGGTTGGGAAGTTCTCAGGAACGGTGGCCCTGCTCGGTTCTGCAGAGAACGGATGATTTCAGAGTCAGATGTGTTTACAGCCTTTGGGGTTGCTCTGGGGTAGGCAGGGGCCTGGGGAGGGGGCTTGGCAGAGATGGAGGAGAAGGGGATGGGGGTGCGGCAGGGAGCCCAGGGGGGACACACTCAAACTCTGATCTCCAGCGGGAGTGGCTCGGTTTTTATGATTCCTGACAACGCCTGTTGAGTGAACAGAGGCGGGTCACAAATTGGGTCTGAGAATCCAGGCCAGGCACGTGCCCCGGGGCAGGCTGTATTCAATTTCTATTTGATTACGACCTCGAGTCGTGGGATTGTGGGGTGTCATTCAATTTCATTTAAAAAATGGGTTTTGAGCGAAAGTAGGAACATAACGTTTCTGTGTCACTACAGTTCAGAGTTACGGTGAAATATAGTCTAGAAAAACTCGTCAAGTTAAAGAGAGAGCTTTGAATCTGGCTCAGCGTTTCTATTTGAAAGACAAATTCTTTTTTTTTTTAAATAAGGGGTTTTTAGATTTCATTTTATTTTATTGCTTTGCACAGCAATTCTCTCTTATTGTGGTAAAAAACACACAATGTTAAATCTATTATCTTAACCATTTTTACGTGTATAGTTTACATAAAATTGTGTTAAGCACATTTGCACTGTTGTGCAGTAGATCCCTAGAACATTCCTATCTTGCAAAACTGAAACTCTGTACCCACTAAACACTAATTACTCTCCCCCTCCCCCTCCACCCTTGACCGGAGTCAGTTTTTGCTGAAAAGAATACTGGGGGACTTCCCTGGTGGCGCAGTGGTTGAGAATCCGCCTGCTGATGCAGGGGACATGGGTTCGAGCCCTGGTCCGGGAAGATCCCAAATGCCGCGGAGCAACTAAGGCCATGCGCCACAACTACTGAGCCCACGCACCTAGAGCCCGTGCTCTGCAACAAGAGAAGCCACTGCAACGAGAAGCCCGCGCACCGCAACGAAGAGTAGCCCCCCTCCCCGCAATTAGAGGAAGCCCGCGCTCAGCAACGAAGACCCAACGCAGACAAAAAAATAAATAAATAAAAATAAAGAATACTGGGAACTACAAGCCAAACCACTACAGTACACATTGGGGCCAGAATGATGATATAACAGTAACAGCTACAACACAGCCTCCCCTGCAGGGCCGTGACGATGGGTGGATTTCAATCAGGCCTGAATCCTCTCCCCACACCTCTGCATCCGCCGTCCTCTCCCCTTCCCTGGGGTCAGCTCGCATCTTGCTTGGTCAGGGGCCGTTAGCGACAGGTCTTTGCTGCCCTTCTGCTTCTCTGCTTCTGTCTGGAGACCCTGCTGGAGGGTGGAGGCCCATCCCTGCAACCCCAGCCAAGCCCCCAGGCACGAGCAGCAGTCCCCGGGGTTGTGCAAAAACATTGCCGCAAGAGACGCTATGGTCTTTTCAGATAAAACCCACCTGTCTCCCTCCCCTCCTAAAATCCCCACAGATCCCATGAGACGTGGGACGATGTCCACACGCCTCCCCTCAGCCTCCGGGTTCAGTCGAAGGATCCCCACCGCTGCCCTTCAGCCTCACTGCCCTTGCCCCCTGGACGCCCGTCTGTCTTGTGTGTTGGTTGTAACGTCTGCATTCAAGGTTCTGCCTTGTCCCCGAGGAACCCAGCCAGGAAGAACACAAGACACAGCAGAACACAAGGACACAGGGTCGGAGAAGGCCTGCTTTCTGTCGCAAGTCCTCACGCGTTAAAACACGAGTTCCCTCTCTGGCCTCCTCATGCGTCATCTCCAACTGGATCGGGCTACACCTCCGCGTGCACCAGCTTCTGCCTCTCCTCCTCTGTGCAAATGCTAATTAGTCCTGGTGTCACGGACGCACGGATACAATTACACTCAGTCATCGGCACTCGGGGACCTTGATCACTGAGAAGAGGTCCCTCATTTCCAGGTGCCTCTGAGTTGGGGATCGGCCTTAGTTATGTAAACGGTGAAGATGACAGGTAAGGGTGTCTTCCTGGGTGTCATTTACAATTCACCACAACACTGAACACCCTAGATTAATTTGATTTCTGAGCTGTGCTGACATATCACACCCACTGTTTGTCCAGCCCGCCAGCCCTGGAAAGACAGGCTGGTGATGACAGCACATCATTCTTAGAAACACTTCTGCATAGTTGAAGAAAAGGGAGAAGCCTCATTTGGCGGAATCGATCATACATATTCACCCCAAGCTAAAGGTCTCAAGCCGGCAGGACCACTCACCACACGGCGGCCGTCACTGACCCTGGCATCTCCCAAGTGGTGGCGGGTGCCTCCCTGCTGGGGCTGGAGATGGTTTTCGGTGGTGGATGGACAAACACTGCCTTTAAACAATAACATCATTTTGCTGCCATTTTTTGGGGGGTCTGTTCTCCTTAGGCCTAGTGATGGGGGCTTTTCATTAGACAATGGTTACATAAAATGTCCTTTAAAATAAACTTATTTCATATGACAAGTGAGTTGATTTAAGTAACACCATAGGGAAACAGCAGCATATGTGGTATCTGACCAAAGGCAGAAAGCGTTAAGGTGAGTCGTGAAAGACCTCCCCCACTCCCTGGCTGTCTCGACCCTGTGGCTCGCACGCTGACGGTAAACAGGGAAGCCGTAGGACAACAGCTCACACTTCAGAGGCAAACAGTAGGCTTCAAACATCAGGAGTGAGAAGTGATAACTGAGAAGCTGCTCTGAGGCACCGAGCAGGTTGCTCTTCTGGTGCAAATCACATTAGGAATGAATTCTGCATGTATCCCCTTAATGTTCCAAGATGCGTGAGCTCTAGGAGGGGCAAAGCCGGGACCGGAGGAAACCCCACACATCATTAAGATCTAGAGCTGGTCCTTAGTGTGCCCACGGCCTCAAAATGAGGTCTAAAAGGAGGCTTTTTCTCTCACTACTGGGTACAGTGGTTATAAATGTGTCTTTGCACGGAGGCTTAGCTGTATTTTTTGCAGCTGGCATTGCTGCATTTGAAACAAGGCCAAGAAAACAGATGTACCCATTAGGTTTGAAATCAGAGTCACGATTCTGGAAGCGCAGACTCCCAGGTGACCGGCGGAGACACAGCGTTCGTGACCCAGGGCTCTGCGGGGTGAGTGCTCTCGCAGCCCTGCCTGCATGGTGGCACCTGTTCCCTTAGCCATCTGGGCAAGTTTCCCAAGCTACCGCAGCCACGACCAGTGTGTGGCCACAGGTGATCTCCCGGCGCCTTAAACGGGGCAGGAGTACATCTCGTGGCCTTTGTCAGTCTCGGGCGCGCTCCTGTTTGGATCGGGGCACGCTGATTGACCAGCCTTTTTCACCCTGGGGTTGTGCCCCGCCCAGCACAGCCCAGTCCACCCAGCCTGGTTCTCGAGTGCCCCGTGCCTGCATCCCGCCATGCCCGCCAGCCCACCACTGCGTGGATGTGATTTAACCTAATGACAGATGACATTACTGGCTGTGAGCTTTCTGGCTTTACTGAGCAACTCCAGACATCCTGGGGGTTGATAAAGTGCTATGTGCAAAATCCCTGGGTATCTGGTCATTCTCTTGATACGAGACACTTACCCGGTTTGTTCCATCGTGTCCGTAATTTCTCATCACGTCTTGTCCTCTTGCTTCTGTTTATTTTCCTGGACACTGTTTAGGTCATTACTGTGTGGCTACTTCACACAAATATCACAGTGTGTGAGATCTGCCTGTGGCAACCTTCCCTCCTGGATGGCGAGGTCGCCAAACTGCAGGCAGGGGCCCAGGGACCTCGGGGAGGAGAGGGAGCGGACAGAAGGGAGTTTCTGGAGCCAATCAGTTTGGCCTGAAGAGCCTCAAACCCAGACACGGCTGGTATCCCGACCCCCGACACAATGTCATCAGAGGCTTGGAGTCAAGTCCACAGCACAGAAAATCCTTGTCAACAGCCTGACTGTTTTAAGACCCCCCCGCAACCCCCGTCAAAGACACCAGCTGGGCAGAGTGAGCCTGGCCCCCCCGCGGTTCTGGAAAACAGCGACTGTGGCCTTGACGACACCCACTGTTTCTGCCAACATCACCTGCTTTCTCCCCCGAGGCGGCTTCTCCCCACCAGCCACTCCTCAGCCTGGCGATCCCACCAGGCACCTCCTGGGCCCTCCCAGAGCTACCCACACCCCAGCAGTACTAAAGCTGGGCGGGTGTGGTGAGTGTGGTGTGTGTGTGGTGTGTGTGTGTCTGTGTGTGTGGTGTGTGTGTAGTGTGTGTATGTGTCTGTGTGTGGTGTGTGTGTGTCTCTGTGTGTATATGTGTGGTGTGTGGTGTGTGTGGTGTGTGTGTGGTGTGTGTGTATGTGTGTGTGGTGTGTGTATGTGTGTGGGGGGTGTGGTGTGTGTGTGGTGTGTGTGTATGTGCAGGTGTGCGTATGTGGCGTGGTGTGTGCGTGCGTGTGTATGTTTGTGTGTGGTGTGTGTGTGTGTGTGCGTTGGTGGGGGGTGTTTCCACAGCCCTGGAAACCCATAGATCAGGAACTAACGTCGTCTCTTCTGTTTGCAGAATCACCTGCTGTGGTGGTTTCTTAGCAACCCACTTATTAGAGGGCTTCTTGGTAGTTAAAATAAGATCTCCCCCTCTCAAAAGTGTGGTTCTGGTTTCAAGAAGCCCAGATGCTCTCTGTCCCGGGCATAGGGTGTCACCTGGCGGAAGATGGCACTTAACTACGTCCTTGGGGCCAGCGTGGCCCTGCATCGCTCTCAGGGACGGGAGTGGGTGGCAGACGGCCGCTCCACCACCCTGCCTGGCCTGGTGGAGCCTGACGCAAAGAGGCGCGGCGCTGTACACGCGTGTGGCTGAAATGGGCACCCGCAGCTCTGCCGCGGAGACAAAGGGGCCTGCCTTTCATTCCCTCGACCCTCACCCCAGGAATTAAAGAGCCGCCAGAGGGACAGGCAGTGCAGTGTTTCTCCATCAGCCCTCACGGCCGGCCTGACCTGCGTCCAGACGCTGCTACAGCGTCCAACACCCACAGGAGCATCCCGCAGCTCTGCTGGTGCCCGTGTGTGTGCACTTGCGTGCGTGTGTATGTATGTGCCTGTGCACGTGTGTGCATTTCTCTGGGGAAAGGGTCTGGAACTTCCCTCAGACCCTCAAATGGGCGTGGAATTGCCCCCCACCCTGCATTATGGTTTTCCATGGCAGCAGAGCACCTCCTAAGTCCTCGGGGTCCAGGTCCGTGAGGTGAGGGCTCTGGTGCCTGACTTCAGCGATGCAGCCCAACCTTGCACTTTTCTAAACCATGGGTGGAAGTGGAGTCTGGTCTCTGTCCCGGGCATGAGACCTCGGGTGCATTCCTCAGCCCTGGGAAGGGAATGAGGACGCCCCCGCTCCTGGGGTCTTCGAAAGAACTGTTGTGTTGCAGTCGCCCCTGGAGAGGGCCCTGTATCGCGCTGGTTCCGGGTGGGTGTTCTGGACACGGAGCCTCCTGTCTGCCCTCTGTCCCCGCCCCGCCCACCCCAGGGCCTGAGGCTGAGGATGGTGGCGAAGGGGCGTGGAGCTCGGCCCCGGGAAGGCCTTCCCTTCATTTACGGAACGGCTGCTTCCTGGGAAAACGCTGTCAAGGATTGTCAGCCTTTCTTTTCCAATGTGAGTAACAAACCAAAGGGCCGGGAGTCCCCGCCGGAGTCCTGCGGGTTTCCCATGGGAGAGTTCTCTCCTCCGCGTGGGGTGGGTCCTGCACGTCCCAGGGGGCCCGGCCACAGGCCTTCACTGCCCCCGCTCGTGAAAACCCCACCCAGTGATGGGAACCCTGCCTCCGTCAGGTTGACGGGAGGTCAGGGGGTGGGGAGCTTCCCGGCACCCGCCCACGTCTTACTCGGGGTCACGGCTCAGTCTGCAGGAGCTGGGGCAGCCCTGGCGGCCCACCGGAGTCACCTGGGCAGCTTCTAAAACCCCCCAGGGCTCCGGCTGCCCGGGGACCAGAGTCTATGGGGCGGGTCACAGTGCAGTTAGGCCTACGCCGCCCAGCGGCCTCCCTGCTGCTTCTAGGATCCAGCTGCAGCTCCTTGAAATCACCTGACCCCGGGGGTCCCCCCATCCAGCCCTCCCGCCTTGACCTAATTTCTGCCCCCTCTGCCCCCTTACACACAAGGCACCCCTCCCCCAGCACATGCACCCTCGGGTGGCCTGTCCAGGGTGCTGGTCCCTCTGCCCAGGGGCTTTCTTGCGTCCTCCTGCCTCCTCGCCAGGCAGGTGCATGAGCCAATCAGAGACATGGGTTGCTCCTGGAGCCACTGGGAGGAGAGACTCTCTCCTTCCACAGAACTGGGGATTGCGGGGTGGGGGTGTGTGAGCCCTGTGCTGCTCGGGGCCTTGGGGTTGGGGGGCTCTGCCGAGGTGGGCTAACATCAAGGATGGCAGAGCCACGGGATGAGGAAAAAGCCACCTGATGACGCAGACATCGCCTGAGCTCCCAGATTCTGCCGCGCCTGAGGCTGACCCACCTCGCCATGATCCATTTACACGCGACCTAAATGTGAGAGTTGGCTTCTGCCACTTGGTAGAGTCCTGACCCTTCTGCTCCAGACCTCTGCACTCATGGCTTTGTACTTGGGTGGCAGTGGCTTCCACGTTGCCCCCCACCACTCAGACCTCTCCCTGAGCTTCTGAGTCTGCTGCCGCTGCTCTTCTGCTGGGTCCCCACTCAGGGCCGCCCAACTCAAGCCCGACACACCAGAAGCTGAACTAGCCTCCAGGTGAGCGGTGGGCGGGTCCAAGCAGGAGACGGGAGGGAGGCTAGCCTAGGACACGCCCGTCGGGAGAGGCAGGGTCTGGGGGCTTCAGGAAGGAAGGAGCACCAAGCCCTTTCAGGAAGAGAAGGGAGAGCTGCCCACTGGGTGCAGCTCACCTCTCCACTGGAGTCGGACGGCAGGTGTGAGGCTGGAGGCCAGAACAGAGGCCGGCACGCAGAGGGTGGGGTGTCGGGGGGGTGCTGCAGGGACCCTCTGCTCTCCATTCTTTGCTGCCTGCCCTGTCCTGCTTCTGCACGTGCACAGGGCAGCCCAGACTAGATGGACTGTTCACGGCAGGCGTCTCTGCAGAGCGCGCCTCCAGCGGGGGCTCGAGGAAATACCGGTTCTGTCCGGTCCTCAGCACGGCCACTCTCAGACCACCTGAACAGCAGGCTGGACAGTTGGTGAGCTGTGGTTTTCACGGCCTGAACGATGTCTCCCCAGCTTGATATCTGTTTTCAATCATCCCTGCACCCCTTACAGAAAACAAGCCTATTTGGAGAACATGCGCCTCTTTTTTGGCAAGATAATTCTCAGGTCTGGCAACTTCCCTGAAAAGAGACTCATGCAGAAAACAGAAAGTTTAACTTGTTTACAATCCATTAGCTGTACAGCGTCTGCTGTGCCCCCTGGGGCCACCGGACACACACAGGGACGGGCATTACACTGCGTGGCTTGTGGGGCTGCTCTTTTGCATGTGGCCCATCTCCGAGTGGTTGTGTTTTTTCAGCTTTGGGTGTTCTAAGCTGCAGAACCTCTGGAAGTGGCAGCTTCTCTTGTAACGGATTTTCATTTGGACAGTTTAATAATCCTCCCTCCTCGATGGGAGGCTGGGAAATACGAGACTAAAGTTTCTAAAGATGGCCCTTCCTCTGTGGCCAAGCAAGGAGCTGGCATGTCCCCCTCCTAGGACCACAGATGATACCCTGTGAAACCACAGTGCCCCAGGATGCCCCGCCTGCAGAACGCCCGGCTTGAGCCTGGCCCATGCTTCTCTAGCGGCAGAGGAACCGAGTTCCTAATTTGGATGGATTCCATCATCGGGGGATAAGCTCAGAGGAACAGAGATTTCGGCTACAATCCCCTGGCCAAAGACACCTTAACATGTAATCAAGTTACCGTTTCGTATTTCCAAATAAAGTTTCACAGGTGAACGCAAAGGTCTCATTCGGGAACTGAGCTTAAATTTAAATACCGCCTGCCTCCCGGAATTAGGGGTTTTCAGACTTTGAAATAAGCAGCCTGAGGAAATTGGTTTGGACAGATGTTCTGGCTGCGTGTCCCTCTCAGCGGCACCGGTAATCGCTGGCTGGACGCATCGCCACCGGCACGCCAAGTACCGGCGAGCGAGCTCCTTGCTGGTCCAAAAGCATCGGGAGGTCACAGCCTGTTGGGGCCACGCAGAGGGGACCCTGCAGCGCTTCACGGACACACGGATGTGGTGGATGCCATCGGACACCTCACTGAAGAGACGGGACGGTGTCTAGCCACAGACAAGAGCTCTGGACCAGACCACACGGGTGAAGCCGCGTTTACCTGGGAAATCCCTGACCTGAGTCATGGCTCACCGGCCCTCTGAGCACAGGCTGCTCATACAAGGGTCTCTCCAGGACGCCCCTCCCTACCTGAGGTAAGTGTCCCTGGGCTACTGCTGCTCCCTCCCCTGCAGCCCCGTGAACGAGCACCCCACACACGGCCACCCCGCTGCCAGCAGCTCGAGACCCCCCGAAAGGCCTCTCTGATCAGTCCTGGTTTTGTCCACCCTCTCGGGCGCTGAGCCGTGCAGCTTTCCGGAAAGAAGCATCCGTGCTCTCAGGTTGTGGCGTCTTTCCTACTCACAGGGTCGGGGCCCTGGGCCTGCTCAGGACTTTGGCTCTGGGGGCTTCAAAGCACTTCGAGGGGGCCTTGCTGGCTGCAGGCCACTGGCTCTCATGGGGAGGAATCAGCCTTGCCGGGAGCTTCAAAGGGAACCCGGCCCTGGGACACGCGAGGAGGGACAGTAGGCTGCTCCGGGCGTGCCAGGGGAGCGGGGCACGGGGCGCAGCACTCCTTGCCCCCGGGGGTCGGCAGCGGGGTGGGTGCAGGGCAGCGTGGGGAAGCCCACTGCCACCGTGACGGGGCCTCCCATCTCTCCAGGACGCCCCCGGACGGAGTGAGCGGCTGGAGGGAGAGGGTGCTTGAGGGACCGGGGCAACAGTGCTGGCAGAAACTTCTCGCTGAGCTCACCAGCCCCGTCGGCAGAAACCCCAGCTCCCACCCCCCAGCGGGACCCCCAGAGGGAGCGCGCTCGTCCCGGCTGGGGGAGGGGCCTCCATGTTTCTGATGGAGTGTGCCAGCCTCTGCCCCCGGAAACCACAACGGGCCACACACAGCAAACTGGGACTCGGGCCGGGGCTGCCGGGCACAAGTGCCAGCCGCGAAAGCTGAGCGTAAGAATGAGTGTCGACCCACAAAGTCTCCACAAGCCTTTAGAGAATTTTGACTCAGGAACGTTTATGGCTTGCTTGAATCCTCTTGATATTCATGGGAATATTTAAAATAATCCTCTTACGTTCTGAAACATGTTTAACCGTTTTTTTCCCTGGAGTGTAACAGCTGGGTGTCAACCAACTCCATACTTATACCAGCCAGATACACAGACCTGCATCTGTGAACTTGCCAATTTAAATGTGATTTCCTGATAGAAGCAATAAGACAGTCATTTAGTTTATTTAAACTATTCAAATATTATCTGATTATTTAGAAATGTTTATAGGGGCTAATTATATGTAACAGTTGATCAGAAATATAGCAGCTATAAACTTAATCCTCCATAACCACAGCTCTGACAAGTAGCTGGTATGTATGTTAACGAACATTAAACGCTTTTAAACTCTGCATTAAGAAGGACTAGAGCTCAGCGAGGTCTCCAGGGGTCCCTGACTTCCACGAAGCGGCTGCCACACCTCAGCGTCTGGTTCTGAATGAGACGGGTCAGCCGGGCTAATTGTTACTGGCTTCCCCAACCCTGGAGCTGCGCTTTCCAGCCTGCTTTTTCTTTCTTTCTTTTTTTTTTTTTTAGCAAAACAGCATCCTGAATGTGAGGGCCTGTGGGGTCCACAGTTGGCCCTACAGGAGGTCTGCGTCCTGGGCCCCAGCCTCCCACCTGGGGGCTCGTCCGGGATCCCACCCGGCCTGCCTCCATCGGAGCCCAGGGCTCTGAGAGGCCTGGCACTGGCATTTTATCAGCTCCCAGGTGTGTTATTATTATTAATTATTTCTAAATACAATCATAGCTCCACATAAGCCAGAACTTGCTTCATTTAAAAACCTGGGCTCTTGAGAAACACATTCTGCTGTAAGACAAATGTTTACCTTTCTGCTGTGATGTTTTAGCCTCTTTTGTGATCATTTCCTGCCCTAGGCTCTGCCATGTTTCACAGGAAAAACACAGGATGGCGTGAACCTTTCTAATTGGTGGTGACATTAGTGTCCCTTCAACTCACAGCGGCGTGGAGGGACTCGTGTGGCTCCCCCACTGACTGGCCTGCTGGCCCCCGGTCACCAGCCTACAGAGCACACCCGCTTCGGCCCTGGGCTGGGGCCCCACTTTCCACGCAGCCAGGAGGGAGGGTGGCTCACGCCTGCGGGCCCCCCCTCCGACACTGGGGATACTGAACGGAGTTGCGGAGTTGAGCGCCATATGGCGCTCTCCCAGCAAACCCAACGGGCGCTTCTGTCACCATTGGGAAAGTGGCATGAAGCTTAATCTCTCGATGAAGTGGAAGATTTTCCACTTTAGCAGAAGCCCCTGCGAACGGCTCTTGCTAGGCGGCTCTGTTTTTTCCATCCTTCTCTCCTTCTCACGTGCCAACACCAGCAGGGTGAGCTGCAGGCTGAAGCTCCCTGGGCGCCTGTAACTACAGCTGCATTCTCCAGGTCCACCACTCCTGGGTCTGACCAACTGGGAGGTGATGGGATCCCACCCCCTCCTCCCTTTCATCCTCCCCTCCCCAGGCAGGGCCTGCGGGGCCCAGGAAGACGGCAAGGGGGACCTTGTCTGTTTCTGTAGGATCTCCCTTCCGGGGAAATGGGAGGTGGGAGGCTGGGGTGGGCCCAGGGGGCTGCAGGACACAGAGCCAAGGGGAGAACCCGAGTTGGATTTGCCCTGGGCGGCACGCAGTTCATCAAAGTCAGTTGGGCCACTGACAAGGCGTTGCCCACAGGCCAGAAGGAAAGGGCTTTGATCACTTAGGTCCCCTGCACTGGGGGCAGGGCTGGGTGGGTGTCCTGCTCTGCTGTGTCCTGGCTGTGTGACCTTGGGCGAGTCACTCAACCTCTCCGAGCCTCAGTCCCTGCCTGTGGGAGTAAAATGGTATCACCCCTTACTTCACAGGCTGAGGGCTGTATGGTAAACAGTGTCTTCTGGGCCAACGTGGAGATCCAGGTGTGTGTGTGCGTGCATGTGTGCATGTGTGTGCATGCCTGGGCACAGCTTTGCAGGACTAGGGGAGGCCTGAGTGTGGAGTCCAGAGGAGCAGGTGGGGGCCAGGCTGGGTGGGGTTGGGGGCATCCCACTCTGTGGGCAGTTGCCGTTCACACCAGCCAGCCAGGTCCACCTCAGGCCTTTCATCAGATGGGGGTCGGGAGGAGGCCCAGACGCCAGGCCATGTCAGGCCAGTGGCCGCTGGTGTGCCAGGACACGCCTGGGGCACTGCCTTGTCACTCTTTAGGAGCTGAAGAAACCAAACTAATAGAACCAGGTGGCCACCAGGGCTCAGTGCTCCCGGGCCCAAGCGGGGACCAAGCTATGATGTGACACGGGAATCCTTCATCATTTGGGTGTCCTGGGGGGCCCATGGCTGCCCACGCAGAGCCTCGGGGCCTCCTGGACCCAGCTGGCGGTGCTGGAGACCAAGGAACCCGCTGGGTCCCCGGTCTGGGTCTGTCTAAACGCCGGTCCTCGTGGTTTCTGCCGAAACACGGGACACATCAGCTGTGCCCTCTTGCCTAGTCTGTTTCACGTGTGTAGACGGTTCCTGAAGCCACGAGTCAGGTAAGAGCCCCCACTTCGTCCTCGTGATGCGCTGCACAGGGAGAGGTAAGCGGCACGTGGGGGGGAAGCTGCTGGCTTCTCGTCCCGGGGGGATGCCCTCCCCGGGCCTGGGGGTGCCTTGGAGGGTCCAGGCCTCTTCGAGAGGCTGCTTAGTTGTCTACTTAATTTTGCTTTGAACAAACAGACACTGAGGCTCCATGGCTTTTCTTGTTTTTAGCTCCCCACTTTTCAGGAAAATGAAATCAGCTTCTTGACTTAAATAAGCATTTACAGCTCACGAAGCCCCAAAGCCCAAATCAAACACATAACTCAATCGCCAAGCAGCCCAGCAGGCTGAAAACCCAAGTGCAGGTGCAAATGCTTCTTTTGGCCTCTCGGGTTCGATTAAAACAGCCCAGCTCTGAGGCCGTTTCCTGATGGTTGATACAGAGAGGGTCCTGAGCCTGGGGCCGCGGTGGCCTGAGACCCAGCCGCTCTTGGACGGGACAGTAGCCAGAAGCAAACAAAGCACACAGCAGTCCAGCCACAAGCCAGGCCATCAACACTGTCTCTCGGGCGTCATTTTAAAGAATAACTCTGGAGACGTAAGTCTGACTGCTCCGGCCTCACCGGGGAGGCTGGAACCGCAGCGCTGTTTGCTGCCATCTCCTGTAGCTCAGAGGCAGCCCGAGCCCCCAAACACGACCCTCTCCGGATGCTATCTGTTCTGATTGGCTTTGCTTTTAAGCCAGCGTCTCCGTGCCCTGTTTCAGTGTGTGGAAGTCAGGTCCTCAAGCTGAGAGCTCTGTAGAGACAGATGCCCTCCCTCTCCGCCCGCGCCCCGGCCTGGTTCCGTTCAATTCAGAAGAGTCTTCAAAATTAGATGTCAGCGGTTTGTAAGTAATTAGCAGGAAACAGCAAGTATCAGAAACATGACTGGGCCTCCCGCAGGACCGTGTGCCTGGTGAGGGTTTCCTGTCGCCATCCCAGGAAGGCAGACGGCCTGCGGGCTTCTCCCTCTCGGGTCCAGGGAGCACCTGCTATGGGCACCTGGACGACCCTGGAGAGGTGGGCTTCTATCTGCAGCGGTGTCCTCTGCTGTCAGTTCCCTCCCAAGCCTGGAGGCGTCTCAGACAAAGAAAGCTGCACTGTGCGTTCTCCCTCCTCAGACCCTGCAAGGACCCCCGTCTGCAACCACCCGGGGGGGTGTGTCCTTCTGGTGGTCACCCTGCAGCTGCTTCTCCTATCACATGCACACTGAGAATCGGAAGCTCCAGGGCCCCTGGCCACGGGGTGGACGCAGAGCGACCAAAGGGAGCCCCTCATTCTCTGAGGGTCACGAGAATCAGGTCATCCCGCAGCAGATGCCCCAAAGCAGTGCAAACGCAGGAGCAGACACAGCCTCTCATCATTCCCCAGGTTGGCCCGAGTGGCCGTGTGGAAACTAGCAGACCCCATCCGTGAAGAGGCCTTGCAGGGCAGCTAGAGCCGGTCCTGCTCTTGTCCTCTCCACCCAAAAGCAGAGCCCCACAGGGCCCCTCGTCCCTCTCTCAAAACCTGAAGCACGTCACACCTCACCCCTGCGGCCTGGCCCCAGCTCTCTTCACAATATTCCTCATGCAATGATACTCGCTCTCACCCCTGGAAGCCAGGTCATGCCACGTGGCCTGCGTGGACCAATGACGTGGCATGGCAGTGACGTCACTTCCAGGTGACTGCGTTAAAGGCCGGTGCTTACCTCCCCGGCAAGCTGTGCCCTGCCCTGGAGGTGCCGGAGGTGGGAGCAGCCTGGACTGCGGAGCCGTGCCGCGGGGGAAGGAGGGCGAGAGGGCCAGCAGCCCGCTGTATAGTTAGCACTGAGATTTGGGGGTGTTTCTCCTGCAACAGGCCCTGGCACTCCTGCTGACACACCTACTGTGAACGGCCCAGGGGCTTCCTGAGAAGCCGAAATAGAATCCAAGCACTCTAACTGGGCCCTCACCCTGACAATCCCACCGGACAGGTCCGAGGCCCCTGGCCCCGATGTTCTACTTGCACCCTTGTTTGATGATCTGTGCCCAGGAGCACGTCCTGTCTTTCCCAGGAACGTGCTGGGGGGATGTTTGTGTGCTTGTTTCTCTTAGAGCTGCTCAGTGCAGCCCAAAGTGGGGACACTGCCCAGTGCCCATGGGGCCCAACCAGTACAGTGATGCAGGGTGAGGGAGGCATCAGGGGGTGGTGGGGACTGCAGCCAACTGGAGCTCATGCCCCTGAAGGGCAAGCACCTCATGACCTGGCCCTGATGCGCCCTCACCTCACCACCCTCACCCTGTCTCTGCCCATCTCCATTCAGCCACTCTGACCTCCTGGCTCTTTCTCCAAGACTCTGAGCATTTGCATTTGCTGTTCCCTCTGCCGAGAAAGCTCTTCCCCTCGGTATCACCATGGTTCTTCTGCCACTGCATTTGCTCTCACACCAGAGGAGGCTTCTGGGCCACCGTGTGATGGAACTCCACCTGCACCCCACACCCCCTGGCCCCTGATATATAATCATCGGCAGCTTATCTTCCTCCCCGAACACAAAGCCTGGGAGGGCTGGGCTCTCTCTGCCCCTTATGTGTCTTTGTGAGTCCTCTTAGCCTAGAACAGCAGAGCGGGTGCTCAGTATGTCCGTGCAGCCTTAACGAACATGTGAGGATGAACAGATGACCTTCAGCATGACCTTCTGTCATCATTTCATACGAGAAAGACAGCCACACCAAGGAACAAAGGGTGCACCTTCCAGGAAGGGGCCCCTGGCAACCCTGCCCCGACGTACTCCGAAGTCTGTATCTCCTCTAAAGTTTATCCACAGGCCCACCCTGCAGCAGCCCCAGGACCACAGTCATCAGTGTGGGAACCTGAGGGGACAGACGTCGGTTTCCCCGGTTACATCCACATTGTCCTGGAGGTGAGCTGGGAGTAAAAGAACTAGTCCTGCCGGCTGGGGGTGGGGGAGAAACAGGTTTCACCCTCACAGACACCTCCTCCCTCAATTACGGGGCACTGCTCCCCGAGTTATGGAATATTCCAAGCCCTGATCCGTCCAACCTCCTCCCTGGTCTTGACAGGGAGTCCCAACCACACATGTGGATTGTGCCCACACTTGGGGACGACGTCTGGTCTGCAGACACGAGGCCCTGGGGCCGAGGCAGAACCCTGGCTGGCAGGAAACGGTTTGGGGGAGCCCCCTGGGAGCTGACCACGCTCAGCAGGTGCTTGGAGCCCTCATCCTAAACTCCCATCTACCCAGCGTGCTACAGCGATTCAATGACTAAATTAAATTTCTGAATATTAAATTAATGATGTAGGGGGCCTCCCTGGTGGCGCAAGTGGTTGAGAGTCCGCCTGCCGATGCAGGGGATACGGGTTCGTGCCCCGGTCTGGGAGGATCCCATATGCCGCGGAGCGGCTGGGCCCGTGAGCCATGGCCGCTGAGCCTGCGCGTCCGGAGCCTGCGCGTCCGGAGCCTGCGCGTCCGGAGCCTGTGCTCCGCAACGGGGGAGGCCACAGCAGTGAGAGGCCCGCATACCGCAAAAAAAAAAAAAAAAAAAATTAATGATGGAAATCTAAAAATATTAATATATTCTAATTGAATATTCTCTGATAAATTATCTGAGCATTTGCAGCAATTTGATTTTACTTTCATTTCTTAAGGAACTTTCAGCTGCATAAATATAGCCATTAAAGCGATTCAAGAAAGGGAACATTTTCTGCTCAGATGAGGGGCCGGTAAACACAAAGGGATCTGTACGTGTCTTCCACGTGATTGATTAAATCACAGAACCCAAGGCGGCTGAGTCGTTCAGTGATGTTTTCTTCGTGTCCCTCTGGCTTTTGCGAGGACAATGCACACTCCCCGCAGGTCTCGACTGCGTGTATAATTACAGGGAGGTCTGGAGGCTGCCATGGAAGAGCCCCGATGGCACCTTCGTGCTAGGGCTGCACTTCCAGAACCGACACCATGTGGGGGGCTGATGGTGCCAGACCCTCCCCATGGGGGGCTGGGCAGGGGGTGGACCCTGCACTGCAGGTGACGTGATGGGCACCCCCATCCCCTCACTGGGGAAGGAGTCCTGCTGTTTCTATGAAAATGCTTCTCCAAACGCTTGAGCACCTCCTCAAGGAGGTACGTCTCCTGGTGGGGATGAGCTGGAGCCCCTGGAATCTCTTCCTCAATTGTTCCTGGTTCCTTCTGTTCCAGTGACCCTCACAACAGTGGACGGTGTGGTGAAGGCAGAGGTGACATTTCTGCAATCTGTTAAGATCTATCTATGGGGGAGAAAACCCAGACACAAGCAAACTCCTGGAGAAAGCCCTGCTCTCAGTTTCTTCCCAGAGGCTTCAGTCTGAGAAAATCCACTTCTTCTTCACTCACCCACATGCGTTTCTGGCTTTGCAGAACAGGCCATAAAGATCCACGGGAGAGGTTAGGAATTGAAGCATCTGAAGCTTCTGCCTCTTAGAAAGCAGCTGCGTCTGCCTGAAACCTGCTCCCAGGCGATTCTTTGAAAGGGAGGTACACTGAAATTTAGGAGGGCAACGTCCACCTGGGGGAGGGCCCTCAGGCACCTGGGGGACGTGTACAGCCAGAGGGGCAAGTCCCAGTTACACTGCAGTGTGAATCAGACAATACCCCGCAACAAGCAAGGCTTATAAACCCCACAATACAGTGCTATACTTTTGCTTTAAATGGTCAGCTGTATTTTAAATAAGTCAAGAGAAAAAAAAATACAGTCTTTTATGTTAACCCACACATTTATCTTTTCTCGTGTTCTCCATCCCTTCCTGTAGATCTGAATTTCCAACTGGTGTCATTTCTTTTCAGCCAAAAGGACATCCTTTACCACTTAATGTGGGCCTGTTGCTAATGAGTTCCTTAAGTTTGTTGATCAGAAATGCCTTTAATTCACCTTCAATTTTGAGGGATTTTTTTTTTCTGGATACAGAATTCTTGGTTGATGGTTTCTTTTCATTCAGCAATTTGAAAATGTCATTGCCCAGAGACCTCTATCACTCCTAAAGAGAAGCCAGCCCTTGTTCCCACTGTGGTCCTTTGTTTGTGCTGCATTTTTCCTCTGCTTTCAAGGTTTTCTCTCTAGTTTTAGAATTTCAGCAGTTTGACTATAATCAAGGTATGGCTTTGTTTGTATTTATCCTACTTGAGATTCACTGAATTTCTTGGATTTATAAGTTTGTTTCTCCATCAAATTTGGGGAAATTTCAACCCTTTTCCCTATCTTATTATCTCTCCTCTCCTTTTGGGACTCCAGTTACACAGGTTAGGCCACTTAATTTTGTCCCATTGAAACTCTGTGTGTTTCAATCCTCTCCCCTGCCATTCTTCAGACTAAATAATTTTTATCGATTGACACACTGACCTTTCTTCTGCCTTCTACAATCTACTTGTAAGCCCATCCAGTGCGTTTTTCATTAGAGACATTATACTCTTCAGTTTTACCATGTCCATTTGGTTATATTTTTAGAGTTTCCATTTTCCTGCTCTGATTCTCAATGTATTCATTCATTCTGACCATATTTTCCTTTAAGTCCTTGAGCCTATTTATAAGAGATATTTTAAAGGCCTTGCTGCTAATTCCAGTATCTGGGTGACCTCAGGGTTAGATTCTATGAGCGGTTTTTGTCTAATTATGGGTCACATTTTCCTTTTTTGTTTTTGTTTTTTTTTTTGCATGTCTAGTAATTTTTGTTTGGATACTGATCACTGTAATCATTGTAGTTGATATTATACAGAGAATCTGGTTCTGTTATCTTTCTCTGGAGGCTGTTAACTTGGTTGGACTGAAATTTAACTCTGTTTACCTTGCCGTGGGCAGTAGCTGAAGTCTGTTATCCGCGCTTTCAATCTTCTAGCTGTTGCTTTTCTTTGGGTTCTTTGGAGTTCTCCTTGTGCATGCACAGTTTAAGGGGTAGCCAAGGAGCTGGACAGAGCTTATAAGTGTATCTGGGAGTCTCCATCTGTGGCTACATATTTTATAGGATTTATCCCCTCACATTCCAGCTGCTTTGTCAGTTCTAAACCCCATCTTCCAGCTCCTCTGGCCAGTAAGACCGGGTTTCTTCGTGAGATCTAGCCATACTTTGAGGCAAGGACAGACTGGGGGGTGCTCTCAAAGGGAAAGCCATATAAACACAGGTCTCACCCAGTGCTGTTTTCTTTTCACGGGTGGAGTCCCCTACAGTTTCTGCCTACTATTCATCACTCTCAAGTAACTTCAAATAGTTTTTAACAAGGAACTTCCCCTAGAGTTTATAATTGTTATTTGAGGTGTGTTAGTCTGATATAAACTCGACCATAACCAGAAACAGAACTTCCAATTTCAGTATTTTCAAGGATTGTTTATCTCACCTAACCATCTTCATAATGATTGTGAAAGGGTGACTAGTAGAGGCGGGCATGATGGCTGTATCATTCATTCACTCAACAAGTACTTAATGACATCTACTCTGTCCCTGCTGCTGTGCCTGACAGGTGAACTATCCCTCAAGGCCCTTTACATTTACTGGGGAGACAGACCTATAATCACTGAAAAAACAGTGTCAAAAAAGTGTCAAAAACTCTACCACAATGGCAGGCAATGGGGAGGACCCGTGTTGGTCCTGAGAAGTGGGGCATTCTTGAAGGAGGCAGGAAGTAGCCAGGTTGGGGGGTGTCAGGTACAGGGGGAAAACACAGGACTCCAGGTAACCAAGGGTGTGATCAGGACTGGAAGCTACAAGTAGCCCAGCATGGCTGGAGTTTGGCGCACCAAGGGGCAGAGTCAGATCGTGGGGTCCCGTGTGATGTGCTCCAGGGTTAGGTTTTCTCCTGGGGACAAAGGGGAAATGACGGAAGGGGAACAACACACACACATTGTGCTTTGAAAGGTCACTTTCTTCCATGAGAAGGTACATAATGACCATGTCAGTTATTCATTCATGGATGGACACCTTCAGAGTACCAGAAAATAGGTTCCTAGGTGGACTCAGTGACAATTACACTGCTAGGTCACCCAGCAAACATTTTGTAGGACAACACTGAGTTAAAATTCAGCCAGCTCCATCACATGTAGTTATACATCCGATGAACATTTATGGAGAGTCTACCCTGGGCCAGATACGGGCTCACTCACCATCTCCCTGTCACACATCTCATAATGCAGACCCCAGCCCAGGGCACATTTCATCACAAAACCAGCTCCTGAGCTCTAGTCCCCCAAACCCAGATCATCCTCCATTTACACAAAAGGTCGATAAATACTTGTGATTGGATGTGAGGCTATGTGGTGCACATGCACAAAACGGGAACGAAACTGTCAAGAAAATGTGAAGAAAATTTTTGACTTCAGTTGGTTCAAGATCATTTGGATCGTCAGATGTGAGGGGCTGACTTTTACGACCCTTTCCAAACCACATGCAGCCGAGCTCTCGAGCTCCCTACTCTAGAAAGGGCCTCCTGCTCGCCTTTCCCAAGAGGCCATCTCTCATGCTAAGCGATTATGCAAGGACTTCCTTCCAGAGTCTTCTATTTAGAGCTCCCTTGCCAGGCTCTCTGGCAGGGACCCCGAGGATGGGTCTGCATGACTTCTTGTCTGGTAAAAGCTCAACTTCCAAAATTAAAGGACTTTTCTCCCAAGAGCATTACCTTCCTCCTCATCACCTAGAGCGGATTCCCACAGGCGCCCTGGACAACCTCTCAAGTTAACAAATTCTGAATTTGTATTAGACTCAGCTAAGAAACGCATCCTCTTTCTAAACGTTTGATTTGATTCTCATTCTAAATCTTGCTGGAAGTCAAACCTAACATCCATGCTAGAAAAGCACGTGTCTTTTTAAAACACTCCTCTAGTCTACATGTGAAGGAATCCTAACCGAGGTAGGGAAGGGACCAAATTCCGGAGGACAGGCAGAAAGCTGATGCCTGGTGGCTCCTGAGGCCACAAAAGGGCTCTGTGTTCTCTCCCTTCTGAGTCCCCAGTGACTGCGTGGTGCCTGGCACCCATGGATGGCCCCAAACTGTTCTGTCCAGAGCCCAGGGCTGGAATTTGGGAGCAGGAAGGTCTCCTGTTAACCTTTGCCGGGGGTCCCCTCCTGCCATTCCCCGTGATCCCCCCATAATGAAAAGCCTCTACCCAGCTTCCCAGGGGATCAGCTTAGTGACTGTGAATTGGTTCCTGCTCCCTGAGAGGACAGCCTGGATCTTCTGAGTGCTGTCTCGTGCAGCGGCTGCATCTCCTCACTCACCACTTCACTGAGAGCGCGCTCTAATTCTGGGGGACGTGGCACCGGGAGTGCGGACCGGCCTCGCCCGGGACGTCACGGCTCCTAGCAGCCCCGCCAGCAATGGCCGCCTCGCCCTGCCCGGGGGCCCCTCGGCGGGGCGAGCGAATGCCCAGCGAGGGTCTGTTCTCCCTGCACGGCCCGGCGAAGGCTCACGAAGAGACAAGATACTCTTTCCAAGGAAAACACCTGTAAGTAACACAGGTTTTTTTGGAAGAACATTCTGCCGGCTGCTCTCCCTCCCGCCTTCTCATCTAACATCTCTTATCAGAAGGAATCGCCATAGTGAGCACAGAACTGCAGCCGATCCCAGCTGAACCTCCAGAGCTCCACACTCAGCTTCCCACTCCCGTCAAGCTGTAGTCACGCTGGCTGTGATTTGGGTTTCTTTCGGGGAAGCACCCCCCCCCAAAAAAAAACACTGATAGGAAACTCATCGACTTCCTGCAGACACAAGTGGGGTAGAAAAGCACCCCAAACCCTCGCCTGTGCTCTGTAAGAGTTTAAGGGAGAAAGCGGGGAGAAGGAGCAAGGGTGGGTGCGGGGGCAGACGGTGAGCACACGAGTGTGCGTGCACGTGTGAAGTGGGAGGGGCTGTGTGCGCACGCGCGTGTGCATCTGCCTGCATGAGTTTCTGGGCTGAGTTCTCCCGTAATGACTTGGAATCCATTGGGAAAACAAATCTTTTACAGAAACTGTAATGGAGATTCCATTCTCCATTTGCTGGAGATACCATCTCCCCATAAGGACCAGCTCAGCTTGGAGGCCGACTCCAGGGGATGCAGTGCCAGGATCCACCCCCCCAAATGCCACGTGCCACGGCCAGCGTGCTGTGCGAGCCCAGGGGCGCCCGGGACAGCGTTGGCCATGGGGATCGCTGACATCACTGCCTCCCTCATTCATTTGTTCATTCATTCGGCACTCGTAGTGCCTGCCGTTGACAGCACAGAGATGCAGGCAGGGCCCCTGCCTTCAGGAGGCCTGTCCTTGGATGAATAAATAGCAGGCATGACGTCAGACTGTACTAAGTGCCTTGGAGGAAGTGCAGCGGGACAGTGGGGTAAAGACAGACCAGGCTTGGAGAAAGGCAGGTGAGTCAGGTCTGATCGCTCACCTAGACCACCCCCTTCCTTGGCGCAGTGGGGCCCTTCGAGCCGAAAGGACGTGCACTTTCTCGTCTGGGGAAACCCACTGGGGCAGCACGCAGCCGTTTCCCACATGTACCCCTCCTCCTGGGCACAGAGCTGGGCCGCGTTCCCCGGGGTCCCCTGCAACTGGGCCAATGGAATTCAGGCGGGAATGGTGTTTCCCACGTCCAGGCCCAGCTGACCCTGCGCCCCTCCCTCTGGCGCCCTGCATGACAGCCCCCAAATGATCTTCCCAGGAGCAAGAAATAAACCTCTGTTCTGTTAGGTTTCTGAAATTGTGGGAATGGCTGTCAGAGCGTCAGCCCTCCCTGCAGTCCGCGTTGGAGCAGACGTCCACCTGGAGGTAGCCTCCCTCCAGGGGCTGCAGACACGTCGGGGGGTCCGAGCAGCAGAGGACACGGTCTCTCCAAACCACAGCGACACTGCAGACTAGAAGACAGGAGAGGCTGCCCCTCAGTGAGTCTGGGCAGCGGCTGCTGGCTTCCGGCACGTGGAGCGCGCAGCCCTGCTCATCGCACGCCGGACGCCACGCCCACACCTCCTGTCCCCACGGCTCCAGCTTAGAAACTTCACCGGCAAGGAGAGTCCTAGGAGCCTGCGTGTGCAGGGGCCTGAGAGCTCCCGCCGTTGCTGCTTCCCTGCCGGATTTTGCAAGGTTTGCATTCACTGGGGGGTGGGGGCTCATTTCCCTGCTTCAGAGCGGTGCACGTCCCCCATCAGGGCACACAGACGTCACTGTGGCCTCGTGAAAAGACTGCGCCCCCTCAACACAGCCACAGGCCCGTGGGGCGCGAGCGCCTGCTGCTCGGGGGAAGCCGGCTCTCCCCTCTCCTACTGCCAGACCCGACCTCTCTGCCTCGGGGCCGCCGGCAGTGGTCAGGCTGGAAGCAGACTAGTGTCTTTCCTCCACTGTCCAGCAGAGGACAGACGTGGCGGGACCAACCGACCCAGCAGATCTTGGGAACCCCTGCAGGACAAGGGCTCTGACCACAGTGGCCTTCTTCCCTTTTGGAACCTTTCACAGGCCTGGGTGTGACTGGGCACAGAAGAGGGAAATGCCTCGTGTCGGTACCCATATCATCAACTCTGAGAAAGCTCTGAGAGCCAGGACGACAGAGTATCCCAGTGGCGGCAAGATGCCTGCCAAATGCACATGTGTGAGGGTGTGAGTGAGCAAACGCCCCCTCGGGGCTCATTACAGACTCACCCATCACTATAAGGTTCCTGCCAAGCATTGAGTATTGGTGAGGATGACTCGGCCAGACGTTCCGGAGTTTGGGAAATGAGGTGGATCTGGCTTGCGGGTCAAATCGGGCCCACTGCCTGCTTTTGTAAATAAAGTTTTATTGGAACCCAGCCATGCCCGTTGGTCTACATATGGCTGAGGGCCGCCTTCACGCTACAAAGGCAGAGTAGAATAGTTTCAACAGAGGCCAGTTGGCAGGCTCACAAAGCCTAAAACATTTACTACCTGGTCCTTTACAGAAAAAGTTTGCCAATGGTTCTGAAGAAACTTAGGGCAGGACAGGAAAAAAGACGCAGACGTAGAGAATGGACTTGAGGACACGCGGAGGGGGAAGGGTAAGCTGGGACGAAGTGAGAGAGTGGCATGGACGTATATACACTACCAAACGTAAGGTAGATAGCTAGTGGGAAGCAGCTGCATAGCACGGGGAGATCAGCTCGGTGCTTTGTGACCACCTAGAGGGGTGGGATAGGGAGGGTGGGAGGGAGGGAGACGCAAGAGGGAAGAGATATGGGAACATATGTATATGTATAACTCATTCACTTTGTTATAAAGCAGAAACTAACACACCATTGTAAAGCAATTATACTCCAATAAAGATGTTAAAAAAAAAAAAGAAAAAGTTTGCCACGCAAGAGGGAAGAGATATGGGAACATATGTATATGTATAACTGATTCACTTTGTTACAAAGCAGAAGCTAACACACTATTGTAAAGCAATTATACTCCAATAAAGATGTTAAAAAAAAAAAAGAAAATGTTTGCCAATCCCTGAGCTAGATGGACAGATTTCTACTAGAGATGACCTTTGGGGAGTACAGCCCAAGGACTTCCATAAAACTGGCTCACACAATGAAAACCTGACTCCCTGTCCAATTTGCTTTCAATCCTGATAACACTTGAGAGGAAGCTTCTGGCTCCAGTGTATCTAAGACACGTCAACACTTGCATGTCCCACCCCCCGCCCCAGAGCTATGTTTTCTCTACTTTATGCTTGTTTTACAGTCGACTTCCGTTGTAACAGATACCTCCAGCTTTCCAATTGTGAGCTAATAAAGCCTCCTTTTAGAATAAATTTATTTATACTGAAAATGAACTACTAGCGAAAATCTTAAGTAAATGGCAAGTGGCAGTCTGACGCAGCAAGGGCCTCGAGGGCTGGTGGGGGCCCCAGAGCCGAGTCACCGGCACCCCCATTGGCATGGGCTGTGCCCTGGGCCTGGCGCATCGGCCTGCAGGACGCTCAGTCTGGGAAACTGTGCCCGGGCTGGGGGGGTCGATGCTTGAGTGCCTCCCTCCAGTCCTCACCTCCGTTTCGCCGTGATCTCGCCCTCCCAGGCAGGCCGCTCAAGGGCGGGTGATGGCTCTGGAAGTGAACTCCCATCCCAGGGGATTGAGGCAGGAGGGTGCCTCTGTGTGACTGAAACTCAGCAGGACCCTAGGGGGCCCTCCTGGCCACAAAAGCCTTTCCGTGTCCCCTGTTTCTTACTTGCAGGAAAAAGGCTTCAGTCTCTTAGACCTTCCTGAATTCCAAAGAGCAGATTCAAACACTTGCTAATCAGGGAAGTAAGGGAATGCGGAAACAAAGGGGGAACAATCACACTACAGTGCAGAGATCAAAGCAGGATCCTGGTTCCTGCTCAAGGAATATACGTAACAGTATCTTCAGTTCTTCTGCAGGAACTGAGGACCCCACCCAGGTGGAGGATGGCAGCTCCAGGCTGAGCACAAGATTCCTAGAGCCCCATCCTGTTACCCCACCAGCAACCAGTCAGAAGAAAGTCACACACCCTGCAGTCCTCACCCCAAGTTTTGCCTATAAAAACTTCTCCCCCAAAACCATCAGGGAGTTTGAAGTTTTTGAGCACGAACCACCCATTCTCCTTGCTTGGCCCTGCAGTAAACACTTCTCTGCTCCAAACTCCAACATTTTGGTCTGTTGGGCCTCCCCCATGCGACAGGCACACACACTTGTGTTTGGTGATATGCTGAGCTGGACACACCCTCCTGCTCCTTTTTTCCACGACTGCTACACACAGCACTTCTGACGCCAGGTGTCACCACATCCAGCAATCCTCTGCGACACCAGCTGGGGGTGCTACCATTTAACTCAACTCTGACACCATCTACCCGGAGAGGGTGTCCATCCCACAGGTTAAGGGCTCGGTCCCCCGGGATGCTCCCACTTCAGACGTCAATTGCCAAGTCCAGGTTGTCACCTGAGCTTCTGACCGATTGGCTGTAAATATGAGGTTCCAACAACCCCCTCCTTGGGTTTGATTAGTTTGCTAGAGCAGCTCACAGAACTCAGAAAACCAGTGTACTCACTAGATTACTGGCTTATTGTAAAGGGTATGACTCGGGAACAGTCAGATGGAAGAGGCGTAGGACGAGGTGTGGGAAGGCGCTCGGAGCCTCCATGCCCTCCCAGAGTGCCATTCTCACTGAATCTCCATGTGTTCACCCCCTGGAAGCTCTCTGAACCCCGTCCTTTTGGGTTTTTACGGAGACTTCATTACGTAGGCACGACTGATTAAATCACGGGCCGCTGGTGACTGATCCAACCTCCAGCCCCTCTTCCCTCCTGGGGCGGGCGGCAGGGGCGGGGAGGGGAAAGTGAAGGTCCCAGCCCTGCAGTCACAGGGTTGGTGCCCCTGGTGGCTAGCCCCGGCCTTAGGTTCCCTTGGGACTTCCCCAAAGTCCCCGCATGCACATAAGCTCAGGTGTGCTAGAAGGGGTTTGCTATGGATGTCTGCAGACATCTTTTTCACTCTTATCATTTAGGAAATTGCATGGGTTTTACGAGTTCTGGCCAGAAACAGGAACAAAGACCAAACTAAGTCACAGCGTCACGTGTGGTGAAGGCAGGGTGATAGCCACGACACGGCTCTGTGGCTGGGGTGTGTATGGTGGGGTGTCTGACCTGGGGGGCCCTGCGAGGTTTGCTGCTTCATCTCTGCATTTTAATAACCACCCCCCAGCTTTCTGCATCAAAAAGAACAGGAAACAAAACAGACTAATCAGGCCAAGGAATGAAGCCGACGCCTTAATAATACTCGAGGGGCCCTAGCTCCACAGGTGGGGAGAGGCGCTGGCCACGGATGGGATTATTTAATGGGGTTCTCACCACCACTTTATCAAATTGTTGCTCAGATTGGGTTGAATCTTCCTTCAGAGGGAAGAAGATAATGCTAGTTGATGGCCTTGATCATTGAAAAACAAATTTGTAAAATGAGTCCTTCAGTCCTTCAGGAAAAGCAACCTCGTGGTGGCTGCTGGGAGGTGACCCTAAGGGAAGGGACACAGAACTGCCCCCTGGCACCTCCGGCTCAGTCTCAGCACCTCTGACTTTTCACCAAGATCATGGTCAACGTGGACAAGCCATCATTCTCCATTCAATAACTTAGTCATAATTGGGAAGAAGTGTGAACGTGCAGACCAAAGGAAGGTGTCAGAGGTCAAAGGCCATGACCCAAGTCTCCATCCCATCTCCTTCCACGCACCAGAACAGCCAGTGGACAGTAACCGGAGAGAGAGGACCCAAGGCAAGCAGGCCCGTCCACCCTGGAGGACGCAACTGCCCTTCTGACTTTTCTCTGTTCTGTGTATTACTTATCTCATTACTGAAAAGGCAAAATCTTGACCTTCTTAGACACCCAGTTTAGAGCCGGTCCCAGGCTCCAGGAACGAGCCCATCAGACTTGATTCGCGAGATCCCGGGAGACGCAGGGGCTAAAGCCGAGAGCTTCCCCACCGGCAGGACGGTCCCCACTTACCCTCACCAGCTGCTGTGGGAAGGGCCCGCGGGAGTTTTCTGGCACGTTGATGGGTGGGATGACCCAGTCCCGTTTCTGCCGCCTCCGCCCACTGGAGCTGTGATGCTGCGGCCACGGCAACAGCGTGTCATTCGGCGGCTGGACAGGGTCCAGGGCTGCACTCTTCTTTCCTTTCTGCAGCGTTATTTGGAAGGGAGAGAAGAGGAAAAGAAGCCTGGTTAGGTTTTGCAGAGGAAAAGGCATCTGTTAGAATTTGTACTATCCTAGATCCAGGGAAAGATTGGATGGTGTTGGGAAAAGTGGGGACGTGTTAGGGAAAAAAATCTAGCAAGACCCTCATCTCTACAAAGAAATGGACTACAGATTAAATGGGGGTTAAGAAACCATAAACAAAGAAGAAAATATAGCTGACTCTTTAACCAGTACATCAGGGCTTTTTAAGCCCAAAACAATGGAAAAAAACTACAAAGGAAAATATTCATACATTTTAACTTAAAACCCTTGTTTACAAAAACATACCCTAAAAGCAATTGATGAATTTACAACAAATCTGACAGAGCTAAGAGCCTGACTATATAAAGAGTTCCTACAAATCAATAGGAAAAAATTGGAACTTTATTATAACAGGAAAAAGACACAAATAGATAATTAACAGAAAATAAATACAAAGGATCAATAAACTCATGAAAACTGTCATCAAACAATGTAAATGAAAGCAATATATCCTCCTCACCCATCAAACTGACAAGAGTAAACAAAATGAATCCTCCCCCCTGAGGAGCGTGTTGTGAGTGAGTCAGCAGAGGGTGATGGTTGAGGGTGTGGGGTTTGGCGTTAAACAGACCTGGTGTGAGTGAGTCAGCAGAGGGTGATGGTTGAGGGTGTGGGGTTTGGCGTTAAACAGACCTGGTGTCTTACGTTTACCTGCATCCAAAGATTCATGTGACACGGGGCAAGTTCCCTTAATCTCTCTCAGCTCCAGCTACTTCTTTTATAAAACGGGCTTGGTAATAACAGCACTGAACTCAGAGGGTTGCTATGGAAATTAGACTGATAAGAGCCCATGCCTGGCGGGAACCAGCGGGACTGAATGTCGGCTGCTCTGAAGTCAGTGGGGCCCCTCACTGCTGGGAGCAGCATTCTGTCAACAACTATCAGAAGCCTCAGAAATGGTCCTCGCTTTTGACCCCATAACTCCACAGCTGGAAATCTGTCCCAGCGGAACTGCATGTGGACAAACCCGCCAAATAAAGATGTTCATTGTGGCTGTCTTTATAATAACATTATGTATATGTGAAATAGTAAAAATACCAGGAAAAAATTCTGGAAGTCTGATGGTGGTAAATAATATTTAAATGCATTACACTATGTTCATATCTTGGGATACTACGTGTCATTAGAAGTTACTTTTTGTAAGTCAGAAAGAGAAAAACATATACCGTATGCTAACGCATCTATATGGAATCTAAAAAAAAAAAAATGGTACTGATGAACCTAGTGGCAGGGCAGGAAAAAGATGTAGACATAGAGAATGGACTTGAGGACACGGGGCAGGGGAAGGGGAAGCTGGGGCGAAGCGAGAGCAGCATCAACACATATACACAACCAAATGTAAAACAGCTAGTGGGAAGCAGCCGCATAGCACAAGGAGATCAGCTCGGTGCTTTGCGACGGCCTAGAGGGGTGGGATAGGGAAGGTGGGAGGAAGGCTCGAGAGGGAGGGTATATGGGGATATATGTATGCATACAGCTGATTCATTTTGTTGTACAGCGGAAACTAACACAGCATTGTGAAGCAATTATACTCCATAAAGATGTATTAAGAAAAAAAAGAAGTTACTCTTTGAAGATATGAAGAAATTCCATACACTAATAGGAAGTGGAGAAATGGCACCAAAGTATACAGGCAGCATAAGTCCCCATGTTTTTTTAAAAGAATAGAGAAAAGATTGGAAGGAAATACATAGAAATGTAAACTCTGGTTTTCTCTGGTCACCAGTGAGTTTTTATTTTAATTTATTCCTTTTACTTTTCTGTATTTCTGAATGTTATAATGTACATGAAATTGTATAATTAGAAGAGCTAACAGGACTCACGTATACACAAGATATCTACACCTGTATCACCTCCATGTTTATTTTCAAGGTGCCCCGTGTGGCTGCCTCTGCACCATTCTCATGGTTGATGTTCATTTCACTCCGAGTCTCAGAGCCAGGAGCATATGAGAGCTCATGTGGCAGAGACAGACCTCGGACCAGGACAGCTCAAGCCAGAGAGGACAGAGCTGGCTGGAGGCCCTGGGCGGCGGCCCCTCTCCAATCTCGGCGGGGTCCCCACCCTCCAGCTGAGCTCCCACCCCGTGAGAACCTCTTGGTCTTGGCATTGCCCGTTGAACCGTCTCCACTCCCTTTTGCAAAAAAGTTGCAGAGAAGTAAGTTAGACACACGTAGACAAAACTAATTAAAAAAAAAACCAAACAAACATGTCAGTCCTGAACGCCAAAACTTGATGCTACATCAATGGAAAAATCCATCTGGACAAGCCACACTCCAAAGAGACCCCCCTCTGGGACTTTCCCCACCAGGGGTCCAGCTGTCTTTCGTGTTGAGTTCCTGCACTGAAGAGTCTGCAGCAATTAAAAACCAAAAGGCTTCCCTAGGTCACTTCCCATCCTTCATCAGAGGATCCACGCAAGGTGTGTGCATCCCCAGTGGCCTTGATTTCTACGGAAACATGACATTCTCTCAACATCTATTCAAGTCAAACTAACAGATGCTGCTGCCTTGTGACCAACCCTGCGTCTCTCATGATGACAGGGGTGGGGTCATCTCTAGCCTCCTTGATGGGCAACACAGAACAGTGTTCAGGATGGTCCTGGCCACACAGCCCCCCTTGCAGCCAGGATGCAGACAACTGCTCTCCACGCGTCAGGGGCAGCCAACACCTCGTGGGCTCTGAGCGCTCTGAACTGTCTCTGCCTGCATCTTCCCTACTGCCAAGGCTACAGGAAGGTCATGCCCCCTCTACCAGGGAGGTGACCGGGCGGCTCAGAGAGGCCAAGTAACTTCTGAAGGCCACACAGCTCTTTAGGCAGAGGCAGGATCTGTGTGCCTCCCTCACTTCTGGGGTTTCTTCATGAGGCTCCATCCCCTCTACGGGTCCTCGTGTCAGTGTGCAGTGGGCTGGGCAAACATGGACATTCCCATCGGGGAGGCCCAAGGACGTCAGTGAAAAACCTCGGAGTTCCCGCGGCGTCAGCTTCCAGCTTAGAAATGCCAAGTGTGAGATTCCCACCTGGACTCCCCACCTCTGCGCTGATGCCTGCCGCATGTGCCCAGTGAGCCCTCCAGGGGACTGCCAGGCTCCACAGATGCATGACCTTGCGGGGGCTCCCGGCCTCACAGGAAACCAGGGTCACCCGGTGCAGGTACCTGCCTCAGCAGAGGGGACCCACTTGGTGTTTGCTCTGAGCGCGTCTGCATGCGTGTGTGGGGTGCTGGGCCAGGGGTCCCGGCCACAAGCGCGGCCTCTGGGAGGTGGAGCCTGGCCATCCCAGCTCCTGCCACGTCTCCCACGTGCGGCACAGAGGATGCAGGTCTGCCTTGCCTGCTGATGCTTGGGCACCTGCAGAAGCTCACCCGAGCCTCTGAATTTTAGACTCAGAATTTTCAAGGTTTTCATTGAGCCGTTCTCCTTTTAAAAACCTGCTTTGTCTTCATTTGCTTAGGCTGAGCTTGCATGGCATTAATTTCCCTAGTGTTGTTTAAATAAATTGCACATATTTGCTACTATTTTAAAGCTGTGAGACAAATGTAATAACAAAATCTGGCGAAGATCGATGCCAGACCTGCACTAGCTTCAGCTGGGAAGACACACCCACTTCTCTGGGGGAGGAACGCCGATGATGACAATGACCTGTCACCTGATGAGGCGAGCACGCGCTCCTGGACCCGCGAGGACCTCGGGCCGTCCAGAGTGCGCCACGCAAACCCAACGCGTAATCACACGGTTGGTAAATCATGTTTCCGGCCACTCTTGAAGGTATTTCTGAACAGACAACAGCTGCCGATTTCCCCACTGCACCCCAGTCACCCGTGTTTCTGAGCCAACGATGGCAGGTGTTGGGTGATAACATGAATGTGGCCTCTATGCTCCTGGTACACATGTGCATGTTCACCTACAGGCCTATAGAGGCACACGCATGTATGGACAGGGGCAGGCACATAGAGACACACGTGCACACACATATATGTGCACGTGCCTGTGTGCTTATGTATCATATACACATGCATGTGTGTACATATGTGTGTGTTTTGTTTTTTTCTCCCTCTGTGTATGTAACGTGTCACAATTTTCTCAAAACCAACAGCCCGGCCCTGACAGGCTGGCCAGGCTCCACATCACTGGTTCCTTATAGACAGTTCAGCCCAAGTCAGAGGTTTTGTAACTGGTGGGGGTCTGAGAGGGTCCTGACTGCTGCGCCGGCCTTGGAGCCAGCCAAGCTGTTATCTGCAGGTTTGCAGGATGGCGAGCACTGAGGAAATTGCCTGGTCCCCTGATGGGACTCTCAGCCCAGCCCACCCCAGGGAGTAGCTGGTGCTCGACAAGCAGCCGCTGAGCGGGGGACGGTGTGCAGCGGGGGTGGTGGCGTTTGGGCCCTGGGGACCCCTTGGAGCCCTGGCCCCAGGAAGGGGTGGCAGATGGGCTTTTACAGGGGCATCTTGAGGGGCCAGGACCGCTCAGGACACGCGTCTGCCCTGTTCCGCCCGCAGCGAGCCTTCCCCAAAAGGGGCGGAGGAAGGGTAGGGGCCGTGGCTCCCAGGTACAGACCACGCAGAGGCCAGACGCTCGTTTGTGAGGCCCTAAATCCGTCTGCTACTTAATCAGCTCTTATTTACAAAGCATTTCTCATTTCAGATGGCCTCTCCCACTGAGCCTTCATCAATCGGGCTGAGCATCGGATTCGTTCTGCTGACGATGCTCTGAAATGGTGATTTACTAGGGGAGGAGCCTCCCCAGGCTGGGGTCCTAGTGCCGGGCCCGGGACCCGGGCTGAGTCTTTTCCTGCCTCTGGGCCTCTGTCCCCCACCCCCACCAGGGCTGGACGAGCTCTGCAGTTTGGGGGCAGCTGGGGCATGGGCAGGAGGCTGGGGTACTTTCTGGAGCGTAGCTTCTTCATGTCACAACCTGGGGGGTTCCGTGGTCTCGCTCCTGAGCGATACAGGTGAGCTACGGAGTCACTGCCCCAATGGACTTGCACTTTGCAAAGACAAGACGCCATCCCGTGCCTGTGCGGTTGCTTGGGCTGGTCCCCCTCGAGGGGTGTGTACACCAGCTCTGTCTATAGAGCGTGGGGGTCTGGGGAGCCCAGGACAGGGGTCTCTCTCGGCAGGTTTTCAGGACCAGTCTCAGGCATAGGCATCCTCTCTCCAGGGACAAAGTGACAAAGCCCCCATGCTCAGGAACACAGTTCAGTGAACTCAAGAGAAAAGGGGAGGAATGGAGACAAGGACCGTCTTCCATTCTCACGGGAAGGCCGAGGCCCCAGATTCACAGGCAAGCTGCACGACTGCCATCCTCCCCCCAAAGTCATCACTTTCCACCTTCTCCTGGCACCCGGCCCGAACCTGGAGCCCAGCAGTGACCTGCACACCCGCCTTCCCGAGGTGGCTTTTGTTTTTTATCTCCTCACTGGGCACATTATCTTATTTTGTTAAGCTCCCAGCAGCCCTGTGCCCGCCCGGGCCGGCTCTCCTTGTAAGGAGGGCTGCTCTGTGTGTCTGACTATGAGAGTAATCAAGTGTGACTTCTAGGTGAGGCCTTCAGGGATGCCCCGACATCAGGAAGAAGCTGGGTCACTTCCTTTCCATCATCATTCACAAGTGAAAGATGAATAATGTAAAACTGACCTGGGGCAGGTTTTAAATTAGTGCCTCTTTTTTTTTTTCTTCTTTTTTTCAAAAAGGAAAAAAAAAAAAGAGAGAGGAAAGTGTCTGGGGAGGAGGATAGTCCTGTGCCCCTCCTCCAGCTACACGTGGAAAGTTATAATTTGTCATCTTCTTCTATCACCCAACCACTCGCCTGGCAGGAGCACAGAATTATGAAGAGCCAAGTATAAGCAAATAGGTGACTCATGAAACACTCAGAAGTGGCACCGAGCAGGGGATATAAAGAATCCAGACTCTGTCTTCAAGGCAGCAAGTCCCTTCCCAGCCATCATGGTTTGAGGAGGGTGACAGCTGGTTAGCAGCGAATAAGCGGTACGTAGTGCTCACCTCTCCTGGTGCCGGGAGTGTAGGTGACGGGTCCCACTGCGAGACAGGCAGGGACCTGGGACCCGGGGCCCCCTGCTGCAGGGCTTGCACCTGGACAGACGTCTCCTTGAGCAACAGATACAAAGAAACTATAATGGACTAAAAAGAACTGCACCCACGGCGCAGTTCAGGCCAAGTATGAAAAAGATACAAAAAGTCCAAAAACCCAACTGCCACTTCTGAAGAGCCGGGAGCAAAAGCAGGGTCCTGCGCATGTGCCCTGCACTCACCACCACCAAAGTCACCCCTCTGGCCCAAGCCCTGGACACATCCCTATCCTCACCCCATATACGGAACCCCACGGACGCCCGGCCGCTTCTGCCAAGCGCAACGAGCTCCACTGTTCTCCAGAGAAGATGGCCCAGCAGAAGCCACTGCCCTCAAGAGGCGACGTGGATATGAAAACGGCTTCAAAATTCCCAGATCCCGGTGCGTTTCTAAGGAGCGCCTGGCAGCCCTGACCTTCGAAGATGGGGTCACAGAGGACAGCCTGACCCGCCGTGGGCCCTCCCACGCAGCCGTTGGGTCCCGTGCCACCCTGCCTCAGCACCCTACACTCCCCCCGCTTTTGAGAAAATAGCATGAACACAAGTCTGCTCCATTCAACAAAAGCTCAATTTATGGGGAAATTTTCAAGTTACTTCCCCATGGGATGTGCCAACCAGGCGAGCTGACCGCCAATGTCCACGAGGACACTTCTTGATCAAGGCGCCTGGGGTCAGCTTTCCGGCCCTCCCCCCGATGGAATCATGGGCTTTCATTACCCAGAGCTGTGCCTTCTTGGGAAGGTACCCTGTGTGATCTTCTTTCCCTGACTGGCAGTGCAGCCCCGTGGACCCTGAATGCGGAGGCAGGGGATGGGCAGGCGGGAGGGAATTGTGTTTTTTAACTTCCCTGGTCTTCCCTGCTCTCTGGTCTCCAGACTGGGCCATGTGCCCAGGAGCCGTGCATCCAGCCCCTCTCTGGGCAGTGGGTGTGCAGCTGAGGGACGGGGGTCCAGGACCTGCACCTGCACTGAGCTCCCCGCGAGATGCAGGGAGGGGAGGCCCTCAGGATGGAGCCCTGACGAGGCCGGGGCTGCTTTTCTTTCGCCACGAAGGTCAACCAGCCTGCGTGTCTCACTGCATGAAGCATCGCCGGGGCATCCACCCGGGACCCCTTTCCTTTCAACCAGCGTCCAGCGTCCAGCCCTGTAGGCTCCTGCACCTTCTCACATGCAGAGTGACCAAGACCCACTCACAGAGTCTCACCTGACCCTCTCGGTGGCCCTGATGTTGGGGAAGGAGGTGGCTCTTCCCAGCCACAGACACACGACCAATGTAGGGCTTGGGGCCCCCAGGTTACGAACTTCATGGGTCTGCACTCAAAATGAAACACTTGGGGAATGACATGCCATGTCTGCATTGTGGACTAACACTACTTATGCTGGAACAAGGGTAGATGAGATTCATTCCCCAAATATCAACGTTGTTTACGACCCTCTCCTCTGTCTCTGATTCACCAGCCTTCCTGTTTTCATTGCTTCCTTATAGCTTTGGGTTAAACATGCTTCAATAAGGGAAATAGCATCCTTCCACTCCTCAACCCTCCCAAATGTCAAACCCAGTACTGATTTTCACGGAGGATAATTAGATTAAAAAAAAAAAAAAAAGAGGCACCAAAATCTATACAGATAGTTCATTTCTCTACCTTCGGCTTCCCTTTCAATATACATTTGAAAAATGGTACTTTTTGTTTGCCTGCAAGGATGTATATTTAAAATATTTAACTAGGGTTCTGTCTGCAGCCTTCTGCCTGGTTTCCATGGTAGCTAAGGACCGACAGAATAAAAAGGTATTTAACAAACACAAAATAAAACAACAGAAAGATATCTCCGTTCTTTAACAAACAGCATGGGAGCCATTCTAAACAAACATTTGCATGAGTTTGGTTCTGAAAAGGCACTTAGTGGATTTTTTTTTTTACATCCAGGACACTATAGGGAAGACGAATGCCCTATGTATGCCCCACAAAGCACTACGGTATTTCTTACTTGCGATCTCTTCTAAGAAGGGGAGATTGTTTTGAAAATTCCCATAAAAATCATACAAAGAAAGTTTTCCTGAATGAAATAGCATGATTATTTCTTGTGCATCTATATTTGGAAGGACAGTCTTTTTTTTTTTTTTTTTTTTTGCGGTACGTGGGCCTCTCACTGTCGTGGCCTCTCCTGTTGCGGAGCACAGGCTCCGGACACACAGGCTCCGGATGCGCAGGCTCAGCGGCCATGGCTCACGGACCCAGCCACTCCGCGGCATGTGGGATCCTCCCGGACCGGGGCCCGAACCCGCGTCCCCTGCATCGGCAGGCAGACTCCCAACCACTGCGCCACCAGGGAAGCCCATGGAAGGACAGTCTTAAGCGAACACTCCTGTACCCGCTGCTTGCTGTGTGTGGGGCAGGGGGCAGGGATGGGCACCCCCTCCCGCCTGCTCACTCACGCCCATGACAGCCCAGGAAGGCAGGGGCTGGCGCTGTGCTCATTCACACCTGGGCAGAGGTCCGGGGACTGGCCCAGGCTCATGGGGTTGGGGTCGGAACCCAGGCCACTCCCTCGGCCCCTCCCTGCTCCTCGGCTTGGACGGGGGCGCCCTGACATGGAGGGTAGATGCTGCCTGTGCTTTGCGACCCTGGCACCCAGTGCCCCCGTGTCCTAGGCAGATGGGCCAGGGACTCAGGGTGGGAGCAGCCCTGGGGGAACAGCTGAGACGCGGTTCTTTAGGTAACTCGCATCCATCACCATCATACCGACGGAAGGCTTCATGTTCTTCCATAGTGTCAAAACCACACTTCTTTTAACAGACACTCAGAGCACACCCCTTGCCCTCTTCAGCCTTGTGTCCGCCCAGAAATGAAGACACAAGACAATGCGCCCACCCGTGCAGCCCAGGGAGCAGGCAGAATGCAGGTGTAACGGACGGGAGCACAGGGGAGGACGTGTCTGCTTTACGGGCCACGGTAAGGAAGTTGGGGGGATGCCCGAACATTCAGACAAGCCCGCCCCACCGTGTGTGTGTGTCACCTCCACGAGCCTGGCCAGGCTGCTCGGCCATCCTCACTCCCCGGCACGGCAAGGACCCCCAGCGCCCGAGCAGTTCCGCCTGCCCCTGCCCAGCTTGCGCTGACGTGTGGGCCCAGGGCATCCTCTGGGGGGTGTCCTGCGCATTTGCAGGGTGTTGAGCAGCATCCCCGCCTGCCCCCCACTCCTCCCGTTGACACAAGCCAAGCTGTCTCCAGGCATCTCCTGCGAGTCCCCTGGCTGGTAACTGGCTCTGGAGAATCCAGAAAATTATGTTTTGCCAGGAACAACATAAATGAAATTACTCTGTAGTTTACAGGAAAAAAATACAATCACAGTAAAAAAAAAAAAATTAAATTAGCAAGTTAGGCCAAAATGTATGACTTTTTCCTGGAGTTGTTAGCAGTGGGACCGAGTGGCGTCACTCATATTGGTGTCAATTAGTGAGAAAAATGGTCAGTTTTGTCGGTGTGGGTGGTCCTGGAAGGCTTTGGTCGGGAGGAAGGTTAGCGTCTGACAGGCAGTGAGGGAGGGTCTCTCTCCCCTCCTTTTTGCACTCACATCACAGCGCTTGCTTTGCTGCAGGAGAAGCGGAGAGCACTGCTGGGGGTGGGGCAGGTCCTGCCGAAGTGACGGGACATCACCCCCATAGGGACATGGGGGCAAAGCGGTGGATCTGGTTGGGGGGGCATGGCCTCGTGCCCTCTGAGGCTTTTGTTTTGTTTCAGGAAAAGGCGAAGCTGAGAGAGGGGGGATTCTAGGATCCAGGCAGGGGTACTGGGTGGCGGGACCTCCCAGGGCAGGGACGGGACAGTGCCCAGAGCACAGGGGTGAGGGGTGATGGACCCCACGGGGCAGGAGACGGAGCTGGGCCGGCCCCTGGGGGCCTCCACTCCACTTAGCAAACCAGCCCTGCAGAGACAAGCAGGAAGCAGGCCGACCCGGGGCTGCAGCGGAAGGAGCCACCCTCCTGCCCCGCTTTCAGCCCTCCCTGGGGCCCTGACACACCCTAAAATAGACTCAGACGCCTGACCAAGGGCCGCCTGGCCAGGGACCTGCCCGGCCACCTCCCCCAGCCTGCGGATGCTCCCTCTGTGGGAATGCTGGCTTCTCTCATCTCAGGTCTCGACTCAGATGTCACCCTCCTGACCTCCAGGACACAGCGGCAGCCTCTACCCTCTCCCGGTCCAGCCCCCCGCCAGGCACCCCACCTTAGTCCACCCCGTGGCTGCAGCTCAGTGGTCAGGCCTGTCGCCGCCCTCGTGGGACCATTCCCGGTGATGCCGTTGCATCTTAGAACGTTACAAAGTGTCCGGCGGGGACATGCAAACAGTCTTCACTCACCCAGTGACCAAGGGAGCGACTTGGGATCTTTCTGACTCACGGGGCTCAAAGTCCTTCGAGCACGCCCGCCGCTCACTTGCCCCCTCGGGGTGTTGCTCCTTGGCCCACAGGAACGAGACAGGGCAGGATGGTGCAGTCCATTCCTCTCCCCTGGCCTGCGTGTCCGAGGCTTCCCTGCCTGGCAGCGGCCCCTCTCTCTCGTGCCCTTTGCTCCCCCCAGCCGTGGGAGCCAGTGAGCCACCCGTCATCTTCATTCCCTTGTCCCCCTCAAGTCTCCCTGAGACGGTGCCCCAGGCTGCGACCCACCCCCCGACCCTGGGACAGGCCAGGGTAAGTGACCAATGACCGTGATGCTTTTCTCCCTGGGCTGTGGGACCCTGGACACCTTTCCTGTGCAAAATGAAGGGTTGACCCCGACACTCGTTCAAGGCCGTCTGCAGCCTGAAACACGGCCCGAGCTGGACCTCCTCCACCTGCGGACCCCAGGGCAGCTGGCAGCCCCGCCCCAGGGCGGCTCTCCACACCTGCAGAAAACGCACCTTCCAGCAATTAGAAGTCACTCATGCCTTCACGCTGGCAAAGTTAAACTCTGCAGTCTTCTGGGGAGTTCTGCGCATCCGCTGAGATCTACTACTGATCGCCCATCGCCGGGGCGGGCCGCCGGGCTGCGGTCATGACCACAGACTCTGGACAGGGACCAGCCTCCTTCCCGGCAGTTGTACGGCCTCTGACGTGGAGAAGGAAACACCTGTTTCTCCTGCCGTCCCCCAGGCAGTCAAGCCCGTGCCTGAAGCAGGCCTGCATGGGCGGCACCGTCTGAACTTGCAGGAGCGAGGAGGTCATTATCACCCACTAAGGCAGCTGCCGTCCTCCCGGGGAAAACAGGCACGTGGACGGCTGTCTGCAAGCCCACTGACCACACTGTTGTCTGTTTTCTGAGAGTTGCTGTTTCTCAGTCACATTGAGGCCGTCTTTTGGAAAAGCATAAAAGGACCATCTTGCTACTTTCTGAAGGTGTGCACTCTGTCACTCGGCTCCACCTAATGACCTTCAGGTGCTTTCCCAAGGTGACATCTGGCGTGGAAAGCCCCACGCGCCCCCTTTGGTTAAAACTCCAAGTCGGCAGTGTAGGGGTTCAGGTGCGGGCACTAGCCCTCTGGAGCTCATGGAAAGCGGGTGATGCTGGGACGCAGGGCCGCTCGCGGGCCAGACTTTCCTTAGGGGCTGCACCGCCAGGGGGTTGCAGGAATGGCTTCTCAACCAGGCCCTCCCCATTCCATTGTCTTGTAACCAACCTGGGCGTCCATAATACCAAGATGGGCTCCGCCCACTCGCAGGGGGCAGACCGTGGGGATGGGGGTGATGGACCCCAGGGGCTTAAAGAATCGGGGTCTTGGCAAGCCTTGTCCTTGCCGGTCCTGGAGACCCAAGCAGAGGCGAGGATAGGACTTGAGGCGTCCGGAGCACTGGGTTGGATGCCCGGCTCCGGACTCACATCCCGTCTTTGGGAGGTTGCCTTGGGTCTGCCGGCACAGCCCCAGGGTTGGGCGTCCACCTCAGCTGGAAGGCACTGGCCACACCCCTGGTGACTGAGTGTCCTGGTGTCACCGAATCAAAGCACCACAGACTGGGGCGCTTCCACAACGGACGCTCATGTCTCAGTTCTGGAGGCCACAGGCCGAGACGCAGGCGTAGCAGGGCTGTTCCTCCCGAGGGCCAAGCAGATGTGTACCCAGCCCCTCTCCTAGATTCTGGTGGCTGCCGGCAACCTTCCGGGTTCCTTGGCTTGGAGAAGCGTCACCTCGATCCTTGTCTTCATCTGCACACGAAGTTCTGTCCGTGAGTGTGTCTGCGTCCAAATTCCCCTTTTAATAAGTTCACTTGTCATGTTGGATTAGGGTCCGCCCGCCCTAGGGACCTCACCTGAACTAACCACATCTGAAAACCCAGTCCCATTCTGAGGTTCTGTGGGTTTGGACTTCAACACAGGAACTTTGGGGGGCAAAGTTCAGCCCATCCACCCGGGGAGGCCGAGACCCCAAGGAAAGAAGGCGCTTCAGCATCTGGGCCTGGTCCGGCTGCTGGGTAACGCTCAGCTGAGTTTATCTTTCATAGATGCTGACATACTCTAAGGCCCAATATTAGTTTCATAAACATCAGTTTCTTTCTTGCAAACTATACCCACAGGTCCCATTGACAATTCCAAGCGCTATGGCAGCCAGTCAGATGACAACGAACTTTATCTTCAGTATTTACTGCTAGGCTGGAATATTGCTCTGATTCCTCGGGGGCGATTCAGCACTCCCGTGGGAAATACGTGACCTCATTTACATTTTCTAATTGAATTGCTATCAGCTTTCCTGCAAGACTGCACACAAAAAGTTCTTCCAGATTCCAGCCCTGCTTGTATTACCCACAAAAAGACCGCCTTTAAATTGTTGCTAAGAAAGGAAGGGAAAAGGGGAGAAGTTGCCAAATTTTTATGGTTCACCTAACTGGAAAGCTGTAAGTTTTGCTGGCTCCACAGTCACTGGAATAACGTGTAAGGGAGACTGCGCTTGACGGGACCTTGACACGGGAGAGATGGAATTTATGGAACCGGGAAATTAGGGGGTCCCCTCGCACCCTCCTCCAGGGATTTGCTCCAAGGCTCCTCTTGGTAAGAGCTTCTCGGGACTTTTAATGCTGCAAATGGCTCCTTTGAAGGAGGTCCTTGTGTTTCTAGAAACTTCTGCTGACACAACTCCCGCTGGCAACGTTCTCGTTGGACACCCCACCTCTCCAAACCCAGCCAGGAAGCCCTCTGCATGCATTAGAAAATGTTTGAAAATTGTGAATTATAAACGACATGCAGGAAAGTGCTTGGAATGTCAGTGAACAGACACATGAGTGATCACAGAATGAACACCTGCCCCCAGGACCCCCTCACGTTCCTCAGGCCCCCACCAGGGCCACCTCCTCTCACCTCCCACAGTGGTCCCCTGTGCGGCTGTACATGCACTCTGAGCTGTCCACGTCTGGGCTCACAGTCTGCACTTTCCTGCCTGGGTGCCTGCCCTCTTTCCCTCGATGTGTCTGTGAGATTTACCCATCCTGTTGCTTTGTTCATGTTTGCGGCTATATAGAAATTCACTGTATGAATCCACCACCAGGTACTTATCCAACGTAATGAGGATGAGTGTTTGGGTTCTTTTCAGGTTTATCAAATTCTGGTGCAGAGCTGTTGGTACGAATGTGTACACACTTCCGTTGGGCTTGTACCTAAAACCAGCAGCATAATAAAAAATACGCATTTGGTCTTTGCCTTCCACAGAGCTCTCAAAACTAATCTCTGCAGTGATGGGCTGACAGGAGTATTTTACCCAGAGCTCCTAGGCCCCTAGGAATTTCCTGGGTGAGAGAGCACCTTTTGTCCTAGTGAGGTGACTCTGGCGGGGGGGGTCCTGGAGGGGGCTGGCCACCAGAAAGCCTAAGCCATGATTAGAAGCTTGGAGCTCTCAGACCCACCCCCCATCCTCTGGGGAGAGGGGAGGGGCTGGAGGTTGAGTTCATCGATCATGGCTACGTGATGAAACCTCCATAAAAATCCCTAAACTCTGGGGTGTGGAGAGCTTCGAGGCTGATGAACACGCCCATGTGCCAGGAGGGTGGTGCACCCCATCGCCACAGGGACAGAAGCCCTTGCACTTGAGACCCTTCCAGACTTCGCCCTAAGTAACTCTTCGTCGGATGCTCCTCTATGTCCTTTATAATATCCTTCATGGTAAACCAGGAAGAGTAAGTGAGTGTTGCCCTGAGTTCTGTGACCCATCGTAGCAAATTATCGAACTGAGGTGGGGGTCGTGGGAACCAAGCTGGGCGGAAGCGAGTAACCTGGAGACCCACCACTTGTAACGGACGCCCGAAGCGGGGTGGGCTTTTGGGACTGAACCCTGAGCCTGCGGGGTCTGCGCTGACTCCGGGCTGCGAGTGTCAGAACTGAATTAAATTAGAGAACACCCAGTTGGTGTCCCTGGAAAGTCAAGAGAACTGGCTGGGGTGGAAAACCTACCCCTTTGGTGTCAGAAGTGTGAGAAGAGGAACAGTTTTCCTTTCAACCAGGCAAACGTATATTCAGCTTCCAATGAAAACGCCCGTTGTTGAGAGAAAGGCTGCACCATTATGCACGCCCACCAAGAGCACACGGTAACTCTAGCTTCTGCACATTCTCGCCAATATTTGGTATTTCCAGTCTTTCTAAGGTTAGCCATTCTGGTGGATTCTTGGCTTTAATCTGCATTGCCCTGTTGAGGTGGACAGGTCCTCACACTGATCCACCCACCGGCTCTTCTCTTTGGTGGACAGCCTGTGTTCTTTTTTCTTCTATCATTAGGTTATCTGTCTTTATGTAGTGATTTGAGGCTCCCTTTATATATTCTGGACGTGCCTCCTTGGTCAGTCATTAAGGGTCACAAATATCCTCTCTCCAGCTCTGGCTTATCTTTTCACTTTTTTAAGTATGTGCTCTGAAGAGTGCATTCTTATTTGTAACCAGGTCCAATCATCGACCTGCCCTGCATACCCCGTGCTTCACGGGTTGTGTATAAGGAAGCTTTCCCCACACATCTCTCCCTATATTCTCTTCCATTTGTTTGGTTTGTCTTGAACACTCAGATTTACAATCCACCTGGAATTGATCTGGGGTGTGGAGTGTGGTACAGGGTCACTTCACGTTTTCCTCTTAAGGGTACCCGACTGGCCCAGCATCACTTATTGAAAAGATAGTCCTCACCCACTATTCTAAGCAGGGCTTAGCAGGCTTTTTGTTAAAGGGTCAGAGAGTTAAATATTTTAGGCTTTGTAGGCCAAGAAGCAAAGTCGAGGATATTAATACAGACACTTATACAACCATTTAAAAATACAGAAACCATTCTTAGCTTTCAGGCCATCAAAAGGCAGGTGGCAGGTCAGACGTGACCTGTGGGCTGTAGTTTTCTGGCCTTTGCCATCTGGTGCCACTCAAACAAATCAAGTGTTGGCACCGTGCGTGTTTGACAAGGCTCATCAAGTCGTGTATGTGAAGCGGGTGAACTGTGTTGAAAAAAAAACCTCCATGAAGACGAGTTTTTAAAACATTAAGTATTTTTTCTGGGCTTGCTATTCTGTTCCATTTGTTTTGCTCTCAAACGACACCGTTTAATTACTGTAGTTCAGTGGTTCTCCGATGGGGCGATTTTGCCCCTGGGGAGCAATTGGCAATGACTGGAGACAGCTTTGGGTGCAAGCGGGGGTGCTGGGGTGCTGCTGGCATCTAGGAGGTGGGGGCCGGGGATGCTGTTGAACACCCTGCAGTGCCCACGGCGGCCCACGGTGGGTCCCACGTGCCAGTAGTGGTGAGGTCGAGAAACGGGTGCTTCACTTGTGGTCTTGATGTCTGAAACACCAGGTCCTCACATCTTTGTGTGGTTCTAGGTTATTCTTGGCCCCTTGTATTTCTATTTAAAAGTTTAAAGTCAGCTCTTAACCCTTCTAAAGACAAGCAAAGAAAAAACATGCTGGGATTTTTGTTGGGATTGTATTGAATCTATAGAAACCTTTGGGTAGAACTGACATCCTCACAACTTTAAGTCTCTTATGTTATGAGCAGGGCACATCCCTCTATTTTTAAAGATCTTCTTTAATTGTTCTCAGTAATATGTAAGGGTCTTGAAAATTTTGTTAGGTTTACAACTATAATTTTTTTTTTTTTTTTTTTTTTTTTTTTTTTGTGGTACGCGGGTCTCTCACTGCTGTGGCCTCTCCCGTTGTGGAGTACAGGCTCCGGACGCGCAGGCTCAGCGGCCATGGCTCACGGGCCCAGCTGCTCCATGGCATGTGGGATCTTCCCAGACCGGGGCATGAACCCGTGTCCCCTGCATCGGCAGGCGGACTCTCAACCACTGCACCACCAGGGAAGCCCTAACTATAATTTTTAATGCTATTGTAATTGGTATCTGGTTCAGATTTTATTTTCTAACTATTTATTCCTGGTCCATAGAGGTGCAATTGCTTTTATATCCAGTGCCTTTGCTAACATCATTCATTAATTCCAGTTACTTATTTACAGATTATTTCGGATTTTCTACATTCACAATTATATAAGCTACATATAACGCTAGTTCTATTTATTCCAATTTCTTTTTCTTGCCTCACCTCACTGGCTTGAAGCTCTGGTGTGTAATGTAAGAGTGTCCTTGTCCTATTTCTGATGTCAAGGAAGGCTTCGAGTATTCCGACTGTAGACTGGATGTTTGCTGTGGACACCCTTTGTGAGATTAAGAATGGTCTCTTCTTTTCCTAATTTGTCGAATATTTTCATCCTGAATGAAGTTAAATTTAACAGTCAATATTCAGATGATCATGTGATGTTTATTCTTTATTCTGTGTTGAATTACTTGGATTAACTTTTAAGTGTTAAACCAAATCTCTCATTCTTGGAACAGACGAATGTGGCCATTATATATCCCATGTAAACATGGCTGTATTTGAGTGTGTTAACATTTTGCTTCAGCTTCTTCCCGTCTATTTATGAGTAGACTGGCATGTAATGACCCTTTCTCTCACTGTTCTTTCAAGGTTCGTGCTGGCTTTGGGCAAGGTTCTTGCTGGTTTCAGCATGGTGCCCATTTGGTTGGGGAAGTGACCCCTCTTGTAAGATGAGTTTTAACTCCTTACAGCTTGGTTACAACTTACCAGTGGAGCCATCCTGGTGTGGGTATTTTTTTGTGATAAAAATCTGAATGAAAATTTTGTTCATAATAATAAAACAGTTCAGATTTTCCTTTCATGTTAGTTTTGGTAAATTTTATATTCTAGAATGTTATCCATTTCACGTATATTTTCAAATATATTGGTATAAATTGTACATAATGCCCGCAGATGACCTTTCTAATGTCTGTGTGATTGGTCATGATGTCCTCTTTCCATTCCAGGTAGAGATTATTTGCAGGTGTTTTTTCTTACTAAGTCTACAATTCAGTAAAGAACCAACTTTTGTCTTTATTGATTCTATTATTTTGTTTCATTATTTTCTCCTTTGTGTTGAAACACAAAGTGTTTCATTTCCTGTTCTTTTTATAATTTCTTGAGATGAATGTTAACATCACTGATTTTCTGCCTTCTTTACCTTCTAATATACGTATGTAAGGCTACGCATTTCTATCTGGTGTGACTTCAGCTATATCCAGCTAGTTTTATTACTCAGGTCAGGATATCCTCTCATTTTCATGTGATTTCTTTTCTACCCGAGGGTTAATAAGAAGGCACTTACTTAACTTCCAAATCTATGGGGATTTTTCAGTTATTTTCTTTGTTATCGATTTCTAGCTTAATTGCTCTGAGGTAAGAACACAAACTATGTTTGATTCTAAACTTTTGAAGCATGTTGAATTTTGCTTGAAGGCCCAGCCTATGGCTAAATTTGGTAAATGTTCTGAGTATACTTGAAAAGAATCTGTATTTAGCAGCAGTCAGTTTCTGTGTTTTATATACATCTCACTAAGGTCAGACTTCTTAATTCTGTGCTCCTAATCTTCTATTTCCTTACTGATATTTTGTCTGCTTGTTCTATTACTTACTCAGAGATATTTGTTAAAATTTACCATTGATTGTATACTTATTTATTTCTCCTTATAGTTCTATCAATTTTTGCTCAAATATTTTGAAGTCATATTACAAGTGCACACAAATTTGATTCTTATAGTAACAGAGCCCTCACCAACTTTCTTTTGATTAGTATTTGCATGGTATTTCCCTCCCTATGCTTTTACTTTCAACTTTCTCTATCCTTATACTTTTTTTTCAACATCTTTATTGGAATATAATTGCTTTACAATGGTGTGTTAGTTTCTGCTTTATAACAAAGTGAATCAGCTATACATAGACATATATCCCCATAGCTCTTCCCTCTTGTGTCTCCCTCCTTCCCACTCCTCTAGGTGGTCACAAAGCACCGAGCTGATCTCCCTGTGCTATGCGGCTGCTTCCCACTAGCTATCGGTTTTACATTTGGTAGTGTATATATGTCCATGCCACTCTCTCACTTTGTCCCAGCTTACCCTCCCCCTCCCTGTGTCCTTAAGTCCATTCTCTAGTAGGTCTGTGTCTTTATTCCCATCCTGTCCCTAGGTTCTTCATGACCATTTTTTTTTTTTTAGATTCCATATATGTGTTAGCATACAGTATTTGTTTTTTATCCTTATACTTTTTAGATGTATCTTTTGTAAGCTAGATATAGTTGGATTTTTAAAAATATAACCTGTCCATTTTTCTTTTAATTGAGTGAATTTATTTTCAATTATTATAATTAATAATATATTTGTAAATCTACCATCTTACTCAAAGACAAATATCTCATCTATCATTTCACTTTTCTTTCCTTGCATTTTTTTGGATTGATAAGCTTTATTATTCTATTTTCCAGCTATTATGTTAGAACTTAATCCTATGACTGTTTTTTATTGTTTAAGAAGCATGTTTATTTGAAAATTCACATTAATTACTGGGGAAAATGACAAATTATGTTATTTAAGGGTCTTTTAAAAAATACTGCCTAAATGTGAAGACTAAAAAAGGTGACAATAAACAAGAGATACATCTAGAATGGAGGGAGAATTTAGCTGTCCCCTGCCCAGTGCTGTGTTACTAATACTAAATTATCCAGCTATAGGGCTTCCCTGGTGGCGCAGTGGTTGAGAGTCCGCCTGCTGATGCAGGGGACACGGGTTTGTGCCCCGGTCTGGGAAGATCCCACATGCCGCGAAGCGGCTAGGCCCGTGAGCCATGGCCGCTGAGCCTGCGCGTCCGGAGCCTGTGCTCCGCAACGGGAGAGGCCACAACAGTGAGAGGCCCGCGTACTGCAAAAAAAAAAAAAAAAAAAATCGCATATTTAAATTATCCAGCTATAGCATGAGATGTTCATATATGGTAGTGTTAGAATTATAGGAAAATTCCAAGAGAAATAAATATCTGTTTTTATAATAGATACATTTTTATCAATTTAGTGCTAGTTTAGACACTATGTAGACATTAGGTAACTCCTAAAGTTAAGATTTACTTTTGGACCTAGACTATGATCATTCGTGGTCAGTGTTTCATGTGCACCTTAAAGTAACGTATCCATCACTATGGCTCTTAATAATGTGTCTCATCCAAGTATAATATTAGTTTGATATTTCCATCGTCTTCCAGGACAACACAAGCATCCTAGATCCCTTTGACTCCATTTATCCCTTCTCAAAATCTATGCCATTCTTGTCATGAATTTGAGTCATCTTCTTTACATCCCACAAAACATTACCCTGTAATTATATACTGGTATTTTCCCATCTACTTAATCTTCTCATTCTTGGTTTTCTACTTCAAATCATCTTATTTTTGCCTGAAGAACACAACTTGTGACAGATTCTCTCAGTTTTTATTTGTTTAAAAATGTCTTTATTCACCTTTACTCCGTGAAGGACGTTTTACTGAATAATAGAATTCTATTTTCTTTAGCACTTTAAAAATATCATTCCATTGTCTCCTAACCTCCATAGTTCCTGTTGAGAAGTCAGTTTTACATCTAATAATTCCTCTTTCAAAGAAACTCTGTCTTTTCTATTTGCTTCCAAGATTTTCTCCTTGACTTTTGCTTTCAACTATTTTACCTTAAAATGCCTATTGTGGACTGTGTCCTCCCAAAATTCTTTTGTTGAAACACTATCTCCCAATGGGATGATATTAGGAGGTGAGGCCTTTGGGGGGGTGATTAGGATCAGGGGAGGTCATCAGGATGGAGTCTCCATAACAGGATTAGTGTCCTTACAGGAGCTGTGAGTGAGCCGGCCTCCTATCTTTGCTCTCTGCCATGTGAGGATATAAGTCTGAAGGCAGCAATCTGGAAGAGGGCCCTCATGGGAACTTGACCCTGTGCCACTCTGATTCAGACCTCCAGCCTCCAGAAGAGTGAGAAATGAATTTCTATTGTTTGTAAGCCCCCCAGTTCATGGTGTTTTGTTATAGCCTATTGAATGGACCAAGAAAGTGCCTAAGTGCAGTTGTCTTTATATTTATCCTGTTTAGAGTTCATAGGGCTTTTTGAATCTATGCCTGGATGTCTGTTGCCAGTTTTGGAATATTTTCTGCCAATATTTTTTCATATATTACTTTTGCTCCATTTTATCTCTCCCCCTCATATTCCAAACATACTCATGTTAGAACTTCTTACCATTTCCCCAATATCTCTTACTCTTTCCTTTGTGTTTTCTCTCTGGATATCTCTTTACACTTTGGCCTGAATATTTCTTCTGATGTTTTTGGCTTCGTTAATCTTCTCTCCAACTGTGTCTAATCTGCAGATATATCTGTCCATTGAGCTCTTAATTTTGTTTGTTATATTGTTCAGTCCTAAACTGCCCAATTAGTTCTTTTTTAATCTTCCAATCCTCTGTCAAAATCTTGCGTTTAATGTGCTTAAGGACAGTGAGCATGATTATGATACAATCTATGTCTGATAACTCTACTACCTGGAGCCCTGTGGGTCTTTCATTACCATCTGCTCCCCCTCTTGATTTTTATTTATCTTGCTTTGTCCCTCTAGTCTTTTTCAGTTGAGTGCTAGACATTGTATATAAAAGGAGATATAATTTGAGGTCTGGTATGATACTTTCCACTGGAGAAGATTTACATTTGCTTCTGGCAGGTGACTAAGGACAACAGCAATCTGGCATCACCTTAACCCATTTACAGAGTGACATTATTCAAAGGTTAGCGCTGGACTCTGTAAGGGCACATCAACTGAGTGACCCAGTGTCCCACACACAGACCCTCCTCCCTGTCCCCCCGGCACCACCCTGGTGAGGGCCCAGTGGCCATGATGAGCACATGGCTCAGAGGGCTGGGACCATGACAATGACAGCAATAAGAGCAACTATTTTTTGCCTCTTTGGGGACAGGGCTCTCATAGAGCCTGCACCCTGCCTGACCTCACATAAGCTCACATAATCCTCTCGACAACCCTTGGATAGGATGTAGGTAACATTGCTGTCCCATTTTCGAGAGCAGTAAACCTCAGAGAGGTTGTATGCTTGTCCTAGAACATCAGCCAGTAAGCTGGAGAAACCTTGATTCAAACTGACAATCCAGGGCAGCCAGGCTCCATTACGATGCCAGGCTCAGCTGTCCCTAGAAAGTCGTTGTTTCACTCCTTTCCAGAACATCAGTTCTCCCATGCAGCAAAGCGGTTGCAGTCACCTGATTCTGCTTCCCCACCTGTAAAGTGGGGACAGTGACAGCGCCCACTTCTGGGGATGTTGTGAGGATCAATGTGGACACACTCAGGGCAGGGTCTAGGTGGGTCCTAGAAGGTCAGGGCAGGGCTCTTTGGATTTGAAGAAGGAGGAAGCAGGGAGCCATCAGCAACGAAGGAGACATGAAATAAACAGGGAAGGACTGGGTTAGGTGGGCTGCAGAGACTCTGCCCACTACTTACAGGGTCCTGTTTCATGTGCTCAGGGTGTAACCCCACAAAGTCACCCCCAAGGATGCTCTGAGCCTGGGATATGGAATCTGCAGATCGGGTGCTTCTCGGGCCTGCCTGCTGTGGGGTTGGAGGTTCACGTGTCCTGGGGACTAACTGCAGTCACCCTTTTGGAGGATTAGGGGATTAACTGCATCAGAAATTGCTTCATTAACATGCCTGACAAAAGGTGTCATTATTTTTATTTTCTTTTTACTTTTTTAAAGATTTTTTTTTTGATGTGGACCATCCTCAAAGTCTTTACTGAATTTGTTACAGTATTGCTTCTGTATTATGTCTTGGTCTCTTGGCCGCGAGGCATGTGGGATCCTAGCTCCCCAACCAGGAATCAAACCCACACCCCCTGCACTGAAAGGCAAAGTCTCAACCACTGGACCACCAGGGAAGTCCCTATATTTTTAATTAATGCCTTTTATCTGAGGCCATCCACAGGCGTTAGGGAGCCCTACTCCTTGCCCACAAGGCGCAGTTTTTGATTCACAGTCAGGGATGTAAGCCTTCCCACTGCTGCCCCTGGCCTGGCCGCCGACAGGCAGGGGCCCCTGCGTGGGCCACGCTGCCCTCTCACCAGGGTGTGGCTTGTCACGGTCATTCGGGAAGGAATGGAAAACCACATCCATCTGTCTCAGGTTTTTCAACATCCTCAAGGTGACGCTCACGATCTGGGGGGCGCCCATTAGAAGCGTGTTTCAACACCTGGTTCAGCACACCCACGAGGGCACTCAGGACGTCCTTCCTGACAGGGTCAGCTCACCACCAAGATAAGGCTATCCACCAAGTCACCACTTTCCCTTTTCTCACCAAAACCACCTCTATGTTGTTTAACAAGACACATGAAACACAGCCCCTGTTTTCCAAAGTGGGTTCCTTGGAACACCTGCCTTGTAAGATGTCCCCTTAAGAAGGTTCCTTGGTCAAATAGGTTTGGGGAAACTTGCAGACTGTCTCCCACTGAGGTTCACCGAGCCCTTTAGTCCTGTGAGGTTCTGGGCAAATCTGCAGAAAGGGATCTGGTCAACTTGGTCTGACCCTCTACTTCCCTCAAACTCTTTTCCGAGAGAATACCCACAAATGCTGTCCCCGACGGCCTGTCCTGCTTTAACCGGTGTGTTTCTTTTGCTGGTGAACCGCACACACATCATAACACTAATGACCCCGAGGCCTCCTGCTGACTGTAAGGGCGTCTCCCTCCCCACGGGTCCACCCTTCATGTAGGTGGACGTGTGTAGCGGGACCTGTCATGCAGGTCAGCTGGGCAGCAACTTCTCTGCTGACCGGGGAGCCCTCACACCGGAGGCCAATGCAGATGCCGAAACACGGGACGGGCAGAGGTAAGCAGACCTGGTCCCCCTCAGACACGGGAAACCTAATGTGGGGATTTCTGGGGGCTGAGGGGTCTGGTCCTGGATTCCTGGGGCCTATGGGGCTGAGAGGCCTTTCAGGACCAGGGGAAGTGAATTCACCCCTCCTGTCCAGTCAACAAGGCCACGCAGCTGAGTCAGAGGTGAAGCTGGAGGGAGGGCTGCGGAGGCCGGTGACAGTGGCTGGTGTGTGTCTATGTGAAGGGTGCCATCCCTCCCCCTCCCCTCCCCCTCCTTCCCCCCTCCCCATTTCCCTCTCTCTGAATCAGTCTCACGCCAGCTACTCTGGCCACCTCGCAAGGCCAGCCATGTGGCCTCTGTCTTACTTCTTGTCCCTCCAGGCCTTGGGAGCCTCCGGGGCTGGTGGGCTACAAGCCTCAGGAAGGAGAGGTGCCCGGTGAGAAGCGGAGCTGTGGGGCCCTTGTCCGAAAAAGGGTGCTGACAGCTGTGCACTAAACTCAGTGGGGGTGGAGCCTGTGGGCAGCCCTGTCTGGGAAGGTGGGAGGTCAGGGGTCCCCCTCCCGGCACACGCTGCCCACTCAAGTGTCAGCCTCTGCAGAGGTTCTGCTTGGTGACCTGAAGGAGGGAGGACCCCTACCCAGCCCCCCCACCCCCCCGCATGTAGTCACATCTTACCTTGTGTCCGGAGCGCTCGGGTGAGGTCTGGGCCACCAGCAGCCGTACCGCGGCGTCCCAGCGCTTGGCCGTCTGGCGGTCCCACGCGGTCACGGTGAACGCCACCTGCTCGGAGGGGATCTGCAGCTCCCGGGTGGCGAAGACTGTCCCGTCAGCCCCGACTTTGAAGTCCATGCTGTCGGTCTCATAGTGTGTCCCCTTGGTCCCCAGGCAGCTGCTGAACTTGACTGCAAGAGGAAGGGGAGAAGGTCAGGGCTCTGGGGACCAGCCTGGCGGGCAGGCGCCCACTCACAGCTTATTTCCAGCAGCGGGTCCTTGGTCTCTAATGAGCTTTGAGAAAGTGGTGATTTAATTGACTTTTTGACCTTCAGGTACTGGGCTTTATCTCTACCCCACAGGGAATTAGCTGAGGCCTTAGAAAAAGGAACATCGACCCAAAGCAATGAATGCATGTTCATTCTCTCTGAAACACAGCTTTCTCATTTCTGCAAACGCGTCTCCCCGTCACTATCAACTTTGGGTTCAACCTGAGTCTGAGCCATGCGGGGGGAGGAGTTTCTTGACCCTCAACCAATTCCCTGGTGACCTGGGGGCAGCCGAGAGCTTTCTCGGTGACTTGGAAGCAGGCGTGGAAGGCGGATTGTCTACTGACATTGCAGGGCAGGCACGTTGCTGTGTTTCCCAAACAGTAATTAGGCACTAAACTGTCAGCCCCTCCCAATGACTCCATCACCTGGACCGTTTGCAAACCCCCTGCAGGAAAAGACATCTCGGAAGCCGCGCGTTCACCGGGATCACATTAGTGCCTTTTCCATACGTGTGCTTTTGTAGCTGTCACCTAACATGGTGGTAAATTATGAGGCACCAACAGCCAGTGTCACATTCTGCTGATAAAAACGACGGATAGGGCCTCCCTGGTGGCGCAGTGGTTAAGAGTCCGCCTGCCGATGCAGGGGATACGGGTTCGTGCCCCGGTCTGGGAGGATCCCATATGCCGCGGAGCGGCTGGGCCCGTGAGCCATGGCCGCTGGGCCTGCGCATCCGGAGCCTGTGCTCCGCAACGGGAGAGGCCACAACAGTGAGAGGCCCGCATACCGCAAAAAAAAAAAAAAAAAAAAAAAAACCGACGGATAAAGTTACCTAGTGTTTATACAAGTGTGGGTATCTCAGCAATTATGGTGGGAGGATTGGTTTTTTAAGCAATTTCACTGTCATGAAATTACAGCTTACATGATTTAATTACTATTTATTCTAGAAACTAAAAAGGGCCCCTCACTGTTAGGTTTGATAAGTGTGTGCCCCTGCGTTCACCTTTTATTATTGGCTGCCTTGAAATAATAACAGAACGTTCCCTCGTTTCAGCTCCTTCACTTCTCCCCAGTCCCCAGCAATCCCCACGTGTGGGTTTAATATAAAACTGTTTTTAAATGTGAGGAAACCAGACATTTCCGTGTGTGTACAGACTCCAGAGCTCACAGACAGGGGTCCTCGGGTGGACGAGGGCAACCAAGGTGAGGAGTGGGCTGTGGCTCCGGGCAATGTCCCCCCCAGTGAGGGGATAATCACATTCTTTTTCAAGTGACGGGAAAATTCCAAACTGCCTTTGTAGTCCTGTCCTCCCTGTCGGTAAACAAATTAAAATCAGCAAAAAACTGAGTGGATCAATCATTTCTGATGCCCAATTGTCACTGACAAAGATAAAAATGACAGTTCTATGATTGCCGGAGATTAGCACAAAGTACATGAATAAGCCCTTTGTTCTCTGAAAGAAAATTTCTAATAACATGAATGGGATTGGACAGTAGTGGGAGGGTTTGAGTTTCTTCAGGATTAAGTGATGGTGTAGTTGTATGTTTTTAAAAAATAGGCGCAGAGCTTTGGTGGCATTTGAGGGAAGCGTGGACACTGCTGTCAGAGAAAAAAATCACCCTCATAGGAGCTGCCCCAACAGGAAGGTCGGAGTACCGTCCACAGGAGCCTGGGACCTTGCAGGGGACAGACGTCTTCAGTGGACGGGAGCCCTCAGGACATTAAAGGTGGCACCACCAGACGTGACCTATGATGATAAAGTTGGGCCTCTCCTTGCAGGTGCTCTTAACATCTTTCTAGCCTGGGTCTGACTCAGGCCCTCCATGCGAGGAGGCCTGGGGGCTTTGGGACAACATGGAACCCAGCCTTCAGTTTCAGTGTAACTGAGGCTTGGCTGATCGGCTCAACCCAACAGGTTGGTTTCACCATCATGTCTGAGACTCCGAGCCCTCGTCAGTGAGGAAGCAGGAGCTGGAAGGTGCCTGCGGGGAGATGGTGGCCATTCTGAGTGCCCGCGGTGCTGGGGTGCCAGCTTTCCAGAAGGAAGGGAATTCAGAACAGTGCCTTCCTGTGCGCGCCTGGGCTGTGTCTCTCTTTCAAAGGGAAAGATCAGGAAGGTTTGTTCTTCTCAGACACCAGGGGCGTTCATGGCACTTTAGCTCTGAATAAGTGAACTCCCGTTTGAAACCCTGAGGAACGTGGGTTTAAATTTCTCAACATGCAAACACTGCTCAGAAGGTTACAAACACGACGTCTTGCCATAAAAATGGGAAGTGACGCAAGAGGGAGGAGGTATGGGGATATATGTGTACATATAGCTGATTCACTTTGTTGTACAACACAAACTAACACACCATTGAAAAGCAATAATGCTCCAATAAAGATGTTAAAAAAAAAAAGGGAAGCGAGCACGTGAGGGGCAGACTCTCCAGAGACACATCTGAGGTCTTCGGGCAGGAACGGTTCCTGTCACCCAGGAGCCCATTTGCCTTTTTCTGGTGGATTGCCCCAAGGCAGTTTCCCTCTCGCTTTGGCCACCAGGAAGCTCAGAGGCAACGCGGTAGCTGGGACCTAGCAGTGCTGAGGCATTTACCAACCTTAGCACTTTCTGCCCAATTTTCTATCTTTGTTTCCTCTTCAACCCACTTTCCTCCTCTTGCTTCCTCTTTATTTCTGGAGTCTGCCTCTATCTCTGCAGGTTAAACGTCCTCCTCTGTTAGGGGCAAGGGTGCGGCCAGGCCGTCGCATGCTCACGAGCTCCTGTGCGGGCCAGGCCGGTTGCTGTGGTCCCAGCCCGAGGGTCCGAAAAGGTCTTCCACACTTCTTGGGGAGAAAATGCCTGCTTGGATGTGCAGGCCCCAGGCCCACAGCCTCCTTCAGGCTCCACCTGAGGAGAGATCTGCTTGGGGGGAGAGAGCACCTCCTTCCCCCTGAGGCCGGGAAGTGGGGCCTGCTGGGCGCTCGTCACCCACTGCCCAGCCCCGCCGTGCGTCTCTGTGGCTTGCTAAGTACTTCCACTAGTTTTAAACAAACGTGACACGAGACGGGAGGACTCCCGAGAGAAATCAGGTCCAGTTGTTTAAACACACACAGTCACAGACCCCGCTGCCCCTCGGAGGGGTGGAGGCCGTGGCCCCTGGGCAGCCAGCGACAGGGAGAGGCCGGCTGGGCCCTGGGGGCAGGACTCGGCACACCTGCCCGAGGGCGGGGTCCCGGGAGGGTGGGGAGGTGTATGCACTGATGCCTGCCTCGGAGGAGGGCAAGCGTGAGCTCCAGTCGCAGGTGTGCGCTGCAGCCACCCCCACACCGGCAGGCCCCTTCGGGATGGGGCTGGGGCGCCAGGCGTGTGACCCGACCAGCAGTGGCCTCTTTGAGCCCAGGCCTCTGGGAGCAGCAGCAAAGGATGAACGGGGCCAGCGCAGGGTAGAGGCTGGATGAACACAACTTGTCTTGCACTCCGGCCGGTACCCATGTTACCCACCTGGAGGGACAGGGAGCAAAGCACTGGGCCAAGGTCACACAAGGTTGTTCATCCCACAAACATTTATGGGCCCCCTGGTGCCTGGCTCTGGGGATCTACCTGGGAACACAGAGCAGAGGCTCCGGGTGGGAGGTGACTGGGAAATGGCAGCGCAGATGGTGGAATCGCACAGGCTTGTACGGGGTCACCAAGAGGGTCCGGGCCAGGCTGGGGGCCCCAGGGCCGGGGAGGGGAGCCCTGCGGGATGTGTGGGGTCAGCCAGCACTTGGCATTCTGACCCTCTCGCACACCTGGGGGCTGGCTCCTCCTCCCCAGCCCAGGCCTGGCCCCCAACGCCTACCTCTCCCTTCGGACAGGAAGGATTCCATTTCCAAGCCCTGTTCATTCTGAGAAGCCGTCCAGAGAAGAACGGATACCCGCCCGCGTCTGCCCTGCTCCTGAAATGTGACTCGACGCTGAAAAGGCCCAGCATTTAGAGCAGCAACAGCACCATCAATGGCTATTCGAGAAGCACACGTGAGAGACCAACGCCCAGGAAAGCGGCCAGCAGGACACGGTGGGAAGGCCTGAGCACCAGGAAATTCAACTATGTGCAGGATTCCGCCTTCCGGGGGCCTCCCCTCCCTCACCCCTCACCGGGAAACCGGGAAAGCAGCATTGAGGCTGACCGGCAGCCTGGGCTGGCTGTCCTCGGGCTGGACGCTGCCCATCCAGACGAAGCGCAGGGGCGCGCCTGGCTGGCCATCTGTCACCGAGATGCATTTTCCTTCGCGCTGCGTAAATGTTAGTCTCTGTCTGTCATCCTGGTGTCCCTGCCGACACGCCCCCTCAGGGCCCCCTGAGTTATTGCTGGAACCCCCGTGGCCTCCCCTGCCCCAGGGCTGTCCCCGGATTCTGCCCCTGGTGGAACCCCTTGCCCTGTGGTGAAGGCAGCTGCACACGCAGAGCTCCCGGGGCACCAACATCCATCCATTCATGTTGATTTATGGACACAACAGTCAGCAAAAAGCACAGTGACCGCCAGAGGGAGCTCAGAGTTGGGGTGGGTTGTCACACTGCGGATGTGGCTCCCAGGGGCTGCCGGGGGGCAGGGGGCTCTGCGTGAAGGAAGGAGGCTGGCTCTGACCCAGACGTGCGGCGGGAGGGCTTCCCGAGGATGGGGTCCTGGTGCTTCCGCTGAGCACCAAGGGATGCAAGAGGAGAGCTTGGGCAGGGGAGAGCCTTCCAGGCCACACGGCAGCACGTGCAAAGGTCCTGAGCAGAGGGAGTGGGGGGTGTCAAGGACTCAGAGCCAGTGTGACGGGAGCCAGGCTATTGGGGCAAACAAGAGTCAAAACAAGCGCACAGGAAGGTCCTCAGCCAGTGGGATGACCTGCAGACTCCACAAGATGGGCAGGGTTAGGGAACTCCCCGCCACGAGGGAAGGGCCTCCGTGTCACTCCAGGGGCTTCTAGGAAGGTCCAGCAGCCTGTGGGGCTGAGGAGGTGTCCTGAGCGGATGTGATGGCCTCCCTTCGGGGCCAATGTTAAGAGAGGGTCATAGCCTTTTCCAGCCATAAAAACACCCAGTGGACTGAGTTAGGGGTCCACCGCTGTGACCTCAGAAGTACGTCCTCCAAATTTAGCTACAGTGGATCACAGGACTCCTGCACACACTTCAGATACGTCTGCTTGGGAGAGAGAAATTCAAGAGCCAGGAAAAGAAGGAGAAAAGGAAGAAAAAGAGAGCAAGGAATCCAGGGAGGGTTCCCCAACTAGGTGATTCATCCACCCACCCAGCAACCAGGGAGACGCATCACCAGGGAGACGGTGCCGGGAGACCCTGCGGGGGAGGGGGAGAGGAGACAAGTCCAGCAGTGCCGGCAAAACCTCAGGACACTGCAGCGCCCCCAGCTGGTCCTGGGCCTCCCGAGGGAGCCTCCCGTGGGTCATCCGCTGGGCGCGGCTGCGTCCTTGTGGGTTTCTCCCTTTATCCCCCAAGGGTGCTGTCTGATGACTGTGGGGCCTCCTGGTGGCCGTCACCACGGCCCTTGCCCATCCGGGAGGGCTGGTGCTGTGGCCAGCGTAGACAGATGCAGCTGGGTGGTGGCTGGGGGCTGGCGAGTGACTGCTCATGGGCACGGGGTCTCCTCTGGGGTGATGAGAAGTTTTGGAACCAGAGGGAACTGACGGCTGCTCAGCACGTGAATGTACTAAGCGCCGCTGCATTGCTGTTCACTTGAAGTGGTGAAACTTATGTAGGTGAATTTTACCCTGAAGCAGTTGCCAGGGCCTCCCTGAGTCCCTGCCTCCTGGCTGCTGGAAGGACAGGGAGAAGGGCGGCCTCAGCTTCCTGCCCCTCAGGACCCCCAGCCCCCCAGGCCCCACGTGCCCAGAGCTTCACAAAACCTCCCTGGAAAGAGCCGTGATCCACGACCCCAGCTCCCCTCCCCACGGCCTTTCCCCTCCCGGCCCAAGTGCAGGTCAAAGAGACGGGGAAATGCTGACGTCAGAGGAGAGGAGGGGAAAGCGCTCTGGGGCCCGGCGGGGAGATGAAGGCTCCACGAAGCGGGGCCCTGAGCTGCCATCCTGGAAGCTGACTGCGTGCCTTCATGTGCCGCGTGTCTGTGTGCTGGATACCGCACCACGCGGGGACCCGAGAGAGCTTCACAGCGTCTCCAGCGCCTCCTAGGAGTGTCACAAACCTCTAGGGTGTCAGGACTGGAAGGCGCCCCAGAGATCATTTCCTCCAGCCCCTCATTTTATCGACGAGCGAACTGAACTTGCTGAGAGAAGATGCCACTGTAGAATGTGCCCCAGCGATACGCAGGCCCAGAGTCGTTACAGACAGCGGCGCTCTCCATCAGGGCCCTGGGCACTTTTAATATCTAGTTAATTGATGCCCCAAATGCAAAGCATGCGGCAAGCCTGTTTTTCTTAGAATTTTGTGCATTCCTAACTTTGCAGCTGGTGTGCACACCTCATAGGTGAAAACTCTGCATTCCGCGTGCTAGAATCTGCGGCACGGGGTCCTGGCTCCGACCAGTTCTGAAATCTGAAGATCACGCCGATTCGCTACTCTGCCTGTGTAGCACCATAATTAGGCCCTCGGCCAAACAGCAGAGACCCGCTTCTTTCCTTTTTCCAGGACGGTGCAAAGCCCTTTCTGAGAAAATTTTTCTCTCCCCCGCGCCCATCTCGCTGGCTGGCAGCAGACAGGTGCAGCCATGCTTATCCACAGCGTCTGCCGAGAACGCGCAGCACCCATGAAAGGAAGCCCGGCAGCCCCCCCACCAAGAGGGTTTACATTTAACCCTCTACCCTCATCATTTTTAATTGCTCGCTCTGTGAGAAGAACGAGGTGACGGCATGCTGTGAACAGGCGTGAGTGACACCCGGGTCTGCTTCCGCACTGGCGGCAGCCTGCTGACATTTACGGGGGGAGGGGGCTGTGCCTCCCCGAGTCTGGCATACTGGAGACGTGCACCGTGGTGCTGAAAGTCCCCCCTTTTGCTTTTTAAATTATTTTTCTTGTTAGTTACGCTGAAAAAGATCAAATGAGCCAGAGGTGAGCTTGTAGCTGGCACTGTGCTGAGGAGTAAATACGTTCACCCGGCGGAGGCAGCCTCCCTCCCTCCCTCCTTCCGTCCATCATCCCCCACTCAGTGCGTCTCCACGCTCCGGGCACCGGCCAGGTGCTGGGCAGCCAGGGGAGACCAGGGCAGCCCCAGGGGCAGCACATGCTTCAGGTAAAGGTCAGGGTTGGAGAGGAGGCCTTGAGCACGGCCCCGGTGGGGCTTGCTCTGTGCACAGTGCCCCCAGGGATGCCTCTTCCCCCACTGATTCTCCAGAACAGGACTTGTCCCTGGGGGGGACCTAGGCTTCAGGGAGGTGGGCACCAAGCACGCGATGCACCCCCCTCCCTGCCTGACCGAAGCTAAAGCCACGGGGAGAACGGTCAAGTGGCCATCGAGAGCCCCACTCGGAGCTCAGCCTTTCGCTGCACTGTGTCCTCAAATTTACCCTCACAGCCCACCCCCAGGGAGGGGACCACCGTTATCCTCCTCTGCTCTACTGATGGGCAACCAGGCGGAGAGGGGGCGTCCCTGGCCACCAGTCTCCCAACCAGAAAGTGATGGAGGCAGAGCTTGAACGCAGTGGCCCCAAAGACCATGCCCTCCAGGCGCAGCTGAGAGGACTTGTGGGCTGCTCTCACCCCACCCGCCTCCCCAGGCTCACTTGCACCCTGACTCTCCCAGAGCTCATCCCCTCCCTGTGGGCCAAATGCTCCAAGCGCTCAGCCTCAGTGCACTCAGTTTCCCATGCCTGAAATGCTTTGCAACGACCTTGACCACGTGGGCCACCTCCTCCGAGGAGCCTTCCTGGATTTATCCCAGCTGCTGAGTCCTCTCTCCCCAGAGCTTCATTCACTCCAGTGCTGTCCACTCCAGGGGTGGGGTGGACATTGTTTAGAACTGCTAGTGCACAGTGATCATAAGAGGCAGACAGAGGTTCAGTGGGTTTTACTAATGTGGGACAGGCATGGGGGTCATGCTTGAGTGGACTCCCCTGAGGAGGGGCTGTCACAGGCCCCACATTGCTGCTCCCCCCGCAGCCTTGGGATGGACGGGGCATCACTGGAGCCCCAGGTAACTGGCATCCTTGGCTGTCCTTCCAGACTCTTTCCTGAAATGTGTATTTTAAACATAAAATGTTGTTACGTTTGCCTCTTTTCCACTCAATCCGAATCAGACATCTCCCTTGACCGCACGTGGGCATCAGCCCCACCCCTCCTGCCTGTGGAGTCAGGGAAGGCCAGTCATGGATGGAGACCCTGCATCTACTGAGCCCGGGAGTGGTCTGTCCACCAGGCGGACCCCCGGAGCAACTGGCCTGAGTGCGGTCACTGGCAGACGCCGTGGGTGCGCCTGGACCTCAGGAAGGTGCCCCAGGGCCAGGATGGACGCCTGAGACCGGCTGGCTGTGTTTTCTTGTTTTCTTCTGCCATCATTTTGCTCAGCACAGATTCCCGAGGCGGACATTTGTTGACACAAGTTGGAAAAGCGCCATTTCCAGCAAAGTGTGAGGGTACCTGCCGACCCTCTCCACAATCAGGATGTCTGTGCGAAGCCCCACACGGCGCGAGTCTGGGCGGGGGGGGACAGGCACCCCTGGGGGCCGACGCGGATCATGGGGGCAGGGGAGGGGGGCGCGCCCAGAAGAGGACCCCCGAGCTGGTGCTCAGGGTCGGCTTGCTCTGCTGTGGCACGTCTCCTAGCACCACGGGCAAGAGGTTGCCTGCCACCCTCCAGTCCCCTGTCACCCGCGAGGATGGTGCTGGGGGTGTCCTGCCTCTTGGAGGACGTGTCCATGAATCTCACCTGGGCCTTTAAACTTAAAATTGATGTGCGTTCAAACCATGATGTGATCCTTCCTTCCTAAAGAGGCCCTGCCTTTGGCCGAGAACAGGCGGAGTCACATGCCCCTTCACTCGAGTCCCTTCACATTCTGCTTAGAAGGCTCCAGCAAGACCAGGGCCAGGTCTGCATCTGCTGGAAACCTCAGACCTGAGGAATCTTCCCCCCCCGCCCTTTCCTCTGTGCCTCTTCGCCAAACTCCCGTTGCGGCGATGGGGGCGCAAAGCAGAGCCAATTCCTTCTCAATCGGTTCCGTGCGTTTTTCACGTCTTCTCATTCATCCCCAGGTTTCACGTGCGCACACAGAACGTGTTGTCCGCGTTGGCCTCCAGCCGCGTGGAAGAGCCTCTAACTTCGTGGGAGAAAGTGGGCCCTTAGGGAGCCCTGCTGCAGTGGGGTGCAGACTCCGAGGTGTCCTGGGTGGTACAAGTGTCTCCACAGGGGGCCACCGGAGCTGCCCACGGGTCTCCCTGCGCATGGTCTGTCGCTCAGCCGTCCAGGCCTGTTCCATCCGGCCCTGCATGCTGCTCGCTCCCCTCCACTCTGTGTGCAGCACTGATCTCCACTACCCAGCCCTGGCCCGCTTTCAGGGTCCCCTTTCCCCCAGGATGCTGGGGGCCATCCTTTGTGCCCCCAAGGCCACCGCCCTGCTCACGTGGCTCCAACCACTCCTGCCAAGTAAGCTGGGCCACCAGGCACTGGGCCAGTCCTCCTCACCGCGAATTCCAGCACCTACCACCGGGGTCCTCTGGCACCCAGGATTTGCTTGAGAATCTGGATTAAATGCACAGATTCCATTTCTCTTAGCTTCAAAAATGGATATCCAAGGAGCTATCCAGCCACGGAAAGACACAGAGGAAACGTAAGTGCATTTTACTTAGTGAAAGACGCCAATCTAAAAAAGCTACGTGACATTCTGGAAGAGGCAAAACTATGGAGGCACTAAAAAAATCAGGGGTTGCCAGGGGTTGAGGGGAGGGAGGCATGAACAGGTAGAGCACAGAGGATCTTTAGGATGGCGGAAATACTCTGGGCGATACTGTAACAAATGGATAGGTATCATTACAAATTTGTCCAAACCCATGGGACATACACCACCAGGAGGGAACCCTAAGGTAGACTGTGGACCTTGGGTGATGATGACGTGTCAGTGCAGGTTCATCCACTGTAGCAATGTTCCACACTCACTGTAACAATGCAAGATGTTAATAACAGGGGAAGCTGTGCAGGGAGAGAGGGAGTGTATGGAACTCTGTACCTCCTGCTCAGTCTTTCCATACATCTAAAACTGCTCTAAAATATAACGTCTATTAAAAAAATGGATATTCACCATCCATTAGACACATCATCTCCAGAGAAATACACTCTGTCTCAGAAATGTTAAAAGTCTCATTTTAAAGCAAAACATTGAAACCTGTCTCATGCCATCTCGTCTACGGCAGGGAGCGTGAAACCTGCCTCTCCCTCTGGGTTTCCTTGGTAATGAATGCAGCACTGTGATCCAACAGCCCTGATTTCATATCCATTTCTCTGTCCAGGAAACATCAGCCAAAGCGGCAACAACCATGCGCCCTGGTCTGAGCGACTTGTGTTTTCCAGCGTGACTCCCACCCCAAGTGTTGTCTTGACAAGTTCTTGGGGTCCTAATCTAATATTCATGCACCCTGTGAAGACGGGGATGCTGATGGGAGAAGCAGAGCTTGTCGCCCCCCGCCCTGCCACGACTGCGCCACGAGGCTTCAGTCTCAGCACGGTTCTGAGCCCACATAAGGAGAGGGATTTCTCCAGGTTCTGGGACTAATTAACAGTCCTTTGTTGAGGAAAACAGAGATGCAGGAATCTCGGGAGACACAGGAATTGGGTGGAGGAGGAAGGCAGCCGTTCCAGGTCTGAGGAGGGTTATTTATGCAAAAGGTCTTCCCTGAGTGGCTGTCAGAACGGAGGTCTGAGCTCCTCATTAGTAAATCCCACGGACGCCCATCACCACGGAGCTCGTGGCTCTTAAGTTGGTGGCACCTCTGATGAAACCCTCCCGCCTGCACTCACGGGGGAGCCAGCAGGGGTGACAGCGGCGAATCCAGCCACAGACCCGCCAAGATGCCCAGGCGTGGGAGATGCCCAGGCCCGCTGCTGAACGGCTGTGCTCACACCCGGAGGATGGCTGACCACGAGCGTGTCATTCCTATGTTTAGAGATTTGGGCTGAGGGGGTGTTCTTCCCCCAAGGGCCCAGCATCACTGGAGGGAGGAAGGACCATCTGGTCCATAGCTCCATCTCGGGGGTGTGGGAGCCGTGCTAACGGCCAAGGATGTGGTCGGGGGTGCTCCAGGAATTGGGGGTTCCTGAGGACCCTGGAGGGGGTGGCCCTGCCCGGACCTTTACTCTCTCGTCCAAGATTCCAGGAGTCCATCTGATTCTTTGGAAAAATGGGGGGTGGTTTTTGACTGTTAAGAAGTCTGTGATCTTATTGAAGATCTAGACCCACATTTCATGAACTAATGAACATTCTGTGAGTTTTCATTTGCTCACTCCTGACGCGGTGGTCACTCAGGTGGAGCACCGTGCCGCACTGCATCTCACAAACCTGTCAGGAGTCCTGGGCTTTCCATGGTTCAGAAGAGGAAACTGAGCCTCACAGAGGTTACCTGACCCCCTCAGGTCCACGGCCAGCGTGTGGCACAGCCAGTGCTGAGGGTGAGGGGACTCCTGGCCCCCAGTCTTGTGCCAGAAGCGTCGCCTTCCTTCTGGCTGCGAACGTGACCGAGGCCGTCCCTGCCCTGGAGCCCTTCCCCAGGGACACAGACCAGGCTGAGGGAATCCCGTGCATCATTTAAATAACATCACTCCTCCCAACAGCTACGCTATTTCAGTTATTTCCGAGGCCCCCCTATTCTTTCCATGAGCTCTTGCTACCAAGAGCTTTACATATAAAAACCATACCCAGGTGTCCATTCACAAACGCACGGTCACACCTACATTTTAAGCCACCATGAGAAATGTAGTCTTGACAATCCACAAGGGCGGGTCAGGTTTGTGGCTGTAATTTCGTACACCTGGGAGAGGGTGGCACTGGCCTGGCGCAAAACTTCCCGCTTTCCCGACGACGATGCTCCGGAACAGAGAGGATAAGGCCCGGGGGGCCCACGGACGCGGGGGGAGGACGGCAGGCTTGCTCTGACCAGGGCCCTGCTCCACCCACCGTTGTACCCAGGGGCTCCCTGCACTGTCCCCGGGGTGGAAATGTCATCGCCCCCGGGGCTGCTGGCAAGGAATGACCATTTCTAAGCCGGGCAAGTGCAAGCTAGCACGTCTCTCAGGGGCCCTGGTGACAGATAATAATGGAGATCACTGTAATAATAATGGCTGCAATTGCTTATAGAGTTCTCGGCACCTGCCAGGCTTTGGTCCAAACTCCATGCCCAGACCATACGCCGTCCCCACAGCTTGGGCAGAGACAGCGGTCACCCGTGTTACCGGTGAGGGCACTGAGAGATAGAGCAGGGACGGCAACCTCCAAAGTGATCTCTGTTTGAGGAGCATCGGGGCTGGGGGTTCCCGAGAGGAAACCGTGCAAGGCCCCTCCCGGGTGGACAAGTCCTCGGCGGGGCTCAGTGGACAGCTTGCTCGCCTGGTGGTCACCCCGTGGGCTCCTGGCTGCTCTTCTGCCTTAGTCTCCTTTGGGGCGCTGCCCCGGCACCCGGTCGCCCGAGACAAGCCTGCTGCTGCAAGAACAGGGTGGGTTTGCAGCGTCCTCCATGGCTCCTTCCGTCCACGAGCCTCTCCTTCTGCAGGGCCCCGGCTCTGGTGGCCTGGGGGGCCAGGTCCCCTCTTGGGCCCCTATCGCATCTGAACGTGGCCCTTGTGAGGTGGTGAGGAGGGAGTGGAGGCTGGCAGCAGGCCAGGGGGGCAGGCCCTGGGGGGATCCTTTACAACACTAGGAGCGGGACTGCTATTTTTAGACCTGCCAGCCTCTCTCTCATTAGCTGCTGCGCATCAGGACTGAGCTAATGAAATCATCTGCAATTAACGCCCAGGTATTGAGACGGCTCCTTCTGTCCCCAGAGGCCACCTCTCCTCCCCCCTCCCCTCCCCCTCCCTCCTTTCCCTCCCCCAACTTCCCCTTCCTTCACTCCCTCGTCTCTCCACTGTCCTCTCTGCGGGTGGGGGGCCGGCAGGAGGAAGGGGAGACTCCGGATGGGCCCCCAGGTCTGGTTTATGGTTTTACTTCATTTTACCAAAAGGGCTGTTTCTTGCTCTCTGTATTTTAAGAGTATTTAAAAGCACTCCGGCTCCGCTGACTCATCCATTCACAGTTTCATTCTCCTCTCAAAGCTCTCGCAAGGCCGTTCCAAACATCTAGGGAGGACTTGCTACTTAAGGTCCGGTTAAGGTTCGGGAGGGCGGCTCTGGGTGACCACAGGGACCACGTCTGGCAGTGTGACTCCAGGCAACTCCGGCTCAGAGAGGTGGGGCCAGCCTCCTGGCCGCGGCCCCGCCCAGCGCCGGGGGGGAGGGGGCACCTCACGCGGGGACAGTGAGCTCGGCACCCGGCAAAGAAAGGCACAGACACGCGATCTGTGTCCGTCCATCTGTCCATCCACGTACTGACCCCTCGCACGTTGCTCTCTGCCGGGCACGTGCTCCTCAGGGAGACCCTGTTCTCCAAAAAGGGGAGACACTCCAAAAAGGGCAGAGCCCAGCCTGGTGCAGCTCGGGCGGCTGCCGTTCCAGCCGAGGGAGCCGGATGGGCAGGTGTCACAGGGCGGCTTGGTTGGTCAGGCAGACCGGGCGTGGAGAGGGTGAGGGTGGCCAGGAGGCCCGGGACACGGGGACGTTGGAAGGGGCTCTTGGCGGTGAGTGGAGGAGGGCCGACGGCAGAGGAACCCGCAGGGGCACACGCTCATGCACACCAGGGAGTGGTGTGCGTGCTCAGGCACACGTGTGATGGCTGGGGACAGCCCCGGGCAGCTGGCGCAGACAGGGTGCGGTGGCGCACAAATGAGAACACGGATCACATGTTAACTCATTTACACCCCACAGAGGTGCTAAAGGGGCCTTTCCTTCTGGGCTGCTTACCCCAGGCCAGTGTGGCCACAGGATGAGCCCCATCCCCTCTGCTTATGTTGGCGATTGGGAGGGACCCAGGATGTCTCCAGGGCAGGGACCTTCATTTGTGTAGAAACCACCACTGTGATTCAGAAATACTTGTGATTCTGAGGCTGCAGGTGGGCAAACGGCTGTGGATTTCACAGGCCTGGAGTGGGCACCCAGAGGCTGGAAGCCTGAGGCCTCCTCCCAATTTCTCTGAGCTCACAAATTCCAGGGTCACCCAGGGTTCCAAGGGAGAGGCCTTCCCTGGAGTCCGGGCAGGATGTGGGGTCTGAACCCAGGCTGCTGCCCGGCTGTTCTGGCCCTGACCTGAGGCCGCCAGTGCTGAGATGGGGGCACGCTTGTCACCCTGGGAGGGGTTGCTCCCTGTGGGTGGGAGGGACAGCCCGAGACAACCTAGAGCCCCCGGGCCGCCCTCCTGCACCGGCTTCGGGGCTCCTGGCGTCTGACTGCCCCACTCGCGGGGCAAATCTTCAGTCTCCGTTTGAATCCAAACCCGCCCCTGAACTTTACCAGCTGCTCCCTCTGCAAACACACGTGGGTCGGCGGCCAAACATTTTTCTAAAGGAATCAGAACTCAGGAAGTGCGAACACATTTCCTCCCCCTCAATCACACCAACGGCCGGCAACCTCCCCCTGGGTCTTCCCTCATCAGAGCTTTCTCGTTCTGGACGCATTCACGTCACACCTGGCTTTGAGATGTTTGGGGACCCCCTTGAGATGAGCAGACCCTTGGGGTGCCTGACAACCAAGGACGGAAACATCCTCAGGGGCCAGGTGGGCCTTGAGCAAATGCAGCCAGGCGCTCAGGCGGGGGCAGCTTGCTGGGGACTCTGGGGTGCAAGGTGCTGGGAGAGCCCAGGAGGGATCCTGGTGGTGGAGGATCCCGGGCAGGGGATGAAGGAAGGCAGGAGCCAATCCGGCCAGGCTGACGCCCTGGGCAGAGGGACAGCCCCACAGAGACCTGAGGCCCCCCTGCCCTGGGCCGGTCTGGGCTCCACGAGGCCCTTCAGGGCACCCCAGAGCAGTTCTTCAGAAGGGACGGGGCCACACGCGGGGTGCTCTGAGCGCTTTCCAGGATGGGCCTCCCTCCGACGTACTTTGGGCTCTGATGGTCGGGACCTGGGGACACCTTCGCCAGGTTCATGACGAGGAACGCTTGGTGGTGAAGAGTGAATTCTACCGGGACACGGAAAGAAAGAACATGATTCTTCCTCTTAACTGTCTTCCCCAAATATCCCCTTCCTTGGCCAGGGACCGTCCCAAAGGCAGCAAAGACCCGAGACACCTGTTTGGTTGTTTCTGGTCCTAATCCCGCTTCTGAAGAGCATTAAGGAAGCAGGAGCACATTATTTACTGGTCATGACATCACCGTCCAAAGAATGCCTAGGGCCACGGGTCCAGGGCCAGTGTGGGGGAGGGGTAGGAACACGGCTTCACATCTGTGGCCACGGTGCACACTGTAGCTCCCTCTCAGAAATCTTCATTAGACACCAGGGGCCCGGGAAGTCCTGCGAGGGCCAGGGGACTGTATGACCTAAGACGGTTGGACCCAAACCATTTCTATGACCACTGGAAGAGACGCATTTTGGGAACTCAGGGTGTATCGGTCAGCATGAGGCTGGGTTACGCCAAAGCAATGAGCAGCTCCCAACGCACCTGACCTGCCGCTGTGGGCCAGGGGGGAGGCTCTGTGCCATGGAATCCTGAGAGGTTTCTTCTGCTTCCGTGATCGCCAAGCCGGGAGCATCTGCTGCTGAGAAACGGGAGTCACTGGCTCCCTGGTTCCCTCCCAGGAGGGATGCTTGCTCCTGGTTCACTGGCCAAAGCAGAGCGCGAGGCCAGTCCTAACTGCCCAGGAGGGAGGGAACGACATCCTACCCTGTGGGATGAAGGAAGAAGGGTGGACTCGGTCAGTAACGCGTTAACACGCACGTAGCGACCAAGGTGATGACGGTGTCTCGAGTGAGACCCTTGTTCCTGCACAGACCTGTCACAGCATCTCCAGCTGGGATTTCTCTTCTACCATAAACAAAATGGCAATTAGAACGATACATGCCCAAAGCAAGTCCTGCATCTAAGGAAACAGGTTTAATAGATGCCTCCAAAACCACTGCCGTTTCATCTCAGCCTGGGGCGCGCAGGTTGGCAAAGGCTTCCTCATCTCCCTGCCTTTTCTGTTTGTTCTTTCTCTCGTATTAGACTGTAAGATCCCTGAAAGTGGAGGTTGTGATGCTGATACTTTTCTCACCTTGAGCAGAAAGGTGAGGTCCAGGGAGCCCTCGCCCACTCTTTCGCACCCGTTTCTCTGATGGAGGCCGATGGATAGTGTTGGCCATTAAATCCCAAAGCCAGGGGAGAGAGCCTGGCACTGGGCTGGGTCTTGCAGGAGAATGTCTCTGCAGATTCCCGCCCACCTGAGCTACACTGTGGTGGTTTAACCCCCGGCAGGAAAAACAGCCAGCTAATGAAGTCATTTTGGAGGCGATGGGTCCTGGCCGTGCACGGTCCTTGCCCCCGTTCCCCAGACCTTCCAACGCTCCCTTCCAGGGCCCTGCCCAACGAGCTGTATGCAAATGCAGTGTTTATCCCGGGGTAATTACCCCTTGTACAAGTTTGACATGAAATCTTGATAAGGAATTGTTTTTTTTTAACATAGCGGCAGAGAAGCTCGGCCAAATGCATAAAAGTTATCTGACATTTCACTCCTGAGTGTAAATTAAAATTTGCAGAAAGGTCAATGAACCAGGAATGATTTTTTTCAGATGATTTAGGCAATGAGAACGGGGAAGACTGGAGGCAGAGGGCGAGCCCCTGGCGTTATCCACGCCTGCCCCACCCTGTGCCTGCAGAGGGCCGTCCCGCCCACGAGCCCACTGCCCCGGCCCAAACGCAATCTGTCCCCAGTGGGCCTCGCTCCCGCCGAGTGTACGGTAGAGTACGGCGGAAGAAGTTTCTGGACTTTCCTTGGAAAGACAAGGCATCTCTCAGAGAAAGGCAGTCTTTGGATTAGACTCTTCTGGCTGATGAAAAGAGAAAGTCCTGGGCAGGAGGCTGCAGTTCATCTCAGGGTCCCTACTATGTGATCAGCACCTACTAGGTGCACCGACCGTGGTGGGTGCAAAAGAGTGCAGCGAGCTGCCTTGCCAAGATCTGAGGTCTGGAAGCAAGTTGCATGAGCTGTGTGGCCTTGGAGCTCTCCCTAGACCTCTCTGATTCCATATCTGACGCAGCACAATCACCCTCAAACCGTGAGGCACGAGCCTGTAGCCCCCAGTCAAACTCATGGACGCACTGCAACAAGGGAGATACCACGTTGAACTAACAACCTCCGCCTTGAAGGGTTTTTGCCATAATTCAATGAGGTAGTACACAGAGCAAGCCCAGCACAATTATGCCCGGGGGCGGAAGGAAGCTGGTGAAGACCCGCGGTGCACCTTCCCCGCAGCTCCAGGGTCTGCTCGCCACTCCCAGCCTCCCCTTCTGTGACCGAGAGAAACGCAAGGAAGACGAAAGAACAAGGCAATGGCTTTTACAACAAGATGCACAGGGGTAGCTTTGATTTCTAAGCTCTGCAAGTAACCAGAGCGCAGTGTCTTATCACCTTTCTTCCTTTTAACAAAAGCAAGGTGCTTCCCCACCAGCCACGCACGTCTTTATCTCAGCAGTCAGGCCTGCAAAGTGTACCTTAATTTAAAAAACAATTATGAGTAAAACACAAACTCCCAGGAATTATCCATCCTTCAGAAAGAAAGAGCAAAGAGCACCGACAGAAAGACATGAGCCCCCCCTTGTCTACAACATTTCCGCGGATGTTCACAAACACTTCGGGGATGAGGCCGCCGGTGTCCCGCCCGGTCCCCATTGTTTCTCTTCTGGGCCGGGCTGGGTGGGGGGCGCTGGGTCGGGAGGCTTTGTAGGTGAGCACGGTCTAAATACAGCTCTGCACATTCTGCATTCATAACTCTAAAGGCTTTTGTGACTTAAAGCAGCAAGTATACAGAGGCACGAGATAAAGACTCGGAGAAATTATCATCTCTCCTTGGGCTGGGAGTGGAGGGCAGCAAGCGAAGGTTAATGCTTTGGTGAAATATTTCCACAGTTATTTCATGCAACCATTTTGCAATATCCCTAATGTTTTCGCACATTACATACTCTTCCGGGGGAGAAACAGCTTGTGTTTTTGAAAGTGAGGAATAAAAACCTAACAGGCCTCGTGGCTGACTTGTACCTTGGAAGATTCTGCAATGAGGCTACAGCTCGGAGCTGTTCTTTTACATTCAGGCACCAAAGAGTGAGCTGCGGGGGCTTCCCTGGTGGCGCAGTGGTTGAGAGTCTGCTTGCCGATGCAGGGGACACGGGTTCATGCCCCGGTCTGGGAAGATCCCACATGCCGCGGAGCGGCTGGGCCCGTGAGCCATGGCCGCTGAGCCTGCGTGTCCGGAGCCTGTGCTCCGCAACGGGAGGGGCCACAACAGTGAGAGGCCCGTGTACCGCAAAAAAAAAAAAAGAAAAAAAGAAAAAAAAAAAGAGTGAGCTGCATCTTTCTCTGCATTAGTAATGAAAGAAAAGGCCAAGACTCAAAAACAATCTCTGATAGGAACCCACTGAAGCTCCCCGTTTGGCCGCAGGTAACACTGAGGACTTGGATACTGATCCCCCAATTTTGCCACCCTTCCTATCGGAGGGCCCTTCTCCCCATCCGATTTCATTCCAGGGAGAGCCAGTCGCACCTGCAGAACTTGGGGTTCACCCAGGGCAGGGCCCAGACGGGACCATGCGAGTTCCAGGGACGGCCAGCGTCTCACACCCGCTGCCCAACTTGTAGGGGAAGGTGACTCAGCAGATGATGAAATCCGACCTCCCCGGCTGCTGCCTGGAGAGCAGGGCAGCAGGAGGGACGTGGACCCCAGGCTGGGCTCCAGCATCCAGCACTGTCCGGCTGAACGGGGCAAGCAACTCGCACAGCTCCAGGCACCCGCTCTTGTTTGGATTAACGTGAATATTCTATTGAGGTCCTGGGTCATCTGGCGACAGCTGCACAGGTAAAACAGTGGCGCTTCTACCCCCAGAGCATGCGGATCACGGTGCAGCCCAGGATGCGGGGTGAGGTGGTCCGGGCACTGCCCCAGCAGAGGGTGCCCAGTCGCTCCTCCTTCCGTGTTTGGTGGTCGACACCAAGAGAAGCCTTCCTCCTGTCACACCTGAACTGTCTCCTCAAGCTCCCAGGGGGCCCGCGTTCCCGTGGTCCCACCTTGCCAGGAAGAACAGGGACAGGAAAGGGGCGAGGGATTTGGGGAAGAGGCAGGTCTGTGCCTCCCCAGGACGGCTCCGGAAGACGCTGGGGCCCCAGGCAGCATCAGCCCCTCTTCCCTCCACCCCCTGGAGAGGGCAGGAGGACCTCAACCTTCCTGCCCTGGGACAGGGTGGCCTCCCCACCTCGGCATTCTAAGACGCGTCCTAAAACCATAGCTTACACAGGCCTCGAACCCGGCAACTGTCCGGGGACGTGGGTGCAGGTATTTTGTCAGGCTGTGCAGAGTACATTTTAAAAGCACCCTTTTGGGCATATTTTGTGCATCTGCCCAGACAGAGGAGACATTAGCCTGCTCTGAAACATCAGGATGAGGAAACGGGGCCAGGGTTGCCGCATGAGAGCACGACTCTGCCCAGCTGACCCTGGTGGCGCAGAACCTTCCAGCATCCCTCTCGTGGCCATTAACCGCTCAGTCACAAGTCCCAGGGCTGTCCCTGTGAGTCAGGGATGGTTCTGCTATTTGTTTCCATTAGTTCATTAACATAAAAAAATATAACTTCCTGCCTATTTGACACGGAATTCTGGCCACCAGCACCGGCTGGAGGCTAAGAGGCTGACTCTCCAGACGGCCAGGAGCCGGGAGCACTGGGCACTGTGTTGGCATCTGTAAGTGGCACCCAGCACGCAGCTGGACAGGAGGGGCCTCCTCCCGTACTTCCGGGCCCTCCCCCACTCTTGCTGCCCTCTGACCACTCAGACCCTGCCTTGTGGTTACGGGCCTGTCCCTGGGAGTGGACGCTCCTGTAGGACCAGGGATGGGCCGGCAGCATTGTTTCTGCAAAAGTGGGGCTGATGCAGGCTTTAAGCTGTCAAGGAGCGGGGGGAGGAGGAGGGGCTGGGTACCTTCCCACCAAGGCTGGACGTCCTACATGCCCCCTGGGTCTGTCCTCCCCCTCTCCTCCGGGCCTCCAGGGCGCCGGCCAGCTCAGGCCTGCTCTGGATCAGCCAGAGCCTGTGTGAGCTTCCAAGCACCCTCTCCCGGCCCCCTCTGTACCCCTCTCACCCTCTCGCCTCCCACCATGGCACCTCCCACTACCTCTCGGGCTGCAGTGTGACCCCTCCCCACCCACACGGCCCCGGCACCCTTCTCAAACCTCGGGGCCCCCCTCACTGGCCTGCTGGGCTCCGTGCCCTGTGATTAGGCCACCCACCTCACTGTCCTCCCCTGGCTTCCCAGCCCCACCAGGAACTGAGTCTCTTCTGTCTCAGAGGTGTCTCCCCTGCACCTCTGTGTCTCCTTCAGCGTCTCTCCCAGCCTGCGACATCAGCCCTGGGGTCTGGCCCTCACTTGCTCATCCTCCTGTGGACCCCTTCCTTGCCGCGGCACAGAAGCCTTTGTCACAGGTTCCCGGCGACTCATCTCGGGGTGCCGGCATCCACTGTCAGCGCCCCAGGACATTTGCACATTGACCGTCCCCTTGTCTCCATGGCTCGCTCCCTCCCTCCCTGCAGGTGAAATATCATTTTGCAGGCCCCTCTCCTGACCACCCTGTCCTCGCCCTCCACCCCATATCTCGCTACCTTTTCCGACTGAACCCATGTCGGTGTTACTCATGGTATACAAATCCGTGGGAGGGCCACTCCTTCCCCTCTGTGTTCAGCAGAATGATGGCCCCTCAAAGAGGTTCACGTCCTAATCCCAGAACCTGCAAATACCTCACCTTCCAGGGCCGAAGGGACTTTTCGGATGTGATTCAGTTAAGGATCTTGAGATGGGAGATGATCCTGGGTCATCCAGGTGGCCCTAAATGTCATCACAAGGTCCTGATGAGAGGGGCGCAGGAACTCAGAGTTCAAGGAGATGTGATGAGGAAAGCAGGTCAGAGAGAGATCGGGAGATGCTGTTCTGCTAGTTTTGAAGACAGAGGAAGGGGCTGTGAGCCAAGGAGTGGCCTCTAGAAGCTGGAAAAGGCAGAGCAGGGACTTGCTCCCCCTGAGCCTCCAGAAGGAACCAGCCCCGTCCACGTGGGGCGGATTGGAGTCCCATTTTGGATATGCGACCTCACAGCCGTCAGGTAATACACGGATATGGCTTTAGGCCACTGCATTTGTGGTGCTTCATTACAGCGGCCATAGCAATCTAATGCCCACTCCCCGCGGGCAGGCCCACCGTCCTGGCCTTCGCGTCTCCAGCACCCAAGAACGGTCCCCAACATGAAGCGGGCACTCAGCAAACGTTTGTTGAGTGAATGAATGAGGGTCTGGCGCCCTGTTAGCCTGAGCCAGTCAGCTCACCTCGCATCCACAGCACCGTGTACACACGTGTCGGAGGAACGCGGCTCTGTCCACACCGGCTCCCCCCAGGCCCCTTCTCCTCCTCGCCACGGCCCACCAGCTCCTGCTGAGGCCGCCACCCTTGCAGCCTGAGGGCCCCAGAGGCAGGCGGGCTGTGAGTTCCCTCGGCAATGTCGCTGCTTTAATGACGAATTGCATAAACGTGTACTTGAAGCCGGCTGGGAGGGGTTCTCTGCCACAGGAGAGATGACCCGGGAGCTGCACAGAGACGGAGGGCCTGGCGTGGCTGCAGATTTCCTGTGCTGCCATTCATCCTCCAGAACCTTCCGTTGGGTCCACATGTCCCATCCTCACTTCCCAGGACTGGGAGCCCCATGAGCCCGTCGGCTGCAACTTCTCCCAGACGCTGAGGCTCGGGGAGGTGAGCTCACTTGTCTTGAGGACCAGCTGGCAGTAGAGGGACTTCCAGCCACCGTTTTTTTCTGGAATGCTCTCTGGCTTGATTATCATCAGCCCAGGCAAGGTGAGCCGGCCGAGAAGCGCTGAGGGCTGCAGGAGGCCCCCCACCCGGCCTTCTGGACTGCATCCCGGTCCCTCCCAGGCAGCCCACGCACAGGTGAGAAACACCCTGCTCAGCCCTTGTTTCAAAGTTTTAAACTCACTGCTGGTGGCAAACTTTCCGCTAAATACGCAGATGGTCCTGCCCGATCCTGTTAATGGAAAAGCTCTCACATAGCTACAAAAACAGACGTGATCATCTGTTTTCCAACATTTTGAGAAAAGCCTACAGAGGTGTAAGGTGCTACACAAATGAGAATAATTAGCTTGTGCCATCTGTGAAAAAAAGAAAAAAGAGACAAAACCTCCCTCCCAGCCGCACCCGCTATTTTGGGCTTGTGAAGACGCCGAGAGCCTCTGGGGGGGCATCGCCAAAAATGTTTCAATTCACGGCGCCCTTTCGCCCTCATTCCCTCAGGAAACCATAGGACCAGCTCTGCCATCCTCCTCTTTCACCTTGTGATGAGCTGGCAATAACAACTCGTCATTAGAAAGTAATAAGTTGAAGTTCCTGACAGCCCTGATTGAATCTGTGGACAGCAGCTGTCCGGGAAGTGGCTGGCCTTGGCCGCAGCCTCACGAATTCGCTCCCGCTCCCTGGAGAGAGGGACAGGTGCGCCCGGGCTCATAATGTGGGCAGCTGGCCACGGAGTCCAGGTGCAGGGGTGATGGGCGGCGGACACCGGGGCTCCGGTCATCTGTTACTCAGGCCTGTCTCCTGCACGTGGTCTCGGGCATCCCGGGCCTGCCCACCCCCGCCCCGGGGAGCCTGCGTGCAGGGAGAAGGTAGGCTCAGGGCAAAGCCCACTCCCCACTGCCCCATCCATCCTGCTGAAAGCCCAGTGTTTTGGTTTTTAATTCCATCTCCATCTCATGCTGATACTCTGGTAAAATACAGGAAAGATGAACTACGAGGGAAAGATTGCAGGTGTTGCTGCAGGTTCTAAAATGCTCCCTCTTGACTTGTGCGCTTATCTGGTCCTGCTCTGTAATGAACAGCCTCCCCAGGCCGTGATCCAGTGTCCTGGACAGCAGCCTCCCCACTGTCCATCTGTGATCCCACTCTGAGAAGTGCCCGCAGCAAAGGCGGCACTGCCCCATGTGAGGGCGGGGCAGACAGAGCCGTGCAGCCGGTAGGGAAGAACAAGGGGGCCTCGGCTGGGGGATTCCAGGCGGCTTCCTGGAAGAGGCAACATTTCACTGAGACCCAGAGGAGGGGAAGGGGTGGGCTGCAAACACCTGGGGAAGCTGCTGGCTCCAGGCAGAGGAGGGCCTGCGGGGGCTGTGTGAGGCTGGACGGGGAGCTGGGACAAGAGGCGCCCAGGCGAGGAGGCAGGGGGCAGGGTGTCGCAGGGAGACAGGCCCCTCTGCTGTGGCAGGATGGGGGACACTGCCAGGCATCACCCTGGTAGGGGACAAAGGTGGCTTCAACCCGGGCCACGGCACAGAAAAGAGGGCAGTTGCATTCCAACCTGATTAGGAGGCAGAGGGGATTGAGCCGCCAGTGGACTGGGTAAGGAGGAGGGCAGTCTGGATCAGCTAAGTGTTCAGCACCTCTGGTTTGGGTAAAAATCAGCACTCCCAAACACAGATGCAAAAATTCTCAGAATGTATCAGCAAATCAAATCCAACCATGTACAAAAATTATACACCATGACTAAGTGAATTTATCCCATGTACGCACGGCTGCTGGTTCCATGTGCAAAAATCAGTTAATAACATCGAAAGACTAAAAAAGAAAAAAATCATATGATCACATCAATAGATGCAGAAACAAATGTGACAAAAATCTGATATCCAGTCATGATAAAAACTCTCTGTAAACTAGGAATAGAGGGTATCCTTCACCACTTAATACAGACTGTCTCAAAAAAATCAACAACAAACATCATACCTAAGGATGAGAAACTCAAAGCTTTCCTGCTAAGATCAGGTACAAGGCAAAGATGCCCCATCTCATCACTGCTTTTCAAACATCATACTGGAAGTCCTTGTTAATGAAAAGGAAATAAAAGGTATACTGAATGGGAGAGAAGAAATAAAACTGTTTTTGTTTGTAAAACTGGAATTAATAAGGGATTATAGCAAAGTTACAGGATATAAGATTAACAGATAGAAGTTTATCACTTTCCTATGTACCAGAAAGAAACAAGTGGAATTTGAAATTAAAAACAATATCATTTACATTAGCACCCCCTAAAATGAAATACTTGGGTATAAATCTAACAAAATATGTTTAAGATCTATAAGAGGAAAACTGCAAAACTCTGATGAACGAAGTCAAAGAAGAATTAAATAAACAGAGAGATATTCCATATGCATGGATAGGAAGACTCAATGCTGTCAGAACAACAATGTCAGTTCTTCCCAATTTGATTTACAGATTCAACACATTCCCAATCAAAATCCCAGCAAGTTATTCTGTGGATATCGACAAGTTGATTCTAAGGTTTATATGGAGAGGGGGCAAAGGACCCAGAAGGGCCAACACAACATTGAAGAACAGAGTCAGAGGACTTTTTTCAAGACTTACTAGAAAGCCACAGTAATCAAGACAGTGTGTACTGGTGAAAGACTAGACAAACAGATCAATGGAGCAGAACCAAAAGCCCAGAAATAGATACCCGTAAATATAGTCAACCCATCTTTGACAAAATAGGAAAGGCAATACAACGGAGCAAAGATAGCCTCTTCAGCAAATGGTCCTGGAACAACTGGACATCCCTCCACAAGCAAAAGATGAATCTAGACACAGACATTACACCTTTCACAAAAATTAACTCAAAATGAGTCACAGACCTAAATGTAAAATGCAACATTATAAACCCCCCAGGAGGTAACACAGAAGAAAATCTAGGTGACCTTGGGTATGGTGACGACTTCTAGATATAACACCAAAGGCATGATCCATGCAAGAAATAATGGATAAGTAGGACTTCATTAAAATAAAAAACTTCTGTTCTGAGAAAGACAATATTAAGAGAATTAGAAGACAAACCACAGACTAGGAGAACATATTTGCAAAAGACACATCTGATAAAGGACTATTATCTAAAATACACAAAGAACTCTGAAAACTCAACAATAAGAAAACAGCCCAATTTAAAAAATGGGCAAAATACCTTAACATCAACCTCACCAAAGAAGATATACTAGTTGCCAAAACTTGGAAGAACCTAAGCTGTTCTTCAGTAGGTGAACAGATAAAATAAACTGCGGTTCATCCAGACAATGGAATATTACTCAGCACTAAAAATAAAGGAGCTATCAAGCCATGAAAACACATGGAGGAAACTTAAATGTATATTATTAGTGAAAGAAGCCAATCTGAAAAGGCTACAGACTGTATGATTCCATCTATATGACATTCTGGAAAAGGCAAAACTATAGAGAGAATAAAAAGATCAGTGGTTGCCAGGGGGTTAGCGGGGAGGGAGGGATGAAAAGACAGAGCACAGAGGATGTTTAGGGCAGTGAAACGACTCTGTATGATACTGTAAACGTGGATACACATCATCATACATTCGTCCAAACCCACAGAACGTGCAACACCAAGAGGGACCCCTAATGTAAACTACAGACTTTGAGTAATGATAATGTGTTAATGCAGGTCCATCGATTGCGACGAGGTACCAGCTGGTGGGGGATGGGATTAACAGGAGAGGCTGTGCATGTGTGGGCAGGGGATGTATGGGAAATCTCCACAGTTCACACAGTTTTGCTGTGAACCTAAAATTTCTCTGAAAAGATGAATTCTTTTTTAAAAAAAATCCACATGCCTTGCTGGCTGCACTAAGCTCATGTGTCTCAGCACACGTGGGCTGCAGCAGGCCCTTCCAACTGGGTTTTCTTCCTGGACTGTAGCTCTGAAGCCACGGCTGTGTGCGGGTGATAGCAATGCTTGGGCTCCTCAAGTGCAGCCCAGGTCTGAGTCAGCAGGTCCTAAGGCTCAGGGCAGGGGATGCACCTGGCTGAGCTGCCCGCCTGCCCGCCCCGGGCAGCAGCCCTTGCAGACGCCGTAGCCCGCTTCCCCAGCCAGGCCCCTCACCTGGATTATAGCTTCTGTGCAGTAATCCTTCTACAGGCATCATGTTGCATAATGTCAGGGGTCACCACAGTGGGAAGAAACCCAGAAAACGTGTCCCTGAACTGAGATCAGGGCATGTGGAGGGCTCCTGGGCCCAGGGGCAGAGGTGCTGGGGTGGGGGGCCGCGCAGCAGGGACAGGACCCCCAGAGGAGGTATGAGAGTAAAGGAGGATCTCCCACTGTGCCAGCCCCCGGGACCGCCCAGGCAGACCCACCATCAGTAGCCCTCTCCCAGTTCCACTGAGGCAGCCAGGCCAGAGATGGTGGCCAGTCCTGGTGGACCTTCCTCCCCACGAAGCAGAGCTCTAGAGGTGCGACAGACTCGACCACACAGGACTCCAAGTCTGGGCCGTAAGCACACTGCGGCTTCCACCCTGCTGGGACGCCGTGCTCTGGGGGACCAGCCGCCACACCGTGAGGACGCCCAAGCAGCCCGGTGGAGAGTCCCCATGGCCCGCAACTGAGGCCTCGAGCCGACAGCCGTGTGAGTCACCCATGTTGGAAGTGGATCCCCGAGCCTGGCCAGGCCATCGGGGGACCAGCTTGACTGTAACCACATGGGACTCTCTGAGCCAGAGCAGCTCAGCCAAGCCGCTCCCGCATTTGGGAAGCACAGAGCGGTGCGGTAATCAATGTTTAGTGCTTTGGAAGCCACTAAACTGGGGCGTGATTTGTTACTTTTGTCACTGACAACACGGTGGTACCATACGGTCACTTCCTATGGAAAGGTGGAATTCCTGGCTGGGAAGGCTCGGGCTCCCAGTAAGAGATGGGCAAGGCAGGCCTCTCCACCCCACCCCAATTCTCCTCCAAAATACTCTAAATACCAACCCCGACCCCCCGATCCAGGACCTTCTCTCCTCCTCCACCCAGAGAGCCCGCCTCTGGTCCTGGTGGTGGTCCCTGTGAACCAGCCTGGGCGTCTGGGGCAGGTCCCTGTGGGCCACGTGCGGGGCCTGGCACACAGCGGGCGGCACGGAAGCGTCCATGGAGCCGCCCTGATGAGAGGGGCTCCGCTGCCCTCCGGGAGGGTGTGACAAGGCCAGTCTTGTCCCAGAAGGCGGCCGACAGACATGCCCCTTCCCCCTCTCTGTCCAGCACCCGTGGGCAGAGCGGGGGGAGCATCCTGTCCCCAACATCACCCGTGACCGTCCCAGAGCTCACAGCAGCCCCCGTCTTCCGAGGAGGAGGCCCGGCTGCCCCTTCTCAGCTTCTCCCTCTAAAACGCTTCTGTTTAAATAGTTTCCATCCGTGTTGCAGGGAAAACAAACACCTGGAAGGTTGCCAGAGCTGGGCGTGCTGGGAGAGAGCAGGGCGAGGGAGCTGTAGGGACCCCAGCGAGGGGCCGGGAGAGGGGCCGCGGGGAGGGAGCCCCGGGACACACCCAGCCACCGACCACTCGGAAGAAGAAGGGGGTGCGTCCCCGAGGACAAGCCAGGCAGAAAAGTCCATCCACACTGGGCGGGGCCAGCACAGCCCAGCCCCAGGCCGGGCTTCTCCCGGTCTCACCACCCCCCCCAGCCGCGCCCCCTGATGGAGGCCACCCCTTTGGCCTAACCCCTTCCCGACTCCCACCCCTTCTCTCCTTCACAGAACACCCCCTGTGGCCAGGGCACTGGGCTCTCTGCAATGTAGAGACCCCACCTCCCTTACCCCATGTCCCCAGCATTTGAACACAAATGCCAGCCACTGCCAAACAGAACCATCTGGAATCTCACGGCTGCGAACAGACCCTCTGACATAAGGAAACGACATTTTAATTGTTATCCATTAAAAACAATGACTCCTGGGGAAATAGGACACTCAACCTATCAACCACTAATGTTTTAGTGAGAATCAGTGCCACCCATCAGCATTGCTACGCATTCCTTTTATGCACAGATGCGGTGTTCCACAAGAGGTTAGGACCGTCTATTACACATATCTCATTTTCACTGGATTTGCCTTTTTTTCCAGATTTCTGTGTACCCAGAATTACATGTTTCGCCTCTGACCCTCCCATAAAAGAGGGTCAGGACAGGGACCAAACCTGCTCATTTGTCCCTGCACAGACAGTGCCCACCCGTCAGGAGAAGCTCTACAGAAGGGCTGCAGTGGGTACCACTAAGTTATCCCAGCAATTTCCTCAGGGTTGGCTGGCTGATACGAAGACGGGGAGGATGTCTTGGAAGAGAGAAGAGGAATTAAAGAAAAAGGACACCGTACGGGGCACTCAGAACCGTGGAGGGGTTGGCACGCATGGGAGTGTGGAGGACAGGCTGGGGGGCAGCGAGGCTCGGGTCCAGAGGTGGGCACTGCCAGGGCAATCCGGCCCCACATCCTGGGAGCCCAGCCTGGCCTGACCCACGTGAACCCCAAACTCTCCATTACCCTCCCTGAAGAGGGATCCAGCCCCCAGAACCCCCCCCACCACTGCCTTGGAGTTCCTCCAGCTGGTGGGACTGAGGGGGCCCAGGGCCAGTGGCTGCCCATCTCCCACAGGCCCACACCGAGGCTTTGGTGTCACTGGCCCCCTGGGGTTCCGCCCGCGAGTCCTCCAGCGGTTTGCTCAGAGGTGGGGCGACCGGCACAGGAGAGGCCCGAGCTCTGCTCAGGAGGAGCTGCGAGAGAGGGTCCCTGACTCTCAGCAGGAGTGGGGAAAGCCAGAGGGGGGCTAGAGGGGGCCCACAGTGGTCTAGGAGCTGGAAGGCCAGCCTGGGGTTTCCGGGAGTCGGGGGTACCACCAGCTCGAGCTGCCATCCCCCACACCCGTCTGCAAACCAAGGTCAATCCTTCAAAGCAGAGGCTGGCTTCTCTCTTGGGGTCACTTCCCATGGCGCCCCGGCTAACAAATACCTCTTAGGTGCCTGCTATGAGCACCCATGGGGCAGGACAAAACAATAGCACTGAACATTCACGCAAGAAGCCCTGGGACGTCCACTGCATGCGGCCAGCAGAGCTGGACAGCAAGGACAGGGGCTCGACCTGTGATGCCGGCCTCACCGAGCCATCCCGGGCCCCCGGGGAGCGAGTCCCCTGAGCTGACCTCCCCCTCCGAGCCTGGACAGGCTGCGGGCCGGCACGGTTGTGAAAAGGGCTCCACAGACGCTGCCGTGTGGCCCTGATTCTGGATTCCCTGACTCTGTCTCCTTGAGATGAAATGCACACAGGCCTGGCTTTCCCTCCATGGGCCATGATGGCTGAGTTTGGTGCTTCTGAGGGAACGCGTGACCCTCCACCTGGGCCTGGGGCAGCCAGATTCTTGGCCCCGGTGCAGATGCGTCAGTGACAGCTCCCGACAGCCTCCCAGGAGCTCTATCACTTCTCCGGGTGAAGATCCAGAGGCTCAGAGAGGTGGGCTGCTTCTGCAAAGCCCCCAGCCCTGCAGGCCCTGCAGCTGGACCTCGATCCCGGCTCTGCCTGCTTTGAAGCTCAGGGTCCGAATCCCTCTGAGCGCTGCGCGTCCCCAGAAGGAGCACATGAAGGGCGCTCACTGCTCCTTGCTTCATTGCCCCTTTATGGGCGTCCTTTCCACTGCCCGCCTGGACAGGATGCTGTGTGCTCTACGCAGGTGAGGACACCCATCTGCCCTTTTCTGATCTGTGTTCACATCACTCTACACATTCCTGCATCACACATTCACCCAGCGCAAGTAGGGGGTTGGGGCGGGGGCATGTGGAGCATGACCATCAAAGCTCTGTGGTGGCCAGCTGACCTGGGTTCAGATGTCCTTCATCTTTATAAAAGGCTTGGGTTCCCTTTATGATGCAAAGCCCGCATTGGGTGGTGCAGTTCAAGGGGAAGTCCAGAGCTGATGGCCAAACGATGTGCTTCGGGGCTGAGCCTCACCATTAACATCTGACTGACCCTGTTCTGCTGAAGTTCACTGTTCATCTGACCTGCGATCACACTGAAGAGGAGTCAGCCCTGAGCTTTCTAAACGTGAGGGAGTGTGAGTGTGCTTTATGTGCAACTGGAGAGAAAACGGGCTCCGCCGCTAGGCTCATGTCTCTTCCCACAGACCCAACCATCTGTGTCCTTGGCTTTGGAAACCCAGCTCCTAGTTGGGCCAGTCTCTCTGTCTGTCCTTCCTCCCCTGGAGCCCGCACTGAGCCTAAACTTTCTCTGATCCCGAGAAACCATCCTTCTGTCACATGCCTTTTTCTCCCTCATGGTATTGAATATATGAAAACTGTCCACACGCATTACTCTTGAGAGATGTGGGTCTACTGCAAATGAGGCCGACTGTAGCTTTTTGCCAATTGTCAGAGCTTCACGGGTGGTGCCTGGGTTGCCCCCTTGTCCCTCCTGAGCCTCCTCCGATCGGCGAGAAATCTAAAGGCTGGACTGATGCCGCCCAGCTCTGAGATAGGGTCCTGGGACCCCCACTGCAGAGCTGGGGGAGCAGTTCACCTGAGGTTTTCCAGAGACGAGCGTCAGCCTGGTGGGCAGCTCCCTCCACCCCGTGGGTGCGAGCACAGTGGGTGGGAGGACTTGCTCTCTGCCCGGAGGCGAAGAGAGGGACTCAGCTGAGCCAGGGCTCCGTGATGGAGAAATCTCCAGGCATCTTTAAGGGGAGGAAGCAACATGGAATTTACAAGGGGCTTCTGAGCTCTGCACATCACATATGGGGAATCTTGACACAACTAGGGTATTTGATTTGGCCGTTAGTGATGCAGTTTTTCATTGCTGACACAAATGTGTGCAGAAGAGCCCAGCAGCCCCCTTGCAACTGGAGCCTTCTGGCCACTCTGCAGGCTTCTGCCTAATTTAAAACTTTGCTGAAGTGTCTGATGTTGGAGACGACCAGATGCTGGCTCACAAGCCCGGGTGGGGTGAACTGCCAGGCAACACCACCATTAATCCGCCTGTTATTTATGCCCCGTCCACACCTGTGAGGGTCAGAGCCAGCCCCATGCGAGTGAGTCTCCTGATGGAAGGTCCCTTTGAAGTTGCAGGAGAGGATACAGCTGCTGCTTCCATCAACGGCTCTCGGCCACGGGCTCCAAGATGGATGGAGATGCTGCTGGGGACGGTCCTCTGAGCGCTGCAACCCCTGCTGCTTGGTGAGGTCGGCCCGGGAGCAGGACGATATTGCACACGTGAAACAAAACGCGCAAGCCGCAGCTGAAGGGCTGACCATTCACTGTGGTGTGGGGGAAGCCTGGTCCCACAGACTGGCTGTTGCCTGCCATGCCCCTCTCTGGCTGGAAGGGGCACGGCCTCCCCAGGTGGCTGAACAGTATTCTGTTCATGTCACGGGATCCGCAACTGCAGCCCCACCTGAGGATCTGGAGGGAGGCTGGGAAGAAGGTGGGAACAAGCGTTTCTGTATGAAGCAGCATCCCAGAGCTCGCGGTGGGCTTGCCTGCAGCTGGCGCACTTTAGGTATAAGGCCCGTGTGGTGCTGAGCAGGAGAGGGATGCTCTGGGCTTGAGGTGTCACCAGGCAGAGGGGACGGGGCTGGCAGGGGGGCAGTGACTGGCTGGGTACACCTGGGCACTAGGGGAGCCTCTGAGCCCCCCGTGCATTTCTGGGCCCAGCTGCCTATTAACTCATATATGGTCTTTTGGGTTGGTCTATTACAGAATTCACAAAAGGAAGATTCACAGTCTAAATCCCTGGTTCTTACTGGGGGTGATTTTGGCCCCCAGGGGTCCCTGGCGGTGCCTGGAGACATCTTGGGGGGTGGTCACAGCTTGGGGAGTGTGTTATTGGCATCCAGTGGGTGGGGGCCAGGGTTGCAGCTAAGCATCCTTCGAGGCACAGGATGGCCTCACAGCAATCAGCTGCCTCAGAGTGACCTCAGAGTACTGAGACTGGGAAACCCCGGTCTAGGCTGCAGAGATTAGGTACTGGCAAATTTCACGTTTAAAAAAAAATCCAGATTTTCAGCTTTTCTGGGAAATTCCAAAGATCTGGTGACACCCAGGCCTCTCTGTGGCAGCCACCAGCTGGAGGTGGGACGTGAACCCACCCACCTAGAGGTCCCCCTCCCTTCCGTCCTGTTCCACTGCCCCTGCTGCCTGCCTTCCCGGTTGACCTCATCTGCCTTGACCCTGAAGCCGCTGGATTCCAGGAACCCATGGCTGGGCCTCCGGCTGGTCGTGCTCAGAAGCAGGCTGCTGTCCTCTCTTACGAGGACAAGGCTGGGCGTCAAGAAGAGCAGGCGCTGCTTGGGAAGCGAGGCAGAGAGTCACCCCAGAGCACACCCCACGTAACACAGGCAGCCCCTATTGCTGGCCCAGCGTGCCTCTTCCACTCCAAGCCACCTGAATTAGCAACAGCATTCTTTCTCCACTGGGAAAGCTGGTCCTGAACCCCTTGGAGGGAGGGAGCAGCTCCTGCCAGTATCCCTGTTGGACAGGAGGCTGGGATTCTGTAGCGTTCATATCCCTCCTAGCAACTGTGGAGACTGGGCACTTGGTGGCCACACAAGGAGAACCAGAGGCCCTGGTCCGCATGGGAAATGGCCAGGACGCCAATGACCTTGGCAGATTAATTTCAGTCACTGACTCCTGATCTCCAGCTGGTTCATTCTGCTGCTTCTGACGGGCTCACAGCCTGGCCTTGGAGGAGGTCAGGAGGACGGGTCTCTGGACTCAGCCTTTCTCCACACTCGGGACAGAGACCACGTTTCCCAGACCTCAGGGGCGTGGCCACCTGTCTGACCACTCCAGGGGCAAGGACTCTGCATCCGGCATCCCCACTGCACAGATCTGCCCCGCTCCCACTCCCATGCCCGCTTACGCTTGTTCAACCTTTTCATTTTATTGGAAGAGTTTAATTGGGAGTTCTGAAAGGTCACAATTAATATTTTCAACGGCAAAACACAAGGTAGAGCAGCTCTGAGTAAATACTGTTTAAATTCACATCCAATTCGATGTGCTTAAAATCAAAACAAAAAGGAAAAGATTAGGGGAGGGAGGCCAACCAGGGCACAGAGTCTGGTGGGAATGTCCCAGTCCGGGGTCCAGAGGGGCCACCGAGTCCTGTGTCGTAGACCAGATGGCTGCACCCGCCTGTTCCCTTAGATCCACGGGAGGAGGAGTGGGGGAGGGGACACAAGGGAAGGATTTAGAGGCTCGGGTTCCCCTGCCCTAACCTCCCTCCTCTCTCTCCCACTGATTCGTGGGCACCGACACGAACGGCGTCTTTTCAAGATTGGGTTAAATACTCTGCAAATGCAAGGTCACATCCCACCCCCATTCCCAGCCACGCTGCCCTCTCAGCTCCTCTATGGAATTGCACTCAGGACACCTTCATCCATGTTCAGACATGACCCACGTCCATCCACGCCAGGCCCGCTTCCCCTGTAACACTTACTGCCACCTTCCATTTTGCCTGTGTATGTGTGTTTTTCACCTGTCTCCTCAAACTAGGAAGGAAGCGCCATGACATCAGGGCCCCTGCACGTAGACCATCCCCGGCATGAAGCAGGGGCTCCATGACACAATAAGGAGGGAGAAGACGGGACCACGTCTGGTGGTCAGCCGGGTCCTGGAGGCATCGGCGGCGTCCAGTGGCCCTGGTGGTGCTGCGAGCCCCCTGCTCTGCCTGCCCATACATCTGGCAAGAGGGGGTGATGTGTACCATGATCACTGCTCTCCCCCAGCGTATGGCACAGAGGTTGGCAGAGGAAGACACTGAATGCCCTCCACACGGCACACGCACGCACACGCTTTCCCGTCTGGCACACACTAGGGGACCTCGTCATGTAATGAACAGGTCGTCGGGAAAAGCCAGGCCCTATCTGCTTTGGAGGAAAGTGACAGACGTAGATCAAGAACTCCAAATTCCCATCAAATGGAACAGCAGGTTAGTTGCAAAATCCTTCAACGCGCTTTGGAAAAGACACCACGCTAAGGCAGGCGGGCACACATGCCCTGGGCCTCTCCAGGCCACACTGCCCGTCCCCGACTTTATGGAGCGCTCGGGACGCTGCGGCTCAGGCACAGTCTTCATGGTTTTAAGATGCACATTCAGATAAATAAAAATGTGTGTAACCACAAGCAGCCGTTTTGCGCGGCTGTAACTGAATCGAGGTGGCGGAACAGTTATGGCATCACTGAAACAGGTGTAAGGACTCACAACCCACAAAGTGTACAAACACTTGCACCTGAATTGGCCACGTTGGCTGCTCTGGGAGGATGGCCCCTGCTTTCCTTTCACAAATCAAGGTTCTGTGGGGTTTGGTGTGGAATGTTCTGGGGGGCAGAGGGATCCGCTGGGAGGGTTCCTGCCTCGCTCACCCTAGTTCAACTCCCGCCCAGGCCGCCCAATTCCACAAGGATCACAAAGCGGGTAATCACAAGCCACTCTTACTCTGCCACCTGTTCTTGGTTCTTGATAAAATCCATTTCTCAGATGTTGTCCTACAGGAAGGCTGACTGGGCTCCATGGGGGAGGAACAGATCATCATCACCTGTTCCTGGGCCGACTCTCAGCTCAGCGATGGCCAGACAGAGCCAGGGGATGGTGGAAATGACAATGAAATAAAAGGATGCTTCCTTCCTGTCGTCTGACTTCTGTCCAGCAGAATTCGCCTCTGTCCGGTGAAGACAGGGTTTCTCCAGACCCCCTGGAGCCTGGCTCTGCCTCTGGCCACCGGCCCACCGCTGTTTGAACAAGGAGACAAGGCGTAGCTGAGTTGAATGAACTTCTGTTTTGCCTGAGCAACTCCCCTTTCTTCGTGATACCGTCAAGCTCCCAGCATAAGAAGGAAGGCCATCTTCTTCTGACTGAGGAAGACCCTGTTCCGGGTTCACCTGGATTTTCCAAATCTGGAACTGTCTCGCCAACCACTGGCCTGACCCCAGATCTGCGTGCTGAAGACCCGGCCTGTGTGACCCCTCGTTTGGCGTCTGTTTTTGTCCAACTTCCCATAATCAGAACGAAGCTCACCACCCATGTGACTCTCCCTGGGACCTCGATGACTTCAGGGCTGGTCTGCACTCTCGTGGCCTAGGGGAGTCCTCTGGTCATCCCTTGGAGGTCATGGCAACGGCCAGCAGCACTCGAGTTTCCAAGCTGAGCCGGTGGAACTACAGCCCAGCAGCTGGTCAGTGCTGGGACACCCCAGGGAGGACCCAGCCGAAACCCCTTTTCATGGGCTGAATTGTGTCCCCCCAAATTCATACATTGGAGTCCAGCCCCTAGCGCCTCAGAAGGTGACCTTATTTGGAATTGGGTCTCTGCAAACATAATTATTTGAGATGAGGTCACAGTGCAGTAAGGTGGGCCCCTAACTTAATATGACTGGTGTCCTTACAAAAAGGGGGGATTGGGGCACAGATGGGTGTGCACAGAGGGAAGATGAGTGAAGAGTCTCAGGGAGAAGACGGCCGTCTGCACCCCAAGGAGAGTGGCCTGGAGCAGACCTGCTCTCCAGCCTCAGAAGGATCCAACCCTGTGGACGCCTTGATTTCAGGCGCCTGCCCCCGAAGACCGTGAGACGTATTCTGTTGCATAAGCTGCCCCGTTGGTGGAACATCGTCACAGCAGCTCTAAGAAACTAATTCATCCGTTGAAAGTGTCTTACGAAAAATGGGAGCTGATATTCACTCCGAGGAAGGCATTGGTTCCCTATGAGATAACGAACTCCAGCTTTAAAAAGACTCACGTAGCGCACACCCCGAGCCCCTGCCATGGGGCCGGTGTTTCGCTACATCCGGGCAAGACAGCCGCAAGGGCGACAGCTGCGACCCCGCCCCAGTGGAGCTGGTCTAGGCCGGGTCGCCCTCCACGCAGCAAGCCTGCACTGGCGGACATCCCCGAGGCCTCGCGGGCTTGGGGTCCAGCCAGGAAGTCTGTAAAGGATGGGAGTAAAGATCCAGGTTCCTGATCCAAGGAAGGCCGGACCCCCGAGACTCTAAGAGGAGCCCTGAGGACAGACCAAGAGTGTATCCCAGGCCGTTAGAATTACCGCCGATGAGAAACCGCCTCCTCGTGGCTGCTGGCTGCCCTCCTGATGTGTAGAGTGGGCACGTCCGTCAGCGGGCAGGCACGACAGCACGCACCACTGTAGCAGGCTCCGCGGCCGGCAGAGCCGGGCGGTCGGGTCTGGGAGGACTCCCGGACGAGGGCTCGGACCTAACTCGGCCCCTGGGGGCCCGGAGAAGCAAAGCCCCCACGTCCTTTTGCCAAAGGGCCCCCTTCCCTCTGCCCGGGGAAGGAGGGGATTACCCGCTGGGCTCAGAACTCCCGCCTGTGTGGGGGGTGCCCGTCTGAGCCCGCCCGCTGGGACGCTCTCGGAGACACCCGTCTTCCCCTCTCGCGGATTTGGTGACCTTGTGAGGGACCCAGCTGGGCACCTGCCTGCCAGCTGGAGAGAATGAAAAGCCCAGAGATTAATCCCCACCACCAAGCTCAGCAGGAACACGGGTGATACAGAGTGTCTGCCTGCAGACTCGCGCGGGGAGCACTTCCGAGGCGGATGCTGCCGCCCTCTCAATGGCCTGGGGGCTGCAGGACTGAGCCTTTGGATGCTGCAAAGACTGATGTTTCTTTTTTTTTGCGATACGCGGGCCTCTCACTGTTGTGGCCTCTCCCGTTGCGGAGCACAGGCTCCGGACGCGCAGGCTCAGTGGCCATGGCTCACGGGCCCAGCCGCTCCGTGGCATGTGGGGTCTTCCCGGACCGGGGCACGAACCCGTGTCCCCTGCATCGGCAGGTGGACTCTCATCCACTGCGCCACCAGGGAAACCCCAGACTGATGTTTCCTGACCCCCAAAGGAAGCAGTCAGCATCTGTGGGCAAATGCACGCAGACCCCAGGCCCCCGTGTGCTCTTGTGGCATAAAATCCTGTGCCCGCACGTCTGGCCGTGGGTCCACAGCATCCCCACGTCCACGCGGTTCTGTGTTTGGAGCTACGCAGTGGCCAGCAGCATGAGGACGCCAGTCAGTGTGAGACTCGCAGCCCGACATCCTGTTCTGACATCTCCCAGTTCCTGACATCCTGGGGTTTTCTGCAGAGGCCACCACGGGCTCCACGCAGGCCCCTCTTCTCACTCTCTGAACCCCTACAGGACTCGTGCGGTGACCGCCAGCCCTGCCGTGCTAACAACCCTGCACCCCCCATCTGAACACGCGCTTGTCGGTTTCTCGGGGAGAAGCGTGCGTTGCAGGCCACAGAGGAAGTGCAAAGCCTCGGGGAGCCCCCAGGCTTTCTGCTCACTTCCCACCCAGCCCGTGCCCCCAGGTCTCCTCTTTCATCTGGATTTATCCTCAGCTCTGACCTCATTTTAACACCTCGAGACGCGGTGACCTCCGTGAGACAAGCATGGAAGGAGCAGCGAAGGTTGGGTGGACCTGGGAAACATAACCTGGCAAGGGCACTGGCGACACGTAACATGCTGAAGGAGGTCATTTCTTGCTGTGACGGCAGCATGTGGCACGAGAGGCTGCCGTCTTGTCCAGAGGCTGAGATGAACCCGGCCCCCTGCAGCCCTCTGGGGCCTCACACCGCCCGGGGAATGTGGGGACTCGGGTTGATCATGGGGTTGGCGTGTGGACCCCAGGGACTAGCCTCTCTGCTCCAGCCTTATCAGCCATCCCCAGCATTTACAGCCACGATGACCTTTACAGGAGGAGGGGGTGACCAGCCAAGTAAACGCAATTGAGGTTCTGATAAATCACGCCCGAGGCTGTAATGAGAAGAGAAGAGTCATCTTTCTCCAGATAAAGACCATGTAAACACATGTCCTCCAGTGGGACTCGGAGGCCATCCTTGTATAACATGAATGGGGGGGGGTGTTTAGTGGGACGTGGCCCCTGAGGCCCCAGGATGCTCTAACCTACAGAGGATGTGCTAGCAGAGCAGCTCCTGAATCTGCCCTCGGTTGGCCGTCAGCTAACAGATCATACAGATGCTTAGCACCCGGCTCCAACGCGGACCAACGTCCCGGGGCACTGACACGCTTGTGCACCTAAGGTTTGGTGCCCTTTTCCTAACGTCGACCCCAGGGCAGTAGTTCTCAGCTCAGTGTCTGTGGCGTTTTGGGGGGTCACAGCTGGGGGTGGACCTAGTGGCACCTAACGGCTAGAGGCCAGGGACGCTGCTACACGTCCCGTGATGCCCAGCGCAGCCCCACAACCAGGAGGCACCTGCCCCTGAGTCGGTGGCACCAAGGCTGGGAAACCCTCGTAGAGTGTTGAGAAAACCCCAAGGCCAATGCCCAGGAAGCAGTGGGAAGCCCGTGGTCCTCCTGCGGGAGGAGGGGGGAGGTTGGAGAAGCGAGGTCAAGGTGAAGGCAGAGGAGGAGGACTTTCAGGGCTCAGCCAGGTGTCAGGTCAGTCATTTGCAAGTTGATGCTTCTCGCTCAGACGCCGTGGCTGCTTTGCTGGCGTTTTTCATTCCTCGTGTAGGCGCTGTTCTAAGGTTCTGAGTGTCCCCCGTTTTCTTGTCCCCCGACACACAGGAGTATCGCGCCTCTCCTCGTGGGGCCTGGAGCTGACTGAGGGTCTCGGTTACTCCGTGACCATCCCCCATCCATGGCACTCAGGCTCTGGAGGAGAACTGCTGGGGGGAGGGGCTGGACGGTGATCAGGGATCAATCTCTCCCAAACCATGAACCCCCAGGGCGCTCCAGCAGCCCACCTTGGGGCCTGGTGCAAGTTTGCAGGTCCACCTTGAGTACGTCTGATCCCTAGGATGGCGTGGACAACAAACAGCATAAAGTCCGGACGGCACTGCTTCTGGGCAGGGAGGTCTCTCCAGGCCGGCCCGCTGACTTCTGGCCGAGGGAGGTGTTTGTCTCCTTGCTGGGCTGACCCTGCCTGTCGTGAAAGTGCTAATTACTCCAAGTAGGTATTCCTTCTGTACCCACGTTACCGGGAAGCATGGCTTCAGAGCATTAAAATTCTGCTCTCAGGAAACATGGCTGTTTTGATCTTTCTCTACAGCCAAGCAGTGAAAACCGTGCACGTTTTCTGCACCTATCCAAAGAAATCCATCTTTCACACCCTACTTCATGCCGTATGTGGGGAGCTGAAGGAATGAAAGATTTAGCTGTCAGGCTCTGAAAGCACGACAGGCCCCGTTCCAGCTCGGCCGTGGTGCCTCGGATCGGCAAGGATGCCATTTCACTTAGCTTCTCCCGGCAGCATCCCCGGTGCATCGCCGTGCACGGCAGAGACTTCTGAGGGTGGCTGCTGTGCAAAGCAGAAAACTGCTTGCTAATCTCCTCTTCGCGGTATCGGGCTGGGGGTCGGGGGGACCGTGGCCTCTAAAGGACGCGGGAGGTTGCAAAATGCAAGGCAGGCTGAACCTGCCCTGGTGCACGTCTGTGGGGCATCCCGCCGCCGAAGTTCTACTTATACCCCAGGGTCCTGATTCAGTCCTCCTCCAAGGGAGCTCGTTATCTTGGGCGGGGGGGTCCTTGGCGCCCCCAAGGAGCATGGCCTCCAGGAAAGCACTTTCATTTTCTGGTTTGAAATCCCAGTTCACATTTCATCTGGCAAAAATGATTTAAATGTTGGTACTTCCTCATTTCCCTCTTTATATTTTCCCCTTGACCTAAATGAGAAATAAATTTCTCTTCTACGTCAATACTGGGAAGGTGATCAGGCCAACATGATTGCAAAAAACAGCATCACGGTTCCTGAAAAATGCAAAACAAATGAGAGACCGGCTCACTCCTTCCCATCGAATCCCGTCTGTCTTTCTGTTTTGCAAGTTCAGAAGAGGATGCCATTCTGGGTGTCTGAGAACTGGTTCCAGTTGGAGGGTAACTTGGAGCTACTAGTGACAACATTAGTTTCTCACGAAAAGCACAGAATCCTGCCATTCACGTGCAGTTATGGGGGAATCAGCACCGTCCGATTCCGCATACCTTCCGGGGCACCTTGCCTGTGGGGTCTGTCTAGGCGTCGGGGGTGGACACAGACAAGGCACGGCTGTTACTCTCCAACATTCTAGCTGGAGAGGCTGAAAACCCCAAGTCAGTACGATCCCAGGGAGCGACACGGGCTACACAAGGACACAGGGTGCGTGGACAGAAGTCACGGAAGTGGCGGTGGGCTGGGCGGGGGGCGGTCACAGAGCAGGGGCTCTGAGGGGCAGAGAATGAAAGTGATGCCTTTGTGCTCAGGGGCCCTAATGAGTCCGCGCGTGGCTGTTTGCTACCCTTGCAAAGTACCCTAAGTGGTTTCAGCAGAAGTGGCCCCCAAAGCTCCCCCGGAGGGTGGGGCACGCCCACTTCTCTCAGTCGCCCCTCCTGCCCACTCTCCAGGCCCCCCGCTGACGTCCCCGCACAGCGTCCAGCGCACAGCAGGCAGCAACGGAGCACGCAAAGGAAAAGAATGACCATGCGAGCCTGCGGACAGGTGACCGGCCCCCATCGCAGGGACCCACCCCCATCGCAGAAACCCATCCCACCGTACTCTGCTGAGCCCAGCGAGTGGCCCGCAGATCTGGTGATGGGTTAACAGATCCCCAACTAGCTATTCAAAACCCCAAATACCATTTTTCCTAGTCTCCCTGGGGCTGGCTGCCCTCATGGATCATTTTGATTGGATAACTGAAAAAAAATCCTTCTTTCATAAACCTCCCGACGCTATTCGTTTAAAGGCTTTCAGGAAAATGTGCTAACTTTTGACCAATATCCAATGGGCATTTCCGAGGCCCTATCTAGCAAAAAAACATTCACTTGCCGGTAGAAAATAGCATTAAAATAGAATCTAAATCAATTTTTCTGACCAACTGCGGCGGAAATGTATGTAAGTGGCTGCAAATTGCGTCCTAGGGAGCACAGATGGGTTTTTGCGACGGTGTAAAGTTGTTATAAATTTGCCCCCTGCCCCGTCACACTCCAGTGCTCAGGGGATTGCTGGTGAGGGTGCATATCTGAAAAAATTTCCTGGTCTGATCGATAAATGCTTATTAGGAAACGTGGCACAATACATACCCACTGTAAGCAAATTCATGTGATTTTAGATAGATGCTGAGTCTTTTTCTCGTATTATTTTCCACTTTTAAGCCTAAAGGGAGATTAGCGTGAGTTCAGTCTATCGGTTTAAAACAGATCCTTTTAGGAATATGTTGACCAGAAAGAAAATCAAATGCCTTTGATGTCTCTGGAAATAAAGAACTACTCCATCTAAATTGCTTGATTAAACTTGAGGACACAGGTGATGAAAACAAATATAAAAAGTTGCACACACACACATCTTTATCCCCCAATGGACTTCATTTTCCCTCATGTCTAGAAATTTCCTTGCACCAAGACAAGGTGAAGAATTTCCCTTCCTTGGCAGAAACAAAGGGCTTTTTTCTTTGCAGATTCACACAATACTTAGAAATTCAAGGAAGGCTGTAATGGGCGCTAATTTATTTTAAGGACTCAAATATTTATATATTTATACCTATACCTACACACACACACACACACACACTCATATCTGCTGGTGGGGGGCTGGGGTGGGGTCTGGTCCCTTCACCTACAGCTGCTGTCAGAGGTGGAATCCCCCCAGGAGGAGAGGGTCATCATCAGTCTAAGAATCATCCAGTAGGTTCACCTCTGGGAGGGATGCTCTGACCGCGGTGGCCCTGCAGAGCCTGTGGCCGAGCCCTGGGGAGTGTGTCCACTCCCAGAATCTGTAGCAACACTACCACCTGGTCCCTAAAACCTGGAAAACCTGCAGCCACTTTCTCTTATCTCCTCTGTCAGGCCAGACCCATTGACACCAAAGCACCAGGGCCACGAGCCACAGCTGGCCGCCCGTACGGGAAGCTGGGAAGTCTCGGGGCGGCGAGCTGGGGTCATCACGGCTCTTCTCTCCCTGCACCAGGTGCACCTGGAGAGGCCTTTCAGGTACCACCGCTCGGAGCGGGTACAGGGAGATCCACAGAGTCCTGCAGAAAGAAGGCTTGGCAGGCGGATGGGCAGCCAGGGGGATGCAACGGTCCCTCCTCTGCCCTCGGCTGTCACCGCCCCCTCCCTGGGGCTGATGCCACATGCTGAGTACGGGCCTTTGAGCACACAGACCTGCCTGGCCAGCCCAGTCACACACAGCCTCACCACCTCCCGGAAGCCTCCAGGAATCGGTCACTGCTGACGCCCGGCCTCTCACCCTTGTCACCCACTCGTCACCCAGCCTCCAGCCTTGGTCCTCGTCCAATGGAGCCCCTGCGCCGCCCTGGTGCCCTGATTAGGCTGTGGGGGTCAGTGGTGGCCACCCACACATGGGGCCCACAAGCAGGAGAAACTCAGCCAACACGGAGACCGCGTATCTGCCCAAGCCACGCTGGGGAGTTCAAGAGTGAGTTGAAAGGTACGTCCAGAAGGATTTCAATTTTGAAAGAATAAAATCCATTACGTCTATGCATACTTTACTGTATGCAGAAGATAAGCCCTCAGAGGACTATTGCCGGGCTCACGGCAGCTCGCTAAGTGGCTGAGATTACAGGGACATTTCCCCACGGATGCCACACGTGCCCATGTTCGAACTTTTCCTGCATCATACGTGTCACATTTGTTATCAGAAAAGACGGAATTAAAAAGACTGATTGAGGGCTTCCCTGGTGGCGCAGTGGTTGAGAGTCCGCCTGCCGATGCAGGGGACATGGGTTCGTGCCCCGGTCCAGGAAGATCCCACATGCCGCGGAGCGGCTGGGCCCGTGAGCCATGGCCGCTAAGCCTGCGCGTCCGGAGCTTGTGCTCCGCAACGGGAGAGGCCGCAACAGTGAGAGGCCCACGTACCGCAAAAAAAAAAAAAAAAAGACTGATTGATTCCTTGGAAGCACTTGGTCCTATGGGTGACGCTGAGTTCTAGCCTCACGGTGGAGGCTCTCGGGGGCACCCTTGGGAAGAGGCAGAGTCGTGCAGTGACCGGGGGACAGGCCTGCAGCCGGTGGGCCTCTGCAGGCCTGCGTGGTGCTGATGCTGAGCCTGAGGAGGATGGGGATGAGGACGCAGGCCCTGCCCACGGTGCTATGGGGCAGAGTGCTGCCAGCGGGCAAGGCCCACCAAGCCCCAGCAAGACCGTCTGCTGTTATTTTCATCTTTATTAGAAGGATGGCTATTCCACAAGTGCTCAGCAAACATCACTTAGAACTAAGTTCATCTGAGCACTGGGTGTTGGGGATCAGGGGGTGCAAATGGAGGGGCAGAGAGAGAAAGGGGGACGGACGTGGGGGAGGGGGGAGGGAGACAAGGACCAGAGCAGGTAAGTTGAGCTTGATTTGGTGACTCTGTGTGCAGAAATTAATCTGATGATGGTGGAGAGACACACCTGTTGGATAAGAATATTCCAGGCCGTGTATCAACCCCTAGAGTTAAGGCAATAGTCCAGCTTAGGAGAGGGTCTCTGAGCTCTGAGGGCTGGAAGACAGGCCTCCAGGCTGCAGACTCGGCTTCTGAGACTCGGTTACATCTTGGCCAGCAGGTCCTGCATTTTGTCCAGGCCTTGGTCTGCCGAACTTAAATATCATGTAAATGAAATACTAGCAATATCGAAACCAAATAATAGCTAAACTGATAGCCCTTAACTAACGGGAGTTAATTTCCTTGTAAGAAAGGATCAGATACTAAAAAAAATCCAACCCACACCAAAAAGCCCTCACACTTCTCCTGTGGTTACAAAGTGGGCCACATTCTCTTTCTAGGAAATATCTTCATGCTCTAGACACACAGTGACTATAGACCGCATTTCTATTTTTCAAATGAATGTTGCTTCATCAGGTTCTCTCGCACTAGCAGATGCTCCCTGAGATAAATGCTACCTGTCAAGATGTCCCTTTGATCAGGCTTTAAGGGAAAAAGAATTTCCAAATCATTTACTTGGGAATTTAAGGAATCTTAAGTAAGTTCAGTTTGTTTGCCTGAAAGTTCCTCGCCTATTTTACATTATCAAATCTATTTTTTAAAAATTTATTTGTTTTATTTATTTATTTTTGGCTGCATTGGATCTTCGTTGCGGTGCGTGGGCTTCTCATCGCGGTGGCTTCTCTTGTTGCAGAGCATGGGCTGTAGGCACGCGGGCTTCAGTAGTTGTGGCTCGTGGGCTCCAGAGCGCAGGCTCGGCAGTTGTGGTGCACGGGCCCAGCTGCTCCGCGGCATGTGGGATCCTCCTGGGCCAGGGCTCGAACCCGTATCCGCTGCATTGGCAGGCAGATTCTCAACCACTGCGCCACCAGGGAAGCCCTCAAGATCTATTTTTAAATAGGGTTGTTCTTTGTGCTTAAAACTACTCCAAAAAATAACTCCCCGGCTGTTTGGTAGAATTAAAGCAAGCTCGCCGATTAGGGGGCTGCCTGAGTCAGCAGGTGCCCTCTGCTCCCCGTGGCCGCGGACAGACGGGCCGCCGGGCTGCTCGCCAGCATCTGTGCATCTGGTGAGCCCTGGCCCTGGGATGCCTCCAAGTCTGGACAGTTAGTTTGCCACATGGGAGACTCTGGGTTTTGCAAGAAACTGCTGTTAACGAGTCACAACCACAGGGGGAAGAGGGGAAAAAAGACACTGTCCGGTTCTGTTCAGTGGATTATATTTGGTGTCAGAGATACAGATGGGTAGGGGAGCCCCGAGGAGGAGGGACAGTCATGCTGCGGCTCTCGGGAAAGGAGGTGCTTCCCTTCAGTGAGAGCCGGACAAGCACCACTTCTGCAGGTTACATTGGGCAGGGCTGGCCAGGACAGGGACGCCTGTTTATGGCCCTGGCGGGGGAAAGCACTGCCCACTGTGTGCTTGGGTCGTGAGACGGTGAGACCACGCGACATCTTGTCGGTGGGGGCAGAGCCTCCAGTGGGCTTCGAAAGGAGGCTTTAATCTGACCCGAGCGAGGTCGGTAATCAGTGCATCACACCCTCGGCTGGTGCTTGCACATGTGTGCACAACACATGCACACATGTGCACTCACAAGGGCTTCTGCTTCTGACTCTTAGTCTGTTCATGCTGCCATCACAAAATATCATAGGCTGGGGGCTTATAAGCAACAGAAACTTATTTCTCACAGCTTTGGAGGCTGGAAGTCCACAATCAAGGATTCAGTGTCTGGTTCACAGATGGCCGTCTTCTTGCTGGGTCCTCACTTGGTGGACGGGGCCTCTGTTATAAGGGCACTAACCCCATTTATGGGGCTCCATCCTCACCACCTCCCAAAGGCCACCTCCTAACACTGTCACCTTGGGGGTTAGGACTCAACACACGGATTTTGGGGTACACACACATCAAGTCTCTAGCAGGCTTGCAGGTCTCCTGAGCAGAGCAGACGTGGGGATGGGCAAACACCTAGCCAGGGAGACGGCTCTGCAGGGAAACCACCTGTCATCAAATTCACGAACAGTCTGTAAAACTCCAGGAGTCTCAAGGAAATTCTGATTCTTTTAGGAAAAGCTGGCAGGACCCTTATTCTCTTGGCAGAAAAATACATAAAATTATTGGTACAGATGCCAGTGGTCTATTTTCACTGGAAAAAAAATCCCACCACCTCTGATGGTGCTAGAATGGGTCTTATTTTTATCTTCAGTATTTATCAGAATCTTCAAGAATTTCAAAATCTCTGATAAAAGGAGGGAGAGGGCTTTGAAAGGAAAAGCTTTCCTCCCAGGATGCTGCCATCTGGAATGTCAAATGGCCTGTGGGCGCCACCCGTGGGCCATCTGCGCTGCCCAAGATGACGGAAGGTTTATGCACCGGGCACTTTCGAGGCTTCTGATATGGGTGAGGATTTACCCAGGGAGGGCTGGATCCTAGAGCTCTAGGAGGGTGGGGTCTTGGGTGCCCCACATCAGGGCAGTGGAAGGGGATCCAGAAGATGGTCTCATACTGTCCAAGGGTGGAAATGACCGTATCAAGAGCCCGAGCTGCACAGGCTGTGTCCAGCCTGGAAGCAAGGAGATGGGAAGGACCACTGTCAGCACAGACGGCAGGATGGAGGGCAAGCCCGAGGGAAGAGGGGCGGGACCAGGGAAACGCTCTCTCCTGGGAGAGCGGACATGCCCTGAGTTCACTGAGAGGCAGGCAGGGTGGGAGCGGCTTGGTGTACACAGTCAATCCCCATCATATGCCGGGGGGCTATCACCCCCACCTCACGCTCAGGGTGGCGGACGCTTTCAGAGATCAGTAGGTGGAGACGGGTTTTGAAGCCAGTGGGAATTTACGTATGGCTCTCAAGAAACAGTATTAGCTAAAAAAGAGATTCACAAACATTGTGCTAAGTGAAAAAGAAGCCAGAGACAAAAGACCGCATGTGGTACGACTGCATTTGGGTGAAATCTCCAGAATAGGTGAATCCGCAGAGATGGAGAGACCGAAGGCACAGTGGTTGTCGGGCTGGGGGCAGCAGGTGCAGGCTTTCCTTTTGGGGTGATAAAGTGTGTATTCTGTAAAAGGGTCTGAGACACACACGTTAAATCAGACCTACTTCATGGGCGTGAGTTTTTAAGACAAGGAGACTCAAAGCCACAGCTCCATGACTGCTGCTCCCTTAGCTGGAAAGTTCCGTGGGGCTCTGCTTGGGGGGGCCCTCCGAGGACCCTCCCAGGCCGTCCCTGCCCTCAGCGACAGCATTCCTGAGGGTACCCTTCCAAAGTCAGTGGTTTCATTCCTCTGTTTGGTGGTTTCTAGAATGTTCTGTGCCCGAGAGGGGGGGCCTTGGCTGGAAGGACTCTCTCTACATCCTTGCCACACACGAGATGTCAGCCATTCTCGGTAAGGAATCCGTGAACAGGGGTGGACACATCCCGCTCTGGCCAGTGGCCGGACGACCCCAGCGGCCCACCCCGCCGGGGGTACGGCCTCCTGTCTGTCTCCGATATAGACAAGAGCCAGACAAGAGCCAGAGTTCATTCATCACACCTGCCCCAGGCGGGAGACTTCTGAAGCACGAAAAGCTTCTCATGAAAGTAGGGCTGTTAATTAGGGTCATGTACTCAGCCCAGGGCCTGGCTCAGAGCAAGAGGCCTGTAACTGGGAGCTGGTGTCGCGTGACCCGTCTTCTCCAGAAAGATGTACACTGCGCGCAAGCCAACGCATTTTAATATTTGACTTGAAGATTAAATTTCATTACATAAAGTATGTGTTTCGGGCTTCCCTGGTGGCACAGTGGTTGAGAGTCCGCCTGCCGATGCAGGGGACGCGGGTTCGTGCCCCGGTCCGGGAGGATCCCACGTGCCGCGGAGCGGCTGGGCCCGTGAGCCATGACCGCCGGGCCTGCGCGTCCGGAGCCTGCGCGTCCGGAGCCTGTGCTCCGCAACGGGAAGGGCCACAGCAATGAGAGGCCCGCGTACCGCAAAAAAAAAAAAAAAAAAAAAAGTATGTGTTTCACTACGTCGGCAGCTGACAGGTTACAAGCAAGGTTCTGAGCCGCTGGCCCGTTTGCAGGACGGTGACAAATCTCGGTGTCTGGCACATTCCTCCAGCCCGCAGGTGGGCAGGTATCCATCCCCCCATCCCCGCCCAGCCCTCGCTCATTGGGCATCTGCCCCCTGCTTCCAGGATCTGCAGTGTGAGGGCACCAGGATGCAGGGGGACAGCTCGCCAAAAGCCAACACACGCTGCTCAGGGCAGGGGGACGAGAGATTTTGCCCGATCCTTCTTCTGTGTCGCAGAAACAGTCTCTGAAATGGATTATTTCCTCTTGTGACTACCGTTCCCCTCTGCCATCCTAATGTCTCTTATGCACTACTTTCAAAGATCAGGATTTTACAAGACTAACATAAGGGTCTCAAGATTTATCATATGCCCTACACCGCACAGACGTGGAAAATACAGCTGTGTGTACTTATTCACACTCTGCATATTTATACTCAGCACGTAAATTCACATAAACACATTCCAGGGAGAAAATAGTGTATCAGAATCATAGGAGGTGAGTCCTGTTGCCAGCCCTGAATGGCATGGTGACTTCGTATTTATTTTAATAGACTCCCATCTGTCATTTACAGCTATATAAAAAGATGCTGGATTTTTAGAAAACCAGCCAAGAGGGAGCCATTAACAATTGTTCTTATACATCCTTTCACTCAGTGCATTTTTCCAAAGAAAGGGTAATGCTGGTTGGGTGAGGAACTAATACTTTCAGCATATTTGTTTACGGGCATATTGTCCCACAATTAAAAAAAGGTTCCCATGACAAATGCCATAAAACCTACAAATCTGACAGTAATACAGTGTTACACAGATTAGAATCTACTGGAATTTTTCCAAGGTTCCTCTTCAATAAGCCAGAAACATCAGGCATTCCTTGGGGAGATAAAACCCACACTTCCTCCAGCTATTGTTTTATCCTTAATGAATCCTTAATGCCCGATTCTCTCCCTCTTTGCCTTCCTTCCATTTATCCATCCATCCGTCCATCCATTTGTCCACACAGCTGTCTCTTCCTCCCTCCCTCCCTCCCTCTTTCCCTTCCTTCCTTCTGTCCACCTGTCCATCCGTCCAGCCATCTATCCACCCACCGATCCATCCACTCCTCCACCCATCCCTTACCCTCTTATGTCCACTGAAGGTAAGTACCATAAAGGCAGGGACACGCCCAGATACCAGGACCCAGAATGGAGGCGGATGCCTGGCAATTATGTGTCGACCAGCAGGCTGATGCTCCACTGGTGCTGAAATGCACTGGACCATTTCCTCTCTCCCTGTGGCTACTGAGTCCCTCACACTCCTCTTGTAAACCACGCGGGTGTGTCATTTTATCTGCTCTCCAGGAGTCAGTGACTGAGCTGGACAGACACGGGGTCCATCGAGGAGTGGCCTCGGGACCCCAACTGCCGCTGGGGCTACGGAAACCCAGGCAGGTTCGGGGCACTCAGGGACCTGTGGTAGCTGCGGCGGGGGGGGGCGCGGAGTGGTACCATCAAGGCCCAGGGTTGGGGTGTGACTAGCACCTTTCCACTGGGCACCTGGCTCTGTCCTGCTGGGGCTCGGGCATCCTGTGTCTCCCGCCATGCGGGGGCTGTGGCTCAGAGAGCGCTAGGCGGGGGGCGGCTTCTGACTGTCCTCGTTCCGGACAATCCTGTCCCGCTGCCGTTAGACAAACACAGCCACATCCCAGAGCCTCATCCAAGGACGAACTTGACGTGACCTGGCCTGGGGCAACCAGACCCGAACACACCATCTTACTCCTCAACGCTACCTGTTTTGTGCTTAAAGTGAATGAAACACTTTAAACACTTTAAACGTGGCAAGAACGTGAGTGCCGGGGGCAGCAGGTGTGGAATCCCTGCTTTGGAGAGGGGAGGGGCTGATTCCGAACTCCCCCCCAACCCCAGGGAGGGGGCATCCTGCTGGCTGGCCACAGAGGAGGAGCAGGGATTGGTCTGGATGCCCCATCTGCGTGGTGACCCGACCAGGGAACTGGACAGATGGCCAGAAACAGAACCGGGATGGGACCAATATCACATCAATGGAAGGCAGAACTGAGTCTGTTCCTCTGATTCGGGGACTAAGTTTTGTCCCAGACCAACAGCATCAGTATCAGCACCAATTGGAGTGGTTGCCAGAATAATGGTCCCACAAAAATGTCAACGTTCTGGTCCCCAAACCTGTCCTGTACCACCGTCCACGGCAAGGGGACTCTGGGTGCGATGGTGCTGAGGATCTTGAGCGGGGAGAGGATCCTGGGTCATCAGGGTGGCCCCCTGTCCTTACGGGGCTCTTACAGGTGGAAGAAAGAGGACACAGCAGAGGGAGATGTTATGGGCAGAGGCTACGGTCTGGCTCTGAAGGTGAAGGGAGGTGCCGGGAGCCTCTGGAAGCTGGAAATGTCAGCTTCTCTCCTGGAGCCTCCAGAAGGAGCACGGCCCTGCCAACGCCTCGATCTCGGCCCACGAGACCCATTTTACACGTTTGACTCCAGAACTGCAAGAAGATCATTTTCTTTTAGGCCACTAAGTTTGTGATAATTTGTTACAGCAGCCAGAGAAGACTCATACACTTGGGACTTGTTTAAAATGAAAATCCTGGGACTTCCCTGGTGGTCCAGTGGTTAAGTGGTGGAATGAAAATCCTCAGGCTCTACTTCAGACCTACTAAATCGGAAACTCCAGGGATGCAGCCGCACATGCATGTGTTAACAGGCCTCCAGGTGGGCCTGACACCCCATGGAGTTGGGGGCCGAGGTCTGCATTTCCCAGCAGCAGGCGACATCCACTTGGTTCCTTCATCTCACAAAACTGTGGCATCCTTAGTCCAATGACTTTAAACCTCAGCTTTGCCTCTTTGTCTTTTGTTTACCGATTTTATGATCCCCTGGTGGGCGGTGGGTGCTGGTGGAGATTTGGGTGCTTGGTCCTCAGCCCCCACCAGCCAAGCAGAACCGGGGCCGTGCACCCCCCTTACATCGGGGACACAGGTGTACAGTTTTGCCACCCTGGGGCCCTGGCGGCTCATGCAGGCTCACGGGACCAGCTTCAACATCACCACACACGCCACCCACACCCGCAAAAGACAAACTTCAAAACTCTCTCTGCCTTCTCCCCAGCCAGGAAACCAAAGACCTGTTAATGAGGAAATCATTTCCAAAAGCAGACACAGAGTTCCCTATTGTAGGCACTCCAAAGGCACCCCATCCCAGGCTGTGGAGGACACCCCAATTTTCCTAACGCCAGGGCCCCATGCCTTTCGGGAAGGACCCTGGGCCTCTCTAGGGGACCACGGCTTCCCTCCCACGCACAGGCCAGCACCCCATTCTCTCCTCACCCCTGGGAGTGAGGGTGGGGGACTGATTTCTTAAACGTATACACAGTTATAAAGAATTGTCTATCGCATTTTGGCCACTTTTTGGGTGATTTAAGCCTCAATTTTATGCGTGGCAGAGAGTCTTAACAATTCAGAAAGAGTATTTTGTACGACTTGGACAAAAGGGACAATGCATCCTGAGCCCTGCAAAAAGCTACTTAGTAGTGAAGTACTTACTGTATACAATTTGTAGGTAATTCACATCAAATTATGTCTCAAATTTGACTGTGTGTGGTTGAAAGAGGGAAAAAAAGCAATGAGGATGTGAAGTCTCCTTAAAGGGTATCAGGGGATCTGAATCCTCTCCCTTTCATCATACGGCCAAGTGATACGTTAATAAACGCGTGGGTTGAACGGGTTGCTTTAAAGACATCTTTCTTTCTGGAAAGTGACCCACTGGTCTTCCCCAAGAAGTGGGGCGGCACGGGGAGGGCAGGAGGGAGGATGCTGCCCTGCCTCCACCCCCAGGGGCCGTGGTCCCTCAGAGGCATCTGCTGAGTCTCCGTGGGAGGGACTGTGCCCTGGGAGACAGGTGACCAGGCCGAGCCCTCCGTCCGGCGGACCCTCGGAGCCCTCTGGGTCAGGGCAGTGGTGCCAGGGCTCTTGCAGGGGTTGTCTCGCCTTGTGGCGTGGAAGACACGGCTACCCAGACGGCCAGGACCCACCAGCACCACCAGGAACGCATCCAGAGTGAGGCTGTTGGAACTTTTTTTTTGTTTTGCCGTACACGGGCCTCTCCCTGTTGTGGCCTCTCCCGTTGTGAAGCACAGGCTCCGGACGCGCAGGCTCAGCGGCCATGGCTCACGGGCCCAGCCGCTCCGCGGCATGTGGGATCTTCCCGGACCGGGTCACGAACCCGCGTCCCCTGCATCGGCAGGCGGACTCTCAACCACGGCGCCACCAGGGAAGCCCTAGGCTGCTGGAACTCTTAACGTCTGTATCTAACCATTGCTTCAGACGTGAGACTCCGACATCACTTCCGGCGCCCTGACCGTCCAGCGTGAGCCTCTTGGGGCTGCCCCCTGGCCGCCTCGCGGGCTCCGTCTCTGCCTCTCTCACCCCTCTGCCTTCACGGAGGCCTTTTCCCCTTGGCTGGTCTGTCACAACAGGCTGGAGCAGTCGTCCTGCTTCTGATTCACCCCACGCCTGGGAGATGTCTCTGAACCTGATTTTCTCGCCTCCCTCGCCCGTGTACCTGCTCAGGATGGAGGTGAGAACGTGCAGGAGGCACTGGCTCGGTGTGATGCGGGGGCGCCGGCCCCCATGTCACCTGCAGACGGAGGTCTCCCCACCCCGTCTAGTGCCCGTGTCCCTCAGCCTGGCCCGTGCTCCCCGCTCCCACCCCAGCGCCCTGCAGCCCCTTGCCCAGGTCACTGCTCTTCCTCAAAGTCCAGGTAAGCTGTGGCTCTTGCTGTGCCATCTGACGTCCTGTGTGCCAGGTGGGACAGCCGGCCGGAGGGGCTGTGACTGGGCTGTGATGGGCGAGGTGCTCCCCCAGCCTCAGGCAGGGTGAGGTGTGGGGACTCCAGGGCGGTGGCACCAGCTGGTGCAGGCGCTACGCAGCCTCACGCTGACCTCTTCAGTGCTTTTATCTGCCCGGCCCTCGGTACAGCCCCTGAGGGCAGGGGTCCCGCCTTCCAGTCCCCCTCCGCTGCCTCTCACACAGGAGCTGCTCTGCTCACTCAGGGCACAGACTCTCCTGCGCTCCCCTCCCGGCTGCAGCATCAGCAGCCCTGGGAACTGGATAGAAGCGCAAACACCCGGGACTCACCCCTAGTCTCTGGGGTCCAGGCCAGCCTTTGCCCTTCAGGGACCCTGATGCTCCCTCAAACTGGAGAACCCCACGCTGCTGCAGAAAGGTGGGCAGGTTGGGAATGGGAGGAAGGGTGGCGTGAATGACACTTGGTGTCACCTGGCGCGTTTCAGAGGGACAGAGGACTGTGGGGAGAGGAGCCCTGAGTGCAAACTGCGAGGGCGCCAGGCAGGTCCTGCGGCCTTGAGTCCATCCCTCCCAGGCGCCCGGCCAGGACCAGGTGCGGCGGGAACGACACACCCGGGGCTTCTCCTGGGGAACCGCACAAGCACCTGTTGAACCCATGGGACAAAACACGTACATCGTGTGCACGCTACTCTCTTGTGCACTGCCCTGGATCAAATGGTGTCCCCAGATTCATGTCTGTCTGGAACCTCAGAGCGTCACCTTATTTGCAAACAGGGAGCTGGCAGGTAGAATGATGGGAAGGGCCCAGAGGACCCCACGCCGGATGAGGGCGGCCCCGGACGCCGTGGCTGTGTCTGCATGAGAGACAGTGAGGACACACAGAGACAGGAAGAGAGAAGACGGCCACCTGAAGATGGAGGCAGGGGTCGGGGTGACATACCCACAAGCCCAGGACGTCGAGGACACCCAGGATGCCAAGAACTGATGGCACCACCAGAAGCTGGGAAAGGAGCCTGGACAGATTCTCCCTCCGATCTCCAGAAGGAACCAGCCCTGCGACACCCTGATTCCAGACCTCTGGCCTCCAAAACCGTGAGAGAACGAACTTCTGCTGTTCTAAGCCCCTAAGTATGTAGCATTCTGTGTGGCAGCCCAGGACAGACCCCAAAACTGCTCGGCTGAATGGCTCTTTTCTGGCTACTGGATGCCAAGGCGTCTACCACAATTTTATGTTATTTAATGCTTATCTACATTGTTTATGGCTCTGTGAGTATTTACTTACTTTTCAAGATTCTGAACTAATTTAACTAGCTAACATCTTCAGAAAACATCTATCTATCTGTCTGTCTACCTACCTACCGACCAGCTATTTACATATCTATGTACCTATCAACCTTCTATCATCCACCCATCTCTCACCTCCTCTCGGTTCTTAGACCACATCACGCTAACCCCTCTTCACGTGGGCCTGGTGGGGCTGGGGGCCCTGCTGGAAGAGTCTGATTTAGTAAAAAAGTCTGAAGTGCTATTGATTTTTTCTTAAAGAAAGCAGTCCCATCACTTTTGAGTCTATACATTAACACCGAGGACAGCACACTAACAAAGATGAGCTGGGTGTCGGCAGGTAGGAGCCTGGCTGGACGTGTCCTAATGAAGAGGGAAGGTCTGTTTTCCTCCCTGGCACCTTGCCTGGTTCTGTGCATTTAGCACGTTTGCTGCATGTGAATGGCATTGTTAATGTATCTGATACACACTGTCCTCTTAAGCAGATTACATGCCCGTTTCCTGTAACTGAATCTGCACCGGGAGTCTGCCCTCCTCCCCGACGGCAAAGGGGAAACTCTGCCACCCCCCACCCCCGGCAGCCAGAGGGACCCCGTCAAACCACAGGTGGGCAGTGACCTCTTCCAGGCGCCCAGGACACGCAGAGCGAGAGTCCCAGCCCTCCCGGGGGTGCTTCACCCACCGAACCGTCCAGCACTCCCGGCCCACCCAGGCCCTGCAGCCTGGCTTGCCCCCGTCCCCTTTTAAAACTTCTCGCAGATGTCACCCCAACCAGGCCTGGCCTCCCGACTGGAAACTGTGGCCCCCCTGCCACTCCCAGCCTCACCCGATTCCCCTTTTCCTCTTTTCATTGCAAAACCCTTCTGACACGCGGCTCCATCCAGGGGCGGATTTGCTTGTTTGCTCAGGGTATGTGGAAGGCTCTAGAACAGCACCAGGCACTTTCAGTAACTCCCAACTAGACGGGCAGCCGCCGTAGACAGCACAAGAGCCCAGGGCCAGGGCCTCCTGGCTGACCCACTTCTGCAGGCAGGTGGTCCTCGTGCCTCCGCCAGCTGTTCTTCCAACTGCCGTCCCCGCTCCGCCCACTCTGAGGGGTCCATCCTGGGGGGAGGGAGCCCCAGGACCCCCACCTGGCATTGTCCCTTCCCACCCTGCTTCCCAAGACTTTGGAAGCAGGTCCTTTCAGGGAAAGGCGGAAGCCTCAGAGGATGGAATCAGAACGGGAAAAGAGATGCTGATGGATTGTGGGGCGTGTTATCATCAGGCTACAGAGCTTGTCTTGTGGCGGCAGACAGACTTGAGCCAGGTACATACTCCCGACGCCAGGCGAGTGGGAGCGGGGCTGATGGGAAGATGCAGGGTCATGGAGAGGCATCCGCACCCGCACATCCACGGGCTGAAACCCCAGAGCTCAACCCACGCTTGGCCGCCACCCAGGTCCCCAAACTGACTGTGCAATTAATCACATTCTGTTACATCCTGAGGCGCCTGGAGGGTCCCAGACAGGCGAGCTAAGGGCGGGGCTTCTGGGCTTTGTGGGGGGGGTGGGGCCTGTGAGGCAGCCGTCCACACTGGACTTGGGCTCCTCCTGAAGCACAGGATTTGACCCCAAACTCCGAAAGGCGGGAGGAGCTTGCTGAGCCCAGACCTTAGGCCCTGAGGTGGCTGCCTTTCCCCCAAAGTTGGGGGCACGCTGCTGCCTGGACCTGCTACCAACCTCCACACACTGTCCACCTGGCGGCTGGAGGGCTTTCTGCCAATAGCACGGCAGAGCCTCCCTCCCTGCTCAGACCCTTCGCGGCCCCTGCCTTTGCCCTTAAAATGAAGACCCTACTCCAGCTCCTTATAGAGCAGGTCCGCAGTGTTTCCTGAGGCCAGAGAGCATATTTTCTGCTTGGTGGGTCATGAAGTCTCTTTTCCAACTACTTAACCAGGTAGTCAAAATGCATAAGCAGCCACAGACAAGATGTGAATGATGGCATGGCCCTGTGCCAATAAAACTTTATTTACAAAAACAGCCAGGGGCTGGATTTAGCTCAAGGACAGGGAGGGTGCTGACCCTGGCCTAGGTCTGTGCTGTCCAGTATGGCAGTCACTGGCCACTTGAAACATGGCTGGTCTGATCTGAGCTGAGCCATCAGTGTAAAACACATGCTGGATTTTGAAGACTTGGCATGAAAAAAAAAGAATGAAAAATTTCTCACTAATAATCTTTTTTTTTTTTTTTTTTTTTTTTTTTTGCGGTACGCGGGCCTCTCACTGTTGTGGCCTCTCCCGTTGCAGAGCACAGGCTCCGGACGTGCAGGCTCAGCAGCCATGGCTCACGGGCCCAGCCGCTCCGCGGCATGTGGGATCTTCCCGGACCGGGGCATGAACCCGTGTCCCCTGCATCGGCAGGCGGACTCTCAACCACTGCGCCACCAGGGAAGCTGGTGTTTATGTTGACTGCATATTGAAATAAAATTAGGGATATATTGGGCTAAACAGAATATAGTATTAAGTTAATCTCACTTGTGTTTATGTTTTAAATGCAGCCACTTGAAAATGAACAGTTGCAGAGGCAGCGTGCATGAGCGGTCAAGTTCCAGTCCTGCAGGGCGGCTCTGCCCCGAGGGGGGCTCCCTCCGCCGGCCCCGGGTGGCCTGCTTCTCCCGCTCCGCAATCCGTCTCAGGCTCTTCCTAGTCTGCCCCGCCGTCCTTGACGCCCGACTTAACGCCCATTCTCCTTCGCTTAACTCCCACCTCTGCAAGGAGGGCAGCATCCCCTCAGCTCCCCCTTCAGACGGTCCTCTCAAGGGGCACAAAAGGCAGGTTTGCTCCTTCATCAGGCACTTCTTCTGGGGTCTTCCTTTTGTTTCTATTAAGATATAAGTTTAGTGTAAAAAATGCCCTCTTTCTGTCGGTGCCAGTTTGAAGACGATCTTCACGTGATGAGGAACCAGGGACCTGGGTTTCGTGAAGGACACGCCCCCTGATGCCCGTCTCGCTCTGTCACACGGTCTAGACGAGAGATGGACTCTGATTTCCTCCTCGGCAGAGAGGTGATTTGCGTGTATTATTTGCCCAGGGGCATCTCCATAGCCCATTTTGCATTTATTTCGTGATGTCTCTTGAAAGCACCGTGAACCTGAGACGTCATTAAACTAATGAACTCTGTGCCGACGACAGACCCTCCTCGGCCTGCGAAGGGCAAGTCACTGGGGAAGGATGAACAAAGACTAGACGGTGGGGCTGTGCTGGGCCCCGGCCACGTGCTCTTGGGATAACGCAGGCTTGACGGAGATGCAGACGTCCACGTGGAGCATCAGATCCGGCATCTCACTCGCGGTGGATCCTCGGGCTTCTCGGCGGCCCCTGCCTCACCGGGCACATGGGGTAAAGAGACCGACCACGAGATCTCAGGTGCACACGGCAGCCAACGGGATCTCTGAGGTCATCCTCACTGTGGAGTTTCTAAAAGGCTGCAGTGAAAAGACAGCTGGAGAAAAGGAAGCTGGTGGTGCGCTGTTTGTCCTCATTTCTTCAAGGTTAGAGACCCCGTGGGCAGCTGGAGGCCTGTGGCTAAAAGGTGCGGAGGGGCTGCTGTAACACCTGGCCACAAACGCAGCGGCTTAGAAGAGCACGATTTGTCATTCCGCAGTCCTCGGGGTCAGAAGTCTTGTGAGGGTCTCACTGGGCTAAAATCAAGGTGTGGGCAGGTCTGGTTCCCTCTGGAGGCTCGAGGGGCAGGGCTCCACTTCCTTGTCCTCAGGGGTGCCTGCATGCTTGCCTCCCTTCCAAGGCCAGCATCTTGCAGCCTCCCTCTGACCCCCACCTCTGCCATCACGTCTGCTTCTCTGATTCGGATTCTCCTGCCTCCCTCCTTCCGTATGAGGACCCTTGGACGGCATTTCGGGGCTGCCCAGATCACCCAGGATCGCCTCCGTAATCTGCTCCCGTCTGCCACGTCAGGTGACGACTCCACAGGTTCTGGAGAGCAGGACGTGGACCTCTTTGAGAGCCGCCGTTCTGTCTGCCATAGGCGCTGCCCCAGACTTCAGTCTGGATGCAATACCAAGACCCCATCTGGGTCATTTCTGCCCCACCGGAAAGCCCCTTGCCCGCTACAAGGCGGGTGACCTGCACGCGCCCTGCTCCCCTGCTGTCACGACTCCCACGCTGTCTTCGGCCTCGTCCCGCACGTCCTGGGAGCCTCCGTCTCCCCCGAGCCCTTCCCTCCTCAGGCCACACGCTCACCTCCTTGGCCCTTGTCCCACCACACCCAGCCGAGTGCCGCGGGAGGAGACAGCCCAGCTCGGCAGGGACGCGGGGCACAGCTGACTCTTCCTGCACTGCTTCGTCGCCTCCACACACACAAGCAAGCACTTGGCACGTTTTCCTGGATCAACGCTGCTCTCGATGGCTCCCCCTCTTCTGGTGAGAGCACCTCGACTGCTGTGCAGGAAGCCACCCTTCCCTGTCTCAGTCCAGGGATGATGCTCCACTGAGGCTGCTCTGTGACAGTCATTCCCAGTGTTTGCCTGGAACTACGGGGGAAGCAAGAAGTCTCTCTCTTGACGCTGGGGTGGCTGGAGCACAAGGATGGAAGTCAGCAGGGTGGGAACTGGCCTGTGGGGGGACCTGCCCGAGGATGGAGTAACGGAGGGGGAGGGGAAGCAGCCAGAGTGTCCTGGGGGCCCCCCGAACGCCGGGTCCAGCCGTCCCTCCAACCAGGCCTCCCGGGGTGTTGCCGTGGCAGCCATGCTGCTTGCCCGGCTGCTCTGAGCTGTGCTCTTGTCGCCTGCAGCCCCAAAGCCCTGCCCGATGCCCACGTCCCGCCAGCTCCACCTTCTGCGGCCACGTTCCCCCCACCAACCCCGTGTCATCAGAGCAGATCCTTCTACAAAGGGCGCTGCCCTCTCCGGACAACCCGGGGAGGGGCCACAACCCACTTGGGCCACCTGTTCAGCAGCCAGAGCTGCGTCCTGCACGTATTTATACGTTTTATTTATAAGAAAATGTCACATCCCACCCTCCATCAGTCTTATAAACACAGCTGCCAGAAGTTATTTTCATTAGAGCCTTTTGTGGCTGAGGGGAGAGGGAGGGAGGGGGCGGGCCCTCCTTTGCCACGAGCATTCACGGGAAAATGATCCCTTCGGGCTCAGCGGCAAATTCAAATTTCAGGAAAGGGCTTCTCTCAGGGGCGTGGGAACATTACGCCCGGCTAGCTCTCTGAGGGCATCTGGGGCATCCTTTCTCACTTTATTACCACGTTCCAACTCCTCTGGGCTTGAGAATAGGAGCCACAGCAGAGGCCACTCAAGTTCAGTCGAAGCCAGAGCTCACCCTTCTGCTCGAACCCTCAAAGGCTCCCAGTGGCCTCAGAACAAATGCAGCGCTCCCACCGTGGCCTCCCTCCTGTGACAGGCACCCGTGAGCCGGTCGTCTGCTCTGTCATTTGCTCTTTTAAGCACCTGCTCAGCCAGTGAACGTGCTGAGGACCCTGGGGGTTGAGGCCAGTGGGCTGAGAGCAGCGGGTGCAGGGACGTGAAAACAGGTGCCCCCAAGTCTCACCCATGACCCCAGACCCTTGTGCACACCAGGTGCCTCGGCGGCCAGCCCCCATGCCGTTCTAGGGGAAATCACGCCACCAGGGCTTGCGGCTACAAATAAAACTGAGGGCAGAAGCGGACATCTCGGGCTCCTGGGAGGAGAGTGGGTTCAGGTTGGCCTATGAAGCAGACCCCTAGCTCCCAGCCCAGCCCACTGTTCCCGTCCGTGCAGCATCCTCCGGGGAAGCACAGCGGCCGTCGGACCACACGGGGCAAAGACCACCCCACTTTTCGGAGGCCGGGATCCACAGCTTGACTGGGAGGGCAGGGGGCAGTCACCTCGCCTGCAAGCCGGCCGACCAGCCAAGGCTGGGATAGGGCTTCTGGTTTCCATCTGCGTCGTTTGGTACCCGGGCCTCAGCGTCCACCTCGGCTGGGCTGGGGGTGGCTCTTGGACCCCTCTCCTGCCTTGGCCTTTGCCCTGACTTGCATGAACCGACCTCCCAGCCCGTGACCTTAACATGCGGCCGCTGGGGACCCCTCTCTCCCACCGCCGCTGTTTTCTCTGCTCCCTGTCGACAGCCAAGATCGTCGGAACGCAGACAGTCCAGGGAGCGTGCCGAGGTCCACCTCGGAGCACTGTATAAACTTTGCAGGCGGCAGCCACCAGCCTGTGCGTCAGACACTCAAAGGTCAGAGATAAATTTGATGTTCTGTGACCCCCGTGTATCATAAGCCAGTTCGGTTGCCCTTGGCTACGCACACCTCATCAAAAATGAATAAACAGAAGCCTGCCCAGGAGCACCCGCTCACTCTGGCTATCATCCTGAAGCCCTGCTCGTGATCCTTCCAGACCCCGTAAGCCCTCGAAGGCACGCTTCACGGGAGGGGTTTATCACTCACTCAGTGGATCCAACAGGGATCTTGCATCTCAGAGGAGGCAGAACCCAGGGGAAGGGACTCACTGCATATGCAAAGAGGAGCCCCAGCGTGAAGTCACCCGGTCTGCTTGTCAACAGGCTTTTCTCTCAAGTCCACAGCTGAAAACGCAGACTGCTTTGTTTTTAGGGTCACTTGACTGATCAAAGATCAAAGAGTTCCCGGTGCCATTTTAGGAGTGAGCGGTCCATCCTGGCCAGTGCCCGGGAGAAAGAGTGTCTGGATTATAGGGAGTGATGCCCTGCTGGCAGCTGCTTCGGTCTGGAAGCCAAGGCACCACAAGCTCACCGGTATAGCTGCTGCCTTCTGGTTTATGATGTGCGACCGAGACTTTTCATCAGCTCAAGGGAGCTTGTGCCCTCCAGGCCTTCACACACATTCCTTCCAGCACTCAGCCCGGCCAGGACTGTCCTGTATACCCCACCTCCCGACTGTTGGCGAGCAGCCGCCACTGCCAGCGACGTCTTTGCCCGGCAATCTCCATCTCTTAGCAACCAAAGATTTGTATTTACTCAACCCCAGACTAATGAGCTGCTAGAAATAATTTCAATTATCAAGCCTCTTTTCTGTTTTTGTTCGGATTTGATGACTTGTTAATTTCAAGAAACTTCTTTCGATTCCCGCTGCCTTTGTCCTCTGAACAAACATGGAAAAGATGAATCGTCGTCATTGTGGAATCCAATACTCAACGTTTCCACAAAAGATTCTGCATTTAGGCGCGTCTGCTGTCTTCTCTGGAGCAAAGGACCAGGGAGGAGGGCTGGCGGTGAGGCTGGACTGAGCAGACACCTCTGTGGACCTCATGGAAGGATCCCGAGAGGGAAGCCCTTTTCCGTCTGTGTACCAGGGTTTATCTCGGAGAGGGGGTGCATGCGTCTTCGATGCAAGACCTGTGCTCCGGGTTCTGTGGCAGCTCCAGGGGGAGGAGGATTAGGGCCTTGAAGGACGGGCAGATTCCCTCACAGAGGTGGGCGTTCCCCTCTGTGAGGGACCACGGAGAGGAGGCCCGAGCCCCGCTGGGAATGCAGGCGAGCTCTGGGACGGCCGCAGGGAAGGTAGCACACCTTGACCACAGAGAGTGTCCCCATCCCTCCCCTGAACTGACCTGGTGGCTGAATGGACGTTCAGCACGGAGGCCGCCTTGCCCACCACGCCCTGACTCTGCTCAGCCTTCCTCCTCTCCCTTCCTGTCTGAGCCTCGTTACAACTTTTCTTCCCACGTCTTTGTGCAGCTGCGTCTATTCCGAACGGCAAAGCCACGCTTGATGCTGGGAATGTTGACAGCACGTCCTGGACACTTTCAATTCCCTGCTGACAGTGTGGCTCCGGGAAGCCAGAACAAGCTCCAGCGTGTTCCCACTGCCGCCTCCACCCCCAGCCATCTCTGTGATCTAGACGTGCAATTTAAATCAGGTCTGATTTTGAAGAACCCTGTTTTTACAACTTCCCTAAAGATGAATAATGGAGAAATCTCAGGGGGGAAGACACCCAGTTAGGTTGGTTAACGTGCGCTGTGCGCCCTGCAGCTCTGTGTGTGATCTTGGACTTGGCGTCAGCCTCCTCTCACAGAGAACAGGGACGTGGGCGCCCACGTGGCGACTGTGTGAGGCCAGGCCCCAGAGGACTGACCCCCAGCCTCCGGCAGCCTCATGGTGGGGTGTAACTCAGGAACCAAGCACGCGTGTCATTCTCAACCTGCCCAGAGAGAGAGACTCACTTAGATGTGGTCCACTTACTTTCCTGATGGCCCGCCTGCCAAATGCACAGAGAACAGAGGTGGCCATGGAAATTTCCGTAAAGGTTTCTTACCCACCCAGATGCCTCTGCATTCTCCTACCACCCCCAGTACCTCACTGTGTTATAGTATCCACATCATCTGCATGTTATTTTTCTTTACACTGTCTATTCATATAAACACACCCATACACGTATATGTGTACATACATGCAGCGCACACAGTACATGCAACACGTATGTGCAACACACGTGCATACAAACATGCAAATGCACACACACATCGACACACAGACATGCATACACATATACATGGAGATGTGCACACACATACATGTCTGTGCATATATACATGTATGCACATGTACACATACACACGCCCTTTTCCATCACTTCCTTAAATCTCCCTTAGGTGGAAAAACAGTATCATATCACTTGCTACAAAGAACGGGTCATTGTAAGCAATAAAGGAAAGTTACTATGTTCTGGCCAGACAGTGCTCGGAGGCAGGGTGCACCATGGTTACAAACAGGAGCTCCAGGGGCTGGACTGCCTGGCTGAAATTCCACTCTGGAGATTTTTTTGCTGTGTGACCTTGGACAAATTGCTTAACCTCTCTGTGTCTCAGTTTCATCGCCTGTGAAATGGAGGCAATAAAAGAACCCACATCACCAAGTCTTGTGAACTAATGGGTTTGTCCCCAAAGGACTTAGCACAGTGTCTGCTAAAAAGGACATAAGTGTTCCTGGTATTGTCACTGTCACTGCTATGTTACTAGTGTGGCTGTGATGGTTACTTCCTGGCTGAAGTTCTGTGCCCGAGGTCTATTCCTGCTCTTTGAAAGAGATTACAAGTATCAAAGACACATTTGTGGAGCACTGGCATCTTCTCCTTGAGGTGGTCAGAACAGATGGAAGAGCCTTTGCACTAGAAAGCAAACGCCTCCACCTGTGCCCCTGTACTCCCCGGGCCTGCCCCGGGTCCTCGCCCCCGCCCCCCCCAGGACAGCACGGCCCACAGCACGCGTCCTGGTGAGCTGGGGGTCCTGGAAGAAGCCCTGCCATTCTTGTGCTCCTCGCAGCTCCTCCTCTGGGGATGCACCCCAAACACCTGTATGGGGGCCGGGCGGTAGGAAGAGGCCGGAGGCCACATGCGGCGCCTCGTGGCCTGGCCACAAGGCCAAGTGTCCTGGCCCAGCCAGCCCAGGTGCCCAGGAACCTGGCCCTATAGGTCCTCTTTCTGCTGCCTGGGGCTTGCATTCCAGGGCCACCCTGCAGAGCAGGAAGACAGCGAATGGGGATTTCATCTCCAAAGGCTAATTCCTGGAGTGGCCGGGGGCTCCATCTTCAGGAGCCCCTGTCTGATGTCATATGTAATTAAATTCCTAATTTGGTGATTGTGCAGGTTGGAAGTTCTACCACTTGCATCCTCTGATGACTCCCAGGAAGCGGGGTCGGGGGGCAGGCCCACGCCAGTGACCCAGGGGTCCCAGCCTCGCCGGAGCTGAGAGGCAGAGGCTGCCTCGCCAGGAAACAATTTTTCCAGGAAGAACACCAAAGACAGCTCAAGATGTAACTTTTTTTCAAGTTCAATAACGAGCAGCTTTTCATGGATATGGGGCAGCAGAGCGTGGGGAATGAAACAAATTGAAATAGGCCCCGGACTGAGAGGGCTTCTCCTGAATGAAACATCAAAGGTGGCCCCAGGCGGGAGGCCGCTGCTGTTATTTGTGGTGAGGGCTATTTATAGACTCTGAGATCATCACCATGGCCCCTGGGCCCTGGGGGTCCTCTCCGTGCATGTACTCACTGCACCCTGCACACAGCCCGCTGGTGTGTTATCATCCAGAGCGATGCAGGCTCCCCTCCCGGACCCGCCTCAAGCCCCCTGCAGAAGGGCAGTCACAGGAGGGGTGGGCTTGGCAGGGAGGGGGTGATGGGAATTCTGGGCACCTCTGTATTCAGGCATCTGAAGTACTCAGTACTGAGCACCCCTGTGAAGTACTCAGGTACCTCAAAGTACTCAGTACTGAGCACCTTTGCTAAGTGCACAGGTGGTCGGTCACCCTGTAAGATCCTATTTCCACTCTGGGTGTGGTTCACAGCCTGGAGCCTCACTCCAATGTCTTTCGGGCTTTACAGAGGAAAAGAGTCACGCTTATCTTCAAATGGACCCCGATTTGCCCCCGTCTCACTCAGGGCAGGATTCTGCTCCATGTGGCCCTACGGGGTGACCTTCCCTCCCACCAGACATCTGTCCCCAGCCCAGCCACTGACATGTTTGCAGATTCGATCAATGACCATATGCCAGCATGGACCACTGAGGCCCAGGGTGGCCTTTGGAATAAGGGTAGAAAGTGGCTGGGGGGGGGTCTCCCTATGGGGCTCACGGTGGAAGAGACACAGGGAGGGGGCAGGTGGACATGGCTCTGCACAGGGTAAGGCTGGGGCCCAGGGGACCGGGGAGACCCTGAAGTGGGTTCTGTGCATGCGTGTTGGGGGGTCATTCACGGAGGCAACTTCTTGGAGGTAAGTCCCAGGAGAACCTGGCTTGGGAAGGCAGGTAGGACGTGACAGCCCAACACACCTGGGGTTTTAACAGAGTAAATCCTTTAAAAAAGTTTTAATCTTGAAATAATTACAGATTTTCAGCAAGTTGCAAGGATAGTAGAGAGAGGTCCCACGTCCCGGTCACCTGGTTTCCTATAATAGTTGATCTTAGACAAACTCCGGCACAATATCAAACAAATTACATCTTCTAAATGGGAATGAATATAAGGTGTACCCACCCCTCGGGGCCTAGCCCAAGGCCTGGCCTCATCGTAAGAGCTAAATCAATGTTCTGAGGACCACTGGCTGATACTCAAACATGGTCAGTCCAGACCCAAAGCAGGAACTAGTTTTGTGGCTAGAACGTTTCTGTGACAACTTGCTATGAGATCAACAAACACAAAAGGCTCCTGACACCCTTTTCAAGTATGAAGTTGATGAGGGGACTCGTGTGCCATCACACTCCATGATGTACATGGTGTCAACCACTGGTCCCTTGTCCAGCTATTAAAAAAGAATTTCCTTCCAGACCCAACTTTGACATTTATGAAGGTATCAGACAAACTCATCAGAAGTCAGGTTGATTTAAAGACCTCCTAAGAGGCGTCATGTGGCCCTGATAGAGAACTCAGGTTTGTGTGGTGACATTTTTCTCCCTCCGGGTCGTGAGGCCTGGTGGTTCGTTGACGTCCACACACCCAGTCGAAGCCCAAGGTTCGTGACATGGGGCGTTCCTGTCCTGTCCAGCTGCCCGGGCCGCAGAGAGCTGGCCCCTGTGGGAGAGAATGTGGGCGGTGTGTGAGGACCACGGGAGGTGTGGGGCAGCCCGGCTTCCCTCCTGCTCTCCCCGGGCTCCGGCTGGAGTCTCAGGCCAGCTGGGCAGCTCTGCATCAGGGCAGGCCTGGCCCTCCGTCCCTCCCTCCCCCTCCCCCTCTCCCCTGTTCCATTCCATCCATGCCTTCTTTTGGGCTGCTGTCTTCTGAAAAATACTTTTAGAACTTGTAGAATTCACTTATAGATGTTTAGAATCTGCTCTCAGAGGCAATTTGGAGGAGACCAGGATGGAGGATCCTGCCGGCGACCAGCCTGGGGCAGGACCGCAGACTCCGAAGGCTGGGAGGCCAGCCAGGCCTCACAGCGGCCCCCTGACAGTTGTCGCTGGAGATGATTAAATGTTGGCAGCTGGTTGCAAAAAACTCCGCCGGGCAAGCAAGACTGACTCGTTGCTATTATTATTTTGAATAAAGTCTTCTATAAGGTCAATTCATAAAATTCATAATGAGAGAAACAAAAGATGGTACTTTATCTTCATTTGTTCCTTCTCTGATCTGAGTGTCTGACCCATATACCATTTTCCTTTGCTTGGAAGTACTTCTTAGAACATATCTTGCAAGACAGGTTTACTAGTGAGACATTCCCGTTTTTGTTTGTCTGAGGAAGTCTTTATTTTCCTTCACTTTTTTTTTTTTTGTTTTGTGGTATGCGGGCCTCTCACTGTTGTGGCCTCTCCCGTTGCGGAGCACAGGCTCCGGACGTGCAGGCTCAGCGGCCATGGCTCACGGGCCCAGCGGCTCCGCGGCATGTGGGATCCTTCCAGACCGGGGCACGAACCCGCATCCCCTACATTGGCAGGAGGACTCTCAACCACTGCGCCACCAGGGAAGCCCTTTCCTTCACTTTTGAAGGGTGCTTTGCTGGATGCAGAATTCCAGGGTGGTGGGTTTTATGGTTCAACAATTTAAACGTGTCCCTCCAGGGTTTCCGAGGAGATGGCCGCTGTAACTCACCCCTGTTCCTCTCTCGGGAAGGTGCTGTTTCTCTGGCTTCGTTCGGGATCTTCCTTGCAGCTCCCCTGCTGTTCTTGACCCCAAGGCGACCTGGTGCGCTGCCTCCCCCTCCTCCTCCACTTCCAGCTTCTCCGGGAGGTCCCCCAACAGTGGACTCCGCGAGCTCCACCCCCAGCGGCCACCCCTGTCCCCAGGGCTTTGTATCGAGAGAGCGACCCCCACCCTGGGCCCCCAGGACTGTTGGCTGCGCAAACTAGCCCCCCAGGGGTGATCGACCCCACCGCTCCGCTGACTGCAGGGAAACGCCCCTTTGCAGGCAGGTGGCCATGCTCTTCGCTGCAAGCTTTTAAAGACTGGTGTCTCCAGAGTCTGTTCCAATACTGTTCAAGAGTCCGTCCTGCCCTGTGGCTGGGCCCCGGGCTCGGAGCATCCCCACACACTGGTCTCACTAATTATTCACAGCAACTAACAGAGTGACTGTTCGTCAAGACGGTGGTGCTCAAAGCGACTGCAAGACCACCAGCCCCTGGGAATTGTTAGACGCACAGTTTTGCTCCCACCCAGACCTACTGACTCAGAACCTCGTGGGTGGGTAGGGGTGACCCCCACTCCCTCCCACGCATCCTGCCCATAGCCACGCACCTGTGGGGTCACCACAAGCGGGCACATCAGTACGTTTTTAAATGCTTAGGTTCGTTTCACTTGCAGGGATTTAACACTGTTGGTTTTGGTCTATCACAAATCCCACGCCATGCCACGTTTCACTATGAGGCGAACGCCGTGTTTATATTATTAAGTATTCTGCAAACATCTTCATTTTGAGACCCTCCGATCGACGTCCCTCCAGCAACACACAGAATCTCAACACACACCCCCAGAGATTAGACATCTAAGCCCTTCTGGAGCTCTCCACAGTAGTGGTTTATTTTTTCCCTTTACTGTGACCTTGAACAAGTCACAGACAACCCTGCCCTACATTTTCCTAATCTGGGAAACTAGAAAACAACTTATCTGCCTCATCAGAGGTGCTTTAAAACGCTTTTGATAGGCGAGAGAAAAGGGCATAAAACTAATAGTATCAGATAGGCATTTGTAAGCTGCTTTGAAAGTCACGATGTGGGTTTATCTTCATAACCCCCAAACCCTTGAAATCACTCAGAAATACACTCATGAAAATGTGCACCAGTTACCATTTGAGACTGCTGAAGCAGCCTGTCTGGGGAGACAAACTTACTTCTTCCTAATTCAGAGCATGGAGAAGAGCTGGCCTTGTTTTGTTAGCAATTAGGTTTGCATGTTCATGTGCCAAAAACCTTTCATGGGCTTCCCTGGTGGCGCAGTGGTTGAGAGTCTGCCTGCCGATGCAGGGGATGCGGGTTCGTGACCCGGTCTGGGAAGATCCCACATGCCGCGGAGCGGCTGGGCCCGTGAGCCATGGCCGCTGAGCCTGCGCGTCCGGAGCCTGTGCTCCGCAACAGGAGAGGCCACAACAGTGAGAGGCCAGCGTACCGCAAAAAATAAACAAACAAACAAACAAACTAAATAACTAACTAACTGGAGGGCACATATGATTATAAAGCAGACAAATCACAGCCCAAATCCCACCACCAGGAAGGAGCCTTGCCTGTATTTCCACGTTTGCTCCCAACCACTTCCCTATGCTGACATTCACGTAAGTACATACGTACATACATGCACGTTGTTTTATACAGTTACAAATGTAACGTTCTTATTAAGAAAACGAGCAAAACTTAAATAAATGGAATAAAAATAAAAGTCCTTCTTTGGGCCCCTGGTTCCCACTTGCCTCCCACCCCAGTTGCCTGTTCTCACGGGCGGCCAGGTGCAAATCTGTACAGACATTGCTGGGTTGGCCAGACCAGGGTGACACTGTTCCACATGGCAAATCTGGTCCCCCTGTCTGTCCAGAACACCTAGAGTTCCGTCCTCTGGTTCAATGACCTTTCTAGTCAAGGTTTTCATTGGTGAGGTCACACTCCCTATAAAATTTCACATCCTGATTTTACCGTTTTATCTGATTTCATTAACTGTTTTATGTCATTTTTTGGTAAACATTTTTAGTAAGTGTTATAGACGCCAAATGAACCTCAGCAATGGGTTAAGACACACCTAATAAATAAAACTGTAATAAATTACAAAACAGCAAGGTGAAAAGATCAAATAATTATGCATATGACCATTTTAAAAAACAGACTACATCTCTTTTTCACACAATGTAAATGCACTAATTAACAATTAAAGTTTCTATGAAAATCTTGAGCTTTCTTTGGAGTAAGTACAGGAAATGAAAATGTGGTGTTTTTTTTCAAATGAAAAATCACCCCATGAATTAAGGTCCTAGGCATTACCGTGGGGACAATAATCAGGTAAAATTAAATTTCAAGATTCCATGGATTTGAATGGATTTTTCTCAAACACTAACAGTGGGGATGCATATAATCCATTTTTTTCCTGAAGGACAATATGATAGTATCTAATAAAAACACTACAAGTGTTCATTCATTATGACCTAATAATTTTATTTTTAAGAATTTATCCTAAGGAAATAATAGACAAATGCAAAAATGATAACATTAATTTTTCAATATTATAAATAAGTATATAAATAATAAATAAAATAAAAAATATATAAATAAGTAAAATAAATATATAAATAATTATCACATTATCACATTAGTTATAATATTGAAAAATTAGAACTAACATAAACATCAGTCACACAGGACTGGTCATATTACAGTTTCCCTATAATATTGAATCCAATCATTTAAAATGATGATGTAGGGACTCCCCTGGTGGTGCAGTGGTTAAGAATCTGCCTGCCGATGCAGGGGACATGGGTTCAAGCCCCGGTCTGGGAAGATCCCACATGCCACAGAGCAACTAAGTCCATGCGCCACAACTACTGAGCCTGCGCTCTAGAGCCCATAAACCACAACTACTGAGCCTGCGTGCCACAACTACTGAAGCCTGCATGCCTAGAGCCCATGCTCTGCAACAAGAGAAGCCACCGCAATGAGAGGCCTGCGCACCACAATGAAGAGTAGCCCCTGCTCGCTGCAATTAGAGAAAGCCCACACACAGCAACGAAGACCCAATGCTGCCAAAACACAACAAAACAAACAAACAAAATAAAATGATGATGTACATTTATAACATGGACAGCTGTGCATGGTTTATTAAGGAACCAAGCACCTCGCTATTTAATATAGATAGTGCAACTCCACTGCAGTAAATGAACATATATATATATATATAAAGGAATATATATTCTTTTATATATAGGAATAAGAGCATGCATAAAAGGAACTATGTAAAAGTGGTTTTACATAGATACTGAGTTATGGATGATTTTTCTTTTTTTTCAGTATTTTTCACTTTTTCTACCATGAATGTCTATTATGTACTTTAAAAAGGTTAAAGAAATGGTGACATTAAAAAAAATGTTGACATTGACTCAAACCTCATATTATTCAGTTCTCTTTTTCTCTTTTCTGTGATTACAGGCTGCAGTCCTAACCAAGGACATCCTCTAAGTAAATATGTGGAAGATCAGTTGTTGTTTTCTGCCACTAGCATCTATCAGCCCTCGTTATGGGAGTCTCCTCTCTTGTCTGAGCATCATCTGGGTAGCAGGACAACTACAGGGACCTGCCTCTCACCCCAGAGCTGAGGTCTCTTCCCTGAACACACAAAGCTCTGAACTCCTACCATCCACAATCTCAGAGCTCAGTGAATTAAAAGAGGAACACCATTTTTTTACAATTGTGTTAAAGACTCAGGAAACGGAGAGAAGCCCGAGAGAGGTACTAAACACATTGAATTATTGGAAAATAAATGAGCATAGATAAAAGAAATAATTGGGGATTCTCTAACTTAGAGAAGAGGAGGTTGGTGGGAGTCCCCTACAGCGGGGTTGACCAGATGACCCTTAGTTCACCTGGGAAGTGGGGTAACCTGTCCCAGGTCACAGGGCTCTTATGAGGTGAAGCCAGAGTTCTGGCCCAGGTTTGAGTCTACACTCATGCACTGACCAGGTGAGGGGCTGACTGTACTGAGGGATCTTGTTAAGATAAGTGGCTGGGCATAGGTGACATGGTAGGGAAGCTGCAAAAAGGAAAGCAGAGCGGTAACAGATGCATCCACCTGTTCTTGGGAGGCTGTGTGTTCTGCACACAGGTTTTGGGAGACCTAAGCAAGACTCAACACCCGTGAGTTTGGGAAATGCTCTCCGAAAGGCAACTGTCTTTCCTTGAATACGAAGATGCAGTCAGAAGTCAATGCCATGGAAAACCACAATTCTAACTCACTCACCACGGAGAACTGAAATGTCCTCTCCGTAATGTTACTGGTTTTGAAACCTCCCTCAGTAAAGGTTTGATGTTAGTCCTGGGTAGAAATAAATATGAGGGCCATTTAAGAAGATGATTATGTAGATAGTCTATGGATGGACGTGTTGACTAAAAGCCTCGCTAATGTCTAAATGAAATAACTTTCACACTAGTGAGAGAGGCTAAGTTAATTGTTAGCTCTTGGAAAAATTAACAAAATACTACTTATTTCTGAATTAGCAGCACTAAAGACCTGTAATTATTATTACCTTTAAGTATGGAAATAAACTTTTTAAAATATAGTATAAACACAGCACGTGGATGATCATACATTGGTGCTAAAGGATAGGGTTTTTTCATGTTTTACTTTTTATTTTTAGTTAAAAAAATTTTTTTAACATCTTTATTGGAGTGTAATTGCTTTACAACAGTGTGTTAGTTTCTGCTTTATAACAAAGTGAATCATCTATACATATACATATATCCCCATATCTCCTCCCTCCTGCGTCTCCCTCTCACCCTCCCTATCCCACCCCTCTAGGTGGTCACAAAGCACCGAGCTGCTCTCCCTGTGCTATGAGGCTGCTAACTGGTCTCTCTTATCAAGACTACATCCCATTGCTTGGCACAATGGATGACATACAGTAGACGCTCAATAAATATTTTTTGGGAGGGAAAGGATGACATATTTAATAATAAAGCTTCTTGGCTAATATTAAGATGAACTAGTTAATGACAGTGTCAGTCAGCATTTGTCCATGTTTCCAGATATCCAGTACATAGACATATACTATTCTTATATACACTCAAATCTATAGATACACGTCGCATCATAGATAGCAAATGCAGCATTCATTCAAAAGTATATACTGCCTGTGTGCGAGGCATCATCCGAAGCAATAGGAATTCAGCTGTAAATAAAACACAGTCCCGGTCCTCACGGAGCTTACAGTCTGGTGAAGAGATTCATTGTGAATGATAAGTATACATTACTGAATGGGAAAATGCACAGAGGGAAAAGGACAGGGCTGTGGAGAATAGTGCATGGAGGGGCAGGGGAGGACCTAATTTACACTGAGGTGGTCAGGGCAGACTTCCTGGAAGGGGTGACCTTCCTGAAGGGAGGAGAGGAGCTTGCCAGGTGGAATGCAGGGGAACTAGCATCCCAGTAGCGGTGAGCCGCTGGCTCTGAGGTTAGGAAGCACTTGGCCTGCTCAGGGAAGCCGCAGACACAGCGACCATGGGGGAAAACAGGCTCGAGTGCAGCCACCAGCTCGCAGAGGGCCTGGGGGTCATGCTGAAGAGCCTGGGGCCCACTTTACTCTAAGTGTGATGGAAAGCTATTGATGGATTCTAAGCAAAGCAGTGACTGATTTAATCTTTATTACAAAGATATTGACTGGTCTGGCAGCTGCATGGAGAATAAATTGGAAAGGCAAGAGGAGGTGGCACGTGAGATAGGGATACCAGGAAAGCTCCAAGCCACCTAGGAGGGCAGGGCTGGGACATTTATTCCTGAATTAGCTGCACTAAAGGCCTGTAGTTATTAGTACCCTTAAGTACCTTGGAAATAAACCTTGGGAGACGCCACTGCTGCAGCACAGGCAGGGGGAAACCACTTCCTCTACGGTGAATTTCACTGTTGGACCAAGGACAACAAAGCCAGGAAGCTCTCCCTGGGCGCTGTGTGCCCTTCCACAGCCGGGCCATCTCTCAGCAAGCTGGGGATGAGACAGCCTAAGCAAAAGTCCTGAAACATTCTTCTCCCAGGTGTCACAACCCTGGACGTAACTGCCAAGTGAGTCCCTGGCCCCGGGAATATCCTGGGAGTAAGAGATCACAGAGGCTGCAGACGGCTTCTACGCTTTTCTTGCAAACTAATCACAAGCCCAGATGCTCCATTCAAGTCATCCTATAGTTTTGAGACATCCTATCTTCCCACGTGGATACAGAGCCCCCGTTCAGCTGCTCCAGCAGGAGCTGAAGCCTGAGCCTTTCCTGGCAGGTGCCAAGCCTGCAAGTCTCTCCCTGCAGGAAGCAATGTACTGTAATTAATGCAGAGTTCCTCGATTCCCTGTCTCCACTGCAGGCAAAAATGTCAATTCTTCACTTCTGAAGTGGAGTTTTACGACAACTTATAAACTGTGACCTGGATGTACAACTTCTAGAATCTCAAAAATGAGTTCAACGATGAAATAAACAATTCACCCTGCAGAAGGGGCTACACCAGGTCTCTGGATGAGGGGGGAGTGTCCAGGAGGGTGACCGAGGGTGACCCTTGGAGCTGGGTGTGTTACCAGGGGTGCACAGGGGGGAAAATGACCCCGCTTTATGAGCCCCCTTCTCACTGTGCACACAACACTATGTGTACAGCCCTACGGGGTGGGTGGGAGAGGGAAGGGGTACAGTTACAGCCTTGTAGGAGTGATGACACGGTTTGTGAATAATCCCTATGGGCAGTTACAACACGCAGCGTGCTCCCTACACTACAGGGCGAGGCCAGCCCCTTCAGAACAGAATCAGACAAACATATTTGAGCCTCAGGCTGGTCTTACAAGGAAGGAACCATTGTTACCTCTATTTTATGAAAGAGAGGCCAGACTCTGGTTTTGAGCACAGCTCTGGGGTCAGAGAGCCCAGGATCGAGTCATGGCTCAATCTCTTGCAGGCTGTGGGTCCTTGGGCAAGTTACCTAACCTCTCAGTGACTCAGTTCCTCCTGTGTGTATGTGGGTGATGATCGAAGTACCCTCTGGTTCAGGTTTGGGGTGATGTAGTGAGATGATGCACGTACAGCAATCAGAACAGTTCCCCACACTGTGAAGCACCCAGGAAGTGTTAGAGATCATTTTAAATTATGAAACTGCTGCTCAGAGAGGTTAAGTAACACGCCCGAGGTCACGGAGCAAAGCTGTGCGGGACAGAGCTGGAATTCCAGACCAGGCTGCCTGTACTCTTAACCAGTGTTCCACGTGGCAGATGTGATCAAGTATTATAAGCAACTGACCATAGAAATTGTAGGAAACACAGAGAAAGAGGAATACCAGGGAACAAAGAAGCTAGTTGTGTTGAGGGGATAGAAATGTTGGGTGTAAACTGAGTGTGCCAGCATTTGGAGATGGGGCCTCTAAGGACGTCATTAAGGTTAACTGGGGTCATAAGGGTCACAGGGCCCTGGTCCTATGGGATTAGTGTCCTTATTGGAAGAGATGCCAGAGCTCTTGCTGTCTCTGTTTCTCTCTGTCTTTCCCTGCGCTCAAAAAGGGCATGTGAGCACACAGCAGGATGGCGGCTGCTGACCCGCTGGGAGGAGAGGCCGCACCGTGAAACCTACCTTGCTGGCATGCTGGTCGCAGACTTCCCAGCCTCCCAAGTATGAGAAATGGATGTCTGTGTCTAAGCTGCCCAGTCCGTTGAATTTTGTTATGGCAGCCTGAGCAGACTAATACAGGGAGGGCTCTACTTGTCAAATAAAAAGAAAAAAACCCTGCTAGGTATCCATTGTAAATATAAATTTATATATTTTTTATTGAGTTTTCTTAAAGACAAGTGGGCCTGAATCAATTTATTCATTGTTTTTTATTCATTTATGTTTATTCATATTTTAAAAATAATATGTTAATTGAATACTATCAAAGGGCTCATCAAAGCTGGCATGTGGCTGTGATATACGATTGGGCTTTCCCAAGGTCAGGGACACACCTGGAAGTGGCACACCCACTGAGCTCCCAGAATCGTCTCTGCCTCTGGGAATGAACTCAGTGATGTGAGCTGCAGAGGGTGGAGCAGCCACGGGTGTGGGTGTCCCACGGATGGGGCCTTTCCTGGGACTTGGGGCTCTTCAAGGTCCAAGCGGCTGTCCTTCCCTTCTGTACCACTGAAGCAGAATTTCCCAGGGACCATCGCTGGTGGAACCGTCATGATTTCTTCATGACAAGGCAACCCGTTAAGTCACCTTCAGCGCTTCCACTCTGCTCTGATGCATGACTTCCTCTCTGACACCCCCTCCCTCTGGATTTAATGAAGACGGTGGCTGCCTCGGGTTGCTGTCTATTGACTTGGAAGTGGTTAGCATTCGCTTTCCGCTGCGCACTCTTTTGTGCCACTTGGAAATCCTCGGCTGTTCTGAAGGCGTTCTCGTCAGGGGAGGGGTTGTCCCTAAGCCAGAGGAGGTTAAAGGAGCCGTGCGGCTCCCCGGGGCCACCGCGCCTCTGGAATCTGGCTGGCGGAATTCCCTTCCAGAATGTAGGAGCTCCAGTGGTCCTCCCTGAATGCTTTTGTCTTTGGGATCCAGCTTAAAGTGCCTGCTTTCTGGAGCCTTCACAGGACGTGGGGAGGTTGGTTTTCACCTTGGCTTGTCAGCTCTGCTGTTCCTGGAAGGTGGGAGGCTGCCTGTTCACAGAGCATCTCAGGAACCGGCAAGGAACCAGGGCCGCGGGAAGAGGCCTGGTGCGATAACAGTGGCCTGGTGCCCCTATGTAGGGCTTCCCCGGCTTTGCGTGGGGTCTGGGCGGGGCCTCCCCTCCTGCTGGACCTACGTGGGTGGAAACCTCTCCTTCCTACTCCTGCTGGAGCTCATGCCATGCCCGGCCGGCTGCCCTTGGTCAACAGTCCTCTCATGCAATCTGGGGCAGGGGGCTCAGTAAGTGACTCATGACTCAGATCTGGGAGTAGCACTTCCAGGGCACAGGGGGAGCCGGAGCAGGACAGTGAGCCCGCGGAGGCACGGGCGCTGCGATCACCACCACCAGCTCCGAACCCTCACTCCCCCACCCCTGGTGGCTTTGCGCAAGTCTCCACATCTACAGGGCTTGATGACGGTGTCTGTTCTCAGGATTCAAACACGTGCCCGGGGCCAGGGCTCCCTCTCTGACCAAACTTTCATTGGGGTCCCCTGAGCCCTCTTCCAGCCGGCCTAGACCTCGGCCTGCCGAGTCAGTTTCCGTCAGAGAATCCCGCTGGGCTGGTTGACGGAGCCTCCCCTGCCCTTCAGAGCTGACTCCTTGGCCTGCCTTTAGCAAGAATCCCCCACCCTCCTCATCTCAACAAACTCCTCCCCAATCATGAAATGGGGACAAGTCTGAAACTGCCCCCAGATCCACCGGTGGAAGGCCCCAGCGAGGCCCTGCACGTTGCAACCTTACCCTGGTCAAGCTGCCTCCTTGTCAGGCTCCCCTTTTGACGTTGCAGGACCTGCCCCCGCCAGGGCCTCTTCGATCCCAGCTGCCCAGAGCGTTTCACCAGCCTCGGCAGCACGGAATGAGGCAAGAAGAGTGGCCCAAATACGTGGCACAAGCAGGAGGCAACACAGAACTGAACACCCGTGGACATGGGCCTCCTGGTACGACCTGCAAGCCACGGGGCGCAGACACAAGGCCGCCCGCTGACCTCCCAAGGGAGACAGAGGTGCACACGGAACATTCCCAAGCAGCTGCTCTGCCTGGTGCCCAGCATGGATTCGCACTCCTTTCCCCTAACCCGGAGCTGAAACGTGCAGTACTAAGAAGGAGTCCTTAGTATACACAGAGCCGAGACTCGCCGGGAGACAGACCAACAGCACAGCCCAGACTCCCATTACTCTTCAAACATTAATCAATGTCTCATGTTTGATTAATCTTTGCTGAGTTTGCTGGGTGATAAAAGCAGAATTTTCTATCAGTAGGAAAAACACGTACGTATTCCAGGGTCTTCTGTAACACTGCCAGCAAATTCCTGCCAACTCCTAAAGAACCATCTCAAATCCCTCTCCCCCTTGAAGCATCCCTCATCTCCTCCCCACGGGGTGTGACGGGGACTCACATCTAGAGATTATTTTCACCTGTATTACGGTGGTTGTGGTGGCTTGTACACTTGTCTAAACTCATTGACAATCCTGGACAGTGGCAGCCCTTGGCATTGGCCCTGGCAGCCAGCACAGGGCCAGGCGGCTGGTCTACCCTCTGGCTGGTCTAACCATCTGGCTCACTGCACTCTGCCTTCTGAGTTGTATTTGCATTTGCCCAGTGCAGGCTTGCCTTCACCTCTGGAGGCTGGCCCCTTGCAACCAGGACCAGAGGGGGGCCGTTTGGGTCCTGGTGAGCTTGGTGGCAGAGACACATCTAAAATCATTATTTGTGCTCGGACGAGCTGGCTTTACATCTTTCCATGCAGGAAGGCTGGCCTGGCTGTACTGTTGAGATGTCACAAAGACCGAGAAAAGTAAACGATTCTGAGCACATGCCTTCCTCCAGCTAAAGAGAGATCTTGCCATTTTCTCTGGGCTTTTCTATCAAAATCTACACTAAACATCAAAAGCTGCAAAGTTTCACAGGGACGCCAGATCTATGGCTTTCTTTCTCCCATCGGCTCTCCCAAGTGAACCATCCATGGAGATAAAACAGCAAAAGCTCCTCTAAGAAAGTAATTACTGCAAAACCGAACAGAAGGCAATTATGACAAGACAGAACTGAGTTTGGGTTCAGCATCTGACAAAATGGCTCCAAGATGACAAAGATGGGCATTTTCATGCCCAGATAACCAGACTGTTTTCTGTTCACAGTGGTATTCTTAATATAAAAAAGGACATAAAATAATTGGCCAGCTAACCTCCAGTCCACCAAGAAATAAAGATGCTGCTCACGGCTCCGAGAATTCCTGAGAAGCTCAAGCCTTCAGCTCCGCATTAAGAATATAAATTGCCAGAGGAGACCAAGATGGATCTTTAAGGAAAATGATCCCTTTCCCTTTAGAACTCTGCAGGGTTATGGCCCATTCTGAACAAGCACAAGCTCGATTAATACTTGACTCCCAACCACCATGTTAAAGTCCAGTTTGAATCAAGATGACCCACTGCCCGACGTCTTTATCATGTCT